>NC_086445.1:39221309-40563213 GCF_028390025.1 Pseudophryne corroboree | reverse complement strand
GTCGTTCGCTCGGTATTTTTCATCGCATCGCAATGAAAATCCGCTTAGTACGCATGCGCAATATTCGCACTGCGACTGCGCCAAGTAATTTTACAATGAAGATAGTATTTTTACTCACGGCTTTTTCATCGCTCTGGCGATCGTAATGTGATTGACAGGAAATGGGTGTTACTGGGCGGAAACACGGCGTTTTATGGGCGTGTGGTTGAAAACGCTACCGTTTCCGGAAAAAACGCAGGAGTGGCTGGAGAAACGGGGGAGTGTCTGAGCGAACGCTGGGTGTGTTTGTGACGTCAAACCAGGAACGACAAGCACTGAACTGATCGCACAGGCAGAGTAAGGTTGAAGTTACTCAGAAACTGCTCAGTAGTTTGTAATCGCAATATTGCGATTACATCGGTCGCAATTTTAAGAAGCTAAGATACACTCCCAGTAGGCGTAGGCTTAGCGTGTGTAACTCTGCTAAATTCGCCTTGCGACCGATCAACTCGGAATGAGGGCCTATATTACTATAGTAATCCTGATCAATCCCTAACAGTAAATAGACAAATGAGTTCCCTAGTCCATGCAGTTATTTCCAAGTATTGTAACAAGAGTTCCAGTTGTTAAGTGTTGGTTTGCCAACATGTCTAATGGCTATTAGACATGGCCATGCTTTAAATATCTGATTGTTTTTACCGCGACCGTCCTCTGGTAAACGGGTTCCTGTCCACTCCCGGCTCTGGTGCTCCACGACCTTTTATCAAGCCCTATCCGGAGTAAAGACGGTCCCAGAAGCAATAGAGGATAACAATCCAGCGGTACAAGAGGGAACCTCGGTGCGAGTCTCAGGTCACAGTCTAATAGAGTTTAACAATTATAACTCTGTAATACATTTCAACTCTGCATGCATAAAAGTTCCAAATTTGCTTGGCAAACCAGCACTTAACAACTGGAACTCTTGTTACAATACTTGGAAATAACTGCATGGACTTGTAACCATTTGCGTTATATGAAACAAATACCGCAACAGTTACTATTATAAAGTTACTTATTATATTTTGCTGCCATCCAAACATCTGGCTGTATTAAGTGCACTAATTCTGCTGTATAAATTTATTACATATATTTTTGGCCAAAATCTATAGTGTTGTGATTATAGGGAACTCATTTGTCTATTTACTGTAAGGGATTGATCAGGATTACTATAGTAATATAGTGTTTAAAGGTAGTCTAGGAACAGTCCATATGTATTTTACATATTTTAATAAAAAGTGAGTGTATTTTAATATTGTGTAGTGTGTCAGCGCTTTCTTAGTTGTTTTTCTTTAGGTTTCCAGAAAGTCTCTTGATGCTATTGTTATATGGTCGCTGCAATCCCGACGCTGCCATCCCGACACTGCTCAGAATATGGACGCCGGGATCCAAACATCGATCTAAATGTCAGCGCCGGAATCCCGACTGCCAGGACTGCTTAGGGTTAGGCTGTGGGGAGAGGGTTAGGTTGCAGGGGGAGGGTGAGGTTAGGGTTAGGCTGCGGGGAGGGAGGGTTAGGGTTAGGCTGTGGGGAGAAGGTTAGGTTACAGGGGGGGTGAGGTTAGGGTTAGGCTGCGGGGAGGGAGGGTTAGGCTGCGGGGAGGGAGGGTTAGGCTGCGGGGAGGGAGGGTTAGGCACCACTGGGGAAGGTTTGGGTTTGGCTGCGAGGGTAGGTGGGTTAGGTTTAGGCTGCGGGGAGGGGGGTCAGGTTTAGGAACCATTGGGGAGGGTTAGGGTCAGCCTGCGGGTAAGGAGGGTTAAGGAGGTAGGAGGTTAGGCTTAGTATACTTACCTAGTAAGTCCTGCCATGGGAAGAGATCACATGCTCTGCTGGCGACTCCACTATTACTCCAGGGAGGTGCTCAGCAGGCACAGTGGCCTGCACCCACGTTGACCAGCACACGTTGACAGGAGGAGTAGCAAGCAGACGTGACCAGCAGCATTCAGTGATTTTTCGGCAATGCCTACTGCATTGTAGCTGTACCCTAGGCATTCGCCCTATATTACCTTTGCCCGGGACCATCTGGGGTGGTAACAATCATTATGTATCCTATAGCCCTGTAACCGTTGTCCATAGAGATATCTTTCTCCACAATGAAGCTTACATTTGTTGGTTCATGTCAGTGCACTAAATGTCCTTGTTGGAAGTAGATCCAGTTATTTGGCTGTCTGTGGGGGCAAATAAATATAAATATATTTGACGGATGATTTGCTGGAAGGGAAGGTTGTGGCTACTGTTTGATGTGGGTCATTCCGACCCGATCGCTCGCTGCAGTTTATCGCAAGCAGTGATCAGGTCGGAACTGCGCATGCACCGGCGCCACAGTGCGCCAAAGGCCATCGGCCATCGTTTCCTAGCGATTGCCTATGCCTGATTGACAGGCAGAGGCGGTCGCTGGGCGGTAGGGGGCGGCACGGCAGCGTTTGGCCGCCGTTATGGGGGCGCGGTCCAGCCAACACAGGCATGGCCGGTCCATGCGGGGAGCAGCGCCGATCAACTCCCGGCCAGCCGCAGGAGCTGCTCTGGCCGGGAGTTACTCCATAAGTACAAAAGCATCGCCGCTGTGTGATACTTTTGTACTTGTGCAGGGGGGGGGGGGGGCACTGACATGCGAGGCGGACTAGCCCTGTGCTGGGCCTCCCCCCGCATGTCTGGAAACATGATCGTAGCTGTGCTAAATTTAGCACAGCTACGATCAACTCGGAATGACCCCCGATATACAGGGTGATTCCAGAGTCGCAGTACACCCTTTTGTTTCAAAAACTGTGCAGGCAATGGGAGAACTGGATACTCCAGTAAGGTATGGGTGAGGTGGGCTATCTTTTAGGGTATGTACTGAACATGGGCGCAATCTTGAAATCGGCCATCTTGAATCTAAGTCAGTTTTTTTTTCAAATGGAAAGGGGGTCGTGTAACATGTCAAACAACATCAGAATTTGCTGAAAGGTTTTTTGCTGCAAGCCATTATGGTTCAAAAGTTACAACACTGTATTGTCGCTACCGCCGTGGAACTTCTCTGTGCGCTATAACGATGTACATAATGTACTTCAGTAGTACTTAAACTTACTACGCTATTAATCTGAGAAAACTTACTACGCTATTAATCTGAGGAAATTTACTACGCTATTAATCTGAGGGGAACGCTGATGTCTTTTCCAACTCCAACCTGCTTAACTGGTTCCTTGTTTAATATCCCTGAAACTGTCCATAGAGGATGTTTCCGTGATGGCTTTATGATACGCATCTAAAGCTTTACGGCCGTCACACACTTTACATTTATGGCAGGATCAATAAAGTCTGCATACATACAGGCTACCTCTGCTGTACACACATAGTTACTCGTTTTCCATATGTATATTTTATTGGTTGCAGTTGATACAAATGGCGTGCTAGACAAAGAGTAGAACAGTAACGCAATCAATACACACTCAGAATACATTACACACATTATTGCAGAGAATCAGCAAATAGGAAACTCACTGCAATAAGAGAAGGGAAATATGGTCATAAATTATACAGTATGCCAGGGAAGGAGCAGGTCCCACCTCAGAGTGTTCCTCAGTGCAAGGTGTCTGCTCACAGTCATACGCTTCCCCATTAGGCTATTTACTAAGCCATGAATAGAGATAAATTGGAGAGAGATAAAGTACCAGCCAACCTGCTCCTGTCACATATCATATACAGCCTGTAACATGGCAATAGGGAGCTAGTTGGTTGGTACTTTGTCTCTCTCCATTTTATCTCTAGTGACCCCAATATCAGAGCATTCGGTCTTAGCAAGGCCCAGTAAGGATTTATCCCCCAGCTGTCACAATGTGACCCGCTAATTTCCCCATATTGTAATAGCATAATAGGAAAGTAAAGAATCAGAAGAAACCGTAGAGCAATCCTGACATGAGAGGTTACACCATACCTCCCAACTTTTGATTTTGCAAAAGAGGGACACATGAGCGTTCCCGAAAAGGGGTGTGACCTAAGAAAAGGGGGCGTGGCTTCGCTGGAGGACCCGCGATCGCGAGCCACGCCCCCATTTTCATCACTGAGGGGGCATGCCCAGTGCTCTGTGAGCCGCTGGCATGCCCTCTCTCCCTCTGACTCCAGTGAATAGACCGTCTATTCACCGCTGCTCTGCTAAGCAGGGCAGTGAGAGACAGAGCCTCCCAACTGCCCCCCCACCGCGGGACACTGCGGCCCACGGGTGGGACAGCGGGACAGTCCACAAAAAACGGGACTGTCCCGCGAAAATCAGGACAGTTGGGAGGTATGGTTACACCAGCAGGAGCATAGCGACAGAGAAGCACGGACAGGTTTATTGCAATGGTCAGGAAAGGACCAGGAGAGTGTGTCGGCAGGCCAAACATGTATTTCTAGTCCACTCTACTGAATGGACTTTTCCAAGAACATCGCAGTCTAAGGGGGACATTTACTAAGCAGTGATAAGAGCGGAGAAGTGAGCCAGTGGAGAAGTGGCCCCATCAACCAATCAGCAGCTCTGTATCATTTTATAGTATGCAAATTATAGATGTTACTTCAGTGCTGATTGGTTGCCATGGGCACTTCTCCACTGGCTCACTTCTCTGCTCTTATCACTGCTTAGTAAATGTCCCCCTAAGTTCTACATTTGTGAGTGTAACACAACACAGTCGCTACGGGCCGTATTCAATAGCTGTCGGAAGCTGCCGTCTTTCCGTAAAGACATCAGCTTCCGGCAGATTTCTGTCGGGAGGGGTTCCGACCTATTCAATTTGGCCAATTTTTTCCCGACAAGTTGGGAATTCCCGACTTGTCAGAAAACACGTGGATCGGTGGAATAGGGGGCCAAATTCAATAGGTTTTGGCCCCCTTTCTGACAATCTCAATCCGACTTTAAAAAAAGTCGGATTGAGCAGGGCGTCCCCCCGGCCAGGCTCCTCACTCCCGGCAGCGCCTCTTCCCGCCACCGTAGACATCACCCCCTGCCGCCGCTGACAGCTACCCAGCTGCAGTTGACAGCAGCAGCAGGACAGGACACCGGGAACGGCCAAATCCGACAGTCGGATTTGTCCGTTCATTGAATAGCACTTGTCGGATCCATTCCGACAAATGTATGTTGGAATTGATCCGACACTTATATACCACAATATACCCCTAAGTATCACTTTCTTTTGCCTAGGAGCAGAACTGCTGCAGCATACTAGAGTCTCCACAATTCTCTTGGGGGTAAAGGACTGGCAGTCGCAGAGTGGTCAGATGAGTGTCAGTACTGACAGCAGGCCGAGGAGCAGATCCCGGATCCTGAGGTATCAGTTGCCTGAAAAGGCAGATGGAAATCACCAGGGAGCATATATACAGTCAGGTCCATAAATATTGGGACATGGACACAATTCTCATATTTTGGGCTCTGTGCACCACCACAATGGATTTGAAATGAAACAAACAAGATGTGCTTTAAATAGAGATGTGCAGTGGGCATCTTTCGGGTTTTGTGTTTTGGTTTTGGATTCGGTTCCGCGGTCGTGTTTTGGATTCGGACGCGTTTTGGCAAAACCTCCCTTAAGAATTTTTGTCGGATTCGGGTGCGCTTTGGATTTGGGTGTTTTTTTTTAAAAACCCCTCAAAAACAGCTTAAATCATAGAATTTGGGGGTAATTTTGATCCAATAGTATTATTAACCTCAATAACCATAATTTCCACTCATTTCCAGTCTATTCTGAACACCTCACACCTCACAATATTGTTTTTAGGCCAAAAGGTTGCACCGAGGTCACTGGATAACTAAGCTAAGCGACCCAAGTGGTCAGCAGAAACACCTGGCCCATCTAGGCGTGGCACTGCAGTGTCAGACAGAAGGGCAGATATCAAAAAAGGCTCCTAACAGCACATGATGCAAAGATGAAAAAAAGGTGCACCGAGGTTGCTGTAGGCCTAAGCTAAGCGACACAACCACCTGGCCCATCTAGTAGTTTCACGCAGTGGCTGAATGTCAACAGTGGGCCGCAATTTTTCCGTCCACTGACAGCATCTCCAGCACGCTCCAGTCACTTTAAAAAAAATATGCAATTGGTGGACTTATACGGCAGTACCCCAGGACTAATACAGCAGTACCCCTGGACTCATACGGCAGTGTCACACAGGATGGCACTTTTCAAAAACTAGGCCCCAAACAGCACCTCATGCAAAGATGTCGAAGAGGTGCAATGAGGTAGCTGTATGACTAAGCCAAGCGACACAAACAATTCCAACTGGAATTATATGTCCAAATCACTGGAATTATATGTCCAAATCACTGGAATTATTTGGCAAGATCACTGAAAATTAGTAATTATAAATCACTGATATTAATTGGTAAAATCACTGTAATGCTACGTCCAAATCACTGGAAATAATGGGCAAAATCTCGCTATCGCCTGTCTAGTGAAGTGGAATCTAGATGGGATTTGGTACCGGGGACACAATAACTTAATCAATTGTCTAAATCCCACTGCACTAATGGCGGATAACGGGTGCACGTCTAACAGCGCACTAATTATACTGATCACTGATTATACTGATCACTGATTATACTGAGCACTGATTATACTGATCATTGATTATACTGAGCACTCATTTTACTGAGCACTGATTTTACTGATCACTGATTATACTGAGCACTGATTATACTGATCACTGAGTTTACTGAGCACTGATTATACTGAGCACTGATTATACTGATCACTGATTTTACTGATCACTGATTATACTGAGCACTGATTATACTGATCACTGATTTTACTGAGCACTGATTTTACTGATCACTGAGTTTACTGAGCACTGATTATACTGAGCACTGATTATACTGATCACTGATTATACTGATCACTGATTATACTGATCACTGATTATACTGATCACTGATTATACTGAGCACTGATTATACTGAGCACTGATTATACTGAGCACTGATTATACTGAGCACTCATTATACTGATCACTGATTATACTGATCACTGATTATACTGATCACTGATTATACTGAGCACTGATTATACTGAGCACTGATTATACTGAGCACTGATTATACTGATCACTGATTATACTGAGCACTGATTATACTGAGCACTGATTATACTGAGCACTGATTATACTGATCACTGATTATACTGAGCACTGATTATACTGATCACTGATTATACTGAGCACTGATTATACTGAGCACTGATTATACTGATCACTGATTATACTGAGCACTGATTATACTGAGCACTGATTATACTGATCACTGATTATACTGAGCACTGATTATACTGAGCACTGATTATACTGATCACTGATTTTACTGATCACTGAGTTTACTGAGCACTGATTATACTGATCACTGATTTTACTGAGCACTGATTATACTGAGCACTGATTATACTGAGCACTGATGATACTACGGAGAACTGACACTGAGCAGCACGATGCAGCACAAGACACTGTACTAGTATTAGTGAGCAGCACAAAAGCCCACTGGAATTGTCACCCCCCAGATACCACTGTGACTGGAATGATGATGTCCTATGCACAGTGATAGAACACTACCACAGCACCCTACAGCACCAAGATGCAGCACAAGACACTGGACTATTAGTAATGTACTGTAGTATACTGAGCACCACACAATGCAGCACAAGACAATGAGCACTGATTCTGAGCACTGATGAGGATACTAGAACTGACACTGGGCAGCGAGAACAGCACTGGACTATTGTACTGTAGTATACTGGTCACCACAATGCAGCAGCAAGACAATGAGCACTGATCCTGAGCACTGATGAGGATACTAGAACTGACACTGGGCAGCGAGAACATCACTGGACTATTGTACTGTAGTATACTGCTCACCACAATGCAGCAGCAAGACAATGAGCACTGAAGAGGATACTAGAACTGACACTGGGCAGCGAGAACAGCACTGGACTATTGTACTGTAGTATACTGGTCACCACAATGCAGCATAAGACAATGAGTAGTGATACTGAGCACTGATGAGGATACTAGAACTGACACTGGGCAGCAAGAACAGCACTGGACTATTGTACTGTAGTATACTGGTCAACACAATGCAGCAGCAAGACAATGAGCACTGATGAGGATACTAGAACTGACACTGGGCAGCGAGAACAGCACTGGACTATTGTACTGTAGTATACTGGTCAACACAATGCAGCAGCAAGACAATGAGCACTGATGAGGATACTAGAACTGACACTGGGCAGCGAGAACAGCACTGGACTATTGTACTGTAGTATACTGGTCAACACAATGCAGCAGCAAGACAATGAGCACTGATGAGGATACTAGAACTGACACTGGGCAGCGAGAACAGCACTGGACTATTGTACTGTAGTATACTGGTCAACACAATGCAGCAGCAAGACAATGAGCACTGATGAGGATACTAGAACTGACACTGGGCAGCGAGAACAGCACTGGACTATTGTACTGTAGTATACTGGTCACCACAATGCAGCAGCAAGACAATGATGAGCACTGAACCTGAGCACTGATGAGGATACTAGAACTGACACTGGGCAGCGAGAACAGCACTGGACTATTGTACTGTAGTATTATATACTGGTCACCACAATGCAGCACTGATACTGAGCACAGATATTGAGCACTGATGAGGATACTAGAACTGACAGAGCAGCAAGATGCAGCAATGGACTATTGTACTGTAGTATTATATACTGGTCACCACAATGCAGCACTGATATTGAGCACTGATGAGGACACTGGAACTGACACGGAGCAGCAAGATGCAGCAATGGACTATTGTACTGTAGTAGTATTATATACTGGTCACCACAATGCAGCACTGATACTGAGCACAGATATTGAGCACTGATGAGGATACTGGAACTGACACGGAGCAGCAAGATGCAGCAATGGACTATTGTACTGTAGTAGTATTATATACTGGTCACCACAATGCAGCACTGATACTGAGCACAGATATTGAGCACTGATGAGGATACTGGAACTGACACGGAGCAGCAAGATGCAGCAATGGACTATTGTACTGTAGTAGTATTATATACTGGTCACCACAATGCAGCACTGATACTGAGCACAGATATTGAGCACTGATGAGGATACTAGAACTGACATGGAGCAGCAAGATGCAGCACTGGACTATTGTACTAGTATTATATACTGGTCACCACAATGCAGCACTGATACTGAGCACAGATATTGAGCACTGATGAGGATACTAGAACTGACATGGAGCAGCAAGATGCAGCACTGGACTATTGTACTAGTATTATATACTGGTCACCACAATGCAGCACTGATACTGAGCACAGATATTGAGCACTGATGAGGATACTAGAACTGACAGAGCAGCAAGATGCAGCAATGGACTATTGTACTGTAGTATTATATACTGGTCACCACAATGCAGCACTGATACTGAGCACAAATATTGAGCACTGATGAGGACACTGGAACTGACACGGAGCAGCAAGATGCAGCAATGGACTATTGTACTGTAGTAGTATTATATACTGGTCACCACAATGCAGCACTGATACTGAGCACAGATATTGAGCACTGATGAGGATACTGGAACTGACACGGAGCAGCAAGATGCAGCAATGGACTATTGTACTGTAGTAGTATTATATACTGGTCACCACAATGCAGCACTGATACTGAGCACAGATATTGAGCACTGATGAGGATACTGGAACTGACACGGAGCAGCAAGATGCAGCAATGGACTATTGTACTGTAGTAGTATTATATACTGGTCACCACAATGCAGCACTGATACTGAGCACAGATATTGAGCACTGATGAGGATACTAGAACTGACATGGAGCAGCAAGATGCAGCACTGGACTATTGTACTAGTATTATATACTGGTCACCACAATGCAGCACTGATACTGAGCACAGATATTGAGCACTGATGAGGATACTAGAACTGACAGAGCAGCAAGATGCAGCAATGGACTATTGTACTGTAGTATTATATACTGGTCACCACAATGCAGCACTGATACTGAGCACAAATATTGAGCACTGATGAGGACACTGGAACTGACACGGAGCAGCAAGATGCAGCAATGGACTATTGTACCGTAGTAGTATTATATACTGGTCACCACAATGCAGCACTGATACTGAGCACAGATATTGAGCACTGATGAGGATACTGGAACTGACACGGAGCAGCAAGATGCAGCAATGGACTATTGTACTGTAGTAGTATTATATACTGGTCACCACAATGCAGCACTGATACTGAGCACAGATATTGAGCACTGATGAGGATACTGGAACTGACATGGAGCAGCAAGATGCAGCAATGGACTATTGTACTGTAGTAGTATTATATACTGGTCACCACAATGCAGCACTGATACTGAGCACAGATATTGAGCACTGATGAGGATACTAGAACTGACATGGAGCAGCAAGATGCAGCACTGGACTATTGTACTAGTATTATATACTGGTCACCACAATGCAGCACTGATACTGAGCACAGATATTGAGCACTGTTGAGGATACTAGAACTGACACGGAGCAGCAAGATGAAGCAATGGACTATTGTACTGTAGTATACTGGTCACCACAATGCAGCACTGATACTGAGCACAAATATTGAGCACTGATGAGGATACTGGAACTGACACGGAGCAGCAAGATGCAGCAATGGACTATTGTACTGTAGTAGTATTATATACTGGTCACCACAATGCAGCACTGACACTGAGCACAGATATTGAGCACTGATGAGGATACTAGAACTGACACGGAGCAGCAAGATGAAGCAATGGACTATTGTACAGTAGTATACTGGTCACCACAATGCAGCACTGATACTGAGCACAGATATTGAGCTGATATTGAGCTTTCCACTCAGAGAACGTAGCCAGGTCCTCTCCGCTCAATCTACAATGCACGAGTGAAAATGGCGGCGACGCACGGCTCTTTATATGGAATCAGAATCTCGCGACAATCCAACAGCGGGATGATGACGGTTTCCCCCGTTGGTGTTTTCCGAGTAAGGCTGGAAGAACCGAGGCTGCCTCGGACCCGTGTAAGCCACGTGACGTTCGGGGGGGTTCGGTTCTCGGAGAACCGAACCCGCTCATCTCTAGCTTTAACTGCAGACTTTACACTTTAATCTGAGGGTATTTACATTCAAATCAGGTGAACGGTGTAGGAATTACAACGGTTTCTATATGTGCCTCCCACTTTGTAAGGGACCATAAGTAATGGGACAATCGACTCAAAAGCTATTTCATGGACAGGAGTGGGCTATTCCCTTGTTATTCCATCATCAATTAAGCAGGTAAAAGGTCTGGAATAGATTCCAGGTGTGACATTTGCATTTGGAATCTGTTGCTGTCGACTCTCAATATGAGATCCAAAGAGCTGCCACTATCAGTGAAGCAAGCCATCATTAGGCTGAAAAATCAAAACAAACCCATCAGAGAGATAGCAAAAACATTAGGTGTGGCCAAATCAACTGTTTGGAACATTCTTAAAAAGAAAGACCGCACCGGAGAGCAGCCAGGTCATACAGGAGGGGGCCATGGAGGAGGCGTATCATGGCATGGTCATCATAGCCCCTTCCCCCGCTTTACAATGCCCACATTACCGGCATTGCAAAGCGGGGGTCAGGGCTACGATGATGCGATTTAGAGCAGGATACGGGAGACTTGCCCACTCCCCCGGGTGCTGGAAGTGCCACCCGATTTTCGGGATCCTCCTAGCTCTTCCGGGAAAGTAGGCAAGTATGGCTCAACAGAGAAAAGATTTCCCCAGGGAGCTTGCCGTCCTTTGATATGTACAAGTTTGCTAATACAATCTTAAAATTGACGTTTTATTGTTATTTAAAACATACAATTGGTAAAAACTATTTGACAATTTGTCCAGGTTGACAATAAGATATATTTGTACATACAATAGTTGTGTTGATATTATTCCGTTTCAATCAAAAAACAGTAAATGTTCTTTCCTGAAGCAATGACAGAGACCCTGTCCTAACCCAACGCGTTTCGTCCTACAGACTTCATCAGGGGTACAGTATGGTCAAAGGATCAAAATTTGGACAAATATCTTTCGTGTCTTCAAAGGCAATATAATATTTTTTTTTAAATGGTATTGGACCAGATTTCACCGTATGGAATATCGATTGGAATTAGATATGACCCATTTGGTGATTATCCACTAAGTAAGGCCTGGTTCAGAAAATTAATTTCAAACCATATTGGTAAAATCAAGCGCATGAAGCAGCTAATCACTGGATTACAATCAAGCGGAGTTTGAATAGGGCTAAACTCTTGAGATAGTGCCTCTCTCCAGTCAGTTACACTCAGAGTGTTACTGACTGGAGAGAGGCACTATCTCAAGAGTTTAGCCCTATTCAAACTCCGCTTGATTGTAATCCAGTGATTAGCTGCTTCATGCGCTTGATTTTACCAATATGGTTTGAAATTAATTTTCTGAACCTGGCCTTACTTAGTGGATAATCACCAAATGGGTCATATCTAATTCCAATCGATATTCCATACGGTGAAATCTGGTCCAATACCATTTTTAAAAAATTATTATATTGCCTTTGAAGACACGAAAGATATTTGTCCAAATTTTGATCCTTTGACCATACTGTACCCCTGATGAAGTCTGTAGGACGAAACGCGTTGGGTTAGGACAGGGTCTCTGTCATTGCTTCAGGAAAGAACATTTACTGTTTTTTGATTGAAATGGAATAATATCAACACAACTATTGTCTGTACAAATATATCTTATTGTCAACCTGGGCAAATTGTCAAACAGTTTTTACCAATTGTATGTTTTAAATAACAATAAAACGTCAATTTTAAGATTGTATTAGTAAACTTGTACATATCAAAGGACGACAAGCTCCCTGGGGAAATCTTTTCTCTATTTCTCCCAATATCATATCCCATCTAACAGGGGGTATCTTTCCCTAAGGTGTAGCTCTCCATACCATATAGCGCGAGAAAGCTCTTACCCCTTTTTAGCTTAGTATGGCTCAATGTCGACATTTCAACATTATCGACCTCATAACTGTTATTATGAATGTTCACATTGTAAAAGTCAACATAATGACAGCATTCCCTTGCACCGTCACTCACCTGCTATACAGTTTTGTCACACAGCTTTTCCTCAGCACAGAATCTTTCACAAAATGCTGATTTACAGTGTTACATAGAAACATTGAATATGAGGCAGATAAGAACCACTTGGCCCATCTCGTCTGCTTGTTTTTTAACCATAGTTTTATCTCAAACTTTATTTGACCCTTAATTCTTTGTAAGGATATCCCATGCATGTTTATATTGCTCTACTGTTTTAGCCTCTACCACCTCTGATGGGAGGCTATTCCACTTGTCCACTACCCTTTCTGTGCAGTAATTTTTCCTCATATTTCCCCTGAACCTCCCCCCCTCCAGTCTCATTGCATGTCCTCGAGTCCTATTGCTTCTCTTCATTTGGAGAGTGTTTCCCTCCTGGACTTTGTTAAAACCCTTGATATATTTGAAAGTTTCTATCATGTCCCCCCTTTCCCTTCTCTGCTCCACACTATACATATTGAGATTTCTTAGTCTTTCTGGGTATGTTTTGTGATGTAGGCCATGCACCATTTTAGTTGCCCTTCTTTGTACAGTCTCTACTGTATTAATATCCTTTTGAATATATGGCCTACAGAATTGAACACAGTATTCTAAATGAAACCATACTAGAGATGAGCGGGTTCGGTTCTCAGAGATCCAAACCCTACCAAACTTCACGTCCCGAGCCCGGATCCGAGCCCGGCTTGGGTTTTCCTGCCTGACTCGGAAACCAGAACGAGGCAAAACGTCATAATCCCGCTATCGGATTCCATATGTCGAGTGTTGCTGTAAAAGTCCAGTCCAGTGGTGCTGTGTTGTGCTGCATCAGTTCAGTGGTGGTGTATTGTGCTGCATCAGTCCAGTCACAGTGGTGGTGTCCTCTGCTGCCATATGTCGAGTGCTTCTGTATAAGTCCAGTCCAGTGGTGCTGTGTTGTCCTGCATCAGTACAGTGGTAGTGTCTTGTGCTGCATCAGTCCAGTCACAGTGGTGGTGGTGTCCTCTGCTGCCATATGTCCAGTGCTGCTGTATAAGTCCAGTCCAGTGGTGCTGTGTTGTGCTGCATCAGTTCAGTGGTGGTGTATTGTGTTGCATCAGTCCAGTCACAGTGGTGGTGTCCTCTGCTGCCATATGTCGAGTGCTTCTGTATAAGTCCTGTCCAGTGGTGCTGTGTTGTGCTGCATCAGTTCAGTGGTGGTGTATTGTGCTGCATCAGTCCAGTCACAGTGTTATGATTCCCGTACTCCAGACCAGAGGAGATCGTATGGCTGAGGTCAGAGTACTGGGAAGATATGCTGGTTGTGGGAGCAGGAAAGCCTAGTAACCCCTGGCGCCCTAACTCCGTTGTCTCGCCCGTGTTATCAGAAATCCCCTGCGAGACTATGGTTGCTTGAGCCCATGGCAGCCGCGTTCGAAGGGCGGATTATGTCTGCCCAACCCCGATGCCCCCTCAGGTCTTAATGGGAGACAAAGGGAAATCCGAGACAGGGTGATAACAAGGGGCCCTCTGACTAAGCAACCAGGCCAGGGGTTACAAGCTAACTTAACTAAATCAAAAGGTATGTGCGGACTAGCCGCCAGGGAAAAGGACAACCAAAGATCCACTGATCCGTTACTCCTATCCAGCACCGCTGGATACCAGAGTGGATCAGGGAGAGCGGAATCCTCCGCAAAAGCTCCAGGACACAAAAATACTAAATAATAAACAGTAAGCGGACAAGCCGCAACACACGGCTGCGCCGTGACTCACGAACACCACAGGATGTTAAAGGTGCTCAGTCAGACTCCAGGAAAAGATGACAAATCTCTGAGTACAGGACCACTGAGGACAGGAACAACCGGCTTGAGCAGGACTGGATACTTTCTGCAACTGACATAGGCAAACAGGAAGCTGCCGACACCGACTTTCAGAACTGGAGGACAGGCAGAATCCACTGGAACTCAGGGTAGGACACGGGATCAGACACAGGGACTGACACAGGAATCAACACAGGGACTGACACAGGAATCCACACAGGGACTGACACAGGAATCCACACAGGGACTGACAGGAACCAGCTCAAACTTAAAGCAGACTGCAAACCAAGGAATATCATCAGCATCTGCTAACTGCAGTGAGCCAGCATATATCAGAGAGGCCTAATTAATTATCTCTTGCAGCTGGCCTGCTGCACGACTAAGCTGACAAGATGCAATCAGCAGCCAGATGAGGCTGAACACATGGGAACAAGCTGCAATTGCACAGACTCACCAGCGGCAGCAGACAAGAGTAATCCAAAACAGAGCAATGGGAAATCCTGGCATGCAAGACAACTAAATAAACATAAAATAGGAATGAACCACTACCTGTGGTTCATAACAGTATCCCCTCCTTAACGGTGAGCTCCGAGCACCCCATGACACCCACGGGGAACATAAACAGAAGTATAACATGAAATACAGAACAAAACTGCAAAACAGGAATGAGCCACAGCCGTGGCTCATAACAGTACCCCCCCCCCTTGAGGAGGGGTCAAAAGACCCCAAAATTCAGACTATCCAGAACAAGGGATACAAAAAAAAAAAACCTGACACATTGGTCTAACAGACACGAAAACAGAAACAAGCTGCAACCACAGCTTGTAACAGTGCCCTCCCCTTGATGGTGGACACTGGACACAAGACAAGGGAAAAAAATCTTTTTTTTTTTTTTTTTTTTTATATCAAGGCAAGAGTCAAAAAATTATTTATTTTTCTTCTTCTTCTTTTTACAAAGCTCTTTAGGTCTGACCAAGGTAATTCCCCAAACATTGTCTGAACTGATGGTACCACCCAGCAAGGCTGCGTTCAAATCAGAGACAGGTCTCTTACCCTTGGGAGCTGAACTTTCTGGTAAAGTACTATTATTAGAAGAAGTAGTCAGAAAAGCACATCCTGCAGTCACAACAACGGGCTGAGACTCCTGTGCCGAGTTTACAGTATTTTGTGGACTCTCAGCAGACAAGACGGGTGACTTAGAGGAACCTGAACCAATTTCTTTGGAACCATATCTTTTAATAATTGCATCACTGAATGCTGGGGGATCCTGAAGAATGGGATCTTCAGCTTTCATTAGGCTGGTCGCCCACTCAAAAGGCTCTCCTCTAAAAGAATAAATAAGATAGAGCACAAGGTTCTCTGGAGTGATGCCCAGAAATGGTCTAGACAACATAATAATGTAATAGTGTTTGTAAAGCGCCAGAAATTGGGCTAAGTCCCCATCAAAGATTATGGATGTTGAGATATCAGAGTCAGGATCTGTTTCCTTCTCATCTGACTGACTGGAGTGCTTTGCTAGGACCTGGTCACTATTGACCTTACTCGAGGCTGAGACTCTCTGAACCCCACCCGGGGCTGAGACTTTCTGAACCCCACCCGGGGCAGTGACTTTCTGAACCCCACCCGGGGCAGTGACTTTCTGAACCCCACCCGGGGCAGTGACTTTCTGAACCCCACCCGGGGCAGTGACTTTCTGAACCCCACCCGGGGCAGTGACTTTCTGAACCCCACCCGGGGCAGTGACTTTCTGAACCCCACCCGGGGCAGTGGCCTCCGGGAACCCCGCTGGGGCAGTGGCCTCCGGGAACCCCGCTGGGGCAGTGGCCTCCGGGAACCCCGCTGGGGCAGTGGCCTCCGGGAACCCCGCTGGGGCCAGCATCTCGGATTCTTTTACTGGGACCGGGTCGTTGGCCTCCCTGACTGGGATCGGGCCATCGGCCTCCCTCTCTGAGTCGATAATAATCGAAAGTTCTCCCGGGACTATGACTTCCGGGACTTTTGCTGAAGCAATAACGTTCAGATCCTCCACTAATGCTATGCTTCTTAAGTTCTTTCCTGGGGAAGCGACTTCTAGACCCTTCTTTGGGGCTGCGTCTCTCGAGACCCCACTTGGGGATATTACTTCAAAGATCCCTTCTGGGGTTTTGCTTCTCGAGTTCCCTTCAAGAACTATGGTTTTAGATACCCTTTCTGAGGTTGCGCTCCTCAAGTCCCTACCTGGGGTAACAGCTTCTGAGACCCCTTCTGGTATGGAAACCTGAGCTACAATATTTGATGTCCCTCTATAAGCTTGGGCATCGGGTACCGCTCCAGCACTCTGGGCATCGGGTACCGCTCCAGCACTCTGGGCATCGGGTACCGCTCCAGCACTCTGGGCATCGGGTACCGCTCCAGCACTCTGGGCATCGGGTACCGCTCCAGCACTCTGGGCATCGGGTACCGCTCCAGCACTCTGGGCATCGGGCACCGCTCCAGGACCCTGGGCTACGGGCACCGCTCCAGGACCCTGGGCTACGGGCACCACTCCAGGACCCTGGGCTACGGGCACCACTCCAGGACCCTGGGCCACGGGCACCACTCCAGGACCCTGGGCTACGGGCACCACTCCAGGACCCTGGGCTACGGGCACCACTCCAGGACCCTGGGCTACGGGCACCACTCCAGGACCCTGGGCTACGGGCACCACTCCAGGACCCTGGGCTACGGGCACCACTCCAGGACCCTGGGCTACGGGCACCACTCCAGGGACTTGCAACTCCGCTTCCACAGGAACCTCAAGAGAGGAGAGAAACATTCTCTTTTGATTCCTGAATCTATAATGGGGCTCCCTTGCCCAAGGACCCCAATTATAGGACAGAGAGCTTTTTTGTGTGGGTTGTGTGACAAGTACCTCTGCCATAGTAGAGACAGGAGTAGGTCTTGTATCATGACTCAACTTGGCCAGAGGGCAAGACTCGTCACCACACTTTGGCTTGCGCAACTCACAGGTCTGCAGATAATGGCCTAAACCCCCACAATATAGGCATAAGTTTAAGTTTCTGCGACGCAGACGCTCCTCTTCTGAGAGCCTGGGCCGCAGAAAACTTTTAAACTTTTTCTCTTCAATTAAACCAGAGGATTCTCTTGTCACCATACTGTGAACAAGAGTCTCTTTAGAGATAGATGTACTCTCAACGACTTCTGGCAAAATAAGCAAGATTTTAGTCAGAAGGTTTTGCAGTTGCTTTAGGGATTGCTGCAAAACTTCTAGTCGCTCTGGTCTCAAAGCACTGAATACAGAGTTCAGGGCTGCGAGAGATGCCTGCAGGGCTTGCATAGTAGACATAGGAGGATTTAAAACTAGACAAGACAAGACAAGGCAAGACAAGGCAAGGCAAGGCAAGGCAAGGCAAGACAAGGCAAGGCAAGGCAAGGCAAGACTAAATTTTGCTAAACAAAACAAGACTTTTTTTTTTTTTTTTTAAACACCGGACTGGATTCTAAACACCGGACTGGATTCTAAACACCGGACTGGATTCTAAACACCGGACTGGATTCTAAACACCGGACTGGATTCTAAACACTGGACTGGATTGGATTCTAAACACCGGACTGGATTGGATTCTAAACACCGGACTGGATTGGATTCTAAACACCGGACTGGATTCTAAACACCAAATTCTAGACAGGACTGGATTCTTGACACCGGATTGGATTCTGCACACTGAATTCTAGACAAGACTGGATTCTAGACTAGACACTGGACTGGGCCAAAAAATAAAAAAAAAAGTTTTATTTCTTTTTTGTGGTATGGCTGATGATAATGTTATGATTCCCGTACTCCAGACCAGAGGAGATCGTATGGCTGAGGTCAGAGTACTGGGAAGATATGCTGGTTGTGGGAGCAGGAAAGCCTAGTAACCCCTGGCGCCCTAACTCCGTTGTCTCGCCCGTGTTATCAGAAATCCCCTGCGAGACTATGGTTGCTTGAGCCCATGGCAGCCGCGTTCGAAGGGCGGATTATGTCTGCCCAACCCCGATGCCCCCTCAGGTCTTAATGGGAGACAAAGGGAAATCCGAGACAGGGTGATAACAAGGGGCCCTCTGACTAAGCAACCAGGCCAGGGGTTACAAGCTAACTTAACTAAATCAAAAGGTATGTGCGGACTAGCCGCCAGGGAAAAGGACAACCAAAGATCCACTGATCCGTTACTCCTATCCAGCACCGCTGGATACCAGAGTGGATCAGGGAGAGCGGAATCCTCCGCAAAAGCTCCAGGACACAAAAATACTAAATAATAAACAGTAAGCGGACAAGCCGCAACACACGGCTGCGCCGTGACTCACGAACACCACAGGATGTTAAAGGTGCTCAGTCAGACTCCAGGAAAAGATGACAAATCTCTGAGTACAGGACCACTGAGGACAGGAACAACCGGCTTGAGCAGGACTGGATACTTTCTGCAACTGACATAGGCAAACAGGAAGCTGCCGACACCGACTTTCAGAACTGGAGGACAGGCAGAATCCACTGGAACTCAGGGTAGGACACGGGATCAGACACAGGGACTGACACAGGAATCAACACAGGGACTGACACAGGAATCCACACAGGGACTGACACAGGAATCCACACAGGGACTGACAGGAACCAGCTCAAACTTAAAGCAGACTGCAAACCAAGGAATATCATCAGCATCTGCTAACTGCAGTGAGCCAGCATATATCAGAGAGGCCTAATTAATTATCTCTTGCAGCTGGCCTGCTGCACGACTAAGCTGACAAGATGCAATCAGCAGCCAGATGAGGCTGAACACATGGGAACAAGCTGCAATTGCACAGACTCACCAGCGGCAGCAGACAAGAGTAATCCAAAACAGAGCAATGGGAAATCCTGGCATGCAAGACAACTAAATAAACATAAAATAGGAATGAACCACTACCTGTGGTTCATAACACACAGTGGTGGTGTCCTCTGCTGCCATATGTCGAGTGCTGCTGTATAAGTCCAGTCCAGTGGTGCTGTGTTGTCCTGCATCAGTACATTGGTAGTGTCTTGTGCTGCATCAGTCCAGTCACAGTGGTGGTGGTGGTGGTGTCCTCTGCTGCCATATGTCCAGTGCTGCTGTATAAGTCCAGTCCAATGATGGTGTGTTGTGCTGCATCAGTTCAGTGGTGGTGTATTGTGCTGCATCAGTCCAGTCACAGTGGTGGTGTCCTCTGCTGCCATATGTTGAGTGCTGCCTTATAAGTCCAGTCCATTGCAGTGGTGCTGTGTTGTCCTGCATCAGTACAGTTGTAATGTCTTGTGCTGCATCAGTCCAGTCACAGTGGTGGTGGTGGTGGTGTCCTCTGCTGCCATATGTCCAGTGCTGCTGTATAAGTCCAGTCCAATGGTGCTGTGTTGTGCTGCATCAGTGCAGTGGTGGGGTATTGTGTTGCATCAGTACAGTCACAGTGGTGGTGTCCTCTGCTGCCATATGTCCAGTGCTTCTGTATAAATCCAGTCCATTGCAGTGGTGCTGTGTTGTCCCGCATCAGTCCAGCGGTGGTGTCCCTGTGCTGCTGTATACTGTATGTCCAGTGGTACTGCCATATATGTCCAGTGATACTGCCGTATATGTCCAGCGGTACTGCCGTATACATCCAGTGATACTGCCGTATAATTCCAGTGGTGCTGACGTATAAACCAGCGGTACTGGCGTATAAATCCAGTCCAGTGATACTGCCATATATGTCCAGTGATACTGCCATATATGTCCAGTGGTACTGCTGTATAAATCCAGTGATATTGCTGTATAATTCCAGTGGTAGAGCTGTATAATTCCAGCGGTACTGGTGTATAAATCCAATCCAGTAATACTGCCGTATAATTCCAGTGATCCTGCCGTATAATTCCAGTGGTACTGGCGTATAAATCCAGTGATACTGCCGTATAATTCCAGTGATCCTGCCGTATAATTCCAGTGGTACTGGCGTATAATTCCAGCGGTACTGGCGTATAAATCCAGTCCAGTGATACTGCCGTTTATGTCCAGTGGTACTGCCGTATGAGTCCACTGGTACTGCCGTATAATTCCAGTGATACTGCCGTATAAATCCAGTGATCCAGCCGTATAATTCCAGTGGTACTGCTGTATAATTCCAGTAATCCTGCCGTATAATTCCAGTGGTACTGGTGTATAATTCCATCGGTACTGGCGTATAAATCCAGTCCAGTGATACTGCCGTATATGTCCAGTGGTACTGCCGTGTAAATCCAGTGATACTGCTGTATAATTCTAGTGATTCTGACGTATAATTCCAGTGGCACTGGCATTTAAATCCAGTGATACTGCCGTATAATTCCAGTGATCCTGTCATATAATTCCAGTGGTACTGCCATATAAGTCCAGTCCAGTGGTGCTGCCATATAAGTTCAGTGGTTCTGTCCTGTGCTGTATATTATTTATTCCAAATAAAGGGGTTATTAATATTTAATCCAAATAATTTCATAGGGTTTGCCCTGTGTGGTACGCTCTCCTGTACCGCATATTGTTATATAACTCCAGAAAAATAATGGAGAACAAAAATTTGGAGGATAAAATAGGGAAAGATCAAGAACCACTTTCTCCTAGTGCTGAAGTTGCTGCCACTAGCCATGACATAGACGATGAAATGACATAAACGTTGTCTGCCAAGGCCGGTGCCCAATGTCATAGTAGAGGGTATGTCAAATCCAAAAAGCAAAAGTTCAGTAAAATTACCCCCCAAAAAAATAAAATAAATGGTCTGAGGAGAAACATAAACTTGCCAATATGCCATTTATAACAAGGAGTGGAAAGGAACGGCTAAGGCCCTGGCCTATGTTCGTGACTAGTGGTTCAGCTTCACATGACGATGGAAGCCCTCCTACCCCCGCTAGAAAAATGAAAAAAGTTAAGCTGCAAAAGCACAGCAAAGAACTGTGCGTTCTAAGGTGGTATCATTTCCAAGTGTGTTGGCGGTTGCGATGCCTGACCTTCCCAACACTGGACAGGAAGAGGTGGCTCCTTCCACCATTTACACGCCCCCTGCAAGTGCTGGAGGGAGCACCCACAGTCCAGTTTCTGATATTCAAATTGAAGATGTCACTGTTGAAGTACACCAGGATGAGGATATGGGTGTTGCTGGCACTGAGGAGGAAGTTGAGGAGGAGGATTCTGATGGTGATGTGGTTTGTTTAAATCAGGCACCAGGGGAGACACTTGTTGTCCGTGGGATGAATAAGCCCATTGTGATACCTGGGCAAAATACCAAAAAAGCCACCTCTTTGGTGTGGAATTATTTCTCCACAAATCCAGACAACAGGTGTCAAGCCGTGTGTTGTCTCTGTCACTCTGTAATGAGTAGTGATGTGCATCGGACATTTTTTGGGTTTTGTGTTTTGGTTTTGGATTCGGTTCCGCGGCCGTGGTTTGGATTCGGACGCGTTTTGGCAAAACCTCATCGAATTTTTTTTTGGCGGATTCGGGTGTGTTTTGGATTCGGGTGTTTTTTTTTCAAAAAACCCTAAAAAACAGCTTAAATCATAGAATTTTGGGGTCATTTTGATCCCATAGTATTATTAACCTCAATAACCATAATTTCCACTCATTTCCAGTCTATTCTGAACACTGAACACCTCACAATATTATTTTTAGTCCTAAAATTTGCACCGAGGTCGCTGGATGGCTAAGCTAAGCGACACAAGTGGCCGACACAAACACCTGGCCCATCTAGGAGTGGCACTGCAGTGTCAGGCAGGATGGCACTTCAAAAAAATAGTCCCCAAACAGCACATGATGCAAAGAAAAAAAGAGGTGCACCAAGGTCGCTGTGTGACTAAGATAAGCGACACAAGTGGCCGACACAAACACCTGGCCCATCTAAGAGTGGCACTGCAGTGTCAGACAGGATGGCACTTCAAAAAAATAGTCCCCAAACAGCACATGATGCAAAGAAAAAAAGAGGCGCACCAAGGTCGCTGTGTGACTAAGCTAAGCAAC
This sequence comes from Pseudophryne corroboree, assembly GCF_028390025.1. Lineage (NCBI taxonomy): Eukaryota > Metazoa > Chordata > Amphibia > Anura > Myobatrachidae > Pseudophryne > Pseudophryne corroboree. The sequence continues at coordinate 40,540,316 of NC_086445.1, read as the reverse complement.
ACAAGTGGCCGACACAAACACCTGGCCCATCTAGGAGTGGCACTGAAGTGTCAGAGAGGATGGCACTTCAAAAAAATTGTCCCCAAACAGCACATGATGCAAAGAAAAAAAGAGGCGCACCAAGGTCGCTGTGTGACTAAGCTAAGCGACACAATTGGACTCTCCTTGGGAATTTGTGATTTAGAAGAACGCACAGTTCTTTGCTGTGCTTTTGCCAGCTTAAGTCTTTTCATTTTTCTAGCGAGAGGATGAGTGCTTCCATCCTCATGTGAATCTGAACCACTAGCCATGAACATAGGCCAGGGCCTCAGCCGTTCCTTGCCACTCCGTATCGTAAATGGCATATTGGCAAGTTTACGCTTCTCATCAGACGCTTTCAATTTTGATTTTTGGGTCATTTTACTGAACTTTTGTTTTTTGGATTTTACATGCTCTCTACTATGACATTGGGCATCGGCCTTGGCAGACGATGTTGATGGCATTTCATCGTCTCGGCCATGACTAGTGGCAGCAGCTTCAGCACGAGGTGGAAGTGGATCTTGATCTTTCCCTATTTTAACCTCCACATTTTTGTTCTCCATTTTTTAATGTGTGGAATTATATGCCAGTATCAATAGCAATGGCCTACTACTATATATACTGCGCACAACTAAAATGCACCACAGGTATAGAATGTAGATGGATAGTATACTTGATGACAAAGAGGTAGGTACAGCAGTGGCCTTCTGTACCGTACTGCTATATATAGTATACTGGTGGTCACTGTGTCAGCAAACTGCAAAACTAAAATGCACCACAGGTATAGAATGTAGATGGATAGTATACTTAATGACGACACAGAGGTAGGTACAGCAGTGGCCTTCCGTACCGTACTGCTATATATAGTATACTGGTGGTCACTGTGTCAGCAAACTGCAAAACTAAAATGCACCACAGGTATAGAATGAAGATGGATAGTATACTTAATGACGACACAGAGGTAGGTACAGCAGTGGCCTTCCGTGCCGTACTGCTATATATACTGGTGGTCACTGTGTCAGCAAACTGCAAAACTAAAATGCACTACAGGTATAGAATGTAGATGGATAGTATACTTAATGACGACACAGAGGTAGGTACAGCAGTGGCCTTCCGTACCGTACTGCTATATATAGTATACTGGTGGTCACTGTGTCAGCAAACTGCAAAACTAAAATGCACCACAGGTATAGAATGTAGATGGATAGTATACTTAATGACGACACAGAGGTAGGTACAGCAGTGGCCTTCCGTACCGTACTGCTATATATAGTATACTGGTGGTCACTGTGTCAGCAAACTGCAAAACTAAAATGCACCACAGGTATAGAATGTAGATGGATAGTATACTTAATGACAACACAGAGGTAGGTACAGCAGTGGCCTTCCGTACCGTACTGCTATATATAGTATACTGGTGGTCACTGTGTCAGCAAACTGCAAAATTAAAATGCACCACAGGTATAGAATGTAGATGGATAGTATACTTAATGACGACACAGAGGTAGGTACAGCAGTGGCCTACTGTACCGTAATCAGGCTCGGACTGGCCCACAGGGGTACAGGGGAAACCACCGGTGGGCCCAACCGACTGTGGCCTACCACCTGCTCTAAGGATCAGGCTCCAGACTGTGCACTTGAATTATACATTATACATATGTTACCTTATACTGGACTATGGTGTATTTTCTACAGTGCATTGCTGTTATTAATCTGGTACATTATCATGCATGCAGCAGCTGAATTACTGTTTATATTTATATTTATGAAGGGGCCCAAAAGTTGCACTCTCTAATGGTTAGTCAAATCAATGAGGTGGCAGACCACACCCCATCTGCAGACTGGCCACACCCCTAACATGGGCCCCTACCACTGCATTCCCCTGGTGGGCCCTACATGCCCCAGTCCGAGACTGACCGTAATGCTATATATTATATACTGGTGATTACTGGTCAGCAAAACTCTGCACTGTACTCCTCCTATATAATATTATACTGGTGGTCCCCAGGCCCCACAATAAAGCAGCACACTGAGCACAGATATGGAGTGTTTTTCAGGCAGACAACGTATACTGGTGGTCACTGTGTCAGCAAAACTCTGCACTGTACTCCTGCTATATAATACAGCTGCTCCCCAGTCCCCACAATTAAGCAGTGTGAGCACAGATATATGCAGCACACTGAGCACAGATATGGAGCGGTTTTCAGGCAGACAACGTATACTGGTGGTCACTGTCAGCAAAACTCTGCACTGTACTCCTGCTATATAATACAGCTGCTCCCCAGTCCCCACAATTAAGCAGTGTGAGCACAGATATATGCAGCACACTGAGCACAGATATGGAGCGTTTTTTTTCAGGCAGACAACGTATACTGGTGGTCACTGATCAGCAAAACTCTGCACTGTACTCCTCCTATATTATACAGCTGCTCCCCAGTCCTCCCCACAATTAAGCAGTGTGAGCACAGATATATGCAGCACACTGAGCACAGATATGGAGTGTTTTTCAGGCAGACAACGTATTACTGGTGGTCACTGTCAGCAAAACTCTGCACTGTACTCCTCCTATATACAGCTGCTCCCCAGTCCCCACAATTAAGTAATAAGCAAGCACAATATATTTGCAATGCATCAACATAAACGGAGAGGACGCCAGCCACGTCCTCTCCCTAACATTTCCAATGCACGAGTGAAAATGGCGGCGACGCGCGGCTGCTTATATAGAATCCGAATCTCGCGAGAATCCGACAGCGGGATGATGACGTTCGGGCGCGCTCGGGTTAACCGAGCCATACGGGAGAATCCGAGTATGGCTCGGACTCGTGTAAAATGGGTGAAGTTCGGGGGGGTTCGGTTTCCGAGAAACCAAACCCGCTCATCACTAGTAATAAGTAGGGGTAAGGACATTAACCACATAGGAACATCCTCCCTTATACGTCACCAGCAGCGCATTCATCAGAAGTCAGTATCAATTTGTGAAACTTTGGGTAAGAGCGTAAGCAGTCCACTGACACCTAAATCCCTTCCTCCTGTACCCAAGCTCCTGCAAGCCACACCACCAACTCCCTCAACGTCAACTTCCTCCTCAGTCAGGCACGTCAGTAGTCCTGCAGGCCATGTCACTGGCAAGACTGAGGAGTCCTCTCCTAACCGGAATTCCTCTGGAGGATCCTTGAGTGTAACGCCTACTGCTGCTGGCGCTGCTGTTGTTGCTGCTGGGAGTGGATCGTTATCCCAGAGGGGAAGTCGGAAGACCACTTGTACTACTTCCAGTAAGCAATTGACTGTCCAACAGTCCTTTGTGAGGAATATAAAATATGACAGCAGTCATCCTATTACAAAGCAGATAACTGAGGCCTTGACAGCTATGTTGGTGTTAGACGTGCGTACGGTATCCACCATTAGTTCAGTGGGACTTAGAGAATTGCTTGAGGTAGTGTGTCCCCGGTACCAAATACCATCTATGTTCCACTTCTCTAGGCAGGCAATACCGAGAATGTACACAGACGTCAGAAAAAGAGTCACCAGTGTCCTAAAAAATGCAGTTGTATCCAGTGTCCACTTAACCACAGACATGTGGACAAGTGGAACAGCGCAGACTAAGGACTATATGACTGTGACAGCCCACTGGGTAGATGTATTGCCTCCCGCAGCAACAACAGCAGCGGCGGCACCAGTAGCAGCATCTCGCAAACGCCAACTTGTTCCTGGGCAGGCTACGCTATGTATCACCGCTTTCCGTAAGAGGCACACAGCTGACAACCTCTTTCGGAAACTGAGGGACATCATCGCACAATGGCTTAACCCAGAGGTTCTCAAACTCGGTCCTCGGGGGCCCACACAGTGCATGTTTTGCAGGTCTCCTCACAGAATCGCAAGTGAAATAATTAGCTCCACCTGTTAAAATGTGTCAGTGAGTAATTAATACACCTGTGCACCTGCTGGGTTACCTGCAAAACATGCACTGTGTGGGCTCCCGAGGACCGAGTTTGAGAACCTCTGGCTTAACCCAATTAGACTCTCCTGGGTATTTGTGATATCGGACAATGCCACCGATATTGTGCGTACATTACATCTGGGCAAATTCCAGCACGTCCCATGTTTTGCACATACAATTAATTTGGTGGTGCAGAATTTTTTTAAAAATGTGGGGTGCAGGAGATGCTGTCGGTGGCCCCTCAAAAAATTGCGGGCCACTTTCGACATTCAGCCACTGCCAGTGGTTAAAGTGGTCCGGAACGCAGTTCCGCCATCTATAATTGCTGGCGGACCGACTGCAGCACCAATTAAAAGAAGGGGTGGCTTTTTTAAGATCTGGCGTGATCCAATCATGGCTCGCGGACCGCCAGCCAATGAGAAGCTGCCAAGTGGCAGCTTCTCATTAGCTGGCAGTCCGGGAGCCGTGAATGGAGCACAATCGGTGCCAGATTGTCACTGGAGAGCAATGAAGGGGCACCTTCTCCATTGCCTCCGACACTGCGGCTGTCCGGCTGCGGCTCTCATCTCCCGCATGACACCCCAGCTCCCGTCCCCTAAGTAGTGATATCAGGGCTGACCGGCTCCCGCCCCACAGTGCAGCTGTCCGGCTCCGGCTCCGGCACCACAGCACAACTGCCTGGCTTCGGCTCCTGCCCCACAGCACCACTGTCCAGCTCCTGCATGCAGACACAGAGCCAGGTGAGAAGAGGTAACTGATGGAGGAAAGTGTCAGGGTGGGGACAGTGTGTGTGTGTGTCAATGTGGCTGTGTGTTCGTGTGTGTACGTATGTGTGTATTTGTACAGATGTGTATGTGGCTATGTGTGTATAAGTGGTATAAGTGGTCTAATGTGTGTGTGTATATGCTGTGTGTATATCTGGTTGGGTGTGTATTTGTGTATATGTGGCTGTGAGTGTATACCTGGACTGGGCCAAGGGGGGGCAATATAAACTTTTTCGCCTCCGGGCATCTGGAAATAACTTACGCCCCTGCTGGAGACCAACACATTACGCGCGCTAACCGGGTGCAGTCGTGGGGGAGGTGAGTTCCCCCACCTCTCCAGGACCACTTGAAGCCCTGGCCACTGCATGCCGAAGACTGAAGCGCCAGCAAACACTCCTGAACCTGCCCTGCCATCACCTGAAGCAAGAGGTGGTAACGAGGTGGAATTCAACACTCTATATGCTTCAGAGGATGGAGAAGCAGCAAAAGGCCATTCAAGCCTATACATCCACCTACGATATAGGCAATGGAGGGGAATGCACCTGACTCAAGTGCAGAGGAGAATGATTTCTGTCTTGTGCAAGGTTCTTCAACCCATCGAACTTGCCACACATGATGTCAGTTCAGACACTGCCAGCTTGAGTCAGGTCATTCCCCTCATCAGGCTTTTGCAGAAGCAGCTGGAGAAATTGAAGGAGGAGCTAAAACGGAGCGATTCCGCAACGTATGTGGGACTTGTGGATGGAGCCCTTCATTCGGTTTGCCAGGATTCAAGGGTGGTCAATCTGTTGAAATCAGAGCACTACATTTTGGCCACCGTGCTCGATCCTAGGTTTAAAGCCTACGTTGTATCTCTCTTTCCGGCAGACACAAGTCTTCAGAGGTTCAAACTTCAAAGACCTGCTGGTGAGAAAATTGTCAACTCAAGCGGAACGTGACCCATCAACAGCTCCTCCTTCACTTTCTCCCGCAACTGGGGCTGTGAGGAAAAGGATTTCCTAGCCCACACGCTGGTGGTGATGCAGGGCAGTCAGGAGTGAGTGCTGACATCTGGTCTGGACTAAAGGGCCTGCCAACAATTACTGACATGTCTACTGTCACTGCACATGATTCTGTCACCATTGAAAGAATGGTGGAGGATTATATGAGTGACAGCATCCAAGTAGGCATGTCAGACAGTCTGCACATATACTGGCAGGAAAAAGAGGGAATTTGGATGCCCTTGAACAAACTGGCTTTATTTTACCTAAGTCGCTCCCCCCCTCCATTGTGTACTTTGAAAGAGTGTTTAGTGCAGCCGGTAACTTTGTCAGCGATCGGCGTACGAGGTTACTTCCACAAAATGTGGAGAAGATGATGTTCATCAAAATGAATTATAAATTCCTCCAGGAAGACCTTTACCAGCAATTGCCTCCAGAAAGTACACAGGGACCTGTGATGGTGGATTCCAGTGGGGATGAATTAATACTCTGTGAGAAGGATGTACACACTGAAAGGGGTGAGGAATCGAAGGATGAGGTGGACATCTTGCCTATGTAGGGCCAGTTTGTGCAAGGAGAGATTGATTGCTTCTTTTTTGGTGGAGGCCCAAACAAACCAATCATTTCAGCCACAGTCGTGTGGCAGACGCTGTGGCTGAAATGATGGGTTTGTTAAAGTGTGCATGTCCTGTTTATACAACATAAGAGTGGGTGGGAGGGCCCAAGCAGAGGTATAGCTAGGTGATATGGTGCCCGGAGCAAGGGTATGTTTTAGCGCTCCCTCCCCTGTACTGAATTGGATACCTAGCTAACATGTGGTGGCATGTTACATTTGAAAAAAAAGAAATATTTAAAAATCGGTGATAGTGCCAGTTCTAGTCCTTGTGGAACTCAGGGTGCATCAAAAAATATAGAAGTGTGGTTTCATGGGTATGGGTTGTGGACATAGAATAGTACCAATTCCCATTATACCACACAGTAGTGTCAATTATTAACATTACACCACACAGGAGTACCCCTTATATATGTTAAGCTACATAGTAGTGTAATAGCACCCCTGTGCGTGTGTGGAGTTGTAGTGTTGTAACTGCGCTTCCAGGTGATGTTGGCGGATTCAGGACCTCTCACGATTTCTTCCTCAGGAGCCTGTGGCAGAAGAATGATCACCCCAAGAAGGACCCCACGGGCAAAAGAAATGCAATTGGCTGGTGACAGCACGTTTATTTAACCAAAAAGGAAAATCACCTCTTAACGACTGCGCATGTCGGCTAGCAAGCCAATGGTACTTCAGCAGGCACACTGCGGCACATCACATAACATTTGCAAAATGAGCATGGGTGTTATCACATATCATTCGCATAGTGAGCATAAGTATCATCACACATCATTTGCATAGTGCGCATAAGTGTTCTTTAGAACTCAGAATGAAAGAAAAACCATAACATAATACACAATCCGAAGAAGTCCCAATATTGATTTGGTCGAGTCAGAGAGGTTCCTCTGCGAATAGGGGTTAGGTGTACATAACTAGCATAGTCATTGAGATAGGCCAACGTGGCGATTGTTCAAAAGGGTAATGCCATGGAGAGGTAACCTGTAACTCAGTTCTGGCTGGAAATGGGAGGGTCCTTTATACTGAGCACCTTGGGTTCAGATATGTATGAGCAGGGGCGTCCCCCTTTATAGGTAATAAAATGATTTAGCACAAATTGCAGTAAACAGTCTTATCTGGATCCCCTGGGGCTCTTGTGTGTTTATCTGCATAGGCAGCTGAGCTAGGGAGAAGGGAGTACCTGCGGTCTGGTAGATGCTGCTGGCGGTTGTGGGGTAAGCCCATCCTGGGTACGGGCTATTAGAGACCCTTTTCTTCAGTCTCCCCCTGGCGCTGGCTGGAATGGTTTTCCCAATGGTGTAGGTTGGCAAGGGGTGCAGGGTGAATATGCGGTACCTGTCAATCGGCTGCAGTTGCCGGCTCCTGCCGGTCACGACTCCTTGCTGCTGGCTGCTGAGTTTTGGATGGGCCTCCCTCGGCGTGGTTGGCAGGCAGTTACCAGCGGTCGGGCCCCCTACTCTCTTGCCGCGGCTGGCGGGCGGGCGGCAGCGGTCAGGTCCCGGCTCCTTCTCCCTGTGCGGCTGACGGGGCTGTAGCGGTCAGATGCCGGCTCTTACCAGCGCAGCGGTCTCTCAATGCATGACCGCGGCTGGCAGGTCCCTCCCCGGCTGGATACTGGTGACTGCTCCATCCCGGCGGTAGCAGACCCTCCTCCACTCCGATGCCTTTCTCCCGCTCTGCCGCGCGTCTCTGCTCCCTCCGGCGAGCACATACACCTGGCGGCAGACAGTGGGTCCGGATGCACGCTGCGGCTGCCTCTCCGTCCCCTCCACGGGGCGTCCGTCTCCTCCCTCGTGCGCTGCTCCTCTCTTTTAGATGACCCCTCCTCCTCTTCTTGCCATGCTTTTCCTCTCCAATCAGGCGGCTGTCAGGCTTTCCGCTCTGTATGGGCAGGAGTCAGTTGTCTCTGGGTCCCACAGTCGCCCTAGTTTTCTTCCCGGCACTATGGTTGCCTAGCAACTAGGGTGGGCAGGTTAAACCCCCCTCGCAGCCTCCATTCCAAGGGCTACCCAGTTAAATAAGGGGTACCCCAGAGGCAGGGTACCACAAATCTCCCTGCTGGAATTATGCGTGTCCTCACGCATTTTCAGTGTAACTCAAAGTCCTGAGCAACAAGTCTCTAGACAAGACCTTCAACAATTAAATGGTAAGCAACGTAGGCATGAACATATCTACATTTAGCACATTATACATTCTATTCTCGGTAACGCGAGGGCAGAACGCCTTTAGTGCTGCTTTCTGACTTCCTGACACCGATTACATGAGATTCGCTTTCAGCATCAGAAACACCTGGAGGGGAACACGGTCTGTTACTGGTGAGTCCATTATCAGACGACTCTGGAGCCATGCTCCGGGCAATGGGGTAGGGAATGGCGCTCCCCATAAACATTAGCAACTTAATAGGGTCATCAAGCGGTATCCCTCCCTGGGGCTCTCATCCCTCTGCGACAGGATTCCTTTCCCTCTGCGGTACAGATTCTTTGGAAGTGCACAACTTCAGTTGGTCACGAGGTACAGTGCTGAGTCGACCATCTTCTCCCTCGATCTGGTAAGTATACCTGTCATCAGTCGGGACTCTTGTGATGGTGTAAGGCACAGCCTCCCACATGGTGTCCAGTTTACTGGTTCGGCGGTTCTTATTCCTCCACACTCTTTCGCCTATTTGTAGAAACACCGGCCGTGCGTTAGCATTGTAGTTTCTCTCTTGCCGGGCGTGTACGACTTCCAGGCGCTTTGCTACAACTTGTCTGGCGGTCTCGATGCGGTACTGGTGCTCTTGCACCCAGTCATTTTCCAGAGTACCGGGTTCGTCCACCTCCGGAGTCAGCTCCAGGTCCTTGGGGAGTCTACCTGGCCTCCCAAACATCACGTAGAATGGCGTGAATCCGGTTGAACAATGTTCCGTATTGTTGTATAGGTACGTCATTTCTGGTAGGAGAGTGGGCCACCGGGCCCTGGCTTCGGCTGAGAGGCTTCGGGGCATCACTATAACGGTCTGGTTGGCTCTCTCGCAGAGACCGTTTCCCTGTGGGTGATAGGCTGTGGTCCTCAATTTCCGGCATCCGTACATGGAGCATAACTGATGGAACAATTGAGACTCAAGGGCAGGGCTCTGATCCGTCAGGACCCGATCAGGGTATCCGTAAGGCCGGACGAAATGTTTCATGAAGAGTTCGGCTGTCGTCTTTGTGGTTAGGTCGCGTGCGGGGACTACCACCAGGAAGCGGCTATAGTGGTCCATGATCGTGAGGGCATACTGGACACCGGTGGAGCTTGGTTCCAACTTTACATGATCTAATACCTGACATGATAGCACAGCTCCCAGGCCGTGGTGGCTGGCATCAGTATAGACATGAAAGGGTTTCTCGTAGTCAGGGTAGGCTAGGAGGGGTGCTTCGACAAGTGACCGCTTCAGCTGTTCGAAAGATGCTTGGTGGTCTTCGGTCCATGCGACCACTGTTGTACTTCACCTCCCCTGGACCAATTTTCCACGCAGGAGCTCATGCAGAGGGGAGGCTACTTTAGCCAAATTCTCAAAAAAGCATCGGTAGTATCCAATGAACCCCAGAAAGCTGCGTATGTCTTTGTCGGTCTTTGGTACTTGCCAGTCGCGCACCACGCAAATATTTTCTGGGTCTGGCTTTACCCCTTCAGCGCTCACAATGTGTCCGAGGTATTGCACTTTTGGTTTCAGGAGGTGGCATTTGGACGGCTTCAACTTCAGGTCATAGCGAGTCAGTTGTCCGAACACTTCCTCCAAGTGTTTCAGGTGGTTCTCGTACGTTTTCGAAAAGATGATCACGTCGTCGAGATACAGGAGGACCATTTCGAAGTTGCGATGGTCCAAGCAGTGTTCCATGACCCTCTGGAAGGTGGCAGGGGCGTTGCAGAGTCCGACCAGCATTCTATCGAATTCGAAGAGGCCCATGGGGGTGGTGAAAGCCGTTTTCTCCCGGTCTTCTGGGGCCATCGGGATCTGCCAGTACCCGCTGGTCAAATCCAAGGTCGAGAAATAGACAGCGGTCTTCAGAGCAGTCAGGGACTCCTCAATTCATGGTAATGGATATGCGTCCTTGTGGGTGACTGCATTCAACCTCCTGTAGTCGACGCAGAAACGAAGGCTGCCGTCCTTCTTCTTGACAATGACCAGCGGGGTGGCCCACGGACTGTGGCTCTCCTTGATCACGCCGGCCTCTTGCATCTCGCTGATCATGGTTCGTACTGGTTGGTACATGGCCGGTGGGAGCGGTCTGTGTCTTTGATTGGCGGACTCACTCCGGTGGGAATGTGGTGTTGCACCCCCTCTGCTCTACCAAAGTCAGCTGGGTGTTGGCTGAAAGCCCCGGCATTCCTGCACATGACTTGGATAACACCCTCTCATTGGTCCTCTGGTGTATCCGCATCTCCGATTTGGATCTCGTTCCATCATGGGGTGTCCGTGGTGACTAGGCTGGATTGGCTGGTCACAGTCCTCCATTGGGTTCCGGGCACAGTTTCTCCCAACACGTCTTGGAAGTCAACCCACACCACGCTAGCCACGGGGCAGTTTCGAAACAGTCGGATCGGGTAACTGTGCGGATTGAGTACCTGGACTGGAACTCTTCCACGTTCCACTCTCGCCAGCGTCCTGGCCACCGCGAATGACCGCTGCCCGTCGGGGTCACAGGCTTCGATGACTGCTTCATAATCCCGCCCACCTTGGCCGATTCTGGCTTTACACCATATCACGTGTTCAGCACTGGGTTGAAGTATAATGGGTCAGTGGTCCGTGATTCTGGCCTTGCCCACCTCTCCTTTGGGATTAGTGAACCGTTAGTGTCCTTCAAGCAGACGCATTGTCTGCTGCATCGCCTTCCATTCTCTTGGGGCTGCGGACTTCATCTCCATCCTGAGGGCCTCCACCAACTCGTCGGGACAACTTTTCAGCACGTTCATCCCCAAAATGACAGGCGGTAGGTGTTCATTGCAGGAAGTCATGATCAAACAGCCTTGATGTGCTAGCCGTGCTTCACCAATAGAAAAATCGGCCTCCCAGTAGCCACTGAACTAAATTGGTTGACCATTGCTGGCCAGTAGACTGAGCCAGGTGGTAGGTGGTGTAACGATCTCGCTCTCCTTCCAGTGTTTCTGGAACTCGGTGAGTTGGATGGACGTCACTTGGGATCCGGTATCTAAAGGAGCTGCCATTTCTATTCCATTGACCCTAATCTTCAAGTGGGGACACTTGCCCACATATTGTGGCCACCATTCTGGTGCCGATGGACCTATTTGCAAAGTTCTTCCTGAGGGTCGGTCCCTCGCCTCAGGGTCACATCGTTTAAAGGCTTGACTTCACATTCACGCTCAACATGCCCACTCAATTTGCAGCGCCGACAGATGGGTCTCCCCTGTGCATCAAACTGATCGGTGGGGCGTCGTCCTGAGCCTCGCGGAACTTCCCATTGTCATCTGTTTCGTCCACCCGAATCGCGCCCCGCCAGCCTCCGCGTTTATTCTCGGCCTGTTCCAAGCGTATGTCTCGGATTTCTTTCATCATCTCTGTGACGGCACTAGGGAGAGCTCCGATCGGATCTTGGCTGGCTTGGACCTGCTGAGTGGCGATACGTTTAGGCTTGCTGGGTTCTGGCATCAAATTCAGTTGTGTCTCGTCGCCCTCTTCATCCTCTGTGAGCTCCGAGGTCACCCCATATTCTGCGTCTGTGTTCTGATTCAACCCCAGTATGTCCATGGAGGTTTCCTTAAATTTGGGGAATGGGCAATTGGGCTTCTGTTTTCTCCAAATTCTCAGCTGGGCCCTTGTTGTTTCACCCTGGGCTCCTTCAATAAACAGGTCCATCAATGTTTCCTCGACATGTTCAACTTCCCTTTGCGCTCTAGCTTGGATTGCCCGCATCGCTTCTTGTAACCCCAGAGCAAAGTCTCACAATGATTCTTGCGGTTGTTGTTTTTGGGCATATAATCGCTCCTTCAGTTCTGCGATGGATTGGGAGTTATAGATGCCGGCCAGTTTCTTTAGGATTCCTAAATCTTTAGGAATCTTTAGGTGTCTTTAGGTCTGCGCCCGACCACGATCGTGCCTCCCGTAGCGCAGACCCCTTTAGCTGGCTGATGACGATCTCTGCCCGCTGTTCCTCGCTCAGCGTGTATAACCGGAACATGGAGTGTAACTTTTCCTTGAATTCTCTGAAAGAACTGGTCCCCCTGACGCGGTTGTCACCTGAGTATGTGGGAAGCCAGGGGGCCCCAAAGTAATATGGCATGGTGATTGGTGCCGTCGGCATTGGTGCTGTCGGTATTTGTGCTGTCGGCCTTACTGCCACTGGAGGTGCTGGGATGGGTGCGTCAGGCGCTCTTCTGCGGCTCGGGGTAGAATCCGCTGACTGTGGTTGGTCTCCCGTCTCTGGTGCGTTTTGCGATTGTGACATCTCACCATTCACAAGGGTATCTGTAATCCTGTTCGTGACGCCAAGTTGTAATAGCACCCCTGTGTGTGTGTGGAGTTGTATGTCGTACCTGCGCTTCCAGACGATGTTGGCGGATTCAGGACCTCTCACGATTTCTTCCTCAGTAGCCTGTGGCAGAAGAATGATCACCCCAAGAAGGACCCCACGGGCAAAAGAAATGCAATTGGCTGGTGACAGCACGTTTATTTAACCAAAAAGGAAAATCACCTCTTAACGACTGCGCATGTCAGCTAGCAAGCCAATGGTACTTCAGCAGGCACACTGCGGCACATCACATAACATTTGCATAATGAGCATGGGTGTTATCACATATCATTCGCTTAGTGAGCATAAGTATGATCACACATCATTTGCATAGTGCGCATAAGTGTTCTTTAGAACTCAGAATGAAAGAAAAACCATAACATAATACACAATCCGGAGAAGTCCCAGTATCGATTTGGTCGAGTCACAGAGGTTCCTCTGCTAATAGGGGTTAGGTGTACATAACTAGCATTGTCATTGAGATAGGCCAATGTGGCGATTGTTCAAAAGGGTAATGCCATGGAGCGGTAACCTGTAACTCAGTTCTGACTGGAAATGGGAGGGTCCTTTATACTGAGCACCTTGAGTTCAGATATGTATGAGCAGGGGCATCTTCCTTTATAGGTAATAAAACGATTTAGCACAAATTGCAGTAAACAGTCTTGTCTGGATCCCCTGGGGCTCTTGTGTGTTTATCTGCAGAGGCAGCTGAGCTAGGGAGAAGGGAGTACCTGCGGTCTGGTAGATGCTGCTGGAGGTTGTAGGGTAAGCCCCTCCTGGGTACGGGCTATTATAGACTCTTTTCTTCAGTCTCCCCCTGGCGCTGGCTGGAATGGTTTTCCCCAATGGTTCGGGCTGGCAAGGGGTGCAGCGTGAATATGCGGTACCTGTCAATAGGCTGCAGTTGCCGGCTCCTGCCGGTCACGACTCCTTGCTGCTGACTGCTGAGTTTTTGATGAGTCCAATAAAGTGCAATTACCAGAAGCAGGTGAAAATAGAGCACATATGTTTGCGGTTGCCGTAGACTCACAAACTTATGTGCTCTATTTTCACCTGCTTCTGGTAATTGCACTTTATTGGACTCCCTGCGTGGATTTTTTCTGTGCTGCTACATTATTTTCTTCTGCTATATATGTTTTTTAGGGATCATTATTAAATGTGTTTTTAATTGTGCTGTACTCCATGCACTTTATTCTGCTATTTACTGATAACAACTGTGCTTCACTATATGCACTTTATTTCTTTTTTTCCCTTGTTGGTAAATATTATATTTGAGACCTTCAAGGACAGGACCACACACGATAGTGGGTCCGAGACCATATTGATGTGCTTGGTTGTATGTAGTAGCACACCTTACACACGTTACACCACACAGTAGTACCCCGTATATACGTTATGCTGTATAGTAGAGCCCCTTATTCACAATACACCACACAGTAGAGCCCCCTATGCACATGACACCACAGTATAGCTGCTTATACACGGGACAGAGAGTGTTGCTGCAGAAGCCTGGGAAGAAAGAAGTGCTGCAGCATCTAAAATAGAGACGTGTGCTGCAGCTTCTAGAAAAGAGAGAGATGATGCAAAAGCTGGGACAGAGAGAGGTGCTGCATCAACTTCGCAAGAAAGGTGCTACAGGAACAGGAGCAGAGAATGGTGCTGCAGGACGGAAGTATCCCTGCTGCACAGCTACAAGCAGACAGTGAGACATATAAAGAGGGTGGTCAGAGCTCCGGCATGTACTGGCTTTCAGTGCCTCCTGCTGTGTTGCCTCTGGCCTGCCTTGTTCCCTTACTACTGTGTTTTCTGAATCCGCGTCAGTGTGGCGCCCTCTCTGGCCCTGCTCGGCAGCTGCCTATACAGCAGTCCACCGTGCAGCATGAGGAGGGAGGGTGGTGACGCGCCCTCTACCTTTTTGGCGCCCGGAGCTTGCGCTCCACCGGAGCCACCCTTGCTACACCCCTGGGCCCAAGGAAAATTCCATCTTGCACCTCCTTTTCTTCTTTGCATCATGTGCTGTTTGGGGACTAGTCTTTTAAAGTGCCATCCTGTCTGACACTGCCATACAACTCCAGGGGTACTGCCGTATAAGTACAGGGGTACTGCCATATAAGTCCAGTCCAGTGGTGCTGTCTTGTGCTGCATCAGTCCAGTGGTGGTATCTTGTGCTGTAATAAGTCCAGTGGTGGTGTCCTGTGCTGTGTATTATTTACTCCAAATAAAAGGCTTATATACATTACTTATATTATTATCCAAATCATTTTTACAGGGTTTGCCCTGTGTGGTATAGAGCCTTCACCAGCTGTCCGGTACCGGATGTTCAAGTCTTTTCACCTGCTTATGCCTGGACCTTTCTTTGGGATACTCCGGATAAGACCCACAAAAAACGGTTATTAAAAGCACCAGGAGTCGGGAGACACCAATCATTGGTCCATAAAGGGTCAATTCTGGATCCTTGAAGCAGGTTGTATTTACTTCTAAAAACGGACTCTTTTATATAAGCCTGACCGTCCAAATTACAGCATGTGTTAATCTACTAATATTGCACTTAAATATTCTCTGCAATTAACTGCCAAGCTTGTCACAGTGGGAATTGCCAATTATTGCCTCACCTGCTGCTACTAACTGATCGGCTTTACTATTACTAATCACCTGCTGCTTTATAAGAGACTGCCACGCTAGACAGAGCTTCTATATGTTAGATCTGCTTGAATTAATTCATGGATTAAACCTCAATATAAAGGTTCAGAATTGTACCATACCAACTGTGTCAATTATGATACGCTTTGCAGGTTCAACCGGTATTTAGGATTTAGTCTTTCAAATGTGATTTTTATTATTGTTTTTAATTGTGTTAAATAAAAAGCACGCTTATGTTTTAAATCAGCGCTGTTATTGGTGTGTTTGTATTTCATGTAACTTTGAAGGGTAGAGTACTCTCCCTTATTTAACAGCCGCGATTGAAATAGAGTGTTCTTTAATTAATTAAATAAATAATTGATGCACACACTTTCTTTTTAGCTGTTAGCGCCAAGCTATTTGTTTGTTTGTGGTATAGAGGTATGCTCGCCTGTGCTGCATATTATTATAATAGCTCCAAATAAAAGGGTTATTATTATCCAAATTAATTTTACAGGCTTTGCCGTGTGTGTGTGTGTGTGTGTGTGTGTGTGTGTGTGTGTGTGTGTGTGTGGTTTAGGGGTATGCTCTCCTGTGCCACCAATATTGTGCGTGTATTACAGCCGGGCAAATTCCAGCACGTCCCATGTTGTTTGTGCCGCACACTTGTGTCGCTTAGCTTAGTCACACTCTATATAATATGGCGTTAATAATCATTAATAGGAACTAGTGACGTCCTTTACATAAACTTGTGAAGTCGGTAGTAGTATAAAAATACTGGAGATAGCAGCTGGAAATCAGATTATCTCCAATATAAAGTAGTGATGAGCGGGTTCGGTTTCTCGGAATCCGAACCCGTCGAACTTCAGCTTTTTTTACACGGGGCCGAGCAGGCTCGGATCCTCCCGCCTTGCTCGGTTAACCCGAGCGCGCCCGAACGTCATCATCCCGCTGTCGGATTCTCGCGAGGCTCGGATTCTATCGCGAGACTCGGATTCTATATAAGGAGCCGCGCGTCGCCGCCATTTTAACACGTGCATTGAGATTGATAGGGAGAGGACGTGGCTGGCGTCCTCTCCGTTTATAGAGAAGAGAGTAGAGAGTTAGAGACACTATTTACTAATTTTGGGGAGCATATTAGGACTGGAGTACTACTACCTACTTGCTGATAGTGTGACCAGTGACCATTGACCACCAGTTTAATTAATCCGTTCTCTGCCTGAAAAAAAACGATACACAGTGTGACACAGTCACATACCATATCTGTGCTCAGCCTCAGTGTGCTGCATCATCATATGTAATACTGTATATCTGACTGTGCTGAGTGCTCACTGCTCACACAGCTTAATTGTGGGGGAGACTGGGGAGCAGTTAGAGCAGGAGTACATAAATAATATATAAACATCCTAGTGATATTTGGTGGACCCCCTTCTTTAAAAGTAAAGCATTCATAACCTTGAACCAGAAATAACGACACGGAGACTTGAATTTTGGCAGAAAATTGCTAGCTATTTATTTGTCCCTATCCATTAGCAAACCTGTAATAGAGAAATTAATTAATATGCCGATCCAGCCGGCATATGGTGGCGGCCCAAAAGAACGGCTCAATTAACCTAAATTAACCTTAAATAACTAACCATCTAAATTTACTAAAACTTATCACAAACCGGTAATAGGTGACAACTCAACCCCCACAGTGACTACCCACCGCTCCTGGGTGCCCTGCCGCTGCCTTACCGGACGGGTGGTCAAGCGGCCATAAGTCGATGGAGGTGAGTGCACCTAAACCACACCAAACTGTAAAACACTACAGTTTTCCATACAAATACAAAACTGCCGTTCTTTTCCGCCAATAAATAGCCAACGATAAACCAGCCAACAACTTAACGCCAAAGCACCACGTGCCAGAATTTCTTACCACTAGGGCGGGAGGGTGGGAAAGCAAATCACCACCAAGAGAACTAAGATGGCCTCACCTTCCCTATATATATCAAACCCTCCCCTTAAAAAGGCTGTACTTTCCTAAAAGCTAGGTCCACCCCTCACCAGATGTTTAACTCTTTCCTTTCCTATGCAGTCAATTCTCTCTCCTAAACATCCTAGTGATATTTGGTGGACCCCCTTCTTTAAAAGTAAAGCATTCATAACCTTGAACCAGAAATAACGACACGGAGACTTGAATTTTGGCAGAAAATTGCTAGCTATTTGTCCCTATCCATTAGCAAACCTGTAATAGAGAAATTAATTAATATGCCGATCCAGCCGGCATATGGTGGCGGCCCAAAAGAACGGCTCAATTAACCTAAATTAACCTTAAATAACTAACCATCTAAATTTACTAAAACTTATCACAAACCGGTAATAGGTGACAACTCAACCCCCACAGTGACTACCCACCGCTCCTGGGTGCCCTGCCGCTGCCTTCCCGGACGGGTGGTCAAGCGGCCATAAGTCGATGGAGGTGAGTGCACCTAAACCACACCAAACTGTAAAACACTACAGTTTTCCATACAAATACAAAACTGCCGTTCTTTTCCGCCAACAGCGAAAGACTCATCCCCAAAGCCTTTCGCACCGCCACCATAAACCTACCCTAACTCCTGCAACACGAAACCTAGATCCTCCAGAAAAAACATCATCCCCTCATTGGATAGATGTACTCCATCAGGCCGGAAAAGGTGGCTGTCTCTGAACCGAATCCTCGGGTGGCGAACCACCCTCCCTCCGTGGGACAGCACCCACTTTGCCACCGCCCCGTTCACCTTTTTCCGGGCCTCGTCAATCTGGCGCCCATCCGCCACACCCCTCCAACACAACCTTGGCACCATCATTGAAAAACCAACACACAATTGGTCCATACTGCGGCCACACTTGCCAGATCCTGTATCGTGGCCCACCGCAGATCCAAGGATGTCCTCTTCCCCAGGTCGTTGCCACCTAGATGGACAACCAAGACCCTAGGAACTCCATGCTTGCTGGCCTGACTAACTAACCTACTCCTCAGCTCGCTCCACATCATCCCTCGCCAGCCAAGCCATCTGACACCCTGCGCTCCAAGCAACGCCTGAGCCCCTTCCGAGGCCGCAAACCTGGCTGCCCAGTAAATGTAAGAGTGGCCAACCACCCAAATAGCCAAATTGTCTTCAAACCAACCTGAAGGGGAAAAGAGGGTAAAATTGATTACTAAAAGGCTTATTAATTGCTTTCACTGAAGGATCTGCCAAAAGAAAAAACTTTAGTTCTCGCTATTGCAGCAGTCACGGCCTAGCCGATCTGCACCATGCTTCGTTGCCAATTTAAAGCGCAAATAGACACACAAAGGGGAAGTTCAAATAAAATCAAACGAAATAAAGCAGGGAGGGGGGGGGTAGGGGGTATAAAATGGGAAACACAAGTAATAACTCAGCTGGAGGTGAAAGCGTAAAGACCTGCTGAGGGACTCTGATTAGACCGGATTAGCCGAATTGTAGATTAGAATTCAGTCCGTCAAGTCAGGCAAAAAATCGCAAAATAACTCCAGACCCCCGCTGCCGACTCATGCCAGCAACGGCGAGTAGCTAATCCCTGAGTAGGATAACAAAAGGGGGAAACACCAACAGACGCACAACACCATAACTCACAGAACTGGAACAACATAATACATTGCAAATAAAACAAAGCACTAAGCGCAATCCGACCTCTCATGCAACGGGGCGAATATATCGTCTGTAACTTGACGACTTCCATCGCCCCACCACCTGGATTTCAGTTCTGGAGAAACCCGCCGCAGCAGCCGACGTCGCCGCGCCTATTCGAAAGGAATGGGTACCGAACGCAGTGGGTGGGAGGCCCAAGCTCGCCAACCAACGACTCAGCATCCAACGGAACTGGTATTTCGTCACTGGCAGCCCGTCATAATGCAATAGCCATGACCCCTCCCTAACGGGTCGCACCGCCACATATTGCATCGCCAGACCTACTGGGCAAACGCTCTCCTCTTGCGCTGGAACCATAGTGACCCAGCGACCTCTCCCCACTTGGTCCGTCTTAGAGCGCCTTAATCTGCACAGCAAGGACCTCTCACCCACTACTACATCTCCGACCAGCATGCGCGAATCTGCTCTCTTGGAAGGCGCTACCAACTCCGAAACCCTAAAGGCCCCGTGGTAAGCCAAAGAGAACGCCAAACTGAACAAAAGTGTCTCAAACCTGGACGACGCGACTCGCCCCACCACCGCGATGACGGCCGGCAACAAAGCCGCATCGATGGGCCGCCTCCTATCCGGTGGCGTCGGCGCTACTCGCGTCCACCCTTTCATTGCCTTCCGCAGAACATCGCTTTTTGTCACATCGGGGACGCCCCGCAGCTTGCAGAAAACCAGACCCCAGCCAAGTACCGGGATACCACCGCTCGGGACCTACCCGAAACATACAGCTGCCAAATACAAGAAAGCATCAGCCGATGCCTGCTCTTACCTTGTTGCTGACGACCTTGGACAAACTCCTCCCACTCATTCCAAGCATGTCCGTAAGCCTTGATCGTGGCTGGCGCGACTGACCGCAACGCTATACCCTCCAGTCCGGCCCGATCACCTGCCAAACCTAACCAGGACAATGAAAACCTTGCTCGTTGGCCTCAGGTGCCAACAACCAACACCTCTCCCACTGTCCTCGCGACAAAGCGTCGGCAATCCCATTCTCCAAACCGGGCGCATGCTGCGCGCGGAACCACAGGTTCCTACGCAAGCATGTCAAAAGCAATTGCCCTAGCACCCGTATAACCACCAACGACTTTGCCCTCTGGTTATTAATCGCATGCACCACGCCCAGATAATCGCATCTAAGCAAAACGCTGCGATTAGCCAGCCGATCGCCCCAGACCTCCAACGCCACCATAATGGGAAAAAACTCCAGAAGCAAAAGGTCCTTCGTCAAACCCCCGCGATGCGATTCTGCTGGCCACGAGGCCGCGCACCAAGATCCCTCCAGATGGCAACCAAATCCAGAGGCGCCCGCTGCGTCGGTGAACAGCTGCAACCTAGCGCTGTCCGCCATTGGGGCCTGCCATATACACCCCCCGTTGAAGCCCTCGAGGAACGAGGCCCATATTGCCAAATCCCTCTTAATCTCTGAGGACAAACGCACGAAATGGTGCGTTCTGGGACACCCCGCAGTCGCCCTTCACAGCTTCCGGCAGAAACCCTGCCCATCGGGATTACCCGACAAGCAAAGTTCAACGTGCCCAGCAGGACTGCGCCTGCCGTAGTGTTACCTTACGCGACCCCATAAACCGTCCAATGGCTTCGCGGAACTGCACCACTTTGTCCCGAGTAAGCCGACACGCTCCTGCTACCGTGTCAATCTCAATCCCCAAAAAGGACAAGCAGGAGGACGGGCCCTCCGTTTTATCCTCGGCCACAGGAAAGCCGAAGCGGAAAAAAAGCGCTCGAATGCTGAAAGCAAGTCGCCGCACCGTGGTGAATTTGCTGGGCCCGCGTACAGGAAGTCATAGAGGAAATGCGCGACCCCGTGACCCCTTGATGAAGACTCCAAGCACCAACGTAAAAAAGTGCCGAAACGCTCGAAAATTGAGCATGACACGGAGCATCCCCTCTGCAAAATTTGTCAATGAAATCCTCCGCTCCAATCCGGAAACCCATAAAACGGAATGAGTCCGGGCGTAATGGCAGCAACCGAAAAGCGAACTCAAATGAGCCGGAAGGCGCCTGGAGCCTTCTTAGGAACCACCCCCACTGGAGAGATGACCAAGTCCTCCACCGAAGGAACACGCCGCGTTGTTAAACGCGAAACATTTTCCTTTTGTGGTGGCACGCCCCCCTGCGCGGACCGCCGACCTACCTGGCTTGCCCAATCCGCCGTCCGAGCCAAACGCCTGGGAGGACGACCGTGCGTGGTGCCCGTCCGCCCCCGGCTTCCGGGGCTCCTCAGCCTGTAGCGAAGCCCGGGTGACCTTGAGCCCAACCTCAACGTCCTTGAACCCGAAGTCCATGACCTGCAAACCTTCCTGCTGTTCCCTGAATTCCTGATCGTACCTGCGCCACTCCGATCCTGAAGACGTGCGCTGCACGTCATGTACGAGATGCAGGGACCTAATTATATTCGTGTGCTCTGCCGGCCTGTCCTCCAGGTAACATGCCGCGAAGACCCAGAACCCGGCCAGGCAATTATCGAAGGTACGGAATGCCTCAGCCCCGATGCCCTTCTTTGCGCCGCCACCTTATACTCTTTCTTCGCGACCTTCGTCAATACGAACACGTCCACGAAGTCCCCCCTCCGAATCTTCTTGCGGCAGCTATCTCGCAGCCCCCGCAGTAAGCAGTATAGACGAATCGCACGACACCGGGCAAATTGCGCGCTTCTTGGCCCTACGCGCTTCCTCGCTAAGCCGCTCGCGCCTGTTCCGCTGGCCCGCTGCCCTCTTGGCGAATTTAGTTGCCCGCTTCTTTGCCCTAGTTGTGCTACTGACTTCGGACGCCTGTGACGACATTGAAGATGAAGAGGAGGAAGAGGAAGAACTACGCGAACTAAAGCTCGTGGAGGAAACCGAATACCGACTGCACCACCTTACCTGATGCCGCCAACTGCCCCGACATGGAATCTTCCGACGCGTCCAAATCGTTGCCTTCCTCCTCGAAATCTGCCATCGCCTCATCCCCGAGCTCCCCTGAAAAAGAGGAAGAAGCGGAGGACCCCTCCAGCACTCGCGGCACATGCCGCGGCCTCCGTGCTGGGGGCGTTGCGGCCGTGCGCCCTGCCCTGGACCCAGTTGTAATTCTGCGGCGACCGTCCCGAGCTCACGGCAGGCGCGTGCCACCCACTGCGCCGCCAAAGCCCGCAGCCCGCCGGCTACCGCAGGCGCGCCGGAACGAACAGCCGTTCTAGGGGAGGCAGCCGCGGCTAGCGGCCCTAACACCTTCACCGCTGTGGCCAGGGCCGAGCCAGCGCTCCGGAGGGGTCGTGACTGCCCCAAAACGCGGTCCTGGGTCCTTCGCCGGGGCCCGCGCGCGACCACGCGCTCGCCGCCCGACATGCGTGTGCCGGGCATCCGACGCACGCTGCCCTTGCGGTAAAGCGGAGGCACCGCTGTCGTCGCCCGCACTGCCCTCGCCTCCGAATTTGCCCCCTCCTCCCGTGGATCGGAACTATCCGACGCCGCAGAGGGGAGGGTTGGGACCGCTGCGAGCTCCTGCGGCGCGTGCAGCAGCCCCGCGGCCACTAACCCATTCCCTGTCCCCCCTCCTCCCCCGCAGGCCGCTAGATTCCGGCCCCGGGGGAGTGATCTGGGAAGATCGGGAACCCCGCGGCGCAGCAGAGCGCGCGCGCGCGCACCGCTCCGCTTGCAGTGGACACGGGCTCGCGCACCTCCCGTGCGCGCACCCCGTGACCTCCTGCTGCCGCACCCCTTCTCCTTGGTATCGCACTGCCCTGCCAGTGATTATAATTGCCCTGCCTCCCTTCTCCCCCCGGCTCCCGCCGGACTCCGGCTGCCTGGGAGATAGCAGGGGAGACAGCAGGGCCGGCGGCGCTGCTGCGCACACACGTGCGCGGCTAGCGGCGCCTGAGGCGAGCGTGGGCGCGCGCGCACCTCGGACGCGCGCCCCACTGCTCTCTGTCAGCACAAGGCCTCTTGCCTGGGCTCCTGCATTAAGAGCCCCATTAGATTAACCTGGTTGATCACTGCCTCTCCCCCTCCCTCCCCGCTCCACACCGTGTTCCGGCTGCGGGGGAGAGGGCTGAGGAGACAAGGAGGAAAGCGGCGCCGCTGCGCGCACACGTGCGCGAGCGGCGCCGCCGGAGCCGCGCGTGGGCGCGCGCGCAGGCCGCGCGCGTGTCCCACCACTTCCAGTCCGTGCTCCTTAGCCGAAGCGTTTGGGGATGACGCCGTGCGAGGCCCTGCGACAGGCCTCGCTCGGCTAGCCACCGTCCCCCGCCCAGTGCCCTCCCCCCCGCCTGGAACCACTAGCCGGCCCCGGCAAGGGGGAAGAGCTGGGCATCGTCTCCGGTCCCTGGATGGGCGCCCGGCGCGGCGCGCCTGCGCGCTCCCGCGGGCACCCGGCACTGGGGCTTCCCCGGCCATGCCCGGAGGCAAGGGCTGCTGCCCGCCCACCTCCGGGCGGCCTGACTCCCTCCCTGATCCTCCTCGTCGGCCGCTCCCGCCAATAACACCCGGCCCGGCCTCCGCCAGATCCCTCGAGGAGGCCCTAGGGGACGAGACGCCGTCCCCAGGGCCAGCCAGCTCGCCCCCGGAACCAGCCCCTACCGCCAGATGAGCGGTAACGGGCTGGGGTCCCGGCGGACCGAGAGCCCCCCTACGCGCATTCGTGGGCGAGTGGCAGCCAGAGCACTGATGTGTGACCTAAATGCAGGGAGCTGACACAACACTGAAATGTATAAATCCGAATAAAAATGGGGGGATTCTGCAGAGCAGCACTCACCCCAAAGCAAATCACCACCAAGAGAACTAAGATGGCCTCACCTTCCCTATATATATCAAACCCTCCCCTTAAAAAGGCTGTACTTTCCTAAAAGCTAGGTCCACCCCTCACCAGATGTTTAACTCTTTCCTTTCCTATGCAGTCAATTCTCTCTCCTTTTAAGTACAGTGCACACTTTTGCTGCCAGAGTGCCACACTGCCAGTGTGACTGACCAGTGACCACACTGACCACCAGTATATTGTGATTGTCTGCTTAGGACGGAGTACTACTTGCTGATAGTGTGACCAGTGACCAGTGACCACCACCAGTTTAATTAATCCGTTCTCTGCCTGAAAAAAAACGATACACAGTGTGACACAGTCACATACCATATCTGTGCTCAGCCCAGTGTGCTGCATCATATGTAATACTGTATATCATTATCTGACTGTGCTGAGTGCTCACTGCTCACACAGCTTAATTGTGGGGGAGACTGGGGAGCAGTTATAGCAGGAGTACATATTTTAAGTACAGTGCACACTTTTGCTGCCAGAGTGCCACTGCCAGTGTGACTGACCAGTGACCACTGACCACCAGTATATTGTGATTGTCTGCTGACCACCAGTATATTGTGATTGTCTGCCTGAAAAAGTTAAACACTCGTCGTGTGGTGTTTTTATAAACGCATTCTGCAGACAGTGTCCAGCAGGTCCGTCATTACATAATATATACCTGTCCGGCTGCAGTACTAGTGTGATATATATATATTTTAATTTTATCTAATTATCATCCAGTCTATATTAGCAGCAGACACAGTACGGTAGTCCACGGCTGTAGCTACCTCTGTGTCGGCAGTCGCTCGTCCATCCATAATTGTATACCACCTACCCGTGGTTTTTTTTTTTCTATCTTCTTGATACTAGTAGCTTACTTTAGGAGTCTGCAGTGCTGACAGACAGTGTCCAGCAGGTCCGTCATTACATAATATATACCTGTCCGGCTGCAGTACTAGTGTGATATATATATATATTTTAATTTTATCTCATTATCATCCAGTCTATATTAGCAGCAGACACAGTACGGTAGTCCACGGCTGTAGCTACCTCTGTGTCGGCAGTCACTCGTCCATCCATAATTGTATACCACCTACCCGTGTTTTTTTCTTTCTATCTTCTTGATACTAGTAGCTTACTTTAGGAGTCTGCAGTGCTGACAGACAGTGTCCAGCAGGTCCGTCATTACATAATATATACCTGTCCGGCTGCAGTACTAGTGTGATATATATATATATTTTAATTTTATCTCATTATCATCCAGTCTATATTAGCAGCAGACACAGTACGGTAGTCCACGGCTGTAGCTACATCTGTGTCGGCAGTCGCTCGTCCATCCATAATTGTATACCCCCTACCCGTGGTTTTTTTTTTTTAATATCTTCTTGATACTAGTAGCTTACTTTAGGAGTCTGCAGTGCTGACAGACAGTGTCCAGCAGGTCCGTCATTACATAATATATACCTGTCCGGCTGCAGTACTAGTGTGATATATATATATTTTAATTTTATCTAATTATCATCCAGTCTATATTAGCAGCAGACACAGTACGGTAGTCCACAGCTGTAGCTACCTCTGTGTCGGCAGTCGCTCGTCCATCCATAATTGTATACCACCTACCCGTGGTTTTTTTTTTCTTCTATCTTCTTGATACTAGTAGCTTACTTTAGGAGTCTGCAGTGCTGACAGACAGTGTCCAGCAGGTCCGTCATTACATAATATATACCTGTCCGGCTGCAGTACTAGTGTGATATATATATATATTTTAATTTTATCTCATTATCATCCAGTCTATATTAGCAGCAGACACAGTACGGTAGTCCACGGCTGTAGCTACCTCTGTGTCGGCAGTCGCTCGTCCATCCATAATTGTATACCACCTACCCGTGTTTTTTTTTTTTTTTCTATCTTCTTGATACTAGTAGCTTACTTTAGGAGTCTGCAGTGCTGACAGACAGTGTCCAGCAGGTCCGTCATTACATAATATATACCTGTCCGGCTGCAGTACTAGTGTGATATATATATATATTTTAATTTTATCTCATTATCATCCAGTCTATATTAGCAGCAGACACAGTACGGTAGTCCACGGCTGTAGCTACCTCTGTGTCGGCAGTCGCTCGTCCATCCATAATTGTATACCACCTACCCGTGGTTTTTTTTTTTTCTATCTTCTTGATACTAGTAGCTTACTTTAGGAGTCTGCAGTGCTGACAGACAGTGTCCAGCAGGTCCGTCATTACATAATATATACCTGTCCGGCTGCAGTACTAGTGTGATATATATATATATTTTAATTTTATCTCATTATCATCCAGTCTATATTAGCAGCAGACACAGTACGGTAGTCCACGGCTGTAGCTACCTCTGTGTCGGCAGTCGCTCGTCATCCATAAGTATACTAGTATCCATCCATATCCATTGTTTACCTGAGGTGCCTTTTAGTTGTGCCTATTAAAATATGGAGAACAAAAATGTTGAGGTTCCAAAAATAGGGAAAGATCAAGATCCACTTCCACCTCGTGCTGAAGCTGCTGCCACTAGTCATGGCCGAGACGATGAAATTCCATCAACGTCGTCTGCCAAGGCCGATGCCCAATGTCATAGTACAGAGCATGTAAAATCCAAAACACCAAATATCAGTAAAAAAAGGACTCAAAAATCTAAAATAAAATTGTCGGAGGAGAAGCGTAAACTTGCCAATATGCCATTTACCACACGGAGTGGCAAGGAACGGCTGAGGCCCTGGCCTATGTTCATGGCTAGTGGTTCAGCTTCACATGAGGATGGAAGCACTCAGCCTCTCGCTAGAAAAATGAAAAGACTCAAGCTGGCAAAAGCACAGCAAAGAACTGTGCGTTCTTCGAAATCCCAAATCCACAAGGAGAGTCCAATTGTGTCGGTTGCGATGCCTGACCTTCCCAACACTGGACGTGAAGAGCATGCGCCTTCCACCATTTGCACGCCCCCTGCAAGTGCTGGAAGGAGCACCCGCAGTCCAGTTCCTGATAGTCAGATTGAAGATGTCAGTGTTGAAGTACACCAGGATGAGGAGGATATGGGTGTTGCTGGCGCTGGGGAGGAAATTGACAAGGAGGATTCTGATGGTGAGGTGGTTTGTTTAAGTCAGGCACCCGGGGAGACACCTGTTGTCCGTGGGAGGAATATGGCCGTTGACATGCCTGGTGAAAATACCAAAAAAATCAGCTCTTCGGTGTGGAAATATTTCAACAGAAATGCGGACAACATTTTTCAAGCCGTGTGTTGCCTTTGTCAAGCTGTAATAAGTAGGGGTAAGGACGTTAACCACCTCGGAACATCCTCCCTTATACGTCACCTGCAGCGCATTCATAATAAGTCAGTGACAAGTTCAAAAACTTTGGGCGACAGCGGAAGCAGTCCACTGACCAGTAAATCCCTTCCTCTTGTAACCAAGCTCACGCAAACCACCCCACCAACTCCCTCAGTGTCAATTTCCTCCTTCCCCAGGAATGCCAATAGTCCTGCAGGCCATGTCACTGGCAATTCTGACGAGTCCTCTCCTGCCTGGGATTCCTCCGATGCATCCTTGCGTGTAACGCCTACTGCTGCTGGCGCTGCTGTTGTTGCTGCTGGGAGTCGATGGTCATCCCAGAGGGGAAGTCGTAAGACCACTTTTACTACTTCCAATAAGCAATTGACTGTCCAACAGTCCTTTGCGAGGAAGATGAAATATCACAGCAGTCATCCTGCTGCAAAGCGGATAACTGAGGCCTTGGCATCCTGGGTGGTGAGAAACGTGGTTCCGGTATCCATCATTACTGCAGAGCCAACTAGAGACTTGTTGGAGGTACTGTGTCCCCGGTACCAAATACCATCTAGGTTCCATTTCTCTAGGCAGGCGATACCGAAAATGTACACAGACCTCAGAAAAAGAGTCACCAGTGTCCTAAAAAAATGCAGCTGTACCCAATGTCCACTTAACCACGGACATGTG
Source organism: Pseudophryne corroboree (assembly GCF_028390025.1). Lineage (NCBI taxonomy): Eukaryota > Metazoa > Chordata > Amphibia > Anura > Myobatrachidae > Pseudophryne > Pseudophryne corroboree. Next base: position 40,512,453 of record NC_086445.1, on the reverse strand, counting down.
GACAAGTGGAGCAGGGCAGGGTCAGGACTATATGACTGTGACAGCCCACTGGGTAGATGTATGGACTCCCGCCGCAAGAACAGCAGCGGCGGCACCAGTAGCAGCATCTCGCAAACGCCAACTCTTTCCTAGGCAGGCTACGCTTTGTATCACCGCTTTCCAGAATACGCACACAGCTGAAAACCTCTTACGGCAACTGAGGAAGATCATCGCGGAATGGCTTACCCCAATTGGACTCTCCTGTGGATTTGTGGCATCGGACAACGCCAGCAATATTGTGTGTGCATTAAATCTGGGCAAATTCCAGCACGTCCCATGTTTTGCACATACCTTGAATTTGGTGGTGCAGAATTTTTTAAAAAACGAGAGGGGCGTGCAAGAGATGCTGTCGGTGGCCAGAAGAATTGCGGGACACTTTCGGCGTACAGGCACCACGTACAGAAGACTGGAGCAACACCAAAAACGCCTGAACCTGCCCTGCCATCATCTGAAGCAAGAAGTGGTAACGAGGTGGAATTCAACCCTCTATATGCTTCAGAGGTTGGAGGAGCAGCAAAAGGCCATTCAAGCCTATACAACTGAGCACGATATAGGAGGTGGAATGCACCTGTCTCAAGCGCAGTGGAGAATGATTTCAACGTTGTGCAAGGTTCTGCAACCTTTTGAACTTGCCACACGTGAAGTCAGTTCAGACACTGCCAGCCTGAGTCAGGTCATTCCCCTCATCAGGCTTTTGCAGAAGAAGCTGGAGACATTGAAGGAGGAGCTAACACAGAGCGATTCCGCTAGGCATGTGGGACTTGTGGATGGAGCCCTTAATTCGCTTAACAAGGATTCACGGGTGGTCAATCTGTTGAAATCAGAGCACTACATTTTGGCCACCGTGCTCGATCCTAGATTTAAAACCTACCTTGGATCTCTCTTTCCGGCAGACACAAGTCTGCTGGGGTTCAAAGACCTGCTGGTGAGAAAATTGTCAAGTCAAGCGGAACGCGACCTGTCAACATCTCCTCCTTCACATTCTCCCGCAACTGGGGGTGCGAGGAAAAGGCTCAGAATTCCGAGCCCACCCGCTGGCGGTGATGCAGGGCAGTCTGGAGCGACTGCTGATGCTGACATCTGGTCCGGACTGAAGGACCTGCCAACGATTACGGACATGTCGTCTACTGGCACTGCATATGATTCTCTCCCCATTGAAAGAATGGTGGAGGATTATATGAGTGACCCCATCCAAGTAGGCACGTCAGACAGTCCGTACTTATACTGGCAGGAAAAAGAGGCAATTTGGAGGCCCTTGCACAAACTGGCTTTATTCTACCTAAGTTGCCCTCCCACAAGTGTGTACTCCGAAAGAGTGTTTAGTGCCGCCGCTCACCTTGTCAGCAATCGGCGTACGAGGTTACTTCCAGAAAATGTGGAGAAGATGATGTTCATTAAAATGAATTATAATCAATTCCTCCGTGGAGACATTGACCAGCAGCAATTGCCTCCACAAAGTACACAGGGAGCTGAGATGGTGGATTCCAGTGGGGACGAATTGATAATCTGTGAGGAGGGGGATGTACACGGTGATATATCGGAGGATGATGATGAGGTGGACATCTTGCCTCTGTAGAGCCAGTTTGTGCAAGGAGAGATTAATTGCTTCTTTTTTGGTGGGGGTCCAAACCAACCCGTCATTTCAGTCACAGTCGTGTGGCAGACCCTGTCACTGAAATGATGGGTTGGTTAAAGTGTGCATGTCCTGTTTATACAACATAAGGATGGGTGGGAGGGCCCAAGGACAATTCCATCTTGCACCTCTTTTTTCTTTAATTTTTCTTTGCGTCATGTGCTGTTTGGGGAGTATTTTTTTGAAGGGCCATCCTGCGTGACACTGCAGTGCCACTCCTAGATGGGCCAGGTGTTTGTGTCGGCCACTAGGGTCGCTTAGCTTACTCACACAGCTACCTCATTGCGCCTCTTTTTTTTCTTCTTTGCGTCATGTGCTGTTTGGGGAGTGTTTTTTGAAGGGCCATCCTGCGTGACACTGCAGTGCCACTCCTAGATGGGCCAGGTGTTTGTGTCGGCCACTAGGGTCGCTTAGCTTACTCACACAGCTACCTCATTGCGCCTCTTTTTTTCTTTGCGTCATGTGCTGTTTGGGGAGTAGTTTTTTGAAGGGCCAGCCTGCGTGACACTGCAGTGCCACTCCTAGATGGGCCAGGTGTTTGTGTCGGCCACTTGGGTCGTTGAGCTTAGTCACACAGCTACCTCATTGCGCCTCTTTTTTTCTTTGCGTCATGTGCTGTTTGGGGAGTGTTTTTTGGAAGGGCCATCCTGCGTGACACTGCAGTGCCACTCCTAGATGGGCCAGGTGTTTGTGTCGGCCACTAGGGTCGTTGAGCTTAGTCACACAGCTACCTCATTGCGCCTCTTTTTTTCTTTGCGTCATGTGCTGTTTGGGGAGTGTTTTTTGGAAGGGCCATCCTGCGTGACACTGCAGTGCCACTCCTAGATGGGCCAGGTGTTTGTGTCGGCCACTAGGGTCGCTTAGCTTACTCACACAGCTACCTCATTGCGCCTCTTTTTTTCTTCTTTGCGTCATGTGCTGTTTGGGGAGTGTTTTTTGGAAGGGCCATCCTGCGTGACACTGCAGTGCCACTCCTAGATGGGCCAGGTGTTTGTGTCGGCCACTTGGGTCATTTAGCTTAATCATCCAGCGACCTCGGTGCAAATTTTAGGACTAAAAATAATATTGTGAGGTGTGAGGTGTTCAGAATAGACTGAAAATGAGTGGAAATTATGGTTTTTGAGGTTAATAATACTTTGGGATCAAAATGACCCCCAAATTCTATGATTTAAGCTGTTTTTTAGGGTTTTTTGAAAAAAACACCCGAATCCAAAACACACCCGAATCCGACAAAAAAAATTCGGTGAGGTTTTGCCAAAACGCGTTCGAACCCAAAACACGGCCGCGGAACCGAACCCAAAACCAAAACACAAAACCCGAAAAATTTCAAGTGCACATCCCTAATATAAAGTGTGATTCCACCTTTACTGGCTTCTGTAATTGGTAAATAGAAAATATTAAATAGCTACTAAGTGAATAAACTAAAATAAATATATACAGTGTATATATATATATATATATATATATATATATATATAAAACAGCAACATAGCCGGCACTCCCCTTGCTATCATATCATCTGCTCCGGTGCCCTCCTTAGGATACAGGATCCATTAACAACCAGAGGAACAGGCGGCACTCCAGAGACTTTGTTACCAGTGTTTCTTTTTAATGAAGACGCATCCTACAATTGTTTCGGGCCAATCCCCGTCATCAGGGATGTACAACATAATGCAAAAATACAATATATACCCTCACCAGGACCTCCCCCCACCTGTAAAAGCAATAACTCACCACACCTGCGTGTCTTCCCTCCGTTCAGACCGCCACGCTGACTGCCGCCATCACTCGCTGTGCGGCTACTTCCGTACAGCGGGCGTCGTCATCAGGAGGCGTCCGCAGGGAGGAGAGCGTCATGCAACCACGGTTACCTAGGTAACCAACAAACATTGCAGTGAAATGTACTACGAACATCCCGCATAACAAACCTAATCTTCTGTGTCAATATAGGTCTATGCAGGCAACTTATATGAACAAAAAAAACATACAACAAAATGTACAAAAACATATAACTTAAAAACAAGGTATGGGACACTGTTAGAAGACAATTACTTCTAAATCCCCAAATGGCATGTTATACAGAGTAGTATTGGTGAGCATCTTGGAAGATCAATACAATAGGAGGCTAATAAGGAAATGAGTCTATACTGCATAAATGAATATCACAGTCCACACAAAAGAAAGTGTATGGACCTAATTTACAAGAAGGTTACAGAAAACTATGTAAACCGTGTTGTTCGTTTAACCCCCTAGGAGCTAATGTGTCCAACCTAAAAATCCATCGGCTCTCAAGTTGGAGCAATCTTTTGCCCCTATCGTCCCCCCGTATAGATGCCGGGACATGATTAATTAATTTACTTCTGATGCTCCCTATACTGTGTGAAGCCTGAACACAGTAACGAGCCATTGGCTGATCACTAGTGCCAGTCCTCAAGGCTGCACGTATAGCAGATCTGTGGTTGGCCATTCTTTCTTTAAACTGGCATTCTGTCTTGCCCACGTAGTGCAAGCCACATGGGCAAGACAGAACATAAATAACAAAACGTGAGGTACACATCAATGGAAAGTTAATAGTATATTTTTTTACCAGATCTAGGGTGGCAAATAAAGTCCCCCACCAACATAGAACGACATGTGGTGCATCCGATGCACCTAAAACACCCAGGTTTTTGGGATAAAAAATGTGATTGAGATTTTGGTTTAGTTAATTCTGTTACGTCCAGTTTTACCAACATATCTTTGAGGTTTTTCCCCCTGGCATATGCAGGCATAATCCGAGTATTATATAGGCCCAGTAGATCCTTATCTGTACTGACAATAGGCCAAATCTTTTTAATTTCTTTACTTGTATTCCTACTTTTATCAGTGAACCTGTTTACCCAAGGAATCCTGCCCTGATCATCTGCAGCCGAGATTTTGCCCTTTAGGGCCACCTCCCTTGGAATTTGACTAACCCTGTGCTTTGTGTCCATTAACAATTTATTGTCATATCCCCTCTGTTGAAACCTGGATACCATACCCTCCAGAGCTTGATCAATCATAGATGGATCACTAGTAATACGTCGAACTCTAAGCATCTGGGAATATGGCAAACCATGTTTCAACGAGGGGGGATGGAAACTGTCTGCTCTAAGAACAGTGTTGCGATCTGTTTTTTTGACATATAATGATGTAATCAATTGACCATTAATCTGTGCAATATTCACATCTAGAAAATTGACACTAGTGGTACTCAAACTATAGGTCAATTTTTTTTCTTCTTTGCATGATGTGCTGTTTAGGGACTAGTTTTCTTAGGTGCCATCCTGTCTGCAACTGCAGTGCCACTCCTAGATGGGCCACGTGTTTGTGCCGCACACTTGTGTTGCTTAGCTTAGTCATACAGCTACCTCATTGCACCTCTTTTACTTCTTTGCATGATATGCTGTTTGGGGGCCTACTTTTTTTAAGTGCCATCCTGTCTGCAACTGCAGTGCCACTCCTAGATGGGCCAGGTGTTTGGGCCGCACACTTGTGTCGCTTAGCTTAGTCATACAGCTACCTCATTGCACCTCTTTTACTTCTTTGCATGATGTGCTGTTTGGGGACTATTTTTTTTTAAGTGCCATCCTGTTTGCCACTGCAGTTCCACTTCTAGATGGGCCAGGTGTTTGTGCTGCACACTTGTGTCGCTTAGCTTAGTCATACAGATACCTCATTGCACCTTTTTACTTCTTTGCATGATGTGCTGTTTGGGGCTAAGCTTTTTTAAGTGCCATCCTGTCTACAACTGCAGTGCCACTCCTAGATGGGCCAGGTGTTTTGTGCCGCACACTTGTGTTTCTTAGCTTAGTTACCCAGCCACCTTGGTGCAACCTTTTGGCCTAAAAACAATATTGTGAGGTGTGAAGTGTTCAGAATAGACTGGAAATGAGTGGAAATTAATGTTATTGAGGTTAATAATACCGTAGGATCAAAATTACCCCCAAATTCTCTTATTTTAGCTGTTTTTATGTTTTTTTCAAAAATCATCCAGATCCAAAACCAAAACCAAAACACGAAAGGGTGGTTTTGGTAAAACCAATCCAAATTCAAAACACGAGGATGGAACCAGAACCAAAACCAAAACACAAAACACGAAAAGTGCCCGCCGCATATCTCTAAGCCGTACCAATGACCTATACAGTGGCATTATTACTTCTTTCTTTCTTTCTGCTGTTGATTCCTCTCACAATGCAACCAAGCATCTGACTAGCCTTCCTCATTGCTTTGTTACATTGCTTACCTGCCTTTAAGTCACCTGAAATAGTGACTCCTAGATCCCTTTCCTCCTCAGTAGTTTCCAGTATAGTGCCATTAATACTATATTTAGCCTTTGGATTTTTGAGACCCAAGTGCATGATTTTGCATTTTTTTGGCAATACAGTCTAATTGCCACACTCTTGACCATTCCTCTAGTCTACCTAGATCCTCAATCATTTGTTTTACCCCTCCTGGTGTGTTTACCCTGTTGCATACCTTTGTGTCATATGCAAAAAGGCATAATTTCCCTTTAATGCCATTTTCAATGTCAGCAATTAAGATATTAAAAAGCACTGGTCCAAGAACAGATCCCTGGGGTACTCCACTAGTAACATTTCCCTCCTGTGAATCCACTCCATTTACTACAACTCTCTGTTTTCTATCCTTCAACCAAGATCTTATCCATTCAACAATCTTTTAGTATCCAGTCCCAAGCTTTCCAGTTTATTTAGTAGTCTGCAATGTGGAACAGTGTCAAAAGCCTTAGTAAAGTCTAGATAAGCTATATCCACAGCTCCACCTTTATCAATCACTTTAGTCACACAGTCAAAAAAGTCAATAAGGTTTGTTTGACATGATCTCCCCCCAGTGAATCCATGCTGTTTGGGATCCTGTAAATTACTGGATTTGAGATAATCTACAACTCTTTCTTTTAAGAGTGTTTCCATCAATTTCCCTACTACTGATGTAAGGCTCACTGGTCTGTAGTTGTTTGCCTCTTCCTTGCTTCCACTTTTGTGCAGTGGGACTATGTTCGCTCTTTTCCAATCCTCTGGAATTACTCCTGTAGCTAATGACTGGTTGAATAATTCTGTTAATGGTGTTACCAGTACTTCTTTAAGCTCATTTAGTATGCCTGGATGTATCCCATCTGTCCCTATAGATTTGTCCACTTTTAGCTTTGAGAGTTCTGTTAGGACCTTCTCCTCTGTATATGTACTTGTTTAATTTTCCTGAATATCCCTGTAACTTAACTGTGGCCCTTCCCCTCTCTTTCAGTAGTGAATACTGAGCAAAAATAATTATTAAGACCTGCTATTACATTGTCTCCCTCAACAAGACTTCCAGTCTCTGTCTTTAGTTTTATTGTTTCGCGCTTTTGTTTTTCTCCTTTCACTTATATACATTTAAAAAGTTTTGCCTGCTTTACCTACTGACTGGGCCATTTTCTCCTCAGTTTGTGTCTTTGCACATCTGATTACCTTCTTAGTCTCCTTCTGTATAACAAGATATAACTCTTTGTCTTCGTTATTTTATGTTGTGCTGCTAAGCATATAGAGGATCCAGTGTGAGGTAAACATCGGTTTGTTAAATATCCAAAATAATCTAAACTTGACATAAAATGGCTGTTCCTCAGACACCAGCACTCATAATGAGATTCAGCATCTTTTTCTCCTCAGACACTCGGTGCCAACAGCGGCTGTAACACCATTTCCCTTCAGGGGGAAACATGAGTGTACTAATGTAATATCATGCTGGCTCCTCGTGTGATGTTTTGCTTGGATATAACCAGGAATTTTTCATTATAACCTGCCTGTGACCGGAACTATCAGCTGGAGAGAAGTCGCAGCTGTCTTGTAGTACCAATAATGTTATGTAGGTGCAGAAACAGCGCGGAGGAAAGCCATTGGCTAACCGATGCCCAAGCAGCGAGCTCCCACGGCACTATGGGAGAAGACACAGTGGGGTATATTAAGTAAAGTGCGGGTTTATAGAAATGGAGATGTTGCCCATAGCAACCAAACAGATTCTATCTATTATCTTCTAGAACAGGCCTGGCCAACCTGTGGCTCTCCAGCTGTTGTGAAACTACAAATCCCAGCATGCCCTGCCACAGTTTTGTTATTAGGGAATGCTAAAACTGTGCCAGTGCATGCTGGGACATGTAGTTCCACAACAACTGGAGAGCCACAGGTTGGCCAGGCCTGTTCTAGAAGGTGCTAGATAAATGATAAATAGAATATGATTGGTTGCTATGGGCAACATCCCCAATTCTATAAACCTGCTCTTTAGTAAACATACCTCAATGTCTCTTCCCACACATTATTATTATTATTATTATTATTATTATTACATTTTATCTATAAGGCGCCACAAGTGTTTCGCAGCACCGTACAAAGGACAGTACAGGGAGACAAAACTTAGCATTACAGTAAATAAATAACAGAAATGGAGTACAGGTAACAGAGAGCAGCACAATTCTCATACATAATACAGCTTAGATGTAAGTAGTGAGGGAGTAATCATTGTACTACTTGGGGCTGGCGGCCATAGATAGAGATGAGCCTTTACCAGCAGGAGAGAAAGCGGTAAAGATGGTCGCTGAGTAGGGGAGAGCTGCGAGTGAAATGTGTCGAGAAGAAGGCTTAGATAACAAGAGGAAAGAGGGCCCTGCTCTGAAGAGCTTACAATCTAGTGGGAAGGGGCGACAGACAGATGACATGAGGTGCAAGCAAGTGGGAGGTAGTCTGATGGCAGGATGTAAGCAAAGCTGAGATGTTCAAGGCATGAGGCAGGGGGATGGAGGAGCAGCCTCAGGACTGGGTTATGCATGGGGAGGATATGCTTTGATGAATAGGTGGGTTTTTAGTGCCCTTTTGAAGCTTTGCAAGGTCGGGGAGAGTCTACTGGAGTGGGGGAATGCGTTCCACTGAAGGGGTGCAGCACGGGCATAGTCTTGAACTCGAGCATAGGAAGTAGTGACCAGGGCGGTGGAGAGGCGATGGTCATTGGTCGACCGTAGGGGGCGGGAGGGAGTATGAAGGGAGAGGTTGGAGATGTAGGGAGCAGTGGAATTAGAGATGGCCTTGTATGTGTGGGTGAGGAGTTTGAAGAGGATTTTGTAGGGGAATGGGAGCCAGTGTAGAATTTATTGAAGGGCAGTGGCAGATGTGGAGCGGCGGGAGAGGAAGATAAGCCTAGCTGCGGAGTTCAGGACAGATTGGAGGGGAGCAAGATAGGAGCAAGCGAGGCCAGTGAGGAGAACATTGCAGTAGTCAAGCCATGAGATGACCAGTGAGTGGATGATACGTTTAGTTGCACTCTGGGAGAGAAATGGACTATAAGAGCAATTTTGCGTAGCTGGAACCGACAGGATTGTGCCAGAGCTTGGATGTGGGGTGCAAAGGAGAGGGAGGAGTCAAGAGTGATGCCCAAGCAGCAGAGTTGGGGAACGGGGGAGATGGTGGTGTTGTCAACAATGATAGAGCTATTGGTTGGAGATGTTGCTCTGGATGGGGGAAAGATGATGAGTTCAGTTTTGTCCATGTTGAGCTTCAGAGAGTGCTCAGACATCCAGGAGGAGATTGCGGAGAGGCAGCTGGAAACCTGAGAGAGGACGGAGGGGGACAGATCAGGAGAGAAGAGGTAGAGTTGTGTGTCATCAGCATAGAGGTGGTATTGAAGGCCAAAGTAGTTAATGAGCACACCCAGGGAAGAGGTGTACAGGGAGAACAGAAGGGGGCCAAGGAATGAACCTTGAGGGACCCCAACAAGAAGGATGGAAGGGTGTGAGGTGGTGCCAGAGGCAGACACAGAGAAGGAGCGGTTAGTGAGGTAAGAAGAAAGCCAGTCAAGGACAGTGCTAGAGAGGCCAGCGTTTTGGAGTGTGCGGAGGAGGAGATGATGATCCACGGTGTCAAAGGCAGCAGAGAGGTCCAGAAGGATGTGCAGAGAGATGTGGCCCCTGGATTTAGCCGAAAGCAGGTCATTGGTGACTTTCACCAGGGCAGTCTCAGTGGAGTGGAGTGGGCGAAAGCCAGATTGTAGTGGATCGGGGATGGAGTTGTCAGAGAGGTAGCTTGTGAGACGGTGAGTCAGAGGAGGGGGGCTGCATGCAGTAGAAGGCAGGTAAGGCTGCTACCGCCCCCAGGCTGTCTCACCCTGTGTGGCCGCACCACCCACACACCCCTGCTTACAGCCCTGCCATGCATTGACATGCGCACATCCACGTGACTGGGGAGTGCCCTAGAAACACTCCCTCCCATTGGCCAATAAAAATGTGACATGAGCATTTATCCGCTTCCTGCTTCGTGCTCCAGTTTAGAGAAGTGATGGAGGGTGGGATGTACTTAGCATCCTCTCGGGTATGTACATAGAAATGCGGCGGCCGTAGGGGGGTGCTGGGAGGGATCCGATTGGATCCCTCTCAGGGGAAAATGTGATAAGAAGTCCATAGGCTTCTATCGTGGGTATTACCAACCATATCCAAATCATTCTGTTGGGACAAATGGGGAATGTGGCCAACGTCCAAAAACTGATGTTTTTGGATGCAGAAGGGCCGATGGGCTTGTGGGCTGGTCCTGTCAGGCAGAGAGCCGGGAAGGTCGCACGCCGCTCCCCCACCTCCCCTCCCGTCTCCATTGAAATGGAGGCATGCCGCGAGTCCACGCCCCCATGACTTGCGGCATGCCCCCGTGTGCTGAACGCTCGCCCCCGCCTATCTCCATGGAAACGGGGGGGGGGGGGTGCCACAAGTCCACGCCTCCCTAACTCGTTGTACGCCCCCGGCTTTAGTGCCCGCGCGCCCCCGTACACGGCGCACACGCACATGCCTGGGCTGAATTCGGACCCCAGTCCGTCGCTGACTGCGCATACAACACTGCTGCACATCCTTCCAGTCAAAAATTGCTTCTGCGGCAGCGTTAGGGTTCTACCTTAGTCAACAGTAATTATTTAATCAGCCAACATAAGTGAAGTATGGCGCTCATATATTTACCTTTGTTCTCCGCAGGCAGGAAAAGCTGGATAATCTGCCAATAGCCTCAGCACTGACGTCCCACTACTGGCAGCTTCTCTCTGTAATGGACTCGGCGCCCTCGGTGCTGCTTTGATCATAAATCTCATACGTTATACACAGATTCTTTTGGGCCACATTATGACTGAGACTGGACAGAAGTGATGGGCAGAGTCCCTCAGAACTAAGGGCCTGTTTCAGAGAGACGGACACAAACCTGAAATTTACTCAGTTCAGCGATTGTCGGTGGTCTACGAATGCGTATGATTCACACGGCGCATGGAGAAAGTTGCATTACCATTGGCGATTGCAGCCAGGACTTGACTGCAGTGTGACTGACAGTCAAGTAGCGTTTGTGGGAGGTGACGCTAGGGTTACCACCTCATCCCTTGAATTCTGGACACACATTAATTACACAGGTTCTGTGGCTGACTGACTTCAAGACTCCATTTCACCTGGTTTTAATCAGCCACAGAACCTGTGTAATTAATATGGGTCCAGAATTAAAGGGATGAGGTGGTAACCCTAGGTAACGCCGGAGTGACGGCCCAAGCACAGGTGGGTCCCAACAGTTTTGGGAGTGTCGCAGACTAGGATTGTCATCCTGTATGCAGACTCACCTGCACATGACGTCCATGTTTCTGCAGCCTTGCTGACTGACCATAGGGTTATAGAACTACGATAACTGACTGATCTCTGGGGGTTATTCAAAGTTGTTAGTAAACCAAAAAAGTGGGCAAAACCATGGTGGTCATTCCGAGTTGTTCGCTCGCAAGCTGCTTTTAGCAGCTTTGCACACGCTAAGCCGCCGCCTACTGGGAGTGAATCTTAGCTTATCAAAATTGCGTACGAAAGATTCGCAATATTGCGAAAAGACTTCTCTGTGCAGTTTCTGAGTAGCTCGAGACTTACTCTGCCAGTGCGATCAGTTCAGTGCTTGTCGTTCCTGGTTTGACGTCACAAACACACCCAGCGTTCGCCCAGACACTCCTCCGTTTCTCCAGCCACTCCCGCGTTTTTTCCAGAAACTGCAGCGTTTTTTCACACACACCCATAAAACGGCCAGTTTCCGCCCAGAAACACCCACTTCCTGTTAATCACACTCCGATCACCAGAACGAAGAAAAAACCTCGTAATGCCGTGAGTAAAATACCAATCTTCATAGCAAATTTACTTGGCGCAGTCGCAGTGCGAACATTGCGCATGCGCAATTAGCGGAAAATCGCTGCGATGCGAAGAAAATTACCGAGCGAACAACTCGGAATGACCACCCATGTGCACTGCAGGGGGGGCAGATATAACATGTACAGAGAGAGTTAGATTTGGGTGGGTGATAGTGTTTCTGTGCAGGGTAAATACTGGCTGCTTTATTTTTACACTGCAATTTAGATTTCAGTTTAAACACACCCCACCCAAATCTAACTCTCTCTGCACATGTTATACTATACCTGCCCCACCTACAGTGCCACACAGTTTCGCCCAATTGCTAACTTTGGGGGTGATTCAGACCTCATCGCATGCAGGCAGTTTTTTGCAGTGGTGCAATCAGGTAGTCGCCGCCTACTGGGGGAGGGGGTAGTCGCTGTGCAGGGGTGCGATCGCTTGTGCAGAGAGCTGCACAAACAAAAGTTTGTGCAGTCTCTGCACAGCTCAGGACTTACTCAGCCGCTGCGATGATCCGGCCAGGCAGTGCCAGATTAAGGACCTCATGGGCCTGGAGCTGAAATTTGTGAAGGGCCTACTGTATGCCACCACATGCGGTGTGACTAGCACGACGTGTGTGACTACTGATATGGGGGTGTGATCAGTGCTGTATATACAGTGATCGCACTGAGTCCAAAAAAAAGTGGGTCCCAGGGATCCCTCACTTTTAGAAATTGGGGTCCTACCTGTCCTTTTCTGGGTCCCATCGGAATGAAGATTTTTATCAATCTTATTCTAAAAATATAAAAACACAGAATTGATTTGGACACTACAACGTGTTGAAAGGGGGAGGAGGGGGTGACAGTGCTGCCGGGCTGTGTAGCATACAGGACACTGCTCTAGAGCTGTAACTAGACATTTTGGTGTCCTAAGGCAGAAATGTGCTCCCCTTCGTACATGCTAACGCATGTACAGGGGCGTGGCCACATCATAGTGGCAATTCACATTACACCACACAGTAGTGCAGCTTATACACATTGCACTAGGTAGAACCTCCTATACACACTGCGCCAGGTAGAGCATGTTATACATATTGCGCCATATAAAGCACGTTCTACACTTTGCGCCAGGTACAGCACTTATACACATTGCACCAGGCAGAGCACCTTATACACATTGCACCAGGCAGAGCACCTTATACACTTTGCGCAAGGCAGAGCACATTATACACTTTGCGCCAGGCAGAGCACATTATGCATATTGCGGCAGGTGGAGCACTGAGACATTGCGCCAGGTAGAGCACTGAGACACATTGTGCCAGGTAGAGCACTGAGACATTGTGCCAGGTAGAGCACTGAGACACATTGCACCAGGTAGAGCACTGAGACACATTGCGCCAGGTAGAGCACTGAGACATTGCGCCAGGTAAAGCACTGAGACACATTGCGCCAGGTAGATCACTGAGAAACATTGCGCCAGGTAGATCACTGAGAAACATTGCGCCAGGTAGATCACTGAGAAACATTGCGCTAGGTAGAGCACTGAGACACATTGCGCCAGGTAGAGCACTGAGACACATTGCACCAGGTAGATCACTGAGACACATTGCACCAGGTAGAGCACTGAGACATTGCGCCAGGTAGAGCACTGAGACACATTGCACCAGGTAGAGCACTGAGACACATTGCGCCAGGCAGAGCACTGAGACACATTGCGCCAGGTAGAGCACTGAGACACATTGCACCAGGTAGAGCACTGAGACACATTGCACCAGGTAGAGCACTGAGACACATTGCGCCAGGTAGAGCACTGAGACACACTGCGCCAGGTAGATCACTGAGACACATTGCACCAGGTAGAGCACTGAGACATTGCGCCAGGTAGAGCACTGAGACACATTGCACCAGGTAGAGCACTGAGACACATTGCGCCAGGCAGAGCACTGAGACACACTGCACCAGGTAGAGCACTGAGACACACTGCGCCAGGTAGAGCACTGAGAAATTGCGCCAGGTAGAGCACTGAGACACATTGCGCCAGGTAGAGCACTGAGACACATTGCACCAGGTAGAGCACTGAGACACATTGCACCAGGTAGAGCACTGAGACACACTACACCAGGTAGAGCACTGAGACACATTGCACCAGGTAGAGCACTGAGACACATTGCACCAGGTAGAGCACTGAGAGACATTGCACCAGGTAGAGCACTGAGACACATTGCGCCAGGTAGAGCACTGAGACACACTGCACCAGGTAGAGCACTGAGACACACTGCACCAGGTAGAGCACTGAGACACATTGCGCCAGGCAGAGCACTGAGACACACTGCACCAGGTAGAGCACTGAGACACACTGCGCCAGGTAGAGCACTGAGAAATTGCGCCAGGTAGAGCACTGAGACACATTGCGCCAGGTAGAGCACTGAGACACATTGCACCAGGTAGATCACTGAGACACATTGCACCAGGTAGAGCACTGAGACATTGCGCCAGGTAGAGCACTGAGACACATTGCACCAGGTAGAGCACTGAGACACATTGCGCCAGGCAGAGCACTGAGACACATTGCGCCAGGTAGAGCACTGAGACACATTGCACCAGGTAGAGCACTGAGACACATTGCACCAGGTAGAGCACTGAGACACATTGCGCCAGGTAGAGCACTGAGACACACTGCGCCAGGTAGATCACTGAGACACATTGCACCAGGTAGAGCACTGAGACATTGCGCCAGGTAGAGCACTGAGACACATTGCACCAGGTAGAGCACTGAGACACATTGCGCCAGGCAGAGCACTGAGACACACTGCACCAGGTAGAGCACTGAGACACACTGCGCCAGGTAGAGCACTGAGAAATTGCGCCAGGTAGAGCACTGAGACACATTGCGCCAGGTAGAGCACTGAGACACATTGCACCAGGTAGAGCACTGAGACACATTGCACCAGGTAGAGCACTGAGACACACTGCACCAGGTAGAGCACTGAGACACATTGCACCAGGTAGAGCACTGAGACACATTGCACCAGGTAGAGCACTGAGAGACATTGCACCAGGTAGAGCACTGAGACACATTGCGCCAGGTAGAGCACTGAGACACACTGCACCAGGTAGAGCACTGAGACACACTGCACCAGGTAGAGCACTGAGACACATTGCGCCAGGCAGAGCACTGAGACACACTGCACCAGGTAGAGCACTGAGACACACTGCGCCAGGTAGAGCACTGAGAAATTGCGCCAGGTAGAGCACTGAGACACATTGCGCCAGGTAGAGCACTGAGACACATTGCACCAGGTAGAGCACTGAGACACATTGCACCAGGTAGAGCACTGAGACACACTGCACCAGGTAGAGCACTGAGACACATTGCACCAGGTAGAGCACTGAGACACATTGCGCCAGGTAGAGCACTGAGACACATTGCACCAGGTAGAGCACTGAGACACATTGCGCCAGGTAGAGCACTGAGACACACTGCACCAGGTAGAGCACTGAGACACATTGCGCCAGGCAGAGCACTGAGACACACTGCACCAGGTAGAGCACTGAGACACACTGCGCCAGGTAGAGCACTGAGAAATTGCGCCAGGTAGAGCACTGAGACACATTGCGCCAGGTAGAGCACTGAGACACATTGCACCAGGTAGAGCACTGAGACACATTGCACCAGGTAGAGCACTGAGACACACTGCACCAGGTAGAGCACTGAGACACATTGCACCAGGTAGAGCACTGAGACACATTGCGCCAGGTAGAGCACTGAGACACATTGCACCAGGTAGAGCACTGAGACACATTGCGCCAGGTAGAGCACTGAGACACACTGCACCAGGTAGAGCACTGAGACACACTGCACCAGGTAGAGCACTGAGACACATTGCAGTAACCTCCTCGGACCTCCTTCTGCCCCCTCCCCCCCCCCCCCAGAGTTGCGGGCACCCCCTACAGCAAGCCCATCCACCACCCCACACAGATCTTGCTGCAGCCCGGGCATACATGCCGCCGGGGAAGGGGGGTGGGGGAGGGGGGACGGACACCAGGCCGGGGGCACAGGACAGATGCGGAGCGGCACTCACCGTTGTGGAGGAGGACGCTGTGCCGGGTGAGCGGGGCCAGTCTCTTAGTGCTGGCAGCGGAGACAGGGTCAGCGAGCAGCAGGGAGGAGGTGGAGCAGTGCCGGGTGAGCGGGGCCAGTCTCTTGGTGCTGGCAGCGGAGACAGGGTCAGCAAGCAGCAGGGAGGAGGTGGAGCAGTGCCGGGTGAGCGGGGCCAGTCTCTTGGTACTGGCAGCGGAGACAGGGTCAGCGAGCAGCGGGGAGGAGGTGGAGCAGTGCCGGGTGAGCGGGCTAGTCTCTTGGTGCTGGCGGCGGAGACAGGGTCAGCCAGCAGCGGGGAGGAGGTGGAGCAATGCCGGGTGAGCGGGGCCAGTCTCTTAGTGCTGGCGGCGGAGACAGGGTCAGCGAGCAGCGGGGAGGAGGTGGAGCAGTGCCGGGTGAGCGGGGCCAGTCTCTTAGTGCTGGCGGCGGAGACAGGGTCAGTGAGCAGCGGGGAGGAGGTGGAGCAGTGCTGGGTGAGTGGGGCTAGTCTCTTAGTGCTGGCGGCGGAGACAGGGTCAGCGAGCAGCGGCAGCGGGGAGGAGGTGGAGCAGTGCCGGGTGAGCGGGGCCAGTCTCTTAGTGCTGGCGGCGGAGACAGGGTCAGTGAGCAGCGGGGAGGAGGTGGAGCAGTGCTGGGTGAGTGGGGCTAGTCTCTTAGTGCTGGCGGCGGAGACAGGGTCAGTGAGCAGCAGGGAGGGGGTGGAGCAGTGCCGGGTGAGCGGGGCCAGTCTCTTGGTGCTGGCGGCGGAGACAGGGTCAGCGAGCAGCGGGGAGGAGGTGGAGCAGTGCCGGGTGAGCGGGGACAGTCTCTTGGTGCTGGCGGCGGAGACAGGGTCTGCGAGCAGCGGAGAGGAGGTGGAGCAGTGCCGGGTGAGCGGGGCCAGTCTCTTAGTGCTGGCGGTGGAGACAGGGTCAGCGAGCAGCGGGGAGGAGGTGGAGCAGTGCCGGGTGAGCGGGGCCAGTCTCTTAGTGCTGGCGGCGGAGACAGGGTCAGCAAGCAGCAGGGAGGAGGTGGAGCAGTGCCGGGTGAGCGGGGCCAGTCTCTTGGTGCTGGCGGCGGAGACAGGGTCAGCGAGCAGCGGGGAGGAGGTGGAGCAGTGCCGGGTGATCGGGGATAGTCTGCCAGCTCTGCAGCACAGATTCATGGTGCTGGCGGCGGAGCCCAGCCCAGGTTAGCGCCACAGTGAGGGGGATTCAAACCATACCGGACTTGCGGGAGACACTGCAGGCTGTGATTGACTGTTCCTCCCCACTGCACGCTGACCCTGTCTCCGCCGCCGCTACAGGAGGTGATTAGCTGAGGAAACAGCCAATCACCTCCTGTGTCCTCCAACATGCTAGCGCGATGCTGCACAGATCCAGATGAGCTCGTCCTGTGGGACCCGCTCATCTTCTAAACGTGGGTCCCAGGTCGCTGTTTCTGAGTAAAATATGCGCCATAACTCGTTTTTGCGATCACTGATATAATAGAACAGTAGTGTACATTGGGGGTCATTCTGAGTTGATCGCTCGCTAGCAGTTTTTAGCAGCCGTGCAAACGCTATGCCGCCGCCCACTGGGAGTGTATTTTAGCTTAGCAGAAGTGCGAACGTTTTTATCGCAGAGCGGCTACAGACATTTTTTGTGTAGTTTCAGAGTAGCTCAAAACCTACTCAGCGCTTGTGATCACTTCAGACTATTCAGTACCGGATTTGACGTCACACACCTGCCCAGCCACGCCTGCGTTTTCCCTGGCATGCCTGCGTTTTTCCACACACTCCTTGAAAACGGTCAGTTGTCACCCAGAAACTCCCACTTCATGTCACTCACTCTGCGGCAAGCAGTGCGACTGAAAGCATCGCTAGACCCTGTGCAAAACTGCATCGTTCGCTGTGCCCGTACGTCGCACGTGCGCATTGCGCCGCATGCGTAGAACTGCTGTTTTTTAGCCTGATCACTGCGCTGCGAACAAATGCAGCTAGCGATCAACTCGGAATGACCCCCATTATTCACATTACACAGTAGTTCCCTTATACAAGTTAGGCAAGACCACAGAGCCCCTTATACACATTTCGCCACATGAGAGCCCCTTCTTCTCATTCCTTCTCTTATCATCTTTCCTCCTCATCATCATTCTACCATGCACTTTGTAGTATACCTGATATACACATTCCCTTGCTGCAGCTCCTCTGCATTCTTCCGATGGCCAGGACTCAGAGCCGGAGGACAGACTGGCCAAACGCAAGTATTACAGGGACGCCACCCGCCCGCCAGCGACACACCAGCTCGCATCTCTCCACAGACCATGCAGAGCCCGCCAGAGCTGGAGGATGGAGCCAGAAGACAGAGCAGCATTACTGCGTGACGAGGGAGGCATCTCGCGATCCACTCCCACCCAGCGGAGTGCAGAAGTCTCCTTCCTTGAGACAGCTAGACAAACGCCGGCATCACAGGGACACCCCCCCCCCCCCTCCCGCCAGACTAGTGATCCAGACATGGTGCATCGCCTCAAACGGCACCGCCTACCACCGCAAGCGCAGGTATCGGTCACAGAGACGAGCTAAACGCCGCAGGCGGGACACTGGGAGAAGGACAGACAGACACACAAGGGGATCAAGGGGGAAATGTGGTCGGCTGCGCCCACAGAGCAGAGTTGCGCACTACCCTAGTTACATATATATATATATATATACCAACACACAAGAAAAGTTTCCCCCGGCACTCGGGACTTACGTGCTTACGTGTATCTGGCTCTGGTGCCCTCGGCCTGCATAGACAACTCCTCCATGGCATAGGCAGCACTCAGAGACTTACAGCACTCAGAGACTGTACTATGGGGGTCATTCCGAGTTGTTCGCTCGCAAGCGGATTTTAGCAGACTTGCTCATGCTAAGCCGCCGCCTACTGGGAGTGAATCTTAGCATCTTAAAATTGCGAACGAAGTATTCGCAATATTGCGATTACACACCTCGTAGCAGTTTCTGAGTAGCTCCAGACTTACTCGGCATCTGCGATCATTTCAGTGCTTGTCGTTCCTGGTTTGACGTCACAAACACACCCAGCGTTCGCCCAGACACTCCCCCGTTTCTCCGGCCACTCCTGCGTTTTTTCCGGAAACGGTAGCGTTTTTTCCCACACGCCCATAAAAAGGCCTGTTTCCGCCCAGTAACACCCATTTCCTGTCAATCACATTACGATCGCCAGAACGATGAAAATGCCGTGAGTAAAATTCCTAAGTGCATAGCAAATTTACTTGGCGCAGTCGCAGTGCGGACATTGCGCATGCGCATTAAGCGGAAAATCGCTGCGATGCGAAGATTTTTACCAAGCGAACAACTCGGAATGACCCCCCATGTCTGAGAGTGGGAGTCTAATACACCCTGACTGCCCTAATACTGACACCTGTGCTGTCCTATGTCTGAAAGTGGGCGTGTCTAATACACCCTGACTGCCCTGATACTGACACCTGTGCTGTACTATGTCTGAGAGTGGGCGTGTCTAATACACCCTGACTGCCCTGATACTGACACCTGTGCTGTACTGTGTCTGAGAGTGGGTGTGTCTAATACACCCTGACTGCCCTGATACTGACACCTGTGCTGTACTGTCTGAGAGTGGGTGTGTCTAATACACGCTGAGTACCCTCATACTGACACCTGTGCTGTCCTATGTCTGAAAGTGGGTGTGTCTAATACACCCTGACTGCCCTGATACTGACACCTGTGCTGTACTATGTCTGAGAGTGGGTGTGTCTAATACACCCAGACTGCCCTGATACTGACACCTGTGCTGTACTATGTCTGAGAGTGGGTGTGTCTAATACACCCTGACTGCCCTGATACTGACACCTGTGCTGTAATATGTTTGAAAGTGGGCGTGTCTAATACACCCTGACTGCCCTGATACTGACACCTGTGCTGTACTGTGTCTGAGAGTGGGAGTGTCTAATACACCCTGACTGCCCTGATAGTGACACCTGTGCTGTACTATGTCTGAGAGTGGGCGTGTCTAATACACCCTGACTGCCCTAATAGTGACACCTGTGCTGTAATATGTCTGAGAGTGGGCGTGTCTAATACACCCTGACTGCCCTGATACTGACACCTGTGCTGTACTATGTCTGAGAGTGGGTGTGTCTAATACACCCTGACTGCCCTGATACTGACACCTGTGCTGTAATATGTTTGAAAGTGGGCGTGTCTAATACACCCTGACTGCCCTGATACTGACACCTGTGCTGTACTATGTCTGAGAGTAGTCATGTCTAATACACCCTGACTGCCCTGATAGTGACACCTGTGCTGTACTATGTCTGAGAGTGGGCGTGTCTAATACACCCTGACTGCCCTAATAGTGACACCTGTGCTGTAATATGTCTGAGAGTGGGCGTGTCTAATACACCCTGACTGCCCTGATACTGACACCTGTGCTGTACTATGTCTGAGAGTGGGCGTGTCTAATACACCCTGACTGCCCTAATACTGACACCTGTGCTGTACTATGTCTGAGAGTGGGCGTGTCTAATACACCCTGACTGCCCTGATAGTGACACCTGTGCTGTACTATGTCTGAGAGTGGGCGTGTCTAATACACCCTGACTGCCCTGATACTGACACCTGTGCTGTACTATGTCTGAGAGTGGGCGTGTCTAATACACCCTGACGGCCCTGATACTGACACCTGTGCTGTACTATGTCTGAGAGTGGGCGTGTCTAATACCCCCTTACTGCCCTGATACTGACACCTGTGCTGTACTATGTCTGAGAGTGGGTGTGTCTAATACACCCTGACTGCCCTGATACTGACACCTGTGCTGTACTGTGTCTGAGAGTGGGCGTGTATTATACACCCTGACTGCACTGATACTGACACCTGTGCTGTACTATGTCTGAGAGTGGGCGTGTCTAATACACCCTGACTGCCCTGATACTGACACCTGTGCAGAACTGTGTATGAAAGAGGGCATGTCTAATACCCCCTACTGCCCTGATACTGATACCTGTGCTGTACTGTGTCTGAAAATGGGCGTGTCTATATACCCTGACTGCTCTTATACTCACACCTGTTCTGTACTATGTCTGAGAGTAGTCATGTCTAATACCCCCTAACTGCCCTGATACTGACACCTGTGCAGTACTATGTCTGAGAGTGGGCGTGTCTAATACACCCTGACTGCCCTGATACTGACACCTGTGCTGAACTGTGTCTGAAAGTGGGCGTGTCTAATACCCCCTAACTGCCCTGATACTGACACCTGTGCAGTACTATGTCTGAGAGTGGGCGTGTCTAATACACTCTGACTGCCCTGATACTGACACCTGTGCTGAACTGTGTATGAAAGAGGGCATGTCTAATACACACTGACTGCCCTGATGCTGATACCCGTGCGGTACTATGTCTGAGAGTGGGCGTGTCTAATACACCCTGACTGCCCTGATACTGACACCTGTGCAGTACTATGTCTGAAAGTGGGTGTGTCTAATACACTTTGACTGCACTGATACTGACACCTGTGCAGTACTATGTCTGGAAGTGGGCGGGTCGGACATCTCCAGTTCCCCAAGGCCAATTTTGAAAAATCTGGTACCGCTGGAAAAAGGGGACTCTCAGTTATCAGCCTAGGGCCCTTATACTCCTGGGGACATTGGGCAACTGCCCACTGAGCCCATACGAAAAGGCGGCCCTGGCCTTATGTCCCTATTGGACAAAATGGGCGGCTTGATGTTAGTGTATTAGAATGCTTAATATTTGTAGACACTCCCTTACTAACATGTGTAAGCCTGAATCTTCAGTGATGGTCCCTAGGACCAGGGGGATGCTGGGAAGTGGGTGGTCCAGTGTGCAGTGTGCCTGGAGTTGGTGAGGGAATAAACAGCACAGCGGTGAACTCACATGTCTCTGTGTCCTGATGACTGGATTTACAAACATATGAACAAAACAGGGGGCAATTCTCTTTCTGGCACAGGGCACCAAAAAGTCTAGTTACAGCTCTGGCTGCTGTGTATGTGAAGATATGCATTTTCCACACCTCCTGGTTGGTGTTGTCTTCACTTCCGCTGTGAGGGAGGTAGGGTACTAATTACTAGAGATGAGCCGGTTCGGTTCCTCGGAATCCGAACCCCCCCGAACTTCAGCCTTTTTACACGGGTCCGAGGCAGACTCGGATCTTCCCGCCTTGCTCGGCTAACCCGAGCGCGCCCGAACGTCATCATCCCGCTGTCGGATTCTCGCGAGGCTCGTATTCTATCGCGAGACTCTGATTCTATATAAGGAGCCGCGCGTCGCCGCCATTTTCACACGTGCATTGAGATTGATAGGGAGAGGACGTGGCTGGCGTCCTCTCTGTTAGAATAGATAGAGACACTTGAGTTGATTACTTAGTAATTTTGGGGAGCATTAGGAGTACTCAGAGTGCAGAGTTTTGCTGATAGTTACTAGTGACTGACCACCACCAGTTTTATTTATTATTTAATATAATCCGTTCTCTGCCTGAAAAAAAACGATACACAGTCATATACCATATCTGTGCTCAGCCTCAGTGTGCTGCATGATATTGATAATATCATCTATATGTATATCTGACTGTGCTGAGTGCTCACTGCTCACACAGCTGAATTGTGGGGGAGACTGGGGTGCAGTTATAGCAGGAGTACAGTGCACACTTTTGCTGCCAGTGTGACTGACCAGTGACCACCAGTATATTGTCTGCCTGAAAAAGTTAAACACTCATGTGGTGTTTTTTTTTTTTATTCTATAAACGCATTCTGCTGACAGTGTCCAGCAGGTCCGTCATTCATTATATTATATAAATATTTACCTGCAGTAGTGTTATATTTTTTTTGTTCATCTCTATCATCTTTATCATCTCTATATTAGCAGACGCAGTACGGTAGTCCACGGCTGTGGCTACCTCTGTGTCGTCAGTGCTCGTCCATAATTGTATACCTACCTGTGGTGGGGTTTTTTTTTCTATCTTCTTCATACTAGTAGTTTAGGAGTCTGCTGACAGTGTCCAGCAGGTCCATCATTATATTATATATACCTGCAGTAGTGATATATATATATTTTTTATATCATTATCATCTCTATACTAGCAGACGCAGTACGGTAGTCCACGGCTGTAGCTACCTCTGTGTCGTCAGTGCTCGTCCATAATTGTATACCTACCTGTGGTGGGTTGTTTTTTTCTATCTTCTTCATACTAGTAGTTTAGGAGTCTGCTGACAGTGTCCAGCAGGTCCGTCATTATATTATATATACCTGCAGTAGTGATATATATATATTTTTTATATCATTATCATCTCTATACTAGCAGACGCAGTATGGTAGTCCACGGCTGTAGCTACCTCTGTGTCGTCAGTGCTCGTCCATAATTGTATACCTACCTGTGGTGGGGTTTTTTTTTCTATCTTCTTCATACTAGTAGTTTAGGAGTCTGCTGACAGTGTCCAGCAGGTCCGTCATTATATTATATATACCTGCAGTAGTGATATATATATATTTTTTATATCATTATCATCTCTATACTAGCAGACGCAGTACGGTAGTCCACGGCTGTAGCTACCTCTGTGTCGTCAGTGCTCGTCCATAATTGTATACCTACCTGTGGTGGGGTTTTTTTTTCTATCTTCTTCATACTAGTCGTTTAGGAGTCTGCTGACAGTGTCCAGCAGGTCCGTCATTATATTATATATACCTGCAGTAGTGATATATATATATTTTTTATATCATTATCATCTCTATACTAGCAGACGCAGTACGGTAGTCCACGGCTGTAGCTACCTCTGTGTCGTCAGTGCTCGTCCATAATTGTATACCTACCTGTGGTGGGTTTTTTTTTTCTATCTTCTTCATACTAGTAGTTTAGGAGTCTGCTGACAGTGTCCAGCAGGTCCGTCATTATATTATATATACCTGCAGTAGTGATAGATATATATATATATATTTTATATCATTATCATCTCTATACTAGCAGACGCAGTACGGTAGTCCACGGCTGTAGCTACCTCTGTGTCGTCAGTGCTCGTCCATAATTGTATACCTACCTGTGGTGGGGTTTTTTTTTCTATCTTCTTCATACTAGTAGTTTAGGAGTCTGCTGACAGTGTCCAGCAGGTCCGTCATTATATTATATATACCTGCAGTAGTGATATATATATATTTTTTATATCATTATCATCTCTATACTAGCAGACGCAGTACGGTAGTCCACGGCTGTAGCTACCTCTGTGTCGTCAGTGCTCGTCCATAATTGTACACCTACCTGTGGTGGGGTTTTTTTTTCTATCTTCTTCATACTAGTCGTTTAGGAGTCTGCTGACAGTGTCCAGCAGGTCCGTCATTATATTATATATACCTGCAGTAGTGATATATATATATTTTTTATATCATTATCATCTCTATACTAGCAGACGCAGTACGGTAGTCCACGGCTGTAGCTACCTCTGTGTCGTCAATCACTCGTCATCCATAAGTATACTAGTATCCATCCATCTCCATTGTTTACCTGAGGTGCCTTTTAGTTGTGCCTATTAAAATATGGAGAACAAAAATGTTGAGGTTCCAAAAATAGGGAAAGATCAAGATCCACTTCCACCTCGTGCTGAAGCTGCTGCCACTAGTCATGGCCGAGACGATGAAATTCCATCAACGTCGTCTGCCAAGGCCGATGCCCAATGTCATAGTGCAGAGCATGTAAAATCCAAAACACAAAATATCAGTAAAAAAAGGACTCAAAAATCTAAAATAAAATCGTCGGAGGAGAAGCGTAAACTTGCCAATATGCCATTTACCACACGGAGTGGCAAGGAACGGCTGAGGCCCTGGCCTATGTTCATGGCTAGTGGTTCAGCTTCACATGAGGATGGAAGCACTCAGCCTCTCGCTAGAAAAATGAAAAGACTTAAGCTGGCAAAAGCACAGCAAAGAACTGTGCGTTCTTCGAAATCACAAATCCACAAGGAGAGTCCAATTGTGTCGGTTGCGATGCCTGACCTTCCGAACACTGGACGTGAAGAGCATGCGCCTTCCACCATTTGCACGCCCCCTGCAAGTGCTGGAAGGAGCACCCGCAGTCCAGTTCCTGATAGTCAGATTGAAGATGTCAGTGTTGAAGTACACCAGGATGAGAAGGATATGGGTGTTGCTGGCGCTGGGGAGGAAATTGACAAGGAGGATTCTGATGGTGAGGTGGTTTGTTTAAGTCAGGCACCCGGGGAGACACCTGTTGTCCGTGGGAGGAATATGGCCATTGACATGCCTGGTGAAAATACCAAAAAAATCAGCTCTTCGGTGTGGAAGTATTTCAACAGAAATGCGGACAACATTTGTCAAGCCGTGTGTTGCCTTTGTCAAGCTGTAATAAGTAGGGGTAAGGGCGTTAACCACCTCAGAACATCCTCCCTTATACGTCACCTGCAGCGCATTCATCATAAGTCAGTGACAAGTTCAAAAACTTTGGGCGACAGCGGAAGCAGTCCACTGACCAGTAAATCCCTTCCTCTTGTAACCAAGCTCACGCAAACCACCCCACCAACTGCCTCAGTGTCAATTTCCTCCTTCCCCAGGAATGCCAATAGTCCTGCAGGCCATGTCACTGGCAATTCTGACGAGTCCTCTCCTGCCTGGGATTCCTCCGATGCATCCTTGCGTGTAACGCCTACTGCTGCTGGCGCTGCTGTTGTTGCTGCTGGCGCTGCTGTTGTTGCTGCTGGCGCTGCTGTTGTTGCTGCTGGGAGTCGATGGTCATCCCAGAGGGGAAGTCATAACACGACTTTTACTACTTCCACCAAGCAATTGACTGTCCAACAGTCCTTTGCGAGGAAGATGAAATATCACAGCAGTCATCCTGCTGCAAAGCAGATAACTGAGGCCTTGGCATCCTGGGCGGTGAGAAACGTGGTTCCGGTATCCATCATTACTGCAGAGCCAACTATAGACTTGTTTGAGGTACTGTGTCCCCGGTACCAAATACCATCTAGGTTCCATTTCTCTAGGCAGGCGATACCGAAAATGTACACAGACCTCAGAAAAAGACTCACCAGTGTCCTAAAAAATGCAGTTGTACCCAATGTCCACTTAACCACGGACATGTGGACAAGTGGAGCAGGGCAGACTCAGGACTATATGACTGTGACAGCCCACTGGGTAGATGTATTGACTCCCGCCGCAAGAACAGCAGCGGCGGCACCAGTAGCAGCATCTCGCAAAGTCGCAAACGCCAACTCTTTCCTAGGCAGGCTACGCTTTGTATCACCGCTTTCCAGCATACGCACACAGCTGAAAACCTCTTACGGCAACTGAGGAAGATCATCGCATTATGGCTTACCCCAATTGGACTCTCCTGTGGATTTGTGGCATCGGACAACGCCAGCAATATTGTGTGTGCATTAAATATGGGCAAATTCCAGCACGTCCCATGTTTTGCACATACTTTGAATTTGGTGGTGCAGAATTATTTAAAAAACGACAGGGGCGTGCAAGAGATGCTGTCGGTGGCCAGAAGAATTGCGGGACACTTTCGGCGTACAGGCACCACGTACAGAAGACTGGAGCAACACCAAAAACGCCTGAACCTGCCCTGCCATCATCTGAAGCAAGAAGTGGTAACGAGGTGGAATTCAACCCTCTATATGCTTCAGAGGTTGGAGGAGCAGCAAAAGGCCATTCAAGCCTATACAACTGACCACGATATAGGAGGTGGAATGCACCTGTCTCAAGCGCAGTGGAGAATGATTTCAACGTTGTGCAAGGTTCTACAACCTTTTGAACTTGCCACACGTGAAGTCAGTTCAGACACTGCCAGCCTGAGTCAGGTCATTCCCCTCATCAGGCTTTTGCAGAAGAAGCTGGAGACATTGAAGGAGGAGCTAACACTGAGCGATTCCGCTAGGCATGTGGGACTTGTGGATGGAGCCCTTAATTCGCTTAACAAGGATTCACGGGTGGTCAATCTGTTGAAATCAGAGCACTACATTTTGGCCACCGTGCTCGATCCTAGATTTAAAACCTACCTTGGATCTCTCTTTCCGGCAGACACAAGTCTGCAGGGGTTCAAAGAACTGCTGGTGAGAAAATTGTCAAGTCAAGCGGAACGCGACCTGTCAACATCTCCTCCTTCACATTCTCCCGCAACTGGGGGTGCGAGGAAAAGGCTCAGAATTCCGAGCCCACCCGCTGGCGGTGATGCAGGGCAGTCTGGAGCGACTGCTGATGCTGACATCTGGTCCGGACTGAAGGACCTGCCAACGATTACGGACATGTCGTCTACTGTCACTGCATATGATTCTCTCACCATTGAAAGAATGGTGGAGGATTATATGAGTGACCGCATCCAAGTAGGCACGTCAGACAGTCCGTACGTATACTGGCAGGAAAAAGAGGCAATTTGGAGGCCCTTGCACAAATTGGCTTTATTCTACCTAAGTTGCCCTCCCACAAGTGTGTACTCCGAAAGAGTGTTTAGTGCCGCCGCTCACCTTGTCAGCAATCGGCGTACGAGGTTACTTCCAGAAAATGTGGAGAAGATGATGTTCATTAAAATGAATTATAATCAATTCCTCCATGGAGACATTCACCAGCAGCAATTGCCTCCACAAAGTACACAGGGAGCTGTGATGGTGGATTCCAGTGGGGACGAATTGATAATCTGTGAAGAGGGGGATGTACACGGTGATGAATCGGAGGATGATGATGAGGTGGACATCTTGCCTCTGTAGAGCCAGTTTGTGCAAGGAGAGATTAATTGCTTCTTTTTTGGTGGGGGTCCAAACCAACCCGTCATTTCAGTCACAGTCGTGTGGCAGACCCTGTCACTGAAATGATGGGTTGGTTAAAGTGTGCATGTCCTGTTTATACAACATAAGGGTGGGTGGGAGGGCCCAAGGACAATTCCATCTTGCACCTCTTTTTTCTTTCATTTTTCTTTGCGTCATGTGCTGTTTGGGGAGTGTTTTTTGGAAGGGCCATCCTGCGTGACACTGCAGTGCCACTCCTAGATGGGCCAGGTGTTTGTGTCGGCCACTAGGGTCGCTTATCTTAGTCACACAGCTACCTCATTGCGCCTCTTTTTTTTCTTCTTTGCGTCATGTGCTGTTTGGGGAGTATTGTTTGGAAGGGCCATCCTGCGTGACACTGCAGTGCCACTCCTAGATGGGCCAGGTGTTTGTGTCGGCCACTAGGGTCACTTATCTTAGTCACACAGCTACCTCATTGCGCCTCTTTTTTTTCTTCTTTGCGTCATGTGCTGTTTGGGGAGTATTTTTTGGAAGGGCCATCCGGCCTGACACTGCAGTGCCACTCCTAGATGGGCCAGGTGTTTGTGTCGGCCACTAGGGTCGCTTAGCTTACTCACACAGCTACCTCATTGCGCCTCTTTTTTTCTTTGCGTCATGTGCTGTTTGGGGAGTGTTTTTTGGAAGGGCCATCCTGCGTGACACTGCAGTGCCACTCCTAGATGGGCCAGGTGTTTGTGTCGGCCACTAGGGTCACTTATCTTAGTCACACAGCTACCTCATTGCGCCTCTTTTTTTTCTTCTTTGCGTCATGTGCTGTTTGGGG
Source organism: Pseudophryne corroboree (assembly GCF_028390025.1). NCBI lineage: Eukaryota > Metazoa > Chordata > Amphibia > Anura > Myobatrachidae > Pseudophryne > Pseudophryne corroboree. The sequence goes on along the minus strand of NC_086445.1, from coordinate 40,483,985 downwards.
AGTATTTTTTGGAAGGGCCATCCGGCCTGACACTGCAGTGCCACTCCTAGATGGGCCAGGTGTTTGTGTCGGCCACTAGGGTCGCTTAGCTTACTCACACAGCTACCTCATTGCGCCTCTTTTTTTCTTTGCGTCATGTGCTGTTTGGGGAGTGTTTTTTGGAAGGGCCATCCTGCGTGACACTGCAGTGCCACTCCTAGATGGGCCAGGTGTTTGTGTCGGCCACTAGGGTCGCTAATCTTACTCACACAGCTACCTCATTGCGCCTCTTTTTTTCTTTGCGTCATGTGCTGTTTGGGGAGGGTTTTTTGGAAGGGACATCCTGCGTGACACTGCAGTGCCACTCCTAGATGGGCCCGGTGTTTGTGTCGGCCACTTGGGTCGCTGAGCTTAGTTATCCAGCGACCTCGGTGCAAATTTTAGGACTAAAAATAATATTGTGAGGTGTTCAGAATAGACTGAAAATTAGTGGAAATTATGGTTATTGAGGTTAATAATACCTTGGGATCAAAATGACCCCCAAATTCTATGATTTAAGCTGTTTTTTATGGTTTTTTGAAAAAAACACCCGAATCAGACAAAAAAAATTCGGTGAGGTTTTGCCAAAACGCGTTCGAACCCAAAACACGGCCACGGAACCGAACCCAAAACCAAAACACAAAACCCGAAAAATTTCCGGTGCACATCTCTACTAATTACCCCACCCCCGTTACCTGTTAGCAATAGCTAAGAAGCTCAATAGTTCTGACGCAAATCTGCGTTCAGCAGTGCAAAAAAATATTTATTTGTGTAATTTGCATAATGGGTGTGGTCACACCTTATGATTAGGACACACCCCCGGGAAAAATGTACCTGGGCCCGCCAGTGCTCTCTACACCCCTGGTTGGCTGACCTCCACTGGCCCCTGACCAGGCCTCTGCATTGGTAGCTAGCAGAAGGCGGAGTTTGTAGACGCTGGGCGCACTCTAGGACAGGCAGAGAATGGGACTGCGTTTGTCTTGAGGCAACATGTTTATTCACTCAAAATACGTCTTAAAAAAGACCGTAGAAACAAAAGCAAGGGAGCGCTGACTTTTTTTTTTTAAATGAACACATTTAATAAAACATAAAGTATACATATACATAAGGTTGTAAATTAGTAGCCTTAATAGGTTTTAACTCACAGTCACTGTATTGCCGGCATGATAAATAGGAAAAATACTTCACAGTATTAATTGCCGCTGTAATAAATCATAATTTATCTGGCTGCAGAGCAAGTAATGATGTGTTGCTATACCGTGGAGACTCTCGAGGTTAGTCCTGTCAGTGTCTACACGGTAAGAGCGCTCGCCAATCCTCTATAGCATACCTCCCAACTGTCCTGCTTTCAGCGGGACAGTCCCGATATTCGCACCCTGTCCCGCTGTCCCACCCGCGGGCAGCAGTGTCCCGCGGGTGGGGGGGCAGTTGGGGGGGGTTCCGGTATGAATGGTCGACCATGTTATGGTCGACAGTCATTAGGTCGACCACTATTGGTCGACTTTGACATGGTCGACATGGACACATGGTCGACACATGAAAATGGTCGACACATGAAAGGTCGACATATGAAAATGTCGACATGAGTTTTTTTTTTTTTTTTTTTTGGTGTCATTTTTGCGTAAATTGACTGGGAACCCCAATTAGTGCACCGCGTCCCCTCGCATGGCTCGCTTCGCTCGCCATGCTTTGGGCATGGTGCCTTCGCTCCGCTACCGCTTCGCTCGGCACACTTTACCATTCCAATCGTAGTCCATGTGGATCGTAAAGTATGGAAAAGTTACCCAAAAGAAAAAAAAAGTTAAAAAACTCATGTCGACCTTTTCATATGTCGACCTTTCATGTGTCGACCATGTGTCCATGTCGACCATGTCAATGTCGACCAATAGTGGTCGACCTAATGACTGTCGACCATAACATGGTTGACCATGTGAACGGATACCGTTGGGGGGAGGCTTTGATCACCCGCTGCTCTGCTCTGCAAAGCAGCCGGTGATCACTGAATTCATGCTGTGCGCACGCACACGGCATGTATTCAGAGCTAGGAGGGGAGAGGGGAGCGGGGGCTGCCCAGCTGCTGGGGGAGCGCTGGGCACGCCCCCAAAAGGCAAAAACCGGGCCGTTTGATGAGGCCACGCCCATCACGAGCGAGGTCACGCCCCCTTTTTCGGGTCGGCGCGGTCCCGCTTGCTTACAGCCAAAAGTTGGGAGGTATGCTATAGGGAAATCCTCTCATACAGTTTATAATGCTCCGGAATATGGCGATGTTAAATCAAAGCTCCTGTACCGCCATTGTCAACTAATGCGGGGCCAGGTGTTTGCAATGCTCCCATACGGCTACGGCGGTATCCAGTCCAGTCTCAGGAATGGTAGTGTATGGACATATACAGATGGAGCCTCGCTCATTTAGCCTTCTCTGCTGCACCTAGGTGCACCAGGGCTTATTAGCATAAGCCTTTCATCTGTTCTCAGCTGCAATACAATACAGAGAGAACAATACAGCAGGAGATTAAGGGGGTCATTCCGACCAGTTTGCACGCTGCGGTTTATCACTGCGGTGCGAACGGGTCGGAAATGTGCATGTGCGGCGCCCGCAATGCGGACACGCGTCGTTGCCCAGCGACAGCCGTCGCCAGGCAATGACCAGAAGAAAGAAGAAAGTGATCGCTAGCGCGATCGCAAGAATATTGACAGTGGGGAGGCGTTCTGGGGCGGACACTCACCGTTTTCTGGGCGTGGAGATCCGAACGCAGGCGTGTCCAGGCGTATGGAGGGTGGTTGTCTGACGTCAATTCTGGGGACCCTCATCGCTGGATCAATCGCACAGGGTAAGTAAGCGCAGGGCTAGTCTTGTTCTGCACAAAACTACAAGAAAGAAAGGCGCCTCCTTGTTCTGCACAAAACTTTTTTAGCAAAGCAGGGCTGCACAAGCGATCACAGCCCTGCTATGCTAAAATACACTCCCCCATAAGGCGGCGTCTAGTTGATCGCACGAGTAGCAAAAAGTTGCTACGTGCGATCAACTCGGATTGACCCCCTAAATCATCACAGCAGGTGATTAAGTCCGACTGCCCTGCCTCAGTTAATCCTATTAAAGGGATAGATTAGCATGGCTCCATCTGTACTATCTCACACTATAATATACAGATGGAGCTCTCCTCATCTATCCCTTTAATAGGATTAATTGAGCCAGTGCTGTCGTTTTTAGGGGGTCATTCTGACCCATTCGCTCGCTGCTTTTTATCGCAGCCGAGCGGACGGGAACCCACTGCACAGGCAGAGGCGGCCGCTGGGCGGGATGGGGCGGAACGGCAGCGTTTGGCCGCCATTTTGTGGGTGCGGTACGGCCAACACAGGTGTGGCTGGACCGTGCGGGGAGTGGCCCGCAGCGGCTGCGTGACGTCATACGCAGCCGCAGCGGACCGGGGAGCGACGAGTAGCTCCCGGCCAGCACGCTAAAGCTGCGCTGTTCGGGAGCTACCCTGGAAGTGCAGAGGCATCACCGCTGTGCGATGCCTTTGCACTTCTGCGGTGGGGGGATGCTTCACTGACATTCGGGGTGGGATAGCCCTGTGCTGGGCGTCCCCCCGCATGTCAGTGTGAATGATCGTAGCTGTGCTAAATTTAGCACAGCTAAGATCATCTCGGCATGAGGGACTTAGGGGGTCATTCCGACCCGATCGCTCGCTGAAGTTTGTCGCAGCGCAGCGATCGGGTCAGAACTGCGCCGACGCCTGGCAGTCCTAGCTGCCTAGCGATCGCCTCTGAAACAGAGGCGGTCGCTGGGCGGGAGGAGTCTGAACGTTAAGCCGCCGTTTAGTAGGCGCGGTCCTGCCAACGCAGGCGTGGCCAGACAGTTGGGGGGGCGTGCCGCGGCAGCTGCGTGACGGGCGGCCAGCGGCAGCGACACACTACTCCCGGCCAGCCGCAGCAGCTGCGCTGGCCGGGAGTTACTCCACAAATACAAAGGCATCGCCGCTGTGCTTGCTTTTGTATTTGTGCGGGGGGGGCCGGCACTGACATGCGGGGCGGACTAGCCCTGTGCTGGGCGTCCCCCCGCATGTCTGAGTTCATGATCGTCGTTGTGCTAAATTTAGCACAGCTACGATCAACTCAGAATGACCCCTTAATCCCCTGCTGTATTATTCTCTCTGTATTGTATTGCAGCTGAGAACAATAGATGAAAGGCTTATGCTAATAATCCTTGGTGCACCTAGGTGCAGCAGAGAAGGCTAGATGAACGTGGCTATATTTGTACACAATAGAGCACACATCTTATTTTTATTCTTAATTTATTCTTGTATGCTTCAACAGCCTTCGCCGCACAGACAGGTCTCATAAGAGCAGAGAATATATAAAAAAGAGAGAAATACTAAAAGTTATTTCTATCCATAGGGTAAAAAACAGGAGAAGAATTAAAAAAAATGCTGTGCCAGTGGTACTTTAGTGGTGCTCCCTTGTTTTTGTTTCTATTTCTTGTTCAGAGGTTTAGCACTCCTCTTTGGGTGAGCTGCCGCAATCGCAGCCTTCTTATTTTATACTAAGGGGTCTATTTACTAAGCCTTGGATGAAGATAAAGGCGGACATTCTGACCTGATCCGCTCGCTGCAGTTCTTCGCAGCAAAGCGATCAGGTCAGAACTGCGCGTGCGCCGGTGCATGGCTGACAGCCGACGACTGTCATTGCCTAGCGATCGCCTCTGCCTGATTGACAGGGTGGGATGGGGTGGCACGGCGGCGTTTGGCCGCCGTTTTGTGGCCATGGTCCGACCAATGCAGGTGTGGCCAGACTGTGCGAAGTGTGGGCCGCAGTGGCTCCCCCATAGGCAGCGACTATCTGATCGCAGCGCTGCAAAACGTTGCTAGCGAGCGATCAACTCGGAATAACCCCCAATGGGTGAGTGTATTTTCGCTTTGCAAGTGTGCGAACGCTTTTGCAGCCAACGGTACAAAAAAGTTTTTAGCAGTTTCTGAGTAGGTCTGGACTTACTCAGCTGCTGCGATCACTTCAGTCCGTTTGGTCCCAGAATTGACGTCAGACACCCGCCCTGCAAACGCCTGGACATGCCTGCGTTTTTCCAAAACACTTAAACAAAAGATGGATAGTTCCGCACAGGTTATAGCCTCGAACTAGAACCTCTAATGGATGAAAGTCTGTTACCGACTATATCAATAAATTTACCTATTATGACAGTCAAGTGTCGGTGGTGCTCCCAGAGTCAGTAAAAGTACATAAACAAACCAAAGAAAAGAGAAAGACTCTGTGTCGGGCGCTCTTATGATTGTTAATAGCCAATAAAACTTAACTTTTAATTATTTTATTAAAATATTGTGACTGGAGAACATTATTTTACCTTGATATTTATACAAAATTATACATTACTATCATAATTCATAACATAGAAAAAAGAATTATAATCAAGAATTGACCAGTTGCCTTGGTGAAAATTATTCAAGCTTAATAGTATGTTTTTCTGGATAGGCCTGTATCTCAATAAACATATGTAATCAAAACAGGTTAATTAATCCCAACGGGGTAACATCTTAAATGGTCCTTTCCATTGCACATTAGTTTGATTTTGTTTCGCAGAAGAGAAAAAATCCACAAACATAGCTATACCCTTTGTAAGATTAGTCCCTATTTAACAGGGATTACCACCTGACAACTGCATAGTGTGTTTAATTGATAAGTACTATATCAGGGAGAGTCACATTCGGACAGTTATCTTTTTCGTATATACAGACTAACTGTTTTCAGGCCCATTTTTCTTAGGAAAATTGTCTCCAAAACATAAGGACTACTACGTCTCATTCCTTTTCAGTTCATTTTCTTACTTTCATTCTTAGCACTTTAACCCTATACTCAACTCATTTCTATACGTGCTCTCTCATCCATTAATTTGGACAGCAGAAGCATGCTTCCACTATAAGGTAGCTATACTCTCTCATTCAGCAGATTACTGCCACACTCCACGGGATATGGCCAATCTCATCTGATCTTGGAAGCCAATCCATGGTTGGCCTGGTTAGTAATTGGCTGGGAGACCAGCAATGAATACTAGGTGCAGTAAACAATTGAGCTGAACAGCAGAAGTAAAAATCTACCGACTATTACTTTTCTACATACTTGGTAGAGTCTTTGTTCCATATCTTTGGTACATGATAACCCTCTGTTTTATGTGGGGGATGTGATTATATGGATCGCCTTAATAGAGGCATTTAACTTTGTGACCTCTCTCCCTTTCAGTGTCGGACTGGGACATAAAGGGCCCACCAGGGGGATGCAGTTGTGGGGGCCGATGGATAAGGGTGTGGCCAGGCTCCACTGGGGCATGGCCACCCACCACAGAGGTTTGGCTACCCATTACAGAGTACATGTTCTGTACCCCTTGGTATATATATAATAAACCGTATTCTTGTGAAGTATAATGTAACATAAGTATAATGCATACAGTAATTCAAGTGCACTAGGATAGGGTCTGGAACCTACAGGAGGAGGGCCCACAGGCAGTGGGGCCTACCAGTGGTTTCCCCTGTTCCCCTGTGGGCCAGTCCGACCCTGCTCCCTTTAATATGTTTTGAATAAATCAGGGCTATGTACTAATGCCCATAAACCTTTCAAGGTTTTCAAAAGCAATAATCTGCTGAATTAAATGCCTTGTGGTGACACCGCTGCCAGAATATAGAGCTGTAGGTGCTGGACAACCCTTATAGGCAACATTTTTTCTCTTCTGCGAAACAAAGACAAACTAATGTGCAATGGAAAGGACCATTTAAGATGTTACCCCTTGGGATTAATTAACCTGTTTTGATTACTTCTGTTTATTGAGATACAGGCCTACCCACAGGGCCGGCAACAGAAATCTCGGGGCCCGATACACTGATACCTCTGGGGCCCCCCTCTTCCCTCCAACCACCTCCCCCCCCCCACCCCACCCCACCCCGGATACCAGACCCGCACATCCGTCACTTGCATGTGCCAATAAATGTATTGCCATATAGCTGTATTGTTCAGGTGAACACAAAGAAATAGAGAATTTGACAGCAGATAAGAACCACTTGGCCCATTTAGTCTGCCCTAAACACGTGTACACACACTGATTTACACACAGTATATCTTTGGAGTGCGGGAGGACACTCAAGTACCCAGAGGAAACCCACACAAGCATGGGGAGAATATACAAACTCCACACAGTTAGGGTTGTTACTATACATACAGTACACTGCACTACTGCTGAGCAAAGTGGACCATAATATATTATCTGCACTTTGAATAGAAGTCCTCTACCAGTGAAATTAGTATTTGTTATTAATATTGTTGAATTGCTGGCATAATGTTATTTAATTCTAAAATAACATTATGCCGACAATTCAACAATATTAATAAAAACCACTAATGTCACTGCTATCATGTAGAGACGTTCTATTGAAAATGCAGATAGTGTTATAGCATATCCTCAGCAGTAGTGCAGTATATTTTTATTACATTGCATATTGAATGTTTTTTTAAATATTATAAAAAAAACACAGATAATATTCACTATACACTTTAATAAAAATATGCTGCATTACTTTGAAATAGCATTGCATTGTAAATATTATCTGACTGGTTTGTTTGTTTTTTAAAACATTGTATGCTCTGGCTCATGAGAGACACTGCGTGACAGCGTTTCCAAACTCTGACTGCTGTCACTTACCAAAATACCACTGCTATGAGCTATCCTCCAGTTCCAAGCTGCCTGGGCTGTTTCTCCTGCAGTCCAGTGTTTCTCCTGGGCACTGCACTGGGCTCCTCTTAGGACCGTCGCCACTGCAAAGACTGAAGTGAACTGTGAAAGGCGGGGAGCAAGTGAAGGGTGTAGCGTCGTATGGATGCGTCATGTGATATCTACGCACACAGTGGGACACGGACAGGTGACTGTGGGCAGTGGCTGGGTTACTGCCGCAGAGGGGGGGGGGGGGGGTTCCACCGACGGAGTTATCAACTATACAGTGCCACGGCTCTCTTCCGGCCAGCGCAATCCATTTAAATTTTACCCCATCCTACGTGTTGCACTGACACAGCTTGATGCCATGGTTGATGCCCAGATCCTTGGGGCCCCTCACAACGTCGGGGCCCGGTACGGGTGTCCCCTCTGACCCCCCCTGTCGCCGGGCCTGCCTACCCAGAAAAACATACTATTAAGCTTGAATAATTTTCACCAAGGCATCTGGTCAATTCTTGATTATAATTCTTTTTTCTATGTTATGAATTATGATAGTAATGTATAATTTTGTATAAATATCAAGGTAAAATAATGTTCTCCAGTCACAATATTTTAATAAAATAATTAAAAGTTAAGTTTTATTGTCTATTAACAATCATAAGAGCGCCCCGACACAGAGTCTTTCTCTTTATTTTTGGTTTGTTTTTCCAAACACTCCCAGAAAACGGTCATTTGACACCTATAACGCCCCCCTTTTTGTCAATCACCCTGCGATCGGCTGTGCGAATGGATTCTTCGTTAAATTCATCGCTCAGCACCAATCCTATTTGTACCCGTACGACACGCCTGCGCACTGCGGTGCATACACATGCGCAGTTTTGCCGAGATTTAACCTGATCACAGCGCTGCAAAAAGTTGCTAGCGAGCGATCAACTCGGAATGACCCCCTGTGTATCACCAACTGTCACATTTTAAAAATCTACAGGTGACCTGTAAAACATGAACCGTGTGGGGTCCTGAGGACCGAGTTTGAGAACCTGTGGTATAATGTAATAGGAAAAAAACAAACCCTTAACTGTCATTTTTCAAATACAGCCTGTGACATGGCAGTTAGGAACTGTACGGAAGCCTGGAGACGGCATGAAGAAGTGATAAACCAGTGATAAGTGCAAGGTGATAAATGCACCAGCCAGTCAGCTCCTATCTGTCAATTTACATATTGGAGCTGTCTGGCTGGTGCGTTTATCACCTTGCACTTATCACTGGTTTATCACTTCCTTATGCCTTCTCCAGGTTAATACATCTACCCCTTTATCTCCATTCACTTTATCTCCATCCAAGGCTTAGTAAATAGACTCCTAAGTCACAACATAGTCTGGCTCCAGGATTACTTGGTCTTTTTTTTTTTAAAGACCCTTTCCTGTTGTCAGAGGGATGCAGCATACAAAAGTATGTTCATACCTCCTCCCAGCATGACCCTCTCCAGGAGGGAAAGAATGCTCTGCTCCTCGATTTCCCTCTTAATTTATGATTGCCCTCACCTGTGGTGAAACACCTTTCTTATCCATTTGCCTGTTCAAAATAGGTGCCGGCAATCATACAGTAAGAGAAAAGTCCAGGAGTAGAGCATTGTGTCCCTCCTGGAGAGGATCATGTTGGGAGGTATTGTGTGTTTACAGCAGTTCAATCCCTCTTGATGTCACACAAGGTATACACACACAGGGCTCACAGCCCTCCTTTTATCTCACCCCAACACACAATACCGCAAGGGGTAGTTCCGCCCTGTTCTTTCCTCAGTCACCGTAAGTGCATGTGCCGTGCATGCCGTGGTCACATGCACATCTAACATTGTTCCCTATGGACAGTGGGGAGTGATCACTCCTACGGCCACCTTGGGTGTTAGTCATGCCCTGGTGCCGTCATGTCTACAGTGAGGAAAAAAGTTCCCTCCAAAAATACTTCCAGGAATCTGCTCCGGGACCAAGCCTGCCACCACTATCCTGGACCTGAGCTCCAAGATGGGCATCCAGAGTCCCCTAGCAGGGATTGCTGCCCACTGACTGGAAGTCCCTTGGAGCTCCCTGAAGCCCTTTAGTTGGCTGGGTGGCCAGCTCTTTTCTCTGCATAACCATGCAACACCATTCTAGGAGGCTGTCTGGGAAGGCATTCCGTTTTCCTGGGAGGGGCCTGGGGAATCCAGGAGCCCACGCAATGCTCTGGATTCACCCAGGGAAACAAGTAAGTGCATTTTACCTTGACAATGCATTTTAATAGACATTTAGCAGAAATGCATACATTGTGCCTGGTGCCCTGGACCAGGCTCCACATACCCAGGCCGCAGTGCCTTATAATACAATATATTTTACTACATTATCTTTGTACAGCTTTTGCCCTCAGCACTGGGGATGGGGGGTCTTGGGAGCTGGCTCCCCCTGTCCCCCAGTGCGTGTGGACACTCTTCCCTGCATTACTGCCTGGGGGCTTTCAGCGATATCTAGATCATATCATCACTGAACTCTCAGATCTTCCTTCCAAGAAGGACCGGGAAAACCAGTAGCTCAGAAACAACATACGCATCTGCAATAATCAGGAACCCGTCACCCCAAAGGCCTTAGAACTCTACCTTCATAACCTCTTTTCCTTCCCAATCCCTGTCCTTGGTTCCCAGAACCTACATTGCACTCTTTGACCTAAATCCAGAGACCTTCAACCGTAACCCAGAGACAGTGATCCTCATGTGATGTTGTGATATGCTTTCTTAGCGTATCACAACATCTTTTCTCTTTCTCGTCCCCACTCTGAATGAACCCTTTGTTCATTACTATGCTGTCAAGCTTCAATTCTACTAAGATCTTGTTCCTCTGACGATTGATAAACAGAAAAAAATTCCGGGACTTCAAAAGGGCCCTATGAGATAGGAGTATCTGGCAGTGATGTACAGTCAGGGGAGGCAGAAACTCACGTCATACTTCCCTTCAAGCTTATCACTGGTCTCCACGGTAAGATAGTCTTCATTTGAGACCTCCGAGAGTGTAAACGTAGATACACACGGTGCAAACCGTGCGGCGGGCGATACTGAATATATTATCGCCAGAGGCATGAGCCTCTGATATGGACAGTATTGGCCCTTCCTGCACCCACTATATATCATTGCGATGCCGTTCCCGCAGGATGGCGCATCAGCATCGCAAGGTACAAACACATGGTGCGATATGCACTATATTACTATGACGTCCGTATCAGGGGTTAAATCTCATTGTGTGTATGCACCTTTAGGACTCACTAGTTCACCTAGAAGAATCCAGTCCCTCTCCCAGAGGAGATGCCACCATGCATTGAGCGATTACCCCCCCCCCCCCGAACTACAATGGCCCCACCCCCCCTTCCCTATTTGATGGTTGGGTATTGTCCCTTCACACTCGACTCTGATAAATATCCCTTCTAATGACTCTGATGTTTTCTGTTTCAGTCTACAGCATACAGTAGTACAGTAGTTCCTAATAAGTGTTGGTAATTCGAGGCTGGTTTTATCAGACTCCACTTTACATGTTTTGTGTTTGTTTACAGGTAACACAGTTGTCTCTTTTACATGTTGATGTCATTATTTTGATTGTACCTTCACTCTGTTTGACTGTCATGGGAAATCCTGGCATGACTGGCTCTCTACGATCTGTCTCCTCCCCTGCACCCCCAAATCCATTTTTGTCCCTCCCAATTTTTTCCCCTATTTGTATTCTTTTTCTTCTCAATAGGGGTTGCGCACCCAATCTTACCCCTGTCTTCCCACTTTCCTGTAGCCCTCCCTTCCTGCTCCCTTTAGTGAGTCGGGGAGCCCAATCTTCTCTCCCTGCTACCCTTGCCCTCACCCAGCCCCTTGATTGAATGCCTTTCACTGTAGCTTCTATGAATGTTCGGGACCTCAACACACCCCAGAAGCGGTCACACCTGTTTCATTCAGTATGCATTCTGAAGGCTGACATAGGGGTCTATTTACTAAGCCTTAGATGGAGATAAAGTTAGGATCTGATTGACTGGTACTTTATCTCTCTCCACTTTGTCTACATCCAAGGTTTAGTAAATAGACCCCATAGTTCTGCTGCAAGAAACTCATTTTCGTGATTCCAGCCACCGCACCCTGCATTCCAAGCACTTTTCACTGTGTTGCACTCTTCCAGCAAAACCAAGCACAACAGGGTCTCTATCATGATCAACCATAGATTACCCTTCACATTGACTCTGATGGGCGTTATATTATTTTGATTGGCAGGCTGGGACACCAGGATATTACTATTGCTAATGTTTACGTCCCTAATGTAGGCCAACAGTGCACCTTTAAGTGAGTCAATGATTCAAATGATTAATACCCAACATGGGAACAATGATATTACCAGCTTGATGAGCAGAAGGCAAATCCATCTCCAGAAATTAGCAAGAGTCTTGCAGTGACTGTGGAGGGATGATCTAACCACAGAACCACAGGTGAGTCCAGTAGGCTAGCCCGGTGTTCAGAGAGTCCAACTGAAGTGTTAGCTTAATGCATTTCATCCTGGTAAGTGCCCACAACTTCCTCAGAAGCATGCTTCCCCGCCTTCCCACCCCTCTGACGACCCAGGCTCGATTTCAGAAGTGACCCGGCGGTTCCCTTCCTCAACAGTCAGCGACCACAACTTGGGCCTTGTACCCCTCTCCAAAAGCACATGCTATTAGCTATTTATTAATAGCAGAAACAGCTCTTATGATACCTCACAGACCAGGTTCATCAGTTGGAGTCCCTTCACAAACGTACACCTACTGATGCAATCTACAAACAGCTCACCTCAGCAAAGTCTTCCCCTAATGCAATTTTATCTGAAAATAAATTAAGAGATCCCTCCATTGGTTAAATCAATGTTTCTAGGAAAAAATCAACAAGATGGATACTGTACCTTACTCGCCAATTGTTTGAAGGCTCATAAGGCCATATCGGCACTTAAAGACCCAACTGGTTCTCTTCACAACAATCCTTCTAAAATGAACTCTTTCTTTAAAGCCTACTATTGCCACCTCTTTAACGCAAGGAATTATACGTCCCAACAGACTGCTCTGGCCCTGACTATCTGTCTTCCCGTACTGTGCCTCGGATAGACTCTACCACCTATGCTGCACTTTGTCCCCCCTAATGGAAGAAGTTACTACGGCTCTCAAATCCCAGAAACCCTCTAAAGCTCCAGTTCCAGGTGGTCTACCCTTTTTCCTACTATGGGGGGTATTCAATTAGTGCCGATTTTAGGTCGAATTTACATTCGACCTATTCAATGCCCGTGCCGTTTTTTTGACTGTTTGACAAATCTGGCACTGGTGAAAACCATGTGTATCGGTGAATTTGCCGGCGATACGCGTGTTTTGGCAAATTCACGGGCATTTTCGCCCGTTTTGGGAGCAATTTTTGTAAAAAGAAAGTGAATATGGATTGAAAAATGGGTGAAAATTCCGGCAAATGAATACCCTGTGTCGAATTATTGACGTTTTTTTGACCAGTCAGCACTTAATTGGGTTCTCTCGTTCCTCATCTCACAACCATTTTCAATCAGATTCTCGATGGTAACTATTTCATTATGGACACCACCAGTGTCAAAATTACGGTCATACCGAAACCTGGCAAAGACCCCCAACTAGTCACTGTTTGCTGCCCAATCTCCGCTGTGAATACTAAAATCCATCACGCCACTTTCATGCATAACATCATTGCTCAAAATTGGCCATGTTTTCACAAACACTGTCTGTTGTCTTTGCCCAGTATAACGCCTCGCCTCCTCTGTTTGTTTTCATTCTAAATAAGTTGAGCAATTTATAACTACAAAGTAAAAGTGTCTCCCTAAACATCCGCTTCCTCTCCTTGACACGACCTACAATGTGCTCTGTTTCCTGGTGATTCTGATCACACATTGTAGGACTTCACGTCCCATTACCATAAATCAGGAAATCACCTGTCAGTTTGGACTGTAATGACTATTTCATCTGTTTTGGAATATTTCTAAAGCTAAAACCCACATTGTGTAAAGTGCCGTCATCATGTTCTAGGGTCACGCAGAAGGCACACCATTCCGTGGCTGACTCCCTGATTCCGCAGAGATCCTTGGAGCGGTATGGTGGATGGTGGCTGGTTGCACACTGATGGGTGGAAGTGAAAAAGATTGTCACACGTGCGGGATTGTGTCCCTGATTGTCACTGGTATGGCTCGCCTGTCCAAATCATGAGCCACCCTGTACAAATGCCTATTTATCATTCCATTAGTTCTATCTGCTTGTATCTATGAGCATAGAGGTCTGTTCCAGGTTTCTGTTCCCATATTGTGTTTGGGTGTTAGTTCTGTGTTTCTGTTCCACCTTATTTATTATTGTCCTGCTGTATGCCTGATCTTTGTCCATTTCTTGGTTTAGGAATCCACTGACCCTTGGCTACGTTTGTCGACCACTCTGCCAGAAGAGAAACTGATCGCATTTCTGCAGCTTCAGCGTTTGTGTGCCATTGTGTCTACAGTTATCTCCGACTCAGAAACCCACCCAGCAAATAATTTTCCTGGCTGGCCCCACATCAGCGTGACACAAATCTGCCTGGGATACAATGTTGCCTGAAGGTGGATATCCAGCTAAATGGTATACAGTGCTGTGTGTTCTCTAGCAGCCTAGCTTTCTGTTTTGTCTTTCAATGGCCCTTCTACCTATCATCACTGCTTTATACAAAGCATCACTATAATGGTCATTTGCTTAGTAACCCCAGAGTTCTGATCCTTATACTCCCACAACCACTCTTTACCCAGCAGCCCCCACTCTTTCCATGCTGAAAAGGACTGCTTCCTTTGTCCCCCAAGACCTGTATAGATGTAAATTAGGTTGTCTCCAAGAACACTAAGGGGTCTATTCATGTAGCCGAGAAAAGCCCTGTTTTGCGTTAAACAGGGCTTTTCTCTGCCTAGTGCAATTCATAGAGTAGGTTAAAGTGAAGAAGTCTCTGACTTCTCCATCGGCACCCCCGCTCTGTGCCTGAATTGCATCACCGGTATGGCGCATCACCATACCTTTGTATGGTGAGTGCGATTCATGAAGGTGTGGTTCTCCATGGGGTTCAGGTTCGCCATCTCAGGACAGTGTAACCTGAACAGCGGTGCGGAGACGGCAGGGAAGCTCAGTGCTTCCCTGCTCTCTGCTCGGCACCCGGCACTGGCTCCGTCCCCCGACCTCCCAGCAGCCACTGCGGCCTGCCGGGAGGTCAACAAGCTGCACCTGCGCAAAGGTACCCGCTGCCAGACTCCGCACATCGCAGGGAGGGACCGCTGGAGATGACCTCACCGCAGGAGCCCCAAACACTGCAGCGCATTGTCGGAAGGGTGAGTATACATGAATTGCTACTTATTACAGCTATACATCGCATCGAAGCGATGCGATGTATAGTGATAAGTAGCAGTTCTGTTTTCGTTTTCTTAGTGAATAGACCCCTAAACGTCATATCGCTCTTGCTTAATAAAAAGTATTTTTATTATAGAAAAAACTGAAGGAGAGACTGATCAGCTGACCATCTTCCAGCCTGCCTGTCTCTGTGTCCCATGCTTGAACACGGCCCCCCTACTGTGAAACGCAAACATTGGGCTTGATTCAGACCTGATCGTTGCTGTGCGTTTTTGCAGCAGTCTGTGATCAGATAGCCGCCGCCCATGGAGAGTGAAAACCCGCCCCATTTGCATGTGTACGGCGTGAAAAAACTACGCCATACAGCGGACAGCTGCAAATCCGTTTGCAACTCACTCGAATGATGGTCACGGCCGGGTTATTACACCTAGGACCGTGAGCATAGAGTTTACCCAGGGCACACAGAATGGGATCAGTGCTAAATGCCGCCGGCCGGAATCCCGGCGGTCGAAATACCGACGCCGGAATCCCGACCACACAATCCCGACAGCGAGCGGAACGCAGCCCCTTGCGGGCACGGTTCCTCGCTACGCTCGGCACACTATTATATTCTCCCTCTATGGGTGTCGTGGACACCCACGGAGGGAGAATATGTCGGGATTGTGGCGGTCGGGATTCCGGCGTCAGTATTTCGACCGCCGGGATTCCGGCCGGCGGCATCTTGACCGCATCCCCACAGAATGCATACAGTCATGACACGTAACTTTGAGGAATCACCGTAACCCATGGTGACAGCCACAGGGTGCTTAAACCATCACATCATAGAGCAGCCGCCAGCAGCTTCTTGCTTGCGGAGGAGGCCACCAGATTCGATATCGGCAAGTATGATTTTAAGTGTCTTTAAAAGTATCAGGAGAAGAAACTCTATTATCATTCACACAAATTTCATGTGTAATTTAAGAAACTGACATTATCATCCCCGTCTTTACTTCAGTTTATCTCCCACAGTTCAGCAAGGTCGTGACCCAAGGTCACTATGGTGGATAGTTTGAGGCTGGATTGGGTATCACAGAGTGCGCAGATAGCGGATCTGCTGATGTAGAAGCCGATTACTGCAACCGAAAAAGTGATAACATCTGAGTGACTGTCACAGAGATTGCCTGCGTTACTGCCAAAGGGAAGGCAAAGTAAAATAAAATGAAAGACTGTGTAGGGCATAAATGTGACCGAGCAGCATAAGCTCACCGTCTGGGCTTGCGGCGCACCTCTCAGTGCATCACCTTGGCTTGGAAGGGGTTAATGTTTTGTGGTGGGAGGAACGTAGGGAAAAACTTCTGAATCTTGATTGGCTGGATCATGGATAGGGGCTGGACTGTCTTAAATATAGGCTGCTGACTTGGGACTTCCTGCCTCTTATCAGTTTTTATTGTGGAACTGCTAAGTACTTCATTTTGTTAATATCTACTTCAATTCCTACAATCCTTTCCGTTTGCTAGCTCTTTATTTCTTTTTCTTCCTATAATCTCCCTTCTATCCTCTCCCTGCTGTTTTCTTCTATCCACCTCTACTACCCTATTCCCGCTGTCTGTCCTATTCTTGACATCCCCCCACCCCCCTTTCTACTCATGTCCAGACCACGGCGCAGCGCTGGCCTCCCCGCACGGCTCATGGACTCTGCTGTTGTCCAGCCGACACGGGGAAGACCTGACGCGCCTTCAGCACGGGAGACTCTGGGCGTGCGCGGCCGGGCTTGGCCGCCCGCCCGTGCTCCCCAGCTTCCTCGCTCCCCGTCTCCGTCGCTGACTGCGGCGCTGGACGGAGCGCAGGGGGTCCGCGGCCGTCCGAGGCGGCCTGCCAGGGCCGGTGTCCTGCCATCCCTGGATCAGCCGCTCGAGGCGGCTTGCGGCCACATAAGTCGCGTGGGGCCGGGGCCGTGCTCCCGGCCTGTGCACCGGCAGTTGTCTCCCGCCAGGCGGGGCAGCCCCCATATCGCACACACTATGTCACCCATCGGCTGATGGACGCCAGGGGTCTGGGCAGCGCGCGCATGCCAGTTTTAATGCAGCCAATAGAGGGGCCCATATGAGGCCTACTCCTGTTCCCCAGGTGCACACTCATGTCCGGCCAGCGCCCTCCCATGGCAGGGTGGGGCGACGCACCCGCTCTGCGGCTGAGGATGGCCTGCTGCCGTCAGTGGCCATTGCAGGGCCTGTCGGCCGGGGGCGTGCCGCGCCCGCCCGCGGTGGGACGGGCCACCTGGCCTCTCCTGCCGTGGTTGGAACCGTGGCGCCAGCCCCTTCTGTGTTGGCACGCGTGCCACTTAGTACTACCGCCAGCCGTGGCCGTGCGGCTCCTGCTGGTCCCAGGTTGGGGTCTCAGCTGCCGGTCACTCACCCCATACGGGGGCGGCGTATGCAGGCAGGTGGTGAGCGATCTGGCCCTCCCTGCGTCCAGATGTCTGCTTCCGATGCTGCAGCGGACACCCCTCAGTCCGACGTTGCACTGCCTCTCTCTAGTAGTGACGATTCTCCGGCTTCTCATCCTGGGGATAATTCTCGGGACAGGAGGAGGTCGCAGTGCAGACGGTTCGGCCGGGGTGTATCACAGCAGAGCGGATGTGCCGTGGTGGTACCCGATAGTGAGGGATCATCCGGGTCCTTGGTGGACGCCACCGTCTTGTCCACCATTTGTGCCGCTGTCGTGTCGGCGGTGGCTCCCTTGTTATACTCTGTACCTGGGGGACTGGGGCGGACCACCGCTTCTTTGGCGGATAGCATTGCGCAATTTCTTACCCCACTCCTGTCCTTTGGCACGACGGTCGCCCCGCCTGCCCCACTCCCGGTGGCTGCGGGTCCGGTGGGGGAACAGGGGAAAATTGTCTCTTTTGTCTCCCCAGCCGCGGACGTAGGGTCAGCAATGGAGTCAGTCGGCGCATCCACAAGTCGTCCGGTGGCTGCTGGGACGGATGGAGTTCCCCCTCGTGTTGGTGAGTCTTCATCGGTCCCTGACTGGTCCAAGGGGAGCGTGGTTACCCACTGTAGCGGCGTGGGATCTAGTACTCAGTCCCGCTCCTCTAGCAGGGGCAGCAGTACGCGTAGGGTTCCCGGCAAGCGCAGTAGATGCAGGCGCAGGCGTCGGGGCACGGACTATTCCCCTGCCTCCACGTCCTAGGAGGGTGTGTCCTCCGACGGCGGTTTGCACAGGGTCAAGCGTCGCAAACGCGACGAGCGACGGTATTCAACCTCTTCCACCTCGCAAGTGTTGATGGAGTCGGACACCGTTCACTGCGCCAACACGGCAGTGCAGCGTGGGCTCAGGCCCCGGATCCGGGACCGGATCCGTAAGGGCCACTACGTCAATATCTTTGCACTTACTAGCAATGATTGTAAAGCCTTGCTTTCAGCTAAGAAAAAGGGCCAGGGTAGCGAGGACGCTTTGCGCTCCTACCCGAATTGGGTTCGCTGCATGTTGATCTTTGCGGCGCGTTACTTAGAGACACGCCCGGACGAACACATGAACATTGTGCGATGTCAATTCCTCATACACGTGTTGTACCATAAGTACAAGGGGTCGGCTTGGCGACGTTACGACGAGGATTTCCGGCGCAACCAACACGGGCGGCAGATCTATAACTTCGGTAAAAAGAATGTGGAACTGTGCTCGGAGCTGACCCAGGGTTCAGCCGGCACTGAGGAAGGCGGTACAGCGAGACGATGGGCAAAATGACCTGCCTCTCGTTCTGCCGGCTTTCGAGGGGTTTCAGGGTGCGCGGGGCATGGAAAATGCTTTGCTTTCAATAATGCCCAATGCGACTTGGGGGGGCGCTGTCGTTTTCGTCACTCCTGTATCAGATGTGTCGGACACCGTTGGCCACAGCCCCCATCCCAATTAGACTTCAGGCACTTATTCCCTGGCTGCGATGGTACCCGTGGCCGGTGGACGCCCAATTCTTGCTCTCGGATTTTGCGTCAGGTTTCCCCTTGCCGATACATGGACTGGTGGGTCCTGGGGCGGGTACGAACCTGCGTTCGGCTCGGGAGTTTCCGGACGTGCTCCGGCAGAAGGTGGAGGCTGAGGTGTCATTAGGCAGAATGATAGACCCTTTTCGGGAACCCCCCTTGCCAGACCTGGTCTTGTACCCCGTAGGCATAGTGCCCAAAAAGACCTCGGGCAAATTTCGGCTCATCCAACATCTTTCCTGTCCTCTGGGGTCATCGATTAATCATGCTATCCCGTATGATCAGTGTAGGGTCGTTTACCTATCTTTTGATTCGGCCATAGACACCATCCGGTCTTTTGGTCCGGGGGCAGTTATGTGTAAATTGGGCATCCAGTCGGCATTTCGTCTCCTCCCGCTGCACCCTTCCGCCTTTCAGTTTATGGGTTTTAAACTGGACGATGGCTATTACATCGATCGGTGCCTCCCTATCGGTTGTTCCATCTCTTCAAAAGATTCAGTTCTTTCCTCCATTGGTGCCTGGAGCAGGCGGCGGGCGAGCGGGGAATTTCGCATTATTAGGACGATTTTCTTTTTATCGGCCCATCAGACTCAGATCGCTGCGTCAACTTGCTGCAGAGGGCATTGGCCCTCTTCGCACACTTCGGGGTTCCGGTTGCACCGGAAAAGACAGAGGGTCCCTCCGCCTCCTTGGTTTACCTCGGGATTCATATTGATACGGTTGGCGGTCTCTGTAGGCTCCCTGCAGACAAGGTGTTGCGTCTTTACGATGGTATCCTCTATGCACTAGCTGCGGGCAAGCTTACTCTAAAGCAGGCTCAATTCTTATTGGGCCTGTTTAACTTCGCTTGCAAGGTCATCCCCATGGGTAGAGTTTTCTGTAGAATATTGGAGCGAGCGACAGTTGGGATTAGGCGTCCACATCATTTTCTTAGGTTATCTCTCGAAATCCGGAGAGATTTACGTATTTGGGACGAATTTTTAGTTTGTTTCAACGGCGTCTGTATTTGGCAGGAGGCGGTCATGGCTAGCCCGTCCCTGGAGCTTTTCACGGACGCCTCTGGTGCATTCGGGTTTGGGGCTTATTTTGCTGGCGATGGTGCGCGTGTCCTTGGCCGCGTTCCTGGCTTAGCGAGGGCCTCACGACAAACATGCCGTTACTGGAAATGTATCCCATTCTGGTCGCATTGGAATTGTGGTGCGATGCCCTGCGTAACAAACAGGTTATCTTCTGGTGCGACAATCTGGGCGTGGTTTTTGCCATAAACCGTCAGAAATCCACGTCTTTGCCTGTCCTGCGGGTCCTTGCGCAGATAGTCTTGCTATTGTCAAAGTCGAAAAATATCTAAACCTACATTGCCTTGTTTTCTCCCCATGCGTGTGCACGCTGCACGTGCATGAACCCTCCCGTGCGTGCGCATACTCGCCGTCACGGGCGCACGGTATGCGCATTTACGGTAGAGTTTGTGTGCGTCTAGCATGCGACTCGATCGTTACATATTTTAGTCATATAATGTATTTTGTAGATTATGGTCCCTTTGATAGAATCTGAAAGTTTGGTTAATGTAGCATGTTCAGAGACAAAGAGATCCCTCTTTGTTTGATACGAAGGGTCAGACAGGGGTTACGCAGTGGTGTTTAGTATCCATCGGAAGAGTATATAATTAGCAATATTCCGGTGTTGGTTAGAAACAGATTAATCGCTCGTGCGTATAGTTATGACTATAAGAAGTTTATGGACATTTACTATATTTGCAGTTTATTGCCCATGCGGCGGGAAACCTGAGTTCCCTTCCCACCTGAGCAGTTTGAAATAGTCACAGCCCACCTGTATGAATCAACCTATGACCTTTTGTTATAATGCGGAGACGGATTCCTATGTCCAATGAACAATAAGAATGTAGGGACCATTGTACTGTACTGTGTGTAGTGTATATAAAGACAAGCCGACCTGGGCCAGCCCCACTCTACTCTTCTCAACGGTTCTCATCACTGATAATCGGGAGCTGGATATCCAGGAAGGCGCTTGCGATTGTTTCCCCTTGTGCGTAAGTTCTCTGCAGCCATTTTACCTCCTATTTGTTGTAAGCCATTCTCTCTCTCCTCCCCCTTAAATGTAATAGTGCTGCTATTGTATTTTAACGTGTAGTAATTCTGTTAGGTATTTATGTTAGCCTGGTAGTGTATAAACTGTACTGTATATTCTTTTGCAATTGAACGTTCATTCTCTCTCTTAAAGGTGTTAGAACCTTAGACCGGTATTTGAGTGTTTATTATATTTCTAAGGGTTCTCTGAGCGTCTCAGTCGCTCATACAGCTTTTAAACTAACAAGGTTACATTGCGTTGCATCTACACATTATCACTGCATAAAGGTTTACAGTATAAGTACATTCTTTAAGGTATAGTCATTAAGGTTTAATTCTGTGAGCGTTCGTGCCGCTTGTGTTCGTTTCCTGTTCACAAGCGTCCATTACGCTATTAGCGTAACATTACGGTGATCGGCCGCCTATG
The DNA here is from genome assembly GCF_028390025.1 of Pseudophryne corroboree. Taxonomy (NCBI): domain Eukaryota; kingdom Metazoa; phylum Chordata; class Amphibia; order Anura; family Myobatrachidae; genus Pseudophryne; species Pseudophryne corroboree. Next base: position 40,462,406 of record NC_086445.1, on the reverse strand, counting down.
GTGTGCTTGATACCAACAGCGTATTCTCGCGAGCGTTTGTGTCGCTCGAGCGGCTCGCTCCCGATACAGTGTCCGCTACGCTAAGGGCGTACCCTTACGGTACCTCGTGCGCCAATTGCGTACTGTGTCTCTTAACCTTTTATAGTGTTTAATATAGGGTAAATCTGTAGGCTTTATCAATTGGGGGCTCCTCCGCTCTTCACATATCTGCACTAAGTAACTTTAGCAGACATTATCGGTCAGCAAAGGGCGGGAAGGTGGTATCCCTCGTAGTGCTGACCAGATAAGCGTCTGCTTCGCTTAGTAAGGAGTGCTGAGGGAATCCGGAACCGGAAGGTAGGAACAGTACGTTATTGTCTTTTAAAACTGTTTAGTTTCTGTTTTGCGTACGTACACATAAGCACACACACCTGTATTTCTTGCTTAGTAGTATTTGTCGTATCTCATTCTCCTGATTGCCACATACCATTGATAACGTGCTGAGAGATTTGTTGTTATTAATAGTTAAAAGATAAAAAGTAATATTTAAGGGAATAGTTGTAAAGGCACGCACACAGTCTCGCCTAGAAATACAAGGGAGATTTGGGTGGTGTCCAGTAAATGATTACACTTAAAGATCATTTACATTGATAAACGTGTAGTTGTGTTACTGTGGACGTACTTGGTCTGTGTACACGTGTCCTTACAAAGGTGGGGCGTACACGACGCAAGGGTCGACGCACGGAGCGTATATTACGCAACGGAGCGTACGGATAGGCCCACATAATGCAAACCGCACGATAGTATTGTTTTAGTAGGCGATAAGGAAGTAACGCGATAATAACGCAAATCTATCTCAAATCCAAAAAGTTAAAGTTAAAAGAAAAAACCTTCTCTGTTGCAATTCTTCTGGGTTAGACTAATACCGAATAAAAGGAATTCTGTACAGAAATAAGAGTGTTCGAATGTAAGAGTGTGTATATATAAGATTTCTCTCTTTTTATGGACGTGGGAACCATAGGAAATTAGAAAGAGGTACACCAGCGAAAGTGATAGCGCGGGGTGGCTTGGGAGGCGTCCCTTGTTAGTCTCGACATATTATGAGCAGTAGAGTCTGCTGTACATAACAGACCAGGAGGTCACGGACCAGGAGGTTCAGGTACAGTAGACTAGAAGTAGAGAGCACAACCGAAGAGGGTTGGTGCGAGACCCATATAGGCCAACAAAGGAATTTGCAGCCGAAATTTTCAATTCCGTTGATCGTTCCGCACATAAGATTAGTTGCTTGTGTGCAGATACGATTGTACCGCATGTGATTGTGTGCAGTAGCGTGTCTTGAATATTCATAAGAACGCTACTTGCACATTGTTAACGTGATTTGTGTAATTTTTTTATTTTAAGGGAGGTAGCCTGATCACTCAGGGACACTCCAACGACTGATACTTGCTGGGGAGGGTAACATACTCCCACACGCCCGAGCAAGTAGACGTTCATAGGGGCCCTAGGTTGGGTACGGAACCTCTGGGAACTTTGGTCGCCGTATTGGCCAGCGTTGGCGGAGTTAAGTGGGCGGACCTCGAGGCAAAACCCCCACCGCAGCCTTACCCCGGACATCTTGGTTTTTGTAAGGGTTGCCGAAGACCCTGATTTGAAGTCAGAGGTAGTGAAAGCAGCACCTGCAAAGATGGGGGCCAGTTGTTCAGGTAAGGGGCGATCAACCGAGGTTCAGGTTGATTTGGTAAACCGACCAATCGGGTCGGCAAGATATATCATGTGTGAGAAATATGGTCATCACACAGAGATGTTGTGCAATGAATGGGAAAGGATGACTGTGCATGACGGGGAGAAGTTTCCCCGGGTAGGTAGTTTTAACCCAGAAGTATTACAGAATTTAAGGAGAAGAGTTTGCCTGATTAAATCTTCAAAAAGGCGTATTAGACATTATGACTATTTAACATTGTGGCAACAGGAAGGTGAAATACAAAGGTGGTTGGCGCAAGCCGCTGGATCTAACCCTATCAGGAAACTGATAGCCACTGCACCCCCACCACCATACATACCTGGAGAGAAATTGGTTGCAGAGAATGGCACACAGGGTTATGATAAATGTATAGAAGTTAAAGATAATGTAACCAAAGTAATTAATGCTAAGACTAATCCGTGCAAGTTGTACCCTGTTTTGAACTTTCCCCAGGATTGTGACCAAGAGGATGAGCCCACTACAATATCAGCACTCTCCCTAGCAGCCACCATAAGAGAGACTACCGTTGGTACAGCCCAACCCCCCAGAGCGGTAACAAAAGCCCCTAGCGGAGGGATAGGTGAGGTATCGTCGACTGGTAAGTACGGTACTGTACATTATGCAGAAACCATTACACCAAGTGTGACAGGACGATACCGTACGGAAGCACTCGCAGCTTCCGCGTCCCGTTGACTGCGCACAGAATGGAAGGTCAAGCCGCACGAGGCCTGACCACATAGGGGATTCCCGCTTACCGTCAGTAACCGCCTGTTACTGACTCCACCCACTGCGCTGTGGGCGGGTTCTCGCTGCCACCACCAAACTCCTAACCTGCCGTGGCGTTTGGAACCACGGTTCTGCTCTGTATGTGCCGACGCACTGCTTTACCACACCTGTGTGGTGTCGACGAATCCCCACTAGCCACTTGCTAGGCCTCTACCGGTAGCTGGCGGAAGGCGGAGCTTGGAGACGTCAGGTGCTTCCCTGGACAGCCGGAGGACGGGGCTAGGTTTGGCCTAACCCTGTTGGTCACAAGATGAAGCAGTCTTCTTGAGGCAAAGGTGTTTATTGCTCAAATAACCTTTAAAAAGGCTCCTCCCTATTGCTAGGGGCAACAGCATACAATTAAGATGTTTCAGCAGAAGAAGATGTTACAATACACACTCCTATGGGCCAACTGCCCTTCTTTTATCCCTCTCCAAGACCCCTTACCACAGGGGGTAAGCCCGCCCTGTGGTGTACAACCAATCAATGTTTACCCATGAGCTGTGCATGCTCTGGTCTCATGCACACCTAACATTGTCCCCAATGGACAGTGGGGAGTGGTCGGTCTCCTTTGTCTCTCCCATCTGGGAGAGCAGGGTACTCCCACGGTGCCGTTCAGTCTGGCTGGGGGGGAGGTTTTCCCTCCTAAACTGACTTCCAGAAACCTGCCCGGGACCCCTCTCACTGCCTGCAGCCTGGATTTGGGCTCCAGAGCTGGGCAGCCTGGCTCCCCGGTCCAGGTTTCCTGGCCACTACGGCTGATCTCCATGGAGCTCCAAGAAACCACTCAGCTTGTTTTATAGCTAAGCTGCTTCTCTTTCTCCCTGTCCCCATTGGAACTGTGAGGCTGGATGGGAAAGCATTCCGTTTTTAGGGAAAAGGTCTGGGAGAATCCATCAGCCTGCACAGCTATGGATTCCCCCCTCCTGGGACACACAATCAAGTAAGTGCATTTTATCTTTAAATACATTACATTTTAAATCACACTGTACATTTCCCTGTAACTATACACTGAGCCTGTGCCCTGCACAGACTCTACATACTCAGGCACTGCAGTGCCTTACAACACACTGTATGTCATTATTTTACACAATGTTTTATTTAACTGCTGTGCTTCCCTAGCCCTGCAGCCTGGCTGCTAGGGCTCTCTCTCTCAGTGCTGGAGGTATGGGGCTGGCTTCCCCCATCCTCCAGCCTGCTTTTCTGCCTCTGGGGTTCCAGGGAGCTGGCTCTCCCTGTCCCCCCAGGGTGGCACTAACCAGTGGCCTCGTCGCACGCAGCGGCGCACCCCCCTGTACCTAAGCCCGGCGGCCCGGGACACTTGTCCCGGCCGCCGTGACTCTGGCTTTGTTTCAGCGCTGAGGCGCCGGGAGCGTAGCTCCCGGACCCCAGCGCTCACCATCCTGCTGGGCAGCCTACTTTCCCCCACGCCGCTAGGGAGCCGGCTAGTCCGGTCCCCCATGAGCGGCGCCTGTCTGGTGGCCTCGCTGCAGCGTCCGGCGGGGAGCCGGGCTGCAGCGCACCCCCCTCGCCGGCTAGCAGCCCGGGACGTCCGTCCTGGCTGCTGCGGCTGGCCACCTGTGATGGGCTGAGGCGCTGGGAGCAGAGCTCCCGGCCCCCAGCGGCGGCTCTCACAGAGAGCACTGCAGCGGGAGCCGAGCTCCCAGCCGCAGCGCTCACCCTTCTCCCCGGCGCGCACACTCCAGTGCGCCCGGGGCTACACTGACCGCTGCCGGGAGCGGAGCTCCCGGACTCCGGCGGTCAGCGGCTGCCTCCTCTCCCTCGGCGCGCACACTCTGCTGAGCGCGCCGGGGAGCTGTCCTCCCTGCCGTGGTCTCCGGAGGGGTCCGGGACCACGGCACAGTTTAAAAAAATACATTTAAAACATTTAATACAACCCGGCGCCTAGCGCCCAATACATTTCAAATTTGGCGCCAAGCGCCCCTTTGTCCTTACAAATGGCGCCGGGCACTAGGGATTAACCCCTTCAGTGCCAGGGCGGCCATTTGCCTCGTGGCTGGGGCTCTCCGGCCACACTCCTCCCCCCCCATTCAAGCGGGTCAACCAGGGACCCATGTCCCAACGATTTGGGTCCTGGTCCCGCAGTCCTTAACGAGGTTACCGGGAGTTCTTTGGGGGTTCAGGCTCCTCCTGACGTGACAGTCCATCTGCATTGCTATGAGCCTTGCCTTGCTTGTGGATAATATGGAAGTCATAAACCTGAAGAGCAAGGCTCCACCGCAACAGTCTGCCGTTTTCCCCCGTGGTGTGTTGGAGCCACCGTAATGGATTGTGGTCCGTTACCACCGTAAAATGGCGGCCATACAAATAGGGCTGAAGCTTCTTCACAGCCCAAACAATAGCCAAACATTCCTTTTCAATTGTGGCATACCCCACCTCCCGCGGTAGCAGCTTTCTGCTCAAATAGGCCACAGGGTGCTCCTGTCCATCCGGCCCCTCCTGGCTCAGTACTGCCCCGAGTCCGTACTGTGACGCATCAGTTTGTACAACAAAGTTTTTACTATAGTCCGGCGCCATCAGTACTGGGGCTTGTACTAGAGCAGTTTTCAACGACTGGAATGCCAACTCACATGCGGTCGTCCAGTCAACTATCTTGGGGAGTTTCTTCTTAGTCAGATCAGTCAGGGGTTTGGCCACAGAACTAAAGTCAGGGACAAAACGTCTGTAGTATCCTGCGATCCCTAAGAAAGCCAGGACCTGTCTCTGGGTTGTGGGCCGGGGCCAGTCGCGGATCGCCTCCACCTTCGCTGGTTCAGGCTTCACCTTACCTCCCCCCACACGGTGCCCCAGGTACTGTACCTCTGTCATCCCCATTTGGCACTTGTCTGCCCTGATGGTCAGACCTGCCCACTGAATCCTCTCTAACACCAACCCCACATGGCCCAGGTGCTCTTCCCAGGTTCGGCTGAAGACAGCAATGTCATCCAAGTAGGCCTGGGCGAACTCTCGGAACCCCTTCAGCAGGTCATCGACCACACTCTGGAAGGTGGCTTGCGCATTCTTCATCCCGAATGGCATCGTTTTGAACTCAAACAAGCCAAAGGAGGTGATGAAGGCGGACCGTTCCTGAGCCTCGGGAGTCATTGGTATCTGCCAATACCCCTTGCTCAGATCGCACGTAGAGATGTACTTCGCCCCAGCCAGCTCGTCTAACAGTGCGTCAATGCGGGGTAGGGGATAGGCGTCGGATTTGGTTACTTCGTTCAACCGGCGGTAGTCTACGCAGAACCTGGTTGTCCGGTCCTTCTTGGGAACCAGTACAACGGAGGCGGCCCAGGGACTGTTGGAGCGCGTGATTACGCCTAGCGCTAACATCTCCTGCACCTCTTGGTAGATACTCGCCTGCGCCTCTGGTGAGACCCGATACGCGGGTTGCCGAATCGGCCTATGCTCACCAGTGTCTACATGATGGGCACGTAGGGAAGTCAGGCCGGGCTTCCTGCTGAACTGGGCCTCAAAGGACTGCAGCACTGACTCCAGCTGCTCCCTCTTGTGGTTACCAAGCTCACTGCTCCAGCTAACTTCCTCTACACCACCCTCACCCTTGGCATCCGCGAGGAGGTCAGGAATGGGATCTTTTCCTGGTTCCTCCATCGGCAGGCAGCACACAGCGGCTACCGACCCCACACGCTCGTGGTATGCCTTCAACATGTTTATATGGTAGGTACGCTGCCTCCTACCATCGCTGTCAAATGACACCACGTAGGTGATGTCGCTTAGGCGTTTTGCGACCGTGTACGGCCCCGCCCAGGCAGCCTGGAGCTTGTTCTGACGTGTGGGCACCAGAACCAGCACCTTCTGCCCTACTCCAAAGACCCGAGCACGCGCGCCCTGGTCATACCAAGTCTTCTGCTTGGTCTGTGCTTCCGCAAGATTCGCTTGCGCTAGTCCCATGAGATTCTCTAACCGATCTCTGAGCTTCAACACATACTCCACCACGGACTCATCCTGGTGGATCAGCTCCCCCTCCCAAGATTCCCGGAACAGGTCAAGAGGTCCACGTACTCGGCGGCCATATAGTAACTCGAAGGGCGAGAATCCGGTTGACTCCTGGGGCACTTCCCGATATGCAAACAGGAGGTGCGGCAGGTATCGCTCCCAGTCTCCTCCCTCCGAAGTCACAAATGCCCGTAGCATCTGCTTCAGAGTACCATTGAATCTCTCGCAGAGTCCGTTAGTCTGGGGATGATAGGGGGCAGTGCGGAGTTGGCGCACTCCGCACTTCGCCCAGAGACACTGGACCAGATCACTCATGAACTGTGTCCCTTGATCGGTTAGGATCTCACTGGGGAACCCTACTCTACTAAATATGCCTAGCAGAGCGTCCGCTACCTTTTCCGCAGTGATGGCGGACAGAGCCACAGCCTCTGGATACCGGGTAGCATAATCCACCACGGTGAGGATGTATCTCTTCCCCGATCTACTGGGCACAGGTAGGGGACCGACTATGTCCACGGCCACTCGTTGGAAAGGTTCCCCGACTATTGGCAAAGACCTCAGGGGAGCCCGAGCACTGGGGCGTCCAAGCCGTTGGCACACATCACAGGACTTACAGTAGGTCCGGACGTCATCCGACACTCCGGGCCAAAAAAAGTTCTGCGTCAGGCGCCTCAGTGTCCGGTCCCTCCCCAGGTGTCCCGCCAAAGGAATTTCATGGGCAACTGACATCAGTTGCTCCCGAAAGCTCCTGGGAACCACCAGTTGAACTTTCTCCCGCACTGGCCTATCCCCCTCTACCTTGGCTACCCGGTACAGTAACCGTTTCCACCAGGTCACACTCCCTGCCCCCATCCCAGCAAGGCCGCGGCCAGCTTGGCGCCTCATACCTTCCAGGGATGGGTCAGAGAGCTGAGCTTCCCTAAACTCCTGCCTGCGGCCCTCACTTTCTCCTAAGTTTGGACACTCTACAGGGGGAAGATTGGGGTCAGTCATGGTAGGGTCGGGGTAGTCACTCATACTCACCGCCGGAGTTGGCAGACCACTAGGGACAGGAGCATCACTGGGCACCCGCACAGGATTCAACAAACTGGAACCGACATCCTCTGCGTTGCTAGGGGACGTAGGCCCACCAGAGGCAAGGGGCAGATGTGCTGATCTGGCCGCTGTGGTCTTTTCCTCTGGGATGGCTGACGCTGTGGTTGGCGGTTGTTCAGCCGCTGGGGTCTTTTCCTCTGGGCTGGGCGGTGCTGGCAGAGACGATGAAGACTGTAGTCTGGCCGCTTGACTCCGGGTGATGGCGTTCGCGAAGGCAGTAACGATCCCTCCACCGAGATCATTCCCCAAGACGACATCAGTTGGGAGGCCATCCATGACGGCAACATCTCTTAACTCTTGTCCAGCTCCCCAGTCGAGGTAGACTCTGGCCATGGGCACTTCTCGCTCTAGCCCATCGGCCACTGTAACTTTTGCAGTGCAACCCTGCAGTACGGCAGCAGGGTCGACCAGGTGGGGGCTTACAACGGTTATGGAGGCCCCAGAGTCTCTTAAGCCTTCGCCCTGCAGGGATCCCACTTGGACCGGCTGCAGGTGCCGCCACATATTTGGTGGGGGCTTCTTAGCCATACAGGTGACTCTTTCCGTGGAGTCCACCTGTTTCTTGCCACACTCCATCGGACTGACTGGAGGGGGTACAGTCTCTGGAAGCTCATCTTCCCGGGTTAAGCAAGCAATCCGGGCTCCAGCACTCGGATTTGGGGCACGAGTCTGGGGTGCTTGGGATGCAGGACAGTTCATCCTCAGATGTCCGATCTTCCCACAGCCATAGCACTTTTTGTCCAGGCGTGGCTCCGATGGCCTCTGATTACTGGCAGGGGCACTGCGGGGCGGTTGCTGGCCAAAAGCACCCGGGTTGGAAGATGCTTGCTTTGGGGGGCGATGAGCTGAAGAGGGGTGTCCCCCTGGTGGTACAGTCTTTTGGGGTTGGCTGCTGGGTGGGCGCTTCTTCCCCTGCGGCCGAATTGCCACATATTTGTCTGCTAACTGGGCAGCCATCTTTAAGCTGGGTGGCTCCCGATCTAGCACCCACTCCTTCACTTCTGGGGCGCACCTGCGGTAGAACTGCTCCCTGCAGATCAGGTCGATCAGTGCGTCCCACGTAGTGGCTTCCGAATCCTTCACCCACTTCACCACGTACTGCCTCAGCTGGGTGGCGAACTGCTCATGGGTGCTGCTAGGATTCTTGGGCAAGTCTCTGAATTTCTTCCTGTAAGACTCAGGAGTGATGAAGAATCGCTGGAGGAGGGCCTTCTTGACTTCGTCGTAGTTCCCACAGTCCTCCGTCGCCACTCCTCGATAGGCCTCCAAGGCCTCTCCATGCAGAGTGGGCACAAGGTGTCTCACCCACTCCGACTTGGGTAGATCATGTAGTTTACAAGTCCTCTCAAAGACTTGCAAATGTCCATCAATGTCCCCATCACTGTCTGCAAACTTGGCAAACTGAACTCGTCCTGATCTGTGTACAACAGCTGACAACGGCTCCCGGGGTACCACGGCCTGTGGTGCCCACTCATCACGCCACATCTGGATGATGATCAAGCGTTCTTGCTCTGTTGCCCTTTCCCCCAATTCCGCTAGCCGATCTGCTAGGGTATCCGGGCCGCCCCCCCTGGGACGTTGGGATCCTGGCCCTGCTAGGGATTGTTGGGAGACATGGCTGTTGTGAGAGAGGGAGGGGCTTGTGGTTCTCACCGGTTCCTCATGAAGGTCCACTGCTGGGCCGTCCTCCGCGTTGCTGACGCCGTCAGTGCTTTCCACCTCCGCCCGATGAGACTCCTCCACGCTTCTGAGCGCCGCCTGCATGACGCTCCTGGACGCGTTGAAAGGGATTTCCACACCCTTCCCCTGGCATACGATCTCCAGATCCTCCTTGGACATTCCGCTGAATTCCGCCATCTTGTGCGTTCTCCTGCGCTGCAGTTACTCCTCTCCTGAGTAACTCGGCTTCTCCAATCAGGTGATGAAAAGCCGCCTGGGATTATCCCACCGCTATGCCACCAATTTCTGTGACAGGACGATACCGTACGGAAGCACTCGCAGCTTCCGCGTCCCGTTGACTGCGCACAGAATGGAAGGTCAAGCCGCACGAGGCCTGACAACATAGGGGATTCCCGCTTACCGTCAGTAACCGCCTGTTACTGACTCCACCCACTGCGCTGTGGGCGGGTTCTCGCTGCCACCACCAAACTCCTAACCTGCCGTGGCGTTTGGAACCACGGTTCTGCTCTGTATGTGCCGACGCACTGCTTTACCACACCTGTGTGGTGTCGACGAATCCCCACTAGCCACTTGCTAGGCCTCTACCGGCAGCTGGCGGAAGGCGGAGCTTGGAGACGTCAGGTGCTTCCCTGGACAGCCGGAGGACGGGGCTAGGTTTGGCCTAACCCTGTTGGTCACAAGATGAAGCAGTCTTCTTGAGGCAAAGGTGTTTATTGCTCAAATAACCTTTAAAAAGGCTCCTCCCTATTGCTAGGGGCAACAGCATACAATTAAGATGTTTCAGCAGAAGAAGATGTTACAATACACACTCCTATGGGCCAACTGCCCTTCTTTTATCCCTCTCCAAGACCCCTTACCACAGGGGGTAAGCCCGCCCTGTGGTGTACAACCAATCAATGTTTACCCATGAGCTGTGCATGCTCTGGTCTCATGCACACCTAACATTGTCCCCAATGGACAGTGGGGAGTGGTCGGTCTCCTTTGTCTCTCCCATCTGGGAGAGCAGGGTACTCCCACGGTGCCGTTCAGTCTGGCTGGGGGGGAGGTTTTCCCTCCTAAACTGACTTCCAGAAACCTGCCCGGGACCCCTCTCACTGCCTGCAGCCTGGATTTGGGCTCCAGAGCTGGGCAGCCTGGCTCCCCGGTCCAGGTTTCCTGGCCACTACGGCTGATCTCCATGGAGCTCCAAGAAACCACTCAGCTTGTTTTATAGCTAAGCTGCTTCTCTTTCTCCCTGTCCCCATTGGAACTGTGAGGCTGGATGGGAAAGCATTCCGTTTTTAGGGAAAAGGTCTGGGAGAATCCATCAGCCTGCACAGCTATGGATTCCCCCCTCCTGGGACACACAATCAAGTAAGTGCATTTTATCTTTAAATACATTACATTTTAAATCACACTGTACATTTCCCTGTAACTATACACTGAGCCTGTGCCCTGCACAGACTCTACATACTCAGGCACTGCAGTGCCTTACAACACACTGTATGTCATTATTTTACACAATGTTTTATTTAACTGCTGTGCTTCCCTAGCCCTGCAGCCTGGCTGCTAGGGCTCTCTCTCTCAGTGCTGGAGGTATGGGGCTGGCTTCCCCCATCCTCCAGCCTGCTTTTCTGCCTCTGGGGTTCCAGGGAGCTGGCTCTCCCTGTCCCCCCAGGGTGGCACTAACCAGTGGCCTCGCCGCACGCAGCGGCGCACCCCCCTGTACCTAAGCCCGGCGGCCCGGGACACTTGTCCCGGCCGCCGTGACTCTGGCTTTGTTTCAGCGCTGAGGCGCCGGGAGCGTAGCTCCCGGACCCCAGCGCTCACCATCCTGCTGGGCAGCCTACTTTCCCCCACGCCGCTAGGGAGCCGGCTAGTCCGGTCCCCCATGAGCGGCGCCTGTCTGGTGGCCTCGCTGCAGCGTCCGGCGGGGAGCCGGGCTGCAGCGCACCCCCCTCGCCGGCTAGCAGCCCGGGACGTCCGTCCCGGCTGCTGCGGCTGGCCACCTGTGATGGGCTGAGGCGCTGGGAGCAGAGCTCCCGGCCCCCAGCGGCGGCTCTCACAGAGAGCACTGCAGCGGGAGCCGAGCTCCCAGCCGCAGCGCTCACCCTTCTCCCCGGCGCGCACACTCCAGTGCGCCCGGGGCTACACTGACCGCTGCCGGGAGCGGAGCTCCCGGACTCCGGCGGTCAGCGGCTGCCTCCTCTCCCTCGGCGCGCACACTCTGCTGAGCGCGCCGGGGAGCTGTCCTCCCTGCCGTGGTCTCCGGAGGGGTCCGGGACCACGGCACAGTTTAAAAAAAATACATTTAAAACATTTAATACAACCCGGCGCCTAGCGCCCAATACATTTCAAATTTGGCGCCAAGCGCCCCTTTGTCCTTACAAATGGCGCCGGGCACTAGGGATTAACCCCTTCAGTGCCAGGGCGGCCATTTGCCTCGTGGCTGGGGCTCTCCGGCCACACCAAGTATTGTAGAATCTACACAGAATGATATCATTGAGCTTAATCCTGTCAAGGTAATTGCGGTCCCAAATGGGCGAACTGACGCTTCAGGAGCAACACCTGTCAGGAACATCGCCATGCACTGTCCCTTTTCCCGAGCAGAATTAAGATCAATGATGTCTGAATTCCCTGATCCTAGGAAAGACTTAGTTGCATGTCAAAAGTATATTAGAGAGCTAGGAAATTCTGCAGAGCCAAATAACAAAGATTGGAGGACAGTTTTGAGGGCATGTTTACCCCCCAATGTTGATTCGTTAAAATTTATCGCTGATTGCAAGTTAGATGAGGAAGTACCACTAACAGACGAGTATAATCAGGATAATGTAAAGAGAATCAACTTACAGTTAGGAGTATATTTTCCTGCAGTAGTAAAGTGGAATAAAATCTTTACAATAAAACAAAAAGAAGGTGAATCCACACCAGAGTATTTTCACCGGGCTCTGCAGGATATGGCTAGGTACACTGGTATAGATGACATTAAAACTAATGTACACCACAGGGAAGTAGCTGTCTCTGTATTAATGGATGGGTTAAAAGAGGTTTTAAGGAATAGAATACAAACCACTAGGCCTGATTGGAGAGGTATGTCGGTGGATGCATTGGGAGAGGCTGCTGCTGGGCATGATCGGAATATCATCAGACACAGGGAGTCACAGAGTGATAAATTAATGGCTGTGAGCATACAGGCCCTTACTACCAGGCCACCTCAGCCCAGAACTGTGACCCCTGAGGGTAAGTCAAGAGGTATAAAATGTTATTATTGCCACAGAGAGGGACACATGGCACGTGATTGTAAAGCAAGACAAATACAAAATTCATATCAATCCCCTAGACAACGACCTGATACGAGACATTGGGATCAAGGACCGCAGAGGCGGAGCTATGAGCCACATGCAGGGGAAACAAAAAGGTATCCCCCAAGAAGAGACTGGCAAATCTCTGATAGTTCCCATCTACCCCCACCACAAGTAATTGCTGCCAGTGCGATTCAGGGAGGTCACCATACCCAATAGGGGTGTGGCCATACCTGTAATCTGCAGCCAGTGAAATTAATTGCGAGTCTTGGAAGTGAACCCGAGGTCACAATTGATGTAGCTGGTAAACCATTAAATTTCCTTGTAGATACAGGGGCGGCCAAATCAGTGATAAATTCAACAGTGGGCATGAGAACCACTGGTAAGACAATTCCAGCCATGGGAGTAACGGGAGTAGTACAGCACTACCCTGTTAGCAAACCAGCAGAGATTACAATAGGGCCTTTGCATACCAAGCATTCCTTTTTGCTGGCTGCATCGGCACCAACTAATCTCCTGGGAAGAGATTTATTGTGTAAAATGGGGTGCGTCATATATTGTACTCCTGAAGGTGTATTCCTAGACATACCTGAGAACCACGCTCAGGAAGTACAAGATATGCTAGACTCCCCATCAAAATTAATGTCACATACTGTTATGATAAATAGGAGTCCATCCCAGGTAGAAGAAATGACATCCCAAATACCAGAGTCACTTTGGACAAAAGATGGACGAGACACTGGATTAATGGCAAACGTAGCTCCAGTAGTTGTGCAAGTAAAAGATGGTAGGATAGCTCCAAAAATCCCACAATACCCTCTGAAGCCAGAGGTGGAGTTAGGAGTGTACCCCGTAATAGAGCGCTTGCTACAACAGGGCATTCTGGTAAGAACATCCAGCACTGCCAATAGTCCCATCTTCCCTGTTAAAAAGAGTGGGGGGAGGGGTTACAGGCTAGTACAGGATCTAAGGGGGATTAACAAAATAGTTGAGAGTCAGTTCCCCGTAGTGCCAAATCCAGCTGTCATCCTTATGCAAATCCCTCCCACTGCGAAATTTTTCACTGTAATTGACCTCTGCTCCGCCTTCTTCTCTGTACCTCTGCACCCTGACAGCCAATATTTGTTTGCGTTCACATACAGAGGAGTTCAATACACCTGGACTCGCCTACCACAAGGTTTCATTGACAGTCCAAGTATTTTCTCACAAGCCTTACATGATTGTTTACAGTCTTTTCAACCTGAGAGTGGATCAATATTAATACAGTATGTAGACGATCTACTTCTGTGTTCTGATTCACTCGAATCGTCCCTGAAAGATACGAAACAACTCCTGATTCATCTCTCAGAAACCGGACACAAGGTTTCAAAAGATAAGTTGCAATTATGCCGGACTAAGGTAAAATATTTGGGACACTGTCTGACACAAGGACTAAGACACCTGACCGCTGATAGAATTCAAGCAATTCGTGACATGACTCTGCCACAAACCCAGCAACAGATCAGAACGTTTTTAGGAATGTGTGGGTATTGCCGTAACTGGATCCCAGGTTTTTCCATACTAGCATTACCTTTGCAGAAGATGGTCTCATCAAACAAACCTGATCGGATTTCGCATACAGACGAATCTGAGATGGCATTTGAGAGACTTAAACAGTGCCTAACGCAGGCACCAGCAATAGGTATGCCAGACTATGGGAAACCCTTTCTGTACGGAACAGAAAGTGCTGGTTGCGCGGCAGGCGTCCTAACCCAAAAGCATGGTGATGCCAGCAGGCCGGTAGCATACTACAGCGCTCAGCTAGACACGGTAGCGCGATCCCTCCCCACATGCTTGCGAAGTGTTGCTGCGATAGCATTGCTAGTAACAAAAAGCGAAGATGTAGTGCTAGGACACAACCTCACAATTCATACACCACATGCAGTGTCAGCCTTGCTAAATTCGGTTCAAACCAGACACGTCTCTTCAGCACGGTTTACAAGATGGGAATTGGCATTGATGGCCCCGGTAAACATCACTATAAAGAGATGCAGTACACTAAATCCTGCAACATATCTTCCAGGTGTGCCTGGACAGGCACAAAGGGTGGAGGATGAGAGTGATGGTGAAGGAGGATTTAGTATAGGAAAAGACATGCATGATTGTATGGAATATCTGACCCAAAATGTCACGGCAAGGCCTGACATCAGTGACAACCCACTGGAAGATGTAGATTTTACTTTCTACACTGACGGTAGTTGTCACAGACAGACGGACTCGGGAGACTTGTGTACTGGATACGCAGTCGTAGATGACCAAGGCACCATAGAAGCAGAACCGCTAGGCCCACCTCACTCAGCCCAGGTTGCTGAACTGGTTGCCCTAACCAGAGCATGTGAATTGGCTAAGGGAAAGTCAGCCAATATCTATACGGATTCTAGATACGCCTTCGGGGTAGTCCATAATTTCGGAGCCCTATGGCGCCTCAGAAATTTCATGACGGCAGCTGGTACACCGGTAGCGCATGCAGCCCACATAAAAAGGCTTCTAACAGCGATACAGGAACCCGACAGAGTGGCTGTTATCAAGTGTAAAGCACATACATATAGCCAAGACCCGGTATCACTTGGTAACAGCCGAGCAGACGAAGCTGCTAAGTTAGCAGCTGGTACCCCCAGACAGATAGACATCACACAACTGATGGTATTTAATACTGTTAACACACAGAAATTGTGTGAAATGCAAAATTTGTGTTCCCCACAGGAAAAGGCAGTTTGGAGGTTAAAAGGATATGGCCAGGAGTCCTCAGGACTCTGGACAGATGGACAGGGAAAACCAGTGGCACCAAGAGCATACCTTCCAAGTCTAGCGGAAGCAGCACACGGGCTGACTCATCTGGGCAAAGAAGGGATGTGTAAGCTAGTAAGAGCTTATTGGTGCGCCCCAGGATTTTCTTCTCATGCAGGTAAGAGAGCAATGACATGCCTCACCTGCTTGAGGAAGAATATCGGGAAGGCAATACCAACAGAACCATCTCATATCCCACCAACAGACGGCCCTTTTCAAGTAATACAGATTGATTTCATACAATTACCCCCTTGTCGAAATTTGAAGTATGTACTAGTTTGTATAGATGTGTTTTCAAATTGGGTCAAAGCATTTCCTGCGGCCACAAATACCGCTATGTTTACTGCTAAGAAAATTGTGCAGGAATTTGTGTGTAGATACGGTATCCCTAGAAAAATTGAAAGTGATAGGGGTACCCATTTTACAGGTGATGTCTTTCAAGGAATGTGTAAGTTGATGGGAATTAATAGTAAGCTGCACACTCCGTACCGCCCCCAGGCGAGTGCGAAGGTAGAAAGAGTGAACAGCACTATTAAAAATAAATTGAGCAAAGTTATTGCAGAAACAGGATTGACATGGCCAGAAGCTTTGCCCATTGTACTATACAGCATCAGAACCACTCCCAGGTCCCCTCTTAATCTGTCCCCCTTTGAAATTCTGTTTGGTCGACAACCGCATGTTATGATTAACCCTCGGGATGATTTGAAGTGTAACAATGAAGTGACTGTAAAGTACTTGGTTAAGATGAGTAAACAGCTAAGGAATCAGAATGATAATTTGAAGTTGGTGATTCCTGATCTGCCAGATAGTAATTGTCATGACATTGAACCTGGGGATTATGTAATGATACGGAATTTTCTACACTCAGGTTGCCTTATTGACAGATGGGAAGGACCATACCAAGTCTTATTGATTAGCACGACAGCATTGAAGGTTGCAGAGAGAGAGACTTGGGTTCATTCGTCCCATTGTAAGAAGGTTGCTGATCCAGAGAGGTCTCGTGATAAAGAACAGACGGTAGAGGAAGTTGTATCACTGGAGTGTCTGTTTCAGGAAGATTGAAACGGCACCTGAGCATTGAGAATAATAAGATCGGAGGCAGTTGTCGATCCCCTGTTCCCTTTTATTGTTTTTCTCCACCTCCCATCCCATCTCCCTCAATTATTTCTTTCCCCCTTCTCATTTTTCTCCATTTCCTCCTATAAGATGGACTTGCCCCAAGAGACTGTGATCCGGATTTTCCTGTTGACCATGATGTTGACCAGAGCAGTCTGTTCCGGCGAGAGTACCATGGAGGTTGAGAGAGGTTCTGGAATGGGTTCTGATGACAGAGATGGAGGCGTAGATTTCCAAGAACAACATAATCACCAAGTAACAAAGGGGTTAGGATATGTCCCTGCGCACAAATGCCGCCAACCCAAGGTCTATCCTAGTGTGTCACCTAACACACTGAAATAATGCTAGAAAGGGAATATTAGAATAATCCCTAGGTGGCGCAAATAGTAAAAAGTCCAAAGAAATTACCCGTGTGGGCTAAAGTCCGTTCCTTTTCATACAAGTGAGTTCATATATGAATCCGTCGTCCAAAGATGATGTATGAAAAAAAAACACAATATAAACACAAATGTTCAGTACAGTCTCTGTGGGTATTAGAGGAACAAAATGTACACCCAGGTTCCTTCGACTATTCAGTACTTGGGATGTGCAGTTCTACTCGTAAGGTCCACCTCAGTGACTCGCATAAATGGACTGCTTACATGTGCTTACTTCTAAAACAATTGTATAAATCACATCAAGGTTTCTTTCACCCATACAAATGCAGTATCCAAAATAATCAAGCACCCACGAGTAGGTCTCTGGGTATATAGGATGCTCACGTGTATGCTTACTTCAAGGTGCGGTGTACTTTCACATCAAAGGTTTCTTTCGATGTTTTCCGCTGTCTTTCTCCTCTATTCCTTCAATTTTACTTCATGCTCAATAAAAAGCACAAAAAAAAACGAAGGAATGTATGAGGGTACAAAAGATTTTTAATAAAATAATTTAAAACAGATGTTCGTCACAATAGGTTCTTATAATTGGACAAATGGTAATAATCTCATGACCAGATAGTGCAACTCCTCAACGTGAGAAAAAAAGATGGAAAACCCGGGTATTCTCACCGTTGTATCGTTGAATTCACTGGCAAAAAGTATTCAGCTTCCACATGCTCCACCACCAACGCGTTTCTACTGTATGTAAGTCTTTATCAAGGTGCATGTGGGAACTGATCTGGATGGTATTTAAACCCTGTGTCATTAATTGACTCCGCCCCTTCCTGGGCGGGAATAATGTGAATAAAATAATAAATGGTGACAAAACTCAGAGTTGCATACTATGTATTGTATGCATTAATTGAAACAACCAAAACGAGGGGCTGAATAAAAGACATTCCAAACCGCAAAGAGTAAATTAGCGATTTGCGTTCCACTCCCGGTGGAACGCATGGTGCTTCCGCCGGATATCCGGCCTGGCGGCCTATGGTGTAGAGGAACGTCAGTATCCACAACGGAACTGACGAAGGGGGATTCTTATGCGTTCCACGTCTCCTGGAACGCAATAGGGACGTTATTATACGTGCGTGCCGGAAGCGGAAGTGACGGATTATTTACACTCGGTGCGTTCCAATTCTCCTGGAACGCACCGCCGTCACCAACGCACACATCCGTCCTGGATGGAATTACAAATTACATGGTTGAAGAAACAATACTACAATTTATCAAATACCATTCTATTGAATGGGTAATAAAAACATATGGCCATAATAAATAAGCAAAGTACATATGCAAATGGCTAGTCTCATACCGGTGTCCCTTATCAGACTGGACTAGGATCTACCTATTAAAAATGCTGGCTTTTTTTAAAAAATAAGTAAAAAATAAATACAAATATATAAAATAGACATGATGGTGTCCCTAAGTGAATTCCTGATATACTACATGGGCAAAATGGATAATCTGCATAGTGTGATGGATTCCAATATATGGAAGTGGTTCTGGGTGGAAAAGGATAAGAGAGGAAATTTCTTATAGGAACCATTTGGTTTCAAAATCCAAATTGAGGCCCGCCGGATGTAATGTTCCTAATTCAAAGATACTTCTCATTTCCCTTCTTGCCAACTGTTCTTCTGTGTCGTTTTTACGCCAATTTCCCTTAATGAGGTGAATTCCACAAAAAGAAATGAGTCCTGAAATGGAACACTGATGGATTTCTTTAAAGTGAGCTGACACCCCATGTGTGGTAACACCCTTTTTGATATTCCGTACGTGTTCAGCCATACGTTCCTTTAATTTTCTAGTTGTTCTCCCGACATATTGTTTTTTGCAGGAGCATGTAAGTAGATATACGACATTACTGCTATTGCAGGTAATGAACTGCCTAATCTGTCTTACTTTTCCAGTAGAAGAAGAGGAGTACTCAGTGATCTTGGAAGTGGTACTCTTACAGTTCCTACACATACTACATGTGCCACATCTATGACACAGGGTTTAAATACCATCCAGATCAGTTCCCACATGCACCTTGATAAAGACTTACATACAGTAGAAACGCGTTGGTGGTGGAGCATGTGGAAGCTGAATACTTTTTGCCAGTGAATTCAACGATACAACGGTGAGAATACCCGGGTTTTCCATCTTTTTTTCTCACGTTGAGGAGTTGCACTATCTGGTCATGAGATTATTACCATTTGTCCAATTATAAGAACCTATTGTGACGAATATCTGTTTTAAATTATTTTATTAAAAATCTTTTGTACCCTCATACATTCCTTCGTTTTTTTTTGTGCTTTTTATTGAGCATGAAGTAAAATTGAAGGAATAGAGGAGAAAGACAGCGGAAAACATCGAAAGAAACCTTTGATGTGAAAGTACACCGCACCTTGAAGTAAGCATACACGTGAGCATCCTATATACCCAGAGACCTACTCGTGGGTGCTTGATTATTTTGGATACTGCATTTGTATGGGTGAAAGAAACCTTGATGTGATTTATACAATTGTTTTAGAAGTAAGCACATGTAAGCAGTCCATTTATGCGAGTCACTGAGGTGGACCTTACGAGTAGAACTGCACATCCCAAGTACTGAATAGTCGAAGGAACCTGGGTGTACATTTTGTTCCTCTAATACCCACAGAGACTGTACTGAACATTTGTGTTTATATTGTGTTTTTTTTCATACATCATCTTTGGACGACGGATTCATATATGAACTCACTTGTATGAAAAGGAACGGACTTTAGCCCACACGGGTAATTTCTTTGGACTTTTTACTATTTGCGCCACCTAGGGATTATTCTAATATTCCCTTTCTAGCATTATTTCAGTGTGTTAGGTGACACACTAGGATAGACCTTGGGTTGGCGGCATTTGTGCGCAGGGACATATCCTAACCCCTTTGTTACCAGTTATCTCTTTCACCTTAGGATATAGACCAGCTGCACAATAGAGATGTTCTCCCACAGAGATGTTAGGAGAGAAAAATTAGAGGAAATCTTCTTAGAACATGCTGAATCCAGTCATTGTATAGACGGGGACCTAGAGAGTATGATGGAAAAACTGCAAAATGCCCTATTGAAAGAAGGGAAAATCTGGTGGGAGTTAATCTCACTAGAGAGGTATATTGCAGAGGAAATAATCCCCAGGGGTTTAAGAATAGACAAACTACCCTCTTTTCAAAATAGATCCTCACCATTCGAAACAGAATGGATTAGAATTTTGGATTCCTGTTCATTATCTCTAATGAGATTGATAGTGAGAGAAAGAACTAAGGAATTGAAGGAACTGGAAACAGAAATCGATTCTCTTAAAACACTGGTGGAACCATTCAAGGGTCTACAAGATTTTAAAGAGATGGAGCAGGATATAGTTGAGAAAGTGGGCCAAAACGAGAAAGAACTTATGCAGAAAAAGAGGAAGAAATACATGAGAGATGTTGCTGATTTCAAGGAAGGGAAGCAGCATCTCATTACCAAAAAAGAGAAAAACTTCTTCAGACCACGTAGGATTATATCTAGGAATATTGAAAGTAAAGTTCGATTCAATGAGATACGATCAGATGAACATAGAATAAAGCCCTATGACAGAAGGAGGGACTCCGTATATGAAAATAGACATCCAGGACCATCCACCAGATTTAGAAGGTATCCCAGAGAAGAGAGACGAGACTCATGGAGAGTAAGAACATCGAGACCACAAGGAAGTAGGTACGGAACTGAAAGGAGAGGATCCTGGAGAAGTAGATTCCCACAAAAACAATACCATGACAATAGAGATCGTGATGAGTATAGATCAAGACACCCATCCCATTCCGATAGACGACGACAACACCACAGGATACCTGACCGATTTGGAAGCCGCCATATGGCACAAGATGAGGTTTTTTTAGAGTAGAACCCCTTCAGAAAACCAGAAGGGGTAAAAGGGGAGGGAAAAAGAACAGACATCCCAAGAAGAAGAAGAAAAAGAAGAAGAAGAGCATATTTCACACCATCGAGGACAATATAGATGGGGCAGTGGAAACAGATCACCCGATGACACTTCAGGATAATGGATCCGAGGGAGATAGACATCATCATGAATATGTTCGAATTTTCAATTTGAGTAACTACACACTTTCAGAAACAGAGGAGAGTGTCCTTATGAGAGGGCTCAAATTTGCTCCCTCCTCAAAAACCGACAACTTTGAGGTATTTGTAGATCTACAATGGTTTATAAGGAAGCTTACTTTAAAAAAATTCTTCCAGGATCAACCGAATCAAGGTGAAGAAGAAGAATGCAGCATTTTTAAACCAAAGTCCATCTTTTATCCTCTGCATAAGAAAGGCTGCTTTGTGGAGACATTTGAAAAAGCAGTCAGGGAGGATTTGGAACATATCATCCCCTGGACCAATGGGGCAAGAAATCTAAACAAGAAGGAAAGAGATGCATTAACCAACCTCAAGAAACAAACCTCAATAGTTATCAAACCGGCGGATAAAGGTGGGGGTATAGTTATCCTCAATCTAACGGACTATGACGAGGAAGTTCTTAAACAACTAGAAGATGGACAGACGTATAAAAAACTTAGAGGGAATCCGTCAGAGCAAATTAGGAAGAAACTCATCACTTACTTGGATAAATATAAAAATCAGAACATCATTACAGACAAGAACTACAAATATCTACTAATTCAGAACCCTTCGATACCGGTATTTTACATCTTACCTAAAATTCATAAATGTTTGGAGAAACCACCGGGAAGACCCATAGTGGCAGGCACCGAATCCCTGACGTCAAATCTGTCACAGTTCATCGATCATAAGCTACAACCCCTGGTCATCAAAACATCATCCTATTTGAAGGATTCCACGGATGTTATAAGAAAATTGGATGCCATTCAATGGGAACCAAACTTTCACTTAGTGACAGCAGACGTCTCATCGCTTTATACCATCATTAATCATAATGATGGTCTAGATTCAGTATCATATTTTATCTCCCAAGAACCACATCTCAGTCCACTTCGAGACTTTATTTTGGAGGGAATAGAACTGATACTGAAGAATAACTTCTTCATGTATAAAGAAAAGTTCTATCTGCAGCTTAATGGGACCGCCATGGGGACCAGGTTCGCTCCAAGCTACGCCAATCTGTTCATGGCCAAATGGGAACAGGAAGCGGTGGACAGTTGGAGTGGCGAAGGGGGTGACCTGGTCTCCTGGGTTCGATATATCGATGACATCTTCTTTGTATGGAGGGGCGACCCTGCATCATTACAGGAATTTTGTCAGTCATTAAATGACAATACTAGGAATATCACCCTAACCTTCGACATCAGTCAAAAATCGGTCAATTTCTTAGATCTAGAGATTTTCGTGGAAGAAGGAGAAATACACACACGAACCTATACCAAACCCACTGATTGCAATTCGTTTATTCCATCTAACAGCAATCATCATACTAACTGGTTGACGTCCGTACCCAATAGTCAATTTCATCGAATAAGGAAAAACTGCTCCAGATTGGGAGACTACCAGACACAGGGCCTTAAACTTCGGAAACAATTTACAGCCAAAGGGTATACATCTGAAACAGTGGACATACCATTTCATAAATATGAAAAGATCAGTAGAGAAGATCTCATCAAAACCGAACATCGGGATAAAAAAACCATCAAGGATTTTGGTGTACCATTTATCACCAAATTCAGTACCCAACACAAACAGGTATAAACAATAATTAAAAGACATTGGGGAATATTATTGCGGGACCCAGCTTTAAAAGATACCCTCAAAGATAAACCCAAATTCATATACAAAAAAGCAGATAATCTCAAAAACCATCTGGTTAAGAGTGTGCTGCATGAAAAGAAAAATATGACCACAGTCCTCACGAAAGGTTTCCATAGATGTGGCACATGTAGTATGTGTAGGAACTGTAAGAGTACCACTTCCAAGATCACTGAGTACTCCTCTTCTTCTACTGGAAAAGTAAGACAGATTAGGCAGTTCATTACCTGCAATAGCAGTAATGTCGTATATCTACTTACATGCTCCTGCAAAAAACAATATGTCGGGAGAACAACTAGAAAATTAAAGGAACGTATGGCTGAACACGTACGGAATATCAAAAAGGGTGTTACCACACATGGGGTGTCAGCTCACTTTAAAGAAATCCATCAGTGTTCCATTTCAGGACTCATTTCTTTTTGTGGAATTCACCTCATTAAGGGAAATTGGCGTAAAAACGACACAGAAGAACAGTTGGCAAGAAGGGAAATGAGAAGTATCTTTGAATTAGGAACATTACATCCGGCGGGCCTCAATTTGGATTTTGAAACCAAATGGTTCCTATAAGAAATTTCCTCTCTTATCCTTTTCCACCCAGAACCACTTTCATATATTGGAATCCAT
Source organism: Pseudophryne corroboree (assembly GCF_028390025.1). NCBI lineage: Eukaryota > Metazoa > Chordata > Amphibia > Anura > Myobatrachidae > Pseudophryne > Pseudophryne corroboree. The sequence goes on along the minus strand of NC_086445.1, from coordinate 40,439,149 downwards.
CACACTATGCAGATTATCCATTTTGCCCATGTAGTGTATCAGGAATTCACTTAGGGACACCATCATGTCTATTTTATATATTTGTATTTATTTTTTTACTTATTTTTTAAAAAAAGCCAGCATTTTTAATAGGTAGATCCTAGTCCAGTCTGATAAGGGACACCGGTATGAGACTAGCCATTTGCATATGTACTTTGCTTATTTATTATGGCCATATGTTTTTATTACCCATTCAATAGAATGGTATTTGATAAATTGTAGTATTGTTTCTTCAACCATGTAATTTGTAATTCCATCCAGGACGGATGTGTGCGTTGGTGACGGCGGTGCGTTCCAGGAGAATTGGAACGCACCGAGTGTAAATAATCCGTCACTTCCGCTTCCGGCACGCACGTATAATAACGTCCCTATTGCGTTCCAGGAGACGTGGAACGCATAAGAATCCCCCTTCGTCAGTTCCGTTGTGGATACTGACGTTCCTCTACACCATAGGCCGCCAGGCCGGATATCCGGCGGAAGCACCATGCGTTCCACCGGGAGTGGAACGCAAATCGCTAATTTACTCTTTGCGGTTTGGAATGTCTTTTATTCAGCCCCTCGTTTTGGTTGTTTCAATTAATGCATACAATACATAGTATGCAACTCTGAGTTTTGTCACCATTTATTATTTTATTCACATTATTCCCGCCCAGGAAGGGGCGGAGTCAATTAATGACACAGGGTTTAAATACCATCCAGATCAGTTCCCACATGCACCTTGATAAAGACTTACATACAGTAGAAACGCGTTGGTGGTGGAGCATGTGGAAGCTGAATACTTTTTGCCAGTGAATTCAACGATACAACGGTGAGAATACCCGGGTTTTCCATCTTTTTTTCTCACGTTGAGGAGTTGCACTATCTGGTCATGAGATTATTACCATTTGTCCAATTATAAGAACCTATTGTGACGAATATCTGTTTTAAATTATTTTATTAAAAATCTTTTGTACCCTCATACATTCCTTCGTTTTTTTTTTGTGCTTTTTATTGAGCATGAAGTAAAATTGAAGGAATAGAGGAGAAAGACAGCGGAAAACATCGAAAGAAACCTTTGATGTGAAAGTACACCGCACCTTGAAGTAAGCATACACGTGAGCATCCTATATACCCAGAGACCTACTCGTGGGTGCTTGATTATTTTGGATACTGCATTTGTATGGGTGAAAGAAACCTTGATGTGATTTATACAATTGTTTTAGAAGTAAGCACATGTAAGCAGTCCATTTATGCGAGTCACTGAGGTGGACCTTACGAGTAGAACTGCACATCCCAAGTACTGAATAGTCGAAGGAACCTGGGTGTACATTTTGTTCCTCTAATACCCACAGAGACTGTACTGAACATTTGTGTTTATATTGTGTTTTTTTTCATACATCATCTTTGGACGACGGATTCATATATGAACTCACTTGTATGAAAAGGAACGGACTTTAGCCCACACGGGTAATTTCTTTGGACTTTTTACTATTTGCGCCACCTAGGGATTATTCTAATATTCCCTTTCTAACATAATCACCAAGCCAAGGCGAGTATCAGAAAACGATCTGGTAGCATTGACCATAGAAGGAATTGTGAAGGATTGTTAGCTGAAGAAAATTGCATCTGTAGGCATTGTGATAACTTAGTTGAGGATGGGTGCATAAAGAAATGTCAGTCCAGTTTTAATGTCCACATGGACCGGCATCCATTGAGTGACTATCACTCCTTAGTGGGTAAAGTGTTAAACCAGACAAACTGTTGGGTATGCTCTCAAGTACCTCAAGGCCATAGTAAATCAGGATTAGTACCATTCCCTTTAACTGTAGGAGAGGTACTTGAGCTAAGAGGTGGGAGGCCGGTGGACAAGAGGTTTAATATCTCTAGTCCTCCTAGTTTGAAGCTCCACCAATATCATGTGCATAGGTCCTTAGTGTGCTTTAACATTTCCAATCCCCGAAAGCCGGGAAATTGGGAAGTGTCATGGAGTAATCAAACCATGACATTCTCACATAGAGCCGACAGATTGCCCATAGACACAGAACTTATACGCCAGATAGCCGACCATAGGAAATTCTTTCGGTATAGGTACACCTTAGGAAGTAGGATCATGCGAGTTGGAGAAGTATCACCAGGATACTGTGCACAGATCGTACAAACTGATACGTGTACTAAACAGATGGAAGAATTAGGGTTAGGAGAGTTCACATGGAAAATCTGTAATATGGTTATGTCACACTCGGTCCCATATGTTCTCCCCGATGATGCATACTTCATATGCGGGAGGAAGGCGTATAAGTGGCTTGCCCCAAACTCAGAAGGGTTATGTTATATTGGAAAAGTACTGCCTGAGGTAATGACTGTATCCCACACAAAAATGAAAGATATTCACCGCAGTGCCCAAGCTCCTTATACTCACACTCATTACGAGCACATCGTTAAACGGCACCTGATAGAAAGAACAGAGCATCCGGCCTCTGACCTGATCCATGAATCCACCGGGATTCAATTCCTAATCGCGTTAGATATCACTCGTACCGCCAGAGGAGTGATAAATTACAAATATATATCTGCGCTTGCAAATTTATTAGACAATATCACTGAAATGTATGACGACACATTCAGGTATACGGGGAGAGAGTTACAAGCCTACAAAACGGAACTGGTTCAGCATAGGATGATTCTCAATTATCTCACAGCTGTGACAGGCGGGTATTGTGTTACCCTAGAGACTCAATATGGAATAAAGTGTTGCACGTATATTACAAACAGCACGGAGGACCCAGCCGAGGTCATAGACCAAAAGATGGATGACATCTTGCAATTAAAATGGGAGTTCCGAAGGAAACACAATCTCACCCTTGCTGCTGTGGGTAATGAGCTGACCAGTTGGGTGTCATGGTTGAACTCACGAAATTGGTTCTCTGGTTTAGGAGAATGGGCCCAAGGTATTATCATGGATGTAGGGAAATTTCTTTTGTGTATTCTGGGTGTCATCATATTGGTCGGTCTGATATTTAGATGCGTTCGGGTTTTAACGAAGTGTAAACGTAGTGCCCGAGTGATATGTTTAAGAAGTGAAGATACTGCAATAACAATGACTAATTTGATTTATGACCCAACGATAGAGACAATGTTGTGATGAAAATGTGATTCCACGGTCCGTTTCTTTTACCCGTTTCTCTTTTGTTTTTCTCCAAGGTACAAGACCCGCTTGGAAGAAGGATTTGAAGACCACATTTATACAAAGATTTTTTTTAATGGACTATGTTGCCGGCCCCCAATATCCCTAGTGACTTTAATGAAAACGCTAGCCCAGAACTTTAGTGATTTAAAATTTTATGGACATTGAAACGGCTTTGCTCGCATTATAGCAAAAGCCCAAAGAGACTACAGTCAACATGTACATCGAGACAAGACACAAGACAAGACCTCAATCAACAAATGGTGAATCCTGGGCTGGTTCAGACACAGAATGGCGGTCTTGAAGAACTGAAGTGGTGCAGAAGGGGGACCCCCCTTCTGCACCACTTCAGTTCTTCAAGACCGCCATTCTGTGTCTGAACCAGCCCAGGATTCACCATCAAACTTTTGCCTACCCTAATGAGGACAACCACAGCAATCACCATCTAAATGAGGACATTCACTTCCAGCATAGAAGCACCTTCATGGAAGCCTTTCCACCTCTAATACGGTGATCGGTAACTATTAAATAACCGAACTGTGTCATTTTGGGAACAAACCTCTGAGGGACTTGTGAACTTACCTGGGTAATTATTCAGGAACAGACATATATGGTCTAACATATAGATGAAGATGAACTGATCTAGGTGCATATCAGTATTTTTACCAGTTAATTCTGAGGAGTGAATAATATTCATATTTTATTTGTTTTTTAATAAATTGATAAAGAATTTTAATATATATTGTCAAAAATTGCTTATTTCAATCACTTCAATTACAGCGCTGCCCAACCCACATATTCTGTTTTTGTTACCTTCAGGAGTGACTCTCCTGTCCATTGGCAGCAGCTTGGTGCAGCAACTCTTACTGAGCGCCTGTTCTTCTTTTTAGAAGGTCTCTTTGATTTAAAACACGTATGGCACGATGATACATGACCCCTCAAGACATGGATTTCATACACACACGCTTTGCTATCTCACTAGGTCATAACTTTTCCCACCTTCTCCTCTCCTTCTCTCCCCAATCATAAAAAGGTATTTGATGATGACATATATTTTTCTATTTGAAATGTTTAGGAAGTGGCAGTTATTGGTGACTGCCAAATGGTGGACTGTCAAAGTCGAAAAATATCTAAACCTACATTGCCTTGTTTTCTCCCCATGCGTGTGCACGCTGCACATGCATGAACCCTCCCGTGCATGCGCATACTCGCCGTCACGGGCGCACGGTATGCGCATTTACGGTAGAGTTTGTGTGCGTCTAGCATGCGACTCGATCGTTACATATTTTAGTCATATAATGTATTTTGTAGATTATGGTCCCTTTGATAGAATCTGAAAGTTTAGTTAATATAGCATGTTCAGAGACAAAGAGATCCCTCTTTGTTTGATACGAAGGGTCAGACAGGGGTTACGCAGTGGTGTTTAGTATCCATCGGAAGAGTATATAATTAGCAATATTCCGGTGTTGGTTAGAAACAGATTAATCGCTCGTGCGTATAGTTATGACTATAAGAAGTTTATGGACATTTACTATATTTGCATTTTATTACCCATGCGGCGGGAAACCTGAGTTCCCCTCCCACCTGAGCAGTTTGAAATAGTCACAGCCCACCTGTATGAACCAACCTATGACCTTTTGTTATAATGCGGAGACGGATTCCTATGTCCAATGAACAATAAGAATGTAGGGACCATTGTACTGTACTGTGTGTAGTGTATATAAAGACAAGCCGACCTGGGCCAGCCCCACTCTACTCTTCTCAACGGTTCTCATCACTGATAATCGGGAGCTGGATATCCAGGAAGGCGCTTGCGATTGTTTCCCCTTGTGCGTAAGTTCTCTGCAGCCATTTTACCTCCTATTTGTTGTAAGCCATTCTCTCTCTCCTTCCCCTTAAATGTAATAGTGCTGCTATTGTATTTTAACGTGTAGTAATTCTGTTAGGTATTTATGTTAGCCTGGTAGTGTATAAACTGTACTGTATATTCTTTTGCAATTGAACGTTCATTCTCTCTCTTAAAGGTGTTAGAACCTTAGACCGGTATTTGAGTGTTTATTATATTTCTAAGGGTTCTCTGAGCGTCTCAGTCGCTCATACAGCTTTTAAACTAACAAGGTTACATTGCGTTGCATCTACACATTATCACTGCATAAAGGTTTACAGTATAAGTACATTCTTTAAGGTATAGTCATTAAGGTTTAATTCTGTGAGCGTTTGTGCCGCTTGTGTTCGTTTCCTTTTCACAAGCGTCCGTTACGCTATTAGCGTAACATTACGGTGATCGGCCGCCTATGGTGTGCTTGATACCAACAGCGTATTCTCACGAGCGTTTGTGTCGCTCGAGCGGCTCGCTCCCGATACAGTGTCCGCTACGCTAAGGGCGTACCCTTACGGTACCTCGTGCGCCAATTGCGTACTGTGTCTCTTAACCTTTTATAGTGTTTAATATAGGGTAAATCTGTAGGCTTTATCACTATGCTTGGTGAACAACATTACGTTGCGAGCGAAGCATGTCCCGGGCGTGCGTAATGAAATAGCTGATGCCCTGTCTCGCGGCGATTGGCAGCGGTTTAGGCGCTTGGCTCCTGCAGCTCTAATCCAAGGGGAATCATGTCCTGCTTATGTGTGGCAGGTTATCCGCCCAGATTGGAGAATTTAGCCCACAGGTCGTTGGCCCCTGCTACTTTTGCGGCTTATCGGGCCGCCTGGGAATGGTGGAGTCGCTTCCGCCTGGAGAGAGGCCAGAGTGGTAAGACCTCTCACGACTTACTTTTAGTTTCATCTGGGTTTTATACACCGACGGGATTTCGCGGGCGTATGTTGGTAGGGTTCTTGCGGGTATATCTTTCTTTCTGCAACTTCGGGGGAAGGAGGATTTTACTAAGTCCTTTTTCCTCCGGAGGGTGTTGAAAGGTTTGGCTCGGGCAATCCCGCCTCGGCCGGATAATCGCCAGCCGATCACTGGTTCTTTGCTGAGGCGAATTTTGGGATCCCTACAGAGTATTTGCTCTAAGGGGTACCAGGTTCGCCTCTTCATGGCGGCCTTTACGATGGCCTTCCACGGTGCGTTCAGGGTGGGCGAGCTGGTGTCCGTTTCTCAGACTTCTGCCTCGCCCATCCTGGCGGCCCACGTCGTCGTGCGCCCCGACGGTTTGTGGTGTAGGATTCAGCGCTCCAAGACTGACATAGTCAGTAGGGGGCAGTGGGTTCGAATGGGTCGGGCTCGTGTGCGGGGCATTTAGTTATCGCGGCCCGGTCTTATTCGTCCGTACGGCCTCCAATGCCTCCCGGGTGGCTCGTCCAATGTGACGGTTCCCGGTTGACTAGGTATCAATTCCGGTCGGTTTTGGGGCATTGTATTTTATACCTGGGTCTACCTCCGGCTGACTATGGGACTCTTTCTTTCTGCATCGGCGCTGCTTCGGCAGCGGCTGCGGCAGGTTGGTCCTAAGTCGACATCCGGGCACTGGGTAGGTGGAGGTCTGGTGCAGTCAGACGCTATATCAGGCCTTTTCCTCCCAGTGCGCCCTTTTGAGGATTAGCCGCTCGTCGCAGTTGCACTTTGCGATTGCGGGGGCCTTGAGGAATTTTTGTTTTATCGTTGGTTTTAATTACGGCTTTTGCCGGCTGACGAAGTTTTGCGTTTTTGCCAAATTGGGCGACACACCTCCTCCCCCCCCCCCTCTCCCGTTAGGGACGCAGATTATGTTACCCATTTTTCTTGTTCTACCTATATTTCGTTTTTATTAACCTTCCTCACACCCTTCTTTTGCAGGACGGCGGCTAGATCCGCACTTTATATGGTTTGTCGGCCATTCCTATGTCTACTGGCTGTCTGTGTTGGCTCTGGCTTGTGACACGATACGGTTCCCGGAGCTGCAGGCTGTGCGCTGGTTGGGGCGTAGAGACCTCCGCTGGGACGGCCTGCGGGATTGGCTGAGGTCGGCAGTTGGCCGATTCGGGTATCCGCTTTTTCTGGTCTTGCATCTGGGGGGCAATGATCTGGTACACCGCACTGGGCTCGACATTCGCCTCGAGATCAGGCGTCAGCTGTTGGAGCTTATGGCATACTGGCCATTTTGACTGATCCTCTGGTCAGACATCGTCCCTCGGAGGTCTTGGCGCGGAGCCTTTAACCCCGGGGCGATTGACCTGGTTCAGAGGCGGGTCAATTTGGTGGTCGGTTGGGCTGTCCTCCAGCATGGCGGGCTCGTCGTGACGCACGGTAGGATTTCCTACCGTGATCCGACGCAGTACTGGTCTGACGGGGTGCATTTGTCGCCGGCGGGTATGCTGATCTTCTTGGAGGACATTCTTTGGGTCTTTAGGTCTCTTTAGATCGTTTTTCTGTTTTGGTTTAGTAAGTTGAGTGAGGTCTCTTTAGATAGTGTTCTGTTTTGCTTAGGTAGTGTTCTGTTTTGAGTTCGGTGGCGGTGGCAGGTTGGTAACCTGGCAGTTGGCCGGTTTCTGAATGGTTATTTTAGTTTAACTTAGGAGTTCAATGTTAGTAAGTTCGGGTGTACTTTAGGTAAATTTTATATTTTTATAATTAATTTAAGGGCATCACTTTACCAGGTGGGTCCATATGATAGATATAAACATATGTGGATGTCGGGGCCGGTGGCCCAGTTTTTTCCCTGTAAGGGCGAAGTGTACCTTCGTCCCTACAACTGTTGGTGGGCAGGGGTAGTGGCAGAAGGTCGACCCCTGTCCTTGAAATTTTTGAGTTCCGATGTCTGAGATGGAGGCAGGAGGCCGATCCCGGAACATCTGGGGCAGAAGGCTCCCTCACACATGTTTTTTATTGCTCATTTTTTTTGTATTATAATGTTGATCACCCATGTTACGTTTTTTATCATGTTTAACCGTTCTTCTCCCCGCCACCTTAGTTAGAGAGGGAAGTCTGCATTTTAGTTTTAGTATTAATAGGCCTTCCTCTCAGTCAAGAAATAAAAGCTGACCCCTTTCACGCCAATTACAGTTGTTGTGTCTTTATTTACTAATATAAGTGTGCTTGAGTGGCGTGTGGATGCATCTGACGTGTGAAGCTTAAAGCCTTTTTTGTTGTGCCGCTTGTATGATCTGACAAGTAGTGGGGTCATCTCATATATATTATACTTGTAACGCCCATTTCTTCAGCTCAGGACAGCCTGTTGTCGTCACGTACAGTGTCCTCGCTCCCTTCCTCGTAGCCTCCACCCACCGTGTCTTCTCCTCTTGGGGCATATACATTATAAAAACATTGTGCAGTGAGAATTTTTAGTTTTCAGTTCTCATTGCGTTCTCACACATTTTTTTCACTAGTCATCAGCATGAGAAAATTATCACTTCCGAAAAACTGGGATTTTTGAGTTTTCGGAAAGTGATAACTTTCCCCTCTGCAGCCGCGGCCCCCTCACTTCCCTGCCTGGACATCATTGAATGTGTCCGGCTGTGGAGTCCCCCACACGCCCCGCCGAGAAATCAATGCCAGTCTCCGGCTGCAGAGGCCCCCACAGCTCTGCAGCCACGCACCCCCCTTCCCCCAACAGGCATGCAGAAGTGCTAGCTGCGGCCGATCCACCCCTCCCTATCACCCCGCCGACACTGATACAGTATGTCCCAGCCGCACATCTGTGTCCTGGCCACGGGCTGGACCGCTCCAGTGGCATGTGTGCTGCGGCCGAACATTTCCCCCCGCCAGCACTTTTAACGCAGCTGATGGAGCTGCAGCGGCGGCACCCCCCCTCCTCTTCCCCCCAGACGGCTATTATTAGCAGGGGCATAAACCTCCTAATGATAATGTGTGGACCTCCATTCTAAAAGTAAAACATTCTATACCCTTAATACCATGAAATAATGACACGGAGACTTGAATTTGGCAGAAAATTGTTAGCTATTTATTGTACCCTAACCATTAGAAAAAACCTGTAAATTAAATATTAAGTTAACATGCCGAATCAGCCGGCATATGGTGGCAGAAAAAAGAACGGGTAAAACCCACTGAAGATAACCTCAGAAACATTAAAAACCCAAACAATCCTAATCTACCACAAACCATACATAGGTAAAAGGTGCCCGACTCAGACCTCCACGCTGACTACCCACCCTGATGGGTGATGACGCTGCCCCCTGTTGGGTGATCTAGCGGCCTTAAAAGTCAATGGAGGTGAGTGCACCTAAACCACACCAATACTGTAAAAACTGTGACTAACAAGTCAAACTAGAACCTGCCGTTCTTTTCCGCCAACAAATAGCCAACGAGAAACCACAACTAACAACCCAAAGCCAAGACACTCCGCGCCAAAACATCTACCCAGTGTCGGACTGGCCCACAGGGGTACCAGGGAAACCACCGGTAGGCCCCACTGCCTGAGGGCCCACTCCTTCCTCTAGGGATCAGGTTCCAGACTGTGCACTTATATTATACATGGTAGATATGTTGTATTACACTGCACAAGCCTATTGTGCGTATCAAGCCTTTGTGGAGGCTGGCCACACCCTCTTTGTAGGCTGGTCACACCCTAAGTATGGGCCCTATCACTGCATTCCCCCGGTGGGCCCTTCATACCGCAGTCCAACACTGCATCTACCTAATGGCGTGGGAGGGCGGGAAGGCAAACTAAAAGAGAGAGACCCCTAGATGACCTATACATCCCTATATATGCTGATCCTTCCCCTATCTGCCATTGGCTGTACTTTTCATAACAAATTTGGTCCACACCCATCACAGGAGGTTTAACTCTCTCCATTCCTATGCCTGTCATTTCGTTCTCCGTCCGGCTGCAGAAAGGATTGCTGCATCCGCGGCCCCCCTCTCTCCCCCTCTCCCGCTGCCGGCACCTTACAGAGAGCTGTCCGGCTGCTGAGATCACACTGCAGTCGTGGCACCCCTTCCTTCTGCTGCTTACACGGCATTTTGTGAAGGGATTAGGTCTCCATGGGCCTAGGGCTGAAAATGATCAAGGGCTTATTGTGAGAAGCTGAGGAGGTGTGTCTGATGCTGTGTGGGTGTGGCTAGTGATATGTGGGCGTGTACAATCACTGCACAATAATCTCCAATGTCTCCCAATATATGTAACAGTGGAAAAACAGCATCAATTTGTGAAGAAATTAGAAATATAATTTAAATTCTTATCCTTTATGGCAACCATGTGACCAACCAGGCAGTTAATCCTATGCGGTCATAGTGACAGGCCTATTTTTATCTGGGGCCTGGAGCTGTAGCTCCATCCATCCCATTGTTAATCTGGCCTTGATTAGGAAGTTTTTCGTCATCTCAGGATGGCAAACAGTTTCCCAATCAAACTCCGAAAAAAATGCTTTTCCGGAGTTTGTTGAATGTCACAATTTCTACATCTCCTGCGAAGTGTAGAAATTGTGACACTTTAAGGATGATAAATAGACCTTCTGGGGGTATATTTACTAAGGTTCCGATTTTGTCCGATTTTGGTATTTTTTTCTAAGTGTCATCTCAGGAATTTACTAAGCACAAATCTCGGCAGTGTTGGGGCTATTCGTAATGTTTTTCACGGCAGAGGGCAGAAATACGAATGAATAGACCATCGGTCAAACGCGGCTGTTTGTTCATACAACACGGGAATTTACTATTCATTCGTATTTTGGTGTTTGTGCCTGAATGTTCAATTGCGGTTGTATTTTTTTGCTAATCGTAAAAAAGAGCAGCAAAAAAATAGAGCTGCTTTTTCCTGACGTGTTTGGATAGTCATGCACGGATCAGTGAGATCCGTGCATGCTTATCTGTGGGAAAGGGTCTGTTTAGGATAAAAAATAAAATAAAAATTGTGTGGGGTCCCCCCTCCTAAGCATAACCAACTTCGGGCTCTTTGAGACGGTCCTGGTCCGCGGAATGACGGGACAGCCTCGGGCTTCACCCCTGGCCCTTGGGTGGCTGGAAGGGGGTGCCCCTTGATTTAAGGGGTCCCCACTCCTCTAGGGTACCCCGGCCAGGGGTGACTAGTTGAGGGGGTAATGCCACGGCCGCAGGGACCAGTATAAAAGTGTCCCCTGGCTGTGGCATTATCTCTCTGGTTAGTGGAGCCCGGTGCTGGTTTGAAAAATACGGGGGAACCCCTACATCTTTTGTTCCTCGTATTTTTTGAGCCAGGACTGGACTCAGTGCCCAGTGCTGGTTGTATAAATATGGGGGGACCCCAGTTATTTTCCCCTCGGTATTTTTACAACCAGGACCGGCTCAAAGAGCCCGAGGCTGGTTATACATAGGAGGGGGGACCCCACGTAATTTTTTTAAAAACATTTTTAACTCTTTATACACCTCTTCATGTACACAATGAAGCCCAGCCGGCCTTCAATGTGTTATGTCCGGCAGTGTTTTACTAATCACTACCGTAAAACACTGCCCAACAATACGAATTACATCGACATCGGAAAATAAGACAATAGACAACTCGGCATCTTAGTAAATTTGCGTAGATGAATTCAAAAAGTTGCAGTAAAATACGTCCGATAAAATTCAAGATTAAACTCACATCAAATCGGCACAATCACGAATTTTAATAAATAAAACCCCTGGTCTTGAGTGAATAGGGGAATCTTCCACCAGGGGTTGACTTGTGAGGCCCCTTGGACTCACACAGACCTACTCCAGGACAGCACACACACAACAGTTCCTAAAAAAATCACCTTGGCAAATTTATTGAAGGACAGGTGGAGGGAGGTGGCAAGGGGTTATGGAAGAAAATACACAAAATGGCCCTCTTTCCCGCCAGTCCATGGTCTTAACGGCTGAAAAAGCCTGGACTGTCCCAGAAAACGCGGTACAGTTGGCAGGAATACATTTTCCAGCAAAGGCTCACCACCTGGAGAAGCTTGCATTAAATGCAAAAGGTGCCGTTATGTGAAGAGCAAATGTCTTATCTTATGGGGAACTTAGCCAAGGTTTGTGCTGCTCAGTGAAAGCTCTGGAGGAAGTGTTCTGACCACTTCTGCCTGTGTATTATCACATGCCTAACAGACTTATTGCATCAAGTGTCAAAATACTCGGATATTTGTCTAGAATAGATAGTCATCATCCTTCATCTCTTAAATAGAGTAGATTTGTATAGCAATTACCATTGAGTGAAATATCTCATACTCATTCACATCTCTCCCACAAACTCATACCCCGTATCCTGTGCCCTCTGGAATGCCAGATATGTTCGTAACAAACTGGTCCCCACACATGACCTTTTCCAACTCGCTGCACCTCCTAGCCATTACTGAAACTTGGATTACGCCCTCTGACACTACTTCTCCTGCTGCTCTCTCTGCTGGGGGCCTCGCATTCACACACACCCGTCCTGGGGGTCGCCATGGGGGTGGTGTTGGGGTCCTTTTACCTTCTAGATACTCCTACCAACTCATATCACCAGAACCATCCCTTACATTCTCTACATTTGAGGTCCATGCTATATGCCTCTTCCAACCAGTCCATCTTAGAGTAGCTGTCATTTACCGCCCCCCTGGCATTGCCTCCAAATTCATCGACAACTTTGGCTCCTGGCTTCCTCACTTCCTCTCTTCTGACATTCCCTTCATTATCCTAGGTGATTTCAACATTCCTATCGATATCCCAACACAATCCCCTGCCTCTAAACTCCTTAACCTCACCTCTTCACTTGGTCTCTCCCAATGTACCTCCTTACCCTCCTATGTGAATGGGAGCTCACTGGATCTGGTCTTCACTCTCCGTGTGATATTTCCGATTTTTCCAACTCCCCATGTCACCTCTCTGACCACCACCTGCTCTCCTTTAACCTATCTCTCTCTGCTTCCCCATCTCTACCTCCTAAAATTTCCATCACTAAGCGTAACATTGAGGCTGTTGACACCACATTCCTTTCCTCCATGTTTGACTCACTTCTCTCTCCTATTCTCTCTCTCTCATGCCCTGAACAAGACACTTCCATATATAATGCATCCTTTACTTCTGCTCTTGACTCTGTTGTTCCACCAACCACTATTCACCCTCGCAAATTTACACCTCAACCAGGGCCGGCGCCACCACTAGGCAGCTTTAGGCAGCTGCCTATGGGCGGCAGCGCTGGAAGGGCGGCACTGAGTACAACTAAAAAATAAATAAATAAGTGACCGCGTTCCTCCTCACTCCCCCCTCCCTCCCGTCCCGATGACCGTGTGCTTTCTCCAACGGGTCCTGAAACCGCGCAAAGAGGCCACGGAGCTGCTGCAGCCAGAGGAGGAGGCCGGGGGCGGACCCTAACCGGGGACCAGGAGCGGATTTACGTTCATTGTGCAGGTTAGTTCTGTTGGGGGCACAGGTAGTGGCATGCAGCTAGGAAAGTCCCGCTTTTACGCACTTTACACATCTCCCGTATGTCTTAAAGTTGCAGCCACGGTTGCATGAAGGGAAATGCTCCAAATGCTGCCGCAGCACAGCCACTGAGAGCCAGGCTCAGGCACTACAGGCAGTCTGGGGACAGGGGTAGGCTGTTGGAGCTGCTTATCGTGCTATGTTACATACAGATGCTCGGTTGGATTGTCTGTTAAAGCCCTTTGAATAAAGGGGTGGTCGGGGCGAGTGCCGGATTATAGGCAGGACAGACAGCCAGGGCACCCCACAAACTGACCCCTCCCGAGTCCCCAATACTGCTGCAGACATTACCCTAACTTCTGGCTCCAGTAATCAGCACAGTTGGTGAGTTCTGTTCATTAATTCAGTCCCTGTACAGAGTGGAGTGGGCGTGACTGACAATCGTAGCCCCGCCCCCTCACGGACATAATGCCGTAAATTCGCGGGTGTATGTTGAAGGAGGCCTAATGCCATGAAGTGTCCGTTCACCAAAAAGATCTGATGCTGGAGCAGGTAGTACCCCCCCCCCCCCTTGCTCCAATTCTCTCACTCTTCTTGGCACTCTATCTCTCTCTGACACTTTAGCACTCTGTCTCCTCTCCCTCTTTCTGTCCGACACCCTTTCTCTCTCTGACACCTTTTCGCTCTCCTTGACACCCTCTGTCTTTCTCGCTATAACCCCCTAGCACTAACTCTCTGTCCCCCCTCTCTCCCTAGCACCTGCTCTCTCTCTCTCTCTCTCTCTCTCTCTCTCTCTCTCACTTTCTCTTTCTCTCCCCTCTCTCTCCAGTATGACACAAATAAGACAGAATAGCTTGTTTGTACCGAATATCTGCTACTATATCTTATCTGTCCTGCTTGCAATTCACATGCAAGTATTATTTGTACAAAAACTGAATTTGTACAATTAGTCTATTTGGAATTATATTACACATTGTTATGTATTAAACCTACATATTTCATTAAACTTTATATGGTTACTGATAAACACTCGAGTGAGTGAGTGAGTGAGTGTGTGCGTGCGTGTATGTATATATATATAGTACATATATATATATATATATATAGGAAGAGGAATAAGCTGGCACTCAGAGACTTGAAATGAATCATTCAGACTACGTGGTTAAATGCCAACGTTTCAGGGTGTTACCCCTTTTATCAAGACAACCATATAGTACAAAACAGTAAAAACTTATACCTTACCTAATCACCGCGTGTGCAGTCCAGCCACGGCGCCCGCAGAGACCCGATGACGTCATTGGCGCTGGCCAGCGCCGGCGACCCGGCGTCAGAGGGGGGAGTGGCGAAGACGTGAAGAGTGACCCATCACCATAGATACCAAAATAAAAAAACGGCTGTAGGAGAGAATGCAATACATGTATACTTCATGTCCAGAGTTATGCAGTGCATAGAGCTGCCATGGTGGAATAAGACAAATTGTTAACGCTGCACAACCACTCTATGTTATTATTAAAAGACCATGAATGTTAGCAAAAAATACCTAAATAAATACTATGCTGTGGTGTCTCAATCACAAACCCCATATACAAGGTGTGATTATTGGCAATGCTATTTACCACATCAATTACACTTAAATTATCTTAATGTAAACATAAATAATATATCCTTATATGGTCTATAAAGTATAATAAGTATTAAAGAAAACAAGCATAGGAAAGTATATCATTGAGTCCCAGGGGTTTGACAGTCTGTAACGTATGGATCCAGTTGGCCTCCTTCTGTAATAGCATACGGCCTCCGTTACCTCCTCTTGAGGATTCTGACACTCCATCGATGATTTTGTAACGGATTGACGAGATGCTGTGATTGAATTCTTTGAAGTGCCTAGCCACCGGTTGGTCCCCTCCTCGACCTTCTAAGGCAGCTCTTATACTAGATCGGTGTAAGGCAATTCTTTCTTTGAATTGACGAATAGTCTTTCCTATATAGAGGAGGCCACAAGGGCACTTGATATAATATATCACATACCGGCTAGTGCATGTATAAGATCTCTTGATCTTAAATTCTTTGCCCGACCTTGGATGATGAAAGATGGCACCTGGTTCCAGGCTGCTACATGTGGTACAACCGAGGCATCTAAAATTACCCGGTTTCCGTGTTAGAAAATTTGTGATCTGTGGCGGTCTGAGGTTGGTGATGTCATTATGTACCACAGCATCTTTAATGTTACGCCCACGACGATAAGAGGGTAAGATGGAAGTGTCTTTGAGAGCCCTAAGATGTTTATCTTGAGTTACAATTGGCCATATTTGTCTTGCCTTTCGCATGACTTCCACATTAAATGTGGAATAATCTTGTGGCCATACTATGCAGTTGGTTTTCTGCTTAGACTGTGATTGTAATAATAGACGCGAGCGATCTTGTGTCAGTGCTCTTTCTTTGGCTTTTTTTAAAGGTTTTAATTTGTACCCTCTGAGAATAAATTTCCGTGTCATGATGTCAATTTGTTTGCTTGCTTCCAAAGGATCACTACATATGCGCTTAATTCTGATAAACTGCGAATAGGGTAGTCCCCATTTCAGGGCTGGAGGATGGTGACTATTCGCATGTAGAGTAGTGTTTCTGTCAGTGTCTTTCACGAAAAGAGAAGTGTGTAATTGATGGGAAACGTCTTGTCTGACGGAAACATCTAAAAAATGAATCTCTTCGAAGCTAGAGGAAAAAGTAAACTTGATGGAGAGATCTAAGTTATTGATCTCTTGCATTGCTTGCAGGAAGCTTTCTTCAGTGCCTGACCATAAGACAAAGATGTCATCGATGTATCTGTAGTATGCCTTGATGTTATCGGATACTTTGGGATTAAACAAAAACAAATCGTTTTCGACTTCGCGCATGAAGATGTTGGCAAAGCTCGGTGCCACGCAAGAACCCATCGCGCAGCCCGAACTTTGCCTATACATTTTCCCATCGAACAAAAAATAATTATGTGTCAGGGTCAGCTCTAAAAGCTGAATGAAGAACTCAGCATCAGGACCAGAATATTTTTGGGAACCTGTAATGCAACGTCTAACCGCCTCAATACCTCTGTGATGAGGAATGTTGGTATATAGACTAATTACATCGATTGTGCACATCAGATATTTTTTAGGTAGACGGGATAATTTCTCAATCTCTACCAAGAATGCAGTAGTGTCCTTAAGACATATTGACTGATCTTGCACAATCGGTTGTAAATAAAAATCTAGGAATTTGGATATATTGTAAAAAAGGGAATCCCGGGCTGCAATGATTGGGCGGCCGGGGGGACATGTGGAATTCTTGTGGAGTTTAGGGATGGTGTATAACACCGGAATTACCGGCCATTCCACTGTAAGTAAATCCTTGGTCCTGGAGTTGATGATACCCTCCTTAACGGCTTCATCCAGAATTTCATCTATTTCTGCTTTGTAAAGCGTCGTTGGATCTGAAGGTAGCAGTTGGTAGGTGGCTGTGTCTGCAAGTTGTCTGTAGATTTCTGTTTTATATGCCTGTAGGTCTTGTACCACTATGCCTCCGCCCTTATCCGCCGGGCGGATGACAATATCAGTGTATTTGGCCAGGTTATTCAAAGCCATGTGTTCAGCAACTGATAAATTATTATCCTTAGTGTTGTATTGTGGCTGGAGATCATCATAAACACCATTGATATGGTTAATAAAACATTTGATGTTTAGATTGGTGGAAATCGGATCAAAATTTGAAGGTTTGTGTAGAGGAATATCTTGCACCAGAGAGGATGCATTATCTCCAAAGTGTTCCTTCAGTCTAACCCTCCGACCGAATTTATACAGGTCCACTTTGTTGGTAAATGCATCAGGTTTCCTGGTTGGGACATACGACAAGCCTTTGTTGAGGACGGCTAGCTCGTCTGATGTTAAAATCCGGGTAGATAAATTGAAAACTATGTTTTCTTGTTCTTGGCTTTGTTTGATTTGCCTTGTCCATTGTCCACCTCTGCGGGTGTAGGGCCTTTTTTGGGTTGACGAGCTGCCCGAGTTGTGACCCCCGCTGGGGTTTTTTTTAAGTTTTTTGACGTCGTAGCCTCTACACATTCTGCGTCACTGGACGATTGGGCGCTGGAATTGTCTGTTTCCAGATTAAATTTTCTCTGCCGTCTGAATTTGGGTTTCCTGTTGGTGTCTGGATGCCGACTGAATGCCCAAGTATACACTTTTTGTTCCAAGTAATCTCTGTCCACAGTGTTGCGTTTTGTTTTTTTAAACTGAATGAGTTCCTGGCGATATTTCTCAATGTCCACTGAAAGTTTATTTAATAAATCAAGGGATGTCTCCGCTTGAATAATATCAGTATGACTCTGTTCATACGCTGTGGTTCGTTCTTTAGAAAGACCCAGTTCCCTACGCGATTCCTCTATAACTAAGAGGATCAAGTCGTACGAGCATTTGTTTAAAACTGCAGCCCAACGTCGGCAGAATTCTGGGTTGTGTCGACCAATTGTCGGAATGTTGCGGATCCTAAATCCACGAGGGATTTTTTTATCACGGTAATAGTCCGATAGTGTTACTCCATGGAAATAGTAATCGATTTCCCTTTTCTTTAAGCGATTTAGGGTTGCGAATACTTGTTCTGCTGTTTCTGCTCCACAAGCATCCTCTAATTTATCAGTGAATAAAATCGACTCTGCTTCAGAATCAGTCAGACATAGTCCTTCTCCCACTGGAAGTGTCACACTGCAAAATCCTGGTACTGCATCTGCAGTGGTCATGCTTCTCCAGCCAGTTAACTGTTAAAAATCAGCAGCAGTCTTTAAATGATACTGCAAACAAATAGGTGCCCGAACAGTCCTTATTGGAACCTAATCCAAACGGGATGCAAATATATGGAAGTAGTGTTCGGCACTCTGCACTTGTTATCTGTAGCAATCTGCTCCGGTGCCCTGCCAACTGTTGTCAGTATATAGGAAGAGGAATAAGCTGGCACTCAGAGACTTGAAATGAATCATTCAGACTACGTGGTTAAATGCCAACGTTTCAGGGTGTTACTCCTTTTATCAAGACAACCATATAGTACAAGATACAATATAGTATCTATGGTGATGGGTCACTCTTCACGTCTTCGCCACTCCCCCCTCTGACGCCGGGTCGCCGGCGCTGGCCAGCGCCAATGACGTCATCGGGTCTCTGCGGGCGCCGTGGCTGGACTGCACACGCGGTGATTAGGTAAGGTATAAGTTTTTACTGTTTTGTACTATATGGTTGTCTTGATAAAAGGGGTAACACCCTGAAACGTTGGCATTTAACCACGTAGTCTGAATGATTCATTTCAAGTCTCTGAGTGCCAGCTTATTCCTCTTCCTATATACTGACAACAGTTGGCAGGGCACCGGAGCAGATTGCTACAGATAACAAGTGCAGAGTGCCGAACACTACTTCCATATATTTGCATCCCGTTTGGATTAGGTTCCAATAAGGACTGTTCGGGCACCTATTTGTTTGCAGTATCATTTAAAGACTGCTGCTGATTTTTAACAGTTAACTGGCTGGAGAAGCATGACCACTGCAGATGCAGTACCAGGATTTTGCAGTGTGACACTTCCAGTGGGAGAAGGACTATGTCTGACTGATTCTGAAGCAGAGTCGATTTTATTCACTGATAAATTAGAGGATGCTTGTGGAGCAGAAACAGCAGAACAAGTATTCGCAACCCTAAATCGCTTAAAGAAAAGGGAAATCGATTACTATTTCCATGGAGTAACACTATCGGACTATTACCGTGATAAAAAAATCCCTCGTGGATTTAGGATCCGCAACATTCCGACAATTGGTCGACACAACCCAGAATTCTGCCGACGTTGGGCTGCAGTTTTAAACAAATGCTCGTACGACTTGATCCTCTTAGTTATAGAGGAATCGCGTAGGGAACTGGGTCTTTCTAAAGAACGAACCACAGCGTATGAACAGAGTCATACTGATATTATTCAAGCGGAGACATCCCTTGATTTATTAAATAAACTTTCAGTGGACATTGAGAAATATCGCCAGGAACTCATTCAGTTTAAAAAAACAAAACGCAACACTGTGGACAGAGATTACTTGGAACAAAAAGTGTATACTTGGGCATTCAGTCGGCATCCAGACACCAACAGGAAACCCAAATTCAGACGGCAGAGAAAATTTTATCTGGAAACAGACAATTCCAGCGCCCAATCGTCCAGTGACGCAGAATGTGTAGAGGCTACGACGTCAAAAAACTTAAAAAAAACCCCAGCGGGGGTCACAACTCGGGCAGCTCGTCAACCCAAAAAAGGCCCTACACCCGCAGAGGTGGACAATGGACAAGGCAAATCAAACAAAGCCAAGAACAAGAAAACATAGTTTTCAATTTATCTACCCGGATTTTAACATCAGACGAGCTAGCCGTCCTCAACAAAGGCTTGTCGTATGTCCCAACCAGGAAACCTGATGCATTTACCAACAAAGTGGACCTGTATAAATTCGGTCGGAGGGTTAGACTGAAGGAACACTTTGGAGATAATGCATCCTCTCTGGTGCAAGATATTCCTCTACACAAACCTTCAAATTTTGATCCGATTTCCACCAATCTAAACATCAAATGTTTTATTAACCATATCAATGGTGTTTATGATGATCTCCAGCCACAATACAACACTAAGGATAATAATTTATCAGTTGCTGAACACATGGCTTTGAATAACCTGGCCAAATACACTGATATTGTCATCCGCCCGGCGGATAAGGGCGGAGGCATAGTGGTACAAGACCTACAGGCATATAAAACAGAAATCTACAGACAACTTGCAGACACAGCCACCTACCAACTGCTACCTTCAGATCCAACGACGCTTTACAAAGCAGAAATAGATGAAATTCTGGATGAAGCCGTTAAGGAGGGTATCATCAACTCCAGGACCAAGGATTTACTTACAGTGGAATGGCCGGTAATTCCGGTGTTATACACCATCCCTAAACTCCACAAGAATTCCACATGTCCCCCCGGCCGCCCAATCATTGCAGCCCGGGATTCCCTTTTTTACAATATATCCAAATTCCTAGATTTTTATTTACAACCGATTGTGCAAGATCAGTCAATATGTCTTAAGGACACTACTGCATTCTTGGTAGAGATTGAGAAATTATCCCGTCTACCTAAAAAATATCTGATGTGCACAATCGATGTAATTAGTCTATATACCAACATTCCTCATCACAGAGGTATTGAGGCGGTTAGACGTTGCATTACAGGTTCCCAAAAATATTCTGGTCCTGATGCTGAGTTCTTCATTCAGCTTTTAGAGCTGACCCTGACACATAATTATTTTTTGTTCGATGGGAAAATGTATAGGCAAAGTTCGGGCTGCGCGATGGGTTCTTGCGTGCCACCGAGCTTTGCCAACATCTTCATGCGCGAAGTCGAAAACGATTTGTTTTTGTTTAATCCCAAAGTATCCGATAACATCAAGGCATACTACAGATACATCGATGACATCTTTGTCTTATGGTCAGGCACTGAAGAAAGCTTCCTGCAAGCAATGCAAGAGATCAATAACTTAGATCTCTCCATCAAGTTTACTTTTTCCTCTAGCTTCGAAGAGATTCATTTTTTAGATGTTTCCGTCAGACAAGACGTTTCCCATCAATTACACACTTCTCTTTTCGTGAAAGACACTGACAGAAACACTACTCTACATGCGAATAGTCACCATCCTCCAGCCCTGAAATGGGGACTACCCTATTCGCAGTTTATCAGAATTAAGCGCATATGTAGTGATCCTTTGGAAGCAAGCAAACAAATTGACATCATGACACGGAAATTTATTCTCAGAGGGTACAAATTAAAACCTTTAAAAAAAGCCAAAGAAAGAGCACTGACACAAAATCGCTCGCGTCTATTATTACAATCACAGTCTAAGCAGAAAACCAACTGCATAGTATGGCCACAAGATTATTCCACATTTAATGTGGAAGTCATGCGAAAGGCAAGACAAATATGGCCAATTGTAACTCAAGATAAACATCTTAGGGCTCTCAAAGACACTTCCATCTTACCCTCTTATCGTCGTGGGCGTAACATTAAAGATGCTGTGGTACATAATGACATCACCAACCTCAGACCGCCACAGATCACAAATTTTCTAACACGGAAACCGGGTAATTTTAGATGCCTCGGTTGTACCACATGTAGCAGCCTGGAACCAGGTGCCATCTTTCATCATCCAAGGTCGGGCAAAGAATTTAAGATCAAGAGATCTTATACATGCACTAGCCGGTATGTGATATATTATATCAAGTGCCCTTGTGGCCTCCTCTATATAGGAAAGACTATTCGTCAATTCAAAGAAAGAATTGCCTTACACCGATCTAGTATAAGAGCTGCCTTAGAAGGTCGAGGAGGGGACCAACCGGTGGCTAGGCACTTCAAAGAATTCAATCACAGCATCTCGTCAATCCGTTACAAAATCATCGATGGAGTGTCAGAATCCTCAAGAGGAGGTAACAGAGGCCGTATGCTATTACAGAAGGAGGCCAACTGGATCCATACGTTACAGACTGTCAAACCCCTGGGACTCAATGATATACTTTCCTATGCTTGTTTTCTTTAATACTTATTATACTTTATAGACCATATAAGGATATATTATTTATGTTTACATTAAGATAATTTAAGTGTAATTGATGTGGTAAATAGCATTGCCAATAATCACACCTTGTATATGGGGTTTGTGATTGAGACACCACAGCATAGTATTTATTTAGGTATTTTTTGCTAACATTCATGGTCTTTTAATAATAACATAGAGTGGTTGTGCAGCGTTAACAATTTGTCTTATTCCACCATGGCAGCTCTATGCACTGCATAACTCTGGACATGAAGTATACATGTATTGCATTCTCTCCCACAGCCGTTTTTTTATTTTGGTATCTATGGTGATGGGTCACTCTTCACGTCTTCGCCACTCCCCCCTCTGACGCCGGGTCGCCGGCGCTGGCCAGCGCCAATGACGTCATCGGGTCTCTGCGGGCGCCGTGGCTGGACTGCACACGCGGTGATTAGGTAAGGTATAAGTTTTTACTGTTTTGTACTATATGGTTGTCTTGATAAAAGGGGCAACACCCTGAAACGTTGGCATTTAACCACGTAGTCTGAATGATTCATTTCAAGTCTCTGAGTGCCAGCTTATTCCTCTTCCTATATACTGACAACAGTTGGCAGGGCACCGGAGCAGATTGCTACAGATAACAAGTGCAGAGTGCCGAACACTACTTCCATATATATATATATATATATATATATATATACACACACACATACACTCTCCTGGGAATGTTGCACTCCTGGCGACTTCAAAAACCACTTCAAATCGGCATGCTGAAGTGGTTTTGGAAGTCGCCAGCAGTGCCGCATTCCCAGGAGAGTATGCGTTTATGTCTATGGAGGCACCCGGCGCAGTAGTGCTTTATTATTGGGAGAATATATATATGATATCTTCTACATTTCAAAACTTTATTACTGCGTTTTCAATCACAACAAATCAGCATGTGATGCTTTAATAGATGCCTTGCGCACGTTATCCAAACATTGCAAAGAGAGTTTGGGGGTTGCCCAGCTGCTCAGGGAGCACTGGGCATGCCCCAAAATGACAAAAACAGGGGAATATGTCCTGAGGCCATGCCCTCCCACCTGAAGCCATACTCCCTTTTCGGAGGTGCTCTGCAGTCCTGGTATCGGTTACTGAATAGTTTGGAGGTATGATATCAGTTTGTTAGGTGCAACCTTTTCCTGTTATTCAGGTGAATACTACTGTACATATTAATTGGATAGCAGCAGTGGGGGGCTCTTTGATCTCTGGCAACTGTTTTGTTATTGCTTAACTCATTTTATTTTGGGCTTGAGTGAATATTCTAATCTTTCAGGGTTTTTTTTCTACAAAATAATAATTTTAAATAATTTAGGCCAAATGGTTCTTATGTGCCGTCAAATTCTATGTTTCTGGTTTTTGCAGATGTGTACACCACACTACCATATAGTGCTATGGATTGTTTGAGGAAGGAGGGGGGGCCCAAATCGGTGTCATGCTTGGGGCCCCATTAGGTCTAAATCCGCCTCTGCCGGGGACAGAGATATTTCACCAACCATTGGCGGATCCATTGCTTGAGCTGCTTCCCACACCCCCTTCCATGCGTGTCCCCGCCTCGGATCTCAGCCCGGCAGAGAGAACGGTGAGTAGCAGCGCAGGGACCTGCAGGCAGCAGGTTACACGCTGGTAGCACTGCATCATCGCTTCCTGGCAGAGTCCGGCGTCTGCTCTCCCTGCCCCTGTGCAGCCAGAAGTGAGCAAATACTCCCACACAGTGACCGCCGTGTGGGACTGCCCCAATGTCAACACAGGATCACCATACTCTGTGTTATATATATATTTTGGTTTTCGCTGTTTTTCACAACACACTCTACATGGGCTACCTTACCTGAAGAAAAGGCTTGCTGCCTTGAAACGTTGTAAGACCTCCATGTTTTTTTCATTGTTTGTACACTTTTGATTTGCCATGCTTTGCACATAAATCATTTTTCAAAGTCCTCGGAGTGCCGCCTCTGTCCTTTCCAGATATACCTGAGCCACAGGTGAGAAAGGCATGCTACCTATATATATATATATAATGTGTGTGTATATACGCACACACACCACACACATATACATAAATGCCATATTGTCTGTGCGTCTCCATTATGAACAGGGAGCTTGGGGAACCAGTGTAGCATTGTAGGATAGGTCCAAATTACTATTTTGGGGGGAGAGGTTAGGCTGTGGGGGTGGGTGGGTTAGAGTTTGTCTGCAGGGGTGGGAGGGTTAGGCTGTGGATAGGGGGGGTTAGGCACCCCTGGGGAGGGTTAGGATTACGCTGCGGTGGAGGAAGGGTTAGGGTTAGGGTTAGGCACCACTACGGAGGGTTAGGATTAGGGGAGGGGGGGTGGAAGATTAGGGATCAGGGATAGTTTACATAATTCGCAAGTGTTGGGATTTTAATCTCCGGGATGCCGCTGTCAGTATTTTGACAGCCGGCATCCCGAGCGCCAGGATATCGTATGTAATAAATATATATATATATATATATATATATATATATATACCCACCTTTCCCTATTAATAACCCCTAACCTTAACCCACTCTGATAAATCACTCCCTATTTCCTATCCCTAATACCGTAACCCCAAAACCCTAACCCAAACCGATAAATTATAAATTGTGAGGTCACCTGGGGGTTAGGTATTTTTTTTTTTTTGGGGGGGGGGGGGCTTGTGGTGGGGGGTGCTGCTATTTGCCTAGGGTGCAGAGAAACCTTGCACCGGCCCTGACCTCAACCCTGGCACACCAAATGCACCAGATATCTGCAAAAATGCTCACGTACTGCTGAGCAACACTGTAGGAACTCACGCTCTAAGGCAGACTTCCTCCATTTCGAACTTATGCTCTCATCCTTCAGTGCTGCCCTTTCTTTTGCTAAACAGTCATACTTCAAGAACCTCATCTCCTCCCAGTCTTCCAACCCCCGGCGCCTCTTTGCTACTCTCAACTCACTCCTCTGCCCACCCCCACCTCATCTACCTTCCTCACTCTCTGCTCTTGATTTTGCCACTTCACATCCAAAATTGACTCCATACGTCAGGACATCACATCACACCAGACCATCATCAACCAGCCTCCTCCCATCCCTTACCACTCCTCCCCATACCTATTGTGATGTTAGTGTATTAGAATGCTTAATATTTGTAGACACTCCCTTACAAACATGTGTAAGCCTGAATCTTCAGTGATGGTCCCTGGGACCAGGGGGATGCTGGGAAGTGGGTGGTCCAGTGTGCAGTGTGCCTGGAGTTGGTGATGGAATAAACAGCACAGCAGTGAACTCACATGTCTCTGTGTCCTTATGACTGGATTTACAAACATATGAACAAAACATGGTGTCAGAAGAAGTTTAACTTGGACTGCTAGTGCTCTCAGAGTGTGAAAGAATCCTGCAGAAGTCTGTAAGGCTGTGATACTCAGTGTCTGCTAAGCCTGCTGTGTGCTCCTCTCTTTAAACAGGGAGTAACCATGGATAAACTAGCTCCTTCAACCGGCATGCTGATGTCTGGTAACTTGTCTGAAAACTGGAAAAGATTTAAGCAAAGGTTTAATATATATCTTGCTGCATGTGGAGCTGATACAGAGGCTGACAAAACTAAGGCATCCATTTTCCTCCATGTGATAGGTTAGGATGTGCTGGACATTTATAATAGTTTTCAGTTTGTTGAGGGGCAGAATATGGTGCTATCTTCTATAATGCAAAAGTTTGAAGATTACTTTGTGCCAAGGAAAAATGTGACATATGAAAGATATAAGTTTTTCACATGTGATCAGAAGTCTGTAGATGGATTTGATCAGTATGTTACAGAGCTGCAATCACTCAGTAAAACCTGTGAGTTTGGTGATTTAAAGGATTCACTGATTAGAGATCGTATTGTCTGTGGAATACCTGATAATGGACTCAGAGAGAGACTGCTGAGAGAGCAAGACCTAACACTAGACAAGGCAGTGACTATGTGTAGATCTGCAGAAATAACTAGATTGCAAGCCAAAACGTTACACAAGGAAGCTGATGCTGATGTACCTGTAGTGCAGACAACAGAGCCAAGCAAACCTTCCTTCTTAAGAATGAAGCAGTCTAAGCCACAGTCTAATAAGGAAATGTGTAGTAGATGTGGAAATGCTCACAATCCTAAAATGTGCGCGGCTTATGGTAAAACCTGCATGAAATGTGGTAGACTTAATCACTTTGCCAAATGCTGTAAAATGAAAAGTGAAATCAAAGTGCATGCTATTAAACAAACAGAGGAATTCTTTGTGGATTGCATTGAACTTTGCAGTGCAGATAAGAAAGAATGGATTGTCCCTTTAACTGTGAACGAGATTGTCATTCCCTTTAAGCTTGATACTGGCGCGCAGGTGAATTTAATATCGTTTCAAGATGTCAAAGTCGAAAAATATTGCAGTACACACATCACGTACAAACTACACACAGATGGCCTCTGCGTGTGTACTTGTTCTGTCGTGCGTGCACATATTCGCAATTTGCGTATGGTCGCTCCCGCGGTCCTGCGCATCAGCGCGTGGTATGGGTATTTACGGTAGAGTTTGTGAACGCATGGAGAGCTATCAATACACATTACATATTTAATCCAAATAGTGTACAATGTGCATACAGTCCCGCTGCACCACATCAGAAAGTAACAGCAATTTAAATGGTTTCAGAACAAAGGGATTCACCTTTACAGAATAGGAGGGGACAGAACAAGGTCATAAGGTGGTGTTTGGTATCCAGCTGTAGGGTATTTTAAGGGTAACATTCCGGTGTTGGTTTGAGGAAGATTGCATGTTCCTGCGGATAGTTATGTGCAGAAGCAGAATATAGATATAAACTGTATTTACTGTACATTATGTATGCGGCGGGAAGCCAGAGGAGACCACCCACAAGAGCAGTTGGAATGGACATCGCCCACCTATTCAAACCGACCTATGACCTCTCCTGTACTGTAAAAGTGCATCCCTGTGTCCAATGGACAAAGGGATTACAGTATCCATTGTATTGAGTTTTGGAGGAATTGTATAAAGAGAGCTTGCTGCTGGCCTGGTCAGACACAAGACTCACAAAGTTATCTATCAGATGACCGAGGACCGGGCCGGGAAGCGCAAGCGAATCTACTCACGTATGTACCATTGAATGTAGCCATTTACTCTGTAATATTGTATTGTATTATTTGTATTGTAACCCCCTTTCAGCAATAATACGCTGTAGTTTCGGAACCCAGCGGTTTAATCACAATCTGGTGTCGTGTCTTTGTTGCCCTGCTAAGGTTTAAAGTGTTTTATCACTGCATTGCATTACTGTAAAGGTTTAAAGTGTATCTCTGGGTGTGTGCGCGCTGTGTGTACTTTGTACCCCCAACGCGGCGTTTGTACGCAAAGTCCGTACAGTGATACGGGACTCCGTACGCAAACAGTGTATAAAGTACGTAGCGTGTGTACTAAGTCTAGCGGCCGCAGCGGCTCCATGGTAGAGTGTATTCTAAGTGTGTATAAGGTATAGCTTTCGTTCCTGTAAGATAATCAGCATTATCAATTGGGGGCTCTCCGGTTTTCCACATACTTACTACCTAACAGGTCACAGCAGACTTAATCTATCAGCAAAAGGGTGGACAGAAAGTATCCTACGTATCCTTTTCTTGGTCGATGGATGCACTGAAAACCCTGCTTGATTGCTGATTAGATGACATCTGCTCTGTATGGTTTGTAGAGATGCTGGTAGAACCCGTAAGGTAAACAGAAAAAAAGCTATTTAAATCTGTGAAATTTTTTTTTGGCGCCAAAACCGTACACAGCACCCATACTCTTTGCATACTCTCTCACATTGTTGCCATAACATTCAGATTGCTAGATTCATTTAAACCTATGTGAAACTGGAGATATTTTTGTTGCTATATAGTTAAAACTAAAATCAATATTAAGGAAGTAAGTGTAAGACACACATGCAGCCTGGCCTAGTTGTAAAGGTTTATACAGAAAGAATCTGTGTGTTGTGTTAAGTGAGCGATTATTGTTAATATTGCTCACATTTATAGAATTGTGTGATTTGTGCTATTGCGGACGTACGGTTTTGTACACGTGTCTCGGACAAAGTACAGGACTGCGTACGCAGCGTAAGAGACGCACGATCGCGTGCTTACGCAAATTGCGTAAGAAGTACGGTCGCTAAGTACAAATTACACAATAGTTCGTTTAGTTTAAAGGTGGGACAGTAGCCACGCTACAATAGCACCAAACCACCCGGTTTCTAAATAAATTTTGTATAAAAACAAAATTTAGTATACTTTTTTTTTTTTTAAATTGCCTCTGGGGGTAAAGCTGCCAACTTGAATGAATCCTAATTTTCTGTACAGAAAAATAAAGTGTATTTGAGTGAGCGAATGCAGGAGTGAGTGGATACTGAACCCAAGAACTGAAGTGGTCTAGGTGGTCTAAGCTAGGTGGTCTAGGTGGACACACTGGGTTAGTAGAGGCCCGGTGGCGTAGGGTTTGCAACCCTGCGTTATTAACTAGGTGGTCTTAGTGGACTGAGTGGTATCCCATACAACTCTTAGTGGTTTGAAGTGGTCTAGGCTAGGTGGTCTACAGCAATCGTACTGCATATAGATAACTAGTATCTATAGGCTGTGCTATTGCATCACATGTCCGTTTGTTCTGCACAGCGCAACGTGATATTGTGTCATATGCGCTGTGGAAGAGCATACGCAGACGTGATTGTATAGACAAAGGGGTTTTTCTTTGATAACTTCAGGAAATCTCCCTGGTGGGCTTCACTGGAAAGGGTGAAAGATAGTTATCTAATTTCTCTGTTTTTCACCTTACAAACAATTCCAGTTGAAAGATACCGAAAAGGAAATTTTCACTGCCTCTCTCAGGAAAATATTCCAAACAGAACTTCCACCGAAAGAAATTACGGTGTAAGGTCTGATAGGAGCCCTAAGTTGGGTACATTGCGATCTGCTACCAACAGTGTATCGTTGTATTGGCCAGCGTGGGCGAGAGCGAGTGGAAGGCGCTCAAGTATACTTCCACCGTCTACTTATATTGCGTATTTTGGTGTTTGTGGGAATTTTTTTTAAAGATATTAGAAGAGACCCACAAATATGGGAGCCAGTTGCTCAAGTAAGAGACGTTTAGACAGGGTTCAGGCAGAATTGTGGCCAAAAGGCTCAGCAAGGTTTATCATGTGTGAAAAATATGGTTCACACACAGAAGTTTTATGCAATGAGTGGGTATGTATGACTAACAATGATAGGGTACCATTCCCTAGGGTGGGCAGCTTTGAACCAGAGGTATTACAGAACTTAAGGTTAAGGATTTGTCTGATAAAATCCAAGAAATGAAGGATTAAACATACAGATTGTTTAACTTTGTGGCAACAGGAGGGGGATATGCAAAGGGAATTAGCTCGCGCAGCAGGTTCCAAACCTAGCGGGAAAACAATGGCGACCGCACCACCACCACCATATATTGTTGGGGAGAAAATGGCTACAGGCAATGATACATTGGTACAGAATAGGAGTGTAATTGCAAAATGTACTAACGCTAACCCTTGCCAGTTGTACCCTGTTTTAAATTTTCCCCAGGACTGCGAACAAGAAGATGAGCCCAGCACGATATCGGCACTCTCTCTAGCAGCCACCATACAAGACACTCAGGTGGGCACGGCCCAACCAACAAGAGCAGTAGTCAGGCCCCCTAGCGGAGGGATAAGTGAGGTCGTGTCCACAGGTAAGTACGGTACCATACATTATGCAGAGAAAATAGCACCTCACATTGTAGAGTCAAATCAAAATGTAATTGAATTAAATCCTGTCAGGGTGATCGCAGTCCCCAATGGGAAGACTGACGCTCAGGGAGTAACTCCCGTCAGGAATATTGCCATGCATTGTCCCTGGTCCCGGACAGAATTAAGGTCAATTATGTCAGAATTTCCCGATCCCAGAAAAGATCTAGTCGCATGCCAGAGGTTCATTAAAGAGTTAGGTAACGCCACCGAACCCACAAACAAAGATTGGCGAACAGTGCTACGGGTATGTTTACCCTCCAATATTGACCCCCGCAAAATTTATAACTGATTGCAACTTAGACGCAGAAGTACCTCTCACTGATGAGTACACTCAGGAGAATGTACGACAAATCTATCTGCAATTAGGAATATAATTCCCTACTGTTGTCAAATGGAATAAAATCTTTTCCATAAGACAAAAGGAAGGTGAAAAGGCATCTGAATATTTCCATCGAGCACTGCAGGAAATGGCTAGATACACTGGGATCGAGGACATTAGAGACAATGTACATCATAGGGAGGTAGCTGTTTCAGTATAATGGACGGGTTGAAGGAGGCACTGAGAACAAGGGTACAGACCTCTCTCCCAAACTGGAGAGGTATCTCGGTGGCTGCATTGAGAGAGTCCGCTATCGAGCATGATAGGAACATCATTAAACACAGGGAGTCACAGGGGGAAAAACTGATGATGGTAAGTATACAGGCCCTTACGGCAAAACCCCATCAGCCGAAAACCCGGACCCCTGTTGTTTGGGACAGACCTAGAACATGTTACATTTGTAGGAAGGAAGGGCATTTTGCCAAAGACTGTAAGAGTAGTAGAGCGCATAGCCAAGATAGACCCCTAGACAGAGAATACGAACCACACTACTACTCACATAATTGGGATCAGGGACCACATAGGAGAAGTTACGAGCCACATGCAGGGGAAACAAGGAGGTACCCACCAAGGAGAGATGGGCAGACCTCCGGAAATTCTCAGCTACCTCCCCCACATATCGTAGCTGCCAATGCGCTGCGGGAGGGTCTCACCACACAATAAGGGTTGGGCCACACCTGTAGTCTGCAGCCAGTGAAGTTGATTGCTAGCCTTGGTAGTGAACCTGAGGTCACGGTTGATGTAGCTGGTGTACCATTACCTTTTCTTGTAGATACAGGGGCGGCCAGGTCAGTGCTAAATTCGACTGTAGATATAAAAACCATGGGTAAAACAATTTTGGCAATGGGAGTAACAGGAACGGTGCAACACTACCCTTTGAGTAGACCGGCAGAGATTACGATAGGGCCCCTGCAGACCAAACACTCTTTTCTGCTGGCTGCATCGGCTCCGACTAATCTGCTCGGCAGAGATTTATTGTGTAAAATGCGGTGTGTCATATATTGTACTCCTGAGGATGTCTTCTTGGATATACCCGAGAATCACGTTCAAGAAGTGCAAGATATATTAGACACCCCTCAAAGGCTAATGTCGCACTCTGCTGTTATAGACAAGTGTCCATCAAAGGTAGAGGAAATGATCTCACAAATACCGGGTTCCCTTTGGACCAAAGATGGACAAGACACTGGATTGATGGTGAATGTAGCTCCAGTAGTAGTGCAAGTAAAAGATGGTAGGATAGCTCCAAAAATCCGACAGTATCCTCTGAAGCCAGAGGTAGAATTAGGAGTGTACCCCGTCATAAAGCAGTTGCTACAACAGGGCATCCTAGTCAGGACGTCAAGCACTGCCAATAGTCCCATCTTCCCTGTGAAAAAGAGTGGGGGGAGGGTTACAGGCTAGTGCAGGATCTAAGGGGGATAAACAAGATAGTTGAGAGCCAATTCCCCGTAGTGCCCAATCCAGCTGTCATCCTCATGCAAATTCCCCCTACTGCAAAATTTTTCACTGTTATTGACCTCTGTTCTGCTTTCTTTTCTGTCCCTCTGCACCCTGACAGCCAATACCTCTTTGCATTTACATACAAAGGAGTACAGTACACCTGGACTCACTCCCCCAAGGCTTCATTGACAGCCCAAGTATTTTCTCCCAGGCCTTGCATGACTGTTTACAATCCTTTCAACCTGAGAGTTGATCAGTGCTATTACAGTATGTCGATGACTTATTGTTGTGTTCTGATTCACTCGAATCGTACTTGAAAGACACGAAACAGCTTCTGTTTCATCTTTCCCAAACGGGACACAAGGTTTCAAAGGATAAGTTGCAGTTGTGCCAGACCAGGGTAAAATATTTGGGACATTGCTTGACGCAAGGACTTAGACACCTCACCGCTGATAGAATACAGGTGATTCGCGACATGACTCTGCCACAAACCCAGCAACAGATCCGCACTTTCCTTGGAATGTGTGGGTACTGCCGAAACTGGATTCCAGGGTTCTCTATACTGGCTTTACCTTTGCAAGAAATGGTCTCTTCGAACAAACCAGATCGGATCTCGCACACAGATGAGTCCGAACTGGCATTTGAGAGACTCAAACAGTGCCTATCACAGGCACCTGCATTAGGTGTGCCAGATTATGGGAAACCCTTTGAATTGTACGGTACGGAAAGTGCTGGGTGTGCGGCAGGTGTCCTAACCCATAGACATGGTGATGCCAGCAGGCCGGTAGCTTACTACAGTGCACAGTTGGACACTGTAGCGCAGTCTCTCCCCACATGCTTGCGAAGTGTTGCAGCGATAGCTTTGCTAGTAAGTAAAAGCGAAGACGTAGTGTTAGGACACAACCTGACCATCCATACACCTCATGCTGTATCAGCCTTACTGAACTCCGCCCAAACCAGACATGTCTCATCAGCGTGGTTTACAAGGTGGGAATTATCACTGATGGCCCCTGTAAACATCACCATTAAGAGATGCAGCTCACTAAATCCTGCAACTTACTTGCCAAGTGTGCCTGGACAGGCACAAAGGGTGGAGGATGAGAATGATGGTGAAGGAGGATTTAGTGCAGACACTGATACGCATGATTGTATAGAATACCTGAATCAGACTTTCACTGCGAGACCTGACATTAGTGACAACCCACTGGAAGGCGCAGATTTTACCTTTTACACTGACGGTAGTTGCCACAGACAGACGGACTCGGGAGACCTGTGCACTGGATACGCAGTTGTAGACGACAGAGGTATCATAGAAGTTGAACCCCTGGGCCCACCGCACTCAGCACAAGTTGCTGAGTTGGTCGCCCTAACCAGAGCGTGTGAATTGGCCAAGGGTAAGTCAGCTAATATATACACAGATTCTAGGTATGCCTTTGGAGTGGTGCATGATTTCGGGGCCCTATTGCGCCTCAGAAATTGCATGACGGCAGCTGGCACACCTGTAGCGCATGCGTCCCACATTAAAAGACTTCTAACAGCGATACAGGAACCAGACAGAGTGGCTGTTATCAAGTGTAAAGCACATACTTACAACCAAGACCCAATTTCACTTGGTAACAGCTGGGCAGACGAAGCTGCTAAATCAGCAGCCAGCACCCCCATACAAACGAACATCACATCACTGATGACATTCAACACAATCAATACACAACAATTAATTGAAATGCAAGATTTGTGTTCTTTACAGGAAAAGGCAGTCTGGAGGTCAAAGGGATATGGCCAGGAATCCACGGAACTGTGGACAGGTGGACAAGGTAAGCCAGTAGCCCCCAGAGCATATCTTCCAAGCTTAGCTGAGGCGGCACACGGTCTGACTCATCTTGGTAAAGAGGGTATGTGTAAGCTGGTGAGAGCCTACTGGTGTGCGCCAGGATTCTCTTCTCATGCAGGTAACAGAGCAATGACATGTTTTACTTGCTTGAGGAAGAATATTGGAAAGTCAATACCAACAGAGCCATCCCATATCCCTCCGACAGACGGCCCTTTTCAGGTAATACAAATCGATTTCATACAGTTACCACCCTGTAGGAATTTAAAATATGTGTTAGTTTGTATTGATGTATTTTCAAATTGGGTAGAAGCATTCCCTGCTGCCACAAATACTGCTACGTTCACTGCAAAGAAAATTGTGCAGGAATTTGTGTGTAGATATGGTATCCCTAGAATAATTGAAAGTGATAGGGGTACCCATTTTACAGGTGAAGTCTTTCAGGTCATGTGCAAACTGATGGGAATTAATAGCAAGCTGCATACTCCGTACCGTCCACAAGCGAGTGCAAAGGTGGAGAGAGTGAATAGCACTATTAAAAACAAGCTGAGCAAATTAATGGTTGAAACTGGATTGTCGTGGCCAGAAGCTTTGCCACTAGTGTTGTACAGCATCAGAACCACTCCCAGGTCTCCCCTTAACCTATCACCCTTTGAAATCCTTTTTGGTCGAATACTCATGTAATGATAGACCCCCAGGATGATTTGAAATGTAATAATGAAGTGACTGTGAAATATTTGGTTGGGATGAGCCAGCAGCTGAGAAATCAACAGAGAAATTTAAAGCTGGTGATTCCTGACCTACCGAACAGTAATTGTCATGACATTGAACCTGGGGTTTATGTGATGATTCAAAATTTCTTACGCTCAGGTTGCCTCATAGACAGGTGGGAAGGACCATATCAAGTCTTGTTAACCAGCACAACAGCATTGAAGGTCGCCGAAAGAGAGACTTGGATCCACTCGTCCCACTGCAAGAAGGTCGCTGACCTGGAGAGAACTCGTGACAAAGAGCAGAGTGTAGAGAATCTCGTATCACTGGAGTGTCTGTTCCGGGAAAGTTGAGAGGCAGGACTGTTGAAGGGCATCTGAGCACAGAGAGTAACAAGAGCTAGAACGGTTGTCATACCACTTTCTTTTTTCACCTCCCCCTACATTTTTCCTTTCTTTTCTCCTTCTTATTTTCCTCCTTTCCCCTAACGAAATGGATCGATCACAAGAGACTGCGTTTCGGGTTCTGTTAGTAATTCTGGTTTTGATAAGGACAGTTTGTTTTGGTGAGGGTCCCAGAGAGGTCGAGCAGGGATCTGGAATGGGTTCTGATGGCAAGTACGAATTTGTAGGATCTCAGGATCAGCACATCATTTTGGTAAAGGCTGGCATCAGTAAGCGCTCTGGTAGTCAAGGAGCTCGGAGGCACTGTGAGGGGTTATTGTCTGATGAATATTGCATTTGTAGGAATTGTGAGAATATAGTTGAGGATGGGTGCATCCAGAGATGTCAGTCCAACCTTAATATCGACATGGACCGTCATCCGTTGAGTGATTACCACTCACTAGTGGGTAAGGTCTTAAACCAGACAGAATGTTGGGTGTGCTCACAGGTATCTCAAGGTCAGAGCAAGTCAGGATTAGTAGTACCATACCCTTTAGCAATAGATGAGGTACTCGAATTACGGGGTGGGAGACCGGTGGACAAGAAATTTAATATTTCTAGGCCCCCTAGTTTGAAGCTCCACCAGTATCATGTAGATAGATCCTTACTATGTTTCAATATTTCCAATTACCGAAAACTGGGAAATTGGGAAGTGACGTGGAATAACCAGACAATGATCTTTTCACACAGAGCTGATAGGATACCCATAGACTCTGAACTTGTACGCCAAATAGCCAACAGTGGGAGGTATTTCCGGTATAGGTATACTCGTGGAATCAAGACCATGTGGGTTGGAAAAGTATCGCCAGGGTATTGTGCTCATATCATCCAGCCCGATACTTGTACTGAGCAGATGGGAGAACTAGGGATTGGTTTCTTCACTTGGAAAGTTTGTAATATGGTGATGTTATATTTTGTCCCCTATGTTCTCCCAGATGATGCCTATTTCATATGTGGGAGGAAGGCGTACAAGTGGCTTGCCCCAAGCTCAGAGGGATTGTGTTACATTGGGAGAGTACTGCCAGAGGTAATGACTATAACCCATGATAAGATGAAAGACGTTCACCGCAGTGCTCAGGCTCCTTATACTCATACTCACTATGAACACATAGTCAAGAGACACCTCATAGATAGGACAGAGCACGCAGCCTCTGATTTGATCCACAAATCCACCGGGATTCAATTCCCTCTCGCATTAGACATCACCCGTACTGCCAGAGGAATTATAAATTATAGGTATATCCATGCGCTAGCGAACTTGATAGATAATATCACTGAGATGTATGACGACACCTTCAGGTATACGGGAAGGGAGTTACAAGCTTACAAGAAGGAACTGATTCAGCAGAGGATGGTCCTAAATTATATCACAGCCGTGACAGGTGGGTACTGTGTTACTCTGGCAACTCAATATGGGGTGAAGTGCTGTACGTATATTACGAACAGTACTGACGACCCAACGGAGATTATCGATCAAAAGATGGACGATATCTTGCAGTTGAAGTGGGAGTTCAGGAGGAAACACAACCTTACCTTGGCGACTGTGAGTAATGAACTGACCGGCTGGGTCTCATGGCTGAACCCACGAAATTGGTTCTCAGGTTTAGGAGAGTGGGCTCAAAATGTTATTATGAGTGTAGGGAAGTTTCTCCTTTATATCCTGGGAGTCGTCATAATTATTGGTTTGATATTTAGGTGTGTTCGAATTCTGACGCGGTGCAAGCACGGCACAAAATTGATGAGTCTAAGGAGCGAGGGCGCTGTTATAGCAGCAGACTTAATTTATGACCCATCCATAGAGACAGTGTTATGATAAGGATTGCAAATTAATTTCATGGCCTGTTTCTTTCAACCGTTTTTCTTGTGTTTCCCCCTCTGCCCAGATACATCCATCCGGAAAAGACATCTGCCCTACCCAAAATGTTTATGTGGATGTATTTTAGATATGTGTCTTATCTTCATCTCTGCAACCTCCAGTTAATAGCACACATAGTCGACAGGTGATATCCACATATACTAGCACTCACATATGTCTCCCTCCGTGTATCATCAACTAAATGTGCACCCTATTTGTTGGAACAATCCGACAAGAGCTCGGTAGTGTTTGTTGGCCCATTTACAGACCCTTAGTACGGGATGAGAAGGATTTAATGTATACTTCGCAATACCTTGAAGCTTATTTAGAACATATACGGCACGATGATACATGCCCCTCAGACATGGATTCATACATACATGCTTTTTACTATCCCACTAGGTCATACATACCACTCTCTCCCAACCATCCAAACTTCTGTAGATATTGTATAGATATTTTTCTGTTTAGTGATTAGATAGTGGCAGTTATTGGTGACTGCCAAATGGTGGACTGTCAAAGTCGAAAAATATTGCAGTACACACATCACGTACAAACTACACACAGATGGCCTCTGCGGCGTGTACTTGTTCTGTTGTGCGTGCACATATTCGCAATTTGCGTATGTTCGCTCCCGCGGTCCTGCGCATCAGCGCGTGGTATGGGTATTTACGGTAGAGTTTGTGAACGCATGGAGAGCTATCAAAACACATTACATATTTAATCCAAATAGTGCACAATGTACACATAGTCCCCCTGCACCACATCAGAAAGTAACAGCAATTTAAATGTTTCAGAACAAAGGGATTCACCTTTACAGAATAGGAGGGGACAGAACAAGGTCATAAGGTGGTGTTTGGTATCCAGCTGTAGGGTATTTTAAGGGTAACATTCCGGTGTTGGTTTGAGGAAGATCGCATGTTCCTGCGGATAGTTATGTGCAGAAGCAGAATATAGATATAAACTGTATTTACTGTACATTATGTATGCGGCGGGAAGCCAGAGGAGACCACCCACAAGAGCAGTTGGAAGGGACATCGCCCACCTATTCAAACCAACCTATGACCTCTCCTGTACTGTAAAAGTGCATCCCTGTGTCCAATGGACAAAGGGATTACAGTATCCATTGTATTGAGTTTTGGAGGAATTGTATAAAGAGAGCTTGCTGCTGGCCTGGTCAGACACAAGACTCACAAAGTTATCTATCAGATGACCGAGGACCGGGCCGGGAAGCGCAAGCGAATCTACTCACGTATGTACCATTGAATGTAGCCATTTACTCTGTAATATTGAATTGTATTATTTGTATTGTAACCCCCTTTCAGCAATAATACGCTGTGGTTTCGGAACCCAGCGGTTTAATCACAATCTGGTGTCGTGTCTTCGTTGCCCTGCTAAGGTTTAAAGTGTTTTATCATTGCATTGCATTACTGTAAAGGTTTAAAGTGTATCTCTGGGTATGTGCGTGCTGTGTGTACTTTGTACCCCCAGCGCGGCGTTTGTACGCAAAGTCCGTACAGTGATGTCTAGCGGCCGCAGCGGCTCCATGGTAGAGTGTATTCTAAGTGTGTATAAGGTATAGCTTTCATTCCTGTAAGATAATCAGCATTATCAATGACTATAAGACTTTTAGAGTAAAACCTAAAATTCATCCAGCCAAAGTGAAAGTTACAGGGTACACTGGGGAGGAAATTCCTGTGAAAGGTACATGCTTAGTGACACTGAAATATAAGGGACAACAGTTTAAAACATTTCTACTGATTGTGGATAAAAATGTGCAACCGATTCTAGGATTAAGTTCCTGTGAGAAACTAAGCTTGCTAAAGAAAGTTTTTATGGTGACATCACAAGTAGAAGATGACTGCAAATCGATGTTTACAGAATACAGAGACTTGTTTGAAGGTCTAGGTTGTTTGCCTGGAGAGCATAAAATAAATATAGACACGCAAGTTTCTTCAGTGATACACCCCTGTAGAAAAGTGCCATTTGCGCTGAGAGAAAAACTGAAACAAGAGTTAAATCGCATGGAAGCCTTGGGTGTGATACAGAAAGTTGATGAGCCTACTGAATGGGTAAGCTCCTTAGTAATTGTTGAAAAGAATAATGGACAACTCAGAATATGTCTAGACCCCAGAGATTTAAACAAAGCTATTAAACGAGAACATTTCAAACTACCAACCAGAGATGAAATCATGTCGCAATTTGCGAGAGCAAAATGGTTCAGTAAATTGGACGCATCATCAGGATTCTGGAAAATTAAGCTAGATGAGGCCAGGTCAAAGCTTTGTACATTTAATACACCAGAAGGTAGATACAGATTTCTTCGTTCTACCATATGGAATATTGTCTGCTCCAGAAGTATATCACAAAAAGATACACATGATTTTTGAACATATTCCAGGTGTTGAAACGATGATGGATGACATTATTGTTTGGGGATCTACAAAGGAAGAACATGATTCTAGATTGAGACAAGAAATGGAACTTGTCAAGAAAGTGAATCTAAAGCTAAACAAGGACAAATGTGAATTTGGCGTGAATACACTTACCTTTATGGGCGACGTGGTCTCGGATCAAGGTGTAAAACCAGACCCAAGGAAAATATCAGCCATAGTGAACATGGAACGTCCTAACAACAAAGATGACGTCAGAAGATTCCTAGGAATGATTACTTACTTAGGAAAGTTTATTTCTCAACTCTCTGAATGAACAGCCTCTCTTAGATGGTTGTTGGACAAAGATAACGAGTGGATGTGGACACATGAACAAGAAGAAAGTTGGCAAAACTTGAAACAGATCATTACAGAGCAACCAGTGCTAAAATTCTTTGATACTGCAAAAAGAATAAGAATTTCAGCAGATGCTTCGCAATTTGGCCTAGGCTCAGTGCTGTTACAAGTACATGAGGATACATGGCAACCAGTAATCTATGCATCAAGAGCACTGACAAGTGCTGAAACAAGGTATGCTCAGATAGAAAAAGAACTTCTAGCGATCACATATACATGTGAGCGATTTCATCAGTTTGTGTATGGTCAAACATTTACAGTGGAAACTGACCACAAGCCATTGGTAGCTATCATGACTAAATCATTACATGACTGTCCCATGAGAATTCAACGAATGCTTATCAGACTACAGAAATATGAAGTACACCTCCTGTACTGTCCTGGCAAATACATGTACATTGCTGATACACGTGCTGTGGACAAAAGTGAAGGTTCTAAAAGTCTGATGGATGAAGAGATAGAAGCCTATGTTAATTTGATCGTAGCTTCTCTACCAGTGTCTCTTGCAAGACAAGAACAGATTAGGAAAGAAACTGAGACAGATGACACAATGAAAGTGTTGAAAGATATCATTATGAAAGGTTGGCCAGCAGAAAAACATGCGTGCCCGCTGTCTATCCATGATTATTGGATGTACCGCAGTGACCTTACAGTTGTCGATGGTATTATTTACAAAGGCAATAGGTTTGTAATACCTGCACGACTAAGAAAAACTATGCTGTGCAAGATACATGAAGGCCACTTAGGAGAAGAAAAATGTAAGCGGAGAGCGCGTGAAGTTATGTATTGGCCAAGAATGAACCAAGACATAGCACAGACTACAGCTACATGTGAATTATGTCTTACGTATAGACCGAAACAACAAGTCGAGCCACTGAGTCCTCACGCAGTGCCAGAGAGACCGTACCAGAAAGTTGGCGCAGATTTGTTTGATTGTAATGGGAAAACGTACATTGTCGTGACTGATTATTACTGTAACTACCCTGAGGTGAAGACACTACATACAACTACTAGTAAAGCCATAATCAATTGCATGAAGCCTATCTTTGCAAGGCATGGTGTTCCTATGGAAGTGTTCACTGACAA
The DNA here is from genome assembly GCF_028390025.1 of Pseudophryne corroboree. NCBI lineage: Eukaryota > Metazoa > Chordata > Amphibia > Anura > Myobatrachidae > Pseudophryne > Pseudophryne corroboree. Next base: position 40,398,715 of record NC_086445.1, on the reverse strand, counting down.
TGGTCCTCAGTTTTCCAGTGCTGAATTTAAACAATTTGCTGATGAGTGGGAATTTGTCCATACTACGTCAAGTCCCCACTATCCACGCTCAAATGGGTTGGTGGAAAGTTCAGTAAAAACTGTAAAGAGTCTCATGAAAAAAGCTCAAGAAGGTAAAGAAGATTTCTACAAAAGTATTTTAATCTACCGCAGTACACCTTTGCAGAATGGACTTTCTCCTGCACAAATGCTGATGGGAAGGAGGATTAGAGCAAATCTCCCGATACATGATGAACTGCTTAATACACATAACTCAGCATTGGTCAGACTGAGTAAGGAACGTCAACAGGCGAAACAGAAACTGTTCCATGACAGGCAAGCAAAAAGCTTATCTGATCTAAAATCAGGTAACCAAGTCCGTCTCAGAGATCACGAGAAAGGTATTTGGGTGCAGAAAGGTATTGTGCAAGCACAAGTAGCACCAAGATCTTATACTATACGTACAGAGCGTGGAACGGAAGTAAGAAGAAATCGGGTGGATTTAAGATCTCAACCTAACCATAATGAAGACGACATGACTGAATAATACCTTTTATCTGACATGTATGATGATCCTCATAATGGTGAACAAACCACGATTCTAGAAAGGTCCAACATGGTCGATGAAACACAGACTGTGTATGAAAGACCCAAAAGGGAAATACGCAGACCTGAGAGACTCATTGAAACGTGTTAGATGATGTTCTTAATATGACGTTGTTAATTGTTGCATTGAAGCGTACAGGGCTTATCTTTAAAGAAAAGAGGATGTGATGTTAGTGTATTAGAATGCTTAATATTTGTAGACACTCCCTTACTAACATGTGTAAGCCTGAATCTTCAGTGATGGTCCCTGGGACCAGGGGGATGCTGGGAAGTGGGTGGTCCAGTGTGCAGTGTGCCTGGAGTTGGTGATGGAATAAACAGCACAGCAGTGAACTCACATGTCTCTGTGTCCTTATGACTGGATTTACAAACATATGAACAAAACACCTATCACCAACTCTGACATCTTTCTCCCATGCATCTGGTGAGAAAGTCATGGCCCTCATTCGTTCCTGTCCCCTCACCACCTCCCCACTTGACCCTATCCCTTCCTGCCTCCTCCGCTACCTCCCTCCTTCTACCAGTTCCCATCTTTCCCACCTTTTCCAGCTTTCCCTCTCATCAGGCACTGTCCCCTCTGCCTTCAAGCATGCACTCATCTCTCCTATTCTTAAAAAAACTACCCTTTATCCAAACATTCTCTCCAGCTACCGACCCATCTCTCTTCTCCCTTTTGCCTCCAAACTCCTTGAGCGTATTGTCTACATCTGCCTTACTTCCTTTCTTTCCTCAAACTCACTGCTTGACCCATTCCAGTCTGGGTTCCGTCCTCTCCACTCCACTGAAACTGCCCTTACAAAAGTATGCAATGACCTCCATGCTGCTAAATCTAAGGGACACTACTCTTTACTTATTCTTCTTGATCTCTCTGCTGCTTTTGACACTGTGGACCACCCTCTCCTACTGCAAAACCTTCACTCCATTGGTCTGCGTGATACAGCCCTCTCTTGGCTGTCTTCCTACCTCTCTGACCGTTCATTCTGTCTCCTCTCATGACTCCACCTCCCCCTCACTTCCACTAACAGTAGGTGTACCCCAAGGTTCTGTCCTTGGTCCTCTTCTTTTCTCTCTCTATACATCCTCACTAGGTAAGCTCATTAGTTCTTTTGGTTTCCAATATCATTTCTATGCTGATGACACTCAAATCTATCTTTTCTCTCCAGACCTCTCCCCTGCTCTCCTCACTCGTATCCCCAACTGTCTCTCTGCTATGTCTGTTTGGATGTCCCAGCGCTTTCTTAAACTTAACATGTCTAAGACTGAGCTGATCATCTTCCCTCCCTCCCGCATAACCTCACCTCCTACAATCTCATTATCTAGTGATGGCACTACTATCTCCTCTAGCCCCCAAGTATGCTGTCTTGGAGTAATCCTTGACTCCTCCCTCTCCTTCAAACCACACATTCAGCACCTCTCACAAACCTGCCGTTTTCATCTAAAAAATATTTCCAGGATCAGACCCTTTCTCACCCAGGATGCTACTAAGACTCTTATCCACTCACTGGTCATCTCTAGGCTGGACTACTGTAATCTTCTCCTGACTGGCATGCCTGACAAATACCTATCTCCACTCCAATCTATCCTCAATGCTGCTGCCCGGCTCATTTTCCTCACCAAACGCACTACGTCCACCTCTCCTCTCTTACAAGACCTTCACTGGCTCCCCTTCCCTTTCAGAATCCATTTCAAGCTTCTCACACTCACTTACAAAGCCCTCACCCACTCCTCTCCCATCTACATCTCTGACCTTATCTCCCGTTACACTCCCACCCGTCCTCTTCGCTCTGCTAATGCACGCCGACTCTCCTGCCTACTCCATTTCTCTGGAATTCCCCACGTCTCCCCCTCAGACTCTCCACCTCTCTACAGAACTTCAAACGGGTTCTCAAGACCCACTTACTTTAATAATCTTCAACTGCACCAAATCCAGCAGTCTTCTGCCACCTGATACTTATTCTAGTGTTATCTGCTGATGTAGCTATGTTTATTTACCCTGTACTTGTCCTATATTGTCGTCAACTGTAAGTTGCTGTTTTCCTGTTTTGATTATTTGTTTATGTACTCTGTAATTGGGCGCTGCGGAACCCTTGTGGCGCCATATAACTAAAGGATAATAATAATAATAATAATAATAATAATAATAAAACCAATCATCGTTGGGGCGGTAGTGCAAAGTATAAGTGGCCTAGGTTGTTTTCTGGTGCAGCCACACCCGCCTAGATGGTGAGCAGCACCTACAGAGGGGTGAGATGAACCCTAGACTGCACACCATAGCTGCTGTAATGATGGGGCCAAGCATTTCCAACATAGTATGGCCACCCCCTAGCATGCTTGGTCATGCCCCCACTTACTACTAAAGCATGGAGTTTCTTTGACAGTCATGTATGATATTTAGAGTTGCGTGTAAGTACAGTACATTTGCCCAACAAAGTACATTTGCCCACCTCAGCAGGTTAGGCCCTCCCCCCCGCACAGGTGTGAAAGCATAGCATGACGGCAATGCTTTTGCACCCGCCAAGTAGCTCCCTGCCTGCCATGTTCTGGGTCGCAGCGGCTGCGTGTGATGCTGCACCTACAGAACTGATGAGTTAATTCTGGAGCTGACTGCCGATGGCTTTGCGCAGGATGTACGGTTATGTGCTTGAAGATATGTGCAGCTGAAACTACGGACAAGGAAACACAAGTTAGTAAACGCATCTTTGCTCATTTAATTATGTTCTTTACGATAAATTGTGCATCAGGCCCCAGGCAGCTATGTAGGTGGTGACAGGGTGAGCCTCATTTGTCTTTGTCTCCTTCTTCAATACTGAAATTACAGGGGGTCCTGACTTACAGGAAACGCCTATCCTGCCAAGAGAGAGGGAGAGATGAGAAGGGACCCCCTTCACCATTCTATTAACCGCAGCAGAGCCGGATACATGCGTCACAAGGTGCGGGCCACACCCGGATGTCACCCTTCCAAGGCATACTTGCCTACTTTCCCTAAACTGCGGGAGGCTCCCGTTTTTGCAGTATCTCCCCGCACCCCTGGAAGAGTAGGCAGGCCTCCCGCATCCTGCTCGCACCCTAGTGATGGAGAGATAATCTCCCGTATTCACAGGTCCGTGGGGTGGGGAAGAGGTTAAAATGACGCAAATTGCATCATTTTAGCCCCGCCCCCTTCAGCGGACCCGCAAATCGCTGTGTTTTCTGATGTGGAGTCGGGGCTTGATGATGTCACAGCCCTGGCCCCGCCCCCGAAGTCTCCTGCAGGGTCTCCTCTCCAGGCTACTCCCGGAGAGAAGAAATCTAAAGTAGGCAACTACGTTCCAAGGGGTGAACGTGACACCAATATGCTGACCCCTCTGCAGTAACAGAAACCCAGAGGGGCAGTGACATTATCCTGCAGGATCCATCGCCTCCGCTTCTCATAATAGACCCTTGAACATTGTTAAACTCCAGAACCTCTGTTTTATCAGATCACTTTCACCGTAGCGTAATAACAATGGAACAAAATACTGTACTTGCAAGATGCACTTTCTACTTCTCGCTGGCAACAGCTGGCTCTCTTATGATATCCGTAGTAGAGCAGAGATAAAGAGAATACATTCACAAATTGTGTCGTTGCAGAATCTAGTGGTTCTTCTTATCTGGGTCCCTGTTGCAAAATCTGCATTAAACATAAGCAAACAAAAAGCATTCCTGCCCCACAGATACTACAATCTATATGGCAGTGTGCATAGATACATACTGTACATGGAAAATGATAAGTGCATGACAAGGTATATGAAACCCACAGATACTTTTCTTACTGCAAAACAAAGCAGAAGCTTAATACAGTTCTATGTATTTACTTTTAAAAATGTTAGGTTCATTTTTCAGATTAACCCGCGCTTCAAGGGTAGTTCCTGCAGGTAACATATAATAGTGTCCATCTCTATAATTATAATTAGCATTTAACAACCATATATTTACGGTACTTCTCCCAAAAAAACTAAATATGACATTTAATTTTAAATAGCTTTATTTTTTGGGCAGTCAGTGGAACATTAATTCTGAAGGCAGCCTATAAGACGTAAGAAGACGGTACAGTATGTCCTATGATGCACACCCTTACTACTCTCCCTACTGGCCACTACTCACGGAACACTATCCAACTTAAAAAAGTCGGAAAATGCTGTCTTTCCGACAAGACGGCAGTTCCGACTTCAATTGAATACCCCCCTATGACATCAATCCCTGAATATTACATCATCCCACCGTAATCACCATTCTTCATCATATCTCTTCATACTGTCATACTGTTTCCCTATATTGTCAATCCCCCAATATTACATCATTTCACCATCATTCTCTCATCATGTCTCTCCATATCATCATATTGTTCCCCCATATCACCAATCCCTCAATATTACATCATTCCACCATCATCATTCCCTCATATTGGGGATCATTCCGAGTTGATCGCTAGCTGCCGTTGTTCGCATCGCAGCGATCAGGCTAAAAATTGGCTGTTCTGCGCATGCATATGGGCCGCAGTACGCACGTGTGAAGAACTTTCACACAAAACTATGCATTTTTACACAAGGCCGAGCGACTCTTTTCAGTCGCTCTGCTGATCAGTGAGTGATTGACAGGAAAGGGGCCTTTATGGGAGGTAACTGACCGTTTTCCGGGAGTGTGCTAAAAAACGCAGGCGTGTCAGAAGATAACGCAGGCGTGCCTGGGGAAACGGGGGAGTGGCGGCCCGAACGCAGGGCGTGTTTGTGACGTCAAAACAGGAACTAAACTGTCTGCAGTGATCGCAAGGTAGGAGTAGGTTTGGAGCTGCTCAGAAACTGCATGAAAATTTTTTCGAGCAGTTCTGCTAACCTTTCGTTCGCACTTCTGCTAAGCTAAGATACACTCCCAGAGGGCGGCGGCCTAGCGTTTGCACGGCTGCTAAAAGCAGCTAGCGAGCGATCAACTCGGAATGAGGGCCATTGTCTCTCCATATCATCATATTGTTCCCAATATGATCAATCCCCCAATACTACATTATCCTGCCATCATCATTCTCTCATCATGTCTCTCCATATCATATTGTTCCCCCATATCATCAATCCCCCAATATTATATTGTCCCACCATCATCATTCTTTCATCATGCCTCTCCATATCATCATATTGTTCCCCCATATCATCAATCCCCCAATATTACATTGTCCTATTGTCATCATTCTCTCATCATGTCTCTCCATATCATCATATTGTTCCCCCATATCATCAATCCCCCAATATTTCATTGTCCTACCGTCATCATTCTCTCATCATGTCTCTCCATATCATCATATTGTTCCCCCATATCATCAATCCCCCAATATTTCATTGTCCTACCGTCATCATTCTCTCATCATGTCTCTCCATATCATCATATTGTTCCCCCATATCATCAATCCCCCAATATTACATTGTCCCACCATCATCATTCCCTCATCATGTCTCTCCATATCATCATATTGTTCCCCCATATCATCAATCCCCCAATATTACATTGTCCTACCGTCATCATTCTCTCATCATGTCTCTCCACATCATCATGTTGTTCCCCCATATCATCAATCCCCCAATATTTCATTGTCCTACCGTCATCATTCTCTCATCATGTCTCTCCATATCATCATGTTGTTCCCCCATATCATCAATCCCCCAATATTACATTGTCCTACCGTCATCATTCTCTCATCATGTCTCTCCATATCATCATATTGTTCCCCCATATCATCAACCCCCCAATATTACATTGTCCTACCGTCATCATTCTCTCATCATGTCTCTCCATATCATCATATTGTTCCCCCATATCATCAATCCCCCAATATTACATTGTCCCACCATCATCATTCCTTATCTCCTCATATCATAATTTGCTGTTTCCCCATATTGTCAATTCCCAAATTTACACCATCCCAAAATCATCATACCCTCATTACTGTATGTCTCTCCATATCATCATATTGTTCCCATATATCATCAATCCCCCAATATAAATCATCATTCCACCATCATTTCCTTACCATGTTTCTCCATATCATCATGTTCTTCCGCATACCATCAATTGTCCAATATTACATCATCAAACCATCATCATTCCCTTATCATATCTCTATTATCATCAGATTGTTCCCCCATATCATCAATTCCCCATTATTACTTCATCCCACCATCATCATGTCTCTCCCTATCATCACATTGTTCCCCTCTGTCACCAGTCCTCCAATATTAATCATCATCCTGCCATCATCATTCCTTTATCATGTCTCTCTATATCATCATATTGTTCCCCTATATCAGTGGTGGCCAACATGTGGCTCTTGAGCCACATGTGGCTCTTTCTTCATTCAAATGTGGCTCCCAACACTCAGAGTCACCGCTGCACTCCAGCCAGACATGCAGCAGCACTACGTAGACTGAGAACTGAGGGAGCCAAATACACAGCTGGCTGGAGTGACACAGGTGGGTGCTGGCTGGAGTGACACAGGTGGGTGCTGGCTGGGGTGACACATGGGGGAACTGAAGTGTATTATGTGAATCTGGCTTTTCAATATATTTTATGCGGATTTGGCTTTTTCAATTATTTGATGTAGAAGTGGCTTTTTCATTGTTTTTTATGTTGGATCTGGCTTTTTCAATGTATTTTATACCAGGGGCGTGGCCTAGCAGGCACAAGGTCACACCCCATTTTTGCAAGTGCGCCTTCGGCTCGAAGTTGCCTCTCTGATGTACCTAACAAGATTTCTTGGCTCTTTGTCTCTGACTGGTTGGCCACCCCTGCCCTATATCATCAATCACTCAATAGTACCTCATCATGTCTCTCCATATCATCATATTGTTCCCCCATATCATCAATTCCCCAATATTACATCATCCTACTATCACCATTCCCCTATCATGTCTCAATATCATCAAATTCTTCCCTATATCATCAATCCCCCAATATTAATCATCATCCCACCATCATCATTCCCTTACCATGTCTCTCTATATCATAATATTGTTACCCCATGTCATCAATCCCCTAATATGACATCTCCCATCATCATTCCCTTATCATGTCTCTAATATCATCAGATGCTTCCCTATATCATCTACCCCTGATTATTACATCATCCCACCATCATCATTACCTCATCATGTCCCTCCATATCATCATATTGTTCCTGCATATCATCAATCCCCCAATATTTCATCATCCCCACCATCATCATTCCCTTATCATGTCTCCCCATATCATCATATTGTTACCCCATGTCATCAATTCCCTAATATGACATCATCCCTCCATACATGATTCCTCCCCAGTTTTGCTATGAGGCCGGTCCATGGGTTCCATCCCTGTCATCATCCCACCATCATCCTTTCTTCATCATGTCTCTCCATATCATCATATTGTTTCCCCCATATCATCAATCCCCCAATATTACATCATCCCACCATCATCATTCCCTCATCATGTCTCTCCATATCATCATATTATTCCCCCATATCATCAATCCCCAATATTACATCATCCCACCATCATCATTCCCTCATCATGTCTCTCCATATCATCATATTGTTCCCCCATATCATCAATCCCCAATATTACATAATCCCACCATCATCAGTCCCTTATCATGTCTCTCCATATCATCCTCTTATTCCCCCATATCATCAATCCCCAATATTACATCATCCCAGCATCATCATTCCCTCATCATGTCTCTCCATATCATCATATTATTCCCCCATATCATCAATCCCCAATATTACATCATCCCACCATCATCCTTTCTTCATCATGTCTCTCCATATCATCATATTGTTCCCCCCATATCATTAATCCCCCAATATTACATCATCCCACCATCATCATTCCCTCATCATGTCTCTCCATATCATCATATTATTCCCCCATATCATTAATCCCCAATATTACATCATCCCACCATCATCATTCCCTCATCATGTCTCTCCATATCATCATATTGTTCCCCCATATCATCAATCCCCAATATTACATAATCCCACCATCATCAGTCCCTTATCATGTCTCTGCATATCATCATATTATTCCCCCATATCATCAATCCCCAATATTACATCATCCCACCATCATCATTCCCTCATCATGTCTCTCCATATCATCATATTGTTCCCACATATCATCAATCCCCAATATTACATAATCCCACCATCATCATTCTCTCATCATGTCTCTCCATATCATCATGTTGATCCCCATATCATCAATTGCCCAATATTACATCATTGAACCATCATCATTCCTTTTTCATGTCTCTAATATCATCAGATTCTTCCCCATATTATCTATCCCTGATTATTACATCATCCCACCATCATCATTACCTCATCATGTCTCTCCATATAATCATATTGTTCCTGCATATCATCAATCCCCCAATATTTCATCATCCCCACCATCATCATTCCCTCATCATGTCTCTCCATATAATCATATTGTTCCTGCATATCATCAATCCCCCAATATTTCATCATGTATTTTATACCAGGGGCGTGGCCTAGCAGGCACAAGGTCACACCCCATTTTTGCAAGTGCGCCTTCGGCTCGAAGTTGCCTCTTTGATGTACCTAACAAGATTTCTTGGCTCTTTGTCTCTGACTGGTTGGCCACCCCTGCCCTATATCATCAATCACTCAATAGTACATCATCCCCTCATCATGTCTCTCCATATCATCATATTGTTCCCCCATATCATCAATTCCCCAATATTACATCATCCTACTATCACCATTCCCTTATCATGTCTCAATATCATCAAATTCTTCCCTATATCATCAATCCCCCAATATTAAGCATCATCCCACCATCATCATTCCCTTACCATGTCTCTCTATATCATAATATTGTTACCCCATGTCATCAATCCCCTAATATGACATCATCCCATCATCATTCCCTTATCATGTCTCTAATATCATCAGATGCTTCCCTATATCATCTACCCCTGATTATTACATCATCCCACCATCATCATTACCTCATCATGTCCCTCCATATCATCATATTGTTCCTGCATATCATCAATCCCCCAATATTTCATCATCCCCACCATCATCATTCCCTTATCATGTCTCCCCATATCATCATATTGTTACCCCATGTCATCAATTCCCTAATATGACATCATCTCTCCATACAAGATTCCTCCCCAGTTTTGCTATGAGGCCGGTCCATGGGTTCCATCCCTGTCATCATCCCACCATCATCCTTTCTTCCTCATGTCTCTCCATATCATCATATTGTTCCCCCATATCATCAATCCCCAATATTACATAATCCCACTATCATCAGTCCCTTATCATGTCTCTCCATATCATCATATTATTCCCCCATATCATCAATCCCCAATATTACATCATCCCACCATCATCATTCCCTCATCATGTCTCTCCATATCATCATATTATTCCCCCATATCATCAATCCCCAATATTACATCATCCCACCATCATCAGTCCCTTTTAATGTCTCCCCATATCATCATATTATTCCCCCATATCATCAATCCCCAATATTACATCATCCCACCATCATCATTCCCTCATCATGTCTCTCCATATCATCATATTATTCCCCCATATCATCAATCCCCAATATTACATCATCCCACCATCATCATTCCCTCATCATGTCTCCCCATATCATCATATTATTCCCCCATATCATCAATCCCCAATATTACATCATCCCATCATCATCATCATTCCCTCATCATGTCTCCCCATATCATCATATTGTTACCCCATGTCATCAATTCCCTAATATGACATCATCCCTCCATACATGATTCCTCCCCAGTTTTGCTATGAGGCCGGTCCATGGGTTCCATCCCTGTCATCATCCCACCATCATCCTTTCTTCATCATGTCTCTCCATATCATCATATTGTTTCCCCCATATCATTAATCCCCCAATATTACATCATCCCACCATCATCATTCCCTCATCATGTCTCTCCATATCATCATATTATTCCCCCATATCATCAATCCCCAATATTACATCATCCCCACCATCATCATTCCCTCATCATGTCTCTCCATATCATCATATTGTTCCCCCATATCATCAATCCCCAATATTACATAATCCCACCATCATCAGTCCCTTATCATGTCTCTCCATATCATCCTATTATTCCCCCATATCATCAATCCCCAATATTACATCATCCCAGCATCATCATTCCCTCATCATGTCTCTCCATATCATCATATTATTCCCCCATATCATCAATCCCCAATATTACATCATCCCACCATCATCCTTTCTTCATCATGTCTCTCCATATCATCATATTGTTCCCCCCATATCATTAATCCCCCAATATTACATCATCCCACCATCATCATTCCCTCATCATGTCTCTCCATATCATCATATTATTCCCCCATATCATCAATCCCCAATATTACATCATCCCACCATCATCCTTTCTTCATCATGTCTCTCCATATCATCATATTGTTCCCCCCATATCATTAATCCCCCAATATTACATAATCCCACCATCATCATTCCCTTATCATGTCTCTGCATATCATCATATTATTCCCCCATATCATCAATCCCCAATATTACATCATCCCACCATCATCATTCCCTCATCATGTCTCTCCATATCATCATATTGTTCCCACATATCATCAATCCCCAATATTACATAATCCCACCATCATCATTCTCTCATCATGTCTCTCCATATCATCATGTTGATCCCCATATCATCAATTGCCCAATATTACATCATTGAACCATCATCATTTCTTTTTCATGTCTCTAATATCATCAGATTCTTCCCCATATTATCTATCCCTGATTATTACATCATCCCACCATCATCATTACCTCATCATGTCTCTCCATATAATCATATTGTTCCTGCATATCATCAATCCCCCAATATTTCATCATCCCCACCATCATCATTCCCTCATCATGTCTCTCCATATAATCATATTGTTCCTGCATATCATCAATCCCCCAATATTTCATCATGTATTTTATACCAGGGGCGTGGCCTAGCAGGCACAAGGTCACACCCCATTTTTGCAAGTGCGCCTTCGGCTCGAAGTTGCCTCTTTGATGTACCTAACAAGATTTCTTGGCTCTTTGTCTCTGACTGGTTGGCCACCCCTGCCCTATATCATCAATCACTCAATAGTACATCATCCCCTCATCATGTCTCTCCATATCATCATATTGTTCCCCCATATCATCAATTCCCCACTATTACATCATCCTACTATCACCATTCCCTTATCATGTCTCAATATCATCAAATTCTTCCCTATATCATCAATCCCCCAATATTAAGCATCATCCCACCATCATCATTCCCTTACCATGTCTCTCTATATCATAATATTGTTACCCCATGTCATCAATCCCCTAATATGACATCATCCCATCATCATTCCCTTATCATGTCTCTAATATCATCAGATGCTTCCCTATATCATCTACCCCTGATTATTACATCATCCCACCATCATCATTACCTCATCATGTCCCTCCATATCATCATATTGTTCCTGCATATCATCAATCCCCCAATATTTCATCATCCCCACCATCATCATTCCCTTATCATGTCTCCCCATATCATCATATTGTTACCCCATGTCATCAATTCCCTAATATGACATCATCCCTCCATACATGATTCCTCCCCAGTTTTGCTATGAGGCCGGTCCATGGGTTCCATCCCTGTCATCATCCCACCATCATCCTTTCTTCCTCATGTCTCTCCATATCATCATATTGTTCCCCCATATCATCAATCCCCAATATTACATAATCCCACCATCATCAATCCCTTATGTCTCTCCATATCATCATATTATTCCCCCATATCATCAATCCCCAATATTACATCATCCCACCATCATCATTCCCTCATCATGTCTCTCCATATCATCATATTATTCCCCCATAGCATCAATCCCCAATATTACATCATCCCACCATCATCAGTCCCTTTTAATGTCTCCCCATATCATCATATTATTCCCCCATATCATCAATCCCCAATATTACATCATCCCACCATCATCATTCCCTCATCATGTCTCTCCATATCATCATATTATTCCCCCATATCATCAATCCCCAATATTACATCATCCCACCATCATCATTCCCTCATCATGTCTCCCCATATCATCATATTATTCCCCCATATCATCAATCCCCAATATTACATCATCCCACCATCATCATTCCCTCATCATGTCTCCCCATATCATCATATTGTTCCCCCCATATCATTAATCCCCCAATATTACATCATCCCACCATCATCATTCTCTCATCATGTCTCTCCATATCATCATATTGTTCCCCCATATTATCAATCCCCAATATTACATCATCCCACCATCATCATTCCCTCATCATGTCTCTCCATATCATCATATTGTTCCCCCATATCATCAATCCCCAATATTACATCATCCCACCATCATCATTCCCTCATCATGTCTCCCCATATCATATTATTCCCCCATATCATCAATCCCCAATATTACATCATCCCCACCATCATCATTCCCTCATCATGTCTCTCCATATCATCATATTATTCCCCCATATCATCAATCCCCAATATTTCATCATCCCACCATCATCATTCCCTCATCATGTCTCTCCATATCATCATATTATTCCCCCATATCATCAATCCCCCAATATTACATCATCCCACCATCATCATTCCCTCATCATGTCTCTCCATATCATCATATTCCCCCATATCATCAATCCCCAATATTTAATCATCCCACCATCATCATTCCCTCATCATGTCTCTCCATATCATCATATTATTCCCCCATATCATCAATCCCCAATATTTCATCATCCCCACCATCATCATTCCCTCATCATGTCTCCCCATATCATCATATTGTTACCCCATGTCATGAATTCCCTAATATGACATCATCCCTCCACAGGCCCGGCGCTACCCGCTCAGCAAAGGAATGCAAAGCAGGTAGGCGCCGGGTAGAAGAGGCGCTCTGCCTGCTTTGCATCCCTGTGCTGCGCCTGGCACCCTGCTGCTGCTGCCGGCTGCTGTGCCTGTCACACTGACAGGCAGTGGCGCTGGCAGCATGATGAAGCCTCCTCCTTCCTATGAGAGCATTACGTCACACTCCACGGCCCAGCCCAAAAAGGGGGCGGAGCTACACGGTGCCAAGGGCGAAGCTACATGGGACCAGGATGCAGAGGAGGACAAACAGCATGGTAAGTTGGGGGAGAGTGATTGAAAAAGTGTGTGTGTGGTGCTGGTAGGTGGGGGGGTGAGGGGGGTGCGTGTGTGGGGGCGGAGGGTGTGCGTGTGTGGGGAGGAGGGGTGTGTGTGTGGGGGGGAGGTGGGGGTGTGTGTGCCAGGTCAGCATTCAGCAAACCCAACCCCTCCAGCTCACCCAGTGTGATTGCAGCAAACACCACCCCCTCAAGCACCTCAGCCACGCTGTGCCCCTCCGCTGCCGCCATGAAGCACCCCCCCCCCCCCCCAGAGTCTTTACAGCTGCGGTGATCGGCGCACAAGGGGAAACGCGCTCGCCCTGCCCCAAGTAAGTAGACCAGCATTGTGGTGGCCGCTGTGGGCAGAGAGAGACAGGCAGCGCTGAGGCAGATATCTGGTATCCAGGGTGGGCGGCTCTGAGCGATGCACAGCAGGTCAGGTCATTCGGCAGGGGGAGGGTACGGCCCGGGCTACAAGCTCCTAGGGTAACGTACCCACTGAGATCTCGTGATATTACAGACACCCTGATGTCACGCTGTACTCCCCCCCTCCTCTGTGTTCTGTCACTGTGTATCCCCCCGTGTTCTGTCACTGTGTCACCCCCATGTTCTGTCACTGTGTATCCCCCCCATGTTCTGTCACTGTGTTCCCCCCCATGTTCTGTCACTGTGTATCCCCCCCCATGTTCTGTCACTGTGTTCCCCCCATGTTCTGTCACTGTGTATCCCCCCCATGTTCTGTCACTGTGTTCCCCCCCATGTTCTGTCACTGCGTCACTCCCCCTCGTGTTCTATCACTGCGTCACTCCCCCTAGTGTTCTACCACTGCGTCACTCCCCCTCGTGTTCTGTCACTGTGTATCCCCCCCATGTTCTGTCACTGCGTCACTCCCCTTTGAGTTCTGTCACTGTGTATCCCCCCCCCCCCCGTGTTCTATCACTGCGTCACTCCCCTTTGTGTTCTGTCACTGTGTATCCCCCCCCCCGTGTTCTATCACTGCGTCACTCCACCTCGTGTTCTGTCACTGTGTATCCCCCCCGTGTTCTGTCACTGTGTCACCCCTGTATTCTGTCACTGTGTATCCCCCCCATGTTCTGTCACTGTGTTCCCCCCCATGTTCTGTCACTGCGTCACTCCCCCTCGTGTTCTATCACTGCGTCACTCCCCCTCGTGTTCTATCACTGCGTCACTCCCCCTCGTGTTCTATCACTGCGCCACTCCCCCTCGTGTTCTGTCACTGTGTATCCCCCCCGTGTTCTGTCACTGTGTCAACCCCCCTCGTGTTCTGTTACTGTGTATCCCCCCATGTTCTGTCACTGTGTATCCCCACCGTGTTCTGTCACTGTGTCACCCCCCCCGTGTTCTGTCACTGTGTCACCCCCGTATTCTGTCACTGTGTTCCCCCCCATGTTCTGTCACTGCGTCACTCCCCCTCGTGTTCTATCACTGCGTCACTCCCCCTCGTGTTCTATCACTGCGTCACTCCCCCTCGTGTTCTATCACTGCGTCACTCCCCCTCGTGTTCTATCACTGCGTCACTCCCCCTCGTGTTCTATCACTGCGTCACTCCCCCTCGTGTTCTATCACTGCGTCACTCCCCCTCGTGTTCTGTCACTGTGTCAACCTCCCTCGTGTTCTATCACTGCGTCACTCTACCTCGTGTTCTATCACTGCGTCACTCCCCCCGTGTTCTGTCACTGTGTATCCCCCCCGTGTTCTGTCACTGTGTATCCCCCCATGTTCTGTCACTGTGTTCCCCCCCATGTTCTGTCACTGCGTCACTCCCCCTCGTGTTCTATCACTGCGTCACTCCCCCTCGTGTTCTATCACTGCGTCACTCCCCCTCGTGTTCTATCACTGCGTCACTCCCCCTCGTGTTCTATCACTGCGTCACTCCCCCTCGTGTTCTATCACTGCGTCACTCCCCCTCGTGTTCTATCACTGCGTCACTCCCCCTCGTGTTCTGTCACTGTGTCAACCTCCCTCGTGTTCTATCACTGCGTCACTCCCCCTCGTGTTCTATCACTGCGTCACTCCCCCCTCGTGTTCTGTTACTGTGTATCCCCCCCGTGTTCTGTCACTGTGTATCCCCCCCGTGTTCTGTCACTGTGTCACCCCCGTATTCTGTCACTGTGTATCCCCCCCATGTTCTGTCACTGTGTTCCCCCCCATGTTCTGTCACTGCGTCACCCCCCCCCCCGTGTTCTGT
Organism: Pseudophryne corroboree; assembly: GCF_028390025.1. NCBI lineage: Eukaryota > Metazoa > Chordata > Amphibia > Anura > Myobatrachidae > Pseudophryne > Pseudophryne corroboree. The sequence goes on along the minus strand of NC_086445.1, from coordinate 40,382,592 downwards.
CACTGTGTCACCACCCCCGTGTTCTGTCACTGTGTCACCACCACCCCCGTGTTCTGTCACTGTGTCACCACCACCCCCGTGTTCTGTCACTGTGTCACGCCCCCCCCGTGTTCTGTCACTGTCACCCCCAACGTTCTGTCACTGTGCCCCCCCCCGTGTTCTGTCACTATGTCACGTCACTCTGTCACCCCCCTCCCCCAGTTTGTGTTATGTCATTATGTCACAATCCCCCCCTCTGTGTTCAGTCCCAGTCACTGTGTCACTCAGTTGCTGTGTCGACCCCACCCCCACGTGTTCTCTCACAGCCACTGTGCCGCCCTCCCCTAGATACCATGCACAGGGCCGTAACTAACACTGTGCCAGTGGTGCCTGGCACAGTGCATATGCACTGTGGGCACAGAGCCGCTGGCAGTAGCCTCACGGACCTGCCACCGCTGCACCATCAAACACATGGGAGAGAGGGCGCAAATTAATAGTTTGCAGGGAGGCGCCGAACACCCTAGCACCGGCCCTGTACCTCCATATATGATTCCTCCCCAGTTTTGCTATGAGGCCGGTCCATGGGTTCCATCCCTGTCTAAGCTGATTTAGAGGTGCAGACTATTGCAGCTGTGACTGCCTCTTTTGCCGCAGCGTGATTGCATCTTTAAGATAAAGCCACAGCTGATGGTCTTCCTCCTGAGACACCCACCAACCCTGGTGCTATTCCTCCACTGCACAAAGACGCACCATTGGTCACACCATCAGACAGTGCAGCAGCCCTATGGAGGAGCAGAATGTCCGTCTGAACATGGTCAGTGTAATTGCGGCAGAAGACACCATTGCTAGCTATGACACACCTGTATCTGGCTAGCTCCCCCACCCTCATTACCTCCCAGGAACACCTACTGAAACTGCATCCAAATTCTTTTGGCATCACCCAGCTACAGTATACAGTAGATTGAGAACTGCCTCTGCTAGGGAAATGGCATTGTGCATAATTGTTATCATCCTAACCATTGCACCTTCTCTCTTCTTCCATCTGGCAGACGTTTCAGGTGTATTAGAACAAGAACATCTCATCATCCATCTTAACTTGACTGGTGATTTGTAATTGTTATGTGGATGTCCCAGATCTTAATTTCGTTGTTCTTTTTAACAATGACAATAAAATATCTATCTATCTATCTATCTATCTATCTATCTATCTATCTATCTATCTATCTATCTATCTATCTATCTATCTATCTATCTATCTATCTATCTATCTATCTATCTATCTATCATCATGGGGATACATGCACGGTGCGACTTGCCTGAAAATATTGGTTGCTTGCATTGACACCACTGAATCCTACCCTATACAGATGGAGCCTCGCTCATCTAGTCTTCACTGGTGCACCAAGGCTTATTAGCATAAACCTTTCATCTATTGGTCTCAGCTACAATACAATACAGAGAGAACAATACAGCAGGGGATTAAGGGCCTAATTCAGAGTTGATCGCAGCAGCAAATTTGTTAGCTAATGGGCAAAACCATGTGCAGTGCAGGTGGGGCGGATGTAACATGTGCAGAGAGAGTTAGATTTGGGTGCTGTGTGTTCAAACTGAAATCTAAATTGCAGTGTAAAAATAAAGAAATAAAGCAGTTAGTATTTACCCTGCACAGAAACAAAACAACCCACCCAAATCTAACTCTCTCTGCACATGTTACATCTGCCACACCGAGTCTGGGACTGAGGGTCGACAGCACAAAGATCGACACACCTTAGGTCGACGCCAATTGGTCGACACACCTTAGGTCGACATGGACAAAAGGTCGACATGGACAAAAGGTCGACAGGAACAAGGTCGACATGGAAAAAGGTCGACGTGAGTTTTTTATGTTTTTTTGGTGTCGTTTTCTTCGTAGAGTGACCGGGAACCCCAATTAGTGCACGGCGTCCCCTCGCATGGCTCGCTTCGCTCGCCATGCTTCGGGCATGGTGCCTTTGCTCCGCTACCGCTTCGCTCGGCACACTTTACCGTTCCAATCGTAGTCCACGTGGATCGTTAAGTATGAAAAGGTTCAAAAAAAAGAAAAAGTGAAAAACTCATGTCGACCTTTTTCCATGTCGACCTTGTTCCTGTCGACCTTTTGTCCATGTTGATCTTTTGTCCATGTCGACCTAAGGTGTGTCGACCAATTGGCGTCGACCTAAGGTGTGTCGACCTTTGTGCTGTCGACCTGGAGTCCGGATACCGCCACACCTGTAGTACACATTGGGGGTCATTCTGACCCAATCGCACGCTGCAGTTTATCGAGGCGGCGCGATCGGGTCAGAACTGCGCCGGCGCCGCAACTGACATGCGGGGTGGGATAGCTCTGTGCTGGGCGTCCCCCCGCATGTCTATGGAAATTTTGCAGGCCTACGATCAACTCGGAATGACCCCCATGGTTTTCATGGTTTTGCCCAACTGCTAACAAACTTGCTGCTACGATCAACTCTGAATTACCCCCTAAATCATTACAGCAGGGGATTAAGTCCGACAGCACTGGCTCAATGACTCCTATTAAAGGGATAGATAAGCAGGGCTCCATCTGTATATGTATGAGATTCACATGTCAGTACTCAAAGGACTTAACCAAAGCTCCAACATATATTTTGTGTCTGTGAGCCGGAGTCACTGAGAGTGCAGAGTGACCTGTTACTGCTCTGCTAAGTGCTGTGTGCTCAGATCCTGTAACGTCTGCTGAACATAGCACAGTATAAGGAGCCATAGGCTGCGATATATACCCACAGGGGGCCTTAACCTACATTGGAGTGGAGGACATACTAATCCACAGTGCATTCCAGAGTGAGCTGCACAGCATGTTGCCTCAAGCGACACCCGAGACGCTCTCTAAGCCCTCACACACCTAGACATCTCCTCCACACACATGTATATTACTTTCCTCAGTGCTGGAGATGCCAGTAACCCAGAAAATAAGTTCCTTATGCTGTGCTGCTGACCCCCACACACACACCTGCAGTGTGAGAAAGCTTCCCCAGTCTGCTGCAATACAGGCACACCCCTACATTCCAGGACTGGGGTGATAGGAGACAACGTGTTTTGCTGGAGAAGGATGGGAAACAGGACAGATAGCAGGAATTCCTCAGCAGAGGGAGGTGATCAGCTCCGAACCATGGTGACCTCTCATTAATCCTCCTTTATATCATCACACCATTTGCCTGCGTCTCTACCTGCATTATTTCCACCCGTTTATTAATATTGTTTATTTATTATAAGGCGCCACAAGGGTTCCACAGCGCCGTAAAAATCCCATTAAATTTATTGTCTTTAATCTTTGCAGCTAAATTGAGCTTTAATGTTATTTGATGGGTCGGAGGGTGTGTCTGGACATGCAGGGTGATTCCTAGGGGATCCGGTCTGAAGATCGACAGTATCTAGGTCGACAATGTTTAGGTCGACCACTATAGGTCGACAGTCACTAGGTCGACATGGATGGAAGGTCGACAGGGTTTCTAGGTCGACATGTGCTAGGTCGACAGGTCTAAAGGTCGACATGAGTTTTTCACTTTTTTTTTCTTTTTTTGAATTTTTTCATACTTAACGATCCACGTGGACTACGATTGGAACGGTAATCTGTGCCGAGCGAAGCGAAGGCACCATGCCCGAAGCATGGCGAGCGAAGCGATTTGGGATCCTGGTCACTCTACGAAGAAAACAACACAAAAAAAAAATCATCATGTCGACCTTTAGACCTGTCGACCTAGCACATGTTGACCTAGAAACCCTGTCGACCTTCCATCCATGTCGACCTAGTGACTGTCGACCTATAGTGGTCGACCTAAACATTGTCGACCTAGATACTGTCGATTTGATGAACCACACCCGATTCCTAGAAGGAACTCGGGTAAACCTGAGGCCGCATGAAAAACCTGAGGCCGCATGAAAAACCTGAGGCTACATGAAATGTTCTGGGGGGAACATGTATACAATACGACAATTAAAATGCTAACACATAACAATAGGAGAAGCAGAGGCGGCAGCTCCTGACCCTCTATCTGCCCCTAGGGTGGCAGCGGCACCATCCAGGGTCAATGTTGCAAATCGCACCCTGGGGTCACTAGTAGTCCACTCCTACTGTACTGTATTGTGCTCCTGTGTGAGAAAGGGGAGGGAGGGTGAAACTTCAGAGACTTATAGAGCTGGGAGGCAGCAGAGATCTGCTCAGTGCTCAGTACTGAGCTGCTGGCAGAGAGTGTCCATGTGCTTCTGCGGCAGGAAATGTCTTCCCATTTGCAGGGTTAAATTAAGAGGATAGAGGGTGTCTCCCTGGGCTGTGATTCACATACCACCAACTTTTATAGGGATCAGATTGCATTGCATGACCTTGGCGGATTTGGAAGCAGCTTCTACTTCTATCAAAATATCAACAAGACACAGACACAGCAGCGCACAATGCTGCAGAATGGGGAACCAGAAGTCTCATAGTGACAGCCTGATAACAGGAGATACTCTGGGATCCGGAGCTCCGATGTACTGGGAAGGTGAGTGGCAACTTTGTTGTCCTGGCTGCATTTCTCAGGGCAAGAATTGATTCTGCTTTCACACTTCTTTTCCCACTGGGAAAACTTGGGCTGGCTTTATCTGTCAATGAACTGGCGCTAGGAGTTCTGGTTGGGTAATAATACTAGAAATATAATTATAGAATAGAGACGGTTATCACTGTGGAAGGCAGTCATGCTAACTACAGCTGTCTGATTACAGTCTTTATTAAAGGTATTGCTATCAGTATGTAATAACACCCGGGTAGGTACTGTGGCAGTGCATGCTGGGATGTGTAGTTCCACAGCAGCTGGATTGCTGCAGGTTGCCTACCCCTGTAATAATGGACGTAATAATGGGCAATGCTAAGTAATAATGGACAATTATAATACTTGCAATTGAATGAAATATTATATATTTATCAAACTGTGCTTGCTGTGCTGTCTGCTCTTACAGGTCACAGTTTCCTCATTGTGGTCTGTTGTTTTTTTTAATGATGTATGTGTCATAAGTGTTCGGCGCAATATGGGAATTTATCTAAAGTGTATCTGCCATGTTGTAGGCGGAGCCAGGGGGCAGCCAATCACCTGTGAGGTGACTGAGGTACCTATGTCCGTGGTACCCTGGTTTACAGATTGGCCATGTGCTCATTGGATCAGCCCACAGTATGTTGCCTCCTCGGCGTGTAAGTGATGGCTCCACTCCACGATCAATAAATTACATTGGGGGTCATTCCGAGTTGATCGCTCGCTAGCAGGTTTTAGCAGCCGTGCAAACGCTAAGCCGCCGGCCTCTGGGAGTGTATCTTAGCTTAGCAGAAGTGTGAACGAAAGGATCGCAGAGCGGCTGCATAATTATTTTGTGCAGTTTCAGAGCAGCTTCAGACCTACTCAGCGCTTGCGATCACTTCAGACTGTTCAGTTCCGGATTTGACGTCACAACCACGGCCAGCGTTCGCCCAGTCAAGCCTGCGTTTTTCCTGACACACCTGCGTTTTTTCGAACACTCCCTGAAAACGGTCAGTTGACACCCAGAAACGCCCACTTCATGTCAATCACTCTGCGGCCACCAGTGCAACTGAAAAGCTTCACTAGACCCTGTGTGAAACTACATCGGCCTTTGTGAAAGTACGTCTCATGTGCACATTGCGCCGCATGCGCAGAAGTGCTGTTTTTTTGCATCATCGCTGCGCAGCGAACATTTTCAGCTAGCGATCAACTCGGAATGACCACCCATATACAAAATCAAAAATAATAATTATAATGTAAAAATGACTGTGACAGGTCAGTTATTATTACACAGCTCTGGGTGGTGCTGCTAAGTCATTACAGCGTGTGAAGTGATTTATTGCACTTCTCTCTATTTACCCAACACCTGTAACACCTGTAATACACAGTCTGAGTAATTGGCCATAAATCGGTATAAAATGGACCAGAACCTGGATATAATTTATGGGACTTGTACTAAGTTTCCTGTTACAAGAAAGTGCTGTGGCAGTGACTAGGTTATAACATATGTATTTGTATACTGAGCATCCTCCGCTGTTACTGGACAAGAGGCACCTGCAGGAGTACTGATACCTCAACGAGGTACAGAGCATCTGACAGCAATTACACTGCAAGGCCGTATGGCGGTGGGCATGTAAGACCAACCAGAAAGCCGACAGGGCGGCAAACGCAACGAAGCCCCTTGCGGGCTTGGTGGGTCGCTGCGCTCGCCACAAGTTTTATTCCCACTCTATGGGTGTCGTGAACACCCACAAATTACAATAGCCCTCGAGCCCCTGTCGGCATTCTGGCGGTCTGAATCCCGACGTCGCTATGCTGACTGCTGGGATTCTGAACGTCGGTCTCGTAACTACATCCCACTGTTGTCTGTTACAGGACTGATAGAGGATCCCGGTGGTCACATGACCGACACCGGCATCCCGACACCTAGAATGCCGACAGGGGGTGGGGTAATTATTTTACCCCTCCCCTGTCCTCTACCCTAACCCGTCTGGATTGGTGGCTAGGGCTAAGATAGTAGGGGTGGCGGGTAGGGCTAATCCAGGATGCGGATGACAGGTGATAAAATCGCCCCAACTCGCACTGCGATAATTGATTATATTGCAGGGATGTGTCAATTATCACGTGCAGGGACAGAGCTTGCAGTCAAGCTCTGTCCCTGCGATGATACTCCGCAGCATCATCGGGGTATTTTTCTTAAAAAAATACCCCGATGTCCTGCTGCGCATGCGCCGCCCCTGCCAACATCGCCGCTACCGCCGCAGCAGGGTTGACCTCCCCCCATCACGACTACCCCTGCACGCTGCGGAACAATCCCCCCCCACCCCCAGGAGAGCAATGTACTCACCAGTCCAGGGAGCCGGTCCGCGCTGTCCCTGCTGGGCAGCCCGGCGCCGGATCCTGTGTGCTGCGGTGATCCATCGGACACACATAGCTGATCACTCTGCCGGGTCCCAGCTCAGCTCTCTCTGCCAGGCACAGAGAAAGCTGGGCAAAACGGTGCTTTTCACAGTGCTGCCCTGTGAACTCGCCAGCCTGAGCTGGTGAGATTATCATAGGGCACACTGCGGTATTTTTTCACATTTTTTTTTTTTAGTAAATCTGGTCAGATCACATTTCCCATTATAAGTATGGGGAGTGTGATGTGGGTTACTAAAAAACAGTGAATTAAAGGGTTTGGAGCAGTTTTTCGTGAAAACTGCTCCTAATGCCCTTTAATACATTCAGGTGATACTAAAATAAAGTGAAAAAGGGTGTTTTCACACCCTTTTCACATTATTTTAGTAAAAATAATTTTAATAAATAGACCACTAAGTCACCGGTGATGGTGGCTATGGCTAACACTCAGGCGGGAGGGGGGGGGGGGGGAGGGGGAGTGGTGGTGGCTGCAGCTATTCACCCCTCTAGTGCCTAACCCGAAACACTAACCGTCATCCCTTTACTTACCTTCGGGTTGTCGGCGGTCAGTCAGTGTTCCCGACCGCCAGGATGCTGACCGCTTCCCAACTATACTGCAAGGCCGGATCCTACAGTGTTTACGGTTACAGGACAAATCAGAGTATTATATATATATATATATATATATATATATATAAAATACAAGGTGGAAGCAGACAACGGTCCCTTTCACCAAATAACTTGTGTTTAATGAGGAGCAACAATTACGGGCAGATTGCAGGGTGGGATCATCTGTGGATGTAATGTTCTGCGGATTTGGATGTATCTGTGCTATTACCCAGCGATGTGTGAATGCACAAGGGGCCAAAGCAAAATATATACAGCAATTTGTATGTCTAGACCCATAATTATATAAGTGCAGGATAAACCTCACTGTGGGGCAGGAGAATGATATGGCCGCTCTGAGTCCTTCTAGAGAAGGGGCGGAATGAGGCGTAACATGTAATGGGATGATTTTACCGTATTGTATTTAACTGAAAAAGAATCATGTAGAAATCGGAGGAAACAAAGTTTTATATGACACACGTGATTATTGCGCGCAACCTCGCGTTCCACAGACAGAGGCTACATTGTAACGTTACCGCCTCTTACCAGCGCCTCCGGATGTTTCTGTGCGGCCTGTGCAGAAACTGCAAGAAGACAATACATGAGTGCTAGGTGCCCATTAAAGTGCAATTAAAGTCTGCATTTGTCGTTATAAATATTATATCTAGATTTACTGAACTGAATAATGGGGGTCATTCCGAGTTGTTCGCTCGGTAATTTTTTTCGCATCGCAGCGATTTTCTGCTTAGTGCGCATGCGCAATGTTCGCACTGCGACTGCGCCAAGTAAATTTGCTATACAGTTAGGTATTTTACTCACAGCTTTTTCTTCGTTCAGGCGATCGGAGTGTGATTGACAGGAAGTGGGTGTTTCTGGGCGGAAACAGGCCGTTTTATGGGCGTGTGGGAAAAAACGCTACAGTTTCTGGGAAAAACGCGGGAGTGGCTGGAGAAACGGAGAAGTGTCTGGGCGAACGCTGGGTGTGTTTATGACGTCAAACCAGGAACGACAAGCACTGAACTGATCGCAGATGCCGAGTAAGGTTGAAGTTACTCAGAAACTGCTAAGATGTGTGTAATCGCAATTTTGAGAATCTTTTGTTCGCAATTTTACTATGCTAAGATTCACTCCCAGTAGGCGGCGGCTTAGCGTGTGCAAAGCTGCTAAAAGCAGCTTGCGAGCGAACAACTCGGAATGAGGGCCATTATACATGAAATAACTAATTGTGAGCCAGATCCAGAGATTACCATAAAACTCAATATTTACATAAATCTCTGATGTTTAATGACCTGCGCATGTGCAGATGAAGTCCTGGAACGTCGGTCGCAGTGCAGCTGCAGGCGGCAGGAGAGTGACAGGTGGCAGCCGTTGGGGAGGTTGCCGAGCCCGTTTTTGGGCATGTCAAAGCCAATGATTGCCTCCTCGTCGCAGTTTCACTGGCTGCATGGTTTGGTGGATATCCTGGGGAACCTCAGGGTGATTCAAATGTCCGATGGTCATGCAGAGAATGTGATGCTGCGTCTTTGGATCGCAGAAACCAACAGTGGTTTCGTCTCAGCGTTTTGTTTTTTTGTTGTTTTTTTCCCCAGAAAAAAAAAAATGGTGTCCTGTGCAAGCGTTATTTAAGAGCAATAAATCTTCAGCTTTACAACTGGATATTATTTCCAGGAGTTTATATCACCTGTTTATCAAGTACTACAAATATGTACAATTATTATTACTATTATTATTATTATTATTATTATGATTCTTTGCTGACATGGTGCCACAAAATGTCTGTAGAGCCATACAGGGAAATAAAATAAAAACCATTCACATATAACGGGATGCAGTTAATTTGACGGCTGTCGGGATTCTGGCGGTCAGCATACCGTTGTCGGTATATAGACGGTCGGCACCCCAGCTGCTGGTAAATCATACTGATCCCATATAACAAAAAGCTCATACCGTGCGATACCTATACAACAGAATGACCGATGAGAACAATAGCATCCAGTGAGCCAGTGCCCCGGGCGGGCGGGCGGACAGACAGACAGGACCGGAGCTGCTGAGTGAGTGGAGACGCACTTGTGATGTTACTTTGGGTTGGGGGGGGGATAGAAACCACTTGAACGCCAGCCAGCAGTTCAGAACTTCCTCTAAGTGACTGGCGCAGTGATTTGCGCAGTAAGTATTTTATACCGTATCGCCGTCTCTTATCTGTTTATTGGATTTTGTTCCTGAGGTTTTCCTGACAGCCACTGGATGCCAGGAATGTGGTGAGCGAGAAAAAATGTCTATTCAGAAAAAGCAAAAGAGCGTGAACTTTATACGGGGACTGTGTCAGCCGCGGGGGGAGACTGGTGACTGACATCTCACAAAGGACTTCACTGTGTGGCATGACGTGTTTACTTACCCTTGTCTCTGTACTGTGTGCCAGATGTTGTGTAATGTGTTGTGGTTATCCGAACGGTCCCTGCACTGCCCTCCTCCACTAGGACAATGGTGGTCATTCCGAGTTGTTCGCTCGTTGCCGATTTTCGCTATGCTGCGATTTGTTGCTATATGCGCATGTGCATTGTACGCAGGGCGCATGCGTTTAGTTATTTAACTAAAAACTTAGCAGTTTTGCTGTTGTTCGTGCGGCGCTTTTCAGTCGCACTGCTGATCGGTGAGTGATTGACAGGAAAGGGGCGTTTCTGGGTGGTAACTGAGCGTTTTCCGGGAGTGTTTTAAAAAAACGCAGGCGTGTCAGGGAAAAACGCGGGAGTAGCTGGAGAAAAGGGGGAGTGGCTGGCCGAACGCAGGGCGTGCTTGTGACGTCAAACCAGGAACTAAACGGACTGAGCTGATCGCAATCTGTGAGTAGGTCTGGAGCTACTCAGAAACTGCAAAGAATTATTTATTAGCAGTTCTGCTAATCTTTCATTCGCTATTCTGCTAAGCTAAGATACACTCCCAGAGGGCGGCGGCCTAGCGTGTGCAATGCTGCTAAAAGCAGCTAGCGAACGAACAACTCGGAATGACCACCCATGTGCAGTAACAGCGAGTATTCTGTACATACAGTGACTGGTGTATGTTGTCATATGGCGGAGTGATTACTGGGTACTTCTTACTGTACTCAGCCACCTGCTTCGCTTTGTGGCTATTGTAGCCTAACTGCTGCCAGGGGAAAGAGCTCTGAGCAAAACTACCATAGACTAACAGTGACCCCGCGCCCTTCCCTCCTAAGCATTACAGGCCATTGGTCATCACATTAGTACTGGGAGGACCAATAGGTCTGCTGGAGAGGATGTAAACGTTCTGCACGGAGCAGCAGTGGAGGGTTAGGCTTAGGCACTAGGGGGAGGGTTCGGTTGCGGGAGGGGAAGGGGCGTTTTGACAGAGGAGCAGGCCCGAATGCAGACACCGGGTGGGGCCCCTCCTCTCTACAGCGTAGTAGTCCCTGGCATTGTGCCAGAGTCTACTGCGCATGCACGGGTATCTGAAAACATGGCGCTCGCCATGTTCTGGTGACAAATCACTACTGTGCATGCGCGGCGGCCATTTTGCCTGTGATTTTTGCTGTGGCTGCAGGACTCCTGAAAGGTAAGTAATTAAGCATGGGTGCAGTGTGGGCCCCCCTGGGGCCTGTGTGCACTGCACACACTGCACCCATTGTAGATACGCCAATGGTTAGGGTTAGGCACTAGAGGGAGGGTTAGAATTAGGCTGTGGGAGGGGAGGGACTGGGCAAAGCAGCGGGAGGGTTAGGCACTAGAGGGAGGGTTAGGATTAGGCTGTGGGAGGGGAGGGACTGGGCAAAGCAGCCGGAGGGTTAGGCACTAGAGGGAGGGTTATGCTGTGGGCAGGAGGATTAGGGTTAGGCACTAGGGGGAGGAGTAGGGTTTTTCTGTGGAGGGGAGGTTAGGGTTAAGCACTAGGGGATGAGTTAGGATTTGTGAATAGTATACTGGCGCCGGCTGTTAGTCCAATAAGGGGCGATAAATAAGTGTAATAAAATTATCCACAATTTATTAAACAACCATAAAACGCTATTATACGTTTTATTAAACGCTTTGAAAAGTCCAATAGAGGCAAAGGAGTCCAATTAGTACCAGAGGGAGCTGGCAGCCATCAGTCCAGCGAAACGCGTTGAGCTTCTCAACATCTGACCACCAGCATTGCATTCATCTCTGCTCCCTCTGGTACTAATTGGACTCCTTTGCCTCTATTGGACTTTTCAAAGTGTTTGACTTTTGACCCGGAATCCCCCCCCTATTGCCATCTGGATCTACAGCCGCAATTGAGATCCTCTGGGGATTACATCTGCAAAGAACTGGGTAACACTACATATTTAAGCAAACCAATGGCTACTGAGGAATGAGCCCTAACCAGAAGTCGTGTACAGTAATTTGAGACAATCAAGTGGTCAGTTGCAGGGCCGGTGCTAGGGTGTTCGGCGCCCTCCTGCAAACTATACATTTGCGCCCTCCCATACTTTACAAAGCAGTGACACGTATACACATAATGCTCCCTGTACCAGTGACGCTTCCACAAATAACGCCCCCTGTATGAGTGACGCTTACACACATAATGCCATCCTGTACCAGTGATGCTTACACACGTAACGCCCACTTTACCAATGACGTAACGCCTACACATGTAACGCCACCCTGTACCAGTGACGCATACACACGTAATGCCCTTGTACCAGTGGCACTTACACACGTAACGCCCCCTGTACCAGTGACGTTTACACGCGTAACGCCCCTTACAGTAGTGTTGCTTACACACGTAACATCCCAATACCAGTAACGCTTACACATGTAACACCCCCTGTATTAGTTACGCTAACACACGTAACACAGCATACACATGTAACGCCCCCTGTACCAGTGACGCTTACACACGTAATGCCCCCTGTACCAGTGCCGCTTACACACATAATGCCATCCTGTACCAGTGATGCTTACACACGTAACGCCCACTTTACCAATGACGTAACGCCTACACATGTAACGCCACCCTGTACCAGTGACGCATACACACGTAATGCCCTTGTACCAGTGGCACTTACACACGTAACGCCCCCTGTACCAGTGACGTTTACACGCGTAACGCCCCTTATAGTAGTGTTGCTTACACACGTAACATCCCAGTACCAGTAACGCTTACACATGTAACACCCCCTGTATTAGTTACGCTAACACACGTAACACAGCATACACATGTAACGCCCCCTGTACCAGTGACGCTTACACACGTAATGCCCCCTGTACCAGTGACGCTCACACACGCAACACCCCCTGTAGCAGTGATGCTTACAAACACGCAACGCCCCCTTTACCAGTGACACTTACACACGCAAGGCCCCCTGTGGCAGTGACGCTTACACACAATATGCCGCACAGTCTCACACACACACACACACACACACACACACACACACACACACACACACACACACATACATACTGTACATACATTACACACATACACAGTCACACATATATTACACATACACACACACTTTCACTCACTCACTCTCTTTCAATCCTCTTACCTAAGGAAGTCTGCTGGCCGAAGCGGGAGTAGATCATCCTCCTGTTCAGCCTGGTCCTGTGTAGCTCCGCCCCCCAGTTCCATGGAGCTCCACCCCCTTTTAGGTCAGCACACTGCACTGACACAGGCGAGGGGGAGAGGACTCGGAGGCTTCATGCTGCTGGCGCTGGCCCTGCTGCCTGTCATAGAGTGTGACTGGCGCAGCAGCAGCAGCAGGGGGATGTCAGCTCAGTACAGGAATGCAGAGCAGGGAGAGCGCCTCTCCATTCCTGGCGCCTCCCTGCACTGCATCCCTTTGCTGAGTGGTATGCGCCGGCTCTGGTCAGTTGTATCTATCTGTCAACAATTCATTACAGACATAGAAATTGTGTCAATCCAGTTTAGGTTGAGAACTGTAACAGTTTTAAACTTTTATTATATTTTCTTAATGGTTGTTTAATAAATTGTGGATAATTTTATTACACTTATTTATCGCCCCTTATTGGACTAACAGCCAGCGCCAGTACACTATTCACACTTCTATACATTATTCATTAGGGGCTGACCCCCCCTATACAGGCTGCCGCTGACAGCGCACTCATAATCTTTTCGATGAGTTAGGATTTGGCTAGTAATAGGATAGTTCAACACTGGCAGGAGGATTAGGCTATATAATGGGGAGGGTTAGGCTGCGGAAAGGATAGAGTTTAGCACTACGGGGGAGGGTTAGGCTATAGGATGGGGAGGGTTAGGCTGTGGGAAGGATAGAGTTTAGCACTAGGGGGAGGGTTAGGATTAGGCTATAGGATGAGGAGGGTTAGACTGCGGGAAGGATAGAGTTTAGCACTAGGGGGAGGATTAGGGTTAGGCTATAGGATGGGGAGGGTTAGGTTGTGGGAAGGATAGAGTTTAGCACTAGGGGGGGAGGATTAGGGTTAGGTTATAGGATGGGGAGGGTTATGCTGTGGGAAGGATAGAGTTTAGCACTAGGGGGAAGGTTAGGGTTAGGTTATAGGATGAGGAGGGTTAGGCTGCGGGAAGGATAGAGTTTAGCACTAGGGGGAGGATTAGGGTTAGGTTATAGGATGAGGAGGGTTATGCTGCGGGAAGGATAGAGTTTAGCACTAGGGGGAGGGTTAGGGTTAGGCTATAGGATGAGGAGGGTTAGGCTGCGGGAAGGATAGAGTTTAGCACTAGGGGGGCGGGTTAGGCTTAGTCTTTAGGATGAGGAGGGTTAGCCTGCGGGAAGGATAGAGTTTAGCACTAGGGGGTGGGTTAGGATTAGGCTATAGGATGGGGAGGGTTAGGCTGCGGGAAGGATAGAGTTTAGCACTAGGGGAGGGTTAGGTTGCGGGAAGGATAGAGTTTAGCACTGGGGGGGAAGGTTAGGATTAGGCTATAGGATGGGGAGGGTTAGGCTGCGGGAAGGATAGAGTTTAGCACTAGGGGGAGGGTTAGGTTGTGGGAAGAATAGAGTTTAGCACTAGGGGGAGGGTTAGGCTATATGATGGGGAGGGTTAGGCTGTGGGAAGGATAGAGTTTAGCACTAGTGGGGAAGGGTTAGGGTTAGGTTATAGGATGAGGTGGGTTAGGCTGCAGGAATGATAGAGTTTAGCACTAGGGGGGAGGGTTAGGGTTAGGCTATAGGATGAGGAGGGTTAGGCTGTGGGAAGGATAGAGTTTAGCACTAGGGGGGGGGTTAGGCTTAGTCTTTAGGATGGGGAGGGTTAGGCTGCGGGAAGGATAGAGTTTAGCACTGGAGGGAAGGGTAGGTTTAGGCTATAGGATGAGGAGGGTTAGGCTGTGGGAAAGATAGAGTTTAGCGCTAGGGGGAGGGTTAGGGTTAGGCTATAGGATAGGGAGGGTTAGGCTGCGGGAAGGATAGAGTTTAGCACTAGGGGGAGGGTTAGGCTATAGGATGAGGAGGGTTAGGTTGTGGGAAGGATAGAGTTTAGCACTGGGGGGAAGGTTAGGTTTAGGCTATAGGATGGGGAGGGTTAGGCTGCGGGAAGGATAGAGTTTAGCACTAGGGGGAGGATTAGGGTTAGGCTATAGGATGAGGAGGGTTAGGTTGCAGGAAGGATAGAGTTTAGCACTAGGGGAGGGTTAGGGTTAGGCTATAGGATGAGGAGGGTTAGGTTGCCAGAAGGATAGAGTTTAGCACTAGGGGGGAAGGGTTAGGCTATAGGATGAGGAGGGTTAGGTTGCCGGAAGGATAGAGTTTAGCACTAGGGGGTGAGGGTTAGGCTGCGGGAATGATAGAGTTTAGCACTAGGGGGGGAAGGTTAGGGTTAGGTTATAGGATGAGGAGGGTTAGGCTGCGGGAAGGATAGAGTTTAGCACTAGGGGGAGGATTAGGGTTAGGTTATAGGATGAGGAGGGTTATGCTGCGGGAAGGATAGAGTTTAGCACTAGGGGGAGGGTTAGGGTTAGGCTATAGGATGAGGAGGGTTAGGCTGCGGGAAGGATAGAGTTTAGCACTAGGGGGGCGGGTTAGGCTTAGTCTTTAGGATGAGGAGGGTTAGCCTGCGGGAAGGATAGAGTTTAGCACTAGGGGGAGGGTTAGGATTAGGCTATAGGATGGGGAGGGTTAGGCTGCGGGAAGGATAGAGTTTAGCACTAGGGGAGGGTTAGGTTGCGGGAAGGATAGAGTTTAGCACTGGGGGGGAAGGTTAGGATTAGGCTATAGGATGGGGAGGGTTAGGCTGCGGGAAGGATAGAGTTTAGCACTAGGGGGAGGGTTAGGTTGTGGGAAGAATAGAGTTTAGCACTAGGGGGAGGGTTAGGCTATATGATGGGGAGGGTTAGGCTGTGGGAAGGATAGAGTTTAGCACTAGTGGGGAAGGGTTAGGGTTAGGTTATAGGATGAGGTGGGTTAGGCTGCAGGAATGATAGAGTTTAGCACTAGGGGGGAGGGTTAGGGTTAGGCTATAGGATGAGGAGGGTTAGGCTGTGGGAAGGATAGAGTTTAGCACTAGGGGGGGGTTAGGCTTAGTCTTTAGGATGGGGAGGGTTAGGCTGCGGGAAGGATAGAGTTTAGCACTGGAGGGAAGGGTAGGTTTAGGCTATAGGATGAGGAGGGTTAGGCTGTGGGAAGGATAGAGTTTAGCGCTAGGGGGAGGGTTAGGGTTAGGCTATAGGATAGGGAGGGTTAGGCTGCGGGAAGGATAGAGTTTAGCACTAGGGGGAGGGTTAGGCTATAGGATGAGGAGGGTTAGGTTGTGGGAAGGATAGAGTTTAGCACTGGGGGGAAGGTTAGGTTTAGGCTATAGGATGGGGAGGGTTAGGCTGCGGGAAGGATAGAGTTTAGCACTAGGGGGAGGATTAGGGTTAGGCTATGGGATGAGGAGGGTTAGGTTGCGGGAAGGATAGAGTTTAGCACTAGGGGAGGGTTAGGGTTAGGCTATAGGATGAGGAGGGTTAGGTTGCCAGAAGGATAGAGTTTAGCACTAGGGGGGAAGGGTTAGGCTATAGGATGAGGAGGGTTAGGTTGCCGGAAGGATAGAGTTTAGCACTAGGGGGTGAGGGTTAGGCTGCGGGAATGATAGAGTTTAGCACTAGGGGGGGGAGGTTAGGGTTAGGTTATAGGATGAGGAGGGTTAGGCTGCGGGAAGGATAGAGTTTAGCACTAGGGGGAGGATTAGGGTTAGGTTATAGGATGAGGAGGGTTATGCTGCGGGAAGGATAGAGTTTAGCACTAGGGGGAGGGTTAGGGTTAGGCTATAGGATGAGGAGGGTTAGGCTGCGGGAAGGATAGAGTTTAGCACTAGGGGGGCGGGTTAGGCTTAGTCTTTAGGATGAGGAGGGTTAGCCTGCGGGAAGGATAGAGTTTAGCACTAGGGGGAGGGTTAGGATTAGGCTATAGGATGGGGAGGGTTAGGCTGCGGGAAGGATAGAGTTTAGCACTAGGGGAGGGTTAGGTTGCGGGAAGGATAGAGTTTAGCACTGGGGGGGAAGGTTAGGATTAGGCTATAGGATGGGGAGGGTTAGGCTGCGGGAAGGATAGAGTTTAGCACTAGGGGGAGGGTTAGGTTGTGGGAAGAATAGAGTTTAGCACTAGGGGGAGGGTTAGGCTATATGATGGGGAGGGTTAGGCTGTGGGAAGGATAGAGTTTAGCACTAGTGGGGAAGGGTTAGGGTTAGGTTATAGGATGAGGTGGGTTAGGCTGCAGGAATGATAGAGTTTAGCACTAGGGGGGAGGGTTAGGGTTAGGCTATAGGATGAGGAGGGTTAGGCTGTGGGAAGGATAGAGTTTAGCACTAGGGGGGGGGTTAGGCTTAGTCTTTAGGATGGGGAGGGTTAGGCTGCGGGAAGGATAGAGTTTAGCACTGGAGGGAAGGGTAGGTTTAGGCTATAGGATGAGGAGGGTTAGGCTGTGGGAAGGATAGAGTTTAGCGCTAGGGGGAGGGTTAGGGTTAGGCTATAGGATAGGGAGGGTTAGGCTGCGGGAAGGATAGAGTTTAGCACTAGGGGGAGGGTTAGGCTATAGGATGAGGAGGGTTAGGTTGTGGGAAGGATAGAGTTTAGCACTGGGGGGAAGGTTAGGTTTAGGCTATAGGATGGGGAGGGTTAGGCTGCGGGAAGGATAGAGTTTAGCACTAGGGGGAGGATTAGGGTTAGGCTATAGGATGAGGAGGGTTAGGTTGCGGGAAGGATAGAGTTTAGCACTAGGGGAGGGTTAGGGTTAGGCTATAGGATGAGGAGGGTTAGGTTGCCAGAAGGATAGAGTTTAGCACTAGGGGGGAAGGGTTAGGCTATAGGATGAGGAGGGTTAGGTTGCCGGAAGGATAGAGTTTAGCACTAGGGGGTGAGGGTTAGGCTGCGGGAATGATAGAGTTTAGCACTAGGGGGGGAAGGTTAGGGTTAGGCTATAGGATGGGGAGGGTTAGGCTGCGGGAAGGATAGAGTTTAGCACTAGGGGGAGGATTAGGGTTAGGCTATAGGATGAGGAGGGTTTGGTTGCGGGAAGGATAGAGTTTAGCACTAGGGGGAGGGTTAGGGTTAGGCTATAGGATGAGGAGAGTTAGGTTGCCAGAAGGATAGAGTTTAGCACTAGGGGGGAAGGGTTAGGCTATAGGATGAGGAGGGTTAGGTGTCCAGAAGGATAGAGTTTAGCACTAAGGGGAAAGGGTTAGGTTATAGGATGAGGAGGGTTAGGTTGCGGGAAGGATAGAGTTAAGCACTAGGGGGAGGGTTAGGCTATAGGATGAGGAGGGTTAGGTTGCCGGAAGGATAGAGTTTAGCACTAGGGGGGGAGGGTTAGGGTTAGGCTATAGGATGTGGAGGGTTAGGCTGCGGGAAGGATAGAGTTTAGCACTAGGGGGGAAGGGTTAGGTTAACTTATAGGATGAGGAGGGTTAGGTTGCCAGAAGGATTGTGTTTAGCACTAGGGGGAGGGTTAGGGTTAGGCTATAGGATGAGGAGGGTTAGGCTGCGGGAAGGATAGAGTTTAGCACTAGGGGGGAAGGGTTAGGTTATAGGATGAGGAGGGTTAGGTTGCCAGAAGGATAGAGTTTAGCATTAGGGGGGAGGGTTAGGGTTAGGTTATAGGATGAGGAGTGTTAGGTTGCGGGAAGGATAGAGTTTAACACTAGGGGGGGAGGGTTAGGGTTAGGCTATAGGATGAGGAGGGTTAGGTTGCCAGAAGGATAGAGTTTAGCACTAGGGGGGGAGGGTTAGGGTTAGGCTACAGGATGAGGAGGGCTAGGTTGCGGGCAGGATAGAGTTTAGCACTAGGGGAAGGGTTAGGCTATAGGTTGAGGAGGGTTAGGTTGTGTGAAGGATAGCGTTTAGCACTAGGGGGGAAGGGTTAGGTTATAGGATGAGGAGGGTTAGGTTGCGGGAAGGATAGAGTTTAGCACTAGGGGGGAAGGGTTAGGCTATAGGATGAGGAGGGTTAGGTTGCGGGAAGGATAGAGTTTAGCTCTAGGGGGGGAGGGTTAGGCTATAGGATGGGGAGGGTTAGGTTGTGGGAAGGATAGAGTTTAGCACTAGGGGGGGAGGATTAGGGTTAGGTTATAGGATGGGGAGGGTTATGCTGTGGGAAGGATAGAGTTTAGCACTAGGGGGAAGGTTAGGGTTAGGTTATAGGATGAGGAGGGTTAGGCTGCGGGAAGGATAGAGTTTAGCACTAGGGGGAGGATTAGGGTTAGGTTATAGGATGAGGAGGGTTATGCTGCGGGAAGGATAGAGTTTAGCACTAGGGGGAGGGTTAGGGTTAGGCTATAGGATGAGGAGGGTTAGGCTGCGGGAAGGATAGAGTTTAGCACTAGGGGGGCGGGTTAGGCTTAGTCTTTAGGATGAGGAGGGTTAGCCTGCGGGAAGGATAGAGTTTAGCACTAGGGGGTGGGTTAGGATTAGGCTATAGGATGGGGAGGGTTAGGCTGCGGGAAGGATAGAGTTTAGCACTAGGGGAGGGTTAGGTTGCGGGAAGGATAGAGTTTAGCACTGGGGGGGAAGGTTAGGATTAGGCTATAGGATGGGGAGGGTTAGGCTGCGGGAAGGATAGAGTTTAGCACTAGGGGGAGGGTTAGGTTGTGGGAAGAATAGAGTTTAGCACTAGGGGGAGGGTTAGGCTATATGATGGGGAGGGTTAGGCTGTGGGAAGGATAGAGTTTAGCACTAGTGGGGAAGGGTTAGGGTTAGGTTATAGGATGAGGTGGGTTAGGCTGCAGGAATGATAGAGTTTAGCACTAGGGGGGAAGGTTAGGGTTAGGCTATAGGATGAGGAGGGTTAGGCTGTGGGAAGGATAGAGTTTAGCACTAGGGGGGGGGTTAGGCTTAGTCTTTAGGATGGGGAGGGTTAGGCTGCGGGAAGGATAGAGTTTAGCACTGGAGGGAAGGGTAGGTTTAGGCTATAGGATGAGGAGGGTTAGGCTGTGGGAAAGATAGAGTTTAGCGCTAGGGGGAGGGTTAGGGTTAGGCTATAGGATAGGGAGGGTTAGGCTGCGGGAAGGATAGAGTTTAGCACTAGGGGGAGGGTTAGGCTATAGGATGAGGAGGGTTAGGTTGTGGGAAGGATAGAGTTTAGCACTGGGGGGAAGGTTAGGTTTAGGCTATAGGATGGGGAGGGTTAGGCTGCGGGAAGGATAGAGTTTAGCACTAGGGGGAGGATTAGGGTTAGGCTATAGGATGAGGAGGGTTAGGTTGCGGGAAGGATAGAGTTTAGCACTAGGGGAGGGTTAGGGTTAGGCTATAGGATGAGGAGGGTTAGGTTGCCAGAAGGATAGAGTTTAGCACTAGGGGGGAAGGGTTAGGCTATAGGATGAGGAGGGTTAGGTTGCCGGAAGGATAGAGTTTAGCACTAGGGGGTGAGGGTTAGGCTGCGGGAATGATAGAGTTTAGCACTAGGGGGGGAAGGTTAGGGTTAGGTTATAGGATGAGGAGGGTTAGGCTGCGGGAAGGATAGAGTTTAGCACTAGGGGGAGGATTAGGGTTAGGTTATAGGATGAGGAGGGTTATGCTGCGGGAAGGATAGAGTTTAGCACTAGGGGGAGGGTTAGGGTTAGGCTATAGGATGAGGAGGGTTAGGCTGCGGGAAGGATAGAGTTTAGCACTAGGGGGGCGGGTTAGGCTTAGTCTTTAGGATGAGGAGGGTTAGCCTGCGGGAAGGATAGAGTTTAGCACTAGGGGGAGGGTTAGGATTAGGCTATAGGATGGGGAGGGTTAGGCTGCGGGAAGGATAGAGTTTAGCACTAGGGGAGGGTTAGGTTGCGGGAAGGATAGAGTTTAGCACTGGGGGGGAAGGTTAGGATTAGGCTATAGGATGGGGAGGGTTAGGCTGCGGGAAGGATAGAGTTTAGCACTAGGGGGAGGGTTAGGTTGTGGGAAGAATAGAGTTTAGCACTAGGGGGAGGGTTAGGCTATATGATGGGGAGGGTTAGGCTGTGGGAAGGATAGAGTTTAGCACTAGTGGGGAAGGGTTAGGGTTAGGTTATAGGATGAGGTGGGTTAGGCTGCAGGAATGATAGAGTTTAGCACTAGGGGGGAGGGTTAGGGTTAGGCTATAGGATGAGGAGGGTTAGGCTGTGGGAAGGATAGAGTTTAGCACTAGGGGGGGGGTTAGGCTTAGTCTTTAGGATGGGGAGGGTTAGGCTGCGGGAAGGATAGAGTTTAGCACTGGAGGGAAGGGTAGGTTTAGGCTATAGGATGAGGAGGGTTAGGCTGTGGGAAGGATAGAGTTTAGCGCTAGGGGGAGGGTTAAGGTTAGGCTATAGGATAGGGAGGGTTAGGCTGCGGGAAGGATAGAGTTTAGCACTAGGGGGAGGGTTAGGCTATAGGATGAGGAGGGTTAGGTTGTGGGAAGGATAGAGTTTAGCACTGGGGGGAAGGTTAGGTTTAGGCTATAGGATGGGGAGGGTTAGGCTGCGGGAAGGATAGAGTTTAGCACTAGGGGGAGGATTAGGGTTAGGCTATAGGATGAGGAGGGTTAGGTTGCGGGAAGGATAGAGTTTAGCACTAGGGGAGGGTTAGGGTTAGGCTATAGGATGAGGAGGGTTAGGTTGCCAGAAGGATAGAGTTTAGCACTAGGGGGGAAGGGTTAGGCTATAGGATGAGGAGGGTTAGGTTGCCGGAAAAATAGAGTTTAGCACTAGGGGGTGAGGGTTAGGCTGCGGGAATGATAGAGTTTAGCACTAGGGGGGGGAGGTTAGGGTTAGGTTATAGGATGAGGAGGGTTAGGCTGCGGGAAGGATAGAGTTTAGCACTAGGGGGAGGATTAGGGTTAGGTTATAGGATGAGGAGGGTTATGCTGCGGGAAGGATAGAGTTTAGCACTAGGGGGAGGGTTAGGGTTAGGCTATAGGATGAGGAGGGTTAGGCTACGGGAAGGATAGAGTTTAGCACTAGGGGGGCGGGTTAGGCTTAGTCTTTAGGATGAGGAGGGTTAGCCTGCGGGAAGGATAGAGTTTAGCACTAGGGGGAGGGTTAGGATTAGGCTATAGGATGGGGAGGGTTAGGCTGCGGGAAGGATAGAGTTTAGCACTAGGGGAGGGTTAGGTTGCGGGAAGGATAGAGTTTAGCACTGGGGGGGAAGGTTAGGATTAGGCTATAGGATGGGGAGGGTTAGGCTGCGGGAAGGATAGAGTTTAGCACTAGGGGGAGGGTTAGGTTGTGGGAAGAATAGAGTTTAGCACTAGGGGGAGGGTTAGGCTATATGATGGGGAGGGTTAGGCTGTGGGAAGGATAGAGTTTAGCACTAGTGGGGAAGGGTTAGGGTTAGGTTATAGGATGAGGTGGGTTAGGCTGCAGGAATGATAGAGTTTAGCACTAGGGGGGAGGGTTAGGGTTAGGCTATAGGATGAGGAGGGTTAGGCTGTGGGAAGGATAGAGTTTAGCACTAGGGGGGGGGGTTAGGCTTAGTCTTTAGGATGGGGAGGGTTAGGCTGCGGGAAGGATAGAGTTTAGCACTGGAGGGAAGGGTAGGTTTAGGCTATAGGATGAGGAGGGTTAGGCTGTGGGAAGGATAGAGTTTAGCGCTAGGGGGAGGGTTAGGGTTAGGCTATAGGATAGGGAGGGTTAGGCTGCGGGAAGGATAGAGTTTAGCACTAGGGGGAGGGTTAGGCTATAGGATGAGGAGGGTTAGGTTGTGGGAAGGATAGAGTTTAGCACTGGGGGGAAGGTTAGGTTTAGGCTATAGGATGGGGAGGGTTAGGCTGCGGGAAGGATAGAGTTTAGCACTAGGGGGAGGATTAGGGTTAGGCTATAGGATGAGGAGGGTTAGGTTGCGGGAAGGATAGAGTTTAGCACTAGGGGAGGGTTAGGGTTAGGCTATAGGATGAGGAGGGTTAGGTTGCCAGAAGGATAGAGTTTAGCACTAGGGGGGAAGGGTTAGGCTATAGGATGAGGAGGGTTAGGTTGCCGGAAGGATAGAGTTTAGCACTAGGGGGTGAGGGTTAGGCTGCGGGAATGATAGAGTTTAGCACTAGGGGGGGAAGGTTAGGGTTAGGCTATAGGATGGGGAGGGTTAGGCTGCGGGAAGGATAGAGTTTAGCACTAGGGGGAGGATTAGGGTTAGGCTATAGGATGAGGAGGGTTTGGTTGCGGGAAGGATAGAGTTTAGCACTAGGGGGATGGTTAGGGTTAGGCTATAGGATGAGGAGAGTTAGGTTGCCAGAAGGATAGAGTTTAGCACTAGGGGGGAAGGGTTAGGCTATAGGATGAGGAGGGTTAGGTGTCCAGAAGGATAGAGTTTAGCACTAAGGGGAAAGGGTTAGGTTATAGGATGAGGAGGGTTAGGTTGCGGGAAGGATAGAGTTAAGCACTAGGGGGAGGGTTAGGCTATAGGATGAGGAGGGTTAGGTTGCCGGAAGGATAGAGTTTAGCACTAGGGGGGGAGGGTTAGGGTTAGGCTATAGGATGTGGAGGGTTAGGCTGCGGGAAGGATAGAGTTTAGCACTAGGGGGGAAGGGTTAGGTTAACTTATAGGATGAGGAGGGTTAGGTTGCCAGAAGGATTGTGTTTAGCACTAGGGGGAGGGTTAGGGTTAGGCTATAGGATGAGGAGGGTTAGGCTGCGGGAAGGATAGAGTTTAGCACTAGGGGGGAAGGGTTAGGTTATAGGATGAGGAGGGTTAGGTTGCCAGAAGGATAGAGTTTAGCATTAGGGGGGAGGGTTAGGGTTAGGTTATAGGATGAGGAGTGTTAGGTTGCGGGAAGGATAGAGTTTAACACTAGGGGGGGAGGGTTAGGGTTAGGCTATAGGATGAGGAGGGTTAGGTTGCCAGAAGGATAGAGTTTAGCACTAGGGGGGGAGGGTTAGGGTTAGGCTACAGGATGAGGAGGGCTAGGTTGCGGGCAGGATAGAGTTTAGCACTAGGGGAATGTCAGATTGTGTTTGGGCTGTGTCCCCGGAGGGGGCGCTAGTGGGTCAGTGGAGGTAGATGGGAGAAAACGAGGAGGCTGGATAACGTTCCTGCGCATGAGCGCAATGGTATTTTATTTGGCAGATGATATAACACAGAATGGTAGCAGAAACAATAATAACAGATGAATAAAGTCAATCACTCAGTATGATAACTGAAAGTCTATGGCAATGGATGACAGATGACTTGAGAAAATAATATCCGGTAATATATAAACAGAAGAACAAGTGTTTGTGAAATGGTTCTGGTTTGGAAACCAGTGCAGGTTTTAAAACAGGAAACTTAGGCAGCAAGGTGTAGAATGGCAAACCTGAGCAGAGGCAGGAGTCTGACTTCACAGTGCAGGTGATGAGGCACTGGCAGCAGCAAGCTGTATCACAGGTGGAGGAATGAAACACACCTGGAGTCAGTCTTCAACTGCAGGCTGAAGCACACAAGGTGGTGATGAGTGTGAAGCCTTACTTGCAGGTTGCAGGTATTGCTGGGCCTTGAAGTTCCACGGAGCTGTGCTGAGTAACCAGGAGCACAAGTTCTTAAGCAGAGAACCAGGAACACAGGAGGAACAGGAACAGATCCTTTCACATGGGTCGCTGGAGAGACACAAAGTCCAGGATGCCTGCAGACTGATCCTGCAGTCTCTTATATACCCCTTGGTGCACAGGGATTGGGTGAGTGAGAGAAAGTGGGTGCGGCCAAGCACCGGATTGGCCGCAGTATACTGGCTGTTTACAGACTGTCATGGCGGCGCCCACGCTGCGGCCTAGCAGGGACGCGGCGCGCTACATGCCCGCTGTCTCAGGAGTGTTCCCAGGCCCTTGATGATGTCCCATGGCAGGGGCATAGGTGACAGGTGACCGCAGGGAGCCAGGACGGAGTCCGCAGCGGCGGACGGATGTCAGCCTGGTAAGTCGATTCCTGACAGTACCCCCTCCTTTAGGGGTGGACACCGAACACCCACGTGGTTTGGAGGGATGAGTGCTGTGGAAGACACGGACCAACCTAGGAGCATGGACATCGGACGAATTCACCCAACTTCTCTCCTCTGGGCCATAACCGGACCAATCGACCAGGTACTGGAGACGTCCATACCGACAACGAGAGTCCAGAATTTTGTTGATCTCGAATTCCACGCCCCGCTGAGTTCGAACCTTGGGACCTTCTGGAAGAGTATTCTGAAAGCGGTTTAGGACTAGAGGTCTGAGGAGAGAAATATGAAAAGCGTTAGGTATACGAAGGGAAGATGGTAACTTTAATTTATAGGCCACTGGGTTGATGACTCTTTCGACAGGGTAAGGACCAATGAAGCGTGGTGCAAACTTCATGGATGGGACCCTGAGACGGAGGTTACGGGTTGATAGCCAAACCTTGTCCCCAGGTTTCAAATGGGGAACCGCACGTCTCTTGCGGTCGGCAAAGACCTTGTACCGACTGGAGGCCTTTTTGAGGGAAACGTGAATTTTTCTCCAAATAGATGAAAACTGAGTCAGAGCAGTAGTGGCAGCAGGAACATCCATATGAGGGAGTTCTTGGAACTCAGGTACACGGGGATGTTGCCCATATACTGCAAAGAATGGTGTCGTTTCAGTGGCAGTATGGTATCGAAAGTTGTGGGCAAACTCGGCCCATGGGAGCAGATCGAACCAGTCATCCTGGGAAGATGAAACATATAATCTTAAAAAAGTCTCAAGTTCTTGATTGACCCTCTCTGTCTGCCCATTCGTCTGAGGATGGTATGAAGATGAAAACTTCAGTTTGACCTGCATGGCAGAACAGAGGGCCCTCCAAAACCTCGCTACAAACTGTACCCCCCGGTCAGATATTATTTCAGAGGGTAAACCATGTAAGCGGAAAATCTCCCGTAGGAAGATTTGGGCAAGTTTTGGGGCAGAAGGGAGACCCTGGAGAGGAACAAAATGAGCCATCTTGGTGAATCTGTCCACTACAACCCAAATGGTATTATGTCCTTGAGAAGGAGGAAGGTCGGTGATAAAATCCATGGACAGGTGTGACCAGGGACGACTAGGGATAGACAGTGGTTGTAACTGACCTGCTGGAGACTGACGAGGAGTCTTGTGCTGCACACATTTAGGACAGGATGCCACGAAATCCTGGATGTCCATTTTCATCTTTGGCCACCAATATGTAGCAGAAAGGAACTTGAAGGTCTTCAGGACCCCAGGATGACCAGTGAACTTGGATTGATGGGCCCAAGATAGCAACTTGGGACGGAGATCTGGGGAAACAAAAGTCTTACCAGGAGGAGGAGCTGGGGAGACTTGAGATGCAGCGAAAACCACGGGACTCAGGATGGAATGTGGCACTGAGTCAGATGTTCCTTCTTCAGATTCCATGGATCGGGATAACGCGTCGGCTTTCACATTCTGCGAACCTGGGCGGAAATGAAGCTTGAAATTAAAACGTGAGAAAAACATAGCCCATCTGGACTGGCGAGGGTTAAGGCACTGAGCTGCCTTTAAATATAGCAGGTTTTTATGATCCGTGTAGATATTAAACGGATGTTTGGCCCCTTCTAGGAGATATCTCCATTCCTCGAGAGCCAGCTTGATCGCCAGTAGTTCTTGATCTCCCACGGAGTAGTTAGCTTCTGCAGGAAGAAACTTTCGAGAATAAAATCCACAAGGGTGGACTTTCCCATCGGATCCCTTCTGGGAGAGAACAGCTCCAACCCCAACTGTAGAGGCATCTACCTCCAACTCGAATGGTCTGTTGACATCTGGCTGAGACAGCACTGGAGCAGACATAAAGGCTAGCTTGATCTTCTGGAAGGCTGCCAAGGCTTCTTCTGACCAGTTGGAATGGTCTGCCCCTTTCCGAGTCAGGTTGGTAATAGGAGCGATGATAGTGGAGAATCCTCGAATAAATTTTCTATAGTAGTTGGCGAAACCCAGGAATCGCTGGATAGACTTGAGAGAGTTTGGAATGGACCAATTGGCAATAGCTTCCAATTTTGTCGGGTCCATCTGAAGATCCGATCCGGAAATTATATAACCCAGGAAGGGTATAGAGGGAACTTCAAAGGTGCATTTAGATAGTTTCCCGTAGAGCCGGTTCTCACGAAGACGTCGGAGAACTTCACAAACTTGTAGACGATGAGATGGAAGGTCTTGGGAGAAGATAAGGATATCATCTAAGTAAACAACGAGGTACTTATACAGGACATCACGAAAGATTTCGTTCACAAAGTGTTGGAACACTGCTGGAGCATTACTCAACCCAAATGGCATTACCAGGTATTCATAATGGCCATCTCGAGTGTTGAAAGCTGTCTTCCACTCGTCACCACTCCGGATTCTGATGAGATTATAGGCACCGCGGAGATCTAACTTGGTGAAGATGCGGGCTCCTTTAACTCTGTCAAATAATTCGGTAATGAGTGGTAATGGATAACTATTCTTGATAGTAATGTCATTGAGACCCCGATAGTCAATGCATGGACGCAGTCCTCCATCCTTCTTTTTAACAAAGAAGAAACCTGCACCAGCGGGAGATGATGACGGACGGATGAATCCCTTCTGAAGATTCTCTCTGATGTAATTACTCATCGCCTCAGTTTCAGGAACAGACAATGGGTAGGTGCGCCCCCTAGGTGGCTTCTTGCCAGGAAGGAGATCGATGGGACAATCCCATTCCCTATGGGGCGGCAGGATATCAGCAGCCTTTTCACAGAAGACGTCTGAGAAGTCTTGATAAGCTGCTGGGAGACTTGACTGTGTCTTTACTTCGGTAGATTTAATGGGACACACTTGGGCTAAGCAGGATTGATGACAATGTGAACCCCATGAGGTAAGCTGCAACGTTGACCAGTCAAACTGTGGATTATGTAGCTGGAGCCAGGGCATGCCCAAGACAATCTCCTGGGTGGCTTGAGGGATGACCAGGAACTTGATCAGTTCAGAATGGAGAAATCCAACTCCCAGAACCACTGGAACAGTTTGATGAGAAATGTTCCCCTTGGAGATTCGACTACCATCCACAGCAGTAATGTAAACTGGACAAGAAAGTTCACAGGTAGATAGGCAAAATTTATTTACCGCAGCTTGGGTGATAAAGTTTCCTGCAGCACCGCAGTCCACTAATGCTGACGCAGACTGGAGCCCAACTGGAGTCTCTAGCATCACTGGAAGGATGAGGTCTTGTTGAGAAGGAGCTTGACTGAAAGATCCTAACTTGACTCCTCCCTTACAAGTCAGGATCTGGCGTTTCCCGAACGCACCGTGCAGGAGTTAATCTGATGGCCCGCAGCAGCACAGTATAGGCAGAGTCTCTCACGTATTCTTCTTGCCCGCTCTTCAGGAGTTAGGCGGGACCTATTTATCTGCATAGGCTCGTCAGAAGAGGGAGACTGGAACTGTACAGAAGGTATGAACCTTGATCTGCGTGGCTCACTCCGAGCGCGTTCATTATTGCGTTCGCGGATGCGAGAGTCCAACTTAATGCACAGGGAGATCAAATCAGACAGTTGAACAGGAATGTCACGGGTCGCCAGTTCATCCTTGATCCGATCCGAAAGTCCGTGCCAGAAAGCTGCTACCAGAGCTTGGTTGTTCCACTGAACCTCTGCAGCCAACGTCTGGAACTGGATGACATATTGTCCCATGCTTCGGGTACCTTGACGAAGTTGGATCAGGTCTGCCGAAGCTGATGTCGCACGACCAGGCTCGTCAAAGATCCGTCTGAAGGTTGACACGAAGTCTGTGTAGTTGTTAATCAGAGGGTCAGCACGTTCCCACAGAGGAGACACCCAACTCAGAGCAGATCCAGAGAGTAAGGAGATGATGTAGGCAACCTTGGATCTTGGCGTGGGGAAATTATGTGGCAATAACTCAAACTGTATTTCACATTGATTGAGAAACCCGCGACATAATTTAGGACTGCCATCATACTTGCTCGGCACGGGCAGATGCAGACGTGACACTGGAGCTGATGCAGCCGGCATAGAAGAACTCACAGCACTGGCAGGTGCTGGAGTAACAGGAACAGTAGGAGAGAGTACACTAGGCAGGGATTGCTGTAGTGTATCTAATCGGGAGGACATCCCTTGCAGGAATTGAAGCATCTGCTGCTGCGCAACCTCTTGACCATCCAGACGAGAGACCAGATTTTGCAAGGCCTCTGACCCCACACTCCGTCCACCATCCGAGTCCATCGATCCTGGACTTACTGTCAGATTGTGTTTGGGCTGTGTCCCCGGAGGGGGCGCTAGTGGGTCAGTGGAGGTAGATGGGAGAAAACGAGGAGGCTGGATAACGTTCCTGCGCATGAGCGCAATGGTATTTTATTTGGCAGATGATATAACACAGAATGGTAGCAGAAACAATAATAACAGATGAATAAAGTCAATCACTCAGTATGATAACTGAAAGTCTATGGCAATGGATGACAGATGACTTGAGAAAATAATATCCGGTAATATATAAACAGAAGAACAAGTGTTTGTGAAATGGTTCTGGTTTGGAAACCAGTGCAGGTTTTAAAACAGGAAACTTAGGCAGCAAGGTGTAGAATGGCAAACCTGAGCAGAGGCAGGAGTCTGACTTCACAGTGCAGGTGATGAGGCACTGGCAGCAGCAAGCTGTATCACAGGTGGAGGAATGAAACACACCTGGAGTCAGTCTTCAACTGCAGGCTGAAGCACACAAGGTGGTGATGAGTGTGAAGCCTTACTTGCAGGTTGCAGGTATTGCTGGGCCTTGAAGTTCCACGGAGCTGTGCTGAGTAACCAGGAGCACAAGTTCTTAAGCAGAGAACCAGGAACACAGGAGGAACAGGAACAGATCCTTTCACATGGGTCGCTGGAGAGACACAAAGTCCAGGATGCCTGCAGACTGATCCTGCAGTCTCTTATATACCCCTTGGTGCACAGGGATTGGGTGAGTGAGAGAAAGTGGGTGCGGCCAAGCACCGGATTGGCCGCAGTATACTGGCTGTTTACAGACTGTCATGGCGGCGCCCACGCTGCGGCCTAGCAGGGACGCGGCGCGCTACATGCCCGCTGTCTCAGGAGTGTTCCCAGGCCCTTGATGATGTCCCATGGCAGGGGCATAGGTGACAGGTGACCGCAGGGAGCCAGGACGGAGTCCGCAGCGGCGGACGGATGTCAGCCTGGTAAGTCGATTCCTGACAGGGAAGGGTTAGGCTATAGGATGAGGAGGGTTAGGTTGTGTGAAGGATAGCGTTTAGCACTAGGGGGGAAGGGTTAGGTTATAGGATGAGGAGGGTTAGGTTGCGGGAAGGATAGAGTTTAGCACTAGGGGGGAAGGGTTAGGCTATAGGATGAGGAGGGTTAGGTTGCGGGAAGGATAGAGTTTAGCTCTAGGGGGGGAGGGTTAGGCTATAGGATGAACAGGGTTAGGTTGCGGGAAGGATAGAGTTTAGCACTAGGGGGGAGGGTTAGGCTATAGGATGAGGAGAGTTAGGTTGCGGGAAGGATAGAGTTTAGCACTGCAGGGGAGGGTTAGGGTTAGGCTATAGGATGAGGAGGGCTAGGTTGCGGGAAGGATAGACCAAAGCAAAAAGTAAGTGAGTCGGACAATGGCGCCCTTCTAAATCCACATACAAGTAATTAGAGTCTCAATAAATATAAGAGAATAAATTAGCAGTATACGTTCCTGTGGGCAGCTTGCATCATCAGCATGTAATAGATTAGTCTCCCCGTATTCCACACAGTATTCCTCCTTTTGTTCCGTTTCCTCTGCGAATACCCATAAAACAGAGGTTATAGGATGAGGTGGGATGAGGTGGGTTAGGCTGCAGGAATGATAGAGTTTAGCACTAGGGGGGAGGGTTAGGGTTAGGCTATAGGATGAGGAGGGTTAGGCTGTGGGAAGGATAGAGTTTAGCACTAGGGGGGGGGGTTAGGCTTAGTCTTTAGGATGGGGAGGGTTAGGCTGCGGGAAGGATAGAGTTTAGCACTGGAGGGAAGGGTAGGTTTAGGCTATAGGATGAGGAGGGTTAGGCTGTGGGAAGGATAGAGTTTAGCGCTAGGGGGAGGGTTAGGGTTAGGCTATAGGATAGGGAGGGTTAGGCTGCGGGAAGGATAGAGTTTAGCACTAGGGGGAGGGTTAGGCTATAGGATGAGGAGGGTTAGGTTGTGGGAAGGATAGAGTTTAGCACTGGGGGGAAGGTTAGGTTTAGGCTATAGGATGGGGAGGGTTAGGCTGCGGGAAGGATATAGTTTAGCACTAGGGGGAGGATTAGGGTTAGGCTATAGGATGAGGAGGGTTAGGTTGCGGGAAGGATAGAGTTTAGCACTAGGGGAGGGTTAGGGTTAGGCTATAGGATGAGGAGGGTTAGGTTGCCAGAAGGATAGAGTTTAGCACTAGGGGGGAAGGGTTAGGCTATAGGATGAGGAGGGTTAGGTTGCCGGAAGGATAGAGTTTAGCACTAGGGGGTGAGGGTTAGGCTGCGGGAATGATAGAGTTTAGCACTAGGGGGGGAAGGTTAGGGTTAGGCTATAGGATGGGGAGGGTTAGGCTGCGGGAAGGATAGAGTTTAGCACTAGGGGGAGGATTAGGGTTAGGCTATAGGATGAGGAGGGTTTGGTTGCGGGAAGGATAGAGTTTAGCACTAGGGGGAGGGTTAGGGTTAGGCTATAGGATGAGGAGAGTTAGGTTGCCAGAAGGATAGAGTTTAGCACTAGGGGGGAAGGGTTAGGCTATAGGATGAGGAGGGTTAGGTGTCCAGAAGGATAGAGTTTAGCACTAAGGGGAAAGGGTTAGGTTATAGGATGAGGAGGGTTAGGTTGCGGGAAGGATAGAGTTAAGCACTAGGGGGAGGGTTAGGCTATAGGATGAGGAGGGTTAGGTTGCCGGAAGGATAGAGTTTAGCACTAGGGGGGGAGGGTTAGGGTTAGGCTATAGGATGTGGAGGGTTAGGCTGCGGGAAGGATAGAGTTTAGCACTAGGGGGGAAGGGTTAGGTTAACTTATAGGATGAGGAGGGTTAGGTTGCCAGAAGGATTGTGTTTAGCACTAGGGGGAGGGTTAGGGTTAGGCTATAGGATGAGGAGGGTTAGGCTGCGGGAAGGATAGAGTTTAGCACTAGGGGGGAAGGGTTAGGTTATAGGATGAGGAGGGTTAGGTTGCCAGAAGGATAGAGTTTAGCATTAGGGGGGAGGGTTAGGGTTAGGTTATAGGATGAGGAGTGTTAGGTTGCGGGAAGGATAGAGTTTAACACTAGGGGGGGAGGGTTAGGGTTAGGCTATAGGATGAGGAGGGTTAGGTTGCCAGAAGGATAGAGTTTAGCACTAGGGGGGGAGGGTTAGGGTTAGGCTACAGGATGAGGAGGGCTAGGTTGCGGGCAGGATAGAGTTTAGCACTAGGGGAAGGGTTAGGCTATAGGATGAGGAGGGTTAGGTTGTGTGAAGGATAGCGTTTAGCACTAGGGGGGAAGGGTTAGGTTATAGGATGAGGAGGGTTAGGTTGCGGGAAGGATAGAGTTTAGCACTAGGGGGGAAGGGTTAGGCTATAGGATGAGGAGGGTTAGGTTGCGGGAAGGATAGAGTTTAGCTCTAGGGGGGGAGGGTTAGGCTATAGGATGAACAGGGTTAGGTTGCGGGAAGGATAGAGTTTAGCACTAGGGGGGAGGGTTAGGCTATAGGATGAGGAGAGTTAGGTTGCGGGAAGGATAGAGTTTAGCACTGCAGGGGAGGGTTAGGGTTAGGCTATAGGATGAGGAGGGCTAGGTTGCGGGAAGGATAGACCAAAGCAAAAAGTAAGTGAGTCGGACAATGGCGCCCTTCTAAATCCACATACAAGTAATTAGAGTCTCAATAAATATAAGAGAATAAATTAGCAGTATACGTTCCTGTGGGCAGCTTGCATCATCAGCATGTAATAGATTAGTCTCCCCGTATTCCACACAGTATTCCTCCTTTTGTTCCGTTTCCTCTGCGAATACCCATAAAACAGAGGGAATGGGCAGACAATAGTGTAACACCGTTTTTATTTGTAACGAACAGAACAAATAACTTCAATCCAATAATATGATAAAAGTTGGCACACAAGTGATAAGGAAAATCCCAGAAAATAGAGGTAATGTAATTACCGGATTGTAAAAGAACCTGAACAAGTTCTCAAACTCGCATAGAAATTACAGCAATCACAGGCAGCCACCCGGGTTTACAGCTCCCTGGAACCGGTAGTCACTTTCGCCCACAATCGTCTGGGTAATCCCTCACACCACACCGACGCGTTTCAGGTCTATTCCAGACCCTTTTTCAAGGTAAGTGTGCCAGCATCAAATAACCTGCCTTTTATTTGAACAACCCCCAATCAAAAATTACATTCAAATTCCTAAAAGGTAACACCTGTTGATAAAAATGGCAGCTTCCATAAGGTTTATTCTTGTAACCATGGTAACCTTCTCTATCCACCTATCATGAGATGCCACATCTATAATCACATGACATTATATCATGTGACCTCCAGAATCCCATAAAATTATAATCTCCCAACGCCAGTACCTGCCTTAAGGGCGCCATTGTCCGACTCACTTACTTTTTGCTTTGAGACATTTCTTTGGGGGTGAAGGGAACGCCCCTATTGTGTTGTGGATATAGTCTGCTCCTTGTTTTTGCGCATTTACCTGGCAGTCAGCACTAGGGGGAGGGTTAGGGTTAGGCTATAGTATGAGGAGGATTAGGTTGCGGGAAGGATAGAGTTTAGCACTAGGGGGGGAGGGTTAGGGTTAGGCTATAGGATGAGGAGGGTTAGGTTGCGGGAAGGATAGAGTTTAGCACTA
Organism: Pseudophryne corroboree; assembly: GCF_028390025.1. Lineage (NCBI taxonomy): Eukaryota > Metazoa > Chordata > Amphibia > Anura > Myobatrachidae > Pseudophryne > Pseudophryne corroboree. The sequence goes on along the minus strand of NC_086445.1, from coordinate 40,348,945 downwards.
GGGGGGGAGGGTTAGGCTATAGGATGAGGAGGGCTAGGTTGCTGGAAGGATAGAGTTTAGCACTAGGGGGAGGGTTAGGCTCTAGGATGAGAAGGGTTAGGTTGTGGGAAGGATAGAGTTTAGCACTAGGGGGGGAGGGTTAGGGTTAGGTTATAGGATGAGGAGTGTTAGGGTGCGGGAAGGATAGAGTTTAGCACTAGGGGGGGAGGGTTAGGGTTAGGCTATAGGATGAGGAGGGTTAGGTTGCCAGAAGGATAGAGTTTAGCACTAGGGGGGGAGGGTTAGGGTTAGGCTATAGGATGAGGAGGGCTAGGTTGCGGGCAGGATAGAGTTTAGCACTAGGGGGAGGGTTAGGCTATAGGATGAGGAGGGTTAGGTTGCGGGAAGGATAGAGTTTAGCACTAGGGGGGAGGGTTAGGGTTAGGCTATAGGATGAAGAGGGTTAGGCTGCGAGAAGGATAGAGTTTAGCACTAGGGGGGAAGGGTTAGGTTATAGGATGAGGAGGGTTAGGTTGCCAGCAGAATAGAGTTTAGCACTAGGGGGGATAGGTTAGGTTATAGGATGAGGGGGGTTAGGTTGCGGGAAGGATAGAGTTTAGCACTAAGGGGAGGGTTAGGCTATAGGATGAGGAGGGTTAGGTTGCAGGAAGGATAGAGTTTAGCTCTAGGGGGTGGGTTAGGGTTAGGCTATAGGATGAGGAGGGTTAGGTTGCGGGAAGGATAGAGTGTAGCACTAGGGGGGGAGGGTTAGGCTATAGGATGAGGAGGGTTAGGTTGCGGGAAGGATAGACTTTAGCACTAGGGGGGAGGGTTAGGGTTAGGCTATAGGATGAGGAGGGCTAGGTTGCGGGAAGGATAGAGTTTAGCACTAGGGGGGAGGGTTAGGGTTAGGCTATAGGATGAGGAGGGCTAGGTTGCGGGAAGGATAGAGTTTAGCACTAGGGGGAGGGTTAGGGTTAGGCTATAGTATGAGGAGGATTAGGTTGCGGGAAGGATAGAGTTTAGCACTAGGGGGGGGTTAGGGTTAGGCTATAGGATGAGAAGGGTTAGGTTGCGGGAAGGATAGAGTTTAGCACTAGGGGGGGAGGGTTAGGGTTAGGCTATAGGATGAGGAGGGCTAGGTTGCGGGAAGGATAGAGTTTAGCACTAGGGGGAGGGTTAGGCTCTAGGATGAGGAGGGTTAGGTTGAGGGAAGGATAGAGTTTAGCACTAGGGGGGGAGGGTAAGGGTTAGGCTATAGGATGAGGAGGGTTAGGTTGCGGGAAGGATAGAGTTTAGCACTAGGGGGGGAGGGTTAGAGTTAGGCTATAGGATGAGGAGGGCTAGGTTGCGGGAAGGATAGAGTTTAGCACTAGGGGGAGGGTTAGGCTCTAGGATGAGGAGGGTTAGGTTGTGGGAAGGATAGAGTTTAGCATTAGGGGGGAGGGTTAGGGTTAGGTTATAGGATGAGGAGTGTTAGGTTGCGGGAAGGATAGAGTTTAACACTAGGGGGGGAGGGTTAGGGTTAGGCTATAGGATGAGGAGGGTTAGGTTGCCAGAAGGATAGAGTTTAGCACTAGGGGGGGAGGGTTAGGGTTAGGCTACAGGATGAGGAGGGCTAGGTTGCGGGCAGGATAGAGTTTAGCACTAGGGGAAGGGTTAGGCTATAGGATGAGGAGGGTTAGGTTGTGTGAAGGATAGCGTTTAGCACTAGGGGGGAAGGGTTAGGTTATAGGATGAGGAGGGTTAGGTTGCGGGAAGGATAGAGTTTAGCACTAGGGGGGAAGGGTTAGGCTATAGGATGAGGAGGGTTAGGTTGCGGGAAGGATAGAGTTTAGCTCTAGGGGGGGAGGGTTAGGCTATAGGATGAACAGGGTTAGGTTGCGGGAAGGATAGAGTTTAGCACTAGGGGGGAGGGTTAGGGTTAGGCTATAAGATGAGGAGGGCTAGGTTGCGGGAAAGATAGAGTTTAGCACAAAGGGGAAGGTTAGGCTATAGGATGAGGAGGGTTAGGTTGCGGGAAGGATAGAGTTTAGCACTAGGGGGAGGGTTAGGGTTAGGCTATAGTATGAGGAGGATTAGGTTGTGGAAGGATAGAGTTTAGCACTAGGGGGGAGGGTTAGGGTTAGGGTTAGGCTATAGGATGAGGAGGGTTAGGTTGCGGGAAGGATAGAGTTTAGCACTAGTGGGGAAGGGTTAGGGTTAGGTTATAGGATGGGGAGGGTTAGGTTGCGGGAAGGATAGAGTTTAGCACTAGGGGGAAGGGTTAGGCTATAGGATGAGGAGGGTTAGGTTGCAGGAAGGATAGAGTTTAGCACTAGGGGGGAAGGGTTAGGCTCTAGGATGAGGAGAGTAAGGTTGTGGGAAGGATAGAGTTTAGCACTAGGGGGGAACGGTTAGGTTATCTGATGTGGAGGGTTAGGTTGCGGGAAGGATAGAGTTTTGCACTAGGAGGGGAGGGTTAGGGTTAGGCTATATGATGAGGAGGGTTAGGTGGCAGGAAGGATAGAGTTTAGCACTAGGGGAAGGGTTAGGTTATAGGATGAGGAGGGTTAGGTTGTGGGAAGGATAGAGTTTAGCACTGGGGGGGAGGGTTAGGTTATAGGATGAGGAGGGTTAGGTTGTGGGAAGGATAGAGTTTAGCACTGGGGGGGAGGTTTAGGGTTAGGCTATAGGATGAGGTGGGCTAGGTTGCGGGCAGGATAGAGTTTAGCACTAGGGGGAGGGTTAGGCTATAGGATGAGGAGGGTTAGGTTGTGGGAAGGATAGAGTTTAGCACTAGGGGGGAAGGGTTAGGTTATAGGATGAGGAGGGTTAGCTTGCCGGAAGGATAGAGTTTAGCACTAGGGGGAAGGGTTAGGCTATAGGATGAGGAGGGTTAGGTTGCGGGAAGGATAGAGTTTAGCACTAGGGGGGAGGGTTAGGGTTAGGCTATAGGATGAGGAGGGCTAGGTTGCGGGAAGGATAGAGTTTAGCACAAGGGGGAGGTTTAGGCTATAGGATGAGGAGGGTTAGGTTGCGGGAAGGATAGAGTTTAGCACTAGGGGAAGGGTTAGGGTTAGGCTATAGTATGAGGAGGGTTTGGTTGTGGGAAGGATAGAGTTTAGCACTAGGGGGGACGGGTTAGGCTATGGGATGAGGAGGGTTAGGTAGCGGGAAGGATAGAGTTTAGCACTAGGGGGGAAGGGTTAGGGTTAGCCTATAGGATGAGGAGGGTTAGGTTGCGGGAAGGATAGCGTTTAGTGCTAGGGGGGAAGGGTTAGGCTATAGGATGAGGAGGGTTAGGTTGCGGGAAGGAGAGAGTTTAGCACTAGGGGGGAGGGTTAGGTTATAGGATGGGGAGGGTTAGTTTGCGGGAAGGATAGAGTTTAGCACTAGGGGGGGAGGGTTAGGCTTAGGCTATAGGATGAGGAGAATTAGGTTGTGGGAAGGATAGAGTGTAGCACTAGTGGGGAAGGGTTAGGGTTAGGTTATAGGATGGGGAGAGTTAGGTTGCGGGAAGGATAGAGTTTAGCACTAGGGGGGGAGGGTTAGGGTTAGGCTATAGGATGAGGAGGGTTAGGTTGCCAGAAGGATAGAGTTTAGCACTAGGGGGGGAGGGTTAGGGTTAGGCTATAGGATGAGGAGGGCTAGGTTGCGGGCAGGATAGAGTTTAGCACTAGGGTGAGGGTTAGGCTATAGGATGAGGAGGGTTAGGTTGCGGGAAGGATAGAGTTTTGCACTAGGGGGGAGGGTTAGGGTTAGGCTATAGGATGAAGAGGGTTAGGCTGCGGGAAGGATAGAGTTTAGCACTAGGGGGGAAGGGTTAGGTTATAGGATGAGGAGGGTTAGGTTGCCAGAAGAATAGAGTTTAGCACTAGGGCGGATGGGTTAGGTTATAGGATGAGGAGGGTTAGGTTGCGGGAAGGATAGAGTTTAGCACTAAGGGGAGGGTTAGGCTATAGGATGAGGAGGGTTAGGTTGCGGGAAGGATAGAGTTTAGCTCTAGGGGGAGGGTTAGGGTTAGGCTATAGGATGAGGAGGGTTAGGTTGCGGGAAGGATAGAGTGTAGCACTAGGGGGGGAGGGTTAGGCTATAGGATGAGGAGGGTTAGGTTGCGGGAAGGATAGACTTTAGCACTACGGGGGAGGGTTAGGGTTAGGCTATAGGATGAGGAGGGCTAGGTTGCGGGAAGGATAGAGTTTAGCACAAGGGGGAGGGTTAGGCTATAGGATGAGGAGGGTTAGGTTGTGGGAAGGATAGAGTTTAGCACTAGGGGGAGGGTTAGGGTTAGGCTATAGTATGAGGAGGATTAGGTTGCGGGAAGGATAGAGTTTAGCACTGGGGGGGGTTAGGGTTAGGCTATAGGATGAGAAGGGTTCGTTTGCAGGAAGGATAGAGTTTAGCAGTAGGGGGGGAGGGTTAGGGTTAGGCTATAGGATGAGGAGGGCTAGGTTGCGGGAAGGATAGAGTTTAGCACTAGGGGGAGGGTTAAGCTCTAGGATGAGGAGGGTTAGGTTGTGGGAAGGATAGAGTTTAGCACTAGGGGGGGAGGGTTAGGGTTAGGCTATAGGATGAGGAGGGTTAGGTTACGGGAAGGATTGAGTTTAGCACTAGGGGGAAGGGTTAGGCTATAGGATGAGGAGGGTTAGGTTGCGGGAAGGATAGAGTTTAGCACTAGGGGGGAAGGGTTAGGCTCTAGGATGAGGAGGGTTAGGTTTTGGGAAGGATAGAGTTTAGCACTAGGGGGGAACGGTTAGGTTATCTGATGTGGAGGGTTAGGTTGCGGGAAGGATAGAGTTTTGCACTAGGAGGGGAGGGTTAGGGTTAGGCTATATGATGAGGAGGGTTAGGTGGCGGGAAGGATAGAGTTTAGCGCTAGGGGAAGGGTAAGGTTATAGGATGAGGAGGGTTAGGTTGCGGAAAGGATAGAGTTTAGCACTAAGGGGGAAGGGTTAGGGTTAGGTTATAGGATGAGGAGGGTTAGGTTGCGGGAAGGATAGAGTTTAGCACTAGGGGGGAAGGGTTAGGTTATAGGATGAGGAGGGTTAGGTTGTGGGAAGGATAGAGTTTAGCACTGGGTGGGAGGGTTAGGGTTAGGTTATAGGATGAGGAGGGTTAGGTTGTGGGAAGGATAGAGTTTAGCACTGGGGGGGGGGTTTAGGGTTAGGCTATAGGATGAGGAGGGCTAGGTTGCGGGCAGGATATAGTTTAGCACTAGGGGGAAGGGTTAGGCTATAGGATGAGGAGGGTTAGGTTGCGGGAAGGATAGAGTTTAGCACTAGGGGGGAGGGTTAGGCTATAGGATGAGGAGGGTTAGGTTGCGGGAAGGATAGAGTTTAGCAGTAGGGGGGAGGGTTAGGGTTAGGCTATAGGATGAGGAGGGCTAGGTTGTGGGAAGGATAGAGTTTAGCACTAGGGGGGACGGGTTAGGCTATGGGATGAGGAGGGTTAGGTTGCGGGAAGGATAGAGTTTAGCACTAGGGGGGAAGGGTTAGGGTTAGCCTATAGGATGAGGAGGGTTAGGTTGCGGGAAGGATAGAGTTTAGTGCTAGGGGGGAAGGGTTAGGCTATAGGATGAGGAGGGTTAGGTTGCGGGAAGGATAGAGTTTAGCATTAGGGGGGAGGGTTAGGTTATAGGATGGGGAGGGTTAGTTTGCCAGAAGGATAGAGTTTAGCACTAGGGGGGGTGGGTTAGGCTATAGGATGAGGAGGGTTAGGTTGTGGGAAGGATAGAGTTTAGCACTAGGGGGGAAGGGCTAGGTTATAGGATGAGGAGGGTTAGCTTGCCCGAAGGATAGAGTTTAGCACTAGGGGGAAGGGTTAGGCTATAGGATGAGGAGGGTTAGGTTGCGTGAAGAATAGAGTTTAGCACTAGGGGGGGAGGGTTAGGCTATAGGATGAGGAGGGTTAGGTTGCGGGAAGGATAGAGTTTAGCACTAGGGGGGAGGGTTAGGGTTAGGCTATAGGATGAGGAGGGCTAGGTTGCGGGAAGGATAGAGTTTAGCACAAGGGGGAGGTTTAGGCTATAGGATGAGGAGGGTTAGGTTGCGGGAAGGATAGAGTTTAGCACTAGGGGGAGGGTTAGGGTTAGGCTATAGTATGAGGAGGGTTAGGTTGTGGGAAGGATAGAGTTTAGCACTAGGGGGGACGGGTTAGGCTATGGGATGAGAAGGGTTAGGTTTCGGGAAGGATAGAGTTTAGCACTAGGGGGGAAGGGTTAGGGTTAGCCTATAGGATGAGGAGGGTTAGGTTGCGGGAAGGATAGAGTTTAGTGCTAGGGGGGAAGGGTTAGGCTATAGGATGAGGAGGGTTAGGTTGCGGGAAGGATAGAGTTTAGCACTGGGGGGGGAGGGTTAGGCTTAGGCTATAGGATGAGGAGGATTAGGTTGTGGGAAGGATAGAGTTTAGCACTAGTGGGGAAGGGTTAGGGTTAGGTTATAGGATGGGGAGGGTTAGGTTGCGGGAAGGATAGAGTTTAGCACTAGGGGGGGAGGGTTAGGCTATAGGATGAGGAGGGTTAGGTTGCCAGGATAGAGTTTAGCACTAGGGGGGAGGGTTAGGGTTAGGCTATAGGATGAGGAGGGCTAGGTTGCGGGCAGGATAGAGTTTAGCACTAGGGAGGGTTAGGCTATAGGATGAGGAGGGTTAGGTTGTGGGAAGGATAGAGGTTAGCACTAGGGGGGAAGGGTTAGGCTATAGGATGAGGAGGGTTAGGTTGCGGGCAGGATAGAGTTTAGCACTAGGGGGAGGGTTAGGCTATAGGATGAGGAGAGTTAGGTTGCGGGAAGGATAGAGTTTAGCACTAGGGGTTAGGATTAGGTTATAGGATGAGGAGGGTTAGGCTGCGGGAAGGATAGAGTTTAGCACTAGGGGTTAGGGTTAGGCTATAGGATGAGGAAGGTTACGCTGTGGGAAGGATAGAGTTTAGCAATAGGGGGGAAGGGTTATGGTTAGCCTATAGGATGAGGAGGGTTAGGTTGCGGGAAGGATAGAGTTTAGTGCTGGCGGGAAGGGTTATGCTATAGGATGAGGAGGGTTAGGTTGCGGGAAGGATAGAGTTTAGCACTAGGGGGAAGGGTTAGGCTATAGGATGGGGAGGGTTAGGTTGCGGGAAGGATAGAGTTTAGCACTAGGGGGGAGGGTTAGGCTTAGGCTATAGGATGAGGAGGATTAGGTTGTGGGAAGGATAGAGTTTAGCACTAGTGGGGAAGGGTTAGGGTTAGGTTATAGGATGGGGAGGGTTAGGTTGCGGGAAGGATAGAGTTTAGCACTAGGGGTGAGGGTTAGGGTTAGGCTATAGGATGAGGAGGGTTAGGTTGCGGGAAGGATTGAGTTTAGCACTAGGGGGAAGGGTTAGGCTATAGGATGAGGAGGGTTAGGTTGCGGGAAGGATAGAGTTTAGCACTAGGGGGGAAGGGTTAGGCTCTAGGATGAGGAGGGTTAGGTTGTGGGAAGGATAGAGTTTAGCACTAGGGGGGAACGGTTAGGTTATCTGATGTGGAGGGTTAGGTTGCGGGAAGGATAGAGTTTTGCACTAGGAGGGGAGGGTTAGGGTTAGGCTATATGATGAGGAGGGTTAGGTGGCGGGAAGGATAGAGTTTAGCACTAGGGGAAGGGTAAGGTTATAGGATGAGGAGGGTTAGGTTGCGGAAAGGATAGAGTTTAGCACTAAGGGGGAAGGGTTAGGGTTAGGTTATAGGATGAGGAGGGTTAGGTTGCGGGAAGGATAGAGTTTAGCACTAGGGGGGAAGGGTTAGGTTATAGGATGAGGAGGGTTAGGTTGTGGGAAGGATAGAGTTTAGCACTGGGTGGGAGGGTTAGGGTTAGGTTATAGGATGAGGAGGGTTAGGTTGTGGGAAGGATACAGTTTAGCACTGGGGGGGAGGTTTAGGGTTAGGCTATAGAATGAGGAGGGCTAGGTTGCGGGCAGGATAGAGTTTAGCACTAGGGGGAGGGTTAGGCTATAGGATGAGGAGGGTTAGGTTGTGGGAAGGATAGAGTTTAGCACTAGAGGGGAAGGGTTAGGTTATAGGATGAGGAGGGTTAGCTTGCCGGAAGGATAGAGTTTAGCACTAGGGGGAAGGGTTAGGCTATAGGATGAGGAGGGTTAGGTTGCGGGAAGGATAGAGTTTAGCACTAGGGGGGGAGGGTTAGGCTATAGGATGAGGAGGGTTAGGTTGCGGGAAGGATAGAGTTTAGCACTAGGGGGGAAGGGTTAGGGTTAGCCTATAGGATGAGCAGGGTTAGGTTGCGGGAAGGATAGAGTTTAGTGCTAGGGGGGAAGGGTTAGGCTATAGGATGAGGAGGGTTAGGTTGCGGGAAGGATAGAGTTTAGCATTAGGGGGGAGGGTTAGGTTATAGGATGGGGAGGGTTAGTTTGCGGGAAGGATAGAGTTTAGCACTAGGGGGGAGGGTTAGGCTTAGGCTATAGGATGAGGAGGATTAGGTTGTGGGAAGGATAGAGTTTAGCACTAGTGGGGAAGGGTTAGGGTTAGGTTATAGGATGGGGAGAGTTAGGTTGCGGGAAGGATAGAGTTTAGCACTAGGGGGGGAGGGTTTGGGTTAGGCTATAGGATGAGGAGGGTTAGGTTGCCAGAAGGATAGAGTTTAGCACTAGGGGGGAGGGTTAGGGTTAGGCTATAGGATGAGGAGGGCTAGGTTGCGGGAAGGATAGAGTTTAGCACTAGGGGGAGGGTTAGGCTATAGGATGAGGAGGGTTAGGTTGTGGGAAGGATAGAGTTTAGTACTAGGGGGGAAGGGTTAGGTTATAGGATGAGGAGGGTTAGGTTGCGGGCAGGATAGAGATTAGCACTAGGGGGAGGGTTAGGCTATAGGATGAGGAGAGTTAGGTTGCGGGAAGGATAGAGTTTAGCACTAGGGGTTAGGGTTAGGTTATAGGATGAGGAGGGTTAGGCTGCGGGAAGGATACAGTTTATCACTAGGGGGGAGGGTTAGGGTTAGGCTATAGGATGAGGAAGGTTACGTTGTGGGAAGGATCGAGTTTAGCACTAGGGGGGAAGGGTTAGGGTTAGCCTATAGGATGAGGAGGGTTAGGTTGCGGGAAGGATAGAGTTTAGTGCTGGGGGGAAGGTTTATGCTATAGGATGAGGAGGGTTAGGTTGCGGGAAGGATAGAGTTTAGCACTAGGGGGGAAGGGTTAGGTTATAGGATGAGGAGGGTTAGGTTGTGGGAAGGATAGAGTTTAGCACTGGGTGGGAGGGTTAGGGTTAGGTTATAGGATGAGGAGGGTTAGGTTGTGGGAAGGATACAGTTTAGCACTGGGGGGGAGGTTTAGGGTTAGGCTATAGAATGAGGAGGGCTAGGTTGCGGGCAGGATAGAGTTTAGCACTAGGGGGAGGGTTAGGCTATAGGATGAGGAGGGTTAGGTTGTGGGAAGGATAGAGTTTAGCACTAGAGGGGAAGGGTTAGGTTATAGGATGAGGAGGGTTAGCTTGCCGGAAGGATAGAGTTTAGCACTAGGGGGAAGGGTTAGGCTATAGGATGAGGAGGGTTAGGTTGCGGGAAGGATAGAGTTTAGCACTAGGGGGGGAGGGTTAGGCTATAGGATGAGGAGGGTTAGGTTGCGGGAAGGATAGAGTTTAGCACTAGGGGGGAAGGGTTAGGGTTAGCCTATAGGATGAGCAGGGTTAGGTTGCGGGAAGGATAGAGTTTAGTGCTAGGGGGGAAGGGTTAGGCTATAGGATGAGGAGGGTTAGGTTGCGGGAAGGATAGAGTTTAGCATTAGGGGGGAGGGTTAGGTTATAGGATGGGGAGGGTTAGTTTGCGGGAAGGATAGAGTTTAGCACTAGGGGGGAGGGTTAGGCTTAGGCTATAGGATGAGGAGGATTAGGTTGTGGGAAGGATAGAGTTTAGCACTAGTGGGGAAGGGTTAGGGTTAGGTTATAGGATGGGGAGAGTTAGGTTGCGGGAAGGATAGAGTTTAGCACTAGGGGGGGAGGGTTTGGGTTAGGCTATAGGATGAGGAGGGTTAGGTTGCCAGAAGGATAGAGTTTAGCACTAGGGGGGAGGGTTAGGGTTAGGCTATAGGATGAGGAGGGCTAGGTTGCGGGAAGGATAGAGTTTAGCACTAGGGGGAGGGTTAGGCTATAGGATGAGGAGGGTTAGGTTGTGGGAAGGATAGAGTTTAGTACTAGGGGGGAAGGGTTAGGTTATAGGATGAGGAGGGTTAGGTTGCGGGCAGGATAGAGATTAGCACTAGGGGGAGGGTTAGGCTATAGGATGAGGAGAGTTAGGTTGCGGGAAGGATAGAGTTTAGCACTAGGGGTTAGCGTTAGGTTATAGGATGAGGAGGGTTAGGCTGCGGGAAGGATACAGTTTATCACTAGGGGGGAGGGTTAGGGTTAGGCTATAGGATGAGGAAGGTTACGTTGTGGGAAGGATCGAGTTTAGCACTAGGGGGGAAGGGTTAGGGTTAGCCTATAGGATGAGGAGGGTTAGGTTGCGGGAAGGATAGAGTTTAGTGCTGGGGGGAAGGTTTATGCTATAGGATGAGGAGGGTTAGGTTGCGGGAAGGATAGAGTTTAGCACTAGGGGGGAAGGGTTAGGCTATAGGATGGGGGGGGTTAGGTTGCAGGAAGGATAGAGTTTAGCACTAGGGGGGGAGGGTTAGGCTTAGGCTATAGGATGAGGAAGATTAGGTTGTGGGAAGGATAGAGTTTAGCACTAGTGGGAAAGGGTTAGGGTTAGGTTATAGGATGGGGAGGGTTAGGTTGCGGGAAGGATAGAGTTTAGCACTAGGGGGGAGGGTTAGAGTTAGGCTATAGGATGAGGAGGGTTCGGTTGCGGGAAGGATAGAGTTTAGCACTAGGGGGAAGGGCTAGGCTATAGGATGAGGAGGCTTAGGTTGCGGGAAGGATAGAGTTTAGCACTAGGGGGGAAGGGTTAGGCTATAGGATGAGGAGGGTTAGGTTGTGGGAAGGATAGAGTTTAGCACTAGGGGGGAACGGTTAGGTTATCTGATGTGGAGGGTTAGGTTGCGGGAAGGATAGAGTTTAGCACAAGGAGGGGAGGGTTAGGGTTAGGCTATATGATGAGGAGGGTTAGGTGGCGGGAAGGATAGAGTTTAGCACTAGGGGAAGGGTTAGGTTATAGGATGAGTAGGGTTAGGTTGCGGAAAAGATAGAGTTTAGCACTAAGGGGGAAGGGTTAGGGTTAGGTTATAGGATGAGGAGGGTTAGGTTGCGGGAAGGATAGAGTTTAGCACTAGGGGGGAAGGGTTAGGTTATAGGATGAGGAGGGTTAGGTTGTGGGAAGGATAGAGTTTAGCACTGGGGGGGAGGGTTTGGGTTAGGTTATAGGATGAGGAGGGTTAGGTTGTGGGAAGGATAGAGTTTAGCACTAGGGGGGAGGTTTAGGGTTAGGCTATAGGATGAGGAGGGTTAGGTTGCGGGAAGAAAAGAGTTTAGCACTAGGGGGGGAAGGGTTAGGTTATAGGATGGGGAGGGTTAGACTGCGGGAAGGATAGAGTTTAGCACTAGGGGGAGGGTTAGGGTTAGGTTATAGGATGAGGAGGGTTAGGCTGCGGGAAGGATAGAGTTTAGGACTAGGGGGGAAGGGTTAGGGTTAGGTTATAGGATGAGGAGGGTTAGGTTGTGGGAAGGATAGAGTTTAGCACTAGGTGGGGAGGGTTAGGGTTAGGTTATAGGATGAGGAGGGTTAGGGATATACTTGCAGACAGAAACTCCAGACCATGAGCTGGAAGCCATGAGGACATCACTGCCAGCCCTGGAAGACACTGCTGGAGCCACCGGACAAACCGTATAAGGTAAGTCACCACTAGACCACAGGGGCATTTTGTTGACCTAATAATCATGTCAACATTTAATCAGTGTTGACGTGGTCAATATCATCATGGCAAGCATGTTGACATGCTGCACGTCGACATTACGATCATGTTATAAATGCCGACAAAATACCCCACACCTGTGGTGCAGAGGGCGAGACGTACCTGTTTACAGATTTCTGGTTTAAGGTTATTCTGATTCCCCTTAGGCCGGTCCTCCCGCTTGTCCCGACAGTCCTGCGACATTGTATAGATGTCTCCTTCAGCCGTATGGGTCATTGGACAAATCATAGACGTTCTGCTCTCGGGGTGAGAAGCCATATGAGTATTATTATTTTAAGCATTCATTTACTCTGCAGTGCTTTACCATTGGGATGACGTCCAGCTTCACCGAGGTCCTGACACATGCCCATGGATTCGGGATCTGGCATTGCAGTTGCTTCGGGATCACAAACACTGCAATATCGGACAAATGACTGATCTCTGCTGCAAATATAACATTAATAGAAGGGAGTCATTTTATTATGTTGCAAAGATTCTACAGTATATAGATGGGTGTGGTTCATGAAATCGACAGTATCTAGGTCGACAATGTTTAGGTCGACCACTGTAGGTCGACAGTCACTAGGTCGACATGGATGGAAGGTCGACAGAGTTTCTAGGTCGACATGTGCTAGGTCGACAGGTCTAAAGGTCGACATGAGGATATATATTTTTTGTCGTTTTCTTCGTAGAGTGACCGGGATCCCAAATTAGTGCACCGCGTCCCCTCACATGGCTCGCTTCGCTCGCCATGCTTCGGGCATGGTGCCTTCGCTCCGCTATCGCTTCGCTCGGCACAGATTACCGTTCCAAACGTAGTCCACGTGGATCGTTAAGTATGAAAAAATTCAAAAAAAGAAGAAAAAAAATGTGAAAAACTCATGTCGACCTTTAGACCTGTCGACCTAGCACATGTCGACCTAGAAACCCTGTCGACCTTCCATCCATGTCGACCTAGTGACTGTCGACCTACAGTGGTCGATCTAAACATTGTCGACCTAGATACTGTCGATCTTCAGACCGGATCCCCATATAGATTCAGGGGTCTATTTACTAAGCCTTGGGGGTAATTCCAAGTTGATCGCAGCAGGATATTTTTTAGCAGTTGGGCAAAACCATGTGCACTGCAGGGGGGACAGATATAACATGTGCAGAGAGAGTTAGATTTGGGTGGGTTATTTTATTTCTGTGCAGGGTAAATACTGGCTGCTTTATTTTTACACTGCAATTTAGATTGCAGATTGAACTCACCCCACCCAAATCTAACTCTCTCTGCACATGTTATATCTGCCTCCCCTGCAGTGCACATGGTTTTGCCCAACTGCTATAAAAAAATTCCTGCTGCGATCAACTTGGAATTACCCCCCTTGGACGGAGATAAAGTAGCAGCCAACCAGCTCCTGTCATTTTTCCAACACAGCCTGTAACACGGCAGTTTGGAAGCTGATTGGTTGGTACTTTATATCCGGCCTCTGTATCTCCATCGAAGGCTTAGTAAATAGACCCCTCATTCTTCAACGCATTACTATGCGACTAGTCGATCACTACTATATGTATCAGTATTCTATTAAACGGCATTTACAGTACTAAAAAGATATACATCAAACGATGGTTGCTTAGCTGTAAGGTAATCAGTCACACAGCGATTTTGGAAGCAAATGTTTACGGAGCAGTTTTCCTATGGGTATTGCGCCATCCGGGCCACTGTCAGTCGCCGTGTATCTGTAGGAACACTTTCTGCAGCCACTTTCCAGCCACGTCCAGTCGCTGCGGAGATTCACTTCAATTTTGAAGTTTATAAAGCCCGAGCTCCCCCTCCCCCTTCCCCCGCCAGGACAAGATGCCCCCTGTTACATTCTGTAGTTACTGTACATTCTGTGGACGGGTAATTGGGGTGATTCAGACCTGATCTCTAGATATCTAGGCTGCTAAAATTCCTGCCATCAGATAGTCGCTGCCGAAGGGGAGTGTATATTCTCAGTGTGCGATCGCATGTGTACACCAAGCACCAAAAAAATCCCTCAGTAGCGGACATCTGCAAATCCGTTCTCACCTCACTCACCAGTGAATGCTTTTTACCAGTGTGTGCAGTATGTGCGCAGCTCAGGACTTACTCCTACAGTGCAATGAGAACGGGATGGTCGGGGCTGGGGCTGACGTCACACACCCTCCCTGAAAACACTAGGAAACGCCTGCGTTTTTCTGGCCACTCACAGAAAACGGTCAGTTACCCCCACCAACGGCTTCCTCCTGTCAATCAACATGCCGATGGCTGTGCAATTAGAATTTTCGCACCAGCCTGTCGCTGACCCGCGATGCCTGTTGTTGTTTGCCGACGCGCGTGCGCATTGCGGTGCATACGCATGCGCAGTTAATCGCTGATCGCCTGCTGTGCGAAAACGCACAGCGGCTCTCAGGTCTGAATCGGGCCCATTGTCTGATACGGCTGATTTCCAAAAGTATTTCATCATCTGGAGTCGTGTTGTCCTGTTTTTGTTTTGTTGGTTATAAGATTTACAGTAACAAAGATTCTGTATACATGATGCCCATATAAAGGAAGCGCGTTTCGGCACACAAAAATGTTACAACGCAATTAAATATTTAATATTTTTATTTTATTGCTTTGAGAAAGTGTAATACATACAGTATGTACGGAACAACGTGATGGTTTCCATTACTCTATGTCCCCTGAGCCTGTTACTCTCTTATCACAGTGTGTCCTCTGTCTCTGTCAGTCCCGGCCTCTGTGACCCCCTCACTGTCTTTATCTGTGTATTGCAGTCTTCTGTGATCTCCATAATACCCAGCACATAAACCTGATGCTGGTAATAATGAAGGCACTGGGAGTCATTCCGAGTTGTTCGCTCGCTAGCTGTTTTTAGCAGCCGTGCAAACGCTATGCCGCCGCCCACTGGGAGTGTATGTTAGCTTAGCAGAAGTGCAACCGAAAGGATCGCAGAGCTGCTACAAAAAAATATTGTGCAGTTTCAGAGTAGCTCCAGACCTACTCAGCGCTTGCGATCACTTCAGACTGTTCAGTTCCTGTTTTGACGTCACACACCAGCCCAGCGTTCGCCCAGCCACGCCTGCGTTTTTCCTGGCACGCCTGCGTTTTTCCAAACACTCCCTGAAAAGGGTCAGTTGCCACCCAGAAACGCCCTCTTCATGTCAATCACTCTGCGGCCACCAGTGCGACTGAAAAGCTTCGCTAGACCTTGTGTGAAACTACATCGGCCGTTGTGAAAGTACGTCGCGCGTGCGCATTGCGCCGCAAACGCATGTGCAGAAGTGCCATTTTTTTACATCATCGCTGCGCAGCGAACATTTTCTGCTAGCGATCAACTCGGAATGACCCCCTAAGTGCTCTACATGTGTGCAGTACTGTGACACAGTTACGCAGTAAAGATGGCTGCTGTCTGCACATGTGCAGTAGCACATCAGGTTGGAAGTTGCACCTCCCTACAGACTATGGGTCCTAGTGCCCAGCATGTTCTAGTACATGGACTGAGGCAGTGCAGAGTGCCTGTCCTTCAACATCACACACCACTATGTGTGACTTCCATTGCTGATGCCAAACGGTAACCTAACACTATGGGCCTAATTCAGACCTGGTCGCTTGCTAGTGTCTTTTGCAATCCAGTGTTTGCATAGTCGCCGTTCACCGGGGAGTGTATTTTAGCTGTGCAAGTGTGCGATCGCATGTGCAGCCGAGCGGTACAAAAAAACGTTGTGCAGTTTTTGAGTTGCCCAGGACTTACTCAGCCGCTGTGATCACTT
This sequence comes from Pseudophryne corroboree, assembly GCF_028390025.1. Lineage (NCBI taxonomy): Eukaryota > Metazoa > Chordata > Amphibia > Anura > Myobatrachidae > Pseudophryne > Pseudophryne corroboree. The sequence goes on along the minus strand of NC_086445.1, from coordinate 40,333,362 downwards.
CAGCCTGTCCGGGCCCGGAATTGACGTCAGACACTCGCCCTGTAAACACTTAGACACGCCTGCGTTTTTCCAACCACTCCTTGAAAACGGTCAGATGCCACCCACAAACGCCCTCTTCCTGTCAATCTCCTTGCGATCGGCTGTGCGAATGGATTCTCCGTAAAACCCATCGCACAGCAACGATCCGCTTTGTACCCGTGCAACGTGCCTGCATATTGCGGTGCATATGCATGCGCAATTATGACCTGATCGCAGTTCTGCAAAAAAAACTAGCGTGCGATCAGTTCTGAATTACCCCCTATGTGCGGTACACCAACATGAGGTGGTAGGATGGGTTCAGGGCTGTTTCTAATGCTCTGGGACGGATGTCATGATCGTTGCCAGGGCTGTGTAATGCCAGTTGCCAGGGCTGTGTAATGCTAGTTGCCAGGGTTGTGTAGTTGTCTGTGGTATGTTTACAGCACTGTGCAGGCCCGGCTAGCCACACACTCTCCTTCCCGCCCTCTATCATCTCCCTCAGCACGGCCGCCCGTTTGTCTGTGTCCTCCTTCCCGCCCACCCGTTTGTCTGTGTTCTCTATCCCGCCCGCCCATTTGTCTGTGTTCTCCTGGGGTCCCCGTCCTCACCATCATTATTTCTCCGCTCGGGGGCGGAGTTTCGAGCAATGCCACGTTTGCTTTGTGACGTCACGACGCAAACGCGTCATTATGCAAAACTCCCCCCCCCCCCCCCCCCAAGCGGACTAGTAATGACGGGGAGGAGGGGGAGCAGAAACAGCCACTAAGGGCCGCGGCAGGCACCCCGTGTGACGGCACGCCTCGCCCGCCGCAAGAAACGGCTCTGTCATCTGCACATTAGCCCACAGTGTATGTTGCCATGGGAGTAACTATAGTGGGTCCAAGGCGTGCCATTGCTATGGGGTCCAGAAGCTTAGGGGCAACTGGACCCAGGTTCTAAAGTTGCATACCAATTTCCCACATTTGCCTGCTAAGCAATTGGGTATGAGCCATTGCCCAACCTGAATCATGTGACATTACATTATCAGTGAGAGGAGTATGTAGTGGATGTTATTATGGTAAGAGGGCTCTGTAAAGTGGCTTAATGTGAACTAAAGGGCACTATAATGTGGCACAATATGAACTGGTGGCACTATAGTGTGGCATGATATGAACTGGGGCACTATAGTGTGGCGGGGCACTATAATGTGGCATGATATGAACTGGGGCACTATAATGTGGCTTAATTTGACCTTGAGGGCACTCTAACGTGGCACAGTATGAACAAGGGGCACTATAATTTGGCTAAATATGAACTGGGGACATTGCATGGGATAATGTGAATTGGGGGTACTGTGTGGCATAATGTGTATGACAGCCCTACAATGTGACATTGTGTAAAATAAGTAACTATGATGGTTCATAAAATAAACTAGGGCACTAATACGGGGCATAATATTAACTATTGCATTACTATGGATCTGAAAATGAACTAGGGCACTATTATGGGGCATAAACTTAATAACAGGCAGCACGGATAGAGTAATGGATAGCATTACTGCCTCACAGCACTGTGCTCATGGGTTTGATTACCACCATGGCCCTAACTGTGTGGAGTTTGTATATTCTCCCTGTGCCTGCGCAGGTTTCCACGGGGTGCTACGTTTTTTTCCCAGAATCCCAAAATATACAGGTAGGTTAATTGGCTCCCAACAAAAATTAAACCTTAGCGTGAATGCGTGTGCGTGTACATGTGGTAGGGAATATAGATTGTAAGCTCCACTGGGGCAGGGACTGATGTGAATGGGCAAATATTCTCTGTAAAGCGCTGCGGAATATGTGTGCGCTATATAAATAAGTGGTAATAAATAAAACTGCTGCAAAAGGTGTCTTTCAAGAAGCATTGGAACAATACGTTGCTAAGGGGCCCCTGCAGGTTGCTAAGGGTAATACTCCACCTCTGCGTTGTACATGTCTAATAATGGATTATTAGATCTCCAGTAATGTTTTTACTCCCTGTTTTTTAAATTGCTGCAACGTTAATGCTTTTATAGTTGGTATATTCTGTTTCCGCTCCGGAGCTACAAACCCGTGTAACACAACGTAGCCTTCGATAAATATTAAGAATACAAACACACAATAGCTCACACTACACTGCGAGGCTCGGCCCTTGATAAATAAGAAACAATAAAAGTTGGTGGGGACGGCTGATTGATGTCCCCATGGCTGATCGGCCTGTAAGATAAAGTTGGGCTTTTACGTAAATTAACACCAGGAATTTTGTTTGTGAAAGAATTAGCCAAATTAGCATAATTAAAACAAAACAAAAAAGTCCCACAACAAACCTAGTCTATGACGATGCCGCCTCATTCATTGCAATTAGGGTTGATTGTTCCCTGGAGTACTGGTTGCAGTCCATGTCTGCAGCACATTGAAGACTTAGGGGTGTATTTACTAAACCTTGGATGGAGATAAAGTGGACGGATATCAAGTACCAGCCAATCAGCTCCTAACTGCCATGTCACAGCCTGTGTTTGAAAAATGACAGCTAGGAGCTGATTGGCTGTTACTTTATCTCTCTCCAAGGCTTAGTAAGTAGACTGCAAAGCGCCTGGAGCTTATGGGTTAACGTGCTTGCTTTACATGGCTCGCAGTAAGGGATGTCTGGTTGCACCGCCGGAGGTGCAATTGAATAGCCCCGGGCACTGCTACAAGCCCATGCTTGTATCTGCACCTAATACCCCTTTTCCACTAGCGTAGCACGGGTCGCAGCCGTGTCGCCTGACACGGCTGCGACCCGTGCTACAGCCCCCTGCAGACAGCGCTCACCAACCCGGCAATTGCCGGGTTGGTGACGCGCTAGTGACGCGGCAGGGGCGGCGCTGGGAGATCACATGATCTCCCAGCGCCGCCCTCCCATACACAGTGAATGGGAGCCGTGTCGCCTTGACACGGCTCCCATTCACACTAGACAGCTAGCCGAGTTAAACACGTGTTCAACCCGGCTAGCTACCAGGGTAGGATTCCCGGATCACTTGATCCGGGAATTTGCCGGGGGACCCGTTTCCACTAGGGAAAAACACGGGTAAATGCGCGCCCCCGCGCATTTACCTGTGTTTAAAAATGCTAGTGGAAAAGAGGTATAAGTAAGCCAAATGCTGGATACCAAGCTTATAACCTATGTTATACAGGTTGAGTATCCCTTATCCAAAATGCTTGGGACCAGAGGTATTTTGGATATCGGATTTTTCCGTATTTTGGAATAATTGCATACCATAATGAGATATCATGAGGATAGGACCCAAGTCTATGCACATAATGCATGTATGTTTCATATACACCTTATACACACAGCCTGAAGGTCATTTAATACAATATTTTTAATAACTTTGTGTGTTAAACAAAGTTTGTGTACATTGAGCCATCAGAAAACAAAGGTTTCACTATCTCACTCTCACTCAAAAAAGTCCGTATTTCGGAATATTTGGATATGGGATACTCAACCTGTACCTAAAACTGGGGTTCTTACCCGGGAATACGGTCCCGGGATCATGCAGGGACATTCCCGGGTAAGGCGCCTTTCATGCCGCGGTCAGCAGCCCGGCATGCTGCCGGGTTGCTGATGTCAGCGGTGACGCGGCGGGGGTGGTGCTAGAGATCACATGATCTCCAAGCGCCGCCTGTACATAGAGAGTGAAAGGGAGCCGGGGCGCATTGACCCGGCTCCTGTTCACACCGCACAGTGAGCCGGGTTGAACACGGGTTCAACCCTTCTCAAGAGCAGGGTTGAAATATCGGGTCGCTGGACCCGGTATTTTAACTGTGGCACCCTTTCACGGCGCACCTGAACACGGGTTATGCGCGTTCATGTGCCAAAAACACGTGTTCAGAGAGGTGCTGGTGTGAAAGGGGTATTACTGACCTAAATGGTGTATGAGAAATACCTGATTTATTGATTCTTAAATGTAAATGCCATTGAAAACTGAATTTTTGCCTTTTTAAATGTTAAATAATGAATATTACCTGTCCGAGCTCCAGCGTTACTAGCTAGAGATGTGCACCGGAAATTTTTCGGGTTTTGTGTTTTGGTTTTGGATTCGGTTCCGCGGCCGTGTTTGGGATTCGGACGCGTTTTGGCAAAACCTCCCTGAAAATTTTTTGTCGGATTCGGGTGTGTTTTGGATTCTGTGTTTTTTTTTCAAAAACCCCTCAAAAACAGCTTAAATCATAGAATTTGGGGGTAATTTTGATCCTATAGTATTATTAACCTCAATAACCACAATTTCCACTCATTTCCAGTCTATTCTGAACACCTCACACCTCACAATATTATTTTAAGTCCTAAAATTTGTACCGAGGTCGCTGGATGACTAAGCTAAGCGACCCAAGTGGCCGACACAAACACCTGGCCCATCTAGGAGTGGCACTGCAGTGTCAGACAGGATGGCACTTCAAAAAATTGGCCCCAAACAGCACATGATGCAAAGAAAAAAAGAGGTGCACCAAGGTCGCTGGATGGCTAAGCTAAGTGACACAAACACCTCAATATCACAGGAATTATTCGTTCTAATCAATGGTATTATTGGTCCAAATCACTGGAAGAAAATGACAAAATCACTGGAATCATTTGGCAAGATCACTGTAATTAATAATTAATTATAAATCACTGATATTAATTGGTAAAATCTCGCTATCGCCTGCCTAGTGAAGTGGAATCTAGATGGGATTTTGTACCGGGGACACAATAACTTCATCAATTGTCTAAATCCCAATGCACTAATGGCGGAAAACTGGCGCACGTCTAACAGCGCACTGATTATACTGAGAACTGATTATACTGATCAATCACTGATTATACGGAACACTGATTTTACTGAGCACTGATGATACTACGGAGAACTTACACTGAGCAGCGAGAACAGCACTGGACTATTGTACTGTGGTATGCTGGTCACCACAATGCTGCACTGTACTACTATATACTGCTCACAACAATGCAGCACAGATATGGATACTTGAAGTGACACGGAGCTGCAAGATACAGCAATGGCCTACTGTACTGTACAACTATATACTGTTGGTCACCAAAATGCTGCACTGTACTATATATATATATATATATATATATATATACTGTTCACAACAATGCAGCACAGATATGGATACTTGAAGTGACACGGAGCTGCAAGATACAGCAATGGCCTACTGTACTGTACTACTATACTGGTGGTCACCAAAATGCTGCACTGTACTATATATATATATATATATATATATATATACTGCTCACAATCACAACAATGCAGCACAGATATGGATATTTGAAGTGACACGGAGCTGCAAGATACAGCAATGGCCTACTGTACTGTACTACTATAATTATATATTGGTGGTCCCCACAATGCAGCACACTGAGCACAGATATTTGCAGCACACTGGGCACAGATATGGAGCTTTTCAGGCAGAGAACGTAGATATTTTCAGCACACTGAGCACAGATATTTGCAGCACACTAAGCACAGATATTTGCAGCACACTGAGCACAGATACGGAGCTTTTCAGGCAGAGAACGTAGATATTTGCAGCACACTAAGCACAGATATTTGCAGCACACTGAGCACAGATTACGGAGCTTTTCAGGCAGAGAACGTAGCCACGTCCTCTCAGTTCAATCTCCAATGCACGAGTGAAAATGGCGGCGACGCGCAGCTCTTTATATAGAATACGAATCTTGCGAGAATCCGACAGCGAGATGATGACGTTCGGCCTCGTTCGGGTTAACCGAGCAAGGCGGGAAGATCCGAGGTTGCCTTGGACCCGTGTAAAATACGTGAAGTTCGGGGGGTTCGGATCTCGACGAACCAAACCCGCTCATCTCTAGATACTACCCACCTGGACTGTAAAAATCCAGTAATGATACAGGAGAAATGCCAGGACTATTAAACCGGCCATAGACTGCAGGGTTAGAGGATATCACCCAGGAGACAGACAGGAGGAGGGGGGTCCGTTACCCTAGCAACCCCTTACACTGTATAATGAGCCGGATTTATGTATGTATGCAAATTCAATTGTGATTCTGCAGGCTACAGAACTGCTGATGTTAGCGAGTGAGGATGCCACCCAGGAATGACCATAGAGAACCACCGGAGCCATTGCAAACCCATTTGCCATTGTGTACACATTCACCACAAATGCAGGGAACAAAGCTAAGGGTTGGTCTATGGCTATGCAGACTGGTTACAGCAGTAGCGACTCAGGCAGGGCCGGATTAAGCCTTGGGGGTGATCGGGGCACTTAAGACAGGAGGGCCCCGGTGGAAGGTTGAGGGTGTATATAAGATTGTGCATACCTCTCAACATGTTCCATTCCAGGAGGGACAAAATGCTCTCTACCTGGACTTCCCTCTTAATATATGATTGGTGTCACCTGTGTTGAACTATTTAATTGATAAGAACGGTACTTCAACACAGGTGACTGTAATCATAAATTAAGGAGGAAGTCCAGGTAGAGAGCATGTTGTCCCTCCTGGAATGGGTCATGTTGGGAGTTATGGATTGTGTATATTAAATTTAAACCAATAGTGTATGTTAGTTTTAAACTAATACTTTAATAATGGCTGGGTACTGTTTATAGCTCCACCTAATTGAAAGACAACTATTATATAACATTTTCAGATAACTTAACCTTAAAATACACATAGAAAAATAAAATTATTTATCTTGTCACATGCAAGAATAGCAGCAGCCTCTGTACTACTTACACACTGGGACAGGACTCAGGAGGACTCCCTGTGTGTGTCTCTATCTCTAGACCCAAATGGTTTAGTTGCAGAACAGTTTACACAAGGCTCAGGCACCCAAGCAGGGAAGAGGAGAAGCTGGGATCTCTGTGTCACTTACAGCTCTCTCCACCCTCCTATCTCTCCTCTGGTCAGAAATATCTGTCGGTAGCTTATGATACTCCTGGGTCTATGCCTTCACTGCATACTGTCCTGCTCACATTCTGGCTGCTGGTTCTGCTGCTGCTTAAGAGGGAAAGCTAATGATGTCAGTGTGCTCTAGCCAGGTGGCCCCCTGACAAAGGGGGGCCCGGGGTACAGTATGCCCTGTATCCCCCCCCCCCTTAATCTGGCTATGGACTCAGGTGACATGTTTTTGCACGTACGAGCTCTCAACTATCAGTAGATACACGCCCTGAAAATGGCCATGACACGCCTGCGATTTCCCAACCACTCCCCGTACACTCCCAGTTTCCACCTCCAAACAGTTACTTCCTGTCAATCACTTTGCGATGAAAGCCTCATTGCGAGCGGGATTGCAGCGGCACCTCTCCGGTAGAGAGCAGCCAGGTCGGCTCAGCGGGGGGTGATGGGGGGGGGGGGGGGGGGGGGGGGGGTTTGGGACCATTCCGTGAGAGTAGGCAAATATGAATCATGTATACTTACCTTCCTGGTGATGCAATCCGGTTTTCAGGGCTCCGGCGGTCCTGTCTTCAGTTGCGGTCCAGTGTGAGAAGGGTGGAGGTGAAGGGGGCGAAGCCAGAAAGTATGCCAGGCAGAAGACAGGGAAGTATTCAACTTCCCTGGCCGTTTCGATTACGCCATCCTGGGAATCTGAACACACAGGAGAAGTGGAAAGCTGAGCTTTCTGTCCTTTACTGAATTGCGCTAACCATACTAAAACATGGTGATGCCATTCAGCTACGGAGCGCGGGTGCCGCCGGAGAAGTCAGGAACTTATCCACGGTAACCCACTCCATGAATAGTACAGGTCAGAGAAAAGCCCTGTTTACCGCAAAACAAGGCCTTTCTTCCCCATGAATAGCCCCCATAGGGACTCATTCAGTCTCGGGAGCAAAAGCAAACAAACAGTAACTTTGCTCCTGGAACAAACCTTGCAGGTTAGCCTTTGTTTTTGCTTTTGTTTTGGGTTGCTGCACCCATCCCCCCACACACAGAGGAGGCAGCATTCATTCACTCGGGACTGGCACCTCACGTGTTGTCCCCCTTACTACTACCCCTCCCCCCACCCATTATTCCACCTACTGTAGGTCCAAATGCCCACCTCACATCATTGCAGAATTTCCCGTAAGTGTATGTAAATGATCTATAACTCGCATATGCTTTATATATGGAAATGGCACTTATAGATTGGATTTCGCCCAGTAACGGTTTCCCCCGTCACTCCCATGACATTCATTAAACTGTACAGTATTATGAGGTTACGTAACATTCTGTTGAAAAAGGGCCAGATTTCAATCCATGTGACGTGAAAGACAATAGGGATTAATATATCCATAGTAACGGAATTCTTGTGTCGGGGCTTTGTGCTGTGAGATGGGGCTTTGTGCTGTGAGATGGCGCACAGTGCCATAAATCCTGGAATTACTGGACGGCTGGGAAACACTGTAAATGACAGACATGTGGAGAGCAGTTGGTAGAATGCACTGTTTCCTATAGACATAGTGGAACACACGGACCCCAATGTGCAGGACCACTCGCAGGTGTCTGTGATGTATGGCGTGTAGGCGAGACGCTTCACCCCAGAATATGTCCATTCACACCCCATTGTAGGTCAGGGTTTTATGTTTAAAGAAATAATTCTTTGTGGGGCCCATGACTAGATTCATTTACATTAGTGCTGAAGTATATAGGTTGGAATCTCGCTGCTCTTACTGTGAATTCTTTACAGTAGTATCCTGATGTATGTAGAAGCATGAGATAAGCTCATGCATTTAATGCAGTAATGGTTTAAATACTCAGTCAGTGGTAAGTCCGGGTTCAGAAGGATTTGCCGGCGCTCAGGATCACGGCGTGCATAATACCGACACTGGAACCCTGATGTTCAGAATCCCGACAGGGGTGAGTAGAGGGTATTTCCCCCTCTTCCCTACCCCCTAACCCTCTGTGGCAGCAGCCTAAACCTAAGATCCCCCTTTAGTGCCTGACCCTAACCCCCCCCCCCCCCTTGTAGGTACCTAACCGCCCATCCCCGCGGCCTAAACCTAACCCTCCCTCCCCCACAGCCTGACCCTAACCTCCCGCGAGGAGGCCTAACCCTCCCTCCCCACAGCTTAACCCTAACCTTCCACCCACCCCCCCACCCCTCACAGTCTAACCCTACCTTCCACCCCACCCACCACAGCCTAACCCTAACCTTCCATACCCCCACCCCCCACAGCCTAACCCTAACCTCCCCCCGACACCGTCTAACCCTAACCTTCCACCCAAACCCCACAGCCTAACCCTAACCTTCCACCCCCCCCACAGCCTAACCCTAACCTTTCAACCACCCCCCAAAGCCTAACCCTAACCTTCCACCCAAACCCCACAGCCTAACCCTAACCTTCCACCCAAACCCCACAGCCTGACCCTAACCTTCCACCCCCCCACCGTCTAACCCTAACCTTCCACCCAAACCCCACAGCCTAACCCTAACCTTCCACCCCCCCCCCCACAGCCTAACCCTAACCTTCCAACCACCCCCCAAAGCCTAACCCTAACCTTCCACCCAAACCCCACGGCCTAACCCAAACCTTCCACCCAAACCCCACAGCCTGACCCTAACCTTCCACCCCCCCACCGTCTGACCCTAACCTTCCACCAACCCCCCACAGCCTAACCCTAACCTTCCACCCACCGCCTAACCCTAACCTTCACCCACCCCCCACAGCCTAACCTTATCCTTCCACCTCCCCACCGCCTAACCCTATCCTTACACCCACCCCCCACAGCCTAACCCTATCCTTCCAGACACGCCACAGCCTAACCCTAACCTTACACCCCCACCTCCCACAGCCTAACTCTAACCTTCCACCCCCCCACCGCCTAACCCTAACCTTCCACCCACCCCCCACCCCCCACAGCCTAATCCTAACCTTCCACCACCCACACTGCCTAACCCTAACCTTCCACCCACCCCCCCCATAGCCTAACCCCAACCTTCCACCCCCCACAGCCTAACCCTAACCCCATGGGTGGCTGCTAAACCTAACCCCCCCCCCCCCACTTCCTTTCCCTAAACCTAACCCAACCCGTGTGTTACACTATGGCTGGGATGCTGGCTGTTGGGATTTTGACATCGGACTCCTGCCCCTTTCAGAGTTCTGATGTCGGTATTCCAACGGGTGTTGGGATTCTATTGTCAGTATTTCCGACTGCTGGGACCCCGGCAGCCGGCATAGTGACCACATACTGAAAGTCCATATGCTGCCATCCCAGCTGGGAAAGAGTGTTGAAATAGTAATAATCAGCATTTAATGCCAGCACAATGGGACACTGTTAGCCGGGAGAACAGAAGCTGACGCACTTTCCAGGCCCGAGTGTATGTGAAAGTCTTGTAGTGACTAACGGAATAGACATGGCAAGCTTTTGCAGCACAAAGGCCCCTTCTTCAGGATGGGTCACTAGATAGACCTCCTCTGATAATGATGAAGTTGTAACCCAAGAGCTTGCACTTTCTTCGGAATCCGCTGACCACATGAAAACGTATGCTTTTTGTGCAACTTTTCTTTTTCTCTACAGACCCTGTGCGCTACCTTTATTGGAACACGTAGTGCTGTGGATGCTGCCAGCCAAATACCTCTCATTGTGTGTGGAATAAAAGGTGTTTATAATACACTTCAGCCTTCTTTTATCAAGGGACCTCGCTGAGCTGCCTGTCATTGTCACTCGGCGCTGCGCATTGTTTGGCTGGGTTTTTAAGTTGCCTGAACTCCTCGGGGTGAGTTTCCCAGGGTAAGTTGTTACAGGACGCTCTCCAAATTTTGCGGTCATGTTCGCTTCTACTGATTTATTCACTGATCCTATTGTATCCAACTCGGCGAACAAGAAGGAGCGACAGTCATTCCAGTTCACGTCGCCTCGTGAGATTTCTAGTGGTCACTTGGGGGTATATTTACTAAAATGGGAGTTCTATTTAAGATGGGATGTTGCCCATAGCAACCAATCAGATTCCAGGTATTATCTTCTAGAAGCTGCTAGATAAATGAGAAGTAGAATCTGATTGGTTGCTATGGGCAACATCCCATCTTAAATAGAACTCCCATCTTAGTAAATTTACCCCTTGGTCTGTCTTTGCCACACCCTATAAAATGACAGAAACTGATCGACTTATACTTTATCTCTCTCCAAGATTTGGTAAACATCCCCCAGGGTGTCGGACTCTGCATTTAGGCTGTAAATGCTATTTTCTATAATTGAACACAAATACAACATGACTTTCAAAGAAATAAAATAGGGACAACTTCATTTTGACCATTCACTAACCATTACAATAATCACTGTTGATTTATATTATATATTCTTCATTGATAGGAATGACACACGGTGATGGACAAATACGCAGTATGATGATTTTGAGGTACTGAGGTGCCTCGTGTCTCACATGCGAGGTTACGTTAAACTATACCGTAACAATTAGAGGGATCTAGAATTGATCTCTACTATATCTAACCTTAAAAAAATATATATGTATAAAAAAAATTGTTTTGTGTCTTGGTTTACAGCGAGGAAACGGTATCCAATCTCTGGGTCGACCACACATAGGTCGACAGTCATTAGGTCAACCACTATTTGTCGACATGCATTAGGTTGACAGGGTTTCTAGGCTGACATGGTCACTAGGTCGACATGACAAAATGTCGACATGCGTTTTTCACAATTTAAAATTATTTTTTTAAAGTTTTTCATACTTTACGTTCCACGTGGACTACAATGGGGAATGGTAACCTGTGCCGAGCGCAGTGGTAGCGGAGCGAGGGGACACGGTGCACTAATTGGGGTTCCCGGTCACTTTACGAAGAAAACAACACGAAATGTTTAAAAAAAAAACTCATGTCGACCTTTTGTCATGTCGTCCTTGCTCATATCGACCTAATGCTTGTGTCGAACTATTTTTTTTTAGTGTCGACGTAGTGACTGTTGGCCAATAGTGGTCGACCTAGACACTGTAAGTGTGGTCGACCCTATGAACCACCACCGAGGAAACGGCAGGTGAAAAATGTCCCAGAACTGATGCTTGTACACTGTTTTATGGCAGGGCTTCCATAAACCGGGGATGATGTTATGTAATGTATATTTTAGCACGGACGCCAGGTCCTAAATTAGGTGAGAGTTACAGGACGGGCAACAACTAGCGGAGTGTGAGCGGTGCCTTCGCACTGGGTGCTGTATTGATGCTGCGGCTGTGGCTTGCAGGGTCCTGAAAATGCACCCATCAGCCATTATTGCGGCAGTTACACTAGGGGGCAGACAGCCTGCCCTGCAGCCTGTGGAGCTGCTGTGCTCTACTTCCCAGAGTAGGTGGCCCCGCCCCCTCAGCAAGATGTCTCTCCCATAGTTAAAGAGAAGTGGGCGCTAGAGCAGATGGGCGGCAGCGGTCGGAGGCAGGAGCGGGGTCTTAGGTAAGTATGTTTTTTTTTATATATGTGTGTGTGTGTGTGTGTGTGTGTGTGTGTGTGTGTGTGTGTGTGTGTGTGTGTGTGTAAGGGGCAATACTAAAGGGGGCACTACCAAAAGGGCAATACTAAAGGGGGCACTACCAAAAGGGCAATACTAAAGGGGGCAATACTAAAGGGGGTACTACCAAGGGGGCAATATTAAAGAGGGCACTACCAAGGGGGCAATACTAAAGGGCGCACTACCAAGAGGGCAATACTAAAGGGGGCACTACCAAGGAGGAAATACTAAAGGAGCAATACTAAAGGGGCACTACCAAAGGAGCAATACTAAAGGGGCACTACCAAAAGGGCAATACTAAAGGGGGCAATACTAAAGGGGGCACTACCAAGGGGGCAATATTAAAGAAGGCACTACCAAGGGAACAATACTAAAGGGGCTTTACCAAGGAGAAAATACTAAAGAAGCAATACTAAAGGGGGCACTACCAAGGGGGCAATACTAAAGGGGCACTATACAAGGATCAATACTAAAGGGGGCACTACCAAAGGGGCAATACTAAAGGAAGCACTACCAAAGGGGCATTATTAGGGGCACTACCAAAGGGGATATACTACAGCGGGCACAGCAAGGGGCAATACTACAGGGGGCATTACCAAAGGGCATTTATACTGAGGGCACTACTAATGGGGGAAATACTAATGGGGGCAATACTACATGGGGCATTGCCATGGGGGGCTCTACTACAGGGGACATTGCTGCTGGGAGACTGCTGGGAGCACTACTACAGGAGGCATTACTACTGGGGTCACTGCATATGTGGGATCACTCCTGGGGCATAAGGGGGACTGCATAAGGGGCACCACTACCCTGGGCACTACATAAGGGGCACTACCACTGTGGGCACTACCACTAAAGTGGGAATTGCATAAGGGGCACTACTGCTGTGGGTATTGTAGAAGGGGCACTACTGCTCTGGGTATCATGTGACTAGTGGCACTAATACTGTGGGCATTGTGTATAAGGGGGTGTAATGTGAATAAGATTGTGCTACTGTGCAGCATAATGTCAATTGGGGATACTATTGTGTGACCATGCCCCTTTCTTTTTGAGACCATGCCCTTTTTGCAGGTGCACGCAGTCCCTTTACAAGGCACCGGGGAGGAGGGGGGGAGTTCCACCAGCTCTCTAGGACCACTTTAAGCAATGGCCATCACTTTACTTCTTACTGATTGTTGCAGTTCCCAGCAAAATGGAATCTTTGATCGCTGGAATGTGTCAACTGAGTCGCTGGCACTGGGTCTTCGATAAGACTCCATCCAGGTGACTCAGCTGATACTGTCTGGCGATAAAATAGTCCTTATTACCGCAAGTAGTGGCGATGAAGAATCTTTATTGGTGGTGGGTTCAACGCAGTTACTATATATGCCCCATAATCAGATTCTGTAGATTTTATGTATCCTTTGTAATATACAGTATTTTGCGAAGCCGTATGTCGCAGGGCCACAGTGGCAGGGCCAGCATAAAGGTGCCCGTATGTGAATGTTTGTGCTAAGCGGCTGAGCAATGCCCAGTTACAGCTCGTCAGTGTGCGGCCAAATTAGACCAATCTGGCGTTTGCTATACTTACTGTTCATTCACTTCTTACAGCGTCCTGACATCACTTAGATTTGAGGAGAGCGTCCCGTGGTATCAGGTGGGTGACATTAACAGCCATTAAGGGTACAGCCCACTGTTAAGTAAAAGGACGTCCATTTTGATACCTTGAGGTGCATCAGATTCCCAGCAGCCATCTCTACCTGTACAGAGCTCTGTTATTATTGTGGCATATAAAGCTTTTAGTTGAGAAGGTCTCCATCCAAAAAAGTTCTCCCCAGATCGATATATTTTAAGATATGTATCTGCGCCATTGCTTGTTAATTGATGTAGTGATATCATTTATTCAGTAGCACGCCCTGATCCGCTGTTAGGGGGAGTTTTTATTGTCTCCAAAACGCTGTACGTGATTTTTGGCACCTTGCGAATCACTTAGGTGAAGGTTGTGTCTGAATCAGCAGAATGTATAATGGTATGAAGTCTGCTCCAGAAACCACCCGGAAACTTTCTACCAATGGACGATTAGACACTGTGAGATCGCTTATGATATAAACTAGTGATGAAGAAGCAATCTTATCCAATTAACTATTTATACAGAAAAGACACCAAGACTTTGAACCGAGCAGCAACCAAATGTAATTTGTGTGGTCCTGGGTACAGGCTTATTAAGGCCCTATAGGCCCCATGTCAAGTACTGGTTTAGGACCCCTTCCCTATGTAAAGAGGAAACAACCCCACACATGACAATATGTGAGCTGCACAGTCTCCACCGGGGCCCTAGACTGAAGCCTAGGCTGCCTAGTGGATAATTTGGCACTGTGAGTACTGAATGGTAAGGAATCCAGGGGAGGGACTCCAATTAAGTATATTCAGGAAGGCGAGGGGGTTACCAAACATCTAAAATAAAGGAAATAAGTAGAGGAAGACAATTTGTGGCCATATCGATATTCATGAGATTAGGACCTAGTGACATCACTGAGCGCCATTGTGATGTCACATCCACAAGTAAATTGGTAGGCGGCACTCTGGTGAATACTACAGTAGTTCAGCCTACAAAATGGCTGGGTTCAAGGAGAGTATTGGCTGTATTCAAGGAGAGTATTGGTTGGATTCAAGGAGAGTATTGGCTGGATTCAAGGAGAGTATTGGCTGGATTCAAGGAGAGTATTGGCTGGATTCGAGGAGAGTATTGGCTGTATTCAAGGAGAGTATTGGTTGGATTCAAGGAGAGTATTGGTTGGATTCAAGGAGAGTATTGTCTGGATTCAAGGAGAGTATTGGTTGCTGTAACACTGCAGTATACTAAACTTTAGCAGTTGCTATTGGCAACATTACAGGGCCTGAACTTTTAATTGAAATTAGGCAATATCAATAGTGTAATATGCAAACATTTCTGCAAGGATAACTACTCTTGGTACTGTTAAGCCGTGTACACACTGGGCGTCCTCCCCTAGTTAGCAATCAACACTATATCGCTGATTGCTAATTGGGGGAGATTGCCAGTGTATACACACTGAATGATATCGATGTACGCTGAAACATATAGTTAACATTGAGCTGCATGTTGGGTAGATCATGGATGAACGAGAACAACCCGCGGGGGCGCGCATCGTTCATCCATACACACTGGATATGAACGATAGATCTTTTAAAAAAAAGATTGTTATCGTTCATATCTTCTAACGTGTCGCTCAGTGTGTTCGGGGCTTTACACGTCACGGTAGATAACTTTGATACTGTGCACTCAGAAGGCTTGTCTCTGGAATGAAATGTAGTCACGCAGATGCCATGTTTTTGTACGCTAAAGCTCACAGCTGATGTCAGACACACGCCTGAAAACGTCCACGACATGCCTGAGTTATTACGACCGCTTCCCGTTAACACCATGTTAACACCCCCAAAGGTCACTTCCTGTCAATCACTTTGCGATAGAATAATTACATGCGGGGTTACAGCACCACCTTGATGCATGGGCAGGTTACAGTTGGGTAGGTACAGGTACTTAGCTGTGTCTTTGGCTGGTGACTCAGAAGGTGCATGTATGTGTAGTTGCTCAGGGTTGGGTACACAGACCTGTTCGACGTCGCCCTGGCGTCTCTCTGACCTCTCAGCGTGTCCTCTATAACGCCCACGTGGCTCTCCGGCTCTTGTAAGGAGAGCTGTCCTTTGTGATTTTAATTGCATTTTTTAGGACATACCAGTGTTAAGGCTGGCATTCACCCGATAAGTGGCAGGATGTATCACATCCACAATGCAATGCTGCCCATAATGACTTCCAGAGATGCCATCGAGTCACACTTGCCAACTTTCCCTGAATGTTGGGGAGACTCCCTGAATAGCAGCAATCTCCCTGACTCCCTGAAGAGTGGCGCAATCTCCCTGATTGCACCTTGCCCCCACGATGTAGCCGTCATATACTTGGCGGAGATAAATACATTGAAATCGGCTCATCTGCGCCATTTCCCTGCATTGGTTATAAGGCACATTGGGGGTCATTCCGACCCGTTCGCACGCAGCAGTTCTTCGCTGCGGTGCGAACAGGCCGGAACTGCGCATATGCGGCGTACGCATCGCACATGCGCATCGTTGTCCGGCGACTAAAGTTGCCGGGCAACGACGCTCACAACGAAAAAAGAAGACGCAGCGCCGAACGCAGGAAGATCGACAGCGGAGAGGCGTTCCGGGGCGGATACTCACCGTTGGATGCCATTTTCAGGGAGTGGTCATCCGAACGCAGGCGTGCCCAGGCAAACGGAGGGCGGATGTCTGACGTCAAAGCCGGGAGGAACGTCGCTGGATCCGTCGCACAGGGTATGCAGATCCAGCCTTACTCCTCGGTTGCTGCAATAGCGAACACAGCCCTGCTATGCTAAAATACACTCCCCCACAGGCGGGGATTAGTTGATCGCAGCAGCAGCAAAAAGTTGCTGGCTGCGATCAACTCGGAATGACCACCTATGATCCCTATTGCTACATGTAAGGTCAATCGTGGACACTTATGTGGAACCTCTTATAAAAAAAAAAAAGTGCAAGTCCTGAAAAGCATCAGCGTCTTCTCATCAACAAGTAGATGTTACTGATTGCTTCGGGGCTCATTTACATTTGAATGTAAGTCATATATATGCCCCGCCTCTCAGATGTAGCCGTACACGTCTGTGCTTATAGGTGTTAAGGCCCATATACACGGGAGAGATGTGTGCTGAGCGATGCGGGGGAGGACAGGGGGCCGCTCATTTCACCCAGTGGGTGAAATGAGCGACGTGCTAGATTGAGCCTGCATGCAGGCGCAATCTAGCAGCGACGATAGCGATGTGCGGGGCCGCGCGTCGCTATCGCTGAGGGGGGTACACACGAGTGATCTGTGCGTAAAATCTAAGCAATCTAGTCAGATTGCTTAGATTTTAAGCATGGATCTCTCCGTGAGTACCCCCCTTTACTTTCACAATCTCCCTAAAATGCTTTTTCAAAAGTAGGCAAGTATGCGTTATGTCTTTGAGAGACACAACTTGTTATAAATATCATTTGTGCTCAGACCCCACTGTAACCTGAGGGGGCTACAGGACTGTTTAGTAAATCTTACGCTCAGGATGAGTGCTGTGTTAGTGGACGACGGGTTCCCCCAGTGTATTACTGTGAGTGTTTATCCCGACAGTAAGTTATAGCTCTCAGCCTATCACAGAACAGCCAGAAACTTTATATAATGAACCAGCTGAGATTCCTTGTTACATACCTCTTGCTGCTCATCTGGGAGACAGGCTGTATCCTCGCCTTCATGTAGGAAGATGTTCTGCAGCAGGTAAGGCGGTGCTGATTCCCACTCATTATAACTGCTGCGTTTCACAATGTAACATCTCTAACGATCTCTTACTGTATACATAACCTTTGTATTGTGTGTCTGAGCGGATCAGTGGCTGGGTTATTATCAGTGACGGGGTTCTGCCTGCTGCGATGTAAATCGTATCTAAGATTTTCTTTTAAATAGCAAAGATTCTCCACATTTTCCTTTCACGATAAAGGTTAATGGACAGCCGCCGTACTGGGAAAGACGCTGACAGATGCTTATTCATTTGTATAGAAGGAAACTGTGATCACTGCTCCGTGGTTCTGCTGTGTAGGGAAAAAGAAAAAGGGTAATGTGAAGTCCTGTGTTTGCTCTGCATTGTCCTACACTGTCGTCGTTTCGCAATCTGCTGAGATTCTTATTTCTGAATTTCTTCTTGCTATGAATCTGTGTTCTGGGAATGCGCTGCTTAGGTTATCTCATGCAGGGGAGATGTACTAAGCCTTGGAGAGAGATAAAGTGAAGAGAGATAAAGTACCAGCCAATCAGCTCCCAACTGTCATGTTACAGGCGATGTTTGAAAAAAATGGCAGTTGGGAGCTGATTGGTTAGCAGTTGATGTTTCTCCACTCTATGGGCAGGATGTACTAAAGGAAAAATGCGGTAACTGCCCCCCATCCCCCGGTTTTGGTTTTTTTTCACTGCATTTTCAAATGTACTAACCCCCTGCCGCCCACGTATCGATGCGGAAGGTATCGATATCTTTTTATGGCAATGCCCTATAGAAGGGCTTCTTTCCACCCCACTTTTGCACAAATTAAATTCACTCTTTTATAGACATGATTTTTCCAGTTGATTGCTCCAAAGGGAATCTAAAAACACTTAACCCTACGCGTTTCGTCTGACAAGACTTCTTCAGGGGTTATACTTTACTTTGCAGGTTCTACAACATACATAAATCTCTAAAATTCAGGAAATATGAACAAGGAATGGATCAATAATTCCCTCCATAAGATCAGGATCACAATGGTCTTTATATGCATAAATCACACCTTTTATAGGCCTTATTGTATACACTGGTGCATTAAAATAAAGGCTTATGGTGGCAAAATATAACTCAGGCAAAGCAAAATTCAGCTGAATTCACCATAAAACTGTCTCCGTGGATTCAGGCCCTTCCTCTTTGGATTAAGCAGTATACACAGAGGAAGAGCCCGGCTCACAGGTATATAGGTGTAGCTATAGGTTTATATTTCCTTAAGACGATATTCCCAGCTGGGGGTGTGAATTAAAAACAAATATGCGGTATTCTGGTTTAATGAAAAGGACGAACCACAGATGACACCCGTGATTTGTGCTTTGTAAACACAGCAGGACTCAGCCGCACGCTGCTGTGTGCTGGACACATAACAGCACTGGCAGAAATTTATGTCCGTGGGATAATCCCATCCACAAATCCCTTCTCGTGTGTCGGGATCGCTGTTGTGTTGTGTACACAATTATTTATATATCAAGCCATGTTTAGATGTGAGGTAACAACAAAGGGCGTTATATTTTAATCACATCTGTAGACTCAGAGCCTTGAAATATTTTAATATAAAAGCAACCAATTCCGCAAAGGGAGGCGTCCATCTTGTTTATATCTCTGTTTAGGAAAAGGCGGGTTATTTATACCCTGAGGGTCATTCATAAACACTACCACCTACTGTGCGACACTGGTACAGCGGGTGATTGAAGGATTCTTCTGCTTTTTAAAGACTGCATCTAGTTTTACAATTTTTCCAGGGCCGGTTCTGGGGCTCTGTGCACCCCGGGCGGCAATAGGGGGCGTAGCTTCGTACAGGGGGCGTGGTCATTTACGCCCCCCTGTACAGACTGAAATGATGTGCGGTGCGCGATGACGTCATCGCGCACCACACAGCAAAGGTCCTCTCCACGAAGGGAAACTAGACGCGTAGCTTCTAGTTCCCTTCGTGGAGAGGACCTTTGCTGTGCGGTGCGCGATGACATCATCGCGCACTGCACAGTAAAGGACCTGTCCACGAAGGGAAACTAGATGCGTACGCGTCTAGTTTCCCTTCACAGCGGCAGCGGGGGGCAGCGGGCAGCAGCAGCGGATCTTGCACTGGTGCGGCGCCCTCCGGATGGCGCCCTGCGCCCTCTGGAAGGCGGCACCCCAGGCAAAAGTCCTGCTTGCCCGTGGCAAAATCCGCTACTGAATTTTACAGTATGTATATATAATGAAACGTCTCTGAAAGTGGTGTTGACCAGAAAATTAATTTGTGACCCTCCAATTTATTCTTAGAATTAATTTTTTTTTTATTTTTTAAAGATTGAAGGAAACTTGTGTGTTCCAGGGGGGATTTTATCAAATCTTGAAGAGAGATAAAGTAGAGAAAGTTAAAGTACCAACCAATCAGCTTCTGACATTGTTTTAGCACAGCCTGTAACATGACATTTAGAACCTGTTTGGTCAGTACTTTATCTCTCTACAATATTTGATAAACCCCCCTTCCCCTAATGACCCAACAGCCACTTCCATTTGCAAACAGTGCGTTTGCGGCCTGTTGTGTTTTGAATGCCGACTGCTATATGTACGAATGTTCAGTGAATGCATATTGCCCCCCTCCTGCCTGACAAACAAGGGCTGGTTACCACATCATGTATGGGAGCGAAAGCAGAGGTGGGGACAAAGGGTAACTTAATGCACTAATCATAATATGCAGATCAGCATCAACTGAATAAAATCATTTTTAAGGATAACGATTTATGACGTCGCTGTGACCTTGGCGCGTCCCAGATATAAGAATGAGATGAGTTACACCTGAGTGTGCCCAGCTGAGGAACCACACACGTGTTTTATGTTTAGTATTGATATTTTCTTTGTCTTCTGCTGTAATCAATATTAGTTGTAGCGGCTCATTGTCCAGCTGTCATTGTGGAAGGTATATACAGTCATTACACGGTGCAGACAGGTGCAGATACTAAGAGGCCAGGAAATTCCCATTCTATCTGACTGTATTGTATGTACCTGAGACCAGTAACATCAATACACTCTCGGACGGCAGGAAGTGACTGTGATTTATTATACAGTAACCCGCTGTTCCACAGACTGCTCACGATTAATCTGTGAATCTGTGTTATGGTGCCCACACACTTGTGCGATGCCCCGCGATGAAATCGCACCTGAACTGCCAAAGTGATTACCATGTGATCACCACTCCCGGCGGGTGCCCATCGCACATCGCAGTGCGATCTATAGCATGTGTTTTTAAAAACACATGTGATCGCACTGCGATTCGATAAATATTAAGTGCAGCACATACTATCTGGAGACGCGAGATTCGACCGGCGTGCCCGCGCATCGCGTCGAAAGGTACCTAAAATGTGCATACAATCCTTCGATTTCTCTCACAGATGAGGTCGAAATTGAAGGTTAGCACCGATTATGTCACAAGTGTATGGGCACCACAACAGGACATTTTTGATGGGTTAGAACATGTGCATAGCAAGTCCATCTGATACAGTTTCCCATTACAGATAGGTTAGGTAACGGAACTGGGGTTAGGGGGAACAGGCTGAGGGGTAGAGAGCAGAACGCGGTTCTAACGGCCCATTTATCAACCAGTTTGAGCTATTTAAAATTAGTTGAGTATGATAAATGGTGCTTCAGCCAATCAGCTCCCAACTGTCATTTTTCAAACACATGACAGGAGCTGATTGGCTGGGGCACCAGTTATCATACACAACAAGTTTTCAATCGCGAAACTTCATTGATAAATGTGCCCCTAAATTTTTTGCTTGGGTTAATACTTAGTGGTGCCTCAGTACTTGGCCCAGAACTTCTCACTGCTGTTACTAATGATCTTGTTGAACACCTGGGAAGCACCTGTCCATGTTTACAGACCTACAGTATTTATTAAGACTTATAAATGACAGTAAGTCCTCATAAATTGGTGTTTTCAGAGTAATGCCACATTTTATAGCATCGGTGCTGTTTTCCAAAGGAGTTCTGCAGCAGACGTCTTACTAGCCACAAGTGCAGCCCCCTCTCCATTATTATGGGATCTGCGAAAATGCCCCATTGACCAAGCTTTTCAGAGCTTGACCCTCTTAGCTCATTGTAGCCTATGACCTACCTTTCACAATTTGTGACCCCTCTCTGGTAATGACTTCACTCTATGGGGGTCATTCCGAGTTGATCGTAGCTGTGCTAGATTTAGCACAGCTACGATCCGCTTCCCTGACATGCGGGGGGACGCCCAGCACAGGGCTAGTCCACCCCGCAGAAGTGCAAAGGAATCGCACAGTGGCGCTGCCTTTGCACTTCAAGAGTAACTCCCGGCCAGCGCAGCTTTAGCATGCTGGCCGGGAGCTACTCATCGCTCTCCAGCCCACGGCGGCTGCGTGTGACGTCACGCAACCGCTGCGGCCCGCCCCCCGTTTGGTCTGGCCACGCCTGCGTTGGCCGGACCAAACCCACGAAATGGCGGCCAAACGCCGCCGTTCCGCCCCCTCCCGCCCACCAATCGCCTCTGCCTGTCAATCAGGCAGAGGCGATCGCATCCCTGCTACGGCCTTAGGCCGTCTGGCATGCGCCGGCACACCACTACGGCACCGGCGCATGTGCTGAAGGGACCTGTTCGCTCTGCTGCATTAAAACGCAGCGAGCGAACGGGTCAGGATGACCCCCCCCATGTGTGGCCGACTGACTGTACATGGGCTGTTTTTCAGCCAGGCCGAACCGGATGTAAAGTAATTGATTGCCAGTGATTGTCCTTCCAAGAGCAGAGCCTGGGTCTCTACAAGGTCCTTCATATTTTGTATAATAAAATCACATCCTGGGAGTGAGATTTTGCATATTAATACTTTTTTTGTTGTTGTTGCAAATTGTAAATGTCAAGCGTCAAGCCATTGACTTATCAGTACTGTATACAGTATGTATTTATTTTATAGAGACAAAATCCTTGGATGGAGAGTTCAGGGGTATATTGGGGGGAGTAGAGAAAAAGTGAGTTATGGGGCAGGACTCATGACTTGTAACGGGTGTGGCTCATGGAGTCGACCAAACTTAGGTTGACAGTGTCTAGGTCGACCATTATTGGTCGACAGTAACTAAGTAGACACACAAAATATGTCGACACAAGCATTAGGTCGACACGAGCAAGGTCAACATTATGGTGGTTTTTTTTTATTTGTTTTTAGTGTCGTTTTCTTCGTAGAGTGACCAGGAACCCCAATTAGTGCACCGCGTCCCATCGCATGGCGAGCGAAGGTTACCGTTCCCAATTGTGGTCCACATGGATCGTAAAATATGAAAAAAGTAAAAAAAAATTTCAAAAATAGTGAAAAACTCATGTCGACCTTTTGTCACGTCGACATAGAAACCATGTCGGCCTGATGCAAGTCGACCAATAGTGACTGTCAACATAAGTGCGGTTGACCTAGAGACCGGATACCACTTGTAACACAGTTTACTCTGTGGTATAAAGTTATTTTTGCAACACAAGATGAGTTTTCTGGGACACTCAGTTGCTTTTGTGAGACATTATAGTTTGGTAACACACAAGGCTGATTGTGACACTTCTGTGAGAAAGTCTTATTGCAGAGGTTTCATTTTGTGCAATCAAGATGAATTGGCAACACGGGGAGATTTATCTTGTGGTATCCAAACAATGGTGTGCAGGATTAGTTTAGTAATGGAGACGAAATAACGGAATGACACCGCAACCCACGGGGCTCATGGCTGCGGCATTTACAGAAAAGCCTAAAAGCCTCCTACACTTGTTATTGGTCATCATCTGACTGCTGGTGTCTGTATGTGGGACAGTCAGTGCAGCCAAAGTGATCTCCTATTTATTTATAACTATGAACAAAGCAAAACCAGAATCTTAATATACAACAACACCCTAAGTAAAAACACAGTAAGCACCGGACACATCCTCTGTGTTCATTTTTCACAAATGAATCTCTCTTATATTCAAAGGGTTAGTTTATAAAATGAATTCTGTCCTCAAAACACTGAGTAATGGCTGTTTCGCATGTTTAAGACAAAATGATATGTCATGGCTGCTGGTGAAGACTATGGTGACAGCGTAATGTACATTTTTGGAGTTTGCCACCATTCGCTAACATCATCTTTAGATATCCCCTATGGGACAGCCCGGCCGGAGAAGGATCTTCTTATCTTTCCCCATTGGGCTGTATCTCTGCCCAACCCATCTCACTATGGGGGTCATTCCGAGTTGTTCGCTCGCAAGCGGATTTTAGCAGATTTGCTCACGCTAAGCCGCCGCCTACTGGGAGTGAATCTTAGCATCTTAAAATTGCGAACGATGTATTCGCAATATTGCGATTACACACCTCGTAGCAGTTTCTGAGTAGCTTCAGACTTACTCGGCATCTGCGATCAGTTCAGTGCTTGTCGTTCCTGGTTTGACGTCACAAACACACCCAGCGTTCGCCCAGACACTCCCCCGTTTCTCCGGCCACTCCTGCGTTTTTTCCGGAAACGGTAGCGTTTTTTCCCACACGCCCATAAAACGGCCTGTTTCCGCCCAGTAACACCCATTTCCTGTCAATCACATTACGATCGCCAGAACGATGAAAAAGCCGTGAGTAAAATTCCTAACTGCATAGCAAATTTACTTGGCGCAGTCGCAGTGCGGACATTGCGCATGCGCATTAAGCGGAAAATCGCTGCGATGCGAAGATTTTTACCGAGCGAACAACTCGGAATGACCCCCTATGTACAGTGGCCCTCATTCCGAGTTGTTCGCTCGCAAGCTGCTTTTAGCAGCATTGCACACGCTAAGCCGCCGCCTACTGGGAGTGAATCTTAGCTTAGCAAAATTGCGAACGAAAGATTCTCTAAATTGCGATTCGAAATTTCTTTGCAGTTTCTGAGTAGCTCGAGACTTACTCTTCCAGTGCGATCAGTTTAGTGCTTGTCGTTCCTGGTTTGACGTCACAAACACTCCCAGCGTTCGCCCAGACACTCCTCCGTTTCTCCAGCCACTCCCGCGTTTTTCCCAGAAACGGCAGCGTTTTTTCACACACTCCCATAAAACAGCCAGTTTCCGCCCAGAAACACCCACTTCCTGTCAATCACATTACGATCACCAGAACGAAGAAAAAACCTCGTAATGCCGTGAGTAAAATACCAAACTTCTTAGCAAATTTACTTGGCGCAGTCGCAGTGCGAACATTGCGCATGCGCAATTTGCGGAAAATCGCTGCGATGCGAAGAAAATTACCGAGCGAACAACTCGGAATGACCACCAGTACCTCTAGGGATTTTTTATGAACTTGACTTAAAGTGACAAGTTGTGCAAGTGACTATAGAGGAACCTAATTGAGGCAGAGCTGTGGCATGGGTGAGGCTGTGTTCATACCACAGTTCAATCGCCTGCAGATTCCTGCAATCGTCTGCTTCGCTATGGCAATCAACAAGTCGCAGGGGCAAACGCTCAGAGATGCAGGCGTAAATCTCAGGACCAGCTGCTTCTCCCATGAGCAGATTTACGTGTCTTGCTCAGGAATTAGTAGCCCCGAGCATCTTTTAGTGTTAATCCCTGAAGAAAAAAATGGAAATATTGTTTACAAAGAAATGTTGTGATCAATGTGCACAATATAAAATATACATCACAATGGGGGTCATTCCGAGTTGTTCGCTCTGTATTTTTTTCTCGCAACGGAGCGATTAGTCGCTAATGCGCATGCGCAATGTCTGCAGTGCGACTGCGCCAAGTAAATTTGCTATGCAGTTAGGTATTTTACTCACGACATTACAAGGTTTTTTCTTCGTTCTGGTGATCGTAATGTGATTGACAGGAAGTGGGTGTTTCTGGGCGGAAACAGGCCGTTTTATGGGTGTGTGCGAAAAAACGCTACCGTTTCTGGGAAAAACGCGGAAGTGGCTGGAGAAACGGAGGAGTGTCTGGGCGAACGCTGGGTGTGTTTGTGACGTCAAACCAGGAACGACAAACACTGAACTGATCGCAGATGCCGAGTAAGTGTGGAGCTACTCAGAAACTGCTAAGAAGTGTCTATTCGCTATTTTGCTAATCTTTCGTTCGCAATTTTGATAAGCTAAGATTCACTCCCAGTAGGCGGCGGCTTAGCGTGTGCAAAGCTGCTAAAAGCAGCTTGCGAGCGAACAACTCGGAATGACCCCCATTATTAGATGGCACTACTGTCTTTTGTAAAATTACTTCCGCTGAGCAATAAGAGATATGGGGCCTAATTCAGGTCTGTTCGCTCGCTAGCTATTTTTTGCAGCGCTGCGATCAGATAGACGCCGCCTACAGGGGAGTGTATTTTAGCTTTGCAGGTGTGCGAAACGCGTGTGCAGCCGCCCTGTACAAAAACAGTTTGTGCAGTTTCTGAGTAGGTTTGAACTTACTCAGCCGCTGCGATCACTTCAGCCTGTCAGGTCCCGGAATTGACGTCAGACACCCGCCCTGCAAACGCCTGGACACGCCTGCGTTTTCCCTACCACTCCCAGAAAACGGTCAGTTGCCACCCACAAACGCCCTCTTCCTGTCACTCTCCTTGCGAACGGCTGTGCGAATGGTTTCCTCACTAGAACCAGTGCACAACAACGATCCACTTTGTAACCGTATGGAGCGCCTGCGCACTGCGGTGCATACGCATGCGCAGTAGTTACCTGATCGCTGCACAGCAAAAAACCACTAGCGAGCGAACAGATCTGAATTAGGCCCATTCACCTGATCCGCAGGCAAACGCTAGTATGTGTGTGTGTGTGTGTGTGTGTATCATTTGAAAAATATTAATAAATGATGCCTTAATGGGAAGAATGAGAATCTCCTTACTACACTTTACTTGACCCTTGTGTGCATACACTGTATGACCTGTGACTCTTGCAGAAATGTTCCAAATGGACATTGGGGCTAATTCAGATCTGTTCGCTGCTGTACGTTTTTGCACAGCGCATCTCTGCTCAGCGATCGCCTCCGCCTGATTGACAGGCAGAGACATTTACTGGGCGGGAGGGGGCGAGCCAGCGATGTTGGGCCACCGTTTTGTGGGCGCGGTCTGGGCAATGCAGGCGTGCCCAGACCGTGCAGGGAGCAGGCCGCGGCGGCTGCATGACATCACATGCAGCAGCTGCGACCCGGAGAGCTGCGCTGGTAGGGAGCTACTCTTCAGGTACAAAAGCTTAGCCGCCGTGCAATGTTTCTGTACCAGTGCGGGAAGGTGGTGGGGGCGGCCAGACATGCGGGGCGGACTAGCCCTGTGCTGGGCGTCCCCCCGCATGTCAGGGTGGCTGATCGTGGCAAAATTTTGCACGGCTACGATCAGGTCTGAATTAGCCCCATAGTTGTATGAACAGGAAATTGTGTTATATTATTCAGAAACGTGTTTTTCGCCACCACTACAGTATATTGCATAACGCTTAACCTTCTGTCTTAAGTTCTCAATTGTCTTCTGTTCCCCACTTGTGGACACATTGCAGCATTCTCATACAACAGGAAGGAAGCTCTGTATTCGGCAGCTACAAAAGCTAAGAGCAGAAGCGTAAAAAATCAGTGTCAGACATCTGTTACCTATCTATGAGAACAGAAAACTGCTCTGTCCCAGCATCACTGGGGCTTCACTTTCTCTGTGTGCACAGCTATTGGGGCTGGGTGCTCACAGTCCCCATTACAATACAGCCGTGGCAGCAGCTTCCATTGTTGATAGCATTGTAAACTGGGAGTGAGTATAGGGCCGTAAGACATATGTTCTAATAGAGAGACCAAAATAGCTCAACAATGTGTAGACTGGTTTGTCTGGTGCAGTTAGTTTGTCCTTCCCTGGGGCATTGTTGGGGATAATAACATGGATATACTTACCTATAGCCTTTATTTACCTCTCTGCCAAAGCCCCTGTGATAACTGGGAAAATGGCATACTCAGTACACGCTGTATGGGAGGGGGAACCCACGTGGAGCCTGCACATGGGACCCTCTCCTCTCTTAAAACGCCCCTGCCGCCAACATATGTCTCTGAGACCATGTAGTCTTTTCATAACGCCCACAAATCCTATCACCTTTTCAAAATCTCTCTGGAGGTCAGACAAATACACAGACACAGACTCATTTGACGGCAGAGAAGGGGAGAAGGAGGAACAGAACCTCTCAGCTTCCACAGAGATCAGAGGAGCATTCCAAAGCATCTCTGCTCACCTTATTTGCCACGGGACTGTGGCTGCCATAGTACTTGGATAACAATGGAAACTCTGCAGAATTATCAGTCATTATTAATAGCAGCATGAACTAACAAACCAATGAAACATGATAATTACCAATCCTTTTCTTATAGCCTGACACAGCCCGTCTACCTTTTGATAATGTCGATATTATCTTAGACCGCAAGCTACCGTGGAGCCGCTATGGCCGCTAGACTGAATAGACGTGCTACGCACTTTGTACGCTATTTGCGTACAGAGTCCCGTACGTGGTACGTACTTTGCATACATACGCCGCGCTGAGTGTACAGAGTACACACAGCGTGCGCACACACAATTGATAACCTTTAAACCTTGTTAATGATACAATGCAATGATATGATTACACTTTAAACCTTAGCAGCAAAGTACTGCAACGATGTAATACCTTAAACCTTAAGTAGCGCTGACGGTACAAAGTACCCGCAGTGCGTACACCTTATCAATACCAATACAACTTATACAGATAAATCTACTGTAAAACCCTTGCAGGAAAGTGAAAACACAACACTGATTTGTAGTTGCAACCACAGGGTTCTAAGGCCACAGTGGATTAATTCCAAAAGGTAAAACAATACAAATCATACACTACAGGCTAACAAGTAAATCTAAACAGAATAATGGCTACAGAGAATGTACATACGTGAGAATGTTCGCAAGCGCAACCTGGCCGATCCTCCGCTGGTCATACAGATAGCGTTCAGAGTCTTCTGACCGGCCAGGCAACAATGGGCTTTTTATACACAACATGCATACACAATACAATGGTCACTGTAATCTCATTGTCCATTGGACACAGGGATGTGTCTTTACATTACAGAAGAGGTCATAGGTGGATTTGAAAGGATGGGCGATGTCTTTCCCCAACTGCTCTTGTGGGTGGTATCCTCTGGATTCCCGCCGCATACATAATATACAGTAAATACAGTTAATATCTATATTCTACTTCTGCACATAACTATACGCAGGAACATGCAGTCTTTCTCTAACCAACCCAGGAATGTTACCCTCAAAATACTGGATACTAGACATCACCTTCCAACCTTTATCTGACCCTTCCTATCATGCAAAGGCAAATCTCTCTGTCCAGGAACTGTTTAAACTATTAATACTCGCTGACATGGTCTAGGGGAGCTATATCTACAATGTACACTATTTGGGTTAAATATGTAATGTTCTAATAACCCTCTATGCGCTCACAAACTCTATCGTAAATGCGCATACCACGCGCTAAGGCGCATGGCCGTGAAAAGCTCCGTTACGCAAATTGCGGATATGCGCACGCACGGCAGTGCGAGTGCACGCGCAGCTGGCATGTGCATGGGGTTAGTAAAAGGCATATGCATTACAATATTTTTCGACTTTAACACTTTATGAAAAAAACTCTATGATTGGTAAATACCAAGTAGCAAAGATTTTTCTGTATGTTCCCCTATACTGTGCTCCCCTAGACATATGCCGAGCGTTGCTTTCTCGTTAATACACTGGCTGAGCTTCCTGCCAATATGTACAAAGAACATCAGCAGCTTGTAAATCTCTTGAACCAAAGACAACTCTAAATCCGAAGCCTGTTGTCTAATACTCTATTTATTTTATTTCTGGAAGTGACACACATTGATCTCAGCTGCTGATGAAGTGATTGAGACCAAATGTTCTAGTTGGTCTGACATTACACCATCTATAAATACTCAGTGTTATATACTCGCTGTCTGCTGTAAAGGGGTGGATAATACTACCCAACAATATATATAGGAGACTCTTACCAAGGTTTTAAATGTGTGTGAGGGTTTTGGGGCAGGGGCTGGTCTCACGTAGAAGCATCACTGAGCCACTGCAAAGTTCCGATAACTTTTAAAAGTTTCCCTTAACTTCACTTTTTCAAGAAAGTTAAATGTGTTTTACTCCAATTGGCCTCTGTTTTTAATTCTATAGATACTGTAGCTGTATTCAGAACTCGTTCATTCTTATTTATCAGCCACATGTCCTAACATACAGTAAACTCTGTACACAAACAACAGCCCATACCCTGGTTACAGACCTTTATTTTCTTCTACTAGGCTCAATTCCTTGTTTTGATCTTGGCGGTTAGAATTAAACCACCTAAAAATGGAGAAGTCACAACAACG
This sequence comes from Pseudophryne corroboree, assembly GCF_028390025.1. Taxonomy (NCBI): domain Eukaryota; kingdom Metazoa; phylum Chordata; class Amphibia; order Anura; family Myobatrachidae; genus Pseudophryne; species Pseudophryne corroboree. The sequence continues at coordinate 40,303,236 of NC_086445.1, read as the reverse complement.
TGTAGAAGTGATACAGGAACCCGGCGTAGTTTAGCGTGCCAGAGGAGGCCAAGGGAAATTTCTATTTTTTGGCTATTTCGGCAATGCAAGAGAAACTTGGTTCCCACCACAACGTCCTTATTTTTGGATTGAAAATATTGTAATTCTCTCACTATTTAAATGAATACAGAAAATATTGCTGCAGGTTAATGCAGGATGATTGTAAGATTATGCAATAACCAAACCAGGCCTCTAGACACACAGACCGCATAATTCCATGGCTGCTGCATGGCAATCCTGTGTTGCTTTCTTTAAGACTGTCCCTCATGGACTTTAATACATTTTTTAACAAGTCATGGAAAAGCGGAGAGTCTTCCTTACTTATCATGGTGTGGTATAGACTTCACACCAAATGCAAAGTAGTTCTGCTAATACGAGAGCATGGCTGATTTTATTCAGTGCTCCTTTGGCTCCCCGGAACTTTGGGGTCCAGTGGCAGCTGCCTGTACTGCCTTCCCCCTTATCCCAGCCCTTCTAGTGTTTTGATTTCCAGCATACAGTAGAACCAACACTACTGTACATATCCTGGCACTCATCCCGCATATTATGCAAGTCATTCACTCTGAGACAGGATTTTTGGAGAATATGTTTTAGATTAATATCAGCAAATGACAGGGAACGGAGAGATTCAGCAGGTGTTCTAGTAATTTAACCACATCGATGCTCCCTGTAGTTAGCGTAAAATTTTTATAATTTTTTCTTTTAATTATCGCACAAATCCTCATTTCATGTGTTACACCCGTGCTAATCAGTACATAGTAGCGTTACCGACATCTTGTGGAGCGCTCAGTGTTGCGTCACTGCATCCCTGCCTGCTTGTGTTTTTGGAATGGTTGCGCGACCGACTGTCTTGAAAAACATCTATAAAAATATGTAAGAGACCCTAAATGAAAGATCTTCGCTCCGATTCAAATCAGTTATACCCCGTTCACACTGCACCAAAAACCCGGTATCGATCCGGTATTTTGGCGGGTCGACGCGGGTTGCAGTGCAGTGTGAACGGATCACTGCTGACTTCCTGGGTCACCTGACTCGGTAATTCAACCCGGGAATAAAGAAGGGTTATTCCCGGGTAATAACCGGGTCAGGCGCAGTGTGAACGGGTTATAATTATAACTAGAGATGTGCACTTGAAATTTTTCGGGTTTTGTGTTTTGGTTTTGGGTTCGGTTCCGCGGCCGTGTTTTGGGTTCGACCGCGTTTTGGCAAAACCTCACCGAATTTTTTTTGTCGGATTCGGGTGTGTTTTGGATTCGGGTGTTTTTTTCAAAAAACACTAAAAAACAGCTTAAATCATAGAATTTGGGGGTCATTTTGATCCCAAAGTATTATTAACCTCAAAAACCATAATTTCCACTCATTTTCAGTCTATTCTGAACACCTCACACCTCACAATATTATTTTTAGTCCTAAAATTTGCACCGAGGTCGCTGGATGACTAAGCTAAGCGACCCTAGTGGCCGACACAAACACCTGGCCCATCTAGGAGTGGCACTGCAGTGTCACGCAGGATGGCCCTTCCAAAAAACACTCCCCAAACAGCACATGACGCAAAGAAAAAAAAAGCGCAATGAGGTAGCTGTGTGAGTAAGATAAGCGACCCTAGTGGCCGACACAAACACCTGGCCCATCTAGGAGTGGCACTGCAGTGTCACGCAGGATGGCCCTTCCAAAAAACACTCCCCAAACAGCACATGACGCAAAGAAAAAAAGAGGCGCAATGAGGTAGCTGTGTGAGTAAGATAAGCGGCCCTAGTGGCCGACACAAACACCTGGCCCATCTAGGAGTGGCACTGCAGTGTCACGCAGGATGGCCCTTCCAAAAAACACTCCCCAAACAGCACATGACGCAAAGAAAAAAAGAGGCGCAATGAGGTAGCTGTGTGAGTAAGATAAGCGACCCTAGTGGCCGACACAAACACCTGGCCCATCTAGGAGTGGCACTGCAGTGTCACGCAGGATGGCCCTTCCAAAAAACACTCCCCAAACAGCACATGACGCAAAGAAAAAAAGAGGCGCAATGAGGTAGCTGTGTGAGTAAGATAAGCGACCCTAGTGGCTGACACAAACACCTGGCCCATCTAGGAGTGGCACTGCAGTGTCACGCAGGATGGCCCTTCAAAAAAATACTCCCCAAACAGCACATGACGCAAAGAAAAATTAAAGAAAAAAGAGGTGCAAGATGGAATTGTCCTTGGGCCCTCCCCTTATGTTGTATAAACAGGACATGCACACTTTAACCAACCCATCATTTCAGTGACAGGGTCTGCCACACGACTGTGACTGAAATGACGGGTTGGTTTGGACCCCCACCAAAAAAGAAGCAATTAATCTCTCCTTGCACAAACTGGCTCTACAGAGGCAAGATGTCCACCTCATCATCATCCTCCGATATATCACCGTGTACATCCCCCTCCTCACAGATTATCAATTCGTCCCCACTGGAATCCACCATCTCAGCTCCCTGTGTACTTTGTGGAGGCAATTGCTGCTGGTCAATGTCTCCACGGAGGAATTGATTATAATTAATTTTAATGAACATCATCTTCTCCACATTTTCTGGAAGTAACCTCGTACGCCGATTGCTGACAAGGTGAGCGGCGGCACTAAACACTCTTTCGGAGTACACACTTGTGGGAGGGCAACTTAGGTAGAATAAAGCCAGTTTGTGCAAGGGCCTCCAAATTGCCTCTTTTTCCTGCCAGTATAAGTACGGACTGTCTGACGTGCCTACTTGGATGAGGTCACTCATATAATCCTCCACCATTCTTTCAATGGGGAGAGAATCATATGCAGTGCCAGTAGACGACATGTCCGTAATCGTTGTCAGGTCCTTCAGTCCGGACCAGATGTCAGCATCAGCAGTCGCTCCAGACTGCCCTGCATCACCGCCAGCGGGTGGGCTCGGAATTCTGAGCCTTTTCCTCGCACCCCCAGTTGCGGGAGAATGTGAAGGAGGAGATGTTGACAGGTCGCGTTCCGCTTGACTTGACAATTTTCTCACCAGCAGGTCTTTGATCCCCAGCAGACTTGTGTGTGCCGGAAAGAGAGATCCAAGGTAGGTTTTAAATCTAGGATCGAGCACGGTGGCCAAAATGTAGTGCTCTGATTTCAACAGATTGACCACCCGTGAATCCTTGTTAAGCGAATTAAGGGCTCCATCCACAAGTCCCACATGCCTAGCGGAATCGCTCTGTGTTAGCTCCTCCTTCAATGTCTCCAGCTTCTTCTGCAAAAGCCTGATGAGGGGAATGACCTGACTCAGGCTGGCAGTGTCTGAACTGACTTCACGTGTGGCAAGTTCAAAGGGCAGCAGAACCTTGTACAACGTTGAAATCATTCTCCACTGCGCTTGAGACAGGTGCATTCCACCTCCTATATCGTGCTCAATTGTATAGGCTTGAATGGCCTTTTGCTGCTCCTCCAACCTCTGAAGCATATATAGGGTTGAATTCCACCTCGTTACCACTTCTTGCTTCAGATGATGGCAGGGCAGGTTCAGGCGTTTTTGGTGTTGCTCCAGTCTTCTGTAGGTGGTGCCTGTACACCGAAAGTGTCCCGCAATTCTTCTGGCCACCGACAGCATCTCTTGCACGCCCCTCTCGTTTTTTAAATAATTCTTCACCACCAAATTCAAGGTATGTGCAAAACATGGGACGTGCTGGAATTTGCCCATATTTAATGCACACACAATATTGCTGGCGTTGTCCGATGCCACAAATCCACAGGAGAGTCCAATTGGGGAAGCCATTCCGCGATGATCTTCCTCAGTTGCCGTAAGAGGTTTTCAGCTGTGTGCGTATTCTGGAAACCGGTGATACAAAGCGTAGCCTGCCTAGGAAAGAGTTGGCGTTTGCGAGATGCTGCTACTGGTGCCGCCGCTGCTGTTCTTGCGGCGGGAGTCCATACATCTACCCAGTGGGCTGTCACAGTCATATAGTCCTGACCCTGCCCTGCTCCACTTGTCCACATGTCTGTGGTTAAGTGGACATTGGGTACAACTGCATTTTTTAGGACACTGGTGAGTCTTTTTCTGACGTCCGTGTACATTCTCGGTATCGCCTGCCTAGAGAAGTGGAACCTAGATGGTATTTGGTAACGGGGGCACACTACCTCAAGAAATTGTCTAGTTCCCTGTGAACTAACGGCGGATACCGGACGCACGTCTAACACCAACATAGTTGTCAAGGCCTCAGTTATCCGCTTTGCAACAGGATGACTGCTGTGATATTTCATCTTCCTCGCAAAGGACTGTTGGACAGTCAATTGCTTGGTGGAAGTAGTAAAAGTGGTCTTACGACTTCCCCTCTGGGATGACCATCGACTCCCAGCAGCAACAACAGCAGCGCCAGCAGCAGTAGGCGTTACACGCAAGGATGCATCGGAGGAATCCCAGGCAGGAGAGGACTCGTCAGAATTGCCAGTGACATGGCCTGCAGGACTATTGGCATTCCTGGGGAAGGAGGAAATTGACACTGAGGGAGTTGGTGGGGTGGTTTGCGTGAGCTTGGTTACAAGAGGAAGGGATTTACTGGTCAGTGGACTGCTTCCGCTGTCGCCCAAAGTTTTTGAACTTGTCACTGACTTATTATGAATGCGCTGCAGGTGACGTATAAGGGAGGATGTTCCGAGGTGGTTAACGTCCTTACCCCTACTTATTACAGCTTGACAAAGGCTACACACGGCTTGACAAATGTTGTCCGCATTTCTGTTGAAATACTTCCACACCGAAGAGCTGATTTTTTTGGTATTTTCACCAGGCATGTCAATGGCCATATTCCTCCCACGGACAACAGGTGTCTCCCCGGGTGCCTGACTTAAACAAACCACCTCACCATCAGAATCCTCCTTGTCAATTTCCTCCCCAGCGCCAGCAACACCCATATCCTCCTCATCCTGGTGTACTTCAACACTGACATCTTCAATCTGACTATCAGGAACTGGACTGCGGGTGCTCCTTCCAGCACTTGCAGGGGGCGTGCAAATGGTGGAAGGCGCATGCTCTTCACGTCCAGTGTTGGGAAGGTCAGGCATCGCAACCGACACAATTGGACTCTCCTTGTGGATTTGGGATTTCGAAGAACGCACAGTTCTTTGCTGTGCTTTTGCCAGCTTGAGTCTTTTCATTTTTCTAGCGAGAGGCTGAGTGCTTCCACCCTCATGTGAAGCTGAACAACTAGCCATGAACATAGGCCAGGGCCTCAGCCGTTCCTTGCCACTCCGTGTGGTAAATGGCATATTGGCAAGTTTACGCTTCTCCGACGACAATTTTATTTTAGATTTTTGAGTCCTTTTTTTACTGATATTTGGTGTTTTGGATTTTACATGCTCTGTACTATGACATTGGGCATCGGCCTTGGCAGACGACGTTGCTGGCATTTCATCGTCTCGGCCATGACTAGTGGCAGCAGCTTCAGCACGAGGTGGAAGTCGATCTTGATCTTTCCCTATTTTTGGAACCTCAACATTTTTGTTCTCCATATTTTAATAGGCACAACTAAAAGGCACCTCAGGTAAACAATGGAGATGGATGGATACTAGTATACTTATGGATGACGAGCGACTGCCGACACAGAGGTAGCTACAGCCGTGGACTACCGTACTGTGTCTGCTGCTAATATAGACTGGATGATAATGAGATAAAATTAAAATATATATATATATCACACTAGTACTGCAGCCGGACAGGTATATATTATGTAATGACGGACCTGCTGGACACTGTCTGTCAGCACTGCAGACTCCTAAAGTAAGCTACTAGTATCAAGAAGATAGAAAAAAAAAAAACCACGGGTAGGTGGTATACAATTATGGATGGACGAGCGACTGCCGACACAGAGGTAGCTACAGCCGTGGACTACCGTACTGTGTCTGCTGCTAATATAGACTGGATGATAATTAGATAAAATTAAAATATATATATATATATATATATCACACTAGTACTGCAGCCGGACAGGTATATATTATGTAATGACGGACCTGCTGGACACTGTCTGTCAGCACTGTGCAGACTCCTAAAGTAAGCTACTAGTATCAAGAAGATAGAAAAGAAAAAAAAAACACGGGTAGGTGGTATACAATTATGGATGGACGAGCGACTGCCGACACAGAGGTAGCTACAGCCGTGGACTACCGTACTGTGTCTGCTGCTAATATAGTGATAAGGCTGAATATTTATCGTATATAAAACCCTTTATGAGGTCTAAGAACACTGTACGCTATTTACGTATGAAGTACCGTAAGGGTACGCTCGTTGCGTAACAATCGCTTAGCCGTAGTCGAGACGCTCAAGCGTCGCGTTCGCTCACGGCCAAGAGATCACAGGCAGGCACGCTATTGGCTGCTGACTAACGTAATGATTCGCTATAGCGTAGCGGACGCTCGGGACCACGAGGAGATCACCAGCGGCGCTGACGCTCACAATGTTAAACCTTTAAATCTAAACCATAAACAATGTAATATGCTGTAAAACCTTAGCGTAGAGATAGGGTGTAGATGCAACACAGTGTAACCTTATTAACTTCAAAGCTGTTTGAGCGTCACCGACGCTCTGAGAATACTTAACACTATAAGAAATACACAGATACCTGGGCTTAGGGTCCAACGCCTAATATATATATATTATGAATGATATACTTGCAAAAGAATTAATACAAATACAAATCATACACTACAATATAACATAGACTACCTAACCAGATAACTACACAGGAAATATAATACAATTACTATTTAAGGGAAAATAAGAGAGAAAGAGGAGAAGAGAGAGAGAGAGAGAAATTGGCCCACAATAACAAGAAGATCAATATAGTTGCGGAGAAAAACTTACGCACAAAGGAAACGATCGCATGCGCCTCTGGACATCCAGCTCCCGATTTTCAGCAATGATAACCGTTGAAGAGTGAGAGCTGGATGTGATCGGCTTGTCTATTTATGCCCCACACACAATACAATTCAATGGTCCCTACAATCTCATTGTTCATTGGACACAGGAATTCCTCCTCGCATTATAACAAAAGGTCATAGGTTGATTCATACAGGTGGGCCGTGACTATTTCCAACAGCTCAGGTGGGAGGAAAACTGGGTTTCCCGCCGCATGGATAAGTAAGTGCAAATACAGTAAATGTTCATAAACTTCTTATGTCCATAACTATTCGCACGAGCGATTAATCCGCTTCAAACCAACACCGGAATATTGCTAATTAAATACTCTTCCGATGGGTACTAAACACCACTGTATTACTCCTGTCTGACCCTTCGTATCAAACAAAGAGGGATTTCTCTGTTCACGAACATTCTATATTAACCAAACTTTCAGAATCTATCAAAGGGACCATGATCTACAAAATACATTATATAGTGAAAATATGTAACGATTGAGTCGCACGCTACGATCACATAAACTCTACCGTAAATACGCATACCGTGCGCCTGCGGGTGCCCGCGACTGTGAGTATGCGCACGTACGGGAGAGCGTACGCATGCGCAGCACGGACCTGTGTGAGGTGCAAATATGGTAGTGTGCATAGAGATATTTTTCTGACTTTGACAGTCCACCCTTTGGCAGTCAACAATAACTGCCACCTTCTAAAACATTTCAAAAAGAGAAAAATATATGTCAGGGGTTAATACATTTACATGGTTGGGTAGGGGAGGAGAGGAGAAGGTAGGAAAAGGGTATGACCTAGTGAGATAGCAGAAGCATGTGTGTATGAATCCGTGCTCGGGGGTCATGTATCATCGTGCCGTACGTGTTTTAAATCAAGCTTCGAGGTATTGCGAAGTATACATTTGAATTCCTTCTTATCCCGTGGTACGGGTCTGTGGATGGGCTGTCAAACTTTACCGAGCTCTTTTCGGCTTTGGTTGTAACAAAATGCGGGAGCACATTTTAGTTGATGATACATGAATGGGGGAGATATGTGATTGCTGATATCTGTGCCTGTATTCCCTATCGACTATGTGTGTCATTACCTGAGGGTTGTAGAAATGAAGAAAAGACATAATTACGGTAAATGCGGTGGTATTCTATGTCAGGTAAATGTACATTCGTCGATTGAGGTCTTGTTTGGTGTCTGTTGAATGCAGTCTTCTTTGTGCTTTTGCCCATAAGGTGCGAGCAAAAGCTGTCAATGTCCATAGATTTACAAAAGTGTTGGGCTAGCGTAATTTTAAAATTTCTAGGGAAACTGGGGATCCATGGCATAGTTCATCAAAAATCTGTGTATAAGGTTGTCAAAACTTCTTCTTTAATCCATCTGTTGTCTGTATATCGGCTCATCAAATTCCTCGTCCAAGTGGGTCTTTTTACCTTGGAGGAAACGGAAAAACAGGTGAAAGAAACGGACCGTAGAAATCGCATTTTCATCACATCATTGTTTCTACCGTTGGGTCATAAATCAAGTCCATTGGAATTACAGTTTCTTCACTCCTTAAACTCATTACCCTAGTACGACGATTGCACTTCATTAAAGCCTGACCGCATCTAAATATCAAGCCAATCGTTATGATAACACCTAAGATACATAGGAGAAACTTCCCAACATCCATTATGACTCCTTGAGCCCAGTCTCCTAAACCAGAGAACCAATTTCGCGGGTTCAACCATGACACCCAACCAGTCAGCTCATTACCTACAGCAGCAAGAGTGAGATTGTGTCTCCTGCGAAATTCCCACTTCAGTTGGAGAATATCGTCCATCTTTTGGTCTATGACCTCGACCGGGTCCTCGGTGCTATTCGTAATATATGTGCAACATTTCACTCCGTATTGTGTTGCCAGTGTGACACAATATCCGCCTGTCACTGCTGTGAGGTAATTAAGAACCATTCTATGCTGTACCAGTTCTGTTTTATAAGCTTGAAGTTCTCTTCCAGTATACCTAAACGTGTCATCATACATTTCAGTGATATTATCTAACAAATTTGCAAGCGCAGATATGTATTTATAATTCAACACTCCTCTGGCGGTGCGAGTGATGTCTAACGCGATTAGAAACTGAATCCCGGTGGATTCATGGATCATGTCAGAGGCCGGATGCTCTGTTCTTTCTATCAGGTGCCGTTTAACTACGTGCTCGTAATGGGTGTGAGTGTAAGGAGTTTGGGCAACACGGTGTATGTCTTTCATTTTGTCATGTGATACAGTCATTACTTCAGGCAGTACTTTTCCAATATAACACAATCCTTCAGAGTTTGGGGCAAGCCACTTATACGCCTTTCTCCCGCATATGAAATATGCATCATCGGGGAGAACATATGGGACGGAGTAGGACATGACCATATTACACACCTTCCATGTGAAATCTCCTAACCCTAATTCTTCCATCTGCTTAGTACACGTATCAGGTTGTACGATATGTGCACAGTATCCTGGTGATACCTCTCCAACTCTCGTAATCCTATTTCCTAAGGTATACCTATACCGGAAAGATTTTGCTCTACTGGCTATGTGGCGTATAAGCTCTGTATCTGTAGGCATTCTATCTGCTCTATGCGAAAAGGTCATGGTTTGATTACTCCATGACACTTCCCAATTTCCCGGCTTTCGGGGATTGGAGATGTTAAAACATAATAGGGACCTATCCACATGGTATTGGTGGAGCTTCAAACTAGGAGGGCTGGAGATATTAAACCTCCTGTCCACCGGTCTCCCACCACTTAACTCAAGTACCTCCCCTAACGTTAAAGGAAATGGTACTAGCCCTGATTTGCTATGACCTTGAGGTACTTGAGAGCATACCCAACAATCTGTTTTATTTAACACACTACCCACTAAGGAGTGATAGTCACTCAATGGATGCCGGTCCATATGGATATTAAAACTGGATTGGCATTTCTTTATGCACCCATCCTCAATGACATTGTTACAGAGCCGACAGATACAGTTTTCTTCAGCTAACAATCCTTCACAATTCCTTCTATGGTCAATGCTATCGGATCGTTTTCTGATACTCGCCTTTGCTTGTTGATTATGTTGTTCTTGGAAAACTACGCCTCCATCTCTGTCATCAGAACCCATTCCAGAACCTCTCTCGACCTCCATGGGACTCTCGCCGGAACAGACTGCTCTGGTCAACATCATGGTCAACAGGAAAATCCGGATCACAGTCTCTTGGGGCAAGTCCATCTTGTAGGAGGAAACGGAGAAGAATGAGAAGGGGGAAAAAAATAATTTGAGGGAGAGGGGATGGGAAGTTGGAGAGAAACAATAAAAGGGAACAGGGGATCGACAACTGCTTTTGGTCTTGTGATTTTCAATGCTCAGGTGCCGCCTCAATCCTCCTGGAACAGACACTCCAGTGATACAACCTCTATCGTCTGTTCCTTATCACGGGGCCTCTCTGGATCAGCAACCTTCTTACAGTGGGACGAATGAACCCAAGTCTCTCTCTCAGCAACCTTCAATGCTGTAGTGCTAGTCAATAAGACCTGGTATGGTCCTTCCCATCTGTCAATAAGGCAACCTGAGCGTAGAAAATTCCGTATCATTACATAATCCCCAGGTTCAATGTCATGACAATTACTATCTGGTAAATCAGGAATCACTAACTTCAGATTATCATTTTGATTCCTTAACTGTTTACTCATGTTAATCAAGTATTTTACAGTCACTTCATTGTTACACTTCAAATCATCCTGAGGGTTAATCATAACATGCGGTTGTCGACCAAACAAGATTTCAAAGGGAGATAGATTAAGAGGGGACCTGGGAGTGGTTCTGATGCTGTACAGTACAATGGGTAAAGCTTCTGGCCATGTCAATCCTGTCTCTGCCATCACTTTACTCAGTTTATTTTTAATAGTGCTGTTCACTCTTTCCACTTTCGCACTCGCCTGTGGACGGTATGGAGTGTGCAGCTTGCTATCAATTCCCATCAATTTACACATTCCTTGAAAGACATCACCTGTAAAATGGGTACCCCTATCACTTTCGATAATTCTAGGGATACCATATCTACATACAAATTCCTGCACAATTTTCTTAGCAGTAAACATAGCGGTATTTGTGGCCGCTGGAAATGCTTCGACCCAATTTGAGAAAACATCTATACAAACAAGTACATATTTCAAATTTCGACAAGGGGGTAATTGAATAAAGTCAATCTGTATTACCTGGAAAGGGCCGCCGGCAGGTGGGATATGAGATGGTTCTGTAGGTATTGCCTTTCCGGTGTTCTTTCTCAGACAGGTAAGGCATGACATTGCTCTTTTACTCGCATGAGATGAAAATCCTGGGGCACACCAATATGCTCTTACCAACTTGCACATCCCTTCCTTGCCCAGATGAGTCAGCCCGTGAGCTGCCTCAGCTAAACATGGAAGGTATGCTCTGGGGGCCACTGGTTTACCGTGTCCATCCGTCCAGAGTCCTGAGGACTCCTGGCCATATCCTTTTGCCTTCCAGACTGCCTTTTCCTGTGTGGAACACAAATTTTGCATCTCACACAACTTCTGTGTGTTGATGGTATTAAATACCATCAGTTGTGTGGTGTCTGTCTGTCTGGGGGTAGCAGCTGCTAATTTAGCAGCTTCGTCTGCTCGGCTGTTACCAAGTGATACTGGGTCTTGGCTATATGTGTGTGCTTTACATTTGATAACAGCCACTCTGTCGGGTTCCTGTATCGCTGTTAGAAGCCTTTTTATGTGAGCTGCATGCGCTACCGGTGTACCAGCTGCCGTCATGAAATTTCTGAGGCGCCATAGGGCTCCGAAATCATGGACTACCCCGAATGCGTATCTAGAATCGGTGTAGATATTGGCTGATTTGCCCTTAGCCAATTCACATGCTCTGGTTAGGGCGACCAGTTCAGCAACCTGGGCTGAGTGAGGTGGGCCTAGCGGTTCCGCTTCTATGGTGCCTTGGTCATCTACGACTGCGTATCCAGTACACAAGTCTCCCGAGTCTGACTGTCTATGACAACTACCGTCCGTGTAGAACGTAAGTTCTACATCTTCCAGTGGGTTGTCACTGATGTCAGGCCTTGCGGTAAAATTTTGGGTCAAATATTCCATACAATCATGTGTGTCTTCCTTTGTATTAAATTCTCCTTCCCCACCACTCTCATCCTCCACCCTTTGTGCCTGTCCAGGCACACCTGGGAGATATGTTGCAGGATTTAATGCACTGCATCTCCTTATGGTGATGTTTACGGGGGCCATTAGTGCCAATTCCCATCTTGTAAACCACGCTGATGAGACGTGTCTGGTTTGGGCAGAATTTAACAAGGCTGACACTGCATGTGGTGTATGAATTGTGAGGTTGTGACCTAGCACGACGTCTTCGCTTTTCGTTACTAGCAATGCTATCGCAGCAACGCTTCGCAAGCATGTGGGGAGGGATTGCGCTACCGTATCTAGCTGAGCGCTGTAATATGCTACTGCCCTACTGGCATCACCGTGCTTTTGGGTTAGTACGCCTGCCGCGCAACCAGCACTTTCTGTTCTGTATAGTTCAAAGGGTTTCCCATAGTCTGGCATACCTAATGCTGGTGCCTGCGTTAGGCACTGTTTAAGTCTCTCAAATGCTGTCTCAGACTCGTCTGTATGCGAAATCCGATCAGGTTTGTTTGAGGAGACCATCTCCTGCAAGGGTAACGCTAGAATGGAAAACCCTGGGATCCAGTTACGGCAATACCCACACATTCCTAAAAACGTTCTGATCTGTTGCTGGGTTTGTGGCAGAGTCATGTCTCTAATTGCTTGAATTCTATCAGCGGTCAGGTGTCTCAGTCCTTGTGTTAGACAGTGTCCCAAATATTTTACCCTAGTTTGGCATAATTGCAACTTGTCTTTGGAAACCTTGTGTCCTGTGTCTGAAAGATGAAACAGGAGCTGTTTCGTATCCTTCAGGGATGCTTCCAATGAATCAGAACACAGTAGTAGATCATCCACGTACTGTATTAATACTGATCCACTCACTGGTTGGAAAGACTGTAAACAATCATGCAAAGCCTGGGAAAATATACTTGGGCTATCTATGAATCCTTGTGGTAATCGAGTCCATGTGTATTGGACTCCTCTGTATGTAAATGCAAACAAATATTGACTGTCAGGGTGCAGAGGTACCGAAAAGAAAGCGGAGCAGAGGTCAATAACAGTGAAAAATTTCGCAGTGGGAGGGATTTGCATTAGGATGACAGCTGGATTTGGCACTACGGGGAACTGACTCTCAACTATTTTGTTAATCCCCCTTAGATCCTGCACTAGCCGGTAACCCCTCCCCCCACTCTTTTTAACAGGGAAGATGGGACTATTGGCAGTGCTGGACGTTCTTACCAGAATGCCCTGTTGTAGCAAGCGCTCTATTACGGGATACACTCCTAACTCCACCTCTGGCTTCAGAGGGTACTGTGGGATTTTTGGAGCTATCCTACCATCTTTTACTTGTACAACTACCGGAGCTACGTTTGCCATTAATCCAGTGTCCTGTCCATCTTTAGTCCAAAGTGACTCTGGTATCTGAGATGTCATTTCTTCTACTTGGGAGGGAGTCCTATTTGTCATAATGGTATGTGACATTAATTTTGATGGGGAGTCTAACATGTCTCGTACTTCCTGAGCGTGATTCTCAGGTATGTCCAAGAATACACCTTCAGGAGTACAATAAATGACGCACCCCATTTTACACAGTAAGGCTCTTCCCAGGAGATTAGTCGGTGCCGATGCAGCCAGCAAAAAGGAATGCTTGGTATGTAAAGGCCCTACTGTAATCTCGGCTGGTTTGCTAACAGGGTAGTGCTGGACTACTCCCGTTACCCCTATGGCTGGAATTGTCTTACCAGTGGTTCTCATGCCCACTGTCGAATTTATCACTGATTTGGCCGCCCCTGTGTCTACAAGAAAGTTTAATGATTTACCAGCTACATTGATTGCAATTTCTGGTTCACTCCCAAGACTTGCAATCAATTTTACTGGCTGCAGATTACAGGTATGGCCACACCCCTATTGGGTATGGTGACCTCCCTGAATCCCGCTGGCAGCAACTACTTGTGATGGAGTTAATTGGGAGCTACCAGAGGCTTGCCAGTCTCTGTTCGGGGGATATCTTTTTGTTTCCCCTGCATGTGGCTCATAACTCCGTTTCTGCGGACCCTGATCCCAATGTCGTGTGTCGTGTCGTTGTCTAGGGGGTTGATAAGATTTTTGTATATTTCTCGATCTACAGTCTCGTGCAAAGTGTCCCTGTTTGTGACAAGAATAACATGTTGCCACATTTGACTTACCCACAGGGTTTGGTGATATTAACACAGGCTGTTTTGTGGTCAAGGCCTGTATACTTACTGCCATTAACTTATCACCTTGTTGTTCCCTGTGTCTGGTGATATTCCGGTCGTGATCAATAGCAGCCTCTCTCAAAGTAGCCACAGACAGACCTCGCCAACATGGTTGTGTGGTCTGTACCCTAGTCTTTAATGATTCTTTTAAACCATCCATCAGTACCGATACTGCTACTTCTCGATGGTTTATGTTTGTTTTAATGTCCTCTATGCCTGTGTATTTTGCCATTTCTAATAATGCCCTGTGAAAATATTCTGCAGCAGTTTCTGACTCTTTCTGTCTAATGGAGAAAATCTTGTTCCATTTAACTACCGCTGGGAAATACTCTTTTAACTGTAAGCTTATTCTTTTTACATTGTCTTTGTTGTACACATCTGTAAGAGGTACATCCTGATCTAATCCACAGTCAGCTAAAAATTGAGTTGCGTCAACATTGGAGGGTAAACATGCTCTCAGCAATATCTGCCAGTCTTTGTTGTTGGGCTCTACCGTGTTACCTAGGTCTCTGATGTATTTTTGGCTGGCAACTAAGTCTTTTCTTGGGTCAGGGAATTCAGACACTATGGTCCTTAATTCCATTCGGGAAAATGGGCTATACATGGCAATGTTCCTAACAGGAGTGACTCCTGAAGTGTCTGTTTTTCCATTTGGAACTACTATTACCTTAACAGGATTAACTCTAACAACCTCATTCTGTGTAGATTCTACAGGCTGTGGTGAAATAGTTTCAGCATAGTGTATGGTGCCGTACTTACCCGTTGATACGACCTCACCTATCCCTCCGCTAGGGGCCTTTGTTAGTAATCTCGGGGGTGGAGCTGTGCCTACTGTGGTCTCTGCTATGGTGGCTGCTAGAGAGAGCGCTGAAATTGTTGCCGATTCGTCCTCTTGATCACACTCCTGAGGAAAGTTCAAAACAGGGTACAACTTGCACGGGTTAATACTTGTATTGGTTAATTGGTTAACATTATCTTTAACATTTACACAGTTGCTAAGTGTTTGTGTGTTACACCTTAGTGCGTCATTCTCCGCAACCAATTTCTCTCCTGATATGTATGGTGGCGGTGGGGCCGTGGCTATCAGTTTTCTGATCGAGCCAGATCCCGCCGCCTGAGCCAATCCTCTCTGTATGTCACCCTCCTGTTGCCACAACTGCAAATAATCATAATGCTTGATTCGTCTCTTTGCTGATTTAATGAGACATATCCTTCTCCTTAAATTCGTTAACACTTCTGTGCTGAAGCTACCTACTCTTGGGAATTTCTCCCCGTCATGTATTGTCATTCTCTCCCATTCATCACATAAAGCTTCTGTGTGACTTCCGTACTTTTCACACATTACGTACCTTGCCGACCCGACTGGTCGGTTTATGGAATCAACCCGAACCGAGGTTGATCGCCCCCTTCCTGAACAACTGGCCCCCATAATTTGCAGGTGTTACGGACCCTTACAAAAAACCAAGATATTCACGATAGGTTGACGGTAAGGTTTACCGAGCACCTTACTCACTCTGCCCACGCCGACCAATACGACCTGATCACACCGATATGGTGCTGGCGTACTCGACCCAGGGCACCTATTTAACCTTTGTTTACTGGAACATGCGAGGGATATCCGCAGAACACTTACTCTTTCCAGTAAAGGTGAGGTTGTTGGATAATTCCTGAGTGACCAGCGAACTTCCCTTTGTAAAAATAAAAAATTACACAAATCACGTCAGAATGTACAAATAGCGTTTATGACCTTCGTACACAAATAGTACCGGTCAGGTTTACTAATGCACACAATTACGTGCGGTACAATCGTTCAGCACATAAGCAACTAATCTTATGTACGGAGCGACCAGTGGAATCGAAAATTGCGGCTGCGAATTCCTTCAGCAAGAGCTTGTATGGCCTATATGGGTGTTGCACCAACCCTTTTAGGTGTTGTGCCTGTGGACTGTATAGCGGACTTCCTTGTCTGCTGTACCTGAACCTGCTGGTCTGCTACAGTATGACCTCCTGGTCTGCTATACTCTAATGCTCAAATTTTATGTTTAACCAAGGATGCCTCCCTAGCCACCGTGCATGTCACTTACACGTATGTACCTCACGAGAACTCGATGATTTCTTTTGGTTCAACCTCAAAATTGTATGTAAAAACACTCACTCACCACATGTACACTTTTGTTTCTATTTCTATTTCTGCGCAGAAATTTCTCTTTAGACCAGATGTGTTACAAATTAGGAGAAGGATCTATTAATTTAAATTTCGAATGTTAAAATAAATTTTCGCTATTTATCGCCTGTTGCGTTATTTATCGCGTGTTGTTTGAGTTACGTGGGCGTACCCAGACGCTCCGTTGCGTAATTTACGCTGCGTGCGTCGGCCTTTACGTACGCGAGTCTCTCCCTTTGTTAGAGACACGTGTACACCAGTCTTTGTCTACCGTAACACAACTAACACGTTTTATCAATGTAGATGATCCTCGATCATCTACCAAGCACCACACCAATCTCTCTTTATACCTTTAGGTAGAGTTGCGTGTGCGCTTTACACTTTATCCCTTTACTTTTACACTTTAACTATGAAATAGCGACAACTCTCTCTTAGTACGTTTATCAATTATACAATGGCAAACAGGAGAGTGATATATGAAAATACACGAATGAAAAGAAATGCAGATATGCGTGCGTGTGTACGCAAGACAGAAATAAACAGTTTTAAAAGGACACTATCGTTTTGTTCTTACCTCCGGTCCCGGATTCCTTCAGCACCCTTTACTAAGCGAAGCAGACGCTTATCCAAACAGCACTACGAGGAATATGATCTCCCGCCCTTTGCTGCTGGATAATATCTGCTGAAATTACCTAGTGCAGATATGTGAAGGATGGGCGAGCCGCCAATTGATAAGGCTGAATATTTATCGTATATAAAACCCTTTATGAGGTCTAAGAACACTGTACGCTATTTACGTATGAAGTACCGTAAGGGTACGCTCGTTGCGTAACAATCGCTTAGCCGTAGTCGAGACGCTCAAGCGTCGCGTTCGCTCACGGCCAAGAGATCACAGGCAGGCACGCTATTGGCTGCTGACTAACGTAATGATTCGCTATAGCGTAGCGGACGCTCGGGACCACGAGGAGATCACCAGCGGCGCTGACGCTCACAATGTTAAACCTTTAAATCTAAACCATAAACAATGTAATATGCTGTAAAACCTTAGCGTAGAGATAGGGTGTAGATGCAACACAGTGTAACCTTATTAACTTCAAAGCTGTTTGAGCGTCACCGACGCTCTGAGAATACTTAACACTATAAGAAATACACAGATACCTGGGCTTAGGGTCCAACGCCTAATATATATATATTATGAATTATATACTTGCAAAAGAATTAATACAAATACAAATCATACACTACAATATAACATAGACTACCTAACCAGATAACTACACAGGAAATATAATACAATTACTATTTAAGGGAAAATAAGAGAGAAAGAGGAGAAGAGAGAGAGAGAGAGAAATTGGCCCACAATAACAAGAAGATCAATATAGTTGCGGAGAAAAACTTACGCACAAAGGAAACGATCGCATGCGCCTCTGGACATCCAGCTCCCGATTTTCAGCAATGATAACCGTTGAAGAGTGAGAGCTGGATGTGATCGGCTTGTCTATTTATGCCCCACACACAATACAATTCAATGGTCCCTACAATCTCATTGTTCATTGGACACAGGAATTCCTCCTCGCATTATAACAAAAGGTCATAGGTTGATTCATACAGGTGGGCCGTGACTATTTCCAACAGCTCAGGTGGGAGGGAAACTGGGTTTCCCGCCGCATGGATAAGTAAGTGCAAATACAGTAAATGTTCATAAACTTCTTATGTCCATAACTATTCGCACGAGCGATTAATCCGCTTCAAACCAACACCGGAATATTGCTAATTAAATACTCTTCCGATGGGTACTAAACACCACTGTATTACTCCTGTCTGACCCTTCGTATCAAACAAAGAGGGATTTCTCTGTTCACGAACATTCTATATTAACCAAACTTTCAGAATCTATCAAAGGGACCATGATCTACAAAATACATTATATAGTGAAAATATGTAACGATTGAGTCGCACGCTACGATCACATAAACTCTACCGTAAATACGCATACCGTGCGCCTGCGGGTGCCCGCGACTGTGAGTATGCGCACGTACGGGAGAGCGTACGCATGCGCAGCACGGACCTGTGTGAGGTGCAAATATGGTAGTGTGCATAGAGATATTTTTCTGACTTTGACAATAGACTGGATGATAATGAGATAAAATTAAAATATATATATATATCACACTAGTACTGCAGCCGGACAGGTATATATTATGTAATGACGGACCTGCTGGACACTGTCTGTCAGCACTGTGCAGACTCCTAAAGTAAGCTACTAGTATCAAGAAGATAGAAAAAAAAAAAACCACGGGTAGGTGGTATACAATTATGGATGGACGAGCGACTGCCGACACAGAGGTAGCTACAGCCGTGGACTACCGTACTGTGTCTGCTGCTAATATAGACTGGATGATAATGAGATAAAATTAAAATATATATATATATCACACTAGTACTGCAGCCGGACAGGTATATATTATGTAATGACGGACCTGCTGGACACTGTCTGTCAGACTCAGCACTGCAGACTCCTAAAGTAAGCTACTAGTATCAAGAAGATAGAAAGAAAAAAAAACCACGGGTAGGTGGTATGCAATTATGGATGGACGAGCGACTGCCGACACAGAGGTAGCTACAGCCGTGGACTACCGTACTGTGTCTGCTGCTAATATAGACTGGATGATAATGAGATAAAATTAAAATATATATATATCACACTAGTACTGCAGCCGGACAGGTATATATTATGTAATGACGGACCTGCTGGACACTGTCTGCAGAATGCGTTTATAAAAACACCACACGACGAGTGTTTAACTTTTTCAGGCAGACAATCACAATATACTGGTGGTCAGCAGACAATCACAATACTGGTGGTCAGTGGTCACTGGTCAGTCACACTGGCAGTTGCACTCAGGCAGCAAAAGTGTGCACTGTACTTAAATATGTACTCCTGCTATAACTGCTCCCCAGTCTCCCCCACAATTAAGCTGTGTGAGCAGTGAGCACTCAGCACAGTCAGATAATGATATACAGTATTACATATGATGCAGCACACTGGGCTGAGCACAGATATGGTATGTGACTGTGTCACACTGTATATCGGCCCTCATTCCGAGTCGTTCGCTCGGTATTTTTCATCGCATCGCAGTGAAATTCCGCATAGTGCGCATGCGCAATATTCGCACTGCGACTGCGCCAAGTATCTTTGCTATGAAGATAGTATTTTTACTCACGGCTTTTTCATCGCTCCGGCGATCGTAATGTGATTGACAGGAAATGGGTGTTACTGGGCGGAAGCACGGCGTTTTATGGGCGTGTGGCTGAAAACGCTACCGTTTCCGGGAAAAACGCAGGAGTGGCCGGAGAAACGGGGGAGTGGTTGGGCGAACGCTGGGTGTGTTTGTGACGTCAAACCAGGAACGACAAGCACTGAAATGATCGCACAGGCAGAGTAAGTGTGGAGCTACTCTAAAACTGCTAAGTAGTTTGTGATCGCAATATTGCGAATACATCGGTCGCAATTTTAAGATGCTAAGATACACTCCCAGTAGGCGGCGGCTTAGCGTGTGTAACTCTGCTAAATTCGCCTTGCGACCGATCAACTCGGAATGAGGGCCATCGTTTTTTTTCAGGCAGAGAACGGATTAATTAAACTGGTGGTCACTGGTCACACTATCAGCAGCAAGTAGTACTCCTCCTAATAATATGCTCCCCAAAATTTGTGTCTCTCTCTAGTATCTAGTCTAAACGGAGAGGACGCCAGCCACGTCCTCTCCCTATCAATCTCAATGCACGTGTGAAAATGGCGGCGACGCGCGGCTCCTTATATAGAATCCGAGTCTCGCGATAGAATCCGAGCCTCGCGAGAATCCGACAGCGGGATGATGACGTTCGGGCGCGCTCGGGTTAACCGAGCAAGGCGGGAAGATCCGAGTCGCTCGGCCCCGTGTAAAAAAACCTGAAGTTCGGGCGGGTTCGGATTCCGAGGAACCGAACCCGCTCATCTCTAGTTATAACTGTAGTCAGAATTATTCTATTTTTATATTGAGATCACTGGCAACGAGCAATTTACATTTCTTTCTAAATAAACTATTTAAAGCTTCTACATCCTATAGGGCGCTAAAAGGGTGAGGGATTTTGGGGCGAGTTTGCTAGTCCTTGAAGTTCACTATAAATTGCTTTTGATCATTAATATTTTTATTAACATTTATTTTACGTAGCGCTAGCATATTCCGTTGCGCATTACAGTTGGGATCAGGTATGATATTCCTGATTGGCTCTCTTACAGTGGGGATCGAAAGTTTGGGCACCCCAGGCAAAAATTCATTTTAATGTGCAAAAAGAAGCCAAGGAAAGATGGAAAAATCTTCAAAAGGCATCAAATTACAGATTAGACATTCTTATAACATGTCAAAAAAAGTTTGATTTTATTTCCATCATTTACACTATCAAAAGAACAGAAAACAAAAAATGGCATCTGCAAAAGTTTGGGCACCCTGCAGAGTTAATACCTTGTACTGCCCCCTTTGGACAGCTGAGACCTGGCAGTATCATGGATTGTTCTCAATCATCGTCTGGAAAGACCAGGTGATGTCAATCTCAAAGGTTTTAAAAGCCCAGACTCATCTGACCTTGCTCCAACAATCAGCACCATGGGTTCCTCTAAGCAGTTGTGTAGAACACTGAAACTGAGAATAGTTGACGCTCACAAAGCAGGAGAAGGCTATAAGAAGATAGCAAAGCATTATCAGATGCCCATATCCTCTGTTCGGAATGTAATTAAGAAATGGCAGTCATCAGGAACAGTGGAAGTTAAAGCAAGATCTGGAAGACCAAGAAAAATATCAGACAGAACAGATCGCAGGATTCTGAGAAAAGAAAGTCAAAATCCACGTTTGACTGCATGATCCCTCCAGGAAGAACTGGCAGACACTGGAGTTGTGGTACACTATTCCACTATAAAGAGATACTTGTACAAATATGGTCTTCATGGAAGAGTCATCAGAAGAAAACCTCTTCTACGTCCTCACCACAAAAATCAGCGTTTGAAGTTTGCAAATGAACATATAGACAAGCCTGATACATTTTGGAATAAAGTTCTGTGGACCGATGAGGTTAAAATAGAACTTTTTGGCCGGAATGAGCAAAGGTACGTTTGGAGAAGGAAGGGCACAGAATTTAATGAAAAGAACCTCTGTCCAACTGTTAAGCATGGGGGTGGATCAATCATGCTTTGGGGTTGTATTGCAGCCAGTGGCACAGGGAACATTTCATGAGTAGAAGGAAAAATGGATTCAATGAGATTCCAGCAAATTTTGGACGCTAACTTGATGCCATCTGTGAAAAAGCTGAAGTTAAAGAGAGGCTGGCTTCTACAAATGGATAATGATCCTAAACACACCTCAAAATCCACGGTGGATTACATCAAGAGGCGTAAACTGAAGGTTTTCCATGGCCTTCACAATCTCCTGACCTCAATATAATTGAAAATCTATGGATAGACCTTAAAAGAGCAGTGCGTCACAGACAGCCCAGGAATCTCAAAGAACTGGAAGACTTTTGTAAGGAAGAATGGGCGAAGATACCTCAAACAAGAATTGAAAGACTCTTGGCTGGCTACAAAAAGCGTTTACAAGCTGTGATACTTGCCAAAGGGGGCAGTACAAGGTATTAACTCTGCAGGGTGCCCAAACTTTTGCAGATGCCATTTTTTGTTTTCTGTTCTTTTGAAAGTGTAAATGATGGAAATAAAATCAAACTTTTTTTGACATGTTATAAGAATGTCTAATCTGTAATTTGATGCCTTTTGGAGATTTTTCCATCTTTCCTTGGCTTCTTTTTGCACATTAAAATGAATTTTTGCCTGGGGTGCCCAAACTTTCGATCCCCACTGTATGTTGTCTGAATTTGTTTTTGAAGAGACCAGGAAATACCGGCCTGACTCCCCTGGCTGTGCGCAGCATTCTCTGCATTACTGTAAGTCAAGAAAAGACACCGTCTGATCTAACCCATCTGCTGGCTCGTAATAAGATCCATAGCAGGTTCCGGCAGTAACTCTCATGAATCATTTGGATGCCTAATGGTGTAATACCACTGCAGTTTGTCAATAAAGACGACAGACTTCGGTTCCAAAATCTCTGGTATAAAACACAGCCAAAGTCTCTGCTAAGATTCAGGGATTCAGGCCAGAAAACACAGACTTATTTGAATGTCTTAAGTTCTCTAAATAAAACATTGCAATCGTACTGCCGCATGACTAATGTCTGCAGTTTATTTCTAGAGATAAAAACACATTTTTAATATATAATATCTACATAAAGATTAATGTTGCTAAGCTGAAGACAAATCAAGATGTGTTGCGCTCGGCAAGTATAGTATATGCGCCAATCAGAGCCAGCCATAGGCATAGGCAAACTAGGCAATTGCCTAGGGCATTTGATATACCTAGGGGCATCAGCAGCTTCTGCTGATTAAAATTATATGCAGCATGCCTATATTCTGTTTGTAGCATTTCATATGCAGATACAGCCACAGTCTCACATAGTATATAGGCATGCTGCATATCAATTTATTCAGCAGAAGCTGCTTGTGCATCCTAGCCACATAGCAATGCAAATAAGATGCATTTTCATAAAAACATATGTGCCCGACGTAAGCATTGAGGCAAGATTTATGAGAACACATCTGTATTCAAGCAGAGGCAGAGGTCACAGTGTTAGTGGCAGTGTGAGTGTTGTGTGCATGTGAGTAGGTTGGTTGTGCAGTAGTGTTCGGAATATGTGTAAGGAGCATTATGTGTGTCATGTAAAAATGCATTAATAATGTGGAACATATGTGTAAGGGGCACTATGTGTGTGTTATGCACACCAGTGCCTGCAGGAAAGTACTAGTGTCAGAACTGTTATGCACTCCAGTGTCTGCAGGAATGTACTGGTGTTTGAACTGTTATGCAAAACAAATGGACTCACAGACAAACTGGGGAATATGACATAACGTACACAGAAGGTGATAGGGTAACAAAATACACACACAGTGAACAGAGAAGCCCAGAGGCTAAGGAACTGGGTATCTCCCTTGTATTAGAACTGCTCAGATGTAAAAAGCAAGATGTTGTGTTTTAATACGTAGAGAACCCGAAATGCTGTTGCTAAGGGCAACAGCAAAACCCTAAAGGGTTACCAACGGGTGTGGCAGTAAACTCCTTGGTCAGAGATGGAATGATAGACACAAGGAGAGCCTCCACAATCCTGATTCTCACTTGCAGTGCACAGGTTTAAGCTTACTGCCACTAAACTGACCCCTGACACCTAGCACAGTGAGACAGGATTAGACAGGCAAGTGTTAGAATACAGCCGCAAACTTGCTAAGTTCACAGAGTAATAACAGAACCCCAGCAAGCTAAACGACTGACTCCAGTCTTACTGCTAGGTCTGGATTGGCAGAGTGTAATACCAAATCCCCAGGCCTATTTGCAGTAAGCAACAAACAAATACAAAGCTACACAGTACTGGCTAACTTTCATGAACTGACTAACCAACAGAGATTCAGCAGCATCTGCTTACCCTGAAAAGAGGCCTTATAAAGCAGGTGCTGTCCACGACCCACTCAGACCTCACAGACTGTGAGCACAAAAACCAGCACCGGATCCCCTGCCGTGCACAGAGCCTATAACCACTGCACAGCAAAAGACCCGAACCGGAGTATCAGCTGCGCTCAGGTTACTCCACTAGCACTTGTCTCCCGGTTGCCATGACGACGTGGCAGCACAAGGCAGGAGACCCTAACAGTACCCCCCCTCTGACGAGGGGTCAAAGAACCCCTACCACCGGGTTTATCGGGGAACTGCGAGAAGAAAGAGCGTATCAGTCTGGGGGCATGAAGATCACAACTGCGCACCCACGACCGCTCCTCCGGGCCATACCCCTTCCAGTGCACCAAAAATGACAGCCGACCCCGAACCACCTTGGAGTCAAGAATCCTTTCAACAACAAACTCCCTCTGGCCACGTATCAGAAGAGGGGAAGGTCTTCCACTGGAAGAAGGATTACTAATCGCCCGTTTTAAAAGGGAACAATGAAATGTTTTATTGATACCCAAAGAACGGGGCAGATCTAACTGAAATGCCACCGGATTGATAACCCTGGTGATCTTATAAGGGCCGATGAACCGGGGCCCTAACTTATGAGATGGCTGTCTCAACTTCAAATTCTTGGTAGACAACCAGACGAAGTCTCCTAATTTGAAGCTGCAGGGTCTTTTCCGCTTATCAAAAACCCTTTTGGTCACTAATGACACAGATACAAGGGCTTTCTTCACTTTCCGCCAAATACCTCTAAGGACCGAAACCACAGAGGAACCACCAGGCGTGGAGTCCAGGGGGTCAAAAGAATTGGCCTTAGGATGATGCCCATACACACAAAGGAAGGGAGAGATCCCTGTAGCAGAGTGAGCCGCGTTGTTATAGGCAAACTCCGCCATGGACAGATGAGCAACCCAGTCAGTCTGACACTTGGAGACATAACACCTGAGGAACTGCTCCAAGGACTGGTTCACCCTTTCAGTCTGCCCATTAGACTGCGGATGGTAGCCTGACGACAAGCTGACAGAAATCTGGAGATCGGAACAAAATGCCCTCCAGAATTTGGCCACAAACTGGGATCCGCGGTCAGAGACCACAAACTTAGCCCCCTCAAGCCAGTGTCTCCACTCCTCGAGTGCATCCTTAATTGCCAACAATTCCCGGTTACCCACGTCATAATTCATCTCGGCAGGCGAAAATTTACGGGAAAAGTAAGCACAGGGATGAAGGCGATTATCAGACACTCCCATCTGAGAAAGCACTGCCCCAATACCCATCTCAGAGGCATCCACCTCCACCACAAAAGGACGCTCTGGATCTGGGTGTCGCAGCACCTTGGCCGAAACAAATGCCCTTTTGAGACGGGCAAAAGCCGCTTTAGCCTCACAAGACCAGTGAGCAACATCCGCCCCTTTCTTAGTGAGTGCCACCAAGGGCGCCACTATAGACGAAAATCCAGCGATAAATCGTCTATAAAAATTCGCAAAGCCCAGGAAACGCTGAAGCGCCTTCAAACTAGTGGGCTGCACCCAATCCAGGACTGCCTGTACCTTGGAACCCTCCATTTGGAAACCTTCTGGGGAGATAATATATCCTAGAAATGCGATTTGCTGAACTTCAAATTCGCACTTCTCCAGCTTCGCCCCAAGCCGGTGGTCTCTGAGTTTCTGGAGGACTAAGCGTACATGCTTCCGATGTTCCTCCAGGGAATGGGAGAAGATTAGGATGTCATCTAAGTATACAACTAAGAATCTATCCAAATATTCCCTGAGCACATCATTCATGAAATCCTGGAAGACTGCCGGGGCATTACAGAGCCCAAAAGGCATCACCAAATATTCATAATGCCCTGAGTGGGTATTAAAGGCAGTCTTCCATTCATCCCCCTCTCTTATGCGGATTAGATTGTACGCACCGCGTAGGTCAATCTTAGAAAAAATGGTGGCAGTACGAAGCTGGTCAAACAAGACCGAAATGAGAGGCAGTGGGTATGAGTTTTTAATCGTGATACGGTTCAATTCCCTGAAGTCGATGCAGGGTCGCAACGAACCGTCCTTTTTACCCACGAAGAAGAACCCCGACCCAACTGGAGACTGTGAAGGTCTGATAAATCCCTTAGCCAAGTTCTCCTGAATGTACTCTGCCATAGCCTGAGTCTCAGGACGTGACAGGGAGTACAACCTGCTCTTGGGAAGCTTAGCATTTGGCAACAAATCAATGGCACAGTCATAGGGGCGATGGGGAGGTAGTACCTCTGCAACTTTTTTGGAGAACACGTCCGCAAAATCTGCATAACACCCTGGCAATCCTGGCAAACTTAGCTGCGAGAGCCTGACTGGAAGGCTCAAGCAACTCCTGAAACAATCAGTACCCCAACTAAGAATCTCCCCAGAGACCCAGTCAAATTGAGGATTGTGGGCCCTTAACCAGGGTAACCCCAACACCAATGGGGCAAAAGTACAGACAGTCACATAAAAGGACAATTTTTCAGAGTGTGTGGCTCCAATAAACAAAGAAATCTGGCTAGTGCAAGAGGTAATTTTACCTTGGGATAATGGTTCCCCGTTTAACCCACAAATCTCAATTTCCGATGCCAAGGGTACTAAGGGAACAGAGTGTTTTAGGGCGAATTGGCGGTCCATAAAAACCCCGTCGGCCCCACTGTCCACAAAGGCCTCAGTCTTGACAGTTTGACCGAGGATCTTCAAGGTCACCGGAATGATAAAAGTCTTCTTGGGAAATTCTGACTTCTGGCCTGACAGGATATTTCCCATCACCCTCAGGCCCTGAAGTTTTCCGGCTTTTCTGGGCATGATACTACCACATGACCTTTATTCCCACAGTACAAACACAACCCCTGCTGTCTCCTCCGCGTCTTCTCACGCGAGGAGAGGCGGGTAGCCCCAATCTGCATAGGCTCCTCAGAAAATTCCTCAGAGTCTGAGGTTCCCTTGGGAAGGAAGGAAATCTCAGTCTCCCTTTCAAGCCTACGCTCTCTCAGCCGTCTATCCACCCGGATGGATAACTGCATGAGCTGATCCAAGCTATCAGGCAAGGGATATTGTACCAGTTGGTCTTTTAACTGGTTAGAAAGACCTCTTCGGTACTGGTGTCTCAGGGCTGGGTCATTCCACTGGGTATCATGGGCCAACCTCCGAAACTCCGTACAGTAAACCTCAACTGGCCTTCGCCCTTGCTTAAGGATCGAAATCTGAGCCTCGGCTGAGGCCGTCTTGTCAGGGTCATCATACAACATGCCCAGTGCCGTAAAAAAAGCATCAACACTTTTAAGCGACGGACAGTCAGGCTGCAACCCATATGCCCAGACCTGTGGGTCTCCTTGTAGCAAGGAAATCACTATGCCCACCCGCTGAATCTCCGACCCAGAAGACTGAGGCCTAAGCCGGAAGTATAGCTTGCAGCTCTCCTTGAAACAAAAGAACTG
Source organism: Pseudophryne corroboree (assembly GCF_028390025.1). Classification (NCBI taxonomy): domain Eukaryota; kingdom Metazoa; phylum Chordata; class Amphibia; order Anura; family Myobatrachidae; genus Pseudophryne; species Pseudophryne corroboree. The sequence continues at coordinate 40,275,739 of NC_086445.1, read as the reverse complement.
CGAGCGATCTCCAGAAAAACGATCCGGGAGATTTACTTTCGGCTCCTTAACCCCTGCAGGTGCTGCTGCTGCGGGAGCTCCGCCAGCAGCCTGGGAGGTGTGCATTTTAATGGACAAATCATTAAATTGCCGAGTCAGGACCTGCACCTGATCGACCACCTGTTGCAACGTATTTTGAGGGGTATGCTCCATATTCCCACAAAATTTCAACAGGAGTATTAGGCTGCTGAATATGTTATGCACACCAGTGCCTGCAGGAAAGTACTAGTGTCAGAACTGTTATGCACTCCAGTGTCTGCAGGAATGTACTGGTGTTTGAACTGTTATGCAAAACAAATGGACTCACAGACAAACTGGGGAATATGACATAACGTACACAGAAGGTGATAGGGTAACAAAATACACACACAGTGAACAGAGAAGCCCAGAGGCTAAGGAACTGGGTATCTCCCTTGTATTAGAACTGCTCAGATGTAAAAAGCAAGATGTTGTGTTTTAATACGTAGAGAACCCGAAATGCTGTTGCTAAGGGCAACAGCAAAACCCTAAAGGGTTACCAACGGGTGTGGCAGTAAACTCCTTGGTCAGAGATGGAATGATAGACACAAGGAGAGCCTCCACAATCCTGATTCTCACTTGCAGTGCACAGGTTTAAGCTTACTGCCACTAAACTGACCCCTGACACCTAGCACAGTGAGACAGGATTAGACAGGCAAGTGTTAGAATACAGCCGCAAACTTGCTAAGTTCACAGAGTAATAACAGAACCCCAGCAAGCTAAACGACTGACTCCAGTCTTACTGCTAGGTCTGGATTGGCAGAGTGTAATACCAAATCCCCAGGCCTATTTGCAGTAAGCAACAAACAAATACAAAGCTACACAGTACTGGCTAACTTTCATGAACTGACTAACCAACAGAGATTCAGCAGCATCTGCTTACCCTGAAAAGAGGCCTTATAAAGCAGGTGCTGTCCACGCCCCACTCAGACCTCACAGACTGTGAGCACAAAAACCAGCACCGGATCCCCTGCCGTGCACAGAGCCTATAACCACTGCACCAGCAAAAGACCCGAACCGGAGTATCAGCTGCGCTCAGGTTACTCCACTAGCACTTGTCTCCCGGTTGCCATGACGACGTGGCAGCACAGGGCAGGAGACCCTAACAGTGTGTCATTATGTGTATAAGGACATTAATAATGTGCGGCATATGTGTAACATGGTACTACTGTATGTGTGTCATTATGTGTATAGGGGCACTAATAATGTGCAGCAAATGTGTGGGGGGCACTATGTGTGTCATTATGTGTATAAGGGCATTAATAATGTGCGGCATATGTGTAAGGGACATTACGTGTAAAAGGGCATTAATAAAGGTTGTCATAATGTGTAAAGCGCTTTATGTTTATAAGGGCATTACTGTGTGGCATTATATGTATAAGGTGCTCAACTATGTGGCGTTGCGTATAGAAAGAGCGCTACTGTGTCGTCTAATGTGAATAAAGAACAATAGGGTGTCGTGTAATGTGAATAAGGAGCAATTCAGTGTGATGTAATGTGAATAAGGGGCACTACTGTGAGGAGTAACATTTATAAGGTAAAGTGATACCACTGTGTGATGTAATGTGAATTATGGACACTATCGCATGATCAAATGTGAATAAAGTTGCAGTACTGTGTGGTGTAATTGGAATTGGGGTTACTATTGTGTGGCCATGCCACTTGCCAGCAAAAACACACTCCTTTTCGCCAAATGTGCTAACTGTTCCTGTTTAAAATATAGGGGGTACAAACCCCAAAATAAGGACTGCTATGGATGAGGGGTGATTGTGCTGGGAAAGAGGTGCAAGGTTAGAGGCAGAACAAGCGGTGGTGCTAGGGGGCACCAGCCAAAATCTTGCCTAGGGCATAATATTGGTTAGGGCCGGCTCTGGTGCCAATATTACGCCTGTACAGTAATTTATGCACCAAGTAGACACCAGGATATGGTTTTGTGCTCTGGCTGTCTGCATTGGAAGTATAATATCTGTAATATGTTTACCATGGGACCAGCCAATGTTCCATCTATTAGGCTGTCCACTTCCATTGTAGCCACAAGGCCGCTCATTGTAAACGTATCCTATATTTGGAGAAACTGGACTGTGAGTGGGAGCTTGTGACATTGATATTTTTTTATGATACACACACAACTGTAGATAAATCATATTTCCCTGACCGCCCGTCTGTGTGCACTCCATAAACCAGCTCTACATGTTTATATTGCAGTTCAGTTCCATTTTTGTGTTTCGACGGTTCTGATGCTCTGATTGGCTACAGGTTGGTCAAGCCCTCTACCATTCCAGTGTTCTTATTGGATGTCTGTTTGTTCATGAATGTTTAAATTCCCTGACTGGCTGCATATTGGTATTGGTATATGCCTGTGAACATGCAGGGGAACTGATTGGCCGCAGATTGGTCAGTAAATGTTCTAAAGCTCTAATTGGATACAAATTGGTTTAGACCATAGGTTCTCAAACTCTGTCCTCAGAACCCCACATAGTTCATGTTTTCCAGGTCTCCTCACAGAATTGCAAGTGAAATAATTAGCTCCACCTGTGAATCTTTTAAAACGCGTCAGTGAGTAATGAGTACACCTGTACGGCTGTTACGTTCCTGATGCTCAGAACTAGAAAGATGTTGCGAAGTGAGTCCAGAGCACCAGGACGTGACGCTGAAATAGGGATGGAACGGGAATAGCCCCTAGCACCCTACCTCCGTTGTTTTACCCGTGTGATCAGTTCACGCCTGAGTGACTATGGTTTCTTGGGCCCACGGCAGCCGCGTTTGAAGGGCGGATTAGGTCTGCCCAACTCCGATGCCCCCAGGTCTTAGAGTGAGACAAAGCGTGAACCGAGACAGGATAATAACAAGGGGACCTCTAACTAAAGCAAACAGAAGCTAGGGGCTACTAACTACCCTAAAACTAAATATATGTGCGGCACGCCGCCAAAGGAAAAGAACAACAAAAGATATCACTGTCCACACCCCACACGGCACCGCCGAGTTCCGGGGAGGACAGTGAAAAACGGAAACCTCCGCAAAAACCACCAATACAAAAAAAAGTACCAAAAGGACTAAGCGGCCTAGGCCGCAACACGCGGCAGGAGCCTCTACTCACGAAACCGGGAGAGAACCCCAACAACCGAGAACCCCCAGATGACTGCAACAGGTTCACTTGAACAGGAAGGATTCCCAGGACCGGCTTCAGAACTCCAGGACTCAGGAGCACAGGGAGCAGGATCGACCAGATACAGCTGACCAGGAACAGACGTTACAAGGCAGGAACAGCATACAGGAAGCTATCACCGGCGTCTGTGCCAGGTAGTGAGGTAGAATATAACAGGGAGCCTTCCAATAGCTGCAGCGAAGCTTAATTAGTAATGTCGTGCAGCTGCCCCGCTGCACGACCAGAGCTGACAGGTGTATTGATTGATAGGAAGCAACGGGGAACGTGGTTCATCTGTGGCGTCCCCGTTGCTAAGGGTCCGGCGGCTAAGCGCGCACGGCATCCCAGCGTTGCCAGGGACCCGGCGGCTCAGCGCGCACAGCGTCCTGGCGTTGCTAGGCGCGGGCGGGCAGGAAGGGAGGTGCGGCGGCCGTGAGCGTCGCTCGGAAGCAGACCGAGCGGCGCCGCGGACCGCGGCACCTAACACCGGCTGGGTGAGTTGTTTGGGGTGCTGAGGACCGAGTTTGAGAACCTGTGGTCTAGACCAGTGATCTCCAATCCGTAGCTCGCCGTAGTATTTTCGGTAGCTCACAGAGCGCACGGGCTTGGGCAGTCACTGGCACTCCTCATCCCTTCATTTTTAATATGGTGCCGGCCGTCAGCCAATCAGAGCTCGTGGACCGGCAGTGGCGGCACCTGATTGGCTGCCGAACCGCGAGTTTTGATTGGCTCACTTACCCGCACCATATGTTATATGCCCGCCACAGCCGGAGACTCTGTCACCCTCATCGCAGCCGCTCTCCGGACTTCACAGGAGAGGCCCACGCTGCACTCTCCTCCCCTTCCGTCCCTCACACAGGAGGAGCAGCACCGGTGGCAGTAGAAGAAGCCAGCAAGGGTTAGCACTGTGTGGGGCACTGTATCGGACACTGCGGGGAACGCACACGCATTGGGGGGAGGGGGTAGCTCCTTCAGAGGTTTTATTTTCCGAAAGTAGCTCACACCCCAATTAAGGTTGGAGACCACGGGTCTAGACCTCTGAAAATGCCACGGTTCTGATAGGCTGTAGGTTGCCCTGTGTGAATGTGTTTTACGATACACCATTTCTGGGCTTCTGTAAATCCAGCATTGGTGCACACTAAATAGTGGCTATTGCACATAATTGAATTGGCCCCATAGTGATAGTTTTCCTCCTGATCTGTGTATTCCATCTCCCATTTGTTATTAAAAAATTTTTATGCCAGCTGGAGGACGTAACCCCAGGCAGATACGGTCTCTGAGTAACTTCAACAGCCTTGAATCCAGATTGCCCAAAATTCTTGTTACTTTCAAGATGCTGCGCCGCAGCAGCTAAACCACGCTCCACCGATTAATCTTATTTGGAAATAAGAATGATTAAATTTTGAAATATGCACAATACATACATTAATTGAACATTTAGTCCAGATTTATAGTCTTAGGAAAATTCTTAGAAAAAATGATTCAGTGTCCGTTACGGTCTGTCTCATAATTCCTAGTTGGGCTGACCATTTTGTCACAGCCTAATTAAGAAAGAGCACTGCAGGCGGAGTTGGGCTTGTTTACATTACAGTAAGAGCGTTGATCCGTAGTAGTAGTTTGTATGTACTGTATAAACTAGTTTTTTGGCATCTTTTTAGAGTGCATTCCACCACACATTAAGAGCAAGCGGTTATAAATTAATTTTACCGTTCCATCTGCCCCACTAAACTTTGTATATTTTAATCTTGGTGCAGGCTGTTTAGATTTTTTGATGTTAGTTTTTTTGTAAACCACATTGATCAATCCACTATCTGGTAGACCAGGCTGCAGGATCACAGTGGTAGCAGGAGGAAGAGCAGACTCCTTGTACTAGGGTGGTCATTCCGAGTTAATCGCTCGCTAGCAGTTTTTAGCAGCCGTGCAAACGCTATGCCGCCGCCCACTGGGAGTGTATTTTAGCTTAGCAGAAGTGCGAACGAAAGGATCGCAGAGCGGCTACAAAGTTTTTTTGTGCAGTTTTAGAGTAGCTCAAAACCTACTCAGCGCTTGCGATCACTGCAGACTGTTCAGTTCCTGTTTTGACGTCACAAACACGCCCAGCGTTCGCCCAGCCACGCCTGCGTTTTTCCTGGCACGCCTGCGTTTTTCCGAACACTCCCTGAAAACGGGCAGTTGCCACCCAGAAACGCCCTCTTCCTGTCAATCACTCTGCGGCCACCAGTGCGACTGAAAAGCTTCGCTAGACCCTGTGTGAAACTACATCGGTCATTGTAATAATACGTCGCGCGTGCGCATTGCGCCGCATACGCATGCGCAGAAGTGCAGTTTTTTTGCCTCACTGCTGCACAGCGAACGAATGCAGCTAGTGATCAACTCGGAATGACCACCAATATAGATATATTAGGTCAGTTGTCATCTACAGATCAATAGACTCCGATCTCCGGTGATGAGGCTCATTGCCACAAGTTCTCCCAAATATTTCGCTGTGGCAGGTGAATGGCACCCAGGTTAGTGAGGATTGCCATCCTCTCTTCACCGGGCCAGTCTCCTATATACTGTATGCATATGTTATGTAAATATGATCACTTATGATGAATCTTTAGTGATCCTATTGTTCCACTATTCTCTATTCCACTATTCCCCCATTTCCGTCATCAATAACCACTAACTGATTTCCTTTACTATTTATCTTAGGCTCAGGTGGGCTGCAGTCTCACGGGAAATGTCTTTTTTCCATTTTTAATCATTCACAAAATCTGTGCAATTTTTGTATTTCATATAAGACACGCCATACTGTACATGAAAGAACCTGAATTATAGGATAAGGGCCCCTGACACTTATTAGGGGGTCTTAATTCAGACCTGATCGCAGTTGTGCGAAATCGCACAGCAGGTGATTATCGAATGACTACGCATGCGTATGCACCGCAATGCGCAGGCACAAGCCCAAACAGCTACAGGATGGTGCAGAAATTTCGATCACTAGGCGTAAGCAAGGTGATTGACAGGAAGCGGGCGTTTGTGGGTGGTAACTGTCTATTTTCTGGGAGTGTCAGGGAAAACGCAGGCATTCCCAAGTGTTTTCTGGGAGGGTGTGTGATGTCAGCTCCGGCCCCGATCAGCCTGTGTGTATCACACTGTAGGAGTAAGTCCTGGGCTACGCACAGACTGGAAAATCATTCGATGGTGAGTGAGTTGCAAACGGATTTGCAGATGCCCGCTGTCTGGCGGAGTTTTCGCACGGCGTACACATGCAAACGCACACTTTCAGGGGGGGGGGTTTCACTCTCTATGGGCTGTGGCTATCTGATCGCAGACCTCTGCAAAAACAGTGGGAGCGATCAGGTCAGACTTAGGCCATACTTGCCGACTTTATGGCTGCTCTCTCCGGGAGAGAGCAGTCGGTCGGCTCAGCAGGGGGGCGGGCTGCGCCGTGCCGTGCAGAGGGGGGCGGGCCAGAGGCAGAACGGGGGAGTGGTGCAGGTGGGGCGGGGGCGTGGCTGCAGGATCACGTCATGTAAGCCACGCCCCACTGTGTAATGCCGCTATTACTGGCATTTTACAGCAGGGTGTGTGGCTATGATGACGCGATTCAACAAGAATCGCGTCATCGCCTGCCCGGACTGCCCACTTTACTCGCTCAGTGGGCGGCCGGGCAGGGGGGGACCACTGAAATCAGGAGACTTGCTTGCTCTTCCGGGGAGCCAGGAGGGTCACCCGATTTTCGGGAGCCTCCCGGCCATTTCGGGAGAGTAGGCAAGTATGACTTAGGCCCAGTGTTTCTCTAGATCGTAAGTGAGCAACATACATAAAAACATGATCTGTATTGATGCCTGTAGCACCTGTGGCCCGTTGCTGAGGTTTCTCTTTCCCCTGCCATCTCTGTCTCTCACCCTCTTCCCCCGTGTCTCCCTCTCTCCTTCTCTTATCCTGTCTCTCTCTCTGCCATGGAATGATTGGGGACTACCTGCTGTAGAGCCACCTAAGTATATCCTGCGTGGCATCTGCCTCATTCTTTAGTTAGCTGACATTGCTAAAGAGAACACACCTCTATTTTTCTTCCATCACAGTGAGCCTGAAGCACTTATCCGATGATTTTTTTTTTTTGCTGGTCTACTAGGTAACATATTTTGTCTGTACAAAATACTGAGGTCAAGATCTCAGCATCTTCAGGGGGTAAAAGTTTGGACAGGAGAAGATTGCAGGATCTGAGGCGTCTTCCCTGCTTCCAGAAAAGGAATTCATGTTCCCTTCATGGTGCAGCCTGTATCACGTACTGATATCTGTACCTGGAGAGGATTACTACTAGATGCCAGTCTCCTGCAGCATCTGGTAGAAGTGCTAACGGATTCTTAGAATGGTTTTACTGTAAACTAATCCTAGAGGTAATGAGTGGAAGCTGTAATGGTTCATATTACACCAGTATCTCCGCGCTCTCTGTTTGTCGTCAGCCAGTAATATCAGGATACTAAGACCCAGGCTTTAGGGACCGTCTGGGCAGTTTGCACTGATAACTCTGTATAAATGTAGAAAATAAGCAGATGTTTCGCCATTACATGAATTAGGCACAATGCAGCGCAGGAAGAAGATGGAAGCAAAGCAGACGTCTTCCGCAGCAGCTGGAGCAGGATTCCTGATTAATATAATTTTATTTTCCCCAGCTTGTTTTTGTCATTTCTGTGTCTCATATTTCCAATGACGTCCAGATACCACTTTATAGCCTCCCAAATTGCCGTCTTTTCCTCACGGATTAGGGAATAACGTAGTGAGAGCTGCAATATTCATATATTGTGGTGTTCAGTAACAATGGACATGATAATAATAATAATATGGGGCCACCATGTCCCTGTTTTCTGCAACGATCACCTTCGCCGCCCTGAAACTACTGCAGCTTGTCAGGTTGTGTCTGACAGGATGATGTGACCGGAGCCACAGCAACACTGTGGTACAGGTGGCAGCCATCTTGGGTAAGGATTGAAGCCTCCCTAAAGGAGCCAGTATGGAATCGGCGCAGTAGTGCTCTCCAGCTTCAATATTTCAAACAGGGAGAAAGGGGAGAGATATAAAGGGGGGAGAGGTACGAATGCTGGGAGGGAGTGGAAGGAGGAAAATGAAGTAGAAGCAAAAGATAATGAGGGGGCACATCCAATTACCCATAGGGTAAACTCTATGGGCGGGATGTACTAATGTACATCGCCGTCCTGCGCCACGATGCTGATCGCATATGTACTAACATATGCGATCAGCATTGCGGAGGACAGCTCTTCCGATAAGAGCTGTCCTCCGCGATGCACAGCGGCAGCCTGACTTCCGGGATTCGGCCCCAGGAGTCAGTCTGCACATGCGCGGGGTGACGGGGGCGGCCGCAGGGCATGCTGGGAGGAATCCGATCGGATCCCTCACACAGCGCCGTGGAGAGAAGCCCATAGGCTTCTATGGACTATCGCCAGCTAAAGCTGGCGAACCCCGCCGCGGCGCTGATCTGGCAGCCGGGGGATAGTACATCAGGAAAATGCGGTAAACAGGGGATTTACCGCATTTTCCGCTTAGTACATCACGCCCCATGTCTGCAGCTCTGCCCTGAGCTATTCAATTGGTGCTACTTCTCCGCGCGGTAAGCCACAGAGGGGCACCAGAAAAAACTCTGTACATGTGACTTTACACGCCTGTTAGGGAGCGCAGTTTTTGTATCTAGTACAGATGCTCCTCACTTAACGACCGAGTTCCGTTCCTACGACTAAGTCATTAAATGCTCTAATTGGATACAAATTGATCTAGACCATAGGTCCTTAAACTCTGTCCTCAGGACCCCACACAGTTCATATTTACCAGGTCTGCTCACAGAACCGTGTTCACCATATGTGGAGAAACGATCCGAGTACATCACAGCCCCTGATACAGAGGGGAAAGGTTAGGAAATATGTTAATTGGTGCAGGGTGGCCGCCCAGGGTGCAGCTGCTTGAGGGCGTGGCTGGAGTCACCCCACTCCTGCCCACTGCCCGCACCACACTGGCCGCCTCGCCCCCAGTGGCGGATTCCGAAAGTAGGGGGCATGGACTCGCGGGAAGTGCCGCGATCACGGGCCATGCCGCCATTTTTGCCGCTGTGGGGGGGTACGCAGAGCACTCTGTGAGCTGCTGTCATGACCCGGTGAATAGTCTATTCACTGCTGCTCTGCAGCGGGTTAGAGAGGGACAGTTGGGAGGTATACTGCCGCGGCCGGACCCAGGATACAGAGCTGGTGGCTGGTGAGTGACGAGACACACACACACTCTCTCTGTTTCTCTCTATATAGAGGGTCTCTACCTGGCGCAATGTGCTTAAGGGGCTCTACAAGGCGCAACGTGTATAAGGGGCTCTACCTGGTGCAACATGCGTAAGGGGCTCTACATGGCGCAACGTGCGTTATGTATGTAAATGGCTCTAAAATAGATTAATGTGTATAAGAGTTACTACTGTGCGGTGTAACATGGCTGACGGACACTACTGTGCGGTGTAATGTAATTGTCGGACAGTACTGTGCGGTGTTACATGACTAACGGACACTACTGTGCGGTGTAATGTAATTGACGGACACTACTGTGCGGTGTAATGTGACTGACGGACACTGCTGTGCTATCTAATTTTGTTGCGTGCCTCCGGCGCACACTTGCCTGTTTTCAAAGGAAACGTTTGCTCTGGGCGCCACAAGGTCTAGGCCCTGAGTATATTTTATTGGAATTTGTATGCATTCGCTTCTATATAAGCTCATTAATGGAAGATTGTGCATCTCCTGCCCATATGTCTGAACCATTTCTCTGCACCCATTGACGTCAGTCTCCCAGTTAGACTTGTGAAGTCTTGTATTTGTTTGCACTGGAAATCAGCATTGTATGGTACAGAGAGGATACTTGTCCCCCATACTGATAATAGCTGTAACAATGGTACAAAGCAGCTAATGGCTGGCGGATTTTTCTTAGCAGAAGCCTGCAGGAAATGAAGTGGAAAGATGAAAAGCTGCTGATGGGAAACGGTGGGGATCTCGGATTGTTGGAAATATCCCCTCGTTGATCAGATGATTTAGGAATATACTGTAACATCTCCTTCATTCGGTGGAGAAAGGCACTGGACAGGTCACCGAGTCAGACTCGGCACCACAAGGCTGGCAGAGAGCTGATGTGGTGCCAACCATTACATGAAGGGAATCGTACCAGAACCAGGAGATTCTGGGCCGGTGAGTCTGACGCCTGTAGCGGGCACAGTATTTGGGTGGACTATTATATTAACAGGTGTCAGCATGAACCCATGAAGAACCGTCCATGCCAATCGTTTGTCTGAGGAGGTAAGTCTCTACCTGGACATCGTTAGCACAGTGGATGTGATGCAAGTCACGTGAGACCCCAGATAGGCAACTGGATGAAGGCTAGAAGACAAAGGGTATCTATAAGCGGATTTTATTCAGGGTGGATCCTTTAGGAGTCATGTATGGATGGTGTAATGGTTAGCAGTACTGCCTCACAGCACTGAGGTCTTGGGTTCAATTTCACCATGCCCATATGGAGTTTGCATGTTCTCACTATGGTGTGGAGTTTATATGTTCTCTCGGGCTTGTGCCGGTTTCCTTCTTATAATCGAAAAATATACTGGTAGGTTATTTGGCTCCCAACAAAATTAACCCTAGTGTGAATGTGTTTAGGGCAGACTAGATGGGCCAAGTGGTTCTTATATGCTGTCAAAACTCTGAGTCTATGATGTACCAGAAGAGTCTTAAAGTCGCACTTTAACCTTTTTATTAATAACCTTGTACATGTCCCAGAGAGACTGTGTAATTGCTGAAGACACGTAGGCTATGGACACACTCGCATTTAACTTCTATATTTTAAAAGCGCATATAATGCCTGTAAATGGGTGTGAAAATAAAGCTGCATATTTGCACGTAACGTGTGCTGGTCTGCAGTGCGTGCTCTGTAACACTTCTTATTCAGAATCCAAGTGCCAGAGGCACATCTGCGCAGTATTTATCATAGTGACAGTGCATTATAAGCGCAAATGAGCGAAAGTGTGTTTCCACGTGCAATTACATACGTGAACACAATAAAGTTCACAAGTGTTTTTATGTATGTGCTTTCACATGTCTAAACAGAAAGTACAAACACCAATATGTGCACAAATTACACTACGCAGGGTTATTCCCGCAGAACAGGAGAGTAACTTGTTGCAGAATGATTGGCCGTGAAATTGTAGATTACATCTAATGTAGAAACAAATAAGCCTGGGGGCTAGCTGGTTATAAAAGTGCTACATGTACTTACACAATGAATGCAGTGGAATTGGGGAAAGCTCCAATGAAAAAAGGACTAGGGAATACAGAAGGATGCAGCACTCAGTGTTGGGCGGCAGCGCAAATGTGAATACAATCCTAGGATATGGTATAAACCTATTATCGCCATTGTCATTAGTTAGACCATGCCTTGAATATGTTGCACATTTTTCATTTTAAGAAGGACATAGAAGAACGGCAGAGCTGTGAGAGGTGGGCAACATCATAAAAAAGGGGGTGGCATTGCTAAAATTACACAGGGAGGTTGGAATAACTAGATTTACTTACCTTGGGGTAAAAACCTGTACATGAGAGGTCACCTGTTATGTATGAATATATCATGGGGTTTATTACAAACATTTGTCTAATGAGCTTTTCATACAAAGAGGTCTATTTACTAAGCCTTGGATGCAGATAAAGTACCAGCCAATCAGCTCATAACTGTCATTTTTCAAAAACAGCCTGTAACATGACAGTTAGGAGCTGATTGGCTGGTACTGTATCTCCAGAAACTTTATCTCCATCCAAGGCTTAGTAAATAGACCCCTCAGGATCATAGTGAGGACAGAAGGGATCATGAGTTGTGAATAGAAGAGGCTATTGGCATAGGGAGGCATACCTCCCAACTTTTGATCCTAAAGGGGTGGGACACTCGAGTCCCGGAAAGGGGCGTGACCTCGGGTGGGACGGGCATGGTCAAAGCCGAGTGGGCGTGGGCGCACGCCGGGGACCCGCTTTCCATCGTTTTGGGGGGGGTGCCCAGTGTTCCCTGAGCAGCTGGGCAGCCTCCATCTCACTCCCCACACTAAATAGATGATCTATTCACAGATCACTCGCTGCAGAGCAGAGGAGTGGTTGATCAAAGCCTCCCCCAACTGCAACCCAGCCCGCTGACACTGCTGCCCGCGGGAGGGACAGCGGGACAGTGTCCGAATAGCGGGACTGTCCCACTGGAATCGAGACAGTTGGGAGGTATGGGGAGGGGATCTCTACTGTAAGGGGGGTAACACGTGACATTCCTGAGTTCATGTAGTGGTGGTGGCCAGTGGCGTCACAAAGTGGGTGTGGTGGGTATGGCCCGCACCCGGGTGTCATCCGCCGAGGCTTACACCAAAGTGCCGGCTCCTGCTCAGTGACAGGAGCCGGGTGCTGCACTGTAACATTACGTACAGCAGCCCAGCTCCTGTCACCATGTAGGAGCTGGCACTGTAGACACGCTAGTCTCCGGGGGCAGGCCGCAACTCCCGGACCCCCGGACTGATGAAAATGCTTAGCCACGCCCCCTCCCGCGGGTCGCCCCGCTGAGCCATGCCCCTCCCATGAAGCCACGCCCCCTTTGCTGCCGCACCGGGTACAGAAGAGGTGAGTGACGCCTCTGGTGGTGGCACAGTTACCAGCACAATTCCAGTTTCCTGTAGGGATGGCCATCGGTGGGGTGTCCATCGATGGTACACAATCCATCAATGCTGATCCATCGATGGTTTGCACAACTCGATGGCCACCACTGAAAGGTGCTGACTGGTCCGCGGACCAATAAAAAAACAGGGGTAGGGCTTAGCGGGTGTTGGGGGCAGAGCTATGCTCCGTGTCCCGGCACCACATGAAAAAAAAAAGAAAAAGTATTTGGTTATACCTTTCCATCGATGGAGGGAAACCATCTGGTGCTCCCCCATCGATGGCAAAAGTATTCTGCATCGCCCATAAACCATCGATGATTTTGAATCATCGATAGTCGATGGCCATCCCTAGTTTTCTGGAAGAAAGGCATTTTATCGTGATAGCCATGGCAGGACATCCTGGGGGAGACTGACACAGGGAATGTATAATCCACTTGTCAATTGTAGGGCCAAGGAATTGTTCCCCTGTGTGAGGCCAAATTGGTTGGGTTTTAATCAAATCAATCAATCAATCAATCAATGTAGTTAGAAATTATTATTAGAATTGTAACCAGTGCTATAAGGAATAATGAAAGGCTTAACTCTATCATGTAACTGAGTGGCTGATTTATCAACTAGTTTTAAAACTCGTTGTGTATAAAACTCGTTGTGTACGATAAAACTCATGTGTATGATAAATCTCGTTGTGTATGATAAAACTCATGTGTATGATAAAACTCATGTGTATGATAAATCTCGTTGTGTATGATAAAACTCATGTGTATGATAAATCTCGTTGTGTATGATAAAACTCATGTGTATGATAAAACTCGTTGTGTATGATAAAACTCGTTGATAACTCCCTGTGTGTTTATAATACAAGCTTTTATAGTACAGTGGGGCATATGTATTAACCTGGAGAAGGCATAAGGAAGTGATAAACCAGTGATATGTGCAAGGTGATAAAGGCACCAGCCAATCAGATCCTAACTGTTCATTTACATATTGGAGCTGATTGGCTGGTGCCTTTATCACCTTGCACATATCACTGGTTTATCACTTCCTTATGCCTTCTCCAGGTTAATACATATGCCCCATTGTGTGTAGTTGGCTATTGTGGGTCCATGGAAGTTGGTCCTACTTCATATTTGCCAACAGTCCTGAATTTCTGGTTGTGAATGATGACACATTTGGGGTGTGGTTAGGGGGAAATGGGGCGTGGCTGTGGGTAGGTTGTGCGACCTGCTGCATCGATGTACAAGTTTATTTATTGTAATTCATGCAAATGGCATCAGGAGTAAAATATGGTGCACCCAACAGTCCCTTCCATCTTCAGACAGGCCGTACGTTAGTTATTTATGACATTGTCAGATTATGTCTAATATAATTCTAATATATATATATATATATATAATATATGACCTATGGTGCCTGGCTAATTATACAGGTGAGGTTTGGTGCCCATCTGTTTATACCCAACCCAGCCACCTCTTCCACAGGTATAAAAAGTCGTCAGGTATAAAAGGCTGAAGTGGTTCATTCATGATGTCGCCCAATTGGCTATCGGCCTAGACACTGTCTATCATCTAGATACCACATCCAATGCCTCTCTGTACTGTGTGTGACACCTGCCAATCGCCTCTTGTGGTTAATTAAAAAAGGTAGAAACTGTAATTAGTATTATTATTACTATCCCCTCTCCTCTCTGATACATCTTTGTATAGATAGAATAGACTTTGTTAGCATCAGCAGATAGCAGTGATAAATCCTCATCTGAGCAGCCAGCTATTGCTGTGACACATAATCATTCATCCTGATGGTAATAGAATGCATTATGCCTGTCTGCATTGGCTCTGTACTCAGTCCTGATATTAGCAACCTCTCATTCCCCCCCCCCCTCCCTGACTTTATCTACCCCCATTTCTGCAGTAATCAGGTTGCCTCTCCCTAGTGATCCGGCACTGGCTGGGCTGACACGCAGGGTGGGTGCCCGAGGCAGAATACTTCTATTATTTCTTTCTTAATGGCACCTCTCCAACTCTCCACATTCATTCGGAGCCTGCGGAGCTTTGGGTCAGGACAGCGCGGCTCTGCATGCGGACGGAACCTGCAGGTACTTCTGTTGTGTCTGGGAGAGAAGATCTTACAGTACATTTGTGTTCTTAGAATTATGTTGTGCTGCAGATATTGATTTTACGTTGTTTTATCCGTCGTATGTAAAGTTCCCAGTGATGGGGAAAATGTATTTAGGAAAGAGATATGGATTTTACAAGATATATTCCAGTAATTCCTTAATGTATTCCCAAGTAAGGACTGCGTATGTGTATGTGACTGCAGGAAGTAAGATGTTATATACAGTATCCAGGTTAGGGGATATACCTGGTGTGTAAAAGTGAGATGCTCTGCAGCATGGTAGACTGGCATTGCAGGAGGTAAAACACATGCTTATCCTTGCAGCTTCATCCAGGAATTTATGATTTTTTTTTAATCTGTGCAAAATTGGGTTTTGTAGCATTTTATATTTATTTGGACTAAACAGGTTTTTTTTCCAGGACCAGCCTAAGGGGCCCCATACACTACAGCGACATGTCGGACCCTTGTGTCGCATACGATTTCCCTTGAACCGCCCGGCAGGATTGCATATGATACATCGTATGCGGTCCTTTTGCATACGATGTATCGTATGTGATCCCAGCCATGCCATGCAGCACTAACGATCTAGGGGCTCCGATCCGATGCTCACGGGACCACGCATCGGATCGAATCGGATGTACGGTAAAACACATCCGATTTGCCACTTTTCATCCGATTTATCGGGACGAAAGGTTGAAATCGGACATTATCGTTATAGTGTATGGAGCCCTTTAGTCCTGATAGAGCTAAATATACAACATTGTAAAGTGCAACCTGCTAACCTTTCTCATTACCTAGGATGTTATTTTCCTCCTTTAGGGCAGTGGGGTATGCAGGGAAGGGGGGTTCTGAGCACCCAGAAATAGCAAACATGAGAGTGGACACAGTATTATTAAGCCTCGCCCTTTGAGGCAAAGTGCTGTGATTCGTGGGTCAATGGGGAGGGGGCGGAGCCAATATGAAACTATTCCATTAGATGTGCCTCACTTTGGCCCCGCCTCTTCCTGATTGACCAGTGAATCGCAGGATTTTGCAGCTTGGGGGAGGGGCCTAAATACATGGTGCCTCTTTTCCAGCTTGCAATGCCGTCCTGCTCTACGCTGTAGCTGTCTTCAAAGCCTGGGGAGCCCCCTGAGAGAGGGTATCCGGACTATAGATCTGCACTAAAAAAGGTCTACAGTCAATAGGTCTACCACTAATAACACTCCACAGGGACTGGCTCCTGTCTGAGCCCCTGTCCCTGCGGGTGTCCTTTATTACATCCTGGCAATCATTCATATCTTATTGCTGCAGCCTCACACTCCCAAAGCTGCGTACATGGAAACGCACGGGCTACAGAATGTGCGGAAGATATGTAGTAAATCCAGTGCACTTACCCCGGCAAAGAACATGACAAAAACCGATCCAGATACCATCGATGTGCTGGTAGCTGAAATCAGAGGTGACTGAATGGATTCCATCGTGAGCTGGCTATAAGGAGCCTGTGACTATGGGGCCGCTGGCAGAGCTGTGTACCCACATTGACATAAGCCCCCCATTAATAGATCCCAAAGTGTTTAGATTCCTGAGCTTAAAATACATCTTATCTAAATTACGTATTTGCAGCTCTTGAAGTCATTCCATAAGTTGAATGAATGTAATTGCTGTGTGAACGACTTTATATAAAGCATCGTAATAAATCTGAGGTTTGTTTTGCATTGCCCAGGAGGAGGGCAGAAGCTAGAGACTTTGCCCTGGGAATGTGCAGCCTGCACCCCAGGGAGACCTCACGCAATCCTAATATGTGTTACTTCTCAGGAAACGTTGCGGCACAGCTGAGATCAGATTATTAGCTGTGTTGCGCTGAAAGCTCCGGTTCTCCCTCCTGGCTGCCGGGACAGTGTGAGGAATGGTCTTTAGGGGTCTATTTACTAAGCCGTGGATGGAGATAAAATACCAACCAATCAGCTCCTAACTGACATGTCACAGGCTGGGTTTAAAAAAATGACAGTTAGTAGCTGATTGGCTGATACTTTATCTCCATCCGAGGCTTAGTAAATAGACCCAGTGGGTATGGGGCTATTTTCTAGGAACAATATATTTGTCATTTGTTTCTTTTTAGTAAAGTCTGTGCTTTTTGAGACATATTTATTGTAAAATGTGCCTGCCCCTGAATATTAAGGATACTTTCCGACGCAAATGGAGGCAATTAGAATTATTATTTTGCTGGAATGTAGCCCTAAGAGTCCGGCCTGACAAACGGGAAGAAGTTAAGTGATTGCGGGTTCTATTTACTAAGCATTGGACAGTGATAAAGTGGATGGAGGTAAACTACCAACTAATCAGCTCCTAACTGTCATTTTTCAAACACAGAATGTGACATGGCAGTTAGGAGCTGATTGGCTGGTACTCTATCTCCATTTCATCTCTCTCCAAGGCTTAATAGAAAATAAGTAATCCTTGATGACTTTACGTCTGCCTACGGACCCCTTTGCGGCTACTGCACACCAGCGGTTTTCAAGCTGTGCGTGCACAGTGTGAAAACTACCCTCCTGCAGCCCACCGGAGAGGTGACGTTTGAACAGCGCCGTATGGATCTTGCCACTTTGCAGAAGTACTTAAGTGCAATTCCTATGAAAGAGCGGATAGGTTTTCATTATTTATTTATTAACAGTTTCTTAGCGCAGCATATTCCGCTGCACTTTTATTTGGCACCTTGATGTACCTGGCGAGGAAAGTCGAGGGGTACAGACCCCGGGAGTTATTCCCTGCACACCAAGGGGTCAATTTACTAAAGCTTCTAACAATGAAATGAAGTGATGTTGCCCATAGCAACCAACCAGATTATCTCTATCATTTCTTTATTGCATCCTAGAAAACGATAGAGAGAATCTCATTGGTTGCTATGGGCAACATCATTTTTTTCACGGTTAGAAGCTTTAGTAAATTTACTCCCAGGTCTGTGCCGATCCAGTTAATGAGAAATGAGATTGTAAGGACTCTGTATTGCCCTCTGCTGTTCCTTTGTGGTATTTCAGCTTCTGTGAAAGGCACATGTGACACCAGTCAAGAGAGATCGCTCACACAGATTCGTTAGTGAAAACGATCAGACTGCATCAAACTAATGCACTCATTACAGCATAAAGAATCGGGAGCGCTGTGTTGTCAGATCCAAAATGCTTTGTCAGTCATACTGTTGTCTCATTTGTACTATGTTTAGCACACTTTTCATCCTCTTACTGTAGTAAGGCCTCAAAAGTGCATTAAAAATAGATAGTACTGACTGTAAGCTGGACTCTGTAGTGCAGATATGACCATTTATACCACGTTCCTGTCCGTATACCAGCAGCTGTGATTGCCGGTCTGCAGGGACACTTACCTGCAGGGACAGCACTTCCGATAAGAGATGCGATTAGAGGAATGCTGGGATTTCTATTGCGCGTGTGCGGCCATTGGCCTGTGCAATCGTCAGTCGAGACGGAGTGGGAGCCTTTGGGATCGTTGTTAAAAGCCCCCATCTCAGGCTCGGACTGGCCCACAGGGGTACAGGGGAAACCACCGGTGGGCCCCACTGCCTGGGGGCCCCACCTCCTGCTCTAAAGATCAGGTTCTAGACTATCCACTTGAATTATACATTATACATATGTTCCCTTATACTGGACTATGGTGTATTTTCTACAGTGCATTGCTGTTATTACTCTGTTATTACTCTGGTACATTATCATGCATGCGCATGCAGCAGCTGAATTTACTGTATATATTTATGAAGGGGCCCAAAAGTTGCTCTCTGTCATGGTTACTCAAACCAATGAGGTGGCAGGCCACACCCACTCTGCAGACTGGCCACACCCCTAACATAGGCCCCTACCACTGCATTCCCCCCGGTGGGCCCTAAATGCCCCAGTCCGACACTGCTCCATTTATATAGTGGGGAAAGCTTTGCCGGCATAAAAGTCTACTGGACTTGGTGTTCTGTGAGGCCGCAGTGAATATCTGTGATCTGCTGCAGGCCCTTCATAATAGATACCGTGGGGGGGATTCAATTGTTTGTGAAGTCGCTTGGGTGTCTGTTTTTTCCTGTCTATTAGATAGGAAAAAACAGATACCCAACTGACTTTCCGAACAATTGAATACCGCCCTGTGTGTGTATATATAGTTTTTAAAGTGTGTGCCCCTTTAAAAAAAAGTCTGCGTTTGGATGGCATCCCACACAGCCGCTGAACCCGGGCGCCATTACATTCGGCCCTATGTACCCAAAAGCCTTGGAACAGCAAGGAAGTGTTACACCCATCTCACAATGTAAAAGTGATGATAAAACTGAACAGAGAGGAAAACTGGGGATCAGGGCTACTGGCGACACCCCAAAATCAAAAACGACACCAGGCGGCCTCCTCACGGGTGTGTTGGAAGAGCTGCTAACAATTTTTAATATGTTGATGGTTACACCCAACTCATTGATGACTTGATAACATGAAGATTTTAATATGGACACTCGTGGCGCAGGTATTCTGGTGGAGGGATTTCACCGCTAGTCAGGATTCTGGCGTCGGCGTTGTGACCCCCGTGATCCCGACTAGCGTTATTTTAACCACTTCTCTGTATAAATAGGGTATTTGTGATTTCAACATTTAACTTGAAAATAAGGAAAGAGGGAAGTTTATGTAATATGGTATAAATCACACACATCCGTCATATCACCCGTCCTCTCATTTCTTATTCAGCAGAGAGGAAGGAACTGAATTGCAGCTGGTAAGGTTCCCGCTCCACGGACTGATCTGAGAGAGCCCTGCGCCCACCGGAGAGAGCATTAATCAGGTATTTGGCTTTTCTCCAATTATACTCAGTTGTATGACCGATGCCCCTGCTGCCTGCACACAAACTAGGACCGACGTCCCTACCGCTTGCACACAAACTATGACCGACGTCCCTGCCGACTGCACAAACTATGACCGACGCCCCTGTCACCTGCACACAAACTCTGTCCGACCTCCCTGTCGCCTGCACACAAACTATGACCTACGTCCCTGCCGGCTGCATACAAAGTATGACCGACATCCCTGTCGCCTGCACACAAAGTATGACCGACGTCCCTGCCACCTGCTCACAAACTATGACCGACGTCCCTGCCGCCTGCGCACAAACTATGACCGACGTTCCTATTGACTGCACAGAAAGTATGACCGACGTCCCTGTCACCTGCATACAAACTATGACTGACGTCCCTGTCGCTTGCACACAAACTGTGACCGACGTCCTTGCCGCCTGCTCACAAACTATGACCGACGTCCCTGCCTCCTGCTCACAAACAATGACCGACGTCCCTGCCGCCTGCACACAAACTATGACCGACATCCCTGCCGACTGCACACAAGCTATGACAGACGTCCCTGTCGCTTGCACACAAACTATGACCGACGTCCCTGCACACAAACTATGACCGACGTCCCTGCCACCTGCACACAAACTATGACCGACGCCCCTGCCGCCTGCACACAAACTATGACCGACGTCCCTGCCGCTTGCACACAAACTATGACCGACGTCCCTGCCGACTGCACAAACTATGACCGACGCCCCTGTCACCTGCACACAAACTCTGACCGACGTCCCTGTCGCCTGCACACAAACTATGACCGACGCCCCTGCCGACTGCACACAAAGTATGACCGACGTCCCTGTCGCCTGCACACAAAGTATGACCGACGTCCCTGCCGCCTGCGCAAAAACTATGACCGACGTCCCTGCCGCCTGCGCACAAACTATGACCGACGTTCCTGTTGACTGCACACAAAGTATGACCGACGTCCCTGCCGCCTGCAGACAAACTATGACCGACGTCCCTGCCGACTGCACACAAACTATGACCGACGTCCCTGTTGCCTGCACACAAACTATGACCGACGTCCCTGCACACAAACTATGACCGACGAGCCTGCCGCCTGCACACAAACTATGACCGACGTCCCTGTTGCCTGCACACAAACTATGACCGACGTCCCTGCCACCTGCACACAAACTATGACCGACGTCCCTGCCGCCTGCACACAAAGTATGACCGACGTCCTTGCCGCCTTCACACAAACTATGACCGACGTCCCTGCCGACTGCACAAACTACGACCGACGTCCTTGCCGCCTGCTCACAAAATGAGACTCAGAACGGTCCTGAATGCCAAGTGTTTCAGCGACTTTATAGACAAGAGAAATCAAAGTGACGTGAAGGCGCGGGGTAGTTTTATGTCACAGCTGGGGCGCTGCAGACTTTGGGCCTAATTCAGGGGGTCATTCTGAGCGCAGCAATCAGGTAACTACTGCGCATGCGTATGCACCGCAATGCGCAGGCGCGTCGTACGGGTACAAAGCGGATCGTTGCTGAGCGATGGATTTAACGAAGAATCTGTTCGCACAGCCGATCGCAAGGAGATTGACAGGAAGAGGGCGTTTGTGGGTGGCAACTGCCCGTTTTCTGGGAGTGTTTGGAAAAACGCAGGCGTGTCCAGGCGTTTGCAGGGCGGGTGTCTGACGTCAATTCCGGTCCCAGACAGGCTGAAGTGATCGCAGCGGCTGAGTAAGTCCTGGGCTACTCAGAAACTGCACAAAATGTTTTTGCTGCGCTCGGCTGCAAAGGCGTTCGCACACTTGCAAAGCGAAAATACACTCCCCAGTGGGTGGCGAGGGATCAACTCGGAATGACCCCCTCAGATCTGATCGCAGCAACAAATTTGTAAGCTAATGGGCAAAACCATGGGGGTAATTCCAAGTTGATCGCAGCAGGAATTTTGTTTGCAGTTGGGCAAAACCATGTGCACTGCAGGAGAGGCAAATATAACATGTGCAGAGAGAGTTAGATTTGGGTGGGGTGCGTTCAATCTGCAATCTAAATTGCAGTGTAAAAATAAAGCAGCCAGTATTTACCCTGCACAGAAACAAAATAACCCACCCAAATCTAACTCTCTCTGCACATGTTATATCTGCCCCCCCCCTGCAGTGCACATGGTTTTGCCCAACTGCTAAAAAATTTCCTGCTGCGATCAACTTGGAATTACCCCCCCATGTGCAGTGCAGGTGGGGCAGATGTAACATGTGCAGAGAGAGTTGGTTGTAAAAATAAAGCAGCCAGTATTTCCACTGCACAGAAACAAAATAACCCACCCAAATCTAACTCTCTCTGCACGTTACATCTGCCCCCCCTGCAGTGCACATGGGGAATCATTCCGAGTTGATCGTAGCTGTGCTAAATTTAGCACAACTACGATCTTCTTCCCTGAAATGCAGAAGTGCAAAGGCATCGCACAGCGGTGATGCCTTTACACTTTAAGAGTAGCTCCCGGCCAGCACAGCTTTAGCATGCTGGCCGGGAGCTACTCATCGCTCCCCAGCCCGCAGTGGCTGCGTGTGACGTCACGCAGCCGCTGCAGCCCGCCGCGGTTCCGCCCCCTCCCGCCCAGCGATCGCCTCTGCCTGTCAATCAGGCAGAGGCGATCGTATCCCTGCTACGGCCTTCGGCCGGCGCATGCGCAGTAGGGACCCGTTCGCTCTGCTGCGTTAAAACGCAGTGCGCGAACGGGTCAGAATGACCCCCAAGGTTTTGCCCAATAGCTAACAAATTTGCTGCTGCGATCAGCTCTGAATTACCCCCTTTGTCCAACATAGGCAGCAGGTGTAGCAGGTTACAGTAATTAGCCGCAGGGGGCAAGAGCCGGTGTTACAATGGGATGCCCCTGATAGATGGAGTTTTTCTTTAGTAGGAATTGTAATATTAATAGTCTTTTCATTTTAAGTTCGTACTAGTTATATGAAGGGAATACTGTATGAAAAATACGTTCTTAATGCCGACTAGAAATGTATATACATATAAATAAAATGTCTTCAATTCAGAGGCAGAAAATTGAAACAAAAGGTTATTTTATTTGCATAATTAATGAATTTTGTCATTTTCTTCTATTGCAACTATTTTATTTTACTTTGCAAATAATATCAGTGGTTAAAAAAAAATGTTTTTATGAAGACCTATGTAAAGCACATGCAAAATCTTCATATCGCTTGTAAAGATAAGCAACCGCAGTTTGCAGCGGTGTAATCTACAGAGTTTTAAACAAATGAGTTTGGAAATGGGAAATGTACAGTATGACGCCACCGCCATCTAGTGGCCAGCCAGTAAATCACATGCGCAACACTTTATATCACAAATGGACACAAAGGGGGTCATTCCGAGTTGATCGCTAGCTGCCGTTGTTCAGGCTAAAAATCTGCATTTCTGCGCATGCGTATGCACCGCAATGCGCACGCGCAACGTACGGGTACAAAGTCCTTTGTGGTTTTGCACAGGTTCTAGCGAAGCTTTCAGACGCACGGCACAACGCAAGGAGATTGACAGGAAGGGGGCGTTTCTGGGTGTCACCTGACCGTTTTCTGGGAGTGTTTGGAAAAACGCAGGCGTGCCAGGGAAAATGCAGGCGTGGCTGGGCGAACGCTGGGCGGGTGTGTGACGTCAAAAGCCAACCCTCCAACGTTAGAATCAACGCATACGAAGAGTAAGTCCAGGGCTGGTCTTGTTCTGCACAAAATGTTTTTGCAGGCGCTCTGCTGCACAGGCGTTCGCACTTCTGCAAAGCGAAAATACACTCCCCAGTGGGCGGCGACTATGCATTTGCACGGCTGCTAAAAACTGCTAGCGAGCGATCAACTTGGAATGACCCCCAAATACTTTTTATTATTGGGCCTAATTCAGACCTGTTCGCTCGCTAGGGTTTTTTTTCAGTCCTGCATTAGCATAGTCACCGCCTACAGGGGGAGTGTATTTTCACTTTGCAAGTGTGCGAACGCATGTGTAGCAGAGCTGTACAAACAGATCTTGTGCAGTCTCTGCTCAGCCCAGAACTTACTCAGCCGCTGCGATCACTTCAGCCTGTCCGGGACCGGAATTGACGTCAGGAACCCTCCCTGCAAACGCATGGACACGCCTGTGTTTTTCCAACCACTCCCTGAAAACGGTCAGTTGACACCCACAAACGCCCTCTTCCTGTCAATCTGATTGCGAACACCCATGCAAATGGTTTCTTCGCACAAACCCATCGCTGAGCGACGATCCGCTTTGTACCTGTGCGACGTGCCTGCGCCTTGCGGTGCATACGCATGCGCAGTTCTGACCTGATCGCAGCGCTGCATAAAACTCTAGCGATCGATCAGGTCTGAATTACCCCCATTATGTGTAAATGTGCCTTCACCAGCAATCACCATGCGACTGTGAATGCAAGACAGCGGGGGTCCAAACCCAGATCGCAGGGATAGGCTCCTATGAGGGCCTCTCTCCCTGGATGTGAATACTGGTTAATTCCATTGATGCTTCATTCCTTATTGCTATAAAAAATTATAAGGATCAGCACCAATTGGCGAATATAGGTAAATATGCCCCCATATAGCTCATCTTTCTCCTCAAGGGGCATCTTGTGTTCAAATAGAAAGTCATTTATCAGCATTCTAGTTGTGTAAAACAAGTGATGGATGATGATGAAATACAGTGGCTAATTCTGAGTTGGGAGCAAAGGTTTGCATGGGGGTTGTGGTCTCATTGAGAAGGGGCGCGGCCACACAATAGTACAACAAATCAGATTACGCCGCACAGTAGTGCTCCTTATACATGTTACACCACACAGTAGTGCTCCTTATACACATTACACCGCACAGTAGTGCTCCTTATACACATTACACCGCACAGTAGAGCTCCTTATACATGTTACACCACACAGTAGTGCTCCTTATACACGTTACACCACACAGTAGTGCTCCTTATACACATTACACCGCACAGTAGTGCTCCTTATACATGTTATGACGCACAGTAGTGCTCCTTATACACATTACACCACACAGTAGTGCTCCTTATACACGTCGCCCTGCACAGTAGTACACCTTATACATGTTACACCACACAGTAGAGCTCCTTATACATGTTACACCACACAGTAGTGCACCTTATACACGTTACACCGCACAGTAGTACTCCTTATACATGTTACGACGCACAGTAGTGCTCCTTATACATGTTACACCACACAGTAGAGCTCCTTATACATGTTACACCACACAGTAGTGCTCCTTATACATGTTACACCACACAGTAGTGTTCCTTATACACGTTACACCACACAGTAGTGCTCCTTATACACATTACACCGCACAGTAGTGCTCCTTATACATGTTACGACGCACAGTAGTGCTCCTTATACATGTTACACCACACAGTAGAGCTCCTTATACATGTTACACCACACAGTAGTGCTCCTTATACATGTTACACCACACAGTAGTGCTCCTTATACACGTTACACCACACAGTAGTGCTCCTTATACACATTACACCGCACAGTAGTGCTCCTCATACATGTTACGACGCACAGTAGTGCTCCTTATACATGTTACACCACGCAGTAGAGCTCCTTATACATGTTACACCACACAGTAGTGCTCCTTATACATGTTACACCACACAGTAGTGCTCCTTATACACATTACACCGCACAGTAGTGCTCCTTATACATGTTATGACGCACAGTAGAGCTCCTTATACATGTTACACCACACAGTAGTGCTCCTTATACACGTTACACCACACAGTAGTGCTCCTTTTACACATTACACCACACAGTGGTGCTCCTTATACACGTCACCCTGCACAGTAGCACTCCTTATACACGTCACCACTCATAGTAGTGCACCTTATACACGTTAGACCACACAGTAGTACTCATTATACATGTCACCCTGCACAGTAGTGCACCTTATACACATCACCCCTCACAGTAGTGCTCTTTATACACATTACACCGCACAGTAGTACTCATTATACATGTCACCCCGCACAGTAGTGCTTCTTATACACCTCACCCCGCACAGTAATATTCATTATACATGTCACCCCTCACAGTAGTGCTACTTATACACGTCACCCCACATAGGAGTGCTCCTCATACATGCCGCATCGCACTGTAGTGCTCCTTATACACATAACCCCGCCCTGCACAGTAGTGCTACTTATACATGTTACGCTATAACTGCTTAGGGGCTCATTTACATTTAGATGTAGTATGACACTCCTCTAAGCAGGGCCGTCTTAACAGTATTGTAGGCCCTGGGCAAATGTCCACCCATTAAACAAATAAAAATTATAATAATAACTTACCCCTCCTGTGGTCACACGCCGTCTCTCATCTGTACAGCGGATGACTGTCAGCACTCTGATTGGTGGATAGCTCCAGGGCTGTTTCTAGCCAATTTGGCTCCCAGTGCGAGATTTAAAAATGCGCCCTCCCCACATGACATAAAAAAAATGCCCCTCCCCCAAGATTTTAAAACCCCCACCTTCCTGACAAGGGGGTGTGGCCTCATTAAAATGGGCGTGGCCTCATTAAAATGGGCATGACCTCGTCTGAAAAGAGTACCTCACACCCCAGTTTTTGACCCTGCACCAACAGATCACGGCCACCATAGGAAAAAAAAATATTTCTACCATATTAAGCCCCACACAGTAATGCCCCCTGCACCATATTATGCCACACACCGCAATGCCTTTGATACATTAAATCCCCACATTACGGCAGGCAGAGTCCCCATTTTCCACATTACGGCGGGCAAGTGTCCCCATTTTCCACATTATGGCAGGCAGGTGTCCCCATTTTTGCACATTACGGCAGGCAAGTGTCCCCATTTTACACATTACGGCAGGCAAGTGTCCCCATTTTACACATTACGGCAGGCAAGAGTCCCCATCTTACACATTATGGCAGGCAAGTGTCCCCATTTTACACAGTACGTCAGGCAAGTGTCCCCATTTTACACAGTACGGCAGGCAAGTGTCCCCATTTTACACAGTACGGCAGGCAAGTGTCCCCATTTTTGCACATTACGGCAGGCAAGAGTCCCCATTTTACATAGTACGGCAGGCTGGTGTCCCCATTTTACACATTATGGCAGGCAAGTGTCCCCATTTTACACATTACAGCAGGCAAGTGTCCCCATTTTACACATTATGGCAGGCAAGAGTCCCCATTTTACACATTATGGCAGGCAAGAGTCCCCATTTTACACAATACGGCAGGCAAGTGTCCCCATTTTACACAGTACGGCAGGCAAGAGTCCCCATTTTACACATTATGGCAGGCAAGTGTCCCCATTTTACTCATTATGGCAGGCAAGTGTCCCCATTTTACACAGTACGGCAGGTAAGTGTCCCCATTTTACACAGTACGGCAGGCAAGAGTCCCCATTTTACACATTATGGCAGGCAAGTGTCCCCATTTTACACAGTACGGCAGGAAAGTGTCTCCATTTTACACAATACGGCAGGCAAGAGTCCCCATTTTACACATTATGGCAGGCAAGTGTCCCCATTTTATACATTACGGCAGGCAAGTGTCCCCATTTTACACATTATGGCAGGCAAGAGTCCCCATTTTACACAGTACGGCAGGCAAGAGTCCCCATTTTACACATTATGGCAGGCAAGTGTCCCCATTTTACACATTACGGCAGGCAAGTGTCCCCATTTTACACATTACGGCAGGCAAGTGTCCCCATTTTACACATTACGGCAGGCAAGTGCCCCCATTTTACACATTATGGCAGGCAAGAGTCCCCATTTTACACAGTACGGCAGGCAAGAGTCCCCATTTTACACATTACGGCAGGCAAGTGTCCTCATTTTACACATTACGGCAGGCAAGTGTCCCCATTTTACACATTACGGCAGGCAAGTGTCCCCATTTTACACATTACGGCAGGCAAGTGTCCCCATTTTACACATTATGGCCGGCAAGTGTCCCCATTTTTGCACATTACGGCAGGCAAGTGTCCCCATTTTACACATTACAGCAGGCAAGAGTCCCTATTTTACACATAATGGCAGTCAGAGTCCCCATCGAGAGAGATTGAGAGAGAGAGAGAGAGAGAAAGTTACTATACTTACAGAGGCGATTCCCGCTCTTCGGCCCGGCTCCCCAGTCGCTCCTCACGCCGGCCGCCTCTACCTCTTCATAACTTGGCTCCCCCTCCTCCTCAGTACTCCGCTCGAAGGGGGGGCGGAGTTTCGCGGAATGATGCGGTTGCGTCATGACGTCAGGACGCAACTGCGTCATTCTGCGAAACTCCTCCCCTCGAGCGGGGTACTTGGGAGGAGGGGGAAGCAGGGAGCCACAGTCAGTGTTGCGGTGGGCACCTCGTGCGATTGCACGGCTCGCCCGCCCCAAGAAACGGCCCTGGATAGCTCCAGTCATCCACCAATCAACATGCTGACAGCCATTCACTGTCTGGCTGCAGGCTGGGAGACAAGTAGAGAATGCTGCCTCGCCACTCTGGTGTGACCACCACCCGCCCCTGCTTGAAGGCCCCTAGAATTGTGGGGCCCTTGGCAGTTGCCCAGTGTGCCTATATGTTGACATGACCCTGTATCTAAGGCAGCGTGCATCCACTTTGGCGTGGACGTATTGACGCCATTCGATAAGGGCTCTAAGGCAACAGGACAAAATACTAACAACTTGCAAATTGCTTTATTATATTGCAACACCCCCTTTACCAATGCCTTTATTTTCCTTTCAGGTTCCTGAAGTAACCATGTGATCTCCTCCACTTGCCTCGAAAGCATGGACAACATCACTTCGGTGACGACGAATTGCACTTTTCATGAGGAGTTTAAGAAAATCCTCCTTCCCGTGGTCTACTCTGTGGTCTTAGTCTGTGGTCTTCCACTCAACCTATTTGTCATCCTTCAAATATGGCTGTCGAAGAAATCGCTGACCCGCACTGCCATCTACACTCTGAACCTAGCTTTGGCCGACTTTTTCTACGTGTGTTCCCTCCCGCTTCTCATTTATAACTATGTCCAGCAAGACTATTGGCCGTTTGGCGACTTCACCTGCCGGTTCGTCCGATTCCAGTTCTACACAAACCTGCACGGCAGCATCATGTTCCTCACCTGCATGAGCTTCCAGAGATACATGGGCATCTGCTACCCCTTGTCCGTCTGGCACAAGAAGAGAGGCAAGAAGTTTACGTGGGTGGTCTGCGGGGTGGTTTGGTTCATTGTCGTCATCCAATGTATACCTACCTTCCTGTTTGCCTCTACGGGGATGCAGAGGAACCGGACAGTCTGTTATGACCTGAGTCCTCCCGCCCTCTCTTCCAGCTATTTTCCATACGGCATAACGTTGACTATAACTGGCTTCTTGATCCCCTTCGTCGCCATTTTAGTCTGTTATTGTGCCATGACCAAGATTCTCTGCCAGAAGGATGACCTCGCCGATGCGGTGGTGCGCCGGAGGAAGGACAAAGCCATCCGCACAATCATCATCGTGGTCATTGTCTTTGCCATAAGCTTCTTCCCTTTCCATCTCACTAAAACCATCTACTTGGTTGTACGCTCCAGGACCGGCATTCCCTGCCTGGTGCTGCAGACTTTTGCCATTGTGTATAAATGCACCAGGCCCTTTGCGAGTATGAACAGTGTCATAGACCCCATCTTGTTCTATTTTACACAGCAGAGGTTTCGGCAGGGCACCAAATCGCTGCTGTTGAGGGTTACCAGCAAGTGGAAGACTAATACCAGCACTAAGACTGAGTTATGATGGTCAAGGCTGGGTTACTCGGAGACAATGAGTTTCAAAAGGAACCTACCCCGGCATATGGGCGAGCACAGTATAGCATAACTGTTCATATATACCATTTGGGGTAAAAGAAGAAAAATTGATCCGCACAAAACTTTTACTTCATCTGTGAGTGTTTGTTAAGGACATTTCATTGAGGTTCCTCTGATCATAAATCAATTAACAAAGAATATTACTAAGAATATGAAGAAAATTTGCTCTTATGAGGCTATGTAACAAGTACATACTGTATATAAGCAAATAAAAAAATCTCTAATGGGGTTAGGGATGGTCAACGACCATGAATGGTTAACTACAATCGATGGGGAACCACAGACGTTAGATGGTTTTGCCACCAATGGTGCAGATCCAGTGGTTCTCCACCGTCGGTGCGCAGAGTTTTTTGTTTGTTTTCCCTTCCTCCCTTGCATGAGACATGGAGCTTAACCCTGCCCCTACCTCTGATTTGTCCACTGACTGGTGAGTAATAGAGCAGGGATGACCATTGGTGGGCAAAACCATCGATGGTTCCCCGTCAATGGTTTCATACCATTAAGGTTACCCACCAATGGTATCATGGATGGTGACCATCAATGGTTAACCCACCGCTGGCCATTCCTAATGGGGAAGGGTGTCCACTTTGTTTTATGACTCTCTCCCATGCCCATCACCCCTGTGAAGAAAATATTAGATCATGGGACAGACCCATACACCTCATTGACTAAACCCAGTGGATGTTTCCATTTGAGCGAGATCATGGAGGACATATATTGATTCTTCTGCTCTGCATCCTGGTTTTAGTAGGCCGACTATTTTCTAGACAGGATAAAGGTGGTTACATTAAGGTAGGCTTTCCACACTATCCCTTTAAACTGGGACACCAGTGAATTACACAGGTTCTCTAGCTGCTTAAAACCAGGTGAAATGTAGGTTTGAAGTCAGCCAGGCACAGAACCTGTGTAATTCATAAGTGTCCCGGTTTAAAGGGATAGTATGGTAAGCCTACATTAAGGTATAGGACGCAAAAGCTTCAAATTCTGTAGGGGGGGACCATTGTATCAAAATGGGGTGGGTGGGAGATTAGGTTTTTTTCTAACTATACATCTAATTTTAATGACTGTTATTTGTTACTAGATTTATCTAATGTTTTACAGATTTAAGGGGCCTACTGTGAGATGGAAGCAAAGCAAAAAAAAAAGTAACTTTGCACCTGGGTAAACCGTGTTGCATTGAAGGTGGTGCAGGTGTAAGATGTGCAGAGAGATTTAGATTTGGGAGGGACGTGTCCTAGCTCAGATCTACATTGCAACTATGCTTGGCCGTGCAGCACACAGAGACGCAGGGGCAGGTCGCAAGGCAAAGCCCCCATAATCCATGACCACACCCCCTTCTTGTGCGCACCACTAGAGTGTCAGGGCTGTTTTAGAATCACAGTCCATCCCTGTTGCACTGTTCAAATAAATCTGTCCCAACATTTATGAACTACATGAAAAAGCAGCCATTACGTACCCTGCATGCAAGAACAATAAATGCATCTCCCAGCTTTTTGCAATAGCAGGTCAGGACCTCTAGCTCGCGTGGCCAAACAAAAGGGGGGGGTGGCACTGCAGCTGGGGGTGTGGCCTCACAGGAAATGCTATTCCGACAAAGCACACCCCACATTTTTCGTCACAGTTGGGGCATGCCCGGCACTCCTGCAGCTGCTGACCCTGCCCCCAGTCCTTCTCTCCTGCCATCGATGCCATGACATGCCCACAGCGTCTATTCACCACAGAGCAGTAGGTAAAATGGGGCTTCCAAACCTTCCACCTCCACCGAGGGACACTTTTGGCCCGCCAAAGGGATGGCGGGACAGTGCCCAAAAAGTGGGACTATCCTGCCAAAATTGAAAATTGTTGGGAGGTGTATACATGGGCAGCCCAGTGTGGAGTTTGTATATTCTCTCCGTGCTTGTGTGTGTTTCCACCAGGTAATTCGGTTTCCTCCCACACTCCAAAAATATACTGGCAGGTAAATTGGCTCCTGACAAAATGAACCCTATTGTGTAAGTGTGTGTATGCATGGGCACAGTCGAAGGGCCAAGTAATTCTTCTCTGCCGTCACATTCTATGTGATGTACCAGCACCCCCTCATTGCAGCATGGTTTGTTCCAGGTGGCAAAGTTACCTTTTATGCTTTGCTCCCAGTCATACCCTTAATAACGTACTGCACATATTTAAT
The DNA here is from genome assembly GCF_028390025.1 of Pseudophryne corroboree. Taxonomy (NCBI): domain Eukaryota; kingdom Metazoa; phylum Chordata; class Amphibia; order Anura; family Myobatrachidae; genus Pseudophryne; species Pseudophryne corroboree. The sequence continues at coordinate 40,243,894 of NC_086445.1, read as the reverse complement.
TACTATTAATACATCATATACACATGTATAAAATGTGACAGCATATAGACAGTGTGTTCAATTCATTGATGTTGATGCTGTGATAATGTTTTGTATGCATGACCCCTTCCCGTCCCCCCTACACACACACACACACACACACACACACACACACACACACACACACACACACACACACACACACACACACACACACTTGCTGTACAGCAGCATCACAAGTCTCTATTTGCAGTTACAAAACTTCAGTGACCTGTAATTTCCTCATGCGTACACTGGGGGGCACACTATCCCATGTGTAACAACTATTGAGGCTGCCACGAACGATGGATTGACCACGGACCGGTCGTGTTTTATATGAAGATTTCAATTATTTATATTACATTATGTGAATATTTCAGTGATTACAGATACTTATTATTAATGTGATTTGAAAATCATCGTAGGGAAGATGACGAATGTTCAGTGTTATAACCACTTCCGCGTCAACCTTTTAAAATGTGAATTTGCCGATCTGGACTGTGTGTTCTTAGATACATGTATTGTGGCATCGATATAATCTACTGATGTGATGAATAAAAGTAGTGACTGCCGGTTCAGTGGTGAAATCTCATTTATATCTGTCAAATAACAGGATGTTAAAGTAAAGTATAGTCTTGGGGGTATTTACTAATGCGTTTGTGCAGGATGTGCGTCTTATTTGCAACACTAATGCAACAAAAGTACAAAGCGTGAGTACCCTGGACACTGCGCCCCAACACTTGGGTAATAAGGAAAAAGACTGACGACCGATATGAGTGACCCACGCCGTGCGGCGTTCTGCATAATCTGCGACTTTACTGTATACCAACTCCGCTTCTATTAAAATAATTCTCAACACAGGTTATAATTCTTCGCACATATGCATAGAAACATGAATGTTATATCAATTCCTTGTGAAGATGCATTATCCCTTTATCTTCTGCAGGCGGCAGGATCCGGTGATGACGCATTTTAGGGGGGCATTCAATTACTGGTGAAGGGGGAGAATTGCCATTGGCATGGCAATTGCACCTCATCTGCACCCTTCGCCTGCCTTGATTTGCACCTACAGTATTTCGCTCAAAGGTGCTTGCCTATGGGGTAACAAACATTCTGAGCAAGATTACACTGCTGTAAAGGACAGCCGGATAAACAAGTCACCTGCAATTGAATTCCTTTTATGTGACTAGTTTCACCGATTACAAATACATCCAGCATTCCCCTCAAATATGGCTGATTGATATTGTGTATGTTATTATCTATACACATATAGAGAGCGAGAACAGGAGCCAGCACATCCATAGAAGACTGCTTTTACATCCAGATTATCAGCTGCATTCACAAATAAAGTGCATATAATAAAGTGCAATAAGGAGGCTTAGCGCTAATGAATCACATAAATAGCAGCATATATTACTTATCACGGTTTCAGAGAATTAGGGCGGTATTCAAATGATATATCACGCCCAATCTCCTTTTTAAAGTGATCCCCATTATAGCACATATCGCGTCCATAGTAATCAGGTTCAGCTGCGTAAATGGTTGGGTGCCTCGCTACCCTGGGAGTAGCGAGCTGAAATGGTTATACCACGCCCGTCAGCAGAAACAGAACGGGTGTGGAAGGGGGTGAAAAGAATTGAATACCGCCCTAAGAGGCATGCCATCCTCCTGTGGTAGCAGCTCGCCAGCTGTTACAGTACGTACACCTTTATCACGTGCGTACCACACAAGTGTCCACACCCTCCATATATACCTGCATCGCAATCACACGCACTAAACTCTCCTGTCAGTGTCCCTGAAACAGGAAGTGACATAACGCCATAGTGATGTCCTGGGACCGGAACTAATCACCAGGCGCCATAGCAACCGGGAAACCAGAAGTGCTGTGCTGCACCCCTTCAGTGGAACGCGCTCCACCGCTCCATTAGACTCTCCCCGACCTTGCAAAGCTTCAAACGGGCACTGAATACCCACATATTCATCAAAGCGTACCCCTCCGATGCATAACCTAGTCCCAAGGCTGCTCCTCCATCCCCCTGCCTCATGCCTTGAACATCTCAGCTTTGCTTACATCCTGCCATCAGACTACCTCCCGCTTGCTTGCACCTCATATCATCTGTCTCTCGTCCCTTCCCACTAGATTGTTAGCTCTTCAGAGCAGGGCCCTCTTTCCTCTTGTTATCTAAGCCCTCTTCTCGACACATTTCATTCGCAGCTCTCCCCTACTCAGCGACCATCTTTACCGCTCTTTCTCCTGCTGGTAAAGGCTCATCTCTATCTATGGCCGCCAGCCTCTAGTAGTACAATGATCACTCCCTCACTACTTACATCCTAGCTGTATTATGTATGAGAATTGTGCTGCTCGTTGTTACCTGTACTCCATTTCTGTTATTTATTTACTGTAATGCTGAGTTTTGTCTCCCTGTGCTGTCCTTTGTACGGCGCTGCGAAACACTTGTGGCGCCCTATAAATAAAACGTAATAATAATAATAAGTGAGGGACATGTCCATTACCATAGAAGCCTGTACAAACCAGTAAAGATAAATATATAACAGCGCTAGAGACCAGGGCTTACATAGTCGCTGCCGTAGCAACCGTATACGCCACCAAGTGAGCCATAGTATACACTGTAAGCCCGATCTCACAAGGGATATAAGAGATGTATTGGGACGCTGATAGAGGAATCTGTGTGACTGCTCGCAAGAACAAGGGAGAACATACAAACTATGCACATAACAACACTACAACACTATATGACACAAAACATTGTTTGCATAACCGTTTTAATTGTGGACCGATGACTCTGAGGTGCAGATGTACTAAGCCTTGGGGAGAGATAAAGTGGAGAGAGATAAAGTACCAACCAATCAGATCATAACTGTCATGGCAGCCTGTAACATGGCCTGTAACATGGCAGCTAGGAGCTGATTGGCTGGTACTTTATCTCCGTCCACTTTACCACTCTCCAAGGCTTGGTACATCTCCCCCTGTCAGAATGAGGTAAAACAGCTGCCACTTGTCAAATCGTGTCGGATCTCATACTTGATTTCTGGGTCTGAAAGCTTAAGGGGTATATTCAATTAAAGTCGGATCCATTCCGACATGTATTTGTCGGTATGGATCCGACAACCCCTATTCACTCTCATCTTAATACGACTTTTTCAAGTCGTATTAAGATGAGGGACGCAGAGGAGGAGAGTGGGGGGAGCTGCGGGGAGACCAGCGGGGAACAGCCGGCGGGCATACAGGGGAGATCAGCGCTGCAGCAGGATGTCACTCAGCCGCCGGACCTAACGGCAGTGTTCACTCGGCTCCAGCAAGCGTGCTGGAGCCGGGTGGAAGCTGCCGTGAGGTCGGGCGGCTGAGTGACATCCTGCTGCAGCGCTACTGTAGCGCTGATCTCCCCTGTATGCCCGCCGGCTGTCCCCCCGTCTCCCTGCGGCTCCCCCCCCCCCCTCTCCTCCTCTGGGTCCGCATCTCAGTCCGACATCTTTTGATGTTGGACTGAGATGGTCGAAAAGGGGGCCAAAACCTGTCGGTTTTGGCCCCGTTTTCGACACAAGCACGTGGATCGGCAGCTATTCGCTAAGCGTTGAATAGGTCGAATCACGTTTCGACCTTAAAAAGTCGAAAACTGCCGTCTTTTCGAGAGACGGCAGTTTTCAACACCAACTGAATATACCCATAAATGTTTTGATGAAAACATGACACAATTCCCCCTGATTTATTCTCTACATACACACAGATTTGCAGAATAAAAGTCTCTCTGTTTAGTATACATATATAGCATTAATATTGCCACGCAGCTGGTGCCATTGTACGATATGGGTAAAAGCGAGCATATTTCTTTTCTCTTTTGTTTCAGAATATTTTGCCTAGAGCTATCATGGCAGCTTAAAATTAAGACTATAAAAGGCCTAGGGGCAGATGTATTAAGTCTGGAGAAGTGATAAAGCAGTGATAAGTGCAAGGTGATAACGCACCAGCCAATCAGATCTTAACTGTACATTTACATATTGGAGCTGATTCGCTGGTGCATTATCATCTTGCACTTATCACTGCTTTATCACTTCTCCAGGCTTAATACATCTGCCCCCCAGTTTGGTGCGGCTTACAAGCCAGCCCTGTATCACACCTCCCAACTTTAGAAACTCTATATTAGGGACCTGGCACGCCGGAGGCATGTCTGTGCCCGAAGAAAAAAGAGGTGGGGCCTCGGTTGAGGGGGCAGAGCCTTGGTGCAGGGGCGTGGCCTCGCTTCACAACCCCCATTTTCATCTTTTTGGGGCATGCTCAGTCATTTTCGTCATTTTCGGGCAGCCCCTGGCTCACTCACCCGCACTGTCAGATGCTGTGAACATGCGAACGGCATCTATTCCGTGATCACCGGCACCAAATAGCAGGACTGTCACACTGCAATCGGGACAGCTGGGAGTATGCTGTATAGATGTTCTCCTATGTACTGTATCTGGGAGGTGAGTGCATGTAACTGCAATGTAATGGTGAGCTGGGCATATATGCTAGTGTGGGACTTGCAGAGAATTGGGGTCCCTTGACGACGGACTGCAAGCTTAAATACTTTGGCCAAATTATGGGAAAATCCCCTGTATTTTATTTGCTATGTACACACAGATTTGCAGTATACTCGTCAGCACCAATAGCAATTGTCTTTCCACAGGCAAAAGATGACGGGCACAGAATGAGGTAAATGACAATATGGCTGCCACATGTCAAATAAATGTCAGATCTCATTCTTTATTTTCTTTACAGGATCAATAAAGTGCACGCACACATTGAGGTATTGGCAATTGGCATATCCATGTAGACTCCATTTCTGGGTTACAGCCATGTGCCAGTTTTAATAGGACCAACATCAGATTTAGCTAAGTTATACCTCATATTATTACTACCTATAACAAAAGAGAGGTTTCTCCTGAAATAATGGACCCACAGTCTCGTGCCATATGTACAATATTTCAGGGTCACACATCACAAATGTGTTACGATAGAATACGCCAAAGTCAACACCATTTGATTGACATCGATCCCCACAAACATCTGACTATGGGGGTCATTCCGAGTTGATCGCTAGCTGCCGTTGTTCGCTGTGTAACGATCAGTGAAAAAACGGCTAATCTGCGCATGCATATGCACCGCAATGCACACGCGCGTCATACGGGTACGAAGTCCATTGTGGTTTTGCACTGGTTCTAGCGACGATTCCAATCACACAGCCGATCGCAAGGAGATTGACAGAAAGAGGGCATTTCTGGGTGTCAACTGACCGTTTTCTGGGAGTGTTTGGAAAAACGCAGGCGTGGCCGGGCGTTTGCTGGGCAGGTATCTGACGTCATTACCGTGTCACTCGTCGCAGCAATCATTGCACAGGATAAGTAACTACAGGGCTGGTCTTGTTTTGCACAAAATTATTTTGCAGGCGCTCGGCTGCACAGGCGTTCCCACTCCTGCAAAGCGAATATACACTCCCCCGTGGGCGGCGACTATACATTTGCACGGCTGCTAAAAACTGCTAGCGAGCGATCAACTCAGCATGACCCTCTATAATCCTACAAAATCTCTGACTTTGTGCAAGTGTACCTAGAAGAATTGATGCTGTTTTGAAGGCAAAGTAAGGTCACACCAAATATTGATGGGATTTAGATTTCTCTTCTGTTCATTCACTTTGTATTTTGTTAATTGATAAAAATACACCAGTAATACTTCTATTTTTGAAAGCATTCTTACTTTGCAGCATTTTTTCCACACATGCCTAAAACTTTTGCACAGTGGCCCTCATTCCGAGTTGTTTGCTCGCAAGCTGCTTTTAGCAGCATTGCACACGCTAAGCCGCCGCCTACTGGGAGTGAATCTTAGCTTAGCAGAATTGCGAACGAAAGATTCTCAAAATTGTGATTAGAAATTTCTTAGCAGTTTCTGAGTAGCTCGACACTTACTCTGCCACTGCGATCAGTTCAGTCAGTTTCGTTCCTGGTTTGACGTCACAAACACACCCAGCGTTCGCCCAGACACTCCTCCGTTTCTCCAGCCACTCCCGCGTTTTTCCCAGAAACGGTAGCGTTTTCTCACACACTCCCATAAAACGGCCAGTTTCCGCCCAGAAACACCCACTTCCTGTCAATCACACTCCGATCACCAGAACGAAGAAAAAACCTTGTAATGCCGTGAGTAAAATACCTAACTTCTTAGCAAATTTACTTGACGCAGCCGCAGTGCGAACATTGCGCATGCGCAGTTAGCGGAAAATCGAACCGATGCGAAGGAAAATAACGAGCGAACAACTCGGAATGAGGGCCAGTATTGTATGGCCAGGGTCAATACTAGGTTTTTCTACCACTCTCCCAGACTCCTGCACAGTGGGGTTCATTCCGAGTTGTTCGGTCGCTAGCAGTTTTTAGCAGCTGTGCAAACGCTATGCCGCCACCCACCGGGGAGTGTATTTTCGCTTTGCAGGAGTGCGAACGCCTGTGCAGCAGAGCGCCTGCAAAAACATTTTGTGCAAAACAAGACCAGCCGTGGACTTACTCTTCGTGTGCGTTGATTCTAACGTTTGAGGGTTGGCATTTGACGTCACACACACATCCAGCATTCGCCCAGCCACGCCTGCGTTTTCCCTGGCACGCCTGCGTTTTTCCAAACACTCCCTGAAAACGGTCCGTTGACACCCAGAAACGCCCCTTTCCTGTCAATCACTCTGCGGCCAGCAGTGCGACTGAAAACGTCGCTAGAACCTTTGCAAAACCACAATTCTCTTTGTACCCGTACGTCGCGCGTGCGCATTGCGGTGCATACGCATGCGCAGTTTAGCCGATTTTCACACTGATCGCTACACAGCGAACAACGGCAGCTAGCGATCAACTCGGAATGACCCCCAATGTTCCACAGAGCGGGAGACTGAGGATTGCATTTGGAAACCCCGCTCTAGAAATTCTGTTTGCCCCTGTATACAATTGCCATTTGGGGTGATCTTAATGTTGCAACTAGCCGTGATATAATGAATTGTCTTATTGTTTATTTATCCAGTTCTGTACAGAGAATATTCTTTTATCGGGTGTAGTATGGTATGCCGGCGGTCGGACTCCCGGCGACCAGCATACCGGCGCCGGGAGCCCGACCGCCGGCATACCGACAGTGTGGCGAGCGCAAATGAGCCCCTTGCGGGCTTGCTGTTCTCCCTCCAGGGGGGTCGTGGACCCCCACAAGGGATACTAAGTGTCGGTATGCCGGCTGTCGGGATTCCGGCGCCGGTATACTGTGCGCCGGGATCCCGACAGCCGGCATACTGAAGACCACCCCTTTTATCACTGACAGTGACACAGTGTTTATGAACAGCAATTGTTTGACGCTTCTCTCCTGACCCCGCACTCGGCTTATGTTGGCAGTTAAGTTTTGGTGTTAAAAAAGGACACTGATCTAGTAGTTATTTATCGGCCGTTGCCCGCACATGGGGACTAGAGCGTCGGATGGTGCGAGACGGCGTCACTTGCTGTGACGTTGCTGGAACGGTCTGTGTCTGATGAAATGAGCATGGTGTTTTTCCCACTGACCTCTGTTTACATACAGTAAACAGATTTTAAAGGCAGTCCACTGCTGCGGATTAGGGGGTCATTCCGAGTTGATCGCACGTAGCAACTTTTTGCTGCCCGTGCGATCAACTAGATGCAGCCTATGGAGGAGGGCTTTTTTGCATAGCAAGGATGCGAACGCTTGTGCAGCCGTGATATGCAAAAACATTTTGTGCAGTTTCTGAGTAGCTTTTAACTTACTCACCCGCTGCGATGTCTTCAGCCTGTCCGGTCCCGGAATTGATGTCAGACACCCGCCCAGTAAATGCCTGGACACGCCTGTGTTGGACTCACCGCTCCCAGAAAACGGTAAGTTGCCGCCCCAGAATGTCTTCCTGCTGTCAATCTTCTTGTGATCGCGGCAGCGATTGCTTTCTTCATACTACTTGTTGTTGCCCAGCCATGGCCGTCTCTGGGCAACGACGCGCCTGCCATTGCAGCCGCCGCGCATGCGCAGAACTGACCCGTTTGCACCGCTGCGAAAAACAGCAGCGTGCGAACGGGTCGGAATGACCCCCTTGAACCGGTCTGAACACATCATAATACAAATGAAATGTCAAGGTTATTTTTTTTTCTAAAGAACGAATAAAGCCATATTTGGACATAGATACATAAAAAACCCCAGTACTATATATCAAGGGGTCTTAACACCAGTCCTCAAGTACCAGCAACAGGTCACATGTGCCTCCCAACTTTTCTGCTAAAACAGACAGAACTTCCGGTGCGTGGCTTGTGCCCCATACGCCACACCCTGCTGTGTGACTTTTGGGGACATAATTGTGTGCCACTCCCCCGTTCCTCATCACAGCTATGTGGATGGTGTCAGCGTGCATTTTTGGTGCAAAATGCATTCTATTTAGGGGTTGGCTCTGATATGCCGACAGTCAGGATGCCGGCAGTCAGAATACACACCGCGGCATCCCCGATGTATACTTACCTTTCCCCAATGCTCCCCTAACCCTCCCTTCCCGCAGCTTAAACCTATATCCCCCTCACCCCCAACCTAAACCTACCCCCCCCTCCCTGCAGCCTAACCCTAACCCTGCCTAAACTTAACTCTCTCCTTCCTGCAGACTAACCTCTCCTCGAGGGTGCCTAACCCTATCCCTCCCCCTGCTGCCAGCATTCCGGCGTCGTTATTTCAACTGCCGAGATCCCGACCACTGGGATCCTGAGCGGATCCCTAATTTAGGATCTGCTCCGTAATCTCCAGATTTCCCCCAGTTCTGCGTGTCATGTACACATAACTCCCAATGATCAGATTCTTACTGTATATCAGGAAGGGGCCTCCAAAAAGAAGATATGGCTGCATTAAGTCATGGGCAGGTACGTGTCTCAATGGCTGCTACAATCTACACCCAACCCAAACCCCCCATGCCCAAATTTAGGGCCAAATTCCACTGGTTGCATATTGTGAAGTCTCGCGTTATATTAACAAACACATTCTAGAATATTTTCATCAAGGAAAGTAAAGTGACCGCTGACGTGATTCTGGAATTGGGCCCTGACAACTAACGCTATCTTTAGATGGCATTGGCAGTGCCGTAACTAGACATTTTAGTGCTGTATGCAAGATAAGGCATCGGCGCCCCCCCCTCTATGTAAAAAAGGGGCAGTGCCAGGTACAGCCCCTCTTACACATTATAGCAGACAGTGTCACCCTTTTTACACATTACGGCAGACAGCGTCCCCTTTTTACACATTACAGCAGCCAGTCCCCATTTTTACACATTACGGCAGACAGCATCACCCTTTTTACACATTACGGCAGACAGCGTCCCCTTTTTACACATTACGGCAGACAGCATCCCCTTTTTACACATTACAGCAGCCAGTCCCCATTTTTACACATTACGGCAGACAGCGTCCCCTTTTTACACATCACGGCAGACAGCGTCCCCCTCTTTACACATTATGGCAAACAGGGTCCCCTTTTTACACATTTATGGCAAACAGCATCCCCTTTTTACACATTACGGTAGACAGCGTCCCCTTTTTTACACATTACGGCAGACAGTGTCTCCTTTTTACACATCACGGCAGACAGCGTCCCCCTCTTTACACATTATGGCAAACAGGGTCCCCTTTTTACACATTTATGGCAAACAGCATCCCCTTTTTACACATTACGGTAGACAGCGTCCCCTTTTTTACACATTACGGCAGACAGTGTCTCCTTTTTACACAATACGGCAGACAGCGTCCCTTTTTTACATATTACGGCAGACTGCGTCCCCCTTTTTACACAATATGGCAGATAGTCCCCCTTTTACACATTGCGGCAGATAGTCCCCCTTTTTACACATTACGGCAGATAGTCCTCATTTTTACACATTGCGGCAGATAGTCCCCCTTTTTACACATTACGGCGAACAGATTCTCCTTTTTACACATTACGGCAGACAGCTTCCCCTTTTTACACATTACGGCAGACTGCATCCCCCTTTTTACACATTACGGCAGACATTGTCCCCTTTTTACACATTACGGCAGACAGCGTTCCTTTTTTAAACATTACGGCAGACTGCGTGCCCCTTTTTACACATTACGGCAGATAGTCCCCCTTTTTACACATTGTGGCAGATAGTCCCCCTTTTTACACATTACGGCAGACAGCGTCCCCTTTTTACACATTACGGCAGCCAGTCCCCCTTTTTACACATTACGGCAGACAACGTCCACTTTTTACACATTACGGCGGACAGATTCCCTTTTTTACACATTACGGCAGACAGCTTCCCCTTTTAACACATTACGGCAAACAGGGTCCCCTTTTTCCACATTATGGCAGACAGCGTCCCCTTTATACACATTACGGTAGACAGCGTCCCCTTTTTTTACACATTACGGCAGATAGTCCCCCTTTTTACACATTACGGCAGACAGCGTCCCCTTTTACACAGTACAGCAGCCAGTCCCCCTTTTTACACATTACGGCAGACAGCGTCCCCTTTTTACACATTACGTCAGACAGTGTCCCCATTTTTACACATTACGGCAGACAGCGTCCCCCTTTTTACACATTACGGCAAACAGGGTCCCCTTTTTACACATTATGGCAAACAGCATCCCCTTTTTACACATTACGGTAGACAGCGTCCCCTTTTTTACACATTACGGCAGACAGTGTCTCCTTTTTACACATTACGGCAGACAGCGTCCCTTTTTTACACATTACGGCAGACTGCGTCCCCCTTTTTACACATTATGGCAGATAGTCCCCCTTTTTACACATTGCGGCAGATAGTCCCCCTTTTTACACATTACGGCAGACAGCGTCCCCTATTTACACATTACGGCAGCCAGTCTCCCTTTTTACACATTACGGCAGCCAGTCCCCCTTTTTACACATTACGGCAGATAGTCCCCCTTTTACACATTGCGGCAGATAGTCCCCCTTTTTACACATTACGGCAGATAGTCCTCCTTTTTACACATTGCGGCAGATAGTCCCCCTTTTTACACATTACGGCGAACAGATTCTCCTTTTTAAACATTACGGCAGACAGCTTCCCCTTTTTACACATTACGGCAGACTGCATCCCCCTTTTTGCACATTACGGCAGACATTGTCCCCTTTTTACACATTATGGCAGACAGCATTCCTTTTTTAAACATTACGGCAGACTGCGTGCCCCTTTTTACACATTACGGCAGATAGTCCCCCTTTTTACACATTGTGGCAGATAGTCCCCCTTTTTACACATTACGGCAGACAGCGTCCCCTTTTTACACATTACGGCAGCCAGTCCCCCTTTTTACACATTACGTCAGACAACGTCCACTTTTTACACATTACGGAGGACAGATTCCCCTTTTTACACATTACGGCAGACAGCTTCCCCTTTTTACACATTACGGCAAACAGGGTCCCCTTTTTCCACATTATGGCAGACAGCGTCCCCTTTATACACATTACGGTAGACAGCGTCCCCTTTTTTTACACATTACGGCAGATAGTCCCCCTTTTTACACATTACGGCAGACAGCGTCCCCTTTTACACAGTACAGCAGCCAGACCCCCTTTTTACACATTACGGCAGACAGCGTCCCTTTTTTACACATTACGGCAGACTGCGTCCCCCTTTTTACACATTATGGCAGATAGTCCCCCTTTTTACACATTGCGGCAGATAGTCCCCCTTTTTACACATTACGGCAGACAGCGTCCCCTTTTTACACATTACGGCAGCCAGTCCCCCTTTTTACACATTACGGCAGCCAGTCCCCCTTTTTACACATTACGGCAGATAGTCCCCCTTTTACACATTGCGGCAGATAGTCCCCCTTTTTACACATTACGGCAGATAGTCCTCCTTTTTACACATTGCGGCAGATAGTCCCCCTTTTTACATATTACGGCGAACAGATTCTCCTTTTTACACATTACGGCAGACAGCTTCCCCTTTTTACACATTACGGCAGACTGCATCCCCCTTTTTACACATTATGGCAGACATTGTCCCCTTTTTACACATTACGGCAGACAGTGTTCCTTTTTTAAACATTACGGCAGACTGCGTGCCCCTTTTTACACATTACGGCAGATAGTCCCCCTTTTTACACATTGTGGCAGATAGTCCCCCTTTTTACACATTACGGCAGACAGCGTCCCCTTTTTACACATTACGGCAGCCAGTCCCCCTTTTTACACATTACGGCAGACAACGTCCACTTTTTACACATTACGGCGGACAGATTCCCCTTTTTACACATTACAGCAGACAGCTTCCCCTTTTTACACATTACGGCAGACAGCGTCCCCTTTTTACACATTACGTCAGACAGTGTCCCCATTTTTACACATTACGGCAGACAGCGTCCCCCTTTTTACACATTACGGCAAACAGGGTCCCCTTTTTACACATTATGGCAAACAGCATCCCCTTTTTACACATTACGGTAGACAGCGTCCCCTTTTTTACACATTACGGCAGACAGTGTCTCCTTTTTACACATTACGGCAGACAGCGTCCCTTTTTTACACATTACGGCAGACTGCGTCCCCCTTTTTACACATTATGGCAGATAGTCCCCCTTTTTACACATTGCGGCAGATAGTCCCCCTTTTTACACATTACGGCAGACAGCGTCCCCTATTTACACATTACGGCAGCCAGTCTCCCTTTTTACACATTACGGCAGCCAGTCCCCCTTTTTACACATTACGGCAGATAGTCCCCCTTTTACACATTGCGGCAGATAGTCCCCCTTTTTACACATTACGGCAGATAGTCCTCCTTTTTACACATTGCGGCAGATAGTCCCCCTTTTTACACATTACGGCGAACAGATTCTCCTTTTTAAACATTACGGCAGACAGCTTCCCCTTTTTACACATTACGGCAGACTGCATCCCCCTTTTTGCACATTACGGCAGACATTGTCCCCTTTTTACACATTACGGCAGACAGCGTTCCTTTTTTAAACATTACGGCAGACTGCGTGCCCCTTTTTACACATTACGGCAGATAGTCCCTCTTTTTACACATTGTGGCAGATAGTCCCCCTTTTTACACATTACGGCAGACAGCGTCCCCTTTTTACACATTACGGCAGCCAGTCCCCCTTTTTACACATTACGTCAGACAACGTCCACTTTTTACACATTACGGAGGACAGATTCCCCTTTTTACACATTACGGCAGACAGCTTCCCCTTTTTACACATTACGGCAAACAGGGTCCCCTTTTTCCACATTATGGCAGACAGCGTCCCCTTTATACACATTACGGTAGACAGCGTCCCCTTTTTTTACACATTACGGCAGATAGTCCCCCTTTTTACACATTACGACAGACAGCGTCCCCTTTTACACAGTACAGCAGCCAGTCCCCCTTTTTACACATTACGGCAGACAGCGTCCCTTTTTTACACATTACGGCAGACTGCGTCCCCCTTTTTACACATTATGGCAGATAGTCCCCCTTTTTACACATTGCGGCAGATAGTCCCCCTTTTTACACATTACGGCAGCCAGCGTCCCCTTTTTACACATTACGGCAGCCAATCCCCCTTTTTACACATTACGGCAGCCAGTCCCCCTTTTTACACATTACGGCAGAGAGTCCCCCTTTTACACATTGCGGCAGATAGTCCCCCTTTTTACACATTACGGCAGATAGTCCTCCTTTTTACACATTGCGGCAGATAGTCCCCCTTTTTACACATTACGGAGAACAGATTCTCCTTTTTACACATTACGGCAGACAGCTTCCCCTTTTTACACATTACGGCAGACTGCATCCCCCTTTTTACACATTACGGCAGACATTGTCCCCTTTTTACACATTACGGCAGACAGCGTTCCTTTTTTAAACATTACGGCAGACTGCGTGCCCCTTTTTACACATTACGGCAGATAGTCCCCCTTTTTACACATTGTGGCAGATAGTCCCCCTTTTTACACATTACGGCAGACAGCGTCCCCTTTTTACACATTACGGCAGCCAGTCCCCCTTTTTACACATTACGGCAGACAACGTCCACTTTTTACACATTACGGCGGACAGATTCCCCTTTTTACACATTACGGCAGACAGCTTCCCCTTTTTACACATTACGGCAAACAGGGTCCCCTTTTTCCACATTATGGCAGACAGCGTCCCCTTTATACACATTACGGTAGACAGCGTCCCCTTTTTTTACACATTACGGCAGACAGTCCCCCTTTTTACACATTACGGCAGACAGCGTCCCCTTTTACACAGTACAGCAGCCAGTCCCCCTTTTTACACATTACGGCAGACAGCGTCCCCTTTTTACACATTACGGCACACTGCGTCCCCTTTTTAAACATTACGGCAGACAGTGTCCCATTTTTACACATTACGGCAGAAAGCGACCCTTTTTTACACATTACGGCAGACTGTATCCCCATTTGTACACATTACAGCAGATAGTCTCCCTTTTACACATTACGGCAGATAGTTCCCGTTTTTACACATTACGGCAGACAGCGTCCCCTTTTTACACATTACGGAAGACAGTGTCCCACTTTTTACACATTACGGCAGATAACGTCCCCTTTTTACACATTACAGCGGACAGATTCCCCTTTTTACACATTACGGAGGACAGCTTCCCCTTTTTACACAGTATGGCAGACAGCGTCCCCTTTTTACACATTACGGCAGACAGTGTCCCTTTTTTACACATTACAGCACACTGCGTCCCCCTTTTTACACATTACGGCAGACAGCGTCCCCTTCTTACACATTACGGCAGACTGCGTCCCCTTTTTATACATTGCGGCTGACTGCGTCCCCCGTTTTACACATTACGGCAGATAGTCCCTCTTTTTACACATTACGGCAGCCAGTCCTTCTTTTTACACATTACGGCAGATAGTCCCCCTTTTACACATTGCGGCAGATAGTCCCCCTTTTTACACATTACGGTAGATAGTCCTCCTTTTTACACATTGCGGCAGATAGTCCCCCTTTTTACACATTACGGCGAACAGATTCTCCTTTTTACACATTACGGCAGACAGCTTCCCCTTTTTACACATTACGGCAGACTGCATCCCCCTTTTTACACATTACGGCAGACATTGTCCCCTTTTTACACATTACGGCAGACAGCGTTCCTTTTTTA
Organism: Pseudophryne corroboree; assembly: GCF_028390025.1. NCBI lineage: Eukaryota > Metazoa > Chordata > Amphibia > Anura > Myobatrachidae > Pseudophryne > Pseudophryne corroboree. Next base: position 40,228,693 of record NC_086445.1, on the reverse strand, counting down.
AACATTACGGCAGACTACGTGCCCCTTTTTACACATTACGGCAGATAGTCCCCCTTTTTACACATTGTGGCAGATAGTCCCCCTTTTTACACATTACGGCAGACAGTGTCCCCTTTTTACACATTACGGCAGCCAGTCCCCCTTTTTACACATTACGGCAGACAACGTCCACTTTTTACACATTACGGCGGACAGATTCCCCTTTTTACACATTACGGCAGACAGCTTCCCCTTTTTACACATTACGGCAAACAGGGTCCCCTTTTTCCACATTATGGCAGACAGCGTCCCCTTTATACACATTACGGTAGACAGCGTCCCCTTTTTTTACACATTACGGCAGATAGTCCCCCTTTTTACACATTACGGTAGACAGCGTCCCCCTTTTTACACATTACGGCAAACAGGGTCCCCTTTTTACACATTATGGCAAACAGCATCCCCTTTTTACACATTACGGTAGACAGCGTCCCCTTTTTTACACATTACGGCAGACAGGGTCTCCTTTTTACACATTACGGCAGACAGCGTCCCTTTTTTACACATTACGGCAGACTGCGTCCCCCTTTTTACACATTATGGCAGATAGTCCCCCTTTTTACACATTGCGGCAGATAGTCCCCCTTTTTACACATTACGGCAGACAGCGTCCCCTTTTTACACATTACGGCAGCCAGTCCCCCTTTTTACACATTACGGCAGCCAGTCCCCCTTTTTACACATTACGGCAGATAGTCCCCCTTTTACACATTGCGGCAGATAGTCCCCCTTTTTACACATTACGGCAGATAGTCCTCCTTTTTACACATTGCGGCAGATAGTCCCCCTTTTTACACATTACGGCGAACAGATTCTCCTTTTTACACATTACGGCAGACAGCTTCCCCTTTTTACACATTACGGCAGGCTGCATCCCCCTTTTTACACATTACGGCAGACATTGTCCCCTTTTTACACATTACGGTAGACAGCGTTCCTTTTTTAAACATTACGGCAGACTGCGTGCCCCTTTTTACACATTACGGCAGATAGTCCCCCTTTTTACTCATTGTGGCAGATAGTCCCCCTTTGTACACATTACGGCAGACAGCGTCCCCTATTTACACATTACGGCAGCCAGTCCCCCTTTTTACACATTACGGCAGACAACGTCCACTTTTTACACATTACGGCGGACAGATTCCCCTTTTTACACATTACGGCACACAGCTTCCCCTTTTTACACATTACGGCAAACAGGGTCCCCTTTTTCCACATTATGGCAGACAGCGTCCCCTTTATACACATTACGGTAGACAGCGTCCCCTTTTCTTACACATTACGGCAGATAGTCCCCCTTTTTACACATTACGGCAGACAGCGTCCCATTTTACACAGTACAGCAGCCAGTCCCCCTTTTTACACATTACGGCAGACAGCGTCCCTTTTTTACACATTACGGCAGACTGCGTCCCCCTTTTCACACATTATGGCAGATAGTCCCCCTATTTACACATTGCGGCAGATAGTCCCCCTTTTTACACATTACGGCAGACAGCGTCCCCTTTTTACACATTACGGCAGCCAGTCCCCCTTTTTACACATTACGGCAGCCAGTCCCCCTTTTTACACATTACGGCAGATAGTCCCCCTTTTACACATTGCGGCAGATAGTCCTCCTTTTTACACATTGCGGCAGATAGTCCCCCCTTTTTACACATTACGGCGAACAGATTCTCCTTTTTACACATTACGGCAGACAGCTTCCCCTTTTTACACATTACGGCAGACTGCATCCCCCTTTTTACACATTACGGCAGACATTGTCCCCTTTTTACACATTACGGCAGACAGCGTTCCTTTTTTAAACATTACGGCAGACTGCGTGCCCCTTTTTACACATTACGGCAGATAGTCCCCCTTTTTACACATTGTGGCAGATAGTCCCCCTTTTTACACATTACGGCAGACAGCTTCCCCTTTTTACACATTACGGCAGCCAGTCCCCCTTTTTACACATTACGGCAGACAACGTCCACATTTTACACATTACGGCGGACAGATTCCCCTTTTTACACATTACGGCAGACAGCTTTCCCTTTTTCCACATTACGGCAAACAGGGTCCCCTTTTTCCACATTATGGCAGACAGCGTCCCCTTTATACACATTTCGGTAGACAGCGTCCCCTTTTTTTTACACATTACGGCAGATAGTCCCCCTTTTTACACATTACGGCAGACAGCGTCCCCTTTTACACAGTACAGCAGCCAGTCCCCCTTTTTACACATTACGGCAGACAGCGTCCCCTTTTTACACATTACGGCACACTGCGTCCCCTTTTTAAACATTACGGCAGACAGTGTCCCATTTTTACACATTACGGCAGAAAGCGACCCTTTTTTACACATTACGGCAGACTGTATCCCCCTTTTTACACATTACAGCAGATAGTCTCCCTTTTACACATTACGGCAGATAGTTCCTGTTTTTACACATTACGGCAGACAGCGTCCCCTTTTTACACATTACGGAAGACAGTGTCCCCCTTTTTACACATTACGGCAGATAACGTCCCCTTTTTACACATTACAGCGGACAGATTCCCCTTTTTACACATTGCGGCAGACAGCTTCCCCTTTTTACACAGTACGGCAGACAGCGTCCCCTTTTTACACATTACGGCAGACAGTGTCCCTTTTTTACACATTACAGCACACTGCGTCCCCCTTTTTACACATTACGGCAGACAGCGTCCCCTTCTTACACATTACGGCTGACTGCGTCCCCTTTTTATACATTGCGGCTGACTGCGTCCCCCGTTTTACACATTACGGCAAATAGTCCCTCTTTTTACACATTACGGCAGACAGCGTCCCCCTTTTTACACATTACGGCAAACAGGGTCCCCATTTTACACATTATGGCAGACAGAGTCCCTTTTTACACATTACGGCAGACAGCGTCCCCTTTTTACACATTACGACAGATAGTCCCCCTTTTTCTACATTACGGCAGACAGCGTCCCCTTCTTACACATTACTGCACACTGCGTCCCCTTTTTAAACATTACGCAGACAGTGTCCCCTTTTTACACATTACGGCAGACAGCGTCCCTTTTTTACACATTACGGCACACTGCGTCCCTTTTTTACACATTACGGCAGACTGCATCCCCCTTTTTACACATTACGGCAGATAGTCCCCGTTTTTACACATTACGACAGACAGCGTCCCCTTTTTACACATTATGTCAGCCAGTCCCCTTTTTACACATTACGGCAGACTGCGTCCCCCTTTTTACACACTACGGCAGTCAGCGTCCCCTTTTTACACATTACGGCAAACAGTGTCCCCCTTTTTACACATTACGGCAGACAGCGTGCCCCTTTTTACACATTACGGCAGACAGTGTCTCCTTTTTACACATTACGGCAGACAGCGTCCCTTTTTTACACATTACGGCAGACTGCGTCCCCCTTTTTACACATTATGGCAGATAGTCCCCCTTTTTACACATTGCGGCAGATAGTCCCCCTTTTTACACATTACGGCAGACAGCGTCCCCTATTTACACATTACGGCAGCCAGTCTCCCTTTTTACACATTACGGCAGCCAGTCCCCCTTTTTACACATTACGGCAGATAGTCCCCCTTTTACACATTGCGGCAGATAGTCCCCCTTTTTTCACATTACGGCAGATAGTCCTCCTTTTTACACATTACGGCAGACAGCATCCCCTTTTACACATTACGGCAGATAGTCCCCCTTTTTACACATTGTGGCAGATAGTCCCCCTTTTTACACATTACGGCAGACAGCGTCCCCTTTTTACACATTACGGCAGCCAGTCCCCCTTTTTACACATTAAGTCAGACAACGTCCACTTTTTACACATTACGGAGGACAGATTCCCCTTTTTACACATTACGGCAGACAGCTTCCCCTTTTTACACATTACGGCAAACAGGGTCCCCTTTTTCCACATTATGGCAGACAGCGTCCCCTTTATACACATTACGGTAGACAGCGTCCCCTTTTTTTACACATTACGGCAGATAGTCCCCCTTTTTACACATTACGGCAGACAGCGTCCCCTTTTACACAGTACAGCAGCCAGTCCCCATTTTTACACATTACTGCAGACAGCGTCCCTTTTTTACACATTACGGCAGACTGCGTCCCCCTTTTTACACATTATGGCAGATAGTTTCCCTTTTTACACATTGCGGCAGATAGTCCCCCTTTTTACACATTACGGCAGACAGCATCCCCTTTTTACACATTACGGCAGCCAGTCCCCCTTTTTACACATTACGGCAGCCAGTCCCCCTTTTTACACATTACGGCAGATAGTCCCCCTTTTACACATTGCGGCAGATAGTCCCCCTTTTTACACATTACGTCAGATAGTCCTCCTTTTTACACATTGCGGCAGATAGTCCCCCTTTTTACACATTACAGCGAACAGATTCTCCTTTTTACACATTACGGCAGACAGCTTCCCCTTTTTACACATTACGGCAGACTGCATCCCCCTTTTTACACATTACGGCAGATATTGTCCCCTTTTTACACTTTACGGCAGACAGCGTTCCTTTTTTAAACATTACGGCAGACTGCGTGCCCTTTTTTACACATTACGGCAGATAGTCCCCCTTTTTACACATTGTGGCAGATAGTCCCCCTTTTTACACATTACGGCAGACAGCGTCCCCTTTTTACACATTACGGCAGCCAGTCCCCCTTTTTACACATTACGGCAGACAACGTCCACTTTTTACACATTACGGCGGACAGATTCCCCTTTTTACACATTACGGCAGACAGCTTCCCCTTTTTACACATTACGGCAAACAGGGTCCCCTTTTTCCACATTATGGCAGACAGCGTCCCCTTTATACACATTACGGTAGACAGCGTCCCCTTTTTTTACACATTACGGCAGACAGTCCCCCTTTTTACACATTACGGCAGACAGCGTCCCCTTTTACACAGTACAGCAGCCAGTCCCCCTTTTTACACATTACGGCACACTGCGTCCCCTTTTTAAACATTACGGCAGACAGTGTCCCATTTTTACACATTACGGCAGAAAGCGACCCTTTTTTACACATTACGGCAGACTGTATCCCCATTTCTACACATTACAGCAGATAGTCTCCCTTTTACACATTACGGCAGATAGTTCCCGTTTTTACACATTACGGCAGACAGCGTCCCCTTTTTACACATTACGGAAGACAGTGTCCCACTTTTTACACATTACGGCAGATAACGTCCCCTTTTTACACATTACAGCGGACAGATTCCCCTTTTTACACATTACGGAGGACAGCTTCCCCTTTTTACACAGTATGGCAGACAGCGTCCCCTTTTTACACATTACGGCAGACAGTGTCCCTTTTTTACACATTACAGCACACTGCGTCCCCCTTTTTACACATTACGGCAGACAGCGTCCCCTTCTTACACATTACGGCAGACTGCGTCCCCTTTTTATACATTGCGGCTGACTGCGTCCCCCGTTTTACACATTACGGCAGATAGTCCCTCTTTTTACACATTACGGCAGCCAGTCCCCCTTTTTACACATTACGGCAGATAGTCCCCCTTTTACACATTGCGGCAGATAGTCCCCCTTTTTACACATTACGGCAGATAGTCCCCCTTTTTACACATTACGGCAGACAGCGTCCCCTTTTTACACATTACGGCAGCCAGTCCCCCTTTTTACACATTACGGCAGCCAGTCCCCCTTTTTACACATTACGGCAGATAGTCCCCCTTTTACACATTGCGGCAGATAGTCCCCCTTTTTACACATTACGGCAGATAGTCCTCCTTTTTACACATTACGGCAGATAGTCCCCCTTTTTACACATTACAGCGAACAGATTCTCCTTTTTACACATTACGGCAGACAGCTTCCCCTTTTTACACATTACGGCAGACTGCATCCCCCTTTTTACACATTACGGCAGACATTGTCCCCTTTTTACACATTACGGCAGACAGCGTTCCTTTTTTAAACATTACGGCAGACTGCGTGCCCCTTTTTACACATTACGGCAGATAGTCCCCCTTTTTACACATTGTGGCAGATAGTCCCCCTTTTTACACATTACGGCAGACAGCTTCCCCTTTTTACACATTACGGCAGCCAGTCCCCCTTTTTACACATTACGGCAGACAACGTCCACATTTTACACATTACGGCGGACAGATTCCCCTTTTTACACATTACGGCAGACAGCTTTCCCTTTTTCCACATTACGGCAAACAGGGTCCCCTTTTTCCACATTATGGCAGACAGCGTCCCCTTTATACACATTTCGGTAGACAGCGTCCCCTTTTTTTACACATTACGGCAGATAGTCCCCCTTTTTACACATTACGGCAGACAGCGTCCCCTTTTACACAGTACAGCAGCCAGTCCCCCTTTTTACACATTACGGCAGACAGCGTCCCCTTTTTACACATTACGGCACACTGCGTCCCCTTTTTAAACATTACGGCAGACAGTGTCCCATTTTTACACATTACGGCAGAAAGCGACCCTTTTTTACACATTACGGCAGACTGTATCCCCCTTTTTACACATTACAGCAGATAGTCTCCCTTTTACACATTACGGCAGATAGTTCCTGTTTTTACACATTACGGCAGACAGCGTCCCCTTTTTACACATTACGGAAGACAGTGTCCCCCTTTTTACACATTACGGCAGACAACGTCCACATTTTACACATTACGGCGGACAGATTCCCCTTTTTACACATTACGGCAGACAGCTTTCCCTTTTTCCACATTACGGCAAACAGGGTCCCCTTTTTCCACATTATGGCAGACAGCGTCCCCTTTATACACATTTCGGTAGACAGCGTCCCCTTTTTTTACACATTACGGCAGATAGTCCCCCTTTTTACACATTACGGCAGACAGCGTCCCCTTTTACACAGTACAGCAGCCAGTCCCCCTTTTTACACATTACGGCAGACAGCGTCCCCTTTTTACACATTACGGCACACTGCGTCCCCTTTTTAAACATTACGGCAGACAGTGTCCCATTTTTACACATTACGGCAGAAAGCGACCCTTTTTTACACATTACGGCAGACTGTATCCCCCTTTTTACACATTACAGCAGATAGTCTCCCTTTTACACATTACGGCAGATAGTTCCTGTTTTTACACATTACGGCAGACAGCGTCCCCTTTTTACACATTACGGAAGACAGTGTCCCCCTTTTTACACATTACGGCAGATAACGTCCCCTTTTTACACATTACAGCGGACAGATTCCCCTTTTTACACATTGCGGCAGACAGCTTCCCCTTTTTACACAGTACGGCAGACAGCGTCCCCTTTTTACACATTACGGCAGACAGTGTCCCTTTTTTACACATTACAGCACACTGCGTCCCCCTTTTTACACATTACGGCAGACAGCGTCCCCTTCTTACACATTACGGCAGACTGCGTCCCCTTTTTATACATTGCGGCTGACTGCGTCCCCCGTTTTACACATTACGGCAAATAGTCCCTCTTTTTACACATTACGGCAGACAGCGTCCCCCTTTTTACACATTACGGCAAACAGGGTCCCCATTTTACACATTATGGCAGACAGAGTCCCTTTTTACACATTACGGCAGACAGCGTCCCCTTTTTACACATTACGACAGATAGTCCCCCGTTTTACACATTACGGCAGATAGTCCCCCTTTTTCCACATTACGGCAGACAGCGTCCCCTTCTTACACATTACTGCACACTGCGTCCCCTTTTTAAACATTACGCAGACAGTGTCCCCTTTTTACACATTACGGCAGACAGCGTCCCTTTTTTACACATTACGGCACACTGCGTCCCTTTTTTACACATTACGGCAGACTGCATCCCCCTTTTTACACATTACGGCAGATAGTCCCCGTTTTTACACATTACGACAGACAGCGTCCCCTTTTTACACATTATGTCAGCCAGTCCCCTTTTTACACATTACGGCAGACTGCGTCCCCCTTTTTACACACTACGGCAGTCAGCGTCCCCTTTTTACACATTACGGCAAACAGTGTCCCCCTTTTTACACATTACGGCAGACAGCGTGCCCCTTTTTACACATTACGGCAGACAGTGTCTCCTTTTTACACATTACGGCAGACAGCGTCCCTTTTTTACACATTACGGCAGACTGCGTCTCCCTTTTTACACATTATGGCAGATAGTCCCCCTTTTTACACATTGCGGCAGATAGTCCCCCTTTTTACACATTACGGCAGACAGCGTCCCCTATTTACACATTACGGCAGCCAGTCTCCCTTTTTACACATTACGGCAGCCAGTCCCCCTTTTTACACATTACGGCAGATAGTCCCCCTTTTACACATTGCGGCAGATAGTCCCCCTTTTTTCACATTACGGCAGATAGTCCTCCTTTTTACACATTACGGCAGACAGCATCCCCTTTTACACATTACGGCAGATAGTCCCCCTTTTTACACATTGTGGCAGATAGTCCCCCTTTTTACACATTACGGCAGACAGCGTCCCCTTTTTACACATTACGGCAGCCAGTCCCCCTTTTTACACATTAAGTCAGACAACGTCCACTTTTTACACATTACGGAGGACAGATTCCCCTTTTTACACATTACGGCAGACAGCTTCCCATTTTTACACATTACGGCAAACAGGGTCCCCTTTTTACACATTACGGCAAACAGGGTCCCCTTTTTCCACATTATGGCAGACAGCGTCCCCTTTATACACATTACGGTAGACAGCGTCCCCTTTTTTTACACATTACGGCAGATAGTCCCCCTTTTTACACATTACGGCAGACAGCGTCCCCTTTTACACAGTACAGCAGCCAGTCCCCCTTTTTACACATTACTGCAGACAGCGTCCCTTTTTTACACATTACGGCAGACTGCGTCCCCCTTTTTACACATTATGGCAGATAGTCCCCCTTTTTACACATTGCGGCAGATAGTCCCCCTTTTTACACATTACGGCAGACAGCATCCCCTTTTTACACATTACGGCAGCCAGTTCCCCTTTTTACACATTACGGCAGCCAGTCCCCCTTTTTACACATTACGGCAGATAGTCCCCCTTTTACACATTGCGGCAGATAGTCCCCCTTTTTACACATTACGGCAGATAGTCCTCCTTTTTACACAGTACAGCAGCCAGTCCCCCTTTTTACACATTACGGCAGACAGCGTCCCCTTTTTACACATTACTGCACACTGCGTCCCCTTTTTAAACATTACGGCAGTGTCCCATTTTTACACATTACGGCAGAAAGCGACCCTTTTTTACACATTACGGCAGACTGTATCCCCCTTTTTACACATTACAGCAGATAGTCTCCCTTTTACACATTACGGCAGATAGTTCCTGTTTTTACACATTACGGCAGACAGCGTCCCCTTTTTACACATTACGGAAGACAGTGTCCCCCTTTTTACACATTACGGCAGATAACGTCCCCTTTTTACACATTACAGCGGACAGATTCCCCTTTTTACACATTACAGCACACTGCGTCCCCCTTTTTACACATTATGGCAGACAGCGTCCCCTTCTTACACATTACGGCAGACTGCGTCCCCTTTTTATACATTGCGGCTGACTGCGTCCCCCGTTTTACACATTACGGCAAATAGTCCCTCTTTTTACACATTACGGCAGACAGCGTCCCCCTTTTTACACATTACGGCAAACAGGGTCCCCATTTTACACATTATGGCAGACAGAGTCCCTTTTTACACATTACGGCAGACAGCGTCCCCTTTTTACACATTACGACAGATAGTCCCCCGTTTTACACATTACGGCAGATAGTCCCCCTTTTTCCACATTACGGCAGACAGCGTCCCCTTCTTACACATTACTGCACACTGCGTCCCCTTTTTAAACATTACGCAGACAGTGTCCCCTTTTTACACAATACGGCAGACAGCGTCCCTTTTTTACACATTACGGCACACTGCGTCCCTTTTTTACACATTACGGCAGACTGCATCCCCCTTTTTACACATTACGGCAGATAGTCCCCGTTTTTACACATTACGACAGACAGCGTCCCCTTTTTACACATTATGTCAGCCAGTCCCCTTTTTACACATTACGGCAGACTGCGTCCCCCTTTTTACACACTACGGCAGTCAGCGTCCCCTTTTTACACATTACGGCAAACAGTGTCCCCCTTTTTACACATTACGGCAGACAGCGTGCCCCTTTTTACACATTACGGCAGACAGTGTCTCCTTTTTACACATTACGGCAGACAGCGTCCCTTTTTTACACATTACGGCAGACTGCGTCCCCCTTTTTACACATTATGGCAGATAGTCTCCCTTTTTACACATTGCGGCAGATAGTCCCCCTTTTTACACATTACGGCAGACAGCGTCCCCTATTTACACATTACGGCAGCCAGTCTCCCTTTTTACACATTACGGCAGCCAGTCCCCCTTTTTACACATTACGGCAGATAGTCCCCCTTTTACACATTGCGGCAGATAGTCCCCCTTTTTTCACATTACGGCAGATAGTCCTCCTTTTTACACATTACGGCAGACAGCATCCCCTTTTACACATTACGGCAGATAGTCCCCCTTTTTACACATTGTGGCAGATAGTCCCCCTTTTTACACATTACGGCAGACAGCGTCCCCTTTTTACACATTACGGCAGCCAGTCCCCCTTTTTACACATTAAGTCAGACAACGTCCACTTTTTAAACATTACGGAGGACAGATTCCCCTTTTTACACATTACGGCAGACAGCTTCCCCTTTTTACACATTACGGCAAACAGGGTCCCCTTTTTCCACATTATGGCAGACAGCGTCCCCTTTATACACATTACGGTAGACAGCGTCCCCTTTTTTTACACATTACGGCAGATAGTCCCCCTTTTTACACATTACGGCAGACAGCGTCCCCTTTTACACAGTACAGCAGCCAGTCCCCCTTTTTACACATTACTGCAGACAGCGTCCCTTTTTTACACATTACGGCAGACTGCGTCCCCCTTTTTACACATTATGGCAGATAGTCCCCCTTTTTACACATTGCGGCAGATAGTCCCCCTTTTTACACATTACGGCAGACAGCGTCCCCTTTTTACACATTACGGCAGCCAGTCCCCCTTTTTACACATTACGGCAGCCAGTCCCCCTTTTTACACATTACGGCAGATAGTCCCCCTTTTACACATTGTGGCAGATAGTCCCCCTTTTTACACATTACGGCAGATAGTCCTCCTTTTTACACATTGCGGCAGATAGTCCCCCTTTTTACACATTACGGCGAACAGATTCTCCTTTTTACACATTACGGCAGACAGCTTCCCCTTTTTACACATTACGGCAGACTGCATCCCCCTTTTTACACATTACGGCAGACATTGTCCCCTTTTTACACATTACGGCAGACAGCGTTCCTTTTTTAAACATTACGGCAGACTGCGTGCCCCTTTTTACACATTACGGCAGATAGTCCCCCTTTTTACACATTGTGGCAGATAGTCCCCCTTTTTACACATTACGGCAGACAGCGTCCCCTTTTTACACATTACGGCAGCCAGTCCCCCTTTTTACACATTACGGCAGACAACGTCCACTTTTTACACATTACGGCGGACAGATTCCCCTTTTTACACATTACGGCAGACAGCTTCCCCTTTTTACACATTACGGCAAACAGGGTCCCCTTTTTCCACATTATGGCAGACAGCGTCCCCTTTATACACATTACGGTAGACAGCGTCCCCTTTTTTTACACATTACGGCAGACAGTCCCCCTTTTTACACATTACGGCAGACAGCGTCCCCTTTTACACAGTACAGCAGCCAGTCCCCCTTTTTACACATTACGGCAGACCACGTCCCCTTTTTACACATTACGGCACACTGCGTCCCCTTTTTAAACATTACGGCAGACAGTGTCCCATTTTTACACATTACGGCAGAAAGCGACCCTTTTTTACACATTACGGCAGACTGTATCCCCATTTCTACACATTACAGCAGATAGTCTCCCTTTTACACATTACGCAGATAGTTCCCGTTTTTACACATTACGGCAGACAGCGTCCCCTTTTTACACATTACGGAAGACAGTGTCCCACTTTTTACACATTACGGCAGATAACGTCCCCTTTTTACACATTACAGCGGACAGATTCCCCTTTTTACACATTACGGAGGACAGCTTCCCCTTTTTACACAGTATGGCAGACAGCGTCCCCTTTTTACACATTACGGCAGACAGTGTCCCTTTTTTACACATTACAGCACACTGTGTCCCCCTTTTTACACATTACGGCAGACAGCGTCCCCTTCTTACACATTACGGCAGACTGCGTCCCCTTTTTATACATTGCGGCTGACTGCGTCCCCCGTTTTACACATTACGGCAGATAGTCCCTCTTTTTACACATTACGGCAGCCAGTCCCCCTTTTTACACATTACGGCAGATAGTCCCCCTTTTACACATTGCGGCAGATAGTCCCCCTTTTTACACATTACGGCAGATAGTCCTCCTTTTTACACATTGCGGCAGATAGTCCCCCTTTTTACACATTACGGCGAACAGATTCTCCTTTTTACACATTACGGTAGACAGCTTCCCCTTTTTACACATTACGGCAGACTGCATCCCCCTTTTTACACATTACAGCAGACATTGTCCCCTTTTTACACATTACGGCAGACAGCGTTCCTTTTTTAAACATTACGGCAGACTGCGTGCCCCTTTTTACACATTACGGCAGATAGTCCCCCTTTTTACACATTGTGGCAGATAGTCCCCCTTTTTACACATTACGGCAGACAGTGTCCCCTTTTTACACATTACGGCAGCCAGTCCCCCTTTTTACACATTACGGCCTACAACGTCCACTTTTTACACATTACGGCGGACAGATTCCCCTTTTTACACATTACGGCAGACAGCTTCCCCTTTTTACACATTACGGCAAACAGGGTCCCCTTTTTCCACATTATGGCAGACAGCGTCCCCTTTATACACATTACGGTAGACAGCGTCCCCTTTTTTTACACATTACGGCAGATAGTCCCCCTTTTTACACATTACGGTAGACAGTGTCCCCCTTTTTACACATTACGGCAAACAGGGTCCCCTTTTTACACATTATGGCAAACAGCATCCCCTTTTTACACATTACGGTAGACAGCGTCCCCTTTTTTACACATTACGGCAGACAGTGTCTCCTTTTTACACATTACGGCAGACAGCGTCCCTTTTTTACACATTACGGCAGACTGCGTCCCCCTTTTTACACATTATGGCAGATAGTCCCCCTTTTTACACATTGCGGCAGATAGTCCCCCTTTTTACACATTACGGCAGACAGCGTCCCCTTTTTACACATTACGGCAGCCAGTCCCCTTTTTACACATTACGGCAGCCAGTCCCCCTTTTTACACATTACGGCAGATAGTCCCCCTTTTACACATTGCGGCAGATAGTCCCCCTTTTTACACATTACGGCAGATAGTTCTCCTTTTTACACATTGCGGCAGATAGTCCCCCTTTTTACACATTACGGCGAACAGATTCTCCTTTTTACACATTACGGCAGACAGCTTCCCCTTTTTACACATTACGGCAGGCTGCATCCCCCTTTTTACACATTACGGCAGACATTGTCCCCTTTTTTTACACATTACGGTAGACAGCGTTCCTTTTTTAAACATTACGGCAGACTGCGTGCCCCTTTTTACACATTACGGCAGATAGTGCCCCTTTTTACTCATTGTGGCAGATAGTCCCCCTTTTTACACATTACGGCAGACAGCATCCCCTATTTACACATTACGGCAGCCAGTCCCCCTTTTTACACATTACGGCAGACAACGTCCACTTTTTACACATTACGGCGGACAGATTCCCCTTTTTACACATTACGGCAGACAGCTTCCCCTTTTTACACATTACGGCAAACAGGGTCCCCTTTTTCCACATTATGGCAGACAGCGTCCCCTTTATACACATTACGGTAGACAGCGTCCCCTTTTTTTACACATTACGGCAGATAGTCCCCCTTTTTACACATTACGGCAGACAGCGTCCCCTTTTACACAGTACAGCAGCCAGTCCCCCTTTTTACACATTACGGCAGACAGCGTCCCTTTTTTACACATTACGGCAGACTGCATCCCCCTTTTTACACATTATGGCAGATAGTCCCCCTTTTTACACATTGCGGCAGATAGTCCCCCTTTTTACACATTACGGCAGACAGCGTCCCCTTTTTACACATTACGGCAGCCAGTCCCCCTTTTTACACATTACGGCAGCCAGTCCCCCTTTTTACACATTACGGCAGATAGTCCCCCTTTTACACATTGCGGCAGATAGTCCCCCTTTTTACACATTACGGCAGATAGTCCTCCTTTTTACACATTGCGGCAGATAGTCCCCCTTTTTACACATTACGGCGAACAGATTCTCCTTTTTACACATTACGGCAGACAGCTTCCCCTTTTTACACATTACGGCAGGCTGCATCCCCCTTTTTACACATTACGGCAGACATTGTCCCCTTTTTTTACACATTACGGTAGACAGCGTTCCTTTTTTAAACATTACGGCAGACTGCGTGCCCCTTTTTACACATTACGGCAGATAGTCCCCCTTTTTACTCATTGTGGCAGATAGTCCCCCTTTTTACACATTACGGCAGACAGCATCCCCTATTTACACATTACGGCAGCCAGTCCCCCTTTTTACACATTACGGCAGACAACGTCCACTTTTTACACATTACGGCGGACAGATTCCCCTTTTTACACATTACGGCAGACAGCTTCCCCTTTTTACACATTACGGCAAACAGGGTCCCCTTTTTCCACATTATGGCAGACAGCGTCCCCTTTATACACATTACGGTAGACAGCGTCCCCTTTTTTTACACATTACGGCAGATAGTCCCCCTTTTTACACATTACGGCAGACAGCGTCCCCTTTTACACAGTACAGCAGCCAGTCCCCCTTTTTACACATTACGGCAGACAGCGTCCCTTTTTTACACATTACGGCAGACTGCGTCCCCCTTTTTACACATTATGGCAGATAGTCCCCCTTTTTACACATTGCGGCAGATAGTCCCCCTTTTTACACATTACGGCAGACAGCGTCCCCTTTTTACACATTACGGCAGCCAGTCCCCCTTTTTACACATTACGGCAGCCAGTCCCCCTTTTTACACATTACGGCAGATAGTCCCCCTTTTACACATTGCGGCAGATAGTCCCCCTTTTTACACATTACGGCAGATAGTCCTCCTTTTTACACATTGCGGCAGATAGTCCCCCTTTTTACACATTACGGCGAACAGATTCTCCTTTTTACACATTACGGCAGACAGCTTCCCCTTTTTACACATTACGGCAGACTGCATCCCCCTTTTTACACATTACGGCAGACATTGTCCCCTTTTTACACATTACGGCAGACAGCGTTCCTTTTTTAAACATTACGGCAGACTGCGTGCCCCTTTTTACACATTACGGCAGATAGTCCCCCTTTTTACACATTGTGGCAGATAGTCCCCCTTTTTACACATTACGGCAGACAGCTTTCCCTTTTTACACATTACGGCAGCCAGTCCCCCTTTTTACACATTACGGCAGACAACGTCCACATTTTACACATTACGGCGGACAGATTCCCCTTTTTACACATTACGGCAGACAGCTTTCCCTTTTTACACATTACGGCAAACAGGGTCCCCTTTTTCCACATTATGGCAGACAGCGTCCCCTTTATACACGTTACGGTAGACAGCGTCCCCTTTTTTTACACATTACGGCAGATAGTCCCCCTTTTTACACATTACGGCAGACAGCGTCCCCTTTTACACAGTACAGCAGCCAGTCCCCCTTTTTAGGCAGACAGTGGCATTACGGCAGACAGTGTCCCATTTTTACACATTACAGCAGAAAGCGACCCTTTTTTACACATTACGGCAGACTGTATCCCCCTTTTTACACATTACAGCAGATAGTCTCCCTTTTACACATTACGGCAGATAGTTCCCGTTTTTACACATTACGGCAGACAGCGTCCCCTTTTTACACATTACGGAAGACAGTGTCCCCCTTTTTACACATTACGGCAGATAACGTCCCCTTTTTACACATTACAGCGGACAGATTCCCCTTTTTACACATTGCGGCAGACAGCTTCCCCTTTTTACACAGTACGGCAGACAGCGTCCCCTTTTTACACATTACGGCAGACAGTATCCCTTTTTTACACATTACAGCACACTGCGTCCCCCTTTTTACACATTACGGCAGACAGCGTCCCCTTCTTACACATTACGGCAGACTGCGTCCCCTTTTTATACATTGCGGCTGACTGCGTCTCCCGTTTTACACATTACGGCAGATAGTCCCTCTTTTTACACATTACGGCAGACAGCGTCCCCCTTTTTACACATTACGGCAAACAGGGTCCCCATTTTACACATTATGGCAGACAGAGTCCCTTTTTACACATTACGGCAGACAGCGTCCCCTTTTTACACATTACGACAGATAGTCCCCCGTTTTACACATTACGGCAGATAGTCCCCCTTTTTCCACATTACGGCAGACAGCGTCCCCTTTTTACACATTACTGCACACTGCGTCCCCTTTTTAAACATTACGCAGACAGTGTCCCCTTTTTACACATTACGGCAGACAGCGTCCCTTTTTTACACATTACGGCACACTGCGTCCCTTTTTTACACATTACGGCAGACTGCATCCCCCTTTTTACACATTACGGCAGATTGTCCCCGTTTTTACACATTACGACAGACAGCGTCCCCTTTTTACACATTATGTCAGCCAGTCCCCTTTTTACACATTACGGCAGACTGCATCCCCCTTTTTACACACTACGGCAGTCAGCGTCCCCTTTTTACACATTACGGCAAACAGTGTCCCCCTTTTTACACATTACGGCAGACAGCGTGCCCCTTTTTACACATTACGGCAGACAGCATCCCCTTTTTACACAGTACGGCAGACTGCGTTCCATTTTTACACATTACGGCAGACAGCATCCCCTTTTTACACATTACGGCTGATAGTCCCCCTTTTTACACATTACGGCAGTGATAAAGCTAAATATTTATCTTATAACATTCACTATATGTGGGTAAGAGACGTATGGGGTACCGTAAGGGTACGCAATTAGCGTAGCAGATGCTTAGCCATGGTCGAGACGCACATGCGGCACGCTCGCTCACAGCTTAACGCTTGGTGTCGAATACGCTATAGGCGGCCGACTACCGTAATGATACGCTACTAGCGTAGCGGACGCTGTGACCGCGAGGGGAACACGAGCGGCGCAGACGCTTACGGGATGACACTCAGTAAACCTTGTATGCAACACACTATGATTGAGTTTGTATTGTAAACCTTACAACTGAAATACTGCAGCGATATAACGCTGCTTAACCTTGCTAGTGTAAATGCTGTTTGAGCGATTAAGTCGCTCTGAATACCCTCTGCAATGTAATAAACACACAATACCTTGCTAAGGCTCCAAAACCTTTACTAACAGGATTAAGTTATATTAAAAGGGGAAATACAGTTGACAATTCATACACTACAAGCTAACATCAATATCTAACAAAATAACTACACATAAATACACAATAGCAGCACAATAGCAAATAATAACATACAATGAGAGAGAGAGAGATCGTGGCACAATTACAATCAGAGATTAAGAATGGTCACAGAGAGAGTACTTACACACTGGGGAGTGATTCGCTGCGCATGTCCTGGTTACCAGCTCTAGGTTAGTCAATGATGAAAACCGTTGTGGAGAGAAGACTCTTGTGTCCCCAAGCCTATTTCAAACTATATTTATGTACTAGCTCAAGACATACTTCAATAGATACTATGTGTCCTCTTTTCATTGGTTAGGGGGTGGGACATGTATTGCACCTGGGATCATTGGTTAGTTCAAGATTTGGGCGATGGCTAGGACTTGTCAGTATTCTAAATTCCTCTCTTGGTTGTATTGGGGAAACCTATTGTTTGGATCTTCCAAACAAACTCTGTCTCTGTGCTTTGTTTACCCTCTGGTCACCTCTTTCAGTTGAGACAATGACATCTCAGCACTCATTATTCTGGAGAGAAACCTGGACCTATTCATAAACAAAGGTATAAGCCCTCTTCATAGAATCTCAAAGCTTAGTGTAAGTAAAGCTATTTGTTTTCGGTATGTGTGAAAGAGGTGACTGAATTCCAGTCCCCCACCCTGCATTTGTGTAATTTATTCTGAATGCAATTAATGTTATGTTCTACTTCTGTGCATAACCATGAGCAGGAACTATGCGAATCCCTCCCAACTGTCATAGGCACAACACTTCTTCAATACCCCACAGCTGGACACCAAATACTACCCTCCAACCTTTATCTGAACCCTCCCAGCATGTAAAGGAGAATTTCTCAGGTCCAAGAACCGTTTTAAACTTACCATACTTGCTGACATTAATAAGGGGAATATTAACTATAAAACGCATTATATTGGTTAAATATGTAGCGATCGAGTCGCTCGCTAGTCGCACACAAAGACCGCCGTAAATACCCATCTCCCTGCGCAGGCGACGTCAGAGCATCCCCTACGTGACCTGAGGGGATGCGTATGCACGGGGGGGTCGGTGCGCGAGCAGCGGGCACGTGCATTGGGGTTAGTACAAGGCATCATAGGTCGCTATATTTTTCGACTTTGACAGCAGATAGCCCCCCTTTTTACACATTACGGCAGACAGCATCCCTTTTTTACACATTACGGCAGACTGCATCCCCCTTTTTACACATTACGGCAGACAGCGTCCCCTTTTTACACATTACGGCAGACAGCGTCCCCTTTTTACACATTACGGCAGACTGCATCCCCCTTTTTACACATTACGGCAGACAGCGTCCCCCTTTTTACACATTACGTCAGACAGTGTCCCCCTTTTTACACATTCCAGCAGACAGCGTCCCCCTTTTTACACATTATGGCAGATAGTCCCCCTTTTTACACATTGCGGCAGATAGTCCCCCTTTTTACACATTACGGCAGACAGCGTCCCCTTTTTACACATTACGGCAGCCAGTCCCCTTTTTACACATTACGGCAGCCAGTCCCCCTTTTTACACATTACGGCAGATAGTCCCCCTTTTACACATTGCGGCAGATAGTCCCCCTTTTTACACATTACGGCAGATAGTTCTCCTTTTTACACATTGCGGCAGATAGTCCCCCTTTTTACACATTACGGCGAACAGATTCTCCTTTTTACACATTACGGCAGACAGCTTCCCCTTTTTACACATTACGGCAGGCTGCATCCCCCTTTTTACACATTACGGCAGACATTGTCCCCTTTTTTTACACATTACGGTAGACAGCGTTCCTTTTTTAAACATTACGGCAGACTGCGTGCCCCTTTTTACACATTACGGCAGATAGTGCCCCTTTTTACTCATTGTGGCAGATAGTCCCCCTTTTTACACATTACGGCAGACAGCATCCCCTATTTACACATTACGGCAGCCAGTCCCCCTTTTTACACATTACGGCAGACAACGTCCACTTTTTACACATTACGGCGGACAGATTCCCCTTTTTACACATTACGGCAGACAGCTTCCCCTTTTTACACATTACGGCAAACAGGGTCCCCTTTTTCCACATTATGGCAGACAGCGTCCCCTTTATACACATTACGGTAGACAGCGTCCCCTTTTTTTACACATTACGGCAGATAGTCCCCCTTTTTACACATTACGGCAGACAGCGTCCCCTTTTACACAGTACAGCAGCCAGTCCCCCTTTTTACACATTACGGCAGACAGCGTCCCTTTTTTACACATTACGGCAGACTGCATCCCCCTTTTTACACATTATGGCAGATAGTCCCCCTTTTTACACATTGCGGCAGATAGTCCCCCTTTTTACACATTACGGCAGACAGCGTCCCCTTTTTACACATTACGGCAGCCAGTCCCCCTTTTTACACATTACGGCAGCCAGTCCCCCTTTTTACACATTACGGCAGATAGTCCCCCTTTTACACATTGCGGCAGATAGTCCCCCTTTTTACACATTACGGCAGATAGTCCTCCTTTTTACACATTGCGGCAGATAGTCCCCCTTTTTACACATTACGGCGAACAGATTCTCCTTTTTACACATTACGGCAGACAGCTTCCCCTTTTTACACATTACGGCAGGCTGCATCCCCCTTTTTACACATTACGGCAGACATTGTCCCCTTTTTTTACACATTACGGTAGACAGCGTTCCTTTTTTAAACATTACGGCAGACTGCGTGCCCCTTTTTACACATTACGGCAGATAGTCCCCCTTTTTACTCATTGTGGCAGATAGTCCCCCTTTTTACACATTACGGCAGACAGCATCCCCTATTTACACATTACGGCAGCCAGTCCCCCTTTTTACACATTACGGCAGACAACGTCCACTTTTTACACATTACGGCGGACAGATTCCCCTTTTTACACATTACGG
This sequence comes from Pseudophryne corroboree, assembly GCF_028390025.1. NCBI lineage: Eukaryota > Metazoa > Chordata > Amphibia > Anura > Myobatrachidae > Pseudophryne > Pseudophryne corroboree. Next base: position 40,208,139 of record NC_086445.1, on the reverse strand, counting down.
CAGACAGCTTCCCCTTTTTACACATTACGGCAAACAGGGTCCCCTTTTTCCACATTATGGCAGACAGCGTCCCCTTTATACACATTACGGTAGACAGCGTCCCCTTTTTTTACACATTACGGCAGATAGTCCCCCTTTTTACACATTACGGCAGACAGCGTCCCCTTTTACACAGTACAGCAGCCAGTCCCCCTTTTTACACATTACGGCAGACAGCGTCCCTTTTTTACACATTACGGCAGACTGCGTCCCCCTTTTTACACATTATGGCAGATAGTCCCCCTTTTTACACATTGCAGCAGATAGTCCCCCTTTTTACACATTACGGCAGACAGCGTCCCCTTTTTACACATTACGGCAGCCAGTCCCCCTTTTTACACATTACGGCAGCCAGTCCCCCTTTTTACACATTACGGCAGATAGTCCCCCTTTTACACATTGCGGCAGATAGTCCCCCTTTTTACACATTACGGCAGACAGCATCCCCTATTTACACATTACGGCAGCCAGTCCCCCTTTTTACACATTACGGCAGACAACGTCCACTTTTTACACATTACGGCGGACAGATTCCCCTTTTTACACATTACGGCAGACAGCTTCCCCTTTTTACACATTACGGCAAACAGGGTCCCCTTTTTCCACATTATGGCAGACAGCGTCCCCTTTATACACATTACGGTAGACAGCGTCCCCTTTTTTTACACATTACGGCAGATAGTCCCCCTTTTTACACATTACGGCAGACAGCGTCCCCTTTTACACAGTACAGCAGCCAGTCCCCCTTTTTACACATTACGGCAGACAGCGTCCCTTTTTTACACATTACGGCAGACTGCGTCCCCCTTTTTACACATTATGGCAGATAGTCCCCCTTTTTACACATTGCGGCAGATAGTCCCCCTTTTTACACATTACGGCAGACAGCGTCCCCTTTTTACACATTATGGCAGCCAGTCCCCCTTTTTACACATTACGGCAGCCAGTCCCCCTTTTTACACATTACGGCAGATAGTCCCCCTTTTACACATTGCGGCAGATAGTCCCCCTTTTTACACATTACGGCAGATAGTCCTCCTTTTTACACATTGCGGCAGATAGTCCCCCTTTTTACACATTACGGCGAACAGATTCTCCTTTTTACACATTACGGCAGACAGCTTCCCCTTTTTACACATTACGGCAGACTGCATCCCCCTTTTTACACATTACGGCAGACATTGTCCCCTTTTTACACATTACGGCAGACAGCGTTCCTTTTTTAAACATTACGGCAGACTGCGTGCCCCTTTTTACACATTACGGCAGATAGTCCCCCTTTTTACACATTGTGGCAGATAGTCCCCCTTTTTACACATTACGGCAGACAGCTTTCCCTTTTTACACATTACGGCAGCCAGTTCCCCTTTTTACACATTACGGCAGACAACGTCCACATTTTACACATTACGGCGGACAGATTCCCCTTTTTACACATTACGGCAGACAGCTTTCCCTTTTTACACATTACGGCAAACAGGGTCCCCTTTTTCCACATTATGGCAGACAGCGTCCCCTTTATACACATTACGGTAGACAGCGTCCCCTTTTTTTACACATTACGGCAGATAGTCCCCCTTTTTACACATTACGGCAGACAGCGTCCCCTTTTACACAGTACAGCAGCCAGTCCCCCTTTTTAGGCAGACAGTGGCATTACGGCAGACAGTGTCCCATTTTTACACATTACAGCAGAAAGCGACCCTTTTTTACACATTACGGCAGACTGTATCCCCCTTTTTACACATTACAGCAGATAGTCTCCCTTTTACACATTACGGCAGATAGTTCCCTTTTTTACACATTACGGCAGACAGCGTCCCCTTTTTACACATTACGGAAGACAGTGTCCCCCTTTTTACACATTACGGCAGATAACGTCCCCTTTTTACACATTACAGCGGACAGATTCCCCTTTTTACACATTGCGGCAGACAGCTTCCCCTTTTTACACAGTACGGCAGACAGCGTCCCCTTTTTACACATTACGGCAGACAGTATCCCTTTTTTACACATTACAGCACACTGCGTCCCCCTTTTTACACATTACGGCAGACAGCGTCCCCTTCTTACACATTACGGCAGACTGCGTCCCCTTTTTATACATTGCGGCTGACTGCGTCTCCCGTTTTACACATTACGGCAGATAGTCCCTCTTTTTACACATTACGGCAGACAGCGTCCCCCTTTTTACACATTACGGCAAACAGGGTCCCCATTTTACACATTATGGCAGACAGAGTCCCTTTTTACACATTACGGCAGACAGCGTCCCCTTTTTACACATTACGACAGATAGTCCCCCGTTTTACACATTACGGCAGATAGTCCCCCTTTTTCCACATTACGGCAGACAGCGTCCCCTTTTTACACATTACTGCACACTGCGTCCCCTTTTTAAACATTACGCAGACAGTGTCCCCTTTTTACTCATTACGGCAGACAGCGTCCCTTTTTTACACATTACGGCACACTGCGTCCCTTTTTTACACATTACGGCAGACTGCATCCCCCTTTTTACACATTACGGCAGATTGTCCCCGTTTTTACACATTACGACAGACAGCGTCCCCTTTTTACACATTATGTCAGCCAGTCCCCTTTTTACACATTACGGCAGACTGCATCCCCCTTTTTACACACTACGGCAGTCAGCGTCCCCTTTTTACACATTACGGCAAACAGTGTCCCCCTTTTTACACATTACGGCAGACAGCGTGCCCCTTTTTACACATTACGGCAGACAGCATCCCCTTTTTACACAGTACGGCAGACTGCGTTCCATTTTTACACATTACGGCAGACAGCATCCCCTTTTTACACATTACGGCTGATAGTCCCCCTTTTTACACATTACGGCAGTGATAAAGCTAAATATTTATCTTATAACATTCACTATATGTGGGTAAGAGACGTATGGGGTACCGTAAGGGTACGCAATTAGCGTAGCAGATGCTTAGCCATGGTCGAGACGCACATGCGGCACGCTCGCTCACAGCTTAACGCTTGGTGTCGAATACGCTATAGGCGGCCGACTACCGTAATGATACGCTACTAGCGTAGCGGACGCTGTGACCGCGAGGGGAACACGAGCGGCGCAGACGCTTACGGGATGACACTCAGTAAACCTTGTATGCAACACACTATGATTGAGTTTGTATTGTAAACCTTACAACTGAAATACTGCAGCGATATAACGCTGCTTAACCTTGCTAGTGTAAATGCTGTTTGAGCGATTAAGTCGCTCTGAATACCCTCTGCAATGTAATAAACACACAATACCTTGCTAAGGCTCCAAAACCTTTACTAACAGGATTAAGTTATATTAAAAGGGGAAATACAGTTGACAATTCATACACTACAAGCTAACATCAATATCTAACAAAATAACTACACATAAATACACAATAGCAGCACAATAGCAAATAATAACATACAATGAGAGAGAGAGAGATCGTGGCACAATTACAATCAGAGATTAAGAATGGTCACAGAGAGAGTACTTACACACTGGGGAGTGATTCGCTGCGCATGTCCTGGTTACCAGCTCTAGGTTAGTCAATGATGAAAACCGTTGTGGAGAGAAGACTCTTGTGTCCCCAAGCCTATTTCAAACTATATTTATGTACTAGCTCAAGACATACTTCAATAGATACTATGTGTCCTCTTTTCATTGGTTAGGGGGTGGGACATGTATTGCACCTGGGATCATTGGTTAGTTCAAGATTTGGGCGATGGCTAGGACTTGTCAGTATTCTAAATTCCTCTCTTGGTTGTATTGGGGAAACCTATTGTTTGGATCTTCCAAACAAACTCTGTCTCTGTGCTTTGTTTACCCTCTGGTCACCTCTTTCAGTTGAGACAATGACATCTCAGCACTCATTATTCTGGAGAGAAACCTGGACCTATTCATAAACAAAGGTATAAGCCCTCTTCATAGAATCTCAAAGCTTAGTGTAAGTAAAGCTATTTGTTTTCGGTATGTGTGAAAGAGGTGACTGAATTCCAGTCCCCCACCCTGCATTTGTGTAATTTATTCTGAATGCAATTAATGTTATGTTCTACTTCTGTGCATAACCATGAGCAGGAACTATGCGAATCCCTCCCAACTGTCATAGGCACAACACTTCTTCAATACCCCACAGCTGGACACCAAATACTACCCTCCAACCTTTATCTGAACCCTCCCAGCATGTAAAGGAGAATTTCTCAGGTCCAAGAACCGTTTTAAACTTACCATACTTGCTGACATTAATAAGGGGAATATTAACTATAAAACGCATTATATTGGTTAAATATGTAGCGATCGAGTCGCTCGCTAGTCGCACACAAAGACCGCCGTAAATACCCATCTCCCTGCGCAGGCGACGTCAGAGCATCCCCTACGTGACCTGAGGGGATGCGTATGCACGGGGGGGTCGGTGCGCGAGCAGCGGGCACGTGCATTGGGGTTAGTACAAGGCATCATAGGTCGCTATATTTTTCGACTTTGACAGCAGATAGCCCCCCTTTTTACACATTACGGCAGACAGCATCCCTTTTTTACACATTACGGCAGACTGCATCCCCCTTTTTACACATTACGGCAGACAGCGTCCCCTTTTTACACATTACGGCAGACAGCGTCCCCTTTTTACACATTACGGCAGACTGCATCCCCCTTTTTACACATTACGGCAGACAGCGTCCCCCTTTTTACACATTACGTCAGACAGTGTCCCCCTTTTTACACATTCCAGCAGACAGCGTCCCCCTTTTTACACATTATGGCAGATAGTCCCCCTTTTTACACATTGCGGCAGATAGTCCCCCTTTTTACACATTACGGCAGACAGCGTCCCCTTTTTACACATTACGGCAGCCAGTCCCCTTTTTACACATTACGGCAGCCAGTCCCCCTTTTTACACATTACGGCAGATAGTCCCCCTTTTACACATTGCGGCAGATAGTCCCCCTTTTTACACATTACGGCAGATAGTTCTCCTTTTTACACATTGCGGCAGATAGTCCCCCTTTTTACACATTACGGCGAACAGATTCTCCTTTTTACACATTACGGCAGACAGCTTCCCCTTTTTACACATTACGGCAGGCTGCATCCCCCTTTTTACACATTACGGCAGACATTGTCCCCTTTTTTTACACATTACGGTAGACAGCGTTCCTTTTTTAAACATTACGGCAGACTGCGTGCCCCTTTTTACACATTACGGCAGATAGTGCCCCTTTTTACTCATTGTGGCAGATAGTCCCCCTTTTTACACATTACGGCAGACAGCATCCCCTATTTACACATTACGGCAGCCAGTCCCCCTTTTTACACATTACGGCAGACAACGTCCACTTTTTACACATTACGGCGGACAGATTCCCCTTTTTACACATTACGGCAGACAGCTTCCCCTTTTTACACATTACGGCAAACAGGGTCCCCTTTTTCCACATTATGGCAGACAGCGTCCCCTTTATACACATTACGGTAGACAGCGTCCCCTTTTTTTACACATTACGGCAGATAGTCCCCCTTTTTACACATTACGGCAGACAGCGTCCCCTTTTACACAGTACAGCAGCCAGTCCCCCTTTTTACACATTACGGCAGACAGCGTCCCTTTTTTACACATTACGGCAGACTGCATCCCCCTTTTTACACATTATGGCAGATAGTCCCCCTTTTTACACATTGCGGCAGATAGTCCCCCTTTTTACACATTACGGCAGACAGCGTCCCCTTTTTACACATTACGGCAGCCAGTCCCCCTTTTTACACATTACGGCAGACAGTGTCTCCTTTTTACACATTACGGCAGACAGCGTCCCTTTTTTACACATTACGGCAGACTGCGTCCCCCTTTTTACACATTATGGCAGATAGTCCCCCTTTTTACACATTGCGGCAGATAGTCCCCCTTTTTACACATTACGGCAGACAGCGTCCCCTTTTTACACATTACGGCAGCCAGTCCCCTTTTTACACATTACGGCAGCCAGTCCCCCTTTTTACACATTACGGCAGATAGTCCCCCTTTTACACATTGCGGCAGATAGTCCCCCTTTTTACACATTACGGCAGATAGTTCTCCTTTTTACACATTGCGGCAGATAGTCCCCCTTTTTACACATTACGGCGAACAGATTCTCCTTTTTACACATTACGGCAGACAGCTTCCCCTTTTTACACATTACGGCAGGCTGCATCCCCCTTTTTACACATTACGGCAGACATTGTCCCCTTTTTTTACACATTACGGTAGACAGCGTTCCTTTTTTAAACATTACGGCAGACTGCGTGCCCCTTTTTACACATTACGGCAGATAGTGCCCCTTTTTACTCATTGTGGCAGATAGTCCCCCTTTTTACACATTACGGCAGACAGCATCCCCTATTTACACATTACGGCAGCCAGTCCCCCTTTTTACACATTACGGCAGACAACGTCCACTTTTTACACATTACGGCGGACAGATTCCCCTTTTTACACATTACGGCAGACAGCTTCCCCTTTTTACACATTACGGCAAACAGGGTCCCCTTTTTCCACATTATGGCAGACAGCGTCCCCTTTATACACATTACGGTAGACAGCGTCCCCTTTTTTTACACATTACGGCAGATAGTCCCCCTTTTTACACATTACGGCAGACAGCGTCCCCTTTTACACAGTACAGCAGCCAGTCCCCCTTTTTACACATTACGGCAGACAGCGTCCCTTTTTTACACATTACGGCAGACTGCGTCCCCCTTTTTACACATTATGGCAGATAGTCCCCCTTTTTACACATTGCGGCAGATAGTCCCCCTTTTTACACATTACGGCAGACAGCGTCCCCTTTTTACACATTACGGCAGCCAGTCCCCCTTTTTACACATTACGGCAGCCAGTCCCCCTTTTTACACATTACGGCAGATAGTCCCCCTTTTACACATTGCGGCAGATAGTCCCCCTTTTTACACATTACGGCAGATAGTCCTCCTTTTTACACATTGCGGCAGATAGTCCCCCTTTTTACACGTTACGGCGAACAGATTCTCCTTTTTACACATTACGGCAGACAGCTTCCCCTTTTTACACATTACGGCAGGCTGCATCCCCCTTTTTACACATTACGGCAGACATTGTCCCCTTTTTTTACACATTACGGTAGACAGCGTTCCTTTTTTAAACATTACGGCAGACTGCGTGCCCCTTTTTACACATTACGGCAGATAGTCCCCCTTTTTACTCATTGTGGCAGATAGTCCCCCTTTTTACACATTACGGCAGACAGCATCCCCTATTTACACATTACGGCAGCCAGTCCCCCTTTTTACACATTACGGCAGACAACGTCCACTTTTTACACATTACGGCGGACAGATTCCCCTTTTTACACATTACGGCAGACAGCTTCCCCTTTTTACACATTACGGCAAACAGGGTCCCCTTTTTCCACATTATGGCAGACAGCGTCCCCTTTATACACATTACGGTAGACAGCGTCCCCTTTTTTTACACATTACGGCAGATAGTCCCCCTTTTTACACATTACGGCAGACAGCGTCCCCTTTTACACAGTACAGCAGCCAGTCCCCCTTTTTACACATTACGGCAGACAGCGTCCCTTTTTTACACATTACGGCAGACTGCGTCCCCCTTTTTACACATTATGGCAGATAGTCCCCCTTTTTACACATTGCGGCAGATAGTCCCCCTTTTTACACATTACGGCAGACAGCGTCCCCTTTTTACACATTACGGCAGCCAGTCCCCCTTTTTACACATTACGGCAGCCAGTCCCCCTTTTTACACATTACGGCAGATAGTCCCCCTTTTACACATTGCGGCAGATAGTCCCCCTTTTTACACATTACGGCAGATAGTCCTCCTTTTTACACATTGCGGCAGATAGTCCCCCTTTTTACACATTACGGCGAACAGATTCTCCTTTTTACACATTACGGCAGACAGCTTCCCCTTTTTACACATTACGGCAGACAGCTTCCCCTTTTTACACATTACGGCAGACTGCATCCCCCTTTTTACACATTACGGCAGACATTGTCCCCTTTTTACACATTACGGCAGACAGCGTTCCTTTTTTAAACATTACGGCAGACTGCGTGCCCCTTTTTACACATTACGGCAGATAGTCCCCCTTTTTACACATTGTGGCAGATAGTCCCCCTTTTTACACATTACGGCAGACAGCTTTCCCTTTTTACACATTACGGCAGCCAGTCCCCCTTTTTACACATTACGGCAGACAACGTCCACATTTTACACATTACGGCGGACAGATTCCCCTTTTTACACATTACGGCAGACAGCTTTCCCTTTTTACACATTACGGCAAACAGGGTCCCCTTTTTCCACATTATGGCAGACAGCGTCCCCTTTATACACATTACGGTAGACAGCGTCCCCTTTTTTTACACATTACGGCAGATAGTCCCCCTTTTTACACATTACGGCAGACAGCGTCCCCTTTTACACAGTACAGCAGCCAGTCCCCCTTTTTAGGCAGACAGTGGCATTACGGCAGACAGTGTCCCATTTTTACACATTACAGCAGAAAGCGACCCTTTTTTACACATTACGGCAGACTGTATCCCCCTTTTTACACATTACAGCAGATAGTCTCCCTTTTACACATTACGGCAGATAGTTCCCGTTTTTATACATTACGGCAGACAGCGTCCCCTTTTTACACATTACGGAAGACAGTGTCCCCCTTTTTACACATTACGGCAGATAACGTCCCCTTTTTACACATTACAGCGGACAGATTCCCCTTTTTACACATTGCGGCAGACAGCTTCCCCTTTTTACACAGTACGGCAGACAGCGTCCCCTTTTTACACATTACGGCAGACAGTATCCCTTTTTTACACATTACAGCACACTGCGTCCCCCTTTTTACACATTACGGCAGACAGCGTCCCCTTCTTACACATTACGGCAGACTGCGTCCCCTTTTTATACATTGCGGCTGACTGCGTCTCCCGTTTTACACATTACGGCAGATAGTCCCTCTTTTTACACATTACGGCAGACAGCGTCCCCCTTTTTACACATTACGGCAAACAGGGTCCCCATTTTACACATTATGGCAGACAGAGTCCCTTTTTACACATTACGGCAGACAGCGTCCCCTTTTTACACATTACGACAGATAGTCCCCCGTTTTACACATTACGGCAGATAGTCCCCCTTTTTCCACATTACGGCAGACAGCGTCCCCTTTTTACACATTACTGCACACTGCGTCCCCTTTTTAAACATTACGCAGACAGTGTCCCCTTTTTACACATTACGGCAGACAGCGTCCCTTTTTTACACATTACGGCACACTGCGTCCCTTTTTTACACATTACGGCAGACTGCATCCCCCTTTTTACACATTACGGCAGATTGTCCCCGTTTTTACACATTACGACAGACAGCGTCCCCTTTTTACACATTATGTCAGCCAGTCCCCTTTTTACACATTACGGCAGACTGCATCCCCCTTTTTACACACTACGGCAGTCAGCGTCCCCTTTTTACACATTACGGCAAACAGTGTCCCCCTTTTTACACATTACGGCAGACAGCGTGCCCCTTTTTACACATTACGGCAGACAGCATCCCCTTTTTACACAGTACGGCAGACTGCGTTCCATTTTTACACATTACGGCAGACAGCATCCCCTTTTTACACATTACGGCTGATAGTCCCCCTTTTTACACATTACGGCAGTGATAAAGCTAAATATTTATCTTATAACATTCACTATATGTGGGTAAGAGACGTATGGGGTACCGTAAGGGTACGCAATTAGCGTAGCAGATGCTTAGCCATGGTCGAGACGCACATGCGGCACGCTCGCTCACAGCTTAACGCTTGGTGTCGAATACGCTATAGGCGGCCGACTACCGTAATGATACGCTACTAGCGTAGCGGACGCTGTGACCGCGAGGGGAACACGAGCGGCGCAGACGCTTACGGGATGACACTCAGTAAACCTTGTATGCAACACACTATGATTGAGTTTGTATTGTAAACCTTACAACTGAAATACTGCAGCGATATAACGCTGCTTAACCTTGCTAGTGTAAATGCTGTTTGAGCGATTAAGTCGCTCTGAATACCCTCTGCAATGTAATAAACACACAATACCTTGCTAAGGCTCCAAAACCTTTACTAACAGGATTAAGTTATATTAAAAGGGGAAATACAGTTGACAATTCATACACTACAAGCTAACATCAATATCTAACAAAATAACTACACATAAATACACAATAGCAGCACAATAGCAAATAATAACATACAATGAGAGAGAGAGAGATCGTGGCACAATTACAATCAGAGATTAAGAATGGTCACAGAGAGAGTACTTACACACTGGGGAGTGATTCGCTGCGCATGTCCTGGTTACCAGCTCTAGGTTAGTCAATGATGAAAACCGTTGTGGAGAGAAGACTCTTGTGTCCCCAAGCCTATTTCAAACTATATTTATGTACTAGCTCAAGACATACTTCAATAGATACTATGTGTCCTCTTTTCATTGGTTAGGGGGTGGGACATGTATTGCACCTGGGATCATTGGTTAGTTCAAGATTTGGGCGATGGCTAGGACTTGTCAGTATTCTAAATTCCTCTCTTGGTTGTATTGGGGAAACCTATTGTTTGGATCTTCCAAACAAACTCTGTCTCTGTGCTTTGTTTACCCTCTGGTCACCTCTTTCAGTTGAGACAATGACATCTCAGCACTCATTATTCTGGAGAGAAACCTGGACCTATTCATAAACAAAGGTATAAGCCCTCTTCATAGAATCTCAAAGCTTAGTGTAAGTAAAGCTATTTGTTTTCGGTATGTGTGAAAGAGGTGACTGAATTCCAGTCCCCCACCCTGCATTTGTGTAATTTATTCTGAATGCAATTAATGTTATGTTCTACTTCTGTGCATAACCATGAGCAGGAACTATGCGAATCCCTCCCAACTGTCATAGGCACAACACTTCTTCAATACCCCACAGCTGGACACCAAATACTACCCTCCAACCTTTATCTGAACCCTCCCAGCATGTAAAGGAGAATTTCTCAGGTCCAAGAACCGTTTTAAACTTACCATACTTGCTGACATTAATAAGGGGAATATTAACTATAAAACGCATTATATTGGTTAAATATGTAGCGATCGAGTCGCTCGCTAGTCGCACACAAAGACCGCCGTAAATACCCATCTCCCTGCGCAGGCGACGTCAGAGCATCCCCTACGTGACCTGAGGGGATGCGTATGCACGGGGGGGTCGGTGCGCGAGCAGCAGGCACGTGCATTGGGGTTAGTACAAGGCATCATAGGTCGCTATATTTTTCGACTTTGACAGCAGATAGCCCCCCTTTTTACACATTACGGCAGACAGCATCCCTTTTTTACACATTACGGCAGACTGCATCCCCCTTTTTACACATTACGGCAGACAGCGTCCCCTTTTTACACATTACGGCAGACAGCGTCCCCTTTTTACACATTACGGCAGACTGCATCCCCCTTTTTACACATTACGGCAGACAGCGTCCCCCTTTTTACACATTACGTCAGACAGTGTCCCCCTTTTTACACATTCCAGCAGACAGCGTCCCCCTTTTTACACATTATGGCAGATAGTCCCCCTTTTTACACATTGCGGCAGATAGTCCCCCTTTTTACACATTACGGCAGACAGCGTCCCCTTTTTACACATTACGGCAGCCAGTCCCCTTTTTACACATTACGGCAGCCAGTCCCCCTTTTTACACATTACGGCAGATAGTCCCCCTTTTACACATTGCGGCAGATAGTCCCCCTTTTTACACATTACGGCAGATAGTTCTCCTTTTTACACATTGCGGCAGATAGTCCCCCTTTTTACACATTACGGCGAACAGATTCTCCTTTTTACACATTACGGCAGACAGCTTCCCCTTTTTACACATTACGGCAGGCTGCATCCCCCTTTTTACACATTACGGCAGACATTGTCCCCTTTTTTTACACATTACGGTAGACAGCGTTCCTTTTTTAAACATTACGGCAGACTGCGTGCCCCTTTTTACACATTACGGCAGATAGTGCCCCTTTTTACTCATTGTGGCAGATAGTCCCCCTTTTTACACATTACGGCAGACAGCATCCCCTATTTACACATTACGGCAGCCAGTCCCCCTTTTTACACATTACGGCAGACAACGTCCACTTTTTACACATTACGGCGGACAGATTCCCCTTTTTACACATTACGGCAGACAGCTTCCCCTTTTTACACATTACGGCAAACAGGGTCCCCTTTTTCCACATTATGGCAGACAGCGTCCCCTTTATACACATTACGGTAGACAGCGTCCCCTTTTTTTACACATTACGGCAGATAGTCCCCCTTTTTACACATTACGGCAGACAGCGTCCCCTTTTACACAGTACAGCAGCCAGTCCCCCTTTTTACACATTACGGCAGACAGCGTCCCTTTTTTACACATTACGGCAGACTGCATCCCCCTTTTTACACATTATGGCAGATAGTCCCCCTTTTTACACATTGCGGCAGATAGTCCCCCTTTTTACACATTACGGCAGACAGCGTCCCCTTTTTACACATTACGGCAGCCAGTCCCCCTTTTTACACATTACGGCAGCCAGTCCCCCTTTTTACACATTACGGCAGATAGTCCCCCTTTTACACATTGCGGCAGATAGTCCCCCTTTTTACACATTACGGCAGATAGTCCTCCTTTTTACACATTGCGGCAGATAGTCCCCCTTTTTACACATTACGGCGAACAGATTCTCCTTTTTACACATTACGGCAGACAGCTTCCCCTTTTTACACATTACGGCAGGCTGCATCCCCCTTTTTACACATTACGGCAGACATTGTCCCCTTTTTTTACACATTACGGTAGACAGCGTTCCTTTTTTAAACATTACGGCAGACTGCGTGCCCCTTTTTACACATTACGGCAGATAGTCCCCCTTTTTACTCATTGTGGCAGATAGTCCCCCTTTTTACACATTACGGCAGACAGCATCCCCTATTTACACATTACGGCAGCCAGTCCCCCTTTTTACACATTACGGCAGACAACGTCCACTTTTTACACATTACGGCGGACAGATTCCCCTTTTTACACATTACGGCAGACAGCTTCCCCTTTTTACACATTACGGCAAACAGGGTCCCCTTTTTCCACATTATGGCAGACAGCGTCCCCTTTATACACATTACGGTAGACAGCGTCCCCTTTTTTTACACATTACGGCAGATAGTCCCCCTTTTTACACATTACGGCAGACAGCGTCCCCTTTTACACAGTACAGCAGCCAGTCCCCCTTTTTACACATTACGGCAGACAGCGTCCCTTTTTTACACATTACGGCAGACTGCGTCCCCCTTTTTACACATTATGGCAGATAGTCCCCCTTTTTACACATTGCGGCAGATAGTCCCCCTTTTTACACATTACGGCAGACAGCGTCCCCTTTTTACACATTACGGCAGCCAGTCCCCCTTTTTACACATTACGGCAGCCAGTCCCCCTTTTTACACATTACGGCAGATAGTCCCCCTTTTACACATTGCGGCAGATAGTCCCCCTTTTTACACATTACGGCAGATAGTCCTCCTTTTTACACATTGCGGCAGATAGTCCCCCTTTTTACACATTACGGCGAACAGATTCTCCTTTTTACACATTACGGCAGACAGCTTCCCCTTTTTACACATTACGGCAGACTGCATCCCCCTTTTTACACATTACGGCAGACATTGTCCCCTTTTTACACATTACGGCAGACAGCGTTCCTTTTTTAAACATTACGGCAGACTGCGTGCCCCTTTTTACACATTACGGCAGATAGTCCCCCTTTTTACACATTGTGGCAGATAGTCCCCCTTTTTACACATTACGGCAGACAGCTTTCCCTTTTTACACATTACGGCAGCCAGTCCCCCTTTTTACACATTACGGCAGACAACGTCCACATTTTACACATTACGGCGGACAGATTCCCCTTTTTACACATTACGGCAGACAGCTTTCCCTTTTTACACATTACGGCAAACAGGGTCCCCTTTTTCCACATTATGGCAGACAGCGTCCCCTTTATACACATTACGGTAGACAGCGTCCCCTTTTTTTACACATTACGGCAGATAGTCCCCCTTTTTACACATTACGGCAGACAGCGTCCCCTTTTACACAGTACAGCAGCCAGTCCCCCTTTTTAGGCAGACAGTGGCATTACGGCAGACAGTGTCCCATTTTTACACATTACAGCAGAAAGCGACCCTTTTTTATACATTACGGCAGACTGTATCCCCCTTTTTACACATTACAGCAGATAGTCTCCCTTTTACACATTACGGCAGATAGTTCCCGTTTTTACACATTACGGCAGACAGCGTCCCCTTTTTACACATTACGGAAGACAGTGTCCCCCTTTTTACACATTACGGCAGATAACGTCCCCTTTTTACACATTACAGCGGACAGATTCCCCTTTTTACACATTGCGGCAGACAGCTTCCCCTTTTTACACAGTACGGCAGACAGCGTCCCCTTTTTACACATTACGGCAGACAGTATCCCTTTTTTACACATTACAGCACACTGCGTCCCCCTTTTTACACATTACGGCAGACAGCGTCCCCTTCTTACACATTACGGCAGACTGCGTCCCCTTTTTATACATTGCGGCTGACTGCGTCTCCCGTTTTACACATTACGGCAGATAGTCCCTCTTTTTACACATTACGGCAGACAGCGTCCCCCTTTTTACACATTACGGCAAACAGGGTCCCCATTTTACACATTATGGCAGACAGAGTCCCTTTTTACACATTACGGCAGACAGCGTCCCCTTTTTACACATTACGACAGATAGTCCCCCGTTTTACACATTACGGCAGATAGTCCCCCTTTTTCCACATTACGGCAGACAGCGTCCCCTTTTTACACATTACTGCACACTGCGTCCCCTTTTTAAACATTACGCAGACAGTGTCCCCTTTTTACACATTACGGCAGACAGCGTCCCTTTTTTACACATTACGGCACACTGCGTCCCTTTTTTACACATTACGGCAGACTGCATCCCCCTTTTTACACATTACGGCAGATTGTCCCCGTTTTTACACATTACGACAGACAGCGTCCCCTTTTTACACATTATGTCAGCCAGTCCCCTTTTTACACATTACGGCAGACTGCATCCCCCTTTTTACACACTACGGCAGTCAGCGTCCCCTTTTTACACATTACGGCAAACAGTGTCCCCCTTTTTACACATTACGGCAGACAGCGTGCCCCTTTTTACACATTACGGCAGACAGCATCCCCTTTTTACACAGTACGGCAGACTGCGTTCCATTTTTACACATTACGGCAGACAGCATCCCCTTTTTACACATTACGGCTGATAGTCCCCCTTTTTACACATTACGGCAGTGATAAAGCTAAATATTTATCTTATAACATTCACTATATGTGGGTAAGAGACGTATGGGGTACCGTAAGGGTACGCAATTAGCGTAGCAGATGCTTAGCCATGGTCGAGACGCACATGCGGCACGCTCGCTCACAGCTTAACGCTTGGTGTCGAATACGCTATAGGCGGCCGACTACCGTAATGATACGCTACTAGCGTAGCGGACGCTGTGACCGCGAGGGGAACACGAGCGGCGCAGACGCTTACGGGATGACACTCAGTAAACCTTGTATGCAACACACTATGATTGAGTTTGTATTGTAAACCTTACAACTGAAATACTGCAGCGATATAACGCTGCTTAACCTTGCTAGTGTAAATGCTGTTTGAGCGATTAAGTCGCTCTGAATACCCTCTGCAATGTAATAAACACACAATACCTTGCTAAGGCTCCAAAACCTTTACTAACAGGATTAAGTTATATTAAAAGGGGAAATACAGTTGACAATTCATACACTACAAGCTAACATCAATATCTAACAAAATAACTACACATAAATACACAATAGCAGCACAATAGCAAATAATAACATACAATGAGAGAGAGAGAGATCGTGGCACAATTACAATCAGAGATTAAGAATGGTCACAGAGAGAGTACTTACACACTGGGGAGTGATTCGCTGCGCATGTCCTGGTTACCAGCTCTAGGTTAGTCAATGATGAAAACCGTTGTGGAGAGAAGACTCTTGTGTCCCCAAGCCTATTTCAAACTATATTTATGTACTAGCTCAAGACATACTTCAATAGATACTATGTGTCCTCTTTTCATTGGTTAGGGGGTGGGACATGTATTGCACCTGGGATCATTGGTTAGTTCAAGATTTGGGCGATGGCTAGGACTTGTCAGTATTCTAAATTCCTCTCTTGGTTGTATTGGGGAAACCTATTGTTTGGATCTTCCAAACAAACTCTGTCTCTGTGCTTTGTTTACCCTCTGGTCACCTCTTTCAGTTGAGACAATGACATCTCAGCACTCATTATTCTGGAGAGAAACCTGGACCTATTCATAAACAAAGGTATAAGCCCTCTTCATAGAATCTCAAAGCTTAGTGTAAGTAAAGCTATTTGTTTTCGGTATGTGTGAAAGAGGTGACTGAATTCCAGTCCCCCACCCTGCATTTGTGTAATTTATTCTGAATGCAATTAATGTTATGTTCTACTTCTGTGCATAACCATGAGCAGGAACTATGCGAATCCCTCCCAACTGTCATAGGCACAACACTTCTTCAATACCCCACAGCTGGACACCAAATACTACCCTCCAACCTTTATCTGAACCCTCCCAGCATGTAAAGGAGAATTTCTCAGGTCCAAGAACCGTTTTAAACTTACCATACTTGCTGACATTAATAAGGGGAATATTAACTATAAAACGCATTATATTGGTTAAATATGTAGCGATCGAGTCGCTCGCTAGTCGCACACAAAGACCGCCGTAAATACCCATCTCCCTGCGCAGGCGACGTCAGAGCATCCCCTACGTGACCTGAGGGGATGCGTATGCACGGGGGGGTCGGTGCGCGAGCAGCGGGCACGTGCATTGGGGTTAGTACAAGGCATCATAGGTCGCTATATTTTTTGACTTTGACAGCAGATAGCCCCCCTTTTTACACATTACGGCAGACAGCATCCCTTTTTTACACATTACGGCAGACTGCATCCCCCTTTTTACACATTACGGCAGACAGCGTCCCCTTTTTACACATTACGGCAGACAGCGTCCCCTTTTTACACATTACGGCAGACTGCATCCCCCTTTTTACACATTACGGCAGACAGCGTCCCCCTTTTTACACATTACGTCAGACAGTGTCCCCCTTTTTACACATTCCAGCAGACAGCGTCCCCTTTTTTACACATTATGGCAGATAGACCCCCATTTTACACATTACGGCAGATAGTCCCCCTTTTTACACATTACGGCAGACAGCGTCCCCTTTTAACATATTACAGCAGTCAGCATCCCCTTTTTTACACATTACAGCAGACAGAGTCCCCCTTTTTACACATTATGGCAGACTGCGTCCCCTTTTTACACATTACGGCAGACTGTGTCCCCCTTTTTATGCTTTACGGCAGACTGCCCAACCCTTTTTTACACATTACGTCAGACAGTGTCCCCCTTTTTACACATTATGGCAGACAGCATCCCCCTTTTTACACATCACAGCAGACAGCGTCCCCTTTTTACACATTATGTCAGACAGTGTCCCCCTTTTTACACATTCCGGCAGACAGCATCCCCCTTTTTACACATTACGTCAGACAGTGTCCCCCTTTTTACACATTACGGCAGACAGCGTCCCCCTTTTTACACATTACGGCAAACAGGGTCCCCTTTTTATACATTATGGCAGACAGCGTCCCCTTTTTACACATTACGGCAGACAGCGTCCCCTTTTTTACACATTACGGCAGACAGCGTCCCCCTTTTTACACATTACAGCAGTCAGCATCCCCTTTTTTACACATTACAGCAGACAGAGTCCCTCTTTTTACACATTATGACAGACAGCGTCCCCTTTTTACACATTACGGCAGACAGCGTCCCCTTTTTTACACATTACGGCAGATAGTCCCCCTTTTTACACATTACGGCAAACAGGGTCCCCATTTTACACATTATGGCAGACAGAGTCCCTTTTTACACATTACGGCAGACAGCGTCCCCTTTTTACACATTACGACAGATAGTCCCCCGTTTTACACATTACGGCAGATAGTCCCCCTTTTTCCACATTACGGCAGACAGCGTCCCCTTTTTACACATTACTGCACACTGCGTCCCCTTTTTAAACATTACGCAGACAGTGTCCCCTTTTTACACATTACGGCAGACAGCGTCCCTTTTTTACACATTACGGCACACTGCGTCCCTTTTTTACACATTACGGCAGACTGCATCCCCCTTTTTACACATTACGGCAGATTGTCCCCGTTTTTACACATTACGACAGACAGCGTCCCCTTTTTACACATTATGTCAGCCAGTCCCCTTTTTACACATTACGGCAGACTGCATCCCCCTTTTTACACACTACGGCAGTCAGCGTCCCCTTTTTACACATTACGGCAAACAGTGTCCCCCTTTTTACACATTACGGCAGACAGCGTGCCCCTTTTTACACATTACGGCAGACAGCATCCCCTTTTTACACAGTACGGCAGACTGCGTTCCATTTTTACACATTACGGCAGACAGCATCCCCTTTTTACACATTACGGCTGATAGTCCCCCTTTTTACACATTACGGCAGTGATAAAGCTAAATATTTATCTTATAACATTCACTATATGTGGGTAAGAGACGTATGGGGTACCGTAAGGGTACGCAATTAGCGTAGCAGATGCTTAGCCATGGTCGAGACGCACATGCGGCACGCTCGCTCACAGCTTAACGCTTGGTGTCGAATACGCTATAGGCGGCCGACTACCGTAATGATACGCTACTAGCGTAGCGGACGCTGTGACCGCGAGGGGAACACGAGCGGCGCAGACGCTTACGGGATGACACTCAGTAAACCTTGTATGCAACACACTATGATTGAGTTTGTATTGTAAACCTTACAACTGAAATACTGCAGCGATATAACGCTGCTTAACCTTGCTAGTGTAAATGCTGTTTGAGCGATTAAGTCGCTCTGAATACCCTCTGCAATGTAATAAACACACAATACCTTGCTAAGGCTCCAAAACCTTTACTAACAGGATTAAGTTATATTAAAAGGGGAAATACAGTTGACAATTCATACACTACAAGCTAACATCAATATCTAACAAAATAACTACACATAAATACACAATAGCAGCACAATAGCAAATAATAACATACAATGAGAGAGAGAGAGATCGTGGCACAATTACAATCAGAGATTAAGAATGGTCACAGAGAGAGTACTTACACACTGGGGAGTGATTCGCTGCGCATGTCCTGGTTACCAGCTCTAGGTTAGTCAATGATGAAAACCGTTGTGGAGAGAAGACTCTTGTGTCCCCAAGCCTATTTCAAACTATATTTATGTACTAGCTCAAGACATACTTCAATAGATACTATGTGTCCTCTTTTCATTGGTTAGGGGGTGGGACATGTATTGCACCTGGGATCATTGGTTAGTTCAAGATTTGGGCGATGGCTAGGACTTGTCAGTATTCTAAATTCCTCTCTTGGTTGTATTGGGGAAACCTATTGTTTGGATCTTCCAAACAAACTCTGTCTCTGTGCTTTGTTTACCCTCTGGTCACCTCTTTCAGTTGAGACAATGACATCTCAGCACTCATTATTCTGGAGAGAAACCTGGACCTATTCATAAACAAAGGTATAAGCCCTCTTCATAGAATCTCAAAGCTTAGTGTAAGTAAAGCTATTTGTTTTCGGTATGTGTGAAAGAGGTGACTGAATTCCAGTCCCCCACCCTGCATTTGTGTAATTTATTCTGAATGCAATTAATGTTATGTTCTACTTCTGTGCATAACCATGAGCAGGAACTATGCGAATCCCTCCCAACTGTCATAGGCACAACACTTCTTCAATACCCCACAGCTGGACACCAAATACTACCCTCCAACCTTTATCTGAACCCTCCCAGCATGTAAAGGAGAATTTCTCAGGTCCAAGAACCGTTTTAAACTTACCATACTTGCTGACATTAATAAGGGGAATATTAACTATAAAACGCATTATATTGGTTAAATATGTAGCGATCGAGTCGCTCGCTAGTCGCACACAAAGACCGCCGTAAATACCCATCTCCCTGCGCAGGCGACGTCAGAGCATCCCCTACGTGACCTGAGGGGATGCGTATGCACGGGGGGGTCGGTGCGCGAGCAGCGGGCACGTGCATTGGGGTTAGTACAAGGCATCATAGGTCGCTATATTTTTCGACTTTGACAGCAGATAGCCCCCCTTTTTACACATTACGGCAGACAGCATCCCTTTTTTACACATTACGGCAGACTGCATCCCCCTTTTTACACATTACGGCAGACAGCGTCCCCTTTTTACACATTACGGCAGACAGCGTCCCCTTTTTACACATTACGGCAGACTGCATCCCCCTTTTTACACATTACGGCAGACAGCGTCCCCCTTTTTACACATTACGTCAGACAGTGTCCCCCTTTTTACACATTCCAGCAGACAGCGTCCCCTTTTTTACACATTATGGCAGATAGACCCCCATTTTACACATTACGGCAGATAGTCCCCCTTTTTACACATTACGGCAGACAGCGTCCCCTTTTAACATATTACAGCAGTCAGCATCCCCTTTTTTACACATTACAGCAGACAGAGTCCCCCTTTTTACACATTATGGCAGACTGCGTCCCCTTTTTACACATTACGGCAGACTGTGTCCCCCTTTTTATGCTTTACGGCAGACTGCCCAACCCTTTTTTACACATTACGTCAGACAGTGTCCCCCTTTTTACACATTATGGCAGACAGCATCCCCCTTTTTACACATCACAGCAGACAGCGTCCCCTTTTTACACATTATGTCAGACAGTGTCCCCCTTTTTACACATTCCGGCAGACAGCATCCCCCTTTTTACACATTACGTCAGACAGTGTCCCCCTTTTTACACATTACGGCAGACAGCGTCCCCCTTTTTACACATTACGGCAAACAGGGTCCCCTTTTTATACATTATGGCAGACAGCGTCCCCTTTTTACACATTACGGCAGACAGCGTCCCCTTTTTTACACATTACGGCAGACAGCGTCCCCCTTTTTACACATTACAGCAGTCAGCATCCCCTTTTTTACACATTACAGCAGACAGAGTCCCTCTTTTTACACATTATGACAGACAGCGTCCCCTTTTTACACATTACGGCAGACAGCGTCCCCTTTTTTACACATTACGGCAGATAGTCCCCCTTTTTACACATTACGGCAGACATCGTCCCCCTTTTTACACATTACAGCAGTCAGCATCCCCTTTTTTACACATTACAGCAGACAGAGTCCCTCTTTTTACACATTACGGCAGACAGCGTCCCCTTTTTACACATTACGGCAGACTGCGTCCCCTGTTTACACATTACAGCAGACTGCGTCCACCTTTTTACACATTACGGCAGACTGCGTCCCCTTTTTACACATTACGGCAGGCTGCCTCCCCTTTTTACACATTAGGGCAGATAGTCCCCCTTTTTACACATTACGGCAGATAGCCCCCCTTTTTACACATTACGGCAGACAGCATCCCTTTTTTACACATTACAGCAGACTGCATCCCCCTTTTTACACATTACGGCAGACAGCGTCCCCTTTTTACACATGACGGCAGACTGCGTCCCCCTTTTTACACATTACGGCAGACAGCGTTCCCCTTTTTACACATTACGTCCGACAGTGTCCCCCTTTTTACACATTACGGCAGACAGCATCCCCTTTTTACACATTATGTCAGACAGTGTCCCCCTTTTTACAAATTCCAGCAGAAAGCGTCCCCCTTTTTACACATTACGTCAGACAGTGTCCCCCTTTTTACACATAACGGCAGACAGCATCCCCCTTTTTACACATTATGGCAGATAGTCCCCCATTTTACACATTACGGCAGATAGTCCCCCTTTTTACACATTATGGTAGACAGCGTCCCCCTTTTTACACATTACAGCAGTCAGCATCCCCTTTTTTACACATTACAGCAGACAGAGTCCCCCTTTTTACACATTACGGCAGACAGCGTCCCCTTTTTACACATTACGGCAGACTGCGTCCCCTTTTTACACATTACAGCAGACTGCGTCCCCCTTTTTACACATTACGGCAGACTGCGTCCCCTTTTTACACATTACGGCAGACAGTGTCCCCCTTTTTACACTTTACAGCAGACAGCATCCCCTTTTTACACATTACAGCAGCCAGTCCTCCTTTTTACACATTACGGCAGACTGCGTCCCCCTTTTTACACATTACGGCAGACACCGTCCCCTTTTTACACATTACGTCAGATAGTGTACCCTTTTTACACATTACGGCAGACAGCGTCCCCCTTTTTACACATTACGGCAAACAGGGTCCCCTTTTTACACATTACGGCAGCCAGTCCTCCTTTTTACACAATACGGCAGACAATGTCCATTTTTACACATTACGGCGGACAGATTCCCCTTTTTACACATTACGGCAGACAGCTTCCCCTTTTTACACATTACGGCACCCTGCGTCCCCCTTTTTAAACATTATGGCAGACAGTGTCCACCTTTTTACACATTACGGCAGACAGCATCCCCCTTTTTACACATTACGGCAAACAGGGTCCCCTTTTTTACACATTACGGCAGAAAGTCCCCCGTTTTACACATTACGGCAGATAGTCCCCCTTTTTACACATTACGGCAGACAGCGTCCCCTTTTACACATTACGGCAGCCAGTCCCCCTTTTTACACATTGCGGCAGATAGTCCCCCTTTTTATACATTACGGCAGACAGCGTCCCCTTTTTACACATTACGGCAGCCAGTCCCCCTCTTTACACATTACGGCAGACAACGTCCCCTTTTTACACATTACGGCGGACAGATTCCCCTTTTTTACACATTACGGCAGACAGCTTCCCCTTTTTACACATTACGGCAGACTGCGTCCCCTTTTTACACATTACGGCAGACTGCGTCCCCCCTTTTAAACATTACGGCAGTGTCCCCCTTTTTACACATTACAGCAGACAGCGTCCCCCTTTTTACACATTACGGCAAACAGGGTACCTTTTTACACATTATGGCAGACAGCATCCCCTTTTTTACACATTACGGCAGATAGTCCCCCGTTTTACACATTACGGTAGATTGTCCCCTTTTTTACACATTACGGCAGACAGCGTCCCCTTTTACACATTACGGCACACTGCGTCCCTTTTTTACACATTACGGCAGACTGCATCCCCCTTTTTACACATTACGGCAGATAGTCCCCGTTTTTACACATTACGACAGACTGCGTCCCCTTTTTACACATTATGTCAGCCAGTCCATATTTTACACATTACGGCAGACTGCGTCCCCCTTTTTACACACTACGGCAGTCAGCGTCCCCTTTTTAGACATTACGGCAAACAGTGTCCCCCTTTTTACACATTACGGCAGACAGCGTGCCCCTTTTTACACATTACGGCAGACAGCATCCCTTTTTACACATTACGGCAGACTGCGTCCCATTTTTACACATTACGGCAGACAGCATCCCCTTTTTACACATTACGGCTGATAGTCCCCCTTTTTACACATTACGGCAAATAGCCCCCCTTTTTACACATTACGGCAGACAGCATCCCTTTTTTACACATTACGGCAGACTGCATCCCCCTTTTTACACATTACGGCAGACAGCGTCCCCTTTTTACAAATTACGGCAGACTGCATCCCCCTTTTTACACATTACGGCAGACAGTGTCCCCTTTTTACACATTACGTCAGACAGTGTCCCCCTTTTTACACATTCCAGCAGACAGCATCCCCTTTTTTACACATTACGGCAGACAGCGTCCCCCATTTTACACATTACGGCAGACAGCATCCCCTTTTTTACACATTATGGCAGATAGTCCCCCATTTTACACATTACGGCAGATAGTCCCCCTTTTTACACATTACGGCAGACAGCGTCCCCCTTTTAACATATTACAGCAGTCAGCATCCCCTTTTTTACACATTACAGCAGACTGCGTCCCCTTTTTACACATTACGGCAGACTGCGTCCCCCTTTTTATGCTTTACGGCAGGCTGCCCAACCCTTTTTTACACATTACGTCAGACAGTGTCCCCCTTTTTACACATTATGGCAGACAGCATCCCCCTTTTTACACAATACAGCAGACAGCGTCCCCTTTTTACACATTATGTCAGACAGTGTCCCCCTTTTTACACATTCCGGCAGACAGCATCCCCCTTTTTACACATTACGTCAGACAGTGTCCCCCTTTTTACACATTACGGCAGACAGCGTCCCCCTTTTTACACATTACGGCAAACAGGGTCCCCTTTTTATACATTATGGCAGACAGCGTCCCCTTTTTACACATTACGGCAGACAGCGTCCCCTTTTTTACACATTGCGGCAGATAGTCCCCCTTTTTACACATTACAGCAGACAGCGTCCCCCTTTTTACACATTACAGCAGTCAGCATCCCCTTTTTTACACATTACAGCAGACAAAGTCCCTCTTTTTACACATTATGGCAGACAGCGTCCCCTTCTTACACATTACGGCAGACAGCGTCCCCTTTTTTACACATTACGGCAGATAGTCCCCCTTTTTACACATTACAGCAGACAGCGTCCCCCTTTTTACACATTACAGCAGTCAGCATCCCCTTTTTTACACATTACAGCAGACAGAGTCCCTCTTTTTACACATTACGGCAGACAGCGTCCCCTTTTTACACATTACGGCAGACTGCGTCCCCTGTTTACACATTACAGCAGACTGCGTCCACCTTTTTACACATTACGGCAGACTGCGTCCCCTTTTTACACATTACGGCAGGCTGCCTCCCCTTTTTACACATTAGGGCAGATAGTCCCCCTTTTTACACATTACGGCAGATAGTCCCCCTTTTTACACATTACGGCAGATAGCACCCCTTTTTACACATTACGGCAGACAGCATCCCTTTTTTACACATTACAGCAGACTGCATCCCCCTTTTTACACATTACGGCAGACAGCGTCCCCTTTTTACACATGACGGCAGACTGCGTCCCCCTTTTTACACATTACGGCAGACAGCGTTCCCCTTTTTACACTTTACGTCCGACAGTGTCCCCCTTTTTACACATTACAGCAGACAGCATCCCCTTTTTACACATTATGTCAGACAGTGTCCCCCTTTTTACAAATTCCAGCAGACAGCGTCCCTCTTTTTACACATTACGTCAGACAGTGTCCCCCTTTTTACACATAACGGCAGACAGCATCCCCCTTTTTACACATTATGGCAGATAGTCCTCCATTTTACACATTACGGCAGATAGTCCCCCTTTTTACACATTACGGCAGACAGCGTCCCCCTTTTTACACATTACAGCAGTCAGCATCCCCTTTTTTACACATTACAGCAGACAGAGTCCCCCTTTTTACACATTACGGCAGACAGCGTCCCCTTTTTACACATTACGGCAGACTGCGTCCCCTTTTTACACATTACAGCAGACTGCGTCCCCCTTTTTACACATTACGGCAGACTGCGTCCCCTTTTTACACATTACGGCAGACAGTGTCCCCCTTTTTACACTTTACAGCAGACAGCATCCCCTTTTTACACATTACAGCAGCCAGTCCTCCTTTTTACACATTACGGCAGACTGCGTCCCCCTTTTTACACATTACGGCAGACACCGTCCCCTTTTTACACATTACGTCAGATAGTGTCCCCTTTTTACATATTACGGCAGACAGTGTCCCCCTTTTTACACATTACGGCAAACAGGGTCCCCTTTTTACACATTACGGCAGCCAGTCCCCCTTTTTACACAATACGGCAGACAATGTCCATTTTTACACATTACGGCTGACAGATTCCCCTTTTTACACATTACTGCAGACAGCTTCCCCTTTTTACACATTACGGCACACTGCGTCCCCCTTTTTAAACATTATGGCAGACAGTGTCCACCTTTTTACACATTACGGCAGACAGCATCCCCCTTTTTACACATTACGGCAAACAGGGTCCCCTTTTTTACACATTACGGCAGAAAGTCCCCCGTTTTACACATTACGGCAGATAGTCCCCCTTTTTACACATTACGGCAGCCAGTCCCCCTTTTTACACATTGCAGCAGATAGTCCCCCTTTTTATACATTTACGGCAGACAGCGTCCCCTTTTTACACATTACGGCAGCCAGTCCCCCTCTTTACACATTACGGCAGACAACGTCCCCTTTTTACACATTACGGCGGACAGATTCCCCTTTTTTACACATTACGGCAGACAGCTTCCCCTTTTTACACATTACGGCAGACTGCGTCCCCTTTTTACACATTACGGCAGACTGCGTCCCCCTTTTTAAACATTACGGCAGTGTCCCCCTTTTTACACATTACAGCAGACAGCGTCCCCCTTTTTACACATTATGGCAAACAGGGTACCTTTTTACACATTATGGTAGACAGCATCCCCTTTTTTACACATTACGGCAGATAGTCCCCCGTTTTACACATTACGGTAGATTGTCCCCTTTTTTACACATTACGGCAGACAGCGTCCCCTTTTACACATTACGGCAGCCAGTCCCCCTTTTTACACATTACGGCAGACAGCGTCCCCTTTTTACACATTACGGCACACTGCGTCCCTTTTTTACACATTACGGCAGACTGTATCCCCTTTTTACACATTACGGCAGATAGTCCCCGTTTTTACACATTACGACAGACAGCGTCCCCTTTTTACACATTATGTCAGCCAGTCCCCTTTTTACACATTACGGCAGACTGCGTCCCCCTTTTTACACACTACGGCAGTCAGCGTCCCCTTTTTACACATTACGGCAAACAGTGTCCCCCTTTTTACACATTACGGCAGACAGCGTGCCCCTTTTTACACATTACGGCAGACAGCATCCCCTTTTTACACATTACGGCAGACTGCGTCCCATTTTTACACATTACGGCAGACAGCATCCCCTTTTTACACATTACGGCTGATAGTCCCCCTTTTTACACATTACGGCAGATAGCCCCCCTTTTTACACATTACGGCAGACAGCATCCCTTTTTTACACATTACGGCAGACTGCATCCCCCTTTTAAACATTACGGCAGACAGCGTCCCCTTTTTACACATTACGGCAGACTGCATCCCCCTTTTTACACATTACGGCAGACAGCGTCCCCCTTTTTACACATTCCGTCAGACAGTGTCCCCTTTTTTACACATTACAGCAGACAAAGTCCCTCTTTTTACACATTATGGCAGACAGCGTCCCCTTTTTACACATTACGGCAGACAGCGTCCCCTTTTTTACACATTACGGCAGATAGTCCCCCTTTTTACACATTACAGCAGACAGCGTCCCCCTTTTTACACATTACAGCAGTCAGCATCCCCTTTTTTACACATTACAGCAGACAGAGTCCCTCTTTTTACACATTACGGCAGACAGCGTCCCCAGTTTACACATTACAGCAGACTGCGTCCACCTTTTTACACATTACGGCATACTGCGTCCCCTTTTTACACATTACGGCAGGCTGCCTCCCCTTTTTACACATTAGGGCAGATAGTCCCCCTTTTTACACATTACGGCAGACAGCGTCCCCTTTTTACACATGACGGCAGACTGCGTCCCCCTTTTTACACATTACGGCAGACAGCGTTCCCCTTTTTACACATTACGTCCGACAGTGTCCCCCTTTTTACACATTACGGCAGACAGCATCCCCTTTTTACACATTACGTCAGACAGTGTCCCCCTTTTTACACATTCCAGCAGACAGCGTCCCCTTTTTTACACATTACGGCAGACAGCGTCCCCCATTTTACACATTACGGCAGACAGCATCCCCTTTTTCTCTGACATCCTAAGTGGATGCTGGGGACTCCGTCAGGACCATGGGGAATAGCGGCTCCGCAGGAGACAGGGCACAAAAGTAAAAGCTTTAGGATCAGGTGGTGTGCACTGGCTCCTCCCCCTATGACCCTCCTCCAAGCCTCAGTTAGGTTTTTGTGCCCGGCCGAGAAGGGTGCAATCTAGGTGGCTCTCCTAAAGAGCTGCTTAGAGTAAAAGTTTTATTAGGTTTTTTATTTTCAGTGAGTCCTGCTGGCAACAGGCTCACTGCAACGAGGGACTTAGGGGAGAAGAAGTGAACTCACCTGCGTGCAGGATGGATTGGCTTCTTAGGCTACTGGACACTAGCTCCAGAGGGACGATCACAGGTACAGCCTGGATGGGTCACCGGAGCCGCGCCGCCGACCCCCTTGCAGATGCTGAAGAGAGAAGAGGTCCAGAAATCGGCGGCTGAAGACTTCTCAGTCTTCATGAGGTAGCGCACAGCACTGCAGCTGTGCGCCATTGCTCTCAGCACACTTCACACCAACGGTCACTGAGGGTGCAGGGCGCTGGGGGGGGCGCCCTGGGCAGCAATGAAAGTACCTATACTGGCTAAAAATACATCACATATAGCCTCTGGGGCTATATGGATGTATTTAACCCCTGCCAGGTTGTCAGAAAAACGGGAGAAGAAGCCCGCCGAAATGGGGGCGGGGCCTATTCTCCTCAGCACACAGCGCCATTTTCCCTCACAGAACTGCTGGTGGGAAGGCTCCCAGGCTCTCCCCTGCACTGCACTACAGAAACAGGGTTAAAACAGAGAGGGGGGGCACTTATTTGGCAATATGATTATATATTAAGATGCTATAAGGGAAAACACTTATATAAAGGTTGTCCCTGTATAATTATAGCGTTTTGGTGTGTGCTGGCAAACTCTCCCTCTGTCTCCCCAAAGGGCTAGTGGGGTCCTGTCCTCTATCAGAGCATTCCCTGTGTGTGTGCTGTGTGTCGGTACGTGTGTGTCGACATGTATGAGGACGATGTTGGTGAGGAGACGGAGCAATTGCCTGTAATGGTGATGTCACTCTCTAGGGAGTCGACACCGGAATGGATGGCTTATTTAGGGAATTACGTGATAATGTCAACACGCTGCAAGGTCGGTTGACGACATGAGACGGCCGGCAAACAAATTAGTACCTGTCCAGGCGTCTCAAACACTGTCAGAGGCTTTAAAATGCCCATTTACCTCAGTCGGTCGACACAGACACAGACACGGACACTGACTCCAGTGTCGACGGTGAAGAAACAAACGTATTTTCCTTTAGGGCCACACGTTACATGTTAAGGGCAATGAAGGAGGTGTTACATATTTCTGATACTACAAGTACCACAAAAAAGGGTATTATGTGGGGTGTGAAAAAACTACCTGTAGTTTTTCCTGAATCAGATAAATTAAATGAAGTGTGTGATGATGCGTGGGTTTCCCCCGATAGAAAATTATTGGCGGTATACCTTTTCCCGCCAGAAGTTAGGGCGCGTTGGGAAACACCCCTTAGGGTGGATAAGGCGCTCACACGCTTATCACAAGTGGCGTTACCGTCTCCAGATACGGCCGCCCTCAAGGAACCAGCTGATAGGAGGCTGGAAAATATCCTAAAAAGTATATACACACATACTGGTGTTATACTGCGACCAGCGATCGCCTCAACCTGGATGTGCAGCGCTGGGGTGGCTTGGTCGGATTCCCTGACTGAAAATATTGATACCCTTGACAGGGACAGTATTTTATTGACTATAGAGCATTTAAAGGATGCATTTCTATATATGCGAGATGCACAGAGGGATATTTGCACTCTGGCATCAAGAGTAAGTGCGATGTCCATATCTGCCAGAAGATGTTTATGGACACGACAGTGGTCAGGTGATGCAGATTCCAAACGGCACATGGAAGTATTGCCGTATAAAGGGGAGGAGTTATTTGGGGTCGGTCCATCGGACCTGGTGGCCACGGCAACAGCTGGAAAATCCACCTTTTTTACCCCAAGTCACATCTCAGCAGAAAAAGACACCGTCTTTTCAGCCTCAGTCCTTTCGTCCCCATAAGGGCAAGCGGGCAAAAGGCCAGTCATATCTGCCCAGGGATAGAGGAAAGGGAAGAAGACTGCAGCAGGCAGCCCATTCCCAGGAACAGAAGCCCTCCACCGCTTCTACCAAGTCCTCAGCATGACGCTGGGGCCGTACAAGCGGACTCAGGTGCGGTGGGGGGTCGTCTCAAGAGTTTCAGCACGCAGTGGGCTCACTCGCAAGTGGACCCCTGGAGCCTACAAGTAGTATCCCAGGGGTACAGATTGGAAATTCGAGACGTCTTCCCCTCGCAGGTTCCTGAAGTCTGCTTTACCAACGTCTCCCTCCGACAGGGAGGCAGTATTGGAAACAATTCACAAGCTGTATTCCCAGCAGGTGATAATCAAAGTACCCCTCCTACAACAAGGAAAGGGGTATTATTCCACACTATATTGTGGTACTGAAGCCAGACGGCTCGGTGAGACCTATTCTAAATCTGAAATATTTGAACACTTACATACAAAGGTTCAAATCAAGATGGAGTCACTCAGAGCAGTGATAGCGAACCAGGAAGAAGGGGACTATAGGGTGTCCCTGGACATCAGGGATGCTTACCTCCATGTCCCAATTTGCCCTTCTCACCAAGGGTACCTCAGGTTCGTGGTACAGAACTGTCACTATCAGTTTCAGACGCTGCCGTTTGGATTGTCCACGGCACCCCGGGTCTTTACCAAGGTAATGGCCGAAATGATGATTCTTCTTCAAAGAAAATGGACGATCTCCTGATAAAGGCAAGGTCCAGAGAACAGTTGGAGGTCGGAGTAGCACTATCTCAAGTAGTTCTACGACAGCACGGGTGGATTCTAAATATTCCAAAATCGCAGCTGTTTTCCGACGACACGTCTGCTGTTCCTAGGGATGATTCTGGACACAGTCCAGAAAAGGGTGTTTCTCCCGGAGAAGAAAGCCAGGGAGTTATCCGAGCTAGTCAGGAACCTCCTAAAACCAGGAAAAGTGTCAGTGCATCATTGCACAAGGGTCCTGGGAAAAATGGTGGCTTCTTACGAAGCGATTCCATTCGGCAGATTTCACGCAAGAACTTTTCAGTGGGATCTGCTGGAAAATGGTCCGGATCGCATCTTCAGATGCATCAGCGGATAACCCTGTCTCCAATGACAAGGGTGTTTCTTCTGCGGTGGCTGCAGAGTGCTCATCTATTAAAGGGCCGCAGATTCGGCTTTCAGGACTGGGTCCTGGTGACCACGGATGCCAGCCTGAGAGGCTGGGGAGCAGTCACACAGGGAAAAAATTTCCAGGGAGTGTGATATAGTCTGGAGACTTCTCTCCACATAAATATACTGGAGCTAAGGGCAATTTACAATGCTCTAAGCTTAGCAAGACCTCTGCTTCAAGGTCAGCCGGTATTGATCCAGTGGGACAACATCACGGCAGTCGCCCACGTAAACAGACAGGGCGGCACAAGAAGCAGGAGGGCAATGGCAGAAACTGCAAGGATTCTTCGCTGGGCGGAAAATCATGTGATAACACTGTCAGCAGTGTTCATTCCGGGAGTGGACAACTGGGAAGCAGACTTCCTCAGCAGGCACGACCTCCACCCGGGAGAGTGGGGACTTCATCGGGAAGTCTTCTGTCACAACTGAGGGCCTGAGCTGACGGGAGGCAGCCTCAGTTGTAGGGGCTGAGATGTAACGGAACCTGGGAGGTTGTATCAGACCCCTAGACATGTAAGTAACATGTAGAATAACTGCCCGAAGGCGTGACCACGACAACCAGGATAAAAGTCAATGATGTTTATTAAGACAAACTCCGTAACACAGCAGCAGTAAAGGAAACATAAAAGTCAACAGAGGATAAATACAATTCCTGGGTACTACAGGGTGGCAAGGGCCACAGGCACTGGTAGAGTGTGACAGTTCTTATAATCTTCTAGTTGGAAAGTCCTTACCAGGCCTGACTGTAGCAATGGAGAGAACCCAGGATCGTACCAGCTGGTGTTCCAGGAAAGGCTGGGTTGCTGAAGATAAAACGGCTGCTGTGGATACTGGCTGGAACCAGACTGTTGTTGGTACGGAGTGGATACTGGCTGGAACCAGTTAAATAATAAACGAACTTGAGAGCGATGAAATAATAATGAAGTTTGGAGTTTGAGAGCAGTGAAATAATAATACCGGTGGAGAGTGGTAAACTGCAGAAAGGACACCGGCCCTTTAAGAGAAGCTGTACACTGCTGGAAGCTGAGCTGGAAGCAGGTGATTGATGAAGTTTGGAGTTTGAGAGCGGTGAAATAATAATACCGGTGGAGAGTGGTAAACTGCAGAAAGGACACCGGCCCTTTAAGAGAAGCTGTACACTGCTGGAAGCTGAGCTGGAAGCAGGTGATTGATGTAACTGGAAACAGGTGAGTCCAGAATGGATCGGAGAGTCAGGCTACACCGCAGATGGAATGCTGGTGCGGGTCTCTATAGCAGAAGTCTGGAGACAGGAGCTGGAACCTGGAAGACAACCACAGGAGAGAGACAAACTGGAACTAGGTTAGACAACCAAAGCACTGACGCCTTCCTTGCTCAGGCACAGCATACTTATACCTGCAGCAAGGAAGGGGTTGGCTAGGCAATTATGCAAATCAACAATACAGACAGCAGATTGGTGGAAATAATCAGATGACAAAATCCAAGATGGCTGCGCCCATGCAGACACTTGGAGGGAAGCTTGGTTTGTAATCCATGTGAGAATTGAAACAGTAATGGCGACGCCGGCCACAGGAGACAGGAGACGCCAGACTGACAAGCGCACATTTAACCACGCGGGCACAGCGGAGGCCGCGGCTGATGAAATCACCACTCTGACATTCTGCATGTGGAAACTCAGGAACAGCGGGATCCGGTCCTGGAACGCTGAGCCAGCCTTAGGAGGCATCTGAAGGGTAAGTAATGGCGTCCAGATACCCGGATCGTGACAGCACCCCCCCCTTTAGGAGTGGCCCCAGGACACTTCTTAGGCTTTAAAGGAAACTTTGCGTGGAAATTTCGGACCAAGGCAGGAGCATGGACGTCTGAGGCATTGGTCCAAGAGCGTTCTTCAGGACCATAGCCCTTCCAGTCAATGAGGTATTGTAACTGACCGTAACGGAAACGTGAGTCCAAAATCTTGGCCACCTCGTACTCGACTCCCCGTTGAGTCTGAACTTTGGGAGCTGGAGGAAGTGCGGAATGAAACCGATTCAGGATCAGCGGTTTCAACAAAGAAACATGAAATGTCCTGGGTATTTTCAAGAAGGATGGTAACTGTAACCTGTAGGCAACAGGATTGATGACTTGTTCAATCTTGAAGGGTCCGATGTAGCGAGGTGCAAATTTCATGCTGGGAACTCTCAACCTCAAATTCTTCGTGGACAGCCACACACGATCACCCACCTTGAGAGCAGGAACCGCTCTACGCTTCCTATCGGCAAACTTCTTATACCTGAATGAGGCTTTAAGCAGGGCTGCGCGGACGTTCCTCCAGTTATTTGAAAACTGACGCAAGGTGACATCCACTGCTGGAACAGAAGTTGCGGGAAGCGGTTGGAATTCTGGGACTTTAGGGTGGAATCCATAATTAATGAAGAATGGTGTAGAAGAAGATGAGGAATGGTATTGATTGTTGTGGCTGAACTCGGCCCAAGGAAGGAGTTGAACCCAGTCATCTTGAGAGGAAGACACATATATACGGAGGAAGGCCTCCAAGTCCTGATTCACCCTCTCGGTTTGACCATTGGTCTGAGGATGGTAAGCCGTGGAAAACTTTAACTTGACTTGGAGGGCTTGACACAAACTTCGCCAAAATTTGGCTACAAATTGTACTCCACGATCTGAGATGATCTCTTCAGGAAGACCGTGAAGTCGGAAGATCTCTTGTATAAACACTTGAGCCAACTTGGAAGCTGACGGAAGACCGGTGAGAGGGATGAAATGTGCCATCTTGGTGAACCGGTCAACTACCACCCAGATGGTATTAAACTTGTTGCAGATAGGTAGATCGGAAACAAAGTCCATCGACAAATGGGTCCAAGGTCGACGGGGAACAGATAATGGAACCAGTTTCCCCGCAGGCGACTGGCGGGAGACTTTGTGTTGGGCACACTTTGGGCAGGAGGCAATAAATTCCATAACGTCCTTCTTCAGAGTTGGCCACCAGTAGGACCTAGAAATAAATTCAAGGGTTTTCTGAATGCCTGTATGTCCAGCAAAACGGGAAGCATGGGCCCAATGCATGAGCTTCTTCCTTAGAACTGGCTTAACAAAACTTTTCCCTGGTGGAGGCGTAGAGTCCATCCCTACCGTGGAGAATGCCAACGGATTAATAATAGGATGCTTGTCTGCAGACTCGGACTCATTTTCTTGCTCCCATGAGCGGGAAAGGGCATTGGCCTTACGATTCTGAGAACCCGGACAGAACTGGAGTTTAAAGTCAAACCTAGAGAAGAAAAGTGCCCATCTGGCCTGACGAGGATTCAGACATTGTGCGCCTTTGAGATATAAAAGATTTTTGTGGTCGGTAAGAATGGTGATTGAGTGGGAAGCTCCCTCCAACAGGTATCTCCACTCCTCCAGAGCGAGCTTGATGGCTAGCAACTCCTGATCGCCAATGGCATAGTTGCGCTCAGCTGGGGAGAACTTCCGGGAGAAGAAACTGCAAGGATGTAGATGTCCATCTTTGGCCCTCTGGGA
This sequence comes from Pseudophryne corroboree, assembly GCF_028390025.1. NCBI lineage: Eukaryota > Metazoa > Chordata > Amphibia > Anura > Myobatrachidae > Pseudophryne > Pseudophryne corroboree. The sequence continues at coordinate 40,173,305 of NC_086445.1, read as the reverse complement.
TAACACTGCTCCTACTCCAACGGAGGAGGCATCTACCTCTAAGATAAAAGGAGAGTCGGCGTCGGGCTGTTTCAGAACTGGTGCAGAGATGAACCGTTGCTTCAGAAGGTGAAAGGCCTGTGTAGCTTCCTCGGACCACTTGGACGGATTAGCACCTTTCTTGGTTAATGCAGTGATAGGCGCCACAATGGTGAAAAAGTCTTGTATAAATTTTCTATAATAATTGGCGAACCCTAAGAACCTCTGGACCCCTTTGAGGCTTAAGGGTATAGGCCAATTCTGGATTGCTTGGAGTTTCTCAGGATCCATCTCTAGTCCGGAACCGGACACAATGTAACCTAGAAACGGAATGGTTTTAACTTCAAACACACACTTCTCCAATTTACAATAGAGGTGATTGACACGGAGACGGGAAAGAACCTCTTTTACCCAGAAACGATGATCTTCGAGATTATTAGCAAAGATGAGGATGTCGTCTAGATAAACCACGACATGGCGGTACAAGATGTCCCTGAAAATCTCATTCACGAAGTGCTGGAAGACTGCTGGAGCGTTGCTCAATCCGAAGGGCATGACGAGGTACTCATAATGTCCATCTCGGGTGTTAAAGGCGGTCTTCCACTCGTCACCCTCACGGATTCGGATGAGATTGTAGGCACCCCTCAAGTCCAGCTTTGTGAAAATAGTTGCACCACTAACTCTATCAAAGAGCTCGGTAATCAGGGGTAAAGGGTATCGGTACTTGACGGTAATGTCGTTCAGACCTCTGTAGTCGATGCACGGACGCAGACCACCGTCTTTCTTCTTAACGAAGAAGAAGCCTGCGCCGGCTGGAGAAGAAGATGGTCGGATGAAACCCTTCGCCAGGTTCTCTTTGATGTACTCTTCCATGGAGTGTGTCTCAGGCAGAGACAACGGATAAGTTCGGCCTCGCGGTGGAACCTTCCCTGGAATGAGGTCGATTGGGCAGTCCCATTCTCTATGAGGAGGAAGGATATCAGCAGAGGCTTTACTGAACACGTCCGTGAAGTCTTGATATGGAGGAGGCGGAACATCAGATGACCTGGGGAAGGAAGAACAAACAGGAAGAACTTTGGCTAAACAAGTCTCAGCACAGGAGGGACCCCATGCCAGTATTTGCGTAGTCGTCCAGTCAATTGATGGGTTGTGGAGACGGAGCCATGGAAGGCCTAAAACCACTGGATGTGTGGCTCTTGGAATCACTAAAAAAGAAATATACTCAGAATGAAGAACTCCCACTCTCAGACGAACTGGAAGAGTCCTTAAGGAAATGACTGCGTCAAAAATCTTGCTGCCATCCACGGCAGTCAAAGAGATGGACGAGGACAGTCTCTCGGTGGGTAGGGACCACCGTTTAACATAAGCTTCGGTTATGAAATTCCCAGCTGCTCCGGAATCAAGGAGGGCAATGACGTTCCTGTAACGTTGAGCAATTTGGAGCGACACTGGGAGGTTACAGTCATGAGGAGATGGAGAGGAGATCATTACTCCTAGCCGGCCCTCTCCTTGGCGAGCTAGGATCTGGAGTTTCCCGGACGTTTGGGACAGGCATTGATAGTGTGCGACGGAGCTGCACAGTAGAGACAGAGAGACTCAGAGAGACGTCTTCGGCGCTCAGCGGGAGATAGACGGGAACGACTAATTTGCATAGGCTCATCCTTGGATGGAGATGGTTGACGAGGAGGAGGAGCAGAAGATTTAGGAGTAGATGATCTTCCTCGCTCGGTTGCTCTCTCTCTGAAACGTAGATCAACCTTCGTGCAAAGAGAAATTAGCTCATCCAACTTAGAGGGCAAGTCTCTGGTAGCTAACTCATCCTTGATGCGTTCTGATAAGCCATGCCAGAATGCAGCATACAGGGCCTCGTCGTTCCATGCCAGTTCGGATGCCAGGATTTTAAACTGTATAAGATACTGTCCCACAGTACGTGTTCCCTGGCGTAAACGGAGAATCTCAGATGAAGCAGATGTTATCCGGCCTGGCTCGTCGAAGATGCGCCTGAATGTAGCTACAAAGTCAGTATAGGAGGATAGCAGGGGATCAGACTTCTCCCATAAAGGTGATGCCCAGTCAAGGGCTGAGCCACTGAGAAGGGAGATGATATAGGCAATTTTGGTACGGTCACTGAAGAAATTGCCAGGTAGAAGCTCAAAGTGGATTTCACATTGATTGAGAAATCCCCTGCAGAACCTTGGAGATCCATCAAATTTTGCTGGCGTTGGAAGATGAAGATGTGGACTGGAAATGGGTAAGGTGGGTGGGGTTACAGCTGGTGTCACTGTAGTGGACGCACCGGACGTGCCAGGTCCACGGAGGGTCGTTTGAATCCCATCCAGCCGTGTAGAGAGATCCTGGAGACAGCGGATGATGTGGCCCTGTGCAGCCTCCTGATGTTCAAGTCGGGCTGCCAGTTCTTGCATCGGCCTGGCCGCTTGATCCTGGTCTCCGGCTGGATTCATTAGGTCAGTGCTTACTGTCACAACTGAGGGCCTGAGCTGACGGGAGGCAGCCTCAGTTGTAGGGGCTGAGATGTAACGGAACCTGGGAGGTTGTATCAGACCCCTAGACATGTAAGTAACATGTAGAATAACTGCCCGAAGGCGTGACCACGACAACCAGGATAAAAGTCAATGATGTTTATTAAGACAAACTCCGTAACACAGCAGCAGTAAAGGAAACATAAAAGTCAACAGAGGATAAATACAATTCCTGGGTACTACAGGGTGGCAAGGGCCACAGGCACTGGTAGAGTGTGACAGTTCTTATAATCTTCTAGTTGGAAAGTCCTTACCAGGCCTGACTGTAGCAATGGAGAGAACCCAGGATCGTACCAGCTGGTGTTCCAGGAAAGGCTGGTTTGCTGAAGATAAAACGGCTGCTGTGGATACTGGCTGGAACCAGACTGTTGTTGGTACGGAGTGGATACTGGCTGGAACCAGTTAAATAATAAACGAACTTGAGAGCGATGAAATAATAATGAAGTTTGGAGTTTGAGAGCGGTGAAATAATAATACCGGTGGAGAGTGGTAAACTGCAGAAAGGACACCGGCCCTTTAAGAGAAGCTGTACACTGCTGGAAGCTGAGCTGGAAGCAGGTGATTGATGAAGTTTGGAGTTTGAGAGCGGTGAAATAATAATACCGGTGGAGAGTGGTAAACTGCAGAAAGGACACCGGCCCTTTAAGAGAAGCTGTACACTGCTGGAAGCTGAGCTGGAAGCAGGTGATTGATGTAACTGGAAACAAGTGAGTCCAGAATGGATCGGAGAGTCAGGCTACACCGCAGATGGAATGCTGGTGCGGGTCTCTATAGCAGAAGTCTGGAGACAGGAGCTGGAACCTGGAAGACAACCACAGGAGAGAGACAAACTGGAACTAGGTTAGACAACCAAAGCACTGACGCCTTCCTTGCTCAGGCACAGCATACTTATACCTGCAGCAAGGAAGGGGTTGGCTAGGCAATTATGCAAATCAACAATACAGACAGCAGATTGGTGGAAATAATCAGATGACAAAATCCAAGATGGCTGCGCCCATGCAGACACTTGGAGGGAAGTTTGGTTTGTAATCCATGTGAGAATTGAAACAGTAATGGCGACGCCGGCCACAGGAGACAGGAGACGCCAGACTGACAAGCGCACATTTAACCACGCGGGCACAGCGGAGGCCGCGGCTGATGAAATCACCACTCTGACATTCTGCATGTGGAAACTCAGGAACAGCGGGATCCGGTCCTGGAACGCTGAGCCAGCCTTAGGAGGCATCTGAAGGGTAAGTAATGGCGTCCAGATACCCGGATCGTGACAGTCTTCCACATGATTGTGAACCGTTGGGAAAGACCAAAGGTGGACATGATGGCGTCCCGCCTGAACAAAAAACTGGACAGGTATTGCGCCAGGTCAAGAGACCCTCAGGCAATAGCTGTGGACGTTCTGGTAACACCGTGGGTGTACCAGTCGGTGTATGTGTTCCCTCCTCTGCTTCTCATACCCAAGGTACTGAGAATTATAAGACGTAGAGGAGTAGGAACTATACTCGTGGCTCCGGATTGGCCAAGAAGGACTTGGTACCCGGAACTTCAAGAAATGCTCACAGAGGACTCATGGCCTCTGCCGCTAAGAAGGGACTTGCTTCAGCAAGTACCATGTCTGTTCCAAGACTTACCGCGGCTGCGTTTGACGGCATGGCGGTGGAACGCCGGATCCTAAGGGAAAAAGGCATTCCGGAAGAGGTCAAAGCCAGGAAGGAGGTGACCGCACAACATTATCACCACATGTGGCGAAAATATGTTGCATGGTGTGAGGCCAGGAAGGCCCCACGAAGAAATTTCAACTCGGTCGATTCCTGCATTTCCTGCAAACAGGAGTGTTTATGGGCCTCAAATTGGGGTTCATTAAGGTTCAAATTTCGGCCCTGTCAATTTTCTTCCAGAAAAAATTGGCTTCAGTTCCTGAAGTCCAGAAGTTTGTCAAGGGAGTACTGCATATACAACCCCCTTTTGTGCCTCTAGTGGCACTGTGGGATCTCAACGTAGTTCTGGGATTCCTCAAATCACATTGGTTTAAACCGCTCAAATCTGTGGATTTGAAATATCTCACATGGAAAGTGACCATGCTGTTGGCCCTGGCCTCGGCCAGGCGAGTGTCAGAATTGGCGGCTTTGTCTCACAAAGCTTATATCTGATTGTCCATTCGGACAGGGCAGAGCTGCGGACTCGTCCCCAGTTTCTCCCTAAGGTGGTGTCAGCGTTTCACCTGCACCAGCTTATTGTGGTACCTGCGGCTACTAGGGACTTGGAGGACTCCAAGTTGCTAGATGTTGTCAGGGCCCTGAAAATAGGTTTCCAGGACGGTTGGAGTCAGGAAAACTGACTTGCTGTTATCCTGTAGGCACCCAAAAAACTGGGTGCTCTTGCTTCTAAGCAGACGATTGCTAGTTGGATGTGTAGTACAATTCAGCTTGCACATTCTGTGGCAGGCCTGCCACAGCCAAAATATGTAAATGCCCATTCCACAAGGAAGGTGGGCTCATCTTGGGCGGCTGCCCGAGGGGTCTCGGCTTTACAACTTTGCCGAGCTGCTACTTGGTCACGGGCACACCCTGGCTGAGGAGGACCTGGAGTTCTCTCATTCGGTGCTGCAGAGTCATCCGCACTCTCCCGCCCGTTTGGGAGCTTTGGTATAATCCCCATGGTCCTGACGGAGTCCCCAGCATCCACTTAGGACGTCAGAGAAAATAAGAATTTACTTACCGATAATTCTATTTCTCGTAGTCCGTAATGGAAGCTGGGCGCCCATCCCAAGTGCGGATTGTCTGCAATACTTGTACATAGTTATTGTTACAAAAATTGGGTTATTATTGTTGTGAGCCATCTTTTCAGAGGCTCCGCTGTTATCATGCTGTTAACTGGGTTCAGATCACAGGTTGTACAGTGTGATTGGTGTGGCTGGTATGAGTCTTACCCGGGATTCAAAATCCTTCCTTATTGTGTACGCTCGTCCGGGCACAGTATCCTAACTGAGGCTTGGAGGAGGGTCATAGGGGGAGGAGCCAGTGCACACCACCTGATCCTAAAGCTTTTACTTTTGTGCCCTGTCTCCTGCGGAGCCGCTATTCCCCATGGTCCTGACGGAGTCCCCAGCATCCACTACGGACTACGAGAAATAGAATTATCGGTAAGTAAATTCTTATTTTTACACATTATGGCAGATAGTCCCCCATTTTACACATTACGGCAGATAGTCCCCCTTTTTACACATTACGGCAGACAGCGTCCCCCTTTTTACACATTACGGCAGACAGTGTCCCCCTTTTAACATATTACAGCAGTCAGCATCCCCTTTTTTACACATTACAGCAGACAGAGTGCCCCATTTTACACATTACGGCAGACTGCGTCCCCTTTTTACACATTACGGCAGACTGCGTCCCCCTTTTTATGCATTACGGCAGACTGCGCCCCTTTTTTACACATTACGTCAGACAGTGTCCCCCTATTTACACATTATGGCAGACAGCATCCCCCTTTTTACACATTACAGCAGACAGCGTCCCCTTTTTACACATTATGTCAGACAGCGTCCCCCTTTTTACACATTCCGGCAGACAGCATCCCCCTTTTTACACATTACGTCAGACAGTGTCCCCCTTTTTACACATTACGGCAGACAGCGTCCCCCTTTTTACACATTACGGCAAACAGGGTCCCCTTTTTATACATTACGGCAGACAGCGTCCCCTTTTTACACATTACGGCAGACAGCGTCCCCTTTTTTACACATTACGGCAGATAGTCCCCCTTTTTACACATTACGGCAGACAGCGTCCCCCTTTTTACACATTACAGCAGTCAGCATCCCCTTTTTTACACATTACAGCAGACAGAGTCCCCCTTTTTACACATTACGGCAGACAGCGTCCCCTTTTTACACATTACGGCAGACTGCGTCCCCTTTTTACACATTACAGCAGACTGCGTCCCCCTTTTTACACATTACGGCAGACTGCGTCCCCTTTTTACACATTACGGCAGACAGTGTCCCCCTTTTTACACTTAACAGCAGACAGCATCCCCTTTTTACACATTACAGCAGCCAGTCCTCCTTTTTACACATTACGGCAGACTGCGTCCCCCTTTTTACACATTACGGCAGACACCATCCCCTTTTTACACATTACGTCAGATAGTGTCCCCTTTTTACACATTACGGCAGACAGCGTCCCCCTTTTTACACATTACGGCAAACAGGTTCCCTTTCTACACATTACGGCAGCCAGTCCCCCTTTTTACACAATACGGAAGACAATGTCCATTTTTACACATTACGGCGGACAGATTCCCCTTTTTACACATTACGGCAGACAGCTTCCCCTTTTTACACATTACGGCAGACAGCTTCCCCTTTTACACATTGTGGCACACTGCGTCCCCCTTTTTAAACATTATGGCAGACAGTGTCCACCTTTTTACACATTACGGCAGACAGCATCCCCCTTTTTACACATTATGGCAAACAGGGTCCCCTTTTTTTAAACATTACGGCAGAAAGTCCCCCGTTTTACACATTACGGCAGATAGTCCCCCTTTTTACACATTATGGCAGACACCATCCCCTTTTACACATTACGGCAGCCAGTCCCCCTTTTTACACATTGCGGCAGATAGTCCCCGTTTTTATACAATACGGCAGACAGCGTCCCCTTTTTACACATTACGGCAGACAACGTCCCCTTTTTACACATTACGGCGGACAGATTCCCCTTTTTTACACATTACGGCAGACAGCTTCCCCTTTTTACACATTACGGCAGACTGCGTCCTCTTTTTACAAATTACGGCAGACTGCGTCCCCCTTTTTAAACATTACGGCAGTGTCCTCCATTTTACACATTACGGCAGACAGCGTCCCCCTTTTTACACATTACGGCAAACAGGGTACCTTTTTACACATTATGGTAGACAGCTTCCCCTTTTTTACACATTACGGCAGATAGTCCCCCGTTTTACACATTACGGTAGATAGTCCCCTTTTATACACATTACGGCAGACAGCGTCCCCTTTTACACAATACGGCAGCCAGTCCCCCTTTTTACACATTACGGCAGACAGCGTCCCCTTTTTACACATTACGGCAGACTGCATCCCCCTTTTTACACATTACGGCAGATAGTCCCTGTTTTTACACATTACGACAGACAGCGTCTCCTTTTTACACATTATGGCAGCCAGTCCCCTTTTTACACATTACGGCAGACTGCGTCCCCCTTTTTACACACTACGGCAGTCAGCGTCCCCTTTTTACACATTACGGAAAACAGTGTTCCCCTTTTTACACATTACGGCAGACAGCGTGCCCCTTTTAACACATTACGGCAGACAGCATCCCCTTTATACACATTACGGCAGACTGCGTCCCATTTTTACACATTACGGCAGACAGCATCCCCTTTTTACACATTACGGCTGATAGTCCCCCTTTTTACACATTACGGCAGATAGCCCCCCTTTTTACACATTACGGCAGACAGCATCCCTTTTTTACACATTACGGCAGACAGCATCCCCCTTTTTACACATTACGGCAGACAGCGTCCCCTTTTTACACATTACGGCAGACTGCGTCCCCCTTTTTACACATTACGGCAGATAGCGTCCCCCTTTTTGCACATTACGTCAGACAGTGTCCCCTTTTAACACATTACGTCAGACAGTGTCCCCCTTTTTACACATTCCAGCAGACAGCGTCCCCTTTTTTACATATTACGTCAGACAGTGTCCCCCTTTCTACACATTACGGCAGACAGCGTCCCCCATTTTACACATTACGGCAGACTGCGTCCCCTTTTTTACACATTACAGCAGATAGTCCCCTATTTTACACATTACGGCAGATAGTCCCCCTTTTTACACATTACGGCAGACAGCGTCCCCCTTTTAACATATTACAGCAGTCAGCATCCCCTTTTTTACAGATTACAGCAGACAGAGTCCCCCTTTTTACACATTACAGCAGACAGTGTCCCCTTTTTACACATTACGGCAGACAGCGTCCCCTTTTTTACACATTACGGCAGACAACGTGCCCTTTTTTACACATTACGGCAGACAGCGTCCTTCTTTTTACACATTACAGCAGTCAGCATCCCCTTTTTTACACATTACAGCAGACAGAGTCCCCCTTTTTACACATTACGTCAGACAGCGTCCCCTTTTTACACATTACGGCAGACTGCGCCCCCTTTTTACACATTACAGCAGACTGCGTCCCCCTTTTTACACATTACGGCAGACTGCGTCCCCTTTTTACACATTACGGCAGACAGTGTCCCCCTTTTTACACTTTACAGCAGACAGCATCCCCTTTTTACACATTACAGCAGCCAGTCCTTTTTACACATTACGGCAGACTGCGTCCCCATTTTACTCATTACGGCAGACACCGTCCCCTTTTTACACATTACGTCAGATAGTGTCCCCCTTTTTACACATTACGGCAGACAGCGTCCCCTTTTTTACACATAACGGCAGACAGCGTCCCCCATTTTACACATTACGGCAGACAGCATCCCCTTTTTTACACATTATGGCAGATAGTCCCCCATTTTACACATTACGGCAGATAGTCCCCCTTTTTACACATTACGGCAGACAGCGTCCCCCTTTTAACATATTACAGCAGTCAGCATCCCCTTTTTTACACATTACAGCAGACAGAGTCCCCCTTTTTACACATTACGGCAGACTGCGTCCCCTTTTTACACATTACGGCAGACTGCGTCCCCCTTTTTATGCATTACGGCAGACTGCGCCCGTTTTTTACACATTACGTCAGACAGTGTCCCCCTTTTTACACATTATGGCAGACAGCGTCCCCTTTTTACACATTATGTCAGACAGTGTCCCCCTTTTTACACATTCCGGCAGACAGCATCCCCCTTTTTACACATTACATCAGACAGTGTCCCCCTTTTTACACATTACGGCAGACAGCGTCCCCCTTTTTACACATTACGGCAAACAGGGTCCCCTTTTTATACATTACGGCAGACAGCGTCCCCTTTTTACACATTACGGCAGACAGCGTCCCCTTTTTTACACATTACGGCAGATAGTCCCCCTTTTTACACATTACGGCAGACAGCATCCCTTTTTTACACATTACGGCAGACTGCATCCCCCTTTTTACACATTACGGCAGACAGCGTCCCCTTTTTACACATTACGGCAGACTGCGTCCCCCTTTTTACACATTACGGCAGATAGCGTCCCCCTTTTTGCACATTACGTCAGACAGTATCCCCTTTTAACACATTACGTCAGACAGTGTCCCCCTTTTTACACATTCCAGCAGACAGCGTCCCCTTTTTTACATATTACGTCAGACAGTGTCCCCCTTTTTACACATTACGGCAGACAGCGTCCCCCATTTTACACATTACGGCAGATAGTCCCCCATTTTACACATTACGGCAGATAGTCCCCCTTTTTACACATTACGGCAGACAGCGTCCCCCTTTTAACATATTACAGCAGTCAGCATCCCCTTTTTTACACATTACAGCAGACAGAGTCCCCCTTTTTACACATTACGGCAGACTGCGTCCCCTTTTTACACATTACGGCAGACTGCGTCCCCCTTTTTATGCATTACGGCAGACTGCGCCCCTTTTTTACACATTACGTCAGACAGTGTCCCCCTTTTTACACATTATGGCAGACAGCATCCCCCTTTTTACACATTACAGCAGACAGCGTCCCCTTTTTACACATTATGTCAGACAGTGTCCCCCTTTTTACACATTCCGGCAGAAAGCATCCCCCTTTTTACACATTACTTCAGACAGTGTCCCCCTTTTTACACATTACGGCAGACAGCGTCCCCCTTTTTACACATTACGGCAAACAGGGTCCCCTTTTTATACATTACGGCAGACAGCGTCCCCTTTTTACACATTACGGCAGACAGCGTCCCCTTTTTTACACATTACGGCAGATAGTCCCCCTTTTTACACATTACGGCAGACAGCATCCCTTTTTTACACATTACGGCAGACTGCATCCCCCTTTTTACACATTACGGCAGACAGCGTCCCCTTTTTACACATTACGGCAGACTGCGTCCCCCTTTTTACACATTACGGCAGATAGCGTCCCCCTTTTTGCACATTACGTCAGACAGTATCCCCTTTTAACACATTACGTCAGACAGTGTCCCCCTTTTTACACATTCCAGCAGACAGCGTCCCCTTTTTTACATATTACGTCAGACAGTGTCCCCCTTTTTACACATTACGGCAGACAGCGTCCCCCATTTTACACATTACGGCAGATAGTCCCCCATTTTACACATTACGGCATATAGTCCCCCTTTTTACACATTACGGCAGACAGCGTCCCCCTTTTAACATATTACAGCAGTCAGCATCCCCTTTTTTACACATTACAGCAGACAGAGTCCCCCTTTTTACACATTACGGCAGACTGCGTCCCCTTTTTACACATTACGGCAGACTGCGTCCCCCTTTTTATGCATTACGGCAGACTGCGCCCCTTTTTTACACATTACGTCAGACAGTGTCCCCCTTTTTACACATTATGGCAGACAGCATCCCCCTTTTTACACATTACAGCAGACAGCGTCCCCTTTTTACACATTATGTCAGACAGTGTCCCCCTTTTTACACATTCCGGCAGAAAGCATCCCCCTTTTTACACATTACTTCAGACAGTGTCCCCCTTTTTACACATTACGGCAGACAGCGTCCCCCTTTTTACACATTATGGCAAACAGGGTCCCCTTTTTATACATTACGGCAGACAGCGTCCCCTTTTTACACATTACGGCAGACAGCGTCCCCTTTTTTACACATTACGGCAGATAGTCCCCCTTTTTACTAGAGATGTGCACTTGAAATTTTTCGGGTTTTGTGGTTTGGTTTTGGGTTCGGTTCCGCGGCCGTGTTTTGAATTCGACCGCGTTTTGGCAAAACCTCACAGAATTTTTTTTGTCGGATTCGGGTGTGTTTTGGATTCGGGTGGTTTTTTTCAAAAAAACCCTAAAAAACAGCTTAAATCATAGAATTTGGGGGTCATTTTGATCCCAAAGTATTATTAACCTCAAAAACCATAATTTCCACTCATTTTCAGTCTATTCTGAATACCTCACACCTCACAATATTATTTTTAGTCCTAAAATTTGCACCGAGGTAGCTGTGTGAGTAAGATAAGCGACCCTAGTGGCCGACACAAACACCGGGCCCATCTAGGAGTGGCACTGCAGTGTCACGCAGGATGGCCCTTCCAAAAAACACTCCCCAAACAGCACATGACGCAAAGAAAAAAAGAGGCGCAATGAGGTAGCTGTGTGAGTAAGCTAAGCGACCCTAGTGGCCGACACAAACACCGGGCCCATCTAGGAGTGGCACTGCAGTGTCACGCAGGATGGCCCTTCCAAAAAACACTCCCCAAACAGCACATGACGCAAAGAAAAAAAGAGGCGCAATGAGGTAGCTGTGTGAGTAAGATAAGCGACCCTAGTGGCCGACACAAACACCGGGCCCATCTAGGAGTGGCACTGCAGTGTCACGCAGGATGGCCCTTCCAAAAAACACTCCCCAAACAGCACATGACGCAAAGAAAAAAAGAGGCGCAATGAGGTAGCTGTGTGAGTAAGCTAAGCGACCCTAGTGGCCGACACAAACACCGGGCCCATCTAGGAGTGGCACTGCAGTGTCACGCAGGATGGCCCTTCCAAAAAACACTCCCCAAACAGCACATGACGCAAAGAAAAAAAGAGGCGCAATGAGGTAGCTGTGTGAGTAAGATAAGCGACCCTAGTGGCCGACACAAACACCGGGCCCATCTAGGAGTGGCACTGCAGTGTCACGCAGGATGGCCCTTCCAAAAAACCCTCCCCAAAAAGCACATGACGCAAAGAAAAAAAGAGGCGCAATGAGGTAGCTGTGTGAGTAAGCTAAGCGACCCTAGTGGCCGACACAAACACCGGGCCCATCTAGGAGTGGCACTGCAGTGTCACGCAGGATGGCCCTTCCAAAAAACACTCCCCAAACAGCACATGACGCAAAGAAAAAAAGAGGCGCAATGAGGTAGCTGTGTGAGTAAGATAAGCGACCCTAGTGGCCGACACAAACACCGGGCCCATCTAGGAGTGGCACTGCAGTGTCACGCAGGATGGCCCTTCCAAAAAACACTCCCCAAACAGCACTTGACGCAAAGAAAAAAAGAGGCGCAATGAGGTAGCTGTGTGAGTAAGATAAGCGACCCTAGTGGCCGACACAAACACCGGGCCCATCTAGGAGTGGCACTGCAGTGTCACGCAGGATGGCCCTTCCAAAAAACACTCCCCAAACAGCACATGACGCAAAGAAAAAAAGAGGCGCAATGAGGTAGCTGTGTGAGTAAGATAAGCGACCCTAGTGGCCGACACAAACACCGGGCCCATCTAGGAGTGGCACTGCAGTGTCACGCAGGATGGCCCTTCCAAAAAACACTCCCCAAACAGCACTTGACGCAAAGAAAAAAAGAGGCGCAATGAGGTAGCTGTGTGAGTAAGATAAGCGACCCTAGTGGCCGACACAAACACCGGGCCCATCTAGGAGTGGCACTGCAGTGTCACGCAGGATGGCCCTTCCAAAAAACACTCCCCAAACAGCACATGACGCAAAGAAAAAAAGAGGCGCAATGAGGTAGCTGTGTGAGTAAGATAAGCGACCCTAGTGGCCGACACAAACACCGGGCCCATCTAGGAGTGGCACTGCAGTGTCACGCAGGATGGCCCTTCCAAAAAACACTCCCCAAACAGCACATGACGCAAAGAAAAATTAAAGAAAAAAGAGGTGCAAGATGGAATTGTCCTTAGGCCCTCCCACCCACCCTTATGTTGTATAAACAGGACATGCACACTTTAACCAACCCATCATTTCAGTGACAGGGTCTGCCACACGACTGTGACTGAAATGACGGGTTGGTTTGGACCCCCACCAAAAAAGAAGCAATTAATCTCTCCTTGCACAAACTGGCTCTACAGAGGCAAGATGTCCACCTCATCATCATCCTCCGATATATCACCGTGTACATCCCCCTCCTCACAGATTATCAATTCGTCCCCACTGGAATCCACCATCTCAGCTCCCTGTGTACTTTGTGGAGGCAATTGCTGCTGGTCAATGTCTCCACGGAGGAATTGATTATAATTCATTTTAATGAACATCATCTTCTCCACATTTTCTGGAAGTAACCTCGTACGCCGATTGCTGACAAGGTGAGCGGCGGCACTAAACACTCTTTCGGAGTACACACTTGTGGGAGGGCAACTTAGGTAGAATAAAGCCAGTTTGTGCAAGGGCCTCCAAATTGCCTCTTTTTCCTGCCAGTATAAGTACGGACTGTGTGACGTGCCTACTTGGATGCGGTCACTCATATAATCCTCCACCATTCTTTCAATGGGGAGAGAATCATATGCAGTGACAGTAGACGACATGTCCGTAATCGTTGACAGGTCCTTCAGTCCGGACCAGATGTCAGCATCAGCAGTCGCTCCAGACTGCCCTGCATCACCGCCAGCGGGTGGGCTCGGAATTCTGAGCCTTTTCCTCGCACCCCCAGTTGCGGGAGAATGTGAAGGAGGAGATGTTGACAGGTCGCGTTCCGCTTGACTTGACAATTTTCTCACCAGCAGGTCTTTGAACCCCAGCAGACTTGTGTCTGCCGGAAAGAGAGATCCAAGGTAGGTTTTAAATCTAGGATCGAGCACGGTGGCCAAAATGTAGTGCTCTGATTTCAACAGATTGACCACCCGTGAATCCTTGTTAAGCGAATTAAGGGCTCCATCCACAAGTCCCACATGCCTAGCGGAATCGCTCCGTGTTAGCTCCTCCTTCAATGTCTCCAGCTTCTTCTGCAAAAGCCTGATGAGGGGAATGACCTGACTCAGGCTGGCAGTGTCTGAACTGACTTCACGTGTGGCAAGTTCAAAGGGCAGCAGAACCTTGCACAACGTTGAAATCATTCTCCACTGCGCTTGAGACAGGTGCATTCCACCTCCTATATCGTGCTGAATTGTATAGGCTTGAATGGCCTTTTGCTGCTCCTCCAACCTCTGAAGCATATATAGGGTTGAATTCCACCTCGTTACCACTTCTTGCTTCAGATGATGGCAGGGCAGGTTCAGGCGTTTTTGGTGTTGCTCCAGTCTTCTGTACGTGGTGCCTGTACGCCGAAAGTGTCCCGCAATTCTTCTGGCCACCGACAGCATCTCTTGCACGCCCCTGTCGTTTTTTAAAAAATTCTGCACCACCAAATTCAAGGTATGTGCAAAACATGGGACGTGCTGGAATTTGCCCAGATTTAATGCACACACAATATTGCTGGCGTTGTCCGATGCCACAAATCCACAGGAGAGTCCAATTGGGGTAAGCCATTCCGCGATGATCTTCCTCAGTTGCCGTAAGAGGTTTTCAGCTGTGTGCGTATTCTGGAAACCGGTGATACAAAGCGTAGCCTGCCTAGGAAAGAGTTGGCGTTTGCGAGATGCTGCTACTGGTGCCGCCGCTGCTGTTCTTGCGGCGGGAGTCCATACATCTACCCAGTGGGCTGTCACAGTCATATAGTCCTGACCCTGCCCTGCTCCACTTGTCCACATGTCCGTGGTTAAGTGGACATTGGGTACAGCTGCATTTTTTAGGACACTGGTGACTCTTTTTCTGAGGTCTGTGTACATTTTCGGTATCGCCTGCCTAGAGAAATGGAACCTAGATGGTATTTGGTACCGGGGACACAGTACCTCCAACAAGTCTCTAGTTGGCTCTGCAGTAATGATGGATACCGGAACCACGTTTCTCACCACCCAGGATGCCAAGGCCTCAGTTATCCGCTTTGCAGCAGGATGACTGCTGTGATATTTCATCTTCCTCGCAAAGGACTGTTGGACAGTCAATTGCTTGGTGGAAGTAGTAAAAGTGGTCTTACGATTTCCCCTCTGGGATGACCATCGACTCCCAGCAGCAACAACAGCAGCGCCAGCAGCAGTAGGCGTTACACGCAAGGATGCATCGGAGGAATCCCAGGCAGGAGAGGAATCGTCAGAATTGCCAGTGACATGGCCTGCAGGACTATTGGCATTCCTGGGGAAGGAGGAAATTGACACTGAGGGAGTTGGTGGGGTGGTTTGCGTGAGCTTGGTTACAAGAGGAAGGGATTTACTGGTCAGTGGACTGCTTCCGCTGTCGCCCAAAGTTTTTGAACTTGTCACTGACTTATTATGAATGCGCTGCAGGTGACGTATAAGGGAGGATGTTCCGAGGTGGTTAACGTCCTTACCCCTACTTATTACAGCTTGACAAAGGCAACACACGGCTTGACAAATGTTGTCCGCATTTCTGTTGAAATACTTCCACACCGAAGAGCTGATTTTTTTGGTATTTTCACCAGGCATGTCAACGGCCATATTCCTCCCACGGACAACAGGTGTCTCCCCGGGTGCCTGACTTAAACAAACCACCTCACCATCAGAATCCTCCTTGTCAATTTCCTCCCCAGCGCCAGCAACACCCATATCCTCCTCATCCTGGTGTACTTCAACACTGACATCTTCAATCTGACTATCAGGAACTGGACTGCGGGTGCTCCTTCCAGCACTTGCAGGGGGCGTGCAAATGGTGGAAGGCGCATGCTCTTCACGTCCAGTGTTGGGAAGGTCAGGCATCGCAACCGACACAATTGGACTCTCCTTGTGGATTTGGGATTTCGAAGAACGCACAGTTCTTTGCTGTGCTTTTGCCAGCTTGAGTCTTTTCATTTTTCTAGCGAGAGGCTGAGTGCTTCCATCCTCATGTGAAGCTGAACCACTAGCCATGAACATAGGCCAGGGCCTCAGCCGTTCCTTGCCACTCCGTGTGGTAAATGGCATATTGGCAAGTTTACGCTTCTCCACCGACAATTTTATTTTAGGTTTTGGAGTCCTTTTTTTACTGATATTTGGTGTTTTGGATTTTACATGCTCTGTACTATGACATTGGGTATCGGCCTTGGCAGACGACGTTGCTGGCATTTCATCGTCTCGGCCATGACTAGTGGCAGCAGCTTCAGCACGAGGTGGAAGTGGATCTTGATCTTTCCCTAATTTTGGAACCTCAACATTTTTGTTCTCCATATTTTAATAGGCACAACTAAAAGGCACCTCAGGTAAACAATGGAGATGGATGGATACTAGTATACTTATGGATGGACTGCCGAGTGCCGACACAGAGGTAGCTACAGCCGTGGACTACCGTACTGTGTCTGCTGCTAATATAGACTGGATGATAATGAGATGAAATCAATATATATGTATATATAATATCACTAGTACTGCAGCCGGACAGGTATATATATTTATTATGTAATGGCTGATGACGGACCTGCTGGACACTGTCAGCTCAGCAGCACCGCAGACTGCTACAGTAAGCTACTATAGTAGTATGTATAAAGAAGAAAGAAAAAAAAAACCACGGGTAGGTGGTATACAATTATGGATGGACTGCCGAGTGCCGACACAGAGGTAGCTACAGCCGTGGACTACCGTACTGTGTCTGCTGATAATATAGACTGGATGATAATGAGATGAAATCAATATATATGTATATATAATATCACTAGTACTGCAGCCGGACAGGTATATATATTTATTATGTAATGACTGATGACGGACCTGCTGGACACTGTCAGCTCAGCAGCACCGCAGACTGCTACAGTAAGCTACTATAGTAGTATGTATAAAGAAGAAAGAAAAGAAAAATCCACGGGTAGGTGGTATACAATTATGGATGGACTGCCGAGTGCCGACACAGAGGTAGCTACAGCCGTGGACTACCGTACTGTGTCTGCTGATAATATAGACTGGATGATAATGAGATGAAATCAATATATATGTATATATAATATCACTAGTACTGCAGCCGGACAGGTATATATATATTTATTATGTAATGACTGATGACGGACCTGCTGGACACTGTCAGCTCAGCAGCACCGCAGACTGCTACAGTAAGCTACTATAGTAGTATGTATAAAGAAGAAAGAAAAAAAAAACCACGGGTAGGTGGTATACAATTATGGATGGACTGCCGAGTGCCGACACAGAGGTAGCTACAGCCGTGGACTAACGTACTGTGTCTGCTGATAATATAGACTGGATGATAATGAGATGAAATCAATATATATATATATATATATATAATTATATAATATCACTAGTACTGCAGCCGGACAGGTATATATATTTATTATGTAATGACTGATGACGGACCTGCTGGACACTGTCAGCTCAGCAGCACCGCAGACTGCTACAGTAAGCTACTATAGTAGTATGTATAAAGAAGAAAGAAAAGAAAAAACCACGGGTAGGTGGTATACAATTATGGATGGACTGCCGAGTGCCGACACAGAGATAGCTACAGCCGTGGACTAACGTACTGTGTCTGCTGATAATATAGATTGGATGATAATGAGATGAAATCAATATATATGTATATATAATATCACTAGTGTTAGGCGCCGGGGTCCGCTCGTCGGTGCGGCCCGGCGCCTAGCAACCAGGGACGCCGTGCGCGTACAGCCGCCGGCTCCCTGGCAACGCTGGACGCCGGGCGCACGGAGCCGCTCAGACCCTAGCAACGGGGACGCCACGTTCGGGCCGCGTTCCCCGTTGCTGGGTCTTTTCTAATTTGTATTAATGGTGTGCTGGCCGTGCAGCATGCAAGCTGCACGGCATTACTTGTGATTACCCAGTCTGGCCCCTTCTTGGGGAGCTCACAGTTATAAGCACCCTTTGGATTTCTCACAGACGCCGGTGATAGCTTCCTGTTTGCCTGTGTCAGTTACAGAGAGTTTCCAGTCCTGCTCAATCCGGTTGTTCCTGTCCTCAGTGATCCTGTACTCGGAAGTTTGTCATCTATTCCTGGAGTCTGACCGAGCACCTTTAACATCCTGTGGTGTTCGTGAGTCGCGGCATAGCCGTGTGTTGTGGCTTGACCGCTTACTGTTTATTATTTTGTATCTTTGTGTTCTGGAGCTTTTGCGGAGGATTCCGCTCTCCCTGGTCCACTCTGGTGTCCAGCGGTGCTGGATAGGAGTGACGGATCAGTGGATCTTTGGTTGTCCTTTTCCCTGGCGGCTAGTCCGCACATACTTCTTTGGTTAAGTTAGTTAGCTTGTAACCCCTGGCCTGGTTGCTTAGTCAGAGGGCCCCTTGTTATCACCCTGTCTCGGATTTCCCTTTGTCTCCCATTAAGACCTGAGGGGGCATCGGGGTTGGGCAGACATAATCCGCCCTTCGAACGCGGCTGCCATGGGCTCAAGCAACCATAGTCTCGCAGGGGATTTCTGATAACACGGGCGAGACAACGGAGTTAGGGCGCCAGGGGTTACTAGGCTCTCCTGCTCCCACAAACCAGTATATCTTTCCTGTACTCAGACCTCTGCCATAAGATCTCCTCTGGTCTGGAGTACGGGAATCATAACAACTAGTACTGCAGCCGGACAGGTATATATATTTATTATGTAATGACTGATGACGGACCTGCTGGACACTGTCAGCTCAGCAGCACCGCAGACTGCTACAGTAAGCTACTATAGTAGTATGTATAAAGAAGAAAGAAAAAAAAAAAACCACGGGTAGGTGGTATACAATTATGGATGGACTGCCGAGTGCCGACACAGAGGTAGCTACAGCCGTGGACTACCGTACTGTGTCTGCTGATAATATAGACTGGATGATAATGAGATGAAATCAATATATATGTATATATAATATCACTAGTACTGCAGCCGGACAGGTATATATATTTATTATGTAATGACTGATGACGGACCTGCTGGACACTGTCAGCTCAGCAGCACCGCAGACTGCTACAGTAAGCTACTATAGTAGTATGTATAAAGAAGAAAGAAAAAAAAAAACCACGGGTAGGTGGTATACAATTATGGATGGACTGCCGAGTGCCGACACAGAGGTAGCTACAGCCGTGGACTAACGTACTGTGTCTGCTGATAATATAGACTGGATGATAATGAGATTAAATCAATATATATATATATATATATATATATAATTATATAATATCACTAGTACTGCAGCCGGACAGGTATATATATTTATTATGTAATGACTGATGACGGACCTGCTGGACACTGTCAGCTCAGCAGCACCGCAGACTGCTACAGTAAGCTACTATAGTAGTATGTATAAAGAAGAAAGAAAAGAAAAAAAACACGGGTAGGTGCTAGGTGGTATACAATATTATATATATATTATATACAATTATATATATATATATATATATATATATATTAAACTCATAAACTGGTGGTGATTATTAAACTGGTGGTCAGGTCACTGGTCACACTATCAGCAACTTGCAAGTAGTAGTCCTAAGCAGACAATCACAATATATATTATACTGGTGGTCAGTGTGGTCACAAACAATGGCAGTGTGGCACTCTGGCAGCAAAAGTGTGCACTGTACGTTATATGTACTCCTGAGTCCTGAGTCCTGCTCTCAGACTCTAACTGCTCCCCACTGTCAGTGTCTCCCCCACAAGTCAGATAATACAGTCACACTATCTCTATCACTTCAGCAAGTACTAGTAGTAGTAGTACTCCTCCTAATGCTCCCCAAAATTACTACTGTGTCTCTCTCTGTCTCACTCTCTTCTCGAATCTCTATAAACGGAGAGGATGCCAGCCACGTCCTCTCCCTATGAATCTCAATGCACGTGTGAAAATGGCGGCGACGCGCGGCTCCTTATATAGAATCCGAGTCTCGCGATAGAATCCGAGCCTCGCGAGAATCCAACAGCGTGATGATGACGTTCGGGCGCGCTCGGGTTAACCGAGCAAGGCGGGAAGCTCCGAGTCGCTCGGACCCGTGTAAAAAAAACTGAATTTCGGGCGGGTTCGGATTCCGAGGAACCGAACCCGCTCATCTCTACTTTTTACACATTACGGCAGACAGCGTCCCCCTTTTTACACATTACGGCAGACAGCGTCCCCCTTTTTACACATTACAGCAGTCAGCATCCCCCTTTTTACACATTACAGCAGACAGAGTCCCCCTTTTTACACATTACGGCAGACAGCGTCCCCTTTTACACATTACGGCAGACTGCGTCCCCTTTTTACACATTACAGCAGACTGCGTCCCCCTTTTTACACATTGCGGCAGACTTTGTCCCCCTTTTTACACTTTACAGCAGACAGCATCCCCTTTTTACACATTACAGCAGCCAGTCCTCCTTTTTACACATTACGGCAGACTGCGTCCCCCTTTTTACACATTACGGCAGACACCGTCCCCTTTTAACACATTACGGCAGACAGTGTCCCCCTTTTTACACATTACGGCAAACAGGGTCCCCTTTTTACACATTACGGCAGCCAGTCCCCTTTTTACACAATACGGAAGACAATGTCCATTTTTACACATTACGGCGGACAGATTCCCCTTTTTACACATTACGGCAGACAGCTTCCCCTTTTACACATTATGGCACACTGCGTCCCCCTTTTTAAACATTATGGCAGACAGTGTCCACCTTTTTACACATTACGGCAGACAGCATCCCCCTTTTTACACATTACGGCAAACAGGGTCCCCTTTTTTACACATTACGGCAGAAAGTCCCCCGTTTTACACATTACGGCAGATAGTCCCCCTTTTTACACATTACGGCAGACAGCATCCCCTTTTACACATTACGGCAGCCAGTCCCCCTTTTTACACATTGCGGCAGATAGTCCCCCTTTTTATGCATTACGGCAGACAGCGTCCCCTTCTTACACATTACGGCAGACAGTCCCCCTCTTTACACATTACGGCAGACAACGTCCCCTTTTTACACATTACGGCGGACAGATTCCCCTTTTTTACATATTACGGCAGACAGCTTCCCCTTTTTACACATTACGGCAGACTGCGTCCCCTTTTTACACATTACGGCAGACTGCGTCCCCCTTTTTAAACATTACGGCAGTGTCCCCCATTTTACACATTACGGCAGACAGCGTCCCCCTTTTTACACATTACGGCAAACAGGGTACCTTTTTACACATTATGGCAGACAGCATCCCCTTTTTTACACATTACGGCAGATAGTCCCCCGTTTTACACATTACGGTAGATAGTCCCCTTTTTTACACATTACGGCAGACTTTGTCCCCCTTTTTACACTTTACAGCAGACAGCATCCCCTTTTTACACATTACAGCAGCCAGTCCTCCTTTTTACACATTACGGCAGACTGCGTCCCCCTTTTTACACATTACGGCAGACACCGTCCCCTTTTTACACATTACGTCAGATAGTGTCCCCTTTTTACACATTACGGCAGACAGCGTCCCCCTTTTTACACATTACGGCAAACAGGGTCCCCTTTTTACACATTACGGCAGCCAGTCCCCCTTTTTACACAATACGGAAGACAATGTCCATTTTTACACATTACGGCGGACAGATTCCCCTTTTTACACATTACGGCAGACAGCTTCCCCTTTTACACATTATGGCACACTGCGTCCCCCTTTTTAAACATTATGGCAGACAGTGTCCACCTTTTTACACATTACGGCAGACAGCATCCCCCTTTTTACACATTACGGCAAACAGGGTCCCCTTTTTTACACATTACGGCAGAAAGTCCCCCGTTTTACACATTACGGCAGATAGTCCCCCTTTTTACACATTACGGCAGACAGCATCCCCTTTTACACATTACGGCAGCCAGTCCCCCTTTTTACACATTGCGGCAGATAGTCCCCCTTTTTATGCATTACGGCAGACAGCGTCCCCTTCTTACACATTACGGCAGCCAGTCCCCCTCTTTACACATTACGGCAGACAACGTCCCCTTTTTACACATTACGGCGGACAGATTCCCCTTTTTTACACATTACGGCGGACAGATTCCCCTTTTTTACACATTACGGCAGACAGCTTCCCCTTTTTACACATTACGGCAGACTGCGTCCCCCTTTTTAAACATTACGGCAGTGTCCCCCATTTTACACATTACGGCAGACAGCGTCCCCCTTTTTACACATTACGGCAAACAGGGTACCTTTTTACACATTATGGCAGACAGCATCCCCTTTTTTACACATTACGGCAGATAGTCCCCCGTTTTACACATTACGGTAGATAGTCCCCTTTTTTACACATTACGGCAGACAGCGTCCCCTTTTACACATTACGGCAGCCAGTCCCCCTTTTTACACATTACGGCAGACAGCGTCCCCTTTTTACACATTACAGCACACTGCGTCCCTTTTTTACACATTACGGCAGACTGCATCCCCCTTTTTACACATTACGGCAGATAGTCCCTGTTTTTACACATTACGACAGACAGCGTCTCCTTTTTACACATCATGGCAGCCAGTCCCCTTTTTACACACTACGGCAGTCAGCGTCCCCTTTTTACACATTACGGCAAACAGTGTCCCCCTTTTTACACATTACGACAGACAGCGTGCCCCTTTTTACACATTACGGCAGACAGCATCCCCTTTTTACACATTACGGCAGACTGCGTCCCATTTTTAAACATTACGGCAGACAGCATCCCCTTTTTACACATTACGGCTGATAGTCCCCCTTTTTACACATTACGGTAGATAGCCCCCCTTTTTACACATTACGGCAGACAGCATCCCTTTTTTACACATTACGGCAGACTGCATCCCCCTTTTTACACATTACGGCAGACAGCGTCCCCTTTTTACACATTACGGCAGACTGCGTCCCCCTTTTTACACATTACGGCAGATAGCGTCCCCCTTTTTGCACATTACGTCAGACAGTGTTCCCTTTTTACACATTACGTCAGACAGTGTCCCCCTTTTTACACATTCCATCAGACAGCGTCCCCTTTTTTACATATTACGTCAGACAGTGTCCCCCTTTTTACATATTACGGCAGACAGCGTCCCCCATTTTACACATTACGGCAGACTGCGTCCCCTTTTTTACACATTATGGCAGATAGTCCCCCATTTTACACATTACGGCAGATAGTCCCCCTTTTTACACATTACGGCAGACAGCGTCCACCTTTTAACATATTACAGCAGTCAGCATCCCCTTTTTTACACATTACAGCAGACAGAGTCCCCCTTTTTACACATTACGGCAGACAGCATCCCCTTTATACACATTACGGCAGACAGCGTCCCCTTTTTTACACATTACGGCAAATAGTCCCCCTTTTTACACATTACGGCAGACAGCGTCCCCCTTTTTACACATTACAGCAGTCAGCATCCCCTTTTTTACACATTACAGCAGACAGAGTCCCCCTTTTTACACATTACGGCAGACAGCGTCCCCTTTTTACACATTACGGCAGACTGCGTCCCCTTTTTACACATTACAGCAGACTGCGTCCCCCTTTTTACACATTACGGTAGACTGCGTCCCCTTTTTACACATTACGGCAGACAGTGTCTCCCTTTTTACACTTTACAGCAGACAGCATCCCCTTTTTACACATTACAGCAGCCAGTCCTCCTTTTTACACATTACGGCAGACAGCGTCCCCCTTTTTACTCATTACGGCAGACACCGTCCCCTTTTTACACATTACGTCAGATAGTGTCCCCTTTTTACACATTACGGCAAACAGCGTCCCCCTTTTTACACATTACGGCAAACAGGGTCCCCTTTTTACACATTACGGCAGCCAGTCCCCCTTTTTACACAATACGGCAGACAATGTCCATTTTTACACATTACTGCGGACAGATTCCCCTTTTTACACATTACGGCAGACAGCTTCCCCTTTTTACACATTACGGCAGACAGCTTCCCCTTTTTACACATTATGGCACACTGCGTCCCCCTTTTTAAACATTATGGCAGACAGTCTCCACCTTTTTACACATTACGGCAGACAGCATCCCCCTTTTTACACATTACGGCAAACAGGGTCCCCTTTTTTACACATTACGGCAGAAAGTCCCCCGTTTTACACATTACGGCAGATAGTCCCCCTTTTTACACATTACGGCAGACAGCATCCCCTTTTACACATTACGGCAGCCAGTCCCCCTTTTTACACATTGCGGCAGATAGTCCCCCTTTTTATACATTACGGCAGACAGCGTCCCCTTTTTACACATTACGGCAGACTGCGTCCCCTTTTTACACATTACAGCAGACTGCGTCCCCCTTTTTACACATTACGGTAGACTGCGTCCCCTTTTTACACATTACGGCAGACAGTGTCTCCCTTTTTACACTTTACAGCAGACAGCATCCCCTTTTTACACATTACAGCAGCCAGTCCTCCTTTTTACACATTACGGCAGACAGCGTCCCCCTTTTTACTCATTACGGCAGACACCGTCCCCTTTTTACACATTACGTCAGATAGTGTCCCCTTTTTACACATTACGGCAGACAGCGTCCCCCTTTTTACACATTACGGCAAACAGGGTCCCCTTTTTACACATTACGGCAGCCAGTCCCCCTTTTTACACAATACGGCAGACAATGTCCATTTTTACACATTACGGCGGACAGATTCCCCTTTTTACACATTACGGCAGACAGCTTCCCCTTTTTACACATTACGGCAGACAGCTTCCCCTTTTTACACATTATGGCACACTGCGTCCCCCTTTTTAAACATTATGGCAGACAGTCTCCACCTTTTTACACATTACGGCAGACAGCATCCCCCTTTTTACACATTACGGCAAACAGGGTCCCCTTTTTTACACATTACGGCAGAAAGTCCCCCGTTTTACACATTACGGCAGACTGCGTCCCCCTTTTTACACATAACGGCAGATAGCGTCCCCCTTTTTGCACATTACGGCAGCCAGTCCCCCTTTTTACACATTGCGGCAGACAGTGTCCCCCTTTTTACACATTCCAGCAGACAGCGTCCCCTTTTTTACATATTACGTCAGACAGT
The DNA here is from genome assembly GCF_028390025.1 of Pseudophryne corroboree. Lineage (NCBI taxonomy): Eukaryota > Metazoa > Chordata > Amphibia > Anura > Myobatrachidae > Pseudophryne > Pseudophryne corroboree. Next base: position 40,147,814 of record NC_086445.1, on the reverse strand, counting down.
GTCCCCCTTTTTACACATTACGGCAGACTGCGTCCCCTTTTTTACACATTATGGCAGATAGTCCTCCATTTTACACATTACGGCAGATAGTCCCCCTTTTTACACATTACGGCAGACAGCGTCCCCCTTTTAACATATTACAGCAGTCAGCATCCCCTTTTTTACACATTACAGCAGACAGAGTCCCCCTTTTTACACATTACGGCAGACAGCATCCCCTTTATACACATTACGGCAGACAGCGTCCCCTTTTTTACACATTACGGCAAATAGTCCCCCTTTTTACACATTACGGCAGACAGCGTCCCCCTTTTTACACATTACAGCAGTCAGCATCCCCTTTTTTACACATTACAGCAGACAGAGTCCCCCTTTTTACACATTATGGCAGACAGCGTCCCCTTTTTACACATTACGGCAGACTGCGTCCCCTTTTTACACATTACAGCAGACTTCGTCCCCCTTTTTACACATTACGGTAGACTGCGTCCCCTTTTTACACATTACGGCAGACAGTGTCCCCCTTTTTACACTTTACAGCAGACAGCATCTCCTTTTTACACATTACAGCAGCCAGTCCTCCTTTTTACACATTACGGCAGACTGCGTCCCCCTTTTTACTCATTACGGCAGACACCGTCCCCTTTTTACACATTACGTCAGATAGTGTCCCCTTTTTACACATTACGGCAGACAGCGTCCCCCTTTTCACACATTACGGCAAACAGGGTCCCCTTTTTACACATTACGGCAGCCAGTCCCCCTTTTTACACAATACGGCAGACAATGTCCATTTTTACACATTACTGCGGACAGATTCCCCTTTTTACACATTACGGCAGACAGCTTCCCCTTTTTACACATTATGGCACACTGCGTCCCCCTTTTTAAACATTATGGCAGACAGTGTCCACCTTTTTACACATTACGGCAGACAGCATCCCCCTTTTTACACATTACGGCAAACAGGGTCCCCTTTTTTACACATTACGGCAGAAAGTCCCCCGTTTTACACATTATGGCAGATAGTCCCCCTTTTTACACATTACGGCAGACAGCATCCCCTTTTACACATTACGGCAGCCAGTCCCCCTTTTTACACATTGCGGCAGATAGTCCCCCTTTTTATACATTACGGCAGACAGCGTCCCCTTTTTACACATTACGGCAGCCAGTCCCCCTCTTTACACATTACGGCAGACAACGTCCCCTTTTTACACATTACGGCGGACAGATTCCCCTTTTTTACACATTACGGCAGACAGCTTCCCCTTTTTACACATTACGGCAGACTGCGTCCCCTTTTTACACATTACGGCAGACTGCGTCCCCCTTTTTAAACATTACGGCAGTGTCCCCCATTTTACACATTACGGCAGACAGCGTCCCCCTTTTTACACATTACGGCAAACAGGGTACCTTTTTACACATTATGGCAGACAGCATCCCCTTTTTTTGACACATTACGGCATATAGTCCCCCGTTTTACACATTACGGTAGATAGTCCCCTTTTTTACACATTACGGCAGACAGCATCCCCTTTTACACATTACGGCAGCCAGTCCCCCTTTTTACACATTACGGCAGACAGCGTCCCCTTTTTACACATTACAGCACACTGCGTCCCTTTTTTACACATTACGGCAGACTGCATCCCCCTTTTTACACATTACGGCAGATAGTCCCTGTTTTTACACATTACGACAGACAGCGTCTCCTTTTTACAGATCATGGCAGCCTGTCCCCTTTTTACACACTATGGCAGTCAGCGTCCCCTTTTTACACATTACGGCAAACAGTGTCCCCCTTTTTACACATTACGGCAGACAGCGTGCCCCTTTTTACACATTACGGCAGACAGCATCCCCTTTTTACACATTACGGCAGACTGCGTCCCATTTTTAAACATTACGGCAGACAGCATCCCCTTTTTACACATTATGGCTGATAGTCCCCCTTTTTACACATTACGATAGATAGCCCCCTTTTTACACATTACGGCAGACAGCATCCCTTTTTTACACATTACGGCAGACTGCATCCCCCTTTTTACACATAACGGCAGACAGCGTCCCCTTTTTACACATTACGGCAGACTGCGTCCCCCTTTTTACACATTACGGCAGATAGCGTCCCACTTTTTGCACATTACGTCAGACAGTGTCCCCTTTTTACACATTACGTCAGACAGTGTCCTCCTTTTTACACATTCCAGCAGACAGCGTCCCCTTTTTTACATATTACGTCAGACAGTGTCCCCCTTTTTACACATTACGGCAGACTGCGTCCCCTTTTTTACACATTATGGCAGATAGTCCTCCATTTTACACATTACGGCAGATAGTCCCCCTTTTTACACATTACGGCAGACAGCGTCCCCCTTTTAACATATTACAGCAGTCAGCATCCCCTTTTTTACACATTACAGCAGACAGAGTCCCTTTTTTTACACATTACGGCAGACAGCATCCCCTTTATACACATTACGGCAGACAGCGTCCCCTTTTTTACACATTACGGCAAATAGTCCCCCTTTTTACACATTACGGCAGACAGCGTCCCCCTTTTTACACATTACAGCAGTCAGCATCCCCTTTTTTACACATTACAGCAGAGTCCCCCTTTTTACACATTACGGCAGACAGCGTCCCCTTTTTACACATTACGGCAGACTGCGTCCCCTTTTTACACATTACAGCAGACTGCGTCCCCCTTTTTACACATTACGGTAGACTGCGTCCCCTTTTTACACATTACGGCAGACAGTGTCCCCCTTTTTACACTTTACAGCAGACAGCATCTCCTTTTTACACATTACAGCAGCCAGTCCTCCTTTTTACACATTACGGCAGACTGCGTCCCCCTTTTTACTCATTACGGCAGACACCGTCCCCTTTTTACACATTACGTCAGATAGTGTCCCCTTTTTACACATTACGGCAGACAGCGTCCCCCTTTTCACACATTACGGCAAACAGGGTCCCCTTTTTACACATTACGGCAGCCAGTCCCCCTTTTTACACAATACGGCAGACAATGTCCATTTTTACACATTACTGCGGACAGATTCCCCTTTTTACACATTGCGGCAGACAGCTTCCCCTTTTTACACATTACGGCAGACAGCTTCCCCTTTTTACACATTATGGCACACTGCGTCCCCCTTTTTAAACATTATGGCAGACAGTGTCCACCTTTTTACACATTACGGCAGACAGCATCCCCCTTTTTACACATTACGGCAAACAGGGTCCCCTTTTTTACACATTACGGCAGAAAGTCCCCCGTTTTACATATTACGGCAGATAGTCCCCCTTTTTACACATTACGGCAGACAGCATCCCCTTTTACACATTACGGCAGCCAGTCCCCCTTTTTACACATTGTGGCAGATAGTCCCCCTTTTTATACATTACGGCAGAAAGCGTCCCCTTTTTACACATTACGGCAGCCAGTCCCCCTCTTTACACATTACGGCAGACAGCGTCCCCTTTTTACACATTACGGCGGACAGCTTCCCCTTTTTACACATTACGGCAGACTGCGTCCCCTTTTTACACATTACGGCAGACTGCGTCCCCCTTTTTAAACATTACGGCAGTGTCCCCCATTTTACACATTACGGCAGACAGCGTCCCCCTTTTTACACATTACGGCAAACAGGGTACCTTTTTACACATTATGGCAGACAGCATCCCCTTTTTTTGACACATTACGGCATATAGTCGCCCGTTTTACACATTACGGTAGATAGTCCCCTTTTTTACACATTACGGCAGACAGCGTCCCCTTTTACACATTACGGCAGCCAGTCCCCCTTTTTACACATTACGGCAGACAGCGTCCCCTTTTTACACATTACAGCACACTGCGTCCCTTTTTTACACATTACGGCAGACTGCATCCCCCTTTTTACACATTACGGCAGATAGTCCCCGTTTTTACACATTACGACAGACAGCGTCTCCTTTTTACACATTATGGCAGCCAGTCCCCTTTTTACACATTACGGCAGACTGCGTCCTTCTTTTTACACACTACGGCAGTCAGCATCCCCTTTTTACACATTACGGCAAACAGTGTCCCCTTTTTACACATTACGGCAGACAGCGTGCCCCTTTTTACACATTACGGCAGACAGCATCCCCTTTTTACACATTACGGCAGACTGCGTCCCATTTTTACACATTACGGCAGACAGCATCCCCTTTTTACACATTACGGCTGATAGTCCCCCTTTTTACACATTACGGCAGATAGCCCCCCTTTTTACACATTACGGCAGACAGCATCCCTTTTTTACACATTACGGCAGACTGCATCCCCCTTTTTACACATTACGGCAGACAGCGTCCCCTTTTTACACATTACGGCAGACTGCGTCCCCCTTTTTACACATTACGTCAGACAGTGTCCCTCTTTTTACACATTCCAGCAGACAGCGTCCCCTTTTTTACATATGACGTCAGACAGTGTCCCCCTTTTTACACATTACGGCAGACAGCGTCCCCCATTTTACACATTACGGCAGACAGCATCCCCTTTTTTACACATTATGGCAGATAGTCCCCCATTTTACACATTACGGCAGATAGTCCCCCTTTTTACACATTACGGCAGACAGCGTCCCCCTTTTAACATATTACAGCAGTCAGCATCCCTTTTTTACACATTACAGCAGACAGAGTCCCCCATTTTACACATTACAGCAGACAGAGTCCCCCTTTTTACACATTACGGCAGACTGCGTCCCCTTTTTATGCATTACGGCAGTCTGCGCCCCTTTTTTACACATTACGTCAGACAGTGTCCCCCGTTTTACACATTATGGCAGACAGCATCCCCCTTTTTACACATTACGGCAGACAGCGTCCCCTTTTTACACATTATGTCAGACAGTGTCCCCCTTTTTACACATTCCGGCAGACAGCATCCCCCTTTTTACACATTATGTCAGACAGTGTCCCCCTTTTTACACATTACGGCAGACAGCGTCCCCCTTTTTACACATTACGGCAAGCAGGGTCCCCTTTTTACACATTATGGCAGACAGCGTCCCCTTTTTACACATTACGGCAGACAGCGTCCCCTTTTTTACACATTACGGCAGATAGTCCCCCGTTTTACACATTACGGCAGATAGTCCCCCTTTATACACATTACGGCAGACAGCGTCCCCCTTTTTACACATTAGAAAGAATAGATAGATAGATAGATATGCCACTGAAGAGGTGAAATGCCTCTGGCTTTGGGCCCCTTGACAGCAGTGGGCCCCAGTGCAAGGTACTGCTTGCACAGGCGGTAGTTCCGCCACTGGCTGTGTTCTCTGTGATAATCCATGTTAATAAACGTTCAAAAGTACATAAAATTGACTTTAAAGCTGCATATCTAACATTAAAAATAAATATTTAAAAGTGGGATTAAAAAACCTCACAGTGATTAAAATGATTCTAGGGAATATTAGGCAGTGGCCACTTTCAAGACGAATTGTAAAGAAAAAATATTCAGTACTCATAACTGAACACTGGAGGGTAGTACGGTATTTCATTACAAGTACAGGCAGCATTACAAGCGCAGCAGTGTGATGTGCCGGGCGGACACTAGAGGGCGCTGTGCTATATGAAGATGAGTTTGGAGTTCTCACAAATCTCAGTAATGTTACTTTGTTGATCAACTTTTCCTTTTCCTCGATAGCCCTGATTAGACCTTATTCTGTAGCTGCCATGTGACAGTCATCATGAAGCCAGAATAAACGGCAAAAAGAGGAAAGAAATATATCAAGTGCGGACATTAACCACAATGTGATCCTTAAACGAGGCACTTCATATTCACTTCTTATTCCTGCTCCAGCTTCTTATTCACTTCTTATTCCTGCTCCAGCTTATTCACTTCTTATTCCTGCTCCAGCTTCTTATACCCCTTTCACACCGCACAAATAACCCGGTATCGACCCGGCATATTGCCGGGTCGACACGGGTCAGTGTGCGGTGTGAAACCACCATGTCGGATTTCCCGGGTCGCCTAACCTGGTAATTCAAACCGGGTTATAAGCAGCGTTATGTAAACGGATTCCCAGCTCGAGAAGATCAGGGACCCGTGTACCAAATAGGGAGAGGCAGCGCTGAGAAGAGCTCATCCCCGAGCGCCGCCTCCGCCCACACCGCCGGCTCCACCCCCTGCCACTGTGGCAACCGACCCGGCAATATGCCAGGTCTGGAAGCCAGCAGAAGAGGTAGGAGAGTCTCCAATGCCTGATCCCATCGGGGAAGGACCTGTTTCCAATTCCCGGTGGGATCCGGCATTGGAGATGTGAAAAGGGTAATATTCACTTCTTATTCCTCCTCCAGCTTCTTATTCACTTCTTATTCCTGCTCCAGCTCCTTATTCACTTCTTATCCCGCCTCCAGCTTCTTATTCACTTCTTATTCCTGCTCCAGCTTCTTATTCACTACTTATTCCTGCTCCAGCTTCTTATTCACTTCTTATTCCTACTCCAGCTTCTTATTCACTTCTTATTCCTGCTCCAGCTCCTTATTCACTTCTTATTCCTGCTCCAGCTCCTTATTCACTTTTTGTTTCTCCTCCAGCTTCTTATTCACTTCTTATCCCTCCTCCAGCTTCTTATTCACTTCTTATTCCTGCTCCAGCTTCTTATTCACGTCTTATTCCTGCTCCAGCTTCTTATTCACTTCTTATTCCTCCTCTAGCTTCTTATTCACTTCTTATTCCTCCTCCAGCTTCTTATTCACGTCTTATTCCTGCTCCAGCTTCTTATTCACTTCTTATTCCTCCTCTAGCTTCTTATTCACTTCTTATTCCTCCTCCAGCTTCTTATTCACGTCTTATTCCTGCTCCAGCTTCTTATTCACTTCTTGTTCCTCCTCCAGCTCCTTATTCACTTCTTATCCCTCCTCCAGCTTCTTATTCACTTCTTGTTCCTCCTCCAGCTCCTTATTCACTTCTTATTCCTCCTCCAGCTTCTTATTCACTTCTTATCCCTCCTCCAGCTTCTTATTCACTTCTTATTCCTGCTCCAGCTCCTTATTCACTTCTTATTCCTGCTCCAGCTCCTTATTCACTTCTTATTCCTCCTCCAGCTTCTTATTCACGTCTTATTCCTGCTCCAGCTTCTTATTCACTTCTTATTCCTGCTCCAGCTCCTTATTCACTTCTTATTCCTGCTCCAGCTCCTTATTCACTTTTTGTTTCTCCTCCAGCTTCTTATTCACTTCTTATCCCTCCTCCAGCTTCTTATTCACTTCTTATTCCTGCTCCAGCTTCTTATTCACTTCTTGTTCCTCCTCCAGCTTCTTATTCACTTCTTATCCCTCCTCCAGCTTCTTATTCACTTCTTATTCCTGCTCCAGCTCCTTATTCACTTCTTATTCCTGCTCCAGCTCCTTATTCACGTCTTATTCCTGCTCCAGCTTCTTATTCACTTCTTATTCCTGCTCCAGCTTCTTATTCACTTCTTATTCCTACTCCAGCTTCTTATTCACTTCTTATTCCGGCTCCAGCTCCTTATTCACTTCTTATTCCTGCTCCAGCTCCTTATTCACGTCTTATTCCTGCTCCAGCTCCTTATTCACTTCTTATCCCTCCTCCAGCTTCTTATTCACTTCTTATTCCTGCTCCAGCTTCTTATTCACTTCTTATCCCTCCTCCAGCTTCTTATTCACTTCTTATTCCTCCTCTAGCTTCTTATTCACTTCTTATTCCTCCTCCAGCTTCTTATTCACTTCTTGTTCCTCCTCCAGCTTCTTATTCACTTCTTATTCCTGCTCCAGCTTCTTATTCACTTCTTGTTCCTCCTCCAGCTTCTTATTCACTTCTTATTCCTGCTCCAGCTTCTTATTCACTTCTTATTCCTGCTCCAGCTCCTTATTCACTTCTTATTCCTGCTCCAGCTCCTTATTCACGTCTTATTCCTGCTCCAGCTTCTTATTCACTTCTTATTCCTGCTCCAGCTTCTTATTCACGTCTTATTCCTGCTCCAGCTCCTTATTCACTTCTTATCCCTCCTCCAGCTTCTTATTCACTTCTTATTCCTGCTCCAGCTCCTTATTCACTTCTTATTCCTGCTCCAGCTCCTTATTCACGTCTTATTCCTGCTCCAGCTTCTTATTCACTTCTTATTCCTGCTCCAGCTTCTTATTCACGTCTTATTCCTGCTCCAGCTCCTTATTCACTTCTTATTCCTGCTTCAGCTTCTTATTCACTTCTTATTCCTGCTTCAGCTCCTTATTCACTTCTTATTCCTGATCCAGCTCCTTATTCACTTCTTATTCCTGCTCCAGCTCCTTATTCACTTCTTATTCCTGTTCCAGCTCCTTATTCACTTCTTATTCCTGCTCCAGCTTCTTATTCACTTCTTATTCCTGCTCCAGCTTCTTATTCACTTCTTTTTCCTGTTCCAGCTCCTTATTTACTTATTACTCCTGCTCCAGCTCCTTATTCACTTCTTATTTTTGCTTCATCTCCTTATTCACGTCTTATTCCTGCTCCAGCTTCTTATTCACTTCTTATTCCTGCTCCAGCTTCTTATTCACTTCTTATTTTTGCTTCATCTCCTTATTCACGTCTTATTCCTGCTCCAGCTTCTTATTCACTTCTTATTCCTGCTCCAGCTTCTTATTCACTTCTTATTCCTGCTCCAGCTTCTTATTCACTTCTTATTCCTGCTCCAGCTTCTTATACCCCTTTCACACCGCACAAATAACCCGGTATCGACCCGGCATATTGCCGGGTCGACACGGGTCAGTGTGCGGTGTGAAACCACCATGTCGGATTTCCCGGGTCGCCTAACCTGGTAATTCAAACCAGGTTATAAGCAGCGTTATGTAAACGGATTCCCAGCTCGAGAAGATCAGGGACCCGTGTACCAAATAGGGAGAGGCAGCGCTGAGAAGAGCTCATCCCCGAGCGCCGCCTCCTACCACACCGCCGGCTCCACCCCCTGCCACTGTGGCAACCGACCCGGCAATATGCCAGGTCTGGAAGCCAGCAGAAGAGGTAGGAGAGTCTCCAATGCCTGATCCCATCGGGGAAGGACCTGTTTCCAATTCCCGGTGGGATCCGGCATTGGAGATGTGAAAAGGGTAATATTCACTTCTTATTCCTCCTCCAGCTTCTTATTCACTTCTTATTCCTGCTCCAGCTCCTTATTCACTTCTTATCCTGCCTCCAGCTTCTTATTCACTTCTTATTCCTGCTCCAGCTTCTTATTCACTACTTATTCCTCCTCCAGCTTCTTATTCACTTCTTATTCCTGCTCCAGCTCCTTATTCACTTCTTATCCCGCCTCCAGCTTCTTATTCACTTCTTATTCCTGCTCCAGCTTCTTATTCACTTCTTATTCCTACTCCAGCTTCTTATTCACTTCTTATTCCTGCTCCAGCTCCTTATTCACTTCTTATTCCTGCTCCAGCTCCTTATTCACTTTTTGTTTCTCCTCCAGCTTCTTATTCACTTCTTATTCCTGCTCCAGCTTCTTATTCACTTCTTATTCCTGCTCCAGCTTCTTATTCACTTCTTATTCCTCCTCTAGCTTCTTATTCACTTCTTATTCCTCCTCCAGCTTCTTATTCACTTCTTGTTCCTCCTCCAGCTTCTTATTCACTTCTTATCCCTCCTCCAGCTTCTTATTCACTTCTTATTCCTGCTCCAGCTCCTTATTCACTTCTTATTCCTGCTCCAGCTCCTTATTCACGTCTTATTCCTGCTCCAGCTTCTTATTCACTTCTCATTCCTGCTCCAGCTTCTTATTCACGTCTTATTCCTGCTCCAGCTCCTTATTCACTTCTTATTCCTGCTTCAGCTTCTTATTCATTTCTTATTCCTGCTTCAGCTCCTTATTCACTTCTTATTCCTCCTCCAGCTCCTTATTCACTTCTTATTCCTGCTCCAGCTTCTTATTCACTTCTTATTCCTGCTCCAGCTTCTTATTCACTTCTTTTTCCTGTTCCAGCTCCTTATTTACTTATTACTCCTGCTCCAGCTTCTTACTTCTTATTCCTCCTCCAGCTTCTTATTCACTTCTTATTCCTCCTCCAGCTTCTTATTCACTTCTTATTCCTGCTCCAGCTTCTTATTCACTTCTTATTTTTGCTTCATCTCCTTATTCACGTCTTATTCCTGCTCCAGCTTCTTATTCACTTCTTATTCCTGCTCCAGCTTCTTATTCACTTCTTATTCCTGCTCCAGCTTATTCACTTCTTATTCCTGCTCCAGCTTCTTATACCCCTTTCACACCGCACAAATAACCCGGTATCGACCCGGCATATTGCCGGGTCGACACGGGTCAGTGTGCGGTGTGAAACCACCATGTCGGATTTCCCGGGTCGCCTAACCTGGTAATTCAAACCGGGTTATAAGCAGCGTTATGTAAACGGATTCCCAGCTCGAGAAGATCAGGGACCCGTGTACCAAATAGGGAGAGGCAGCGCTGAGAAGAGCTCATCCCCGAGCGCCGCCTCCGCCCACACCGCCGGCACCACCCCCTGCCACTGTGGCAACCGACCCGGCAATATGCCAGGTCTGGAAGCCAGCAGAAGAGGTAGGAGAGTCTCCAATGCCTGATCCCATCGGGGAAGGACCTGTTTCCAATTCCCGGTGGGATCCGGCATTGGAGATGTGAAAAGGGTAATATTCACTTCTTATTCCTCCTCCAGCTTCTTATTCACTTCTTATTCCTGCTCCAGCTCCTTATTCACTTCTTATCCCGCCTCCAGCTTCTTATTCACTTCTTATTCCTGCTCCAGCTTCTTATTCACTACTTATTCCTCCTCCAGCTTCTTATTCACTTCTTATTCCTGCTCCAGCTCCTTATTCACTTCTTATCCCGCCTCCAGCTTCTTATTCACTTCTTGTTCCTGCTCCAGCTTCTTATTCACTTCTTATTCCTGCTCCAGCTCCTTATTCACTTCTTATTCCTGCTCCAGTTCCTTATTCACTTTTTGTTTCTCCTCCAGCTTCTTATTCACTTCTTATCCCTCCTCCAGCTTCTTATTCACTTCTTATTCCTGCTCCAGCTTCTTATTCACTTCTTATTCCTGCTCCAGCTTCTTATTCACTTCTTATTCCTGCTCCAGCTTCTTATTCACTTCTTATTCCTGCTCCAGCTTCTTATTCACTTCTTATTCCTCCTCTAGCTTCTTATTCACTTCTTATTTCTCCTCCAGCTCCTTATTCACTTCTTATTCCTGCTCCAGCTTCTTATTCACTTCTTGTTCCTCCTCCAGCTTCTTATTCACTTCTTATCCCTCCTCCAGCTTCTTATTCACTTCTTATTCCTGCTCCAGCTCCTTATTCACTTCTTATTCCTGCTCCAGCTCCTTATTCACGTCTTATTCCTGCTCCAGCTTCTTATTCACTTCTTATTCCTGCTCCAGCTTCTTATTCACGTCTTATTCCTGCTCCAGCTCCTTATTCACTTCTTATTCCTGCTTCAGCTTCTTATTCACTTCTTATTCCTGCTTCAGCTCCTTATTCACTTCTTATTCCTCCTCCAGCTCCTTATTCACTTCTTATTCCTGCTCCAGCTCCTTATTAACTTCTTATTCCTGTTCCAGCTCCTTATTCACTTCTTATTCCTGCTCCAGCTTCTTATTCACTTCTTATTCCTGCTCCAGCTTCTTATTCACTTCTTTTTCCTGTTCCAGCTCCTTATTTACTTATTACTCCTGCTCCAGCTTCTTACTTCTTATTCCTCCTCCAGCTTCTTATTCACTTCTTATTCCTCCTCCAGCTTCTTATTCACTTCTTATTCCTGCTCCAGCTTCTTATTCACTTCTTATTTTTGCTTCATCTCCTTATTCACGTCTTATTCCTGCTCCAGCTTCTTATTCACTTCTTATTCCTCCTCCAGCTTCTTATTCACTTCTTATTCCTGCTCCAGCTCCTTATTCACTTTTTGTTCCTCCTCCAGCTTCTTATTCACTTCTTATCCCTCCTCCAGCTTCTTATTCACTTCTTATTCCTACTCCAGCTTCTTGTTCACTTCTTATTCCTGCTCCAGCTTCTTATTCACTTCTTATTCCTGCTTCTTTTTCACTCCTTATTCCTGCTCCAGCTTCTTATTCACTTCTTATTCCTGCTCCAGCTTCTTATTCACTTCTTTTTCCTGTTCCAGCTCCTTATTTACTTATTACTCCTGCTCCAGCTTCTTACTTCTTATTCCTCCTCCAGCTTCTTATTCACTTCTTATTCCTCCTCCAGCTTCTTATTCACTTCTTATTCCTGCTCCAGCTTCTTATTCACTTCTTATTTTTGCTTCATCTCCTTATTCACGTCTTATTCCTGCTCCAGCTTCTTATTCACTTCTTATTCCTGCTCCAGCTTCTTATTCACTTCTTATTCCTGCTCCAGCTTCTTATACCCCTTTCTCACCGCACAAATAACCCGGTATCGACCCGGCATATTGCCGGGTCGACACGGGTCAGTGTGCGGTGTGAAACCACCATGTCGGATTTCCCGGGTCGCCTAACCTGGTAATTCAAACCAGGTTATAAGCAGCGTTATGTAAACGGATTCCCAGCTCGAGAAGATCAGGGACCCGTGTACCAAATAGGGAGAGGCAGCGCTGAGAAGAGCTCATCCCCGAGCGCCGCCTCCGCCCACACCGCCGGCTCCACCCCCTGCCACTGTGGCAACCGACCCGGCAATATGCCAGGTCTGGAAGCCAGCAGAAGAGGTAGGAGAGTCTCCAATGCCTGATCCCATCGGGGAAGGACCTGTTTCCAATTCCCGGTGGGATCCGGCATTGGAGATGTGAAAAGGGTAATATTCACTTCTTATTCCTCCTCCAGCTTCTTATTCACTTCTTATTCCTGCTCCAGCTCCTTATTCACTTCTTATCCTGCCTCCAGCTTCTTATTCACTTCTTATTCCTGCTCCAGCTTCTTATTCACTACTTATTCCTCCTCCAGCTTCTTATTCACTTCTTATTCCTGCTCCAGCTCCTTATTCACTTCTTATCCCGCCTCCAGCTTCTTATTCACTTCTTATTCCTGCTCCAGCTTCTTATTCACTTCTTATTCCTACTCCAGCTTCTTATTCACTTCTTATTCCTGCTCCAGCTCCTTATTCACTTCTTATTCCTGCTCCAGCTCCTTATTCACTTTTTGTTTCTCCTCCAGCTTCTTATTCACTTCTTATCCCTCCTCCAGCTTCTTATTCACTTCTTATTCCTGCTCCAGCTTCTTATTCACTTCTTATTCCTCCTCTAGCTTCTTATTCACTTCTTATTCCTCCTCCAGCTTCTTATTCACTTCTTGTTCCTCCTCCAGCTTCTTATTCACTTCTTATCCCTCCTCCAGCTTCTTATTCACTTCTTATTCCTGCTCCAGCTCCTTATTCACGTCTTATTCCTGCTCCAGCTTCTTATTCACTTCTCATTCCTGCTCCAGCTTCTTATTCACGTCTTATTCCTGCTCCAGCTCCTTATTCACTTCTTATTCCTGCTTCAGCTTCTTATTCATTTCTTATTCCTGCTTCAGCTCCTTATTCACTTCTTATTCCTCCTCCAGCTCCTTATTCACTTCTTATTCCTGCTCCAGCTTCTTATTCACTTCTTATTCCTGCTCCAGCTTCTTATTCACTTCTTTTTCCTGTTCCAGCTCCTTATTTACTTATTACTCCTGCTCCAGCTTCTTACTTCTTATTCCTCCTCCAGCTTCTTATTCACTTCTTATTCCTCCTCCAGCTTCTTATTCACTTCTTATTCCTGCTCCAGCTTCTTATTCACTTCTTATTTTTGCTTCATCTCCTTATTCACGTCTTATTCCTGCTCCAGCTTCTTATTCACTTCTTATTCCTGCTCCAGCTTCTTATTCACTTCTTATTCCTGCTCCAGCTTATTCACTTCTTATTCCTGCTCCAGCTTCTTATACCCCTTTCACACCGCACAAATAACCCGGTATCGACCCGGCATATTGCCGGGTCGACACGGGTCAGTGTGCGGTGTGAAACCACCATGTCGGATTTCCCGGGTCGCCTAACCTGGTAATTCAAACCGGGTTATAAGCAGCGTTATGTAAACGGATTCCCAGCTCGAGAAGATCAGGGACCCGTGTACCAAATAGGGAGAGGCAGCGCTGAGAAGAGCTCATCCCCGAGCGCCGCCTCCGCCCACACCGCCGGCACCACCCCCTGCCACTGTGGCAACCGACCCGGCAATATGCCAGGTCTGGAAGCCAGCAGAAGAGGTAGGAGAGTCTCCAATGCCTGATCCCATCGGGGAAGGACCTGTTTCCAATTCCCGGTGGGATCCGGCATTGGAGATGTGAAAAGGGTAATATTCACTTCTTATTCCTCCTCCAGCTTCTTATTCACTTCTTATTCCTGCTCCAGCTCCTTATTCACTTCTTATCCCGCCTCCAGCTTCTTATTCACTTCTTATTCCTGCTCCAGCTTCTTATTCACTACTTATTCCTCCTCCAGCTTCTTATTCACTTCTTATTCCTGCTCCAGCTCCTTATTCACTTCTTATCCCGCCTCCAGCTTCTTATTCACTTCTTGTTCCTGCTCCAGCTTCTTATTCACTTCTTATTCCTGCTCCAGCTCCTTATTCACTTCTTATTCCTGCTCCAGCTTCTTATTCACTTCTTATTCCTACTCCAGCTTCTTATTCACTTCTTATTCCTGCTCCAGCTCCTTATTCACTTCTTATTCCTGCTCCAGCTTCTTATTCACTTTTTGTTTCTCCTCCAGCTTCTTATTCACTTCTTATCCCTCCTCCAGCTTCTTATTCACTTCTTATTCCTGCTCCAGCTTCTTATTCACTTCTTATTCCTCCTCTAGCTTCTTATTCACTTCTTATTCCTCCTCCAGCTTCTTATTCACTTCTTGTTCCTCCTCCAGCTTCTTATTCACTTCTTGTTCCTCCTCCAGCTTCTTATTCACTTCTTATCCCTCCTCCAGCTTCTTATTCACTTCTTATTCCTGCTCCAGCTCCTTATTCACTTCTTATTCCTGCTCCAGCTCCTTATTCACGTCTTATTCCTGCTCCAGCTTCTTATTCATTTCTTATTCCTGCTCCAGCTTCTTATTCACGTCTTATTCCTGCTCCAGCTCCTTATTCACTTCTTATTCCTGCTTCAGCTTCTTATTCACTTCTTATTCCTGCTTCAGCTCCTTATTCACTTCTTATTCCTCCTCCAGCTCCTTATTCACTTCTTATTCCTGCTCCAGCTCCTTATTAACTTCTTATTCCTGTTCCAGCTCCTTATTCACTTCTTATTCCTGCTCCAGCTTCTTATTCACTTCTTATTCCTGCTCCAGCTTCTTATTCACTTCTTTTTCCTGTTCCAGCTCCTTATTTACTTATTACTCCTGCTCCAGCTTCTTACTTCTTATTCCTCCTCCAGCTTCTTATTCACTTCTTATTCCTCCTCCAGCTTCTTATTCACTTCTTATTCCTGCTCCAGCTTCTTATTCACTTCTTATTTTTGCTTCATCTCCTTATTCACGTCTTATTCCTGCTCCAGCTTCTTATTCACTTCTTATTCCTCCTCCAGCTTCTTATTCACTTCTTATTCCTGCTCCAGCTCCTTATTCACTTTTTGTTCCTCCTCCAGCTTCTTATTCACTTCTTATCCCTCCTCCAGCTTCTTATTCACTTCTTATTCCTACTCCAGCTTCTTGTTCACTTCTTATTCCTGCTCCAGCTTCTTATTCACTTCTTATTCCTGCTTCTTTTTCACTCCTTATTCCTGCTCCAGCTTCTTATTCACTTCTTATTCCTGCTCCAGCTTCTTATTCACTTCTTATTCCTCCTCCAGCTTCTTATTCACTTCTTATTCCTCCTCCAGTTTCTTATTCACTTCTTATTCCTGCTCCAGCTCCTTATTCACTTCTTATTCCTGCTCCAGCTTCTTATTCACTTCTTATTCCTGCTCCAGCTCCTTATTCACTTCTTATTCCTGCTTCAGCTTCTTATTCACCTCTTATTCCTGCTTCAGCTCCTTATTCACTTCTTATTCCTCCTCCAGCTCCTTATTCACTTCTTATTCCTGCTCCAGCTCCTTATTAACTTCTTATTCCTGTTCCAGCTCCTTATTCACTTCTTATTCCTGCTCCAGCTTCTTATTCACTTCTTATTCCTGCTCCAGCTTCTTATTCACTTCTTATTCCTGCTCCAGCTTCTTATTCACTTCTTTTTCCTGTTCCAGCTCCTTATTCACTTCTTACTCCTGCTCCAGCTTCTTACTTCTTATTCCTCCTCCAGCTTCTTATTCACTTCTTATTCCTCCTCCAGCTTCATATTCACTTCTTATTCCTGCTCCAGCTTCTTATTCACTTCTTATTTTTGCTTCATCTCCTTATTCACGTCTTATTCCTGCTCCAGCTTCTTATTCACTTCTTATTCCTCCTCCAGCTTCTTATTCACTTCTTATTCCTCCTCTAGCTTCTTATTCACTTCTTATTCCTCCTCCAGCTTCTTATTCACTTCCTGTTCCTCCTCCAGCTTCTTATTCACTTCTTATCCCTCCTCCAGCTTCTTATTCACTTCTTATTCCTGCTCCAGCTCCTTATTCACTTCTTATTCCTGCTCCAGCTTCTTATTCACGTCTTATTCCTGCTCCAGCTCCTTATTCACTTCTTATTCCTGCTTCAGCTTCTTATTCACTTCTTATTCCTGCTTCAGCTCCTTATTCACTTCTTATTCCTCCTCCAGCTCCTTATTCACTTCTTATTCCTGCTCCAGCTCCTTATTAACTTCTTATTCCTGTTCCAGCTCCTTATTCACTTCTTATTCCTGCTCCAGCTTCTTATTCACTTCTTATTCCTGCTCCAGCTTCTTATTCACTTCTTTTTCCTGTTCCAGCTCCTTATTTACTTATTACTCATGCTCCAGCTTCTTACTTCTTATTCCTCCTCCAGCTTCTTATTCACTTCTTATTCCTCCTCCAGCTTCTTATTCACTTCTTATTCCTGCTCCAGCTTCTTATTCACTTCTTATTTTTGCTTCATCTCCTTATTCACGTCTTATTCCTGCTCCAGCTTCTTATTCACTTCTTATTCCTCCTCCAGCTTCTTATTCACTTCTTATTCCTCCTCTAGCTTCTTATTCACTTCTTATTCCTCCTCCAGCTTCTTATTCACTTCTTGTTCCTCCTCCAGCTTCTTATTCACTTCTTATCCCTCCTCCAGCTTCTTATTCACTTCTTATTCCTGCTCCAGCTCCTTATTCACTTCTTATTCCTGCTCCAGCTCCTTATTCACGTCTTATTCCTGCTCCAGCTTCTTATTCACTTCTTATTCCTGCTCCAGCTTCTTATTCACGTCTTATTCCTGCTCCAGCTCCTTATTCACTTCTTATTCCTGCTTCAGCTTCTTATTCACCTCTTATTCCTGCTTCAGCTCCTTATTCACTTCTTATTCCTCCTCCAGCTCCTTATTCACTTCTTATTCCTGCTCCAGCTCCTTATTAACTTCTTATTCCTGTTCCAGCTCCTTATTCACTTCTTATTCCTGCTCCAGCTTCTTATTCACTTCTTATTCCTGCTCCAGCTTCTTATTCACTTCTTTTTCCTGTTCCAGCTCCTTATTTACTTATTACTCCTGCTCCAGCTTCTTACTTCTTATTCCTCCTCCAGCTTCTTATTCACTTCTTATTCCTCCTCCAGCTTCTTATTCACTTCTTATTCCTGCTCCAGCTTCTTATTCACTTCTTATTCCTCCTCCAGCTTCTTATTCACTTCTTATTCCTGCTCCAGCTCCTTATTCACTTTTTGTTCCTCCTCCAGCTTCTTATTCACTTCTTATCCCTCCTCCAGCTTCTTATTCACTTCTTATTCCTGCTCCAGCTTCTTATTCACTTCTTATTCCTGCTTCTTTTCACTCCTTATTCCTGCTCCAGCTTCTTATTCACTTCTTATTCCTGCTCCAGCTTCTTATTCACTTCTTATTCCTCCTCCAGCTTCTTATTCACTTCTTATTCCTCCTCCAGTTTCTTATTCACTTCTTATTCCTGCTCCAGCTCCTTATTCACTTCTTATTCCTGCTCCAGCTTCTTATTCACTTCTTATTCCTGCTCCAGCTCCTTATTCACTTCTTATTCCTGCTTCAGCGTCTTATTCACCTCTTATTCCTGCTTCAGCTCCTTATTCACTTCTTATTCCTCCTCCAGCTCCTTATTCACTTCTTATTCCTGCTCCAGCTCCTTATTAACTTCTTATTCCTGTTCCAGCTCCTTATTCACTTCTTATTCCTGCTCCAGCTTCTTATTCACTTCTTTTTCCTGCTCCAGCTTCTTATTCACTTCTTATTCCTGCTCCAGCTTCTTATTCACTTCTTTTTCCTGTTCCAGCTCCTTATTCACTTCTTACTCCTGCTCCAGCTTCTTACTTCTTATTCCTCCTCCAGCTTCTTATTCACTTCTTATTCCTCCTCCAGCTTCTTATTCACTTCTTATTCCTGCTCCAGCTTCTTATTCACGTCTTATTCCTGCTCCAGCTTCTTATTCACGTCTTATTCCTGCTCCAGCTTCTTATTCACTTCTTATTTTTGCTTCATTCTCCTTATTCACGTCTTATTCCTGCTCCAGCTTCTTATTCACTTCTTATTCCTCCTCCAGCTTCTTATTCACTTCTTATTCCTGCTCCAGCTCCTTATTCACTTCTTATTCCTGCTCCAGCTTCTTATTCACTTCTTATTCCTGCTCCAGCTCCTTATTCACTTCTTATTCCTGCTCCAGCTCCTTATTCACTTCTTATTCCTGCTCCAGCTCCTTATTCACTTCTTATTCCTGCTCCAGCTCCTTATTCACTTCTTATTCCTCCTCCAGCTCCTTATTCACTTCTTATTCCTGCTCCAGCTCCTTATTAACTTCTTATTCCTGTTCCAGCTCCTTATTCACTTCTTATTCCTGCTCCAGCTTCTTATTCACTTCTTATTCCTGTTCCAGCTCCTTATTCACTTCTTATTCCTGCTCCAGCTTCTTACTTCTTATTCCTCCTCCAGCTTCTTATTCACTTCTTATTTCTCCTCCAGCTTCTTATTCACTTCTTATTCCTGCTCCAGCTTCTTATTCACTTCTTATTTTTGCTTCATCTCCTTATTCACGTCTTATTCCTGCTCCAGCTTCTAATTCACTTCTTATTCCTGCTCCAGCTCCTTATTCACTTCATATTCTTGTTCCAGCTCCTTATTCACTTCTTATTCCTCTTCCAGCTTCTTATTCACTTCTTATTCCTCTTCCAGCTTCTTATTCACTTCTTATTCCTCTTCCAGCTTCTTATTCACTTCTTATTCTTGTTCCAGCTTCTTATTAACTTCTTATTCCTCCTCCAGCTTCTTATTCACGTCTTATTCCTGCTCCAGCTTCTTATTCCCTTCTTATTCATGCTCCAGCTCCTTATTCACTTCTTATTCCTGCTCCAGCTTCTTATTCACTTCTTATTCCTCCTCCAGCTTTTTATTCACTTCTTATTCCTCCTCCAGTTTCTTATTCACTTCTTATTCCTGCTCCACCTCCTTATTCACTTCTTATTCCTGCTCCAGCTTCTTATTCACTTCTTATTCCTCCTCTAGCTTCTTATTCACTTCTTATTCCTCCTCCAGCTTCTTATTCACTTCTTGTTCCTCCTCCAGCTTCTTATTCACTTCTTGTTCCTCCTCCAGCTTCTTATTCACTTCTTATCCCTCCTCCAGCTTCTTATTCACTTCTTATTCCTGCTCCAGCTCCTTATTCACTTCTTATTCCTGCTCCAGCTCCTTATTCACGTCTTATTCCTGCTCCAGCTTCTTATTCATTTCTTATTCCTGCTCCAGCTTCTTATTCACGTCTTATTCCTGCTCCAGCTCCTTATTCACTTCTTATTCCTGCTTCAGCTTCTTATTCACTTCTTATTCCTGCTTCAGCTCCTTATTCACTTCTTATTCCTCCTCCAGCTCCTTATTCACTTCTTATTCCTGCTCCAGCTCCTTATTAACTTCTTATTCCTGTTCCAGCTCCTTATTCACTTCTTATTCCTGCTCCAGCTTCTTATTCACTTCTTATTCCTGCTCCAGCTTCTTATTCACTTCTTTTTCCTGTTCCAGCTCCTTATTTACTTATTACTCCTGCTCCAGCTTCTTACTTCTTATTCCTCCTCCAGCTTCTTATTCACTTCTTATTCCTCCTCCAGCTTCTTATTCACTTCTTATTCCTGCTCCAGCTTCTTATTCACTTCTTATTTTTGCTTCATCTCCTTATTCACGTCTTATTCCTGCTCCAGCTTCTTATTCACTTCTTATTCCTCCTCCAGCTTCTTATTCACTTCTTATTCCTGCTCCAGCTCCTTATTCACTTTTTGTTCCTCCTCCAGCTTCTTATTCACTTCTTATCCCTCCTCCAGCTTCTTATTCACTTCTTATTCCTACTCCAGCTTCTTGTTCACTTCTTATTCCTGCTCCAGCTTCTTATTCACTTCTTATTCCTGCTTCTTTTTCACTCCTTATTCCTGCTCCAGCTTCTTATTCACTTCTTATTCCTGCTCCAGCTTCTTATTCACTTCTTATTCCTCCTCCAGCTTCTTATTCACTTCTTATTCCTCCTCCAGTTTCTTATTCACTTCTTATTCCTGCTCCAGCTCCTTATTCACTTCTTATTCCTGCTCCAGCTTCTTATTCACTTCTTATTCCTGCTCCAGCTCCTTATTCACTTCTTATTCCTGCTTCAGCTTCTTATTCACCTCTTATTCCTGCTTCAGCTCCTTATTCACTTCTTATTCCTCCTCCAGCTCCTTATTCACTTCTTATTCCTGCTCCAGCTCCTTATTAACTTCTTATTCCTGTTCCAGCTCCTTATTCACTTCTTATTCCTGCTCCAGCTTCTTATTCACTTCTTATTCCTGCTCCAGCTTCTTATTCACTTCTTATTCCTGCTCCAGCTTCTTATTCACTTCTTTTTCCTGTTCCAGCTCCTTATTCACTTCTTACTCCTGCTCCAGCTTCTTACTTCTTATTCCTCCTCCAGCTTCTTATTCACTTCTTATTCCTCCTCCAGCTTCATATTCACTTCTTATTCCTGCTCCAGCTTCTTATTCACTTCTTATTTTTGCTTCATCTCCTTATTCACGTCTTATTCCTGCTCCAGCTTCTTATTCACTTCTTATTCCTCCTCCAGCTTCTTATTCACTTCTTATTCCTCCTCTAGCTTCTTATTCACTTCTTATTCCTCCTCCAGCTTCTTATTCACTTCCTGTTCCTCCTCCAGCTTCTTATTCACTTCTTATCCCTCCTCCAGCTTCTTATTCACTTCTTATTCCTGCTCCAGCTCCTTATTCACTTCTTATTCCTGCTCCAGCTCCTTATTCACGTCTTATTCCTGCTCCAGCTTCTTATTCACTTCTTATTCCTGCTCCAGCTTCTTATTCACGTCTTATTCCTGCTCCAGCTCCTTATTCACTTCTTATTCCTGCTTCAGCTTCTTATTCACTTCTTATTCCTGCTTCAGCTCCTTATTCACTTCTTATTCCTCCTCCAGCTCCTTATTCACTTCTTATTCCTGCTCCAGCTCCTTATTAACTTCTTATTCCTGTTCCAGCTCCTTATTCACTTCTTATTCCTGCTCCAGCTTCTTATTCACTTCTTATTCCTGCTCCAGCTTCTTATTCACTTCTTTTTCCTGTTCCAGCTCCTTATTTACTTATTACTCATGCTCCAGCTTCTTACTTCTTATTCCTCCTCCAGCTTCTTATTCACTTCTTATTCCTCCTCCAGCTTCTTATTCACTTCTTATTCCTGCTCCAGCTTCTTATTCACTTCTTATTTTTGCTTCATCTCCTTATTCACGTCTTATTCCTGCTCCAGCTTCTTATTCACTTCTTATTTTTGCTTCATCTCCTTATTCACGTCTTATTCCTGCTCCAGCTTCTTATTCACTTCTTATTCCTGCTCCAGCTTCTTATTCACTTCTTATTCCTCCTCCAGCTTCTTATTCACTTCTTGTTCCTCCTCCAGCTTCTTATTCACTTCTTATCCCTCCTCCAGCTTCTTATTCACTTCTTATTCCTGCTCCAGCTCCTTATTCACTTCTTATTCCTGCTCCAGCTCCTTATTCACGTCTTATTCCTGCTCCAGCTTCTTATTCACTTCTTATTCCTGCTCCAGCTTCTTATTCACGTCTTATTCCTGCTCCAGCTCCTTATTCACTTCTTATTCCTGCTTCAGCTTCTTATTCACCTCTTATTCCTGCTTCAGCTCCTTATTCACTTCTTATTCCTCCTCCAGCTCCTTATTCACTTCTTATTCCTGCTCCAGCTCCTTATTAACTTCTTATTCCTGTTCCAGCTCCTTATTCACTTCTTATTCCTGCTCCAGCTTCTTATTCACTTCTTATTCCTGCTCCAGCTTCTTATTCACTTCTTTTTCCTGTTCCAGCTCCTTATTTACTTATTACTCCTGCTCCAGCTTCTTACTTCTTATTCCTCCTCCAGCTTCTTATTCACTTCTTATTCCTCCTCCAGCTTCTTATTCACTTCTTATTCCTGCTCCAGCTTCTTATTCACTTCTTATTCCTCCTCCAGCTTCTTATTCACTTCTTATTCCTGCTCCAGCTCCTTATTCACTTTTTGTTCCTCCTCCAGCTTCTTATTCACTTCTTATCCCTCCTCCAGCTTCTTATTCACTTCTTATTCCTGCTCCAGCTTCTTATTCACTTCTTATTCCTGCTTCTTTTCACTCCTTATTCCTGCTCCAGCTTCTTATTCACTTCTTATTCCTGCTCCAGCTTCTTATTCACTTCTTATTCCTCCTCCAGCTTCTTATTCACTTCTTATTCCTCCTCCAGTTTCTTATTCACTTCTTATTCCTGCTCCAGCTCCTTATTCACTTCTTATTCCTGCTCCAGCTTCTTATTCACTTCTTATTCCTGCTCCAGCTCCTTATTCACTTCTTATTCCTGCTTCAGCGTCTTATTCACCTCTTATTCCTGCTTCAGCTCCTTATTCACTTCTTATTCCTCCTCCAGCTCCTTATTCACTTCTTATTCCTGCTCCAGCTCCTTATTAACTTCTTATTCCTGTTCCAGCTCCTTATTCACTTCTTATTCCTGCTCCAGCTTCTTATTCACTTCTTTTTCCTGCTCCAGCTTCTTATTCACTTCTTATTCCTGCTCCAGCTTCTTATTCACTTCTTTTTCCTGTTCCAGCTCCTTATTCACTTCTTACTCCTGCTCCAGCTTCTTACTTCTTATTCCTCCTCCAGCTTCTTATTCACTTCTTATTCCTCCTCCAGCTTCTTATTCACTTCTTATTCCTGCTCCAGCTTCTTATTCACTTCTTATTTTTGCTTCATTCTCCTTATTCACGTCTTATTCCTGCTCCAGCTTCTTATTCACTTCTTATTCCTCCTCCAGCTTCTTATTCACTTCTTATTCCTGCTCCAGCTCCTTATTCACTTCTTATTCCTGCTCCAGCTTCTTATTCACTTCTTATTCCTGCTCCAGCTCCTTATTCACTTCTTATTCCTGCTCCAGCTCCTTATTCACTTCTTATTCCTGCTCCAGCTCCTTATTCACTTCTTATTCCTGCTCCAGCTCCTTATTCACTTCTTATTCCTCCTCCAGCTCCTTATTCAATTCTTATTCCTGCTTCAGCTTCTTATTCACTTCTTATTCTTGCTCCAGCTCCTTATTCACTTCTTATTCCTGCTCCAGCTTCTTATTCACTTCTTATTCCTGCTTCAGCTCCTTATTCACTTCTTATTCCTCCTCCAGCTCCTTATTCACTTCTTATTCCTGCTCCAGCTCCTTATTAACTTCTTATTCCTGTTCCAGCTCCTTATTCACTTCTTATTCCTGCTCCAGCTTCTTATTCACTTCTTATTCCTGCTCCAGCTTCTTATTCACTTCTTTTTCCTGTTCCAGCTCCTTATTCACTTCTTATTCCTGCTCCAGCTTCTTACTTCTTATTCCTCCTCCAGCTTCTTATTCACTTCTTATTTCTCCTCCAGCTTCTTATTCACTTCTTATTCCTGCTCCAGCTTCTTATTCACTTCTTATTTTTGCTTCATCTCCTTATTCACGTCTTATTCCTGCTCCAGCTTCTAATTCACTTCTTATTCCTGCTCCAGCTCCTTATTCACTTCATATTCTTGTTCCAGCTCCTTATTCACTTCTTATTCCTCTTCCAGCTTCTTATTCACTTCTTATTCCTCTTCCAGCTTCTTATTCACTTCTTATTCCTCTTCCAGCTTCTTATTCACTTCTTATTCTTGTTCCAGCTTCTTATTAACTTCTTATTCCTCCTCCAGCTTCTTATTCACGTCTTATTCCTGCTCCAGCTTCTTATTCCCTTCTTATTCATGCTCCAGCTCCTTATTCACTTCTTATTCCTGCTCCAGCTTCTTATTCACTTCTTATTCCTCCTCCAGCTTTTTATTCACTTCTTATTCCTCCTCCAGTTTCTTATTCACTTCTTATTCCTGCTCCACCTCCTTATTCACTTCTTATTCCTGCTCCAGCTTCTTATTCACTTCTTATTCCTGCTCCAGCTCCTTATTCACTTCTTATTCCTGCTTCAGCTTCTTATTCACCTCTTATTCCTGCTTCAGCTCCTTATTCACTTCTTATTCCTCCTCCAGCTCCTTATTCACTTCTTATTCCTGCTCCAGCTCCTTATTAACTTCTTATTCCTGTTCCAGCTCCTTATTCACTTCTTATTCCTGCTCCAGCTTCTTATTCACTTCTTATTCCTGCTCCAGCTTCTTATTCACTTCTTATTCCTGCTCCAGCTTCTTATTCACTTCTTTTTCCTGTTCCAGCTCCTTATTCACTTCTTACTCCTGCTCCAGCTTCTTACTGCTTATTCCTCCTCCAGCTTCTTATTCACTTCTTATTCCTCCTCCAGCTTCTTATTCACTTCTTATTCCTGCTCCAGCTTCTTATTCACTTCTTATTTTTGCTTCATCTCCTTATTCACGTCTTATTCCTGCTCCAGCTTCTTATTCACTTCTTATTCCTCTTCCAGCTTCTTATTCACTTCTTATTCCTCCTCTAGCTTCTTATTCACTTCTTATTCCTCCTCCAGCTTCTTATTCACTTCTTGTTCCTCCTCCAGCTTCTTATTCACTTCTTATCCCTCCTCCAGCTTCTTATTCACTTCTTATTCCTGCTCCAGCTCCTTATTCACTTCTTATTCCTGCTCCAGCTCCTTATTCACGTCTTATTCCTGCTCCAGCTTCTTATTCACTTCTTATTCCTGCTCCAGCTTCTTATTCACGTCTTATTCCTGCTCCAGCTCCTTATTCACTTTTTATTCCTGCTTCAGCTTCTTATTCACTTCTTATTCCTGCTTCAGCTCCTTATTCACTTCTTATTCCTCCTCCAGCTCCTTATTCACTTCTTATTCCTGCTCCAGCTCCTTATTAACTTCTTATTCCTGTTCCAGCTCCTTATTCACTTCTTATTCCTGCTCCAGCTTCTTATTCACTTCTTATTCCTGCTCCAGCTTCTTATTCACTTCTTTTTCCTGTTCCAGCTCCTTATTTACTTATTACTCCTGCTCCAGCTTCTTACTTCTTATTCCTCCTCCAGCTTCTTATTCACTTCTTATTCCTCCTCCAGCTTCTTATTCACTTCTTATTCCTGCTCCAGCTTCTTATTCACTTCTTATTCCTGCTCCAGCTTCTTATTCACTTCTTATTCCTACTCCAGCTTCTTATTCACTTCTTATTCCTGCTCCAGCTCCTTATTCACTTCTTATTCCTGCTCCAGCTTCTTATTCACTTTTTGTTTCTCCTCCAGCTTCTTATTCACTTCTTATCCCTCCTCCAGCTTCTTATTCACTTCTTATTCCTGCTCCAGCTTCTTATTCACTTCTTATTCCTCCTCTAGCTTCTTATTCACTTCTTATTCCTCCTCCAGCTTCTTATTCACTTCTTGTTCCTCCTCCAGCTTCTTATTCACTTCTTGTTCCTCCTCCAGCTTCTTATTCACTTCTTATCCCTCCTCCAGCTTCTTATTCACTTCTTATTCCTGCTCCAGCTCCTTATTCACTTCTTATTCCTGCTCCAGCTCCTTATTCACGTCTTATTCCTGCTCCAGCTTCTTATTCATTTCTTATTCCTGCTCCAGCTTCTTATTCACGTCTTATTCCTGCTCCAGCTCCTTATTCACTTCTTATTCCTGCTTCAGCTTCTTATTCACTTCTTATTCCTGCTTCAGCTCCTTATTCACTTCTTATTCCTCCTCCAGCTCCTTATTCACTTCTTATTCCTGCTCCAGCTCCTTATTAACTTCTTATTCCTGTTCCAGCTCCTTATTCACTTCTTATTCCTGCTCCAGCTTCTTATTCACTTCTTATTCCTGCTCCAGCTTCTTATTCACTTCTTTTTCCTGTTCCAGCTCCTTATTTACTTATTACTCCTGCTCCAGCTTCTTACTTCTTATTCCTCCTCCAGCTTCTTATTCACTTCTTATTCCTCCTCCAGCTTCTTATTCACTTCTTATTCCTGCTCCAGCTTCTTATTCACTTCTTATTTTTGCTTCATCTCCTTATTCACGTCTTATTCCTGCTCCAGCTTCTTATTCACTTCTTATTCCTCCTCCAGCTTCTTATTCACTTCTTATTCCTGCTCCAGCTCCTTATTCACTTTTTGTTCCTCCTCCAGCTTCTTATTCACTTCTTATCCCTCCTCCAGCTTCTTATTCACTTCTTATTCCTACTCCAGCTTCTTGTTCACTTCTTATTCCTGCTCCAGCTTCTTATTCACTTCTTATTCCTGCTTCTTTTTCACTCCTTATTCCTGCTCCAGCTTCTTATTCACTTCTTATTCCTGCTCCAGCTTCTTATTCACTTCTTATTCCTCCTCCAGCTTCTTATTCACTTCTTATTCCTCCTCCAGTTTCTTATTCACTTCTTATTCCTGCTCCAGCTCCTTATTCACTTCTTATTCCTGCTCCAGCTTCTTATTCACTTCTTATTCCTGCTCCAGCTCCTTATTCACTTCTTATTCCTGCTTCAGCTTCTTATTCACCTCTTATTCCTGCTTCAGCTCCTTATTCACTTCTTATTCCTCCTCCAGCTCCTTATTCACTTCTTATTCCTGCTCCAGCTCCTTATTAACTTCTTATTCCTGTTCCAGCTCCTTATTCACTTCTTATTCCTGCTCCAGCTTCTTATTCACTTCTTATTCCTGCTCCAGCTTCTTATTCACTTCTTATTCCTGCTCCAGCTTCTTATTCACTTCTTTTTCCTGTTCCAGCTCCTTATTCACTTCTTACTCCTGCTCCAGCTTCTTACTTCTTATTCCTCCTCCAGCTTCTTATTCACTTCTTATTCCTCCTCCAGCTTCATATTCACTTCTTATTCCTGCTCCAGCTTCTTATTCACTTCTTATTTTTGCTTCATCTCCTTATTCACGTCTTATTCCTGCTCCAGCTTCTTATTCACTTCTTATTCCTCCTCCAGCTTCTTATTCACTTCTTATTCCTCCTCTAGCTTCTTATTCACTTCTTATTCCTCCTCCAGCTTCTTATTCACTTCCTGTTCCTCCTCCAGCTTCTTATTCACTTCTTATCCCTCCTCCAGCTTCTTATTCACTTCTTATTCCTGCTCCAGCTCCTTATTCACTTCTTATTCCTGCTCCAGCTCCTTATTCACGTCTTATTCCTGCTCCAGCTTCTTATTCACTTCTTATTCCTGCTCCAGCTTCTTATTCACGTCTTATTCCTGCTCCAGCTCCTTATTCACTTCTTATTCCTGCTTCAGCTTCTTATTCACTTCTTATTCCTGCTTCAGCTCCTTATTCACTTCTTATTCCTCCTCCAGCTCCTTATTCACTTCTTATTCCTGCTCCAGCTCCTTATTAACTTCTTATTCCTGTTCCAGCTCCTTATTCACTTCTTATTCCTGCTCCAGCTTCTTATTCACTTCTTATTCCTGCTCCAGCTTCTTATTCACTTCTTTTTCCTGTTCCAGCTCCTTATTTACTTATTACTCATGCTCCAGCTTCTTACTTCTTATTCCTCCTCCAGCTTCTTATTCACTTCTTATTCCTCCTCCAGCTTCTTATTCACTTCTTATTCCTGCTCCAGCTTCTTATTCACTTCTTATTTTTGCTTCATCTCCTTATTCACGTCTTATTCCTGCTCCAGCTTCTTATTCACTTCTTATTCCTCCTCCAGCTTCTTATTCACTTCTTATTCCTCCTCTAGCTTCTTATTCACTTCTTATTCCTCCTCCAGCTTCTTATTCACTTCTTGTTCCTCCTCCAGCTTCTTATTCACTTCTTATCCCTCCTCCAGCTTCTTATTCACTTCTTATTCCTGCTCCAGCTCCTTATTCACTTCTTATTCCTGCTCCAGCTCCTTATTCACGTCTTATTCCTGCTCCAGCTTCTTATTCACTTCTTATTCCTGCTCCAGCTTCTTATTCACGTCTTATTCCTGCTCCAGCTCCTTATTCACTTCTTATTCCTGCTTCAGCTTCTTATTCACCTCTTATTCCTGCTTCAGCTCCTTATTCACTTCTTATTCCTCCTCCAGCTCCTTATTCACTTCTTATTCCTGCTCCAGCTCCTTATTAACTTCTTATTCCTGTTCCAGCTCCTTATTCACTTCTTATTCCTGCTCCAGCTTCTTATTCACTTCTTATTCCTGCTCCAGCTTCTTATTCACTTCTTTTTCCTGTTCCAGCTCCTTATTTACTTATTACTCCTGCTCCAGCTTCTTACTTCTTATTCCTCCTCCAGCTTCTTATTCACTTCTTATTCCTCCTCCAGCTTCTTATTCACTTCTTATTCCTGCTCCAGCTTCTTATTCACTTCTTATTCCTCCTCCAGCTTCTTATTCACTTCTTATTCCTGCTCCAGCTCCTTATTCACTTTTTGTTCCTCCTCCAGCTTCTTATTCACTTCTTATCCCTCCTCCAGCTTCTTATTCACTTCTTATTCCTGCTCCAGCTTCTTATTCACTTCTTATTCCTGCTTCTTTTCACTCCTTATTCCTGCTCCAGCTTCTTATTCACTTCTTATTCCTGCTCCAGCTTCTTATTCACTTCTTATTCCTCCTCCAGCTTCTTATTCACTTCTTATTCCTCCTCCAGTTTCTTATTCACTTCTTATTCCTGCTCCAGCTCCTTATTCACTTCTTATTCCTGCTCCAGCTTCTTATTCACTTCTTATTCCTGCTCCAGCTCCTTATTCACTTCTTATTCCTGCTTCAGCGTCTTATTCACCTCTTATTCCTGCTTCAGCTCCTTATTCACTTCTTATTCCTCCTCCAGCTCCTTATTCACTTCTTATTCCTGCTCCAGCTCCTTATTAACTTCTTATTCCTGTTCCAGCTCCTTATTCACTTCTTATTCCTGCTCCAGCTTCTTATTCACTTCTTTTTCCTGCTCCAGCTTCTTATTCACTTCTTATTCCTGCTCCAGCTTCTTATTCACTTCTTTTTCCTGTTCCAGCTCCTTATTCACTTCTTACTCCTGCTCCAGCTTCTTACTTCTTATTCCTCCTCCAGCTTCTTATTCACTTCTTATTCCTCCTCCAGCTTCTTATTCACTTCTTATTCCTGCTCCAGCTTCTTATTCACTTCTTATTTTTGCTTCATTCTCCTTATTCACGTCTTATTCCTGCTCCAGCTTCTTATTCACTTCTTATTCCTCCTCCAGCTTCTTATTCACTTCTTATTCCTGCTCCAGCTCCTTATTCACTTCTTATTCCTGCTCCAGCTTCTTATTCACTTCTTATTCCTGCTCCAGCTCCTTATTCACTTCTTATTCCTGCTCCAGCTCCTTATTCACTTCTTATTCCTGCTCCAGCTCCTTATTCACTTCTTATTCCTGCTCCAGCTCCTTATTCACTTCTTATTCCTCCTCCAGCTCCTTATTCAATTCTTATTCCTGCTTCAGCTTCTTATTCACTTCTTATTCTTGCTCCAGCTCCTTATTCACTTCTTATTCCTGCTCCAGCTTCTTATTCACTTCTTATTCCTGCTTCAGCTCCTTATTCACTTCTTATTCCTCCTCCAGCTCCTTATTCACTTCTTATTCCTGCTCCAGCTCCTTATTAACTTCTTATTCCTGTTCCAGCTCCTTATTCACTTCTTATTCCTGCTCCAGCTTCTTATTCACTTCTTATTCCTGCTCCAGCTTCTTATTCACTTCTTTTTCCTGTTCCAGCTCCTTATTCACTTCTTATTCCTGCTCCAGCTTCTTACTTCTTATTCCTCCTCCAGCTTCTTATTCACTTCTTATTTCTCCTCCAGCTTCTTATTCACTTCTTATTCCTGCTCCAGCTTCTTATTCACTTCTTATTTTTGCTTCATCTCCTTATTCACGTCTTATTCCTGCTCCAGCTTCTAATTCACTTCTTATTCCTGCTCCAGCTCCTTATTCACTTCATATTCTTGTTCCAGCTCCTTATTCACTTCTTATTCCTCTTCCAGCTTCTTATTCACTTCTTATTCCTCTTCCAGCTTCTTATTCACTTCTTATTCCTCTTCCAGCTTCTTATTCACTTCTTATTCTTGTTCCAGCTTCTTATTAACTTCTTATTCCTCCTCCAGCTTCTTATTCACGTCTTATTCCTGCTCCAGCTTCTTATTCCCTTCTTATTCATGCTCCAGCTCCTTATTCACTTCTTATTCCTGCTCCAGCTTCTTATTCACTTCTTATTCCTCCTCCAGCTTTTTATTCACTTCTTATTCCTCCTCCAGTTTCTTATTCACTTCTTATTCCTGCTCCACCTCCTTATTCACTTCTTATTCCTGCTCCAGCTTCTTATTCACTTCTTATTCCTGCTCCAGCTCCTTATTCACTTCTTATTCCTGCTTCAGCTTCTTATTCACCTCTTATTCCTGCTTCAGCTCCTTATTCACTTCTTATTCCTCCTCCAGCTCCTTATTCACTTCTTATTCCTGCTCCAGCTCCTTATTAACTTCTTATTCCTGTTCCAGCTCCTTATTCACTTCTTATTCCTGCTCCAGCTTCTTATTCACTTCTTATTCCTGCTCCAGCTTCTTATTCACTTCTTATTCCTGCTCCAGCTTCTTATTCACTTCTTTTTCCTGTTCCAGCTCCTTATTCACTTCTTACTCCTGCTCCAGCTTCTTACTGCTTATTCCTCCTCCAGCTTCTTATTCACTTCTTATTCCTCCTCCAGCTTCTTATTCACTTCTTATTCCTGCTCCAGCTTCTTATTCACTTCTTATTTTTGCTTCATCTCCTTATTCACGTCTTATTCCTGCTCCAGCTTCTTATTCACTTCTTATTCCTCTTCCAGCTTCTTATTCACTTCTTATTCCTCCTCTAGCTTCTTATTCACTTCTTATTCCTCCTCCAGCTTCTTATTCACTTCTTGTTCCTCCTCCAGCTTCTTATTCACTTCTTATCCCTCCTCCAGCTTCTTATTCACTTCTTATTCCTGCTCCAGCTCCTTATTCACTTCTTATTCCTGCTCCAGCTCCTTATTCACGTCTTATTCCTGCTCCAGCTTCTTATTCACTTCTTATTCCTGCTCCAGCTTCTTATTCACGTCTTATTCCTGCTCCAGCTCCTTATTCACTTTTTATTCCTGCTTCAGCTTCTTATTCACTTCTTATTCCTGCTTCAGCTCCTTATTCACTTCTTATTCCTCCTCCAGCTCCTTATTCACTTCTTATTCCTGCTCCAGCTCCTTATTAACTTCTTATTCCTGTTCCAGCTCCTTATTCACTTCTTATTCCTGCTCCAGCTTCTTATTCACTTCTTATTCCTGCTCCAGCTTCTTATTCACTTCTTTTTCCTGTTCCAGCTCCTTATTTACTTATTACTCCTGCTCCAGCTTCTTACTTCTTATTCCTCCTCCAGCTTCTTATTCACTTCTTATTCCTCCTCCAGCTTCTTATTCACTTCTTATTCCTGCTCCAGCTTCTTATTCACTTCTTATTTTTGCTTCATCTCCTTATTCACGTCTTATTCCTGCTCCAGCTTCTTATTCACTTCTTATTCCTCCTCCAGCTTCTTATTCACTTCTTATTCCTGCTCCAGCTCCTTATTCACTTTTTGTTCCTCCTCCAGCTTCTTATTCACTTCTTATCCCTCCTCCAGCTTCTTATTCACTTCTTATTCCTACTCCAGCTTCTTATTCACTTCTTATTCCTGCTCCAGCTTCTTATTCACTTCTTATTCCTGCTTCTTTTTCACTCCTTATTCCTGCTCCAGCTTCTTATTCACTTCTTATTCCTGCTCCAGCTTCTTATTCACTTCTTATTCCTCCTCCAGCTTCTTATTCACTTCTTATTCCTCCTCCAGTTTCTTATTCACTTCTTATTCCTGCTCGAGCTCCTTATTCACTTCTTATTCCTGCTCCAGCTTCTTATTCACTTCTTATTCCTGCTCCAGCTCCTTATTCACTTCTTATTCCTGCTTCAGCTTCTTATTCACCTCTTATTCCTGCTTCAGCTCCTTATTCACTTCTTATTCCTCCTCCAGCTCCTTATTCACTTCTTATTCCTGCTCCAGCTCCTTATTAACTTCTTATTCCTGTTCCAGCTCCTTATTCACTTCTTATTCCTCCTCCAGCTTCTTATTCACTTCTTATTCCTCCTCCAGTTTCTTATTCACTTCTTATTCCTGCTCGAGCTCCTTATTCACTTCTTATTCCTGCTCCAGCTTCTTATTCACTTCTTATTCCTGCTCCAGCTCCTTATTCACTTCTTATTCCTGCTTCAGCTTCTTATTCACCTCTTATTCCTGCTTCAGCTCCTTATTCACTTCTTATTCCTCCTCCAGCTCCTTATTCACTTCTTATTCCTGCTCCAGCTCCTTATTAACTTCTTATTCCTGCTCCAGCTTCTTATTCACTTCTTATTCCTGCTCCAGCTTCTTATTCACTTCTTATTCCTGCTCCAGCTTCTTATTCACTTCTTTTTCCTGTTCCAGCTCCTTATTCACTTCTTACTCCTGCTCCAGCTTCTTACTTCTTATTCCTCCTCCAGCTTCTTATTCACTTCTTATTCCTCCTCCAGCTTCTTATTCACTTCTTATTCCTGCTCCAGCTTCTTATTCACTTCTTATTTTTGCTTCATCTCCTTATTCACGTCTTATTCCTGCTCCAGCTTCTTATTCACTTCTTATTCCTCCTCCAGCTTCTTATTCATTCTTATTCCTGCTCCAGCTCCTTATTCACTTCTTATTCCTGCTCCAGCTTCTTATTCACTTCTTATTCCTGCTCCAGCTCCTTATTCACTTCTTATTCCTGCTCCAGCTCCTTATTCACTTCTTATTCCTGCTCCAGCTCCTTATTCAATTCTTATTCCTGCTTCAGCTTCTTATTAACTTCTTATTCCTGCTCCAGCTCCTTATTCACTTCTTATTCCTGCTCCAGCTTCTTATTCACTTCTTATTCCTGCTTCAGCTCCTTATTCACTTCTTATTCCTCCTCCAGCTCCTTATTCACTTCTTATTCCTGCTCCAGCTCCTTATTAACTTCTTATTCCTGTTCCAGCTCCTTATTCACTTCTTATTCCTGCTCCAGCTTCTTATTCACTTCTTATTCCTGCTCCAGCTTCTTATTCACTTCTTTTTCCTGTTCCAGCTCCTTATTCACTTCTTATTCCTGCTCCAGCTTCTTACTTCTTATTCCTCCTCCAGCTTCTTATTCACTTCTTATTTCTCCTCCAGCTTCTTATTCACTTCTTATTCCTGCTCCAGCTTCTTATTCACTTCTTATTTTTGCTTCATCTCCTTATTCACGTCTTATTCCTGCTCCAGCTTCTTATTCACTTCTTATTCCTGCTCCAGCTCCTTATTCACTTCTTATTCTTGTTCCAGCTCCTTATTCACTTCTTATTCCTCTTCCAGCTTCTTATTCACTTCTTATTCCTCTTCCAGCTTCTTATTAACTTCTTATTCCTCCTCCAGCTTCTTATTCACGTCTTATTCCTGCTCCAGCTTCTTATTCCCTTCTTATTCATGCTCCAGCTCCTTATTCACTTCTTATTCCTGCTCCAGCTCCTTATTCACTTCTTATTCCTCCTCCAGCTTTTTATTCACTTCTTATTCCTGCTCCAGCTCCTTATTCACTTCTTATTCCTCCTCCAGCTTTTTATTCACTTCTTATTCCTCCTCCAGTTTCTTATTCACTTCTTATTCCTGCTCCAGCTCCTTATTCACTTCTTATTCCTGCTCCAGCTTCTTATTCACTTCTTATTCCTGCTCCAGCTCCTTATTCACTTCTTATTCCTGCTTCAGCTTCTTATTCACCTCTTATTCCTGCTTCAGCTCCTTATTCACTTCTTATTCCTCCTCCAGCTCCTTATTCACTTCTTATTCCTGCTCCAGCTCCTTATTAACTTCTTATTCCTGTTCCAGCTCCTTATTCACTTCTTATTCCTGCTCCAGCTTCTTATTCACTTCTTATTCCTGCTCTAGCTTCTTATTCACTTCTTATTCCTGCTCCAGCTTCTTATTCACTTCTTTTTCCTGTTCCAGCTCCTTATTCACTTCTTACTCCTGCTCCAGCTTCTTATTCACTTCTTATTTTTGCTTCATCTCCTTATTCACGTCTTATTCCTGCTCCAGCTTCTTATTCACTTCTTATTCCTCTTCCAGCTTCTTATTCACTTCTTATTCCTCCTCTAGCTTCTTATTCACTTCTTATTCCTCCTCCAGCTTCTTATTCACTTCTTGTTCCTCCTCCAGCTTCTTATTCACTTCTTATCCCTCCTCCAGCTTCTTATTCACTTCTTATTCCTGCTCCAGCTCCTTATTCACGTCTTATTCCTGCTCCAGCTTCTTATTCACTTCTTATTCCTCTTCCAGCTTCTTATTCACTTCTTATTCCTCCTCTAGCTTCTTATTCACTTCTTATTCCTCCTCCAGCTTCTTATTCACTTCTTGTTCCTCCTCCAGCTTCTTATTCACTTCTTATCCCTCCTCCAGCTTCTTATTCACTTCTTATTCCTGCTCCAGCTCCTTATTCACGTCTTATTCCTGCTCCAGCTTCTTATTCACTTCTTATTCCTGCTCCAGCTTCTTATTCACGTCTTATTCCTGCTCCAGCTCCTTATTCACTTTTTATTCCTGCTTCAGCTTCTTATTCACTTCTTATTCCTGCTTCAGCTCCTTATTCACTTCTTATTCCTCCTCCAGCTCCTTATTCACTTCTTATTCCTGCTCCAGCTCCTTATTAACTTCTTATTCCTGTTCCAGCTCCTTATTCACTTCTTATTCCTGCTCCAGCTTCTTATTCACTTCTTATTCCTGCTCCAGCTTCTTATTCACTTCTTTTTCCTGTTCCAGCTCCTTATTTACTTATTACTCCTGCTCCAGCTTCTTACTTCTTATTCCTCCTCCAGCTTCTTATTCACTTCTTATTCCTCCTCCAGCTTCTTATTCACTTCTTATTCCTGCTCCAGCTTCTTATTCACTTCTTATTTTTGCTTCATCTCCTTATTCACGTCTTATTCCTGCTCCAGCTTCTTATTCACTTCTTATTCCTCCTCCAGCTTCTTATTCACTTCTTATTCCTGCTCCAGCTCCTTATTCACTTCTTATCCCTCCTCCAGCTTCTTATTCACTTCTTATTCCTACTCCAGCTTCTTATTCACTTCTTATTCCTGCTCCAGCTTCTTATTCACTTCTTATTCCTGCTTCTTTTTCACTCCTTATTCCTGCTCCAGCTTCTTATTCACTTCTTATTCCTGCTCCAGCTTCTTATTCACTTCTTATTCCTCCTCCAGCTTCTTATTCACTTCTTATTCCTCCTCCAGCTTCTTATTCACTTCTTATTCCTGCTCCAGCTTCTTATTCACTTCTTATTCCTGCTCCAGCTTCTTATTCACTTCTTATTCCTGCTCCAGCTCCTTATTCACTTCTTATTCCTGCTCCAGCTTCTTATTCACTTCTTATTCCTCCTCCAGTTTCTTATTCACTTCTTATTCCTGCTCGAGCTCCTTATTCACTTCTTATTCCTGCTCCAGCTTCTTATTCACTTCTTATTCCTGCTCCAGCTCCTTATTCACTTCTTATTCCTGCTTCAGCTTCTTATTCACCTCTTATTCCTGCTTCAGCTCCTTATTCACTTCTTATTCCTCCTCCAGCTCCTTATTCACTTCTTATTCCTGCTCCAGCTCCTTATTAACTTCTTATTCCTGTTCCAGCTCCTTATTCACTTCTTATTCCTGCTCCAGCTTCTTATTCACTTCTTATTCCTGCTCCAGCTTCTTATTCACTTCTTATTCCTGCTCCAGCTTCTTATTCACGTCTTATTCCTGCTCCAGCTTCTTACTCACTTCTTATTCCTGCTCCAGCTTCTTATTCACTTCTTATTCCTGCTCCAGCTTCTTATTCACGTCTTATTCCTGCTCCAGCTTCTTACTCACTTCTTATTCCTGCTCCAGCTTCTTACTCACTTCTTATTCCTGCTCCAGCTTCTTATTCACGTCTTATTCCTGCTCCAGCTTCTTACTCACTTCTTATTCCTGCTCCAGCTTCTTACTTCTTATTCCTCCTCCAGCTTCTTATTCACTTCTTATTCCTCCTCCAGCTTCTTATTCACTTCTTATTCCTGCTCCAGCTTCTTATTCACTTCTTATTTTTGCTTCATCTCCTTATTCACGTCTTATTCCTGCTCCAGCTTCTTATTCACTTCTTATTCCTCCTCCAGCTTCTTATTCACTTCTTATTCCTGCTCCAGCTCCTTATTCACTTCTTATTCCTGCTCCAGCTTCTTATTCACTTCTTATTCCTGCTCCAGCTTCTTATTCACTTCTTATTTTTGCTTCATCTCCTTATTCACGTCTTATTCCTGCTCCAGCTTCTTATTCACGTCTTATTCCTGCTCCAGCTTCTTATTCACTTCTTATTCCTGCTCCAGCTCCTTATTCACTTCTTATTCCTGCTCCAGCTCCTTATTCAATTCTTATTCCTGCTTCAGCTTCTTATTAACTTCTTATTCCTGCTCCAGCTCCTTATTCACTTCTTATTCCTGCTCCAGCTCCTTATTCACTTCTTATTCCTCCTCCAGCTCCTTATTTACTTCTTATTCCTGCTCCAGCTTCTTATTCCCTTCTTATTCCTGCTCCAGTCCTTATTCACTTCTTATTCTTGATCCAGCTCCTTATTCACTTCTTATTCCTCCTCCAGCTCCTTATTCACTTCTTATTCCTGCTCCATCTTCTTATTCACTTCTTATTCCTGCTCCAGCTCCTTATTCACGTCTTATTCCTGCTCCAGCTCCTTATTCACTTCTTATTCCTCCTCCAGCTCCTTATTCACTTCTTATTCCTGCTCCAGCTCCTTATTCACTTCTTATTCCTGCTCCAGCTTCTTATTCCCTTCTTATTCCTGCTCCAGTCCTTATTCACTTCTTATTCCTGCTCCAGCTCCTTATTCACTTCTTATTCCTCCTCCAGCTCCTTATTCACTTCTTATTCCTGCTCCAGCTTCTTATTCCCTTCTTATTCCTGCTCCAGTCCTTATTCACTTCTTATTCCTGCTCCAGCTCCTTATTCACTTCTTATTCCTGCTCCAGTTTCTTATTCTGATATATTATATTAAAACAATGGAATAGGGTTAGATTACTAAGTTAACATTGTATAAACAAAAAATGATGTCCCTTACAGCAATTCATATCTCTCAACTGGGTTGGGTATGCGAGACCAGCGGTTTGGATCCAAGCGGTCAGCCTATCGACCCCGGGATCCCGACTGCCAGAATGCCGACAGGGGGTGAGTGCAACAAAGCCGAATGCCGACAGGGGTTGAGTGCAACGAAGCCCCTTGAGGGCTCGGTGGCTCTATTCCCACTCCATGGATATCGTGGACACCCACGAGTGGGAATAGACCTTGGTCCCCTGTCGGTATGCTGACCATAAGGATCCTGTCCACCGGTCTCGTAATTACATCCCTCTCAACTGTCCCGATTTTCGCAGGACTGTCCCGCTATCCCACCCGCAGGCCACAGTGTCCCGTGGGAAGGGGGGGGGCAGTTTGGAGGCCCCCTCTCACTTTCAGCTCTATTCACTGGAAGAGAGGAGCTGGGGGATGGGCAGCAGCTCACAGAGATCCAAGGATGTGACCAGCAAGGTCTTGGGCAGAAATAGTACAGTGAAGTGGGCACAGGAACCAGGGTTAAATAGCCTTGGCTTGGGCAACAACTTTGACACATGGAACCCACAGAGGGTGTTACCGTACATGACCCACTTGCAATTCGCCTGGTCTGTTATGCTTTTGTTAATGATATTTAATCATGCCAATAAACATATTTCTCTTTCCTCAATGGCGGACACTGGGACCGTGGGTACAGTGGAGCTGAAGGAGTCTGGGCACCAAACAGTTGCCCCCACCTGCCTACAGCAGCCAGGGTTTTTTTGAGGGGTGCCCAAGGAGCTGGACATTTTTATAACTTTTTATTTATTTTTTACAAGACTGAGAGGCCAGCGGCGCAGCATCACATGTACTCCCACTGATTACACTAGCAGATCCATGTCATGGCGGCCAGCGCACTGATGACTGGACAGTTCCTATGCACACAGCTGAAGTCCTGCCGCAACCAGAACCAGGGGTATCAGGTAAGTGTCTCCACATTCTGGGCCAGATGTACTAAGCCTGAAAAGTGATAAATATCACAGTGATAAAGTACCAGCCAATCGGCTCCTAACTGTCATTTTTCAAACACAGCCTGTAACATGGCAGTTAGGAGCCGATTGGCTGGTGCTTTATCACAGTGATATTTATACCTTTTCAGGCTTAGTACATCTCCCCCTCTGTGAGAAGCTGGATCACAGTGGCTGTTCTCCGCTGATGGGGGGAGGCCACCGGCAATGCTGGCAGTATGGTCCAGGTCTTCTCCACTAGACCACCAGCGACATATTGTAACGGGGACGCTGTACAATTGTCGGACGGTCCCTAGGGTTGACCAGGGAATAGGAGCAACCACCCTATTACCTCCTGCCCACCCTTTGGGGCATTCTATGTCCCAGGATACCTCACACAGCTGGGTGTCAAGTTATAGACTTCTTCCATACCTCACCTGATGGTGCTGGTAGTTAGACCAAAGTTCTACTTATCTTTCTCTTACGTCCTAGAGGATTCTGGGGTCCACATTAGTACCATGGGGTATAGACGGGTCCTTTGGGAGCCACTGGCACTTTAAGAGTTTAATAGTGTGAGCTGGCTCCTCCCTCTATGCCCCTCCTACCAGACTCAGTTTAGGAAATGTGCCCGGAGGAGCCGGTCACAGCTAGGAGAGATCTTTGGAGTTTCTCTGGTTTTATTATTTTTCTGAGTTAGTTAGGTACAGGCAGGCTGCTGGCAACAGCCTCCCTGCTTCGTGGGACTTAGGGGGGGAGTAGGAACCAACTCTAGAAGTTAATGGTTCTCTATCTCCACTGATAGGACACTGAGCTCCTGAGGGTGCTGATCGCAAGCCCACGAGGCGACCGCTCACTCCCGCAGCACGGCCTCCACCCCCTAACAGAGCCAGAAGAAAGAAGAGTGGTGAGTACAGCGCCGGCGGCCCGGGAAGCGGGTCGCCGGCGTGAATGGCGGCACAAGGGTGGGAGTGCAGCTATGACAGGCTGCGCTCCAGATGGCTCAGCGGCACAAGGTGTACGGCGCTGTGAGGGGCATCCTGGGCCAGCGCAATCACCCTACACTGGTCACGGAATGTTAACAGGGGCTAATCCCACTGTTAACAGCAAATTACCTCAGGCCAGTATAAATAACTAAGTGTGGGAAGACGCGCCATTACAGGGGGCGGGGCTTCTCTTCAGAGCGGATCCAGCACTCACCAGCGCCATTTTCTCCCTGCAGATCACAGCCAAGAGACGCTGACAGGGGGTGCTGCCCTCCACATAACTCCACCATACCTTTGCTGTACCAAGGTGTTACAGACAGGGGGGGAGAGTGAATTTAGAGCTGATTAACCTATTAAGGTTACTCAGTCAGTGCCGTGCTTTTACTGTATTAACTGCCTACTAGGACGCTGTTTGGCTGGCTCCTTAGACTCTGGGACTCTCTGAAGGTACTCTGTGGGAAACTGTGTCTGACATTGTCTTGTGTGTGTATGTGTATTTATTCACATTACCATGTCTAAGGACTCTGTATCCTGTGCGGCAGAGTGTGTATCTTCTCCTGAAGAGTCTATTCCATGTACTTAGGACTGCAATGTGCTTTCCCAACCTGTCGAATCCGAACCCCCATGGGTGGATTCTTTAAGTTGAATGATATCACCCAGTGGCGGAACTAGCGAGCGGTGGGCCCAGGTGCGGCAAAATGCTTTGGGCCCCTCCCCCCCCCCTCCCTTCCATCCCATCCAAGTCCACCCCCTCACCCCTGGAGAGGGGGACCTGCTCAGGGCCAGAGAAATGGATACCTAGCAACAGTGCCGTAACTAGACATTTTAGCGCTGTGTGCAAGAAACGGCATCGGAGCCCCACCCCTGCATGCAAAACAGGGGCAGTGCGCGCCGTAGGTGCGCGCAAAAATACATAGTGGCGTGGCTTTGTGGGGAAGGGGTGTGGCCACAAAATAATACCAATTCCTAAAGCGGTGCACAGTAGTCTCCATTATACAAATTACGCCGCACAGTAGCACCACTACACCAGGTAGAGACCCTTTTACACCTTACAGCGGATAGATTCCTCTTTTTTACACATTACGGCAGACAGCGTCCCCCTTTTTACACATTATGGCAGACAGCGTCCCCCTTTTTACACATTACGGCAGACAGCGTGCACTTTTTACACATAACGGCAGACAGCGTCCCCTTTTTACACATAACGGCAGACAGCCTGCCCTTGTTACACATAGCGGCAGACAGCGTACACTTTTTACACATAACGGCAGACAGCGTACACTTTTTACACATTGCGGCAGGCAGATTCCCCATTTTTACACATAGCGGCAGGCAGATTCCCCATTTTTACATTGCGGCAGGTAGATTTCCCATTTTTACACATTGCGGCAGGCAGATTCCCCATTTTTACACATAGCGGCAGGCAGATTCCCCATTTTTACACATAGCGGCAGGCAGATTCCCCATTTTTACATTGCGGCAGGTAGATTTCCCATTTTTACACATTGCGGCAGGCAGATTCCCCATTTTTACACATTGCGGCAGGCAGATTCCCTATTTTTACACACAGCGGCAGGCAGATTCCCCATTTTTACACATAGTGGCAGGCAGATTCCCCATTTTTACACATAGCGGCAGGCAGATTCCCCATTTTTACATTGCGGCAGGTAGATTTCCCATTTTTACACATTGCGGCAGGCAGATTCCCCATTTTTACACATAGCGGCAGGCAGATTCCCCATTTTTACACATAGTGGCAGGCAGATTCCCCATTTTTACACATAGCGGCAGGCAGTCCCAACAAAGACAGAAAGAAAGAAAGAGACAGAAAGAAAGAAGAATTATACTTACCCTCTCCGCTGGCTCAGGCTCCTCGGTGCAGCTTGACGACTCCCGGGCAGGAGAGAAGGAGGAGGAGGGAGGTGGAGGAGGGAGCCGCAGCAGCGCTGTGTTATTGGTGGAGGCGCTGCTGCTGCTGCCCCTCTGCTTTACTATAGGCTGTTCTCGGAAGACAGTGGTGGTGAGTTCTGCACACCTTTCATTCATACCCGTTCCATCCGGCATTCTCTGCAATTGTTCCAAGTACCATCTACTCCTGTGCATCTGTG
This sequence comes from Pseudophryne corroboree, assembly GCF_028390025.1. Classification (NCBI taxonomy): domain Eukaryota; kingdom Metazoa; phylum Chordata; class Amphibia; order Anura; family Myobatrachidae; genus Pseudophryne; species Pseudophryne corroboree. Next base: position 40,106,217 of record NC_086445.1, on the reverse strand, counting down.
TTACTCCAGTCTCTGTATACCATCTGCTGGGCAGTACTAGTTCATACATCTCCTCAGCGGTTAGCTGTGGCATACGGACTTACCATCTCCAGTTCTGGCAAGGACTCTATAACATTCTGTTCTGCAAGCCACAGCACTAATTACCTATGCGCTTCTGGGAACTGCACTGTCATTTATCCCTGCACATCTACTGTGTTCAATACAACTGACTATACTTTTTACAACTTTGTTGTCATGGTCACGCCTTCGGGCAAATGGTACTGGATATCCTGTATGTCTAGGAACCAAATACTACCTCCCCAGTTCACCTACACACCAGCCCCTACATCTGAGGCTTCCCCAGGTCAGCCTCAGCCCTTAGTTGTGACATAGAGGACTTAGATACTATGGATAGGTGTGACATTGACTTGTTTTTGGGTCACATACAGGATTCTGCTGGATTCATGGTTGAGGCCATGAAAGACCTTGGAATGCTGAATGCCAGAACTTCTTCCATGGCGGTATCAGCACGCAGAGGACTCTGGCTACGCCAATGGACTGTGAATGCAGAATCCAAGAAAAGCGTGGAGAACCTACCCTTCACAGGTCAGGCTCTGTTTGGGGATGCATTGGATGCATGGATTTCCACGGCAATTGCGGGTAAGTCAACCTTTTTCCCCTCAGCGGCTCCACCGATTAGGCAATCTTATCCTACGTCTACTCTGCAGTCCTTTCGAACCGCAAAATTAAAAAAATCCAAATCCCCTTCCACCTTCTTTAGGGGTGGTCGGGGAAAATCCAAAAAACCTGCACCAACAGGTTCTCAAGAACAGAAACCAGGTTCTGTTTCCTCAAAATCTTCAGCATGATGGTGGACCTCCCAGCCTGGAGATCGGGCAGTTGGGGCAAGACTAAAATATTTCAGTCACATCTGGGCATCATCAGGCAGATATTGTTACCCAGGGCTACAGACTGGAGTTTCAGGAACCCCCACCTCACAGATTCTTCAAATCAGGCTTACCAGTTTCGCTGATAGAAAGTGCTATCCCACAGGAAGCCATTCATAAATTGGTCAAAACAGATGTTATTGTCCCAGTTCCACCTCACCTACACCACAGGGGTTATTATTCCAACCAATTTGTGGTGCCGAAACCGGATGGTTCGGTAAGGCCGATTTTAAACCTAAAGTCATTGAACCCCCTACTTAAGTGAATTCAAATTCAAGATGGAATCTCTGAGAGCGGTGATCTCAGGTCTGGAGGAAGGGGAATTCCTAGTATCCTTGGATATCAAGGATGCGTACCTTCACATTCCGATCTGGCCCCCTCACCAGGCTTATTTTTGATTTGCGCTGCTGGATTGTCACTATCAGTTCCAAGCGCTGCCGTTTGGCCTCTCCACAGCACAGAGAGTGTTCACTAAGGTCATGGCAGAGATGATGCTGCTCCTCCGCAGGCAAGGGGTGAACATAATTCCATATCTGGACGATCTCCTGATAAAAGCATCTTCCCGGGAGAGGTTGTTGCAGAGAATTGGTCTCTCAACTCGACTACTCCAGGATCATGGGTGGATCCTGAACCTCCCAAAGTCACATTTGGAACCGACAAGGAGATTGCCCTTCCTGGAGATGATACTCGACACGGAAGTGCAGAGAGTATTTCTACCGGTGGAGAAAGCGTTGGTGAGCCAATCAATGGTACGGGATATCCTGAAGCCAGCCCAGGTATCGTTCATCAGTGCATTCGCGTTCTGGGGAAGATGGTAGCCTCCTACGAGGCTCTTCAGTACAGAAGATTCCATGTGAGGTCCTTCCAACTGGATCTCCTAGACAAGTGGTCAGGATCACATCTTCACATGCACCAGCAGATACGCCTGTCGCCAAAAGCCAGAATTTCACTCCTCTGGTGGCTGCAAACTTCTCACCTACTCGAGGGCCGCAGGTTCGGGATTCAGAATTGGATCCTTCTATCCATGGATGCAAGTCTCAGAGGTTGGGGAGCAGTCACCCAAGGGGAAATTTTCCAAGGAAAGTGGTCAAGTCGGGAATCCATCCTTCCGATAAACATTCTGGAACTAAGGGCCGTATTCAACGGCCTTCTACAAGCGGCACATCTTCTGCAAGATCAGGCCATTCAGGTTCAGTCGGACAATGTGACGGTAGTGTCCCACATAAACCGACAGGGTGGAATGAAGAGCAGAGCTGCAATGACAGAGGTAACAAGAATCCTCCACTGGGCAGAAAAGCACGCGGTGGCGCTATCAACAATTTTCATTCCGGGAGTGGGCAACTGAGATGCGGACTTCCTCAGCGGACACGATCTTCATCCAGGAGAATGGGGCCTCCACCCGGAGATATTCGCAGAGGCGACAAGCCGTTGGGGTGTACCTCAGGTAGACATGATGGCCTCTCGCCTCAACAAGAAGCTTCGCAGGTACTGCTCCAGGTCGATAGACCCACAGGCAGTGGCGGTTGACGCACTGGTAACTCCGTGAGTGTTCCAGTCAGTGTATGTGTTCCCTCCACTTCCACCAGATCCTGGGCAGGGGAGAAGAAGGAGAAGGGAGGGGGACTGGAGCCGCAGCAGCGCAGTGTAATTGGTGGTGGCAGCGCTGCAGCAGTCCCTCTCCTTCCGCATTGGCTGGCCGACGCCGCTGTGAATGCTGGGATGAGGGAAGCGCATCCCAGCATTCACAGCAGTGCCGGGCAGCCAATGCGGAAGGAGAGAGGGACAGCGGCGCCACTACTGATTACATAGCGCTGCCTCAGGCGCTGCTGCTCTCCTCTTCACACAAGCCTCACACAGCACAGCACAAGCGGCTTGTAATGAGTCAATTTGACTCATTACAAGCCGCTGGCCGTTGCGCCCTTAGGAGGATATGGGGCATATCATGGTATATGAGGCTATATAATACATGTGAGGCTATATAAGGAGGATATGGGATATATCCTAGTATATGAGGCTATATACATGTGACGTTATATAAGGAGGATATGAGGTATATCATGGTATATGAAGCTATATAATACATGTGAGGCTATATAAGGAGGATATGGGTATATCCTAGTATATGAGGCTATATAATACATGTGAGGCTATATAAGAAGGATATGAGGTATATCATGGTATATGAGGCTATATATTACATGTGAGACTATATAGGGAGGATATGGGGTATATCCTAGTATATGAGGCTATATAATACATGTGAGGCTATATAAGGAGGATATGAGGTATATCATGGTATATGAGGCTATATATTACATGTGAGACTATATAAGGAGGATATGGGGTATATCCTAGTATATGAGGCTATATAATACATGTGAGGCTATATAAGGAGGATATGAGGTATATCATGGTATATGAGGCTATATAATACATGTGAGGCTATATAAGGAGGATATGAGGTATATCATGGTATATGAGGCTATATATTACATGTGAGACTATATAAGGAGGATATGGGGTATATCCTAGTATATGAGGCTATATAATACATGTGAGGCTATATAAGGAGGATATGAGGTATATCATGGTATATGAGGCTATATATTACATGTGAGGCTATATAAGGAGGATATGGGCTATATCATGGTATATGAGGCTATATAATACATGTGAGGCTATATAAGGAGGATATGGGCTGTATCATGGTATATGAGGCTATATAATACATGTGAGGCTATATAAGGAGGATATGGGGTATATCATGGTATATGAGGCTATATATTATATGTGAGGCTATATAAGCAGGATATGGGCTATATCATGGTATATGAGGCTATATAATACATGTGAGGCTATATAAGGAGGATATGGGGTATATCATGGTATATGAGGCTATATATTATATGTGAGGCTATATAAGGAGGATATGGGGTATATCATGGTATATGAGGCTATATATTATATGTGAGGCTATATAAGCAGGATATGGGCTGTATCATGGTATATGAGGCTATATAATACATGTGAGGCTTTATAAGAAGGATGTGAAGGATGCCTGTATTCGAAAAACCAACGTCAGAATCCCGAATGACAGCATAAGCCCGGCGTCTAATTACCGATGGGGTCGGGAGTCGAGATCCCGACATCAAAATACTGACGCACGGAATCCCGAATGTATTTTCAGCAGGACGCGCTCGCGTTCTGCCACGGGAGTGGGAGGTTAGTTTTAGCCATTAGAAGGAGGGTTAGGGTTGGGGTGTAGGGAAGGGTATGGTTAGGTACTGGGGAGGGAGGGTTAGGGTTAGGCAGCAAGAAGGGAGGGTTAGGCAGCGGGGATGGTAGGGTTACGGTTAGGTACTTAGAAGCGGAGGTAAGGGTTAGGCATCAAGCGAGGAGGTGTAGGCAGCGGGGAAGGGAGGGTTAGGCACCACCCAAGAGGGTTAGGCTCCCACAAGGGAGGGTTAGGGTAGGGGGCAGAGGAGGGTTCATGGGATCTCCTATGTAATTGCCCAGATCTGTCACTTTGGGGCAGATGTATTAACCTGGAGAAGGCATAAGGCAGTGATAAACCAGTGATATGTGCAAGGTGATAAAGGCACCAGCCAATCAGCTCCAATATGTAAATTAACAGTTAGGATCTGATTGGCTGCTGCCTTTATCACCTTGCACATATCACTGGTTTATCACTTCCTTATGCCTTCTCCAGGTTAATACATCTGCCCCTCTGTGCCTGTGTGTATAACGCTGGGAGTGGCTAGGAGCTCTCGTTGGGTTAGCAGCAGGTCTATCACACCCAGTCCACAGCTGATTGGGCGAGAAATGCCCTCCCACACAGGTTACATCCAATGGGAGGCTCTGCCCTTTGGCTGCTGTGTGTTCCCAGAGCAGGATTAACAATGGGGCTGATGGAGCTGCAGCTCCAGGTCCACACCCCAAAATAGGCCCACTGCATCTGCAGCAACTTTCCCTCCAACACTTTACACATAAAAATCGTGACAAATTCGAAAAGGGGGCATGGCCACGCCCCTTTTCCTATCATTTCAATGGAAGTTTGGAGAGCCACAAATGAGTATAGACCATAAAAAAAGGTTCTGTACCTGCCAAAAAGATACAGCTGGAGGGTATGCCACTGCATCTGCAGCAAGTCTCTGCGCTGTAGATAGGGGGGGGAAACTTTTACTGCAGCGTCCTGACCTAATCGCTCGCTGCAGCTCATTGCAGGACAGCGATCAGGTAAGAATTGCGCATGCACCAGCACCGCAGTGCGCCGGCGCGTGGCTGACAGCCGGCGGCTGTCGTTGCCTAGCGATCGCCTCTGCCTCAGGCAGAGGGGGTCACTGGTCAGGGGGGTCGGCAAGACGGCGGCCGGCGTTTTGCGGACACAGTCTGGCTAATGCAGGCGTGGCCGACCGTGAGGGGGCGGCTCGCAGCGGCTGCGTGATATCACGCGCAGCCGCTGCGACCAGGGCAGCGACGAGTAACTCCCGGCCAGCCACAGGAGCTGCTGGGAGTTACTCTTCAAGTACAAAAGCGCTTTTGTACTTGTTCGGAGGGGGGCCGGCCTGACATGCGGGGCGGACTAGCCCTGTGCTGGGCGCCCCCCCCCCCCCCCCCCCCCCCCGTCCCACCGCATGTCAGTGTAAGTGATCATAGCTGTGCTAAATTTAGCACAGCTACGATCAGGTCAGAATGACCCCCTATGTCCTGCTGCCAGTCCACCTGCCCCCTCTGGCATCAACAATCCGCACTCCCTAGCTGCGGCACAGGTAGAACAAAAGCTGCTGTAGCCACCGGCATAGATGTGTATGAAAGTGGTGCAGCAGAATGCTTTCATAGCCCTCCCTGCGCTGCATACTCTCTGAGCCCCGGAGCCTCCTCTGCGCGTGATGTCACAGAAGTGCCTCCCTGCCACAGCCGCACCCAGATCCCCAGAGGCCCTGACTCCACAACACAGCACCTGGGCTGCCAGCCTGGAAGCCCCGAGATGGCTAATGTAACGGATAGAGTGGGTGATATCGTGGAGGGTAATGTCTGGACGCTGAATCATTGTAAAAGGTGACAGTGCTGTGCAGTGCAGTGGGTGTGCAGTGTCACTGACACTGCACAGCACTCTCACCTTTTACATTGATTCAGCCAGTCAGTCAGATCTGCCAGCCAGTCACTATTGTTAGCGCCGGTGTCCCAGCGTGCCGCATTACAGGGAAGTAGATGCACTAAATAAACTACAGCTCCCAGCAGCACTTAGTGCCGAAGCATTCCGGCGCTAAGGCCTGCTAGGAGCTGTCGTTTATTAAGTGCATCTTCTTCCCTGTAATGCGGTGTATTGGGACACCGGCGCTAACAATAGTGACTGGCTGCTGTGCGAGTCTCCGGGAGAGCCACTGCCAAAGGGAGGACAGCAGCTTAGCTGCTTCCAGGAGGAGAAGCATTACCCGCCCCTCCCCCACTCGCAGTACCTCCGAGCCCCATTCGCGGCAACTGAACACCCCCCCTCCATCACCCACGGTGGCTCCGGACCCTCTCCCCCACCCGCGGCACCCGCCGCACCTGTGGTGGCTCTGGACCGCCACCCACGGCACCCGCCCCTCCCCCACCCATGCCACCCCCGCAACCACCCCTCCATCACCCGCGGCACCCCGGACCCCCTCCCCCATCCGCGTCTCCCCCGCACCCGCCACTCCCCCAACCACAGCACCTACTAGGTGATTCATCAGGCCCTGCGTGCGCTGTTCATGCCGTTGCAAGGGGCTACGACCCCTTAACCATTGCATGCCCTTTCTCTGTGCAATATTTAACCACTCACATAATTATGATTGGAGGTAATACTCTATATAATACAAATATTGCACGCCACAAGGGCGTGCATGGGTTAAGGGGATTTAGCCCCTTACGACGGTGTGAAGAGCGCCCATAGGGCGCGATGAATCACCTAGTATATAAGATTATGTGAATCTATATAAGGTAGAAATGAGTGGTTCGGATTTTAGGAAATCCGAACTGCTCTGGAATTCCAAGATCTGAGGCAATCCGAGCCAGTGGCTGACCCCATTGACTTCCATGGACACAGCAGACAGCGCAGCAAGATGTCCCCCCCCCGCACTGTTGACACTGCCGGCACCTGCGCACTGCTGGCACCCCTGCACTGAGAACACTGCTGCACTGCCGACAGTGCCAGCACTCCTGCACTGCCAACAATGCCTGCATGATGGGCAGGGTCACACTGCCCACGAGGACCCTGTCAAAGTCAGAAAAATGTCTCTATACACGTTGCCATATTTGCACCGCACACTGGTCCGCGCTGCGCATGCGTACGCTCTCCCGTGAAGGCGCATACCCGCAATAGCGTGCACCCACGGGCGCACGGTATGCGTATTTACGGTAGAGTTTATGTAGTCGTAGCGTGCGACTCATTCGTTACACATTTTCATAATTAATGTAGTTTATAGATCATGATCCCTTTAATAGTTCCTGAAAGTTTGGTTAATATAGAACGTCCCTGAACGGAGGAATCCCTCTTTGTATTGTACGAAGGGTCTAACAGGAATCATATAGCAGTGTTTGGTACCCATCGGAAGAGTATTTAAGTAACAATATTCCGGTGTTGGTTTGGAGCGTATTAATCGCTCGTGCGGATAGTTATGGACATAAGAAGTTTATGTCCATTTCTATTATTTACTCATACTCAGGTATGCGGCGGGAAACCCAGTTTCCCACCCACCTGAGCTGTTGGAAATCGTCACAGCCCACCTGTATGAATTCCTTCATCCAATGGACAATGGGATTGTAGGGACTATGAGATTGCATTGTGTGTGGGGCATAAATAGGCAGGCCGACCATATCCAACTTCACTCTCATCAACGGTTTTCTTGCTGATAATCGGGAGCTGGATATCGAGGCGCATGCGATCATACCCTTTGTGCGTAAGTTTTCTCTCCGTAATCATTGTCTTACTGTGAGCCAATTTCTCTCATCTCTTTCCATTTCTCTCTCTCTCTCCTTTCTCTTTTCTCTCACATCTCCCCTAGACTAGTATTGAATTGTATTAGATAGTATTGTATATTGGTTAGGAAGAATCTGTTATATTGTAGTGTATCATTTGTACTGTTATTCTCTTTTACAAGTATATTAGATATAATACAGTTAATAGGCTTTGGACCCTAAACCCGTATCTGTGTATTTCCTATAGTGTTGTGTTCACTTGAGCGTCGGTGACGCTCAAGCAGCTTTGTAGTTAGTCAGGTTACACAAGGTTGCACTTACACCCTGTATTCACATTAAGGTATTCTGTGTATTTCATTGGTAAAAGGTTTAGACATAAAGGTATAGCGTTGTGAGCGTCTGCGCCGCTGGTGATCTCCTCGTGGTCTCGAGCGTCCGCTACGCCATAGCGAATCATTACTCTAGTCATAGCCAACAACGTGCTGTCCTGTGATCACTGGGCCGTGAGCGAACGTGACGCTTGAGCGTCTCGCCCACAGCTGAGCGATCGTTACGCAACTAGCGTACCCTTACGGTACTTCTTAAGTAAACAGCGTACAGTGTTCTTAGACTTCACTAAGGGTTGTTTATACGACAAAAGAATTTAGTATTGTCAATTGGGGACTCGTCCTGTCCTTCTCATATCTGCACTAGGTAGATCAGCAGACATTATCCCCCAGCAAAGGGTGGGAGGTTGTCTCGCAGTGCTGACGGGATAAGCGTCTGCTTCACTTAGATAAAGAGTGCTGAAGGAATCCGGGAACCGGAGGTAAGAACAAAACGCTTGTGTCTTTTAAAAAAAAAACTGTTTATTTGTCTTCTGTCTTGCGTACACACGCACGCATACATATATCTGCATTTCTTTTTCATTTTCGTATATCACTATTCCTGTTTGCCAATTTTTATAGTTGATAGAAAAGTGCTAAAAGAGACTTGCTGTTATTTTATAGTTTAAGAATAGAGGTAATAGTTAAAAGTGTAGAGAAACACACAGGTTTGCCTGGGAGATAAGGCAAAGCCAGTGGGGTACGCGGTAGATGATCAGGGATCGTCTACATTGATAAAAGTATATTGTGTTACGGTGGATCTTTGCATTGCGTACACGTGTCTCTAACAAAGACTAGCGTACGCAATCCAAAGGCCGACGCACGCAGCGTGCATTACGCAACGGAGCGTCCGGTTACGCCCACGTAGCTCAAAGTCACGAAAAGTCGAATTAGCGCAAAGCGATAATTAACGCAAAGGCGATAGATAACGCGACGCGGTAAATAACGCAAATCTATTTTTGGAAAATCTGAAATTTAGTTTAATAGATCCTGCTCCTAATTGGTAACACAGCTGGGCTGAAGAAAAATTTCTGCGCAGAAATAGATATATAAATGAAAGTGTACATGTGTTGAGTGAGTGTGTTTTTGTATACAAGTTTATACAACTTAGAGGTTGAACCAAAAGAAATCAGGTAGGACATACGTGTAAGTGACATACACGGTGGCTAAGGAGGCATCCTTGGTTAAATAATATTTGAGCATTAGAGTATAGCGGACCAGTACAAGACCAGGAGGTCAGACCAGGAGGTCGTACAGACAAGACCAGGAGGTCATAAGGAGACAAAGAGGTCCGCTATAAAGGTAAGAGGCACAACCCCGGGGGTTGGTGCAGAACCCATATAGGCCATAAGCTCTTGCTGAAGGAATCGCGGCCGGAAACATCGATTCCATTGATCTCTCAGTACATAACAAATAGTTGCTTATGTACTGAACGATTGTACCGCACGTAATTGTGTGCAGTAGTTAGTAATCTGACCTAATACCATTAGAGTAAAGTGGTCACAAACGCTATTTGTACATTCTGACGTGATTTGTGTAATTTTTTATTTTTAAAGGGAAGTTCGCTGGTCACTCAGGAACTATCTAACAACCCCACCTTTACTGGAAAGAGTAAGTGTCCTGCGGGTAACCCTCATATGTTCCAGTAAACAGAAGGTTCTTTCTGGTAGGGCCCTGTATCGAGTACGCCAGCACCATATCGGTGTGATCAGGTCGTATTGGTCGAGGTGGGCGAGTGAGTGGGGTACTCGGTAAACCGCCACCGCCGGCCTATTCTGAATAATTTGGTTTGCTGTAAGGGTTCGCTGAAGACCGTGATATAAAGATCAAAGGAGTAGTAAGCAACACCTGCAGATTATGGGGGCCAATTGTTCAGGTAGGGGGCGATCAACCTCGGTTCGGGTTGATTCAGAGAACCGACCAGTCGGGTCGGCAAGATACATCATGTGTGAAAAATACGGAAGTCACACAGAGGTTTTATGTGATGAATGGGAGAGAATGACTGTACAAGACAGGGACAAATTCCCAAGAATAGGTAGCTTCAGTCCAGAAGTGTTACAAAATTTAAGGAGGAGGATATGTCTCATAAAATCAACAAAGAGACGAATTCAGCATCATGATTATTTACAGTTATGGCACCAGGAAGGTGAGATACAGAGAGGTTTGGCTCTGGCGGCGGGGGCTGGCCCTAACAGAAAATTGATTGCCACAGCCCCGCCACCACCATATATAGCAGGAGAGAAGTTGATTGCGGAGAGAAACGCACTGGGTTGTAAAACACAAACACTTAGTAACCCTGTAAATGTTAATGATGTTAACCAAGTAACTCATGCAATTATTAACCCGTGCAAGTTGTACCCTGTTTTGAACTTTCCTCAGGAGTGTGATCAAGAAGACGATTCAGCAACAATTTCAGCTCTCTCTCTCGCAGCCACTATAGCAGAGACCACAGTAGGCACAGCAACACCCACGAGATTAGCGAAGGCCCCTAGCGGAGGGATAGGTGAGGTCGTGTCAACGGGTAAGTACGGCACCATGCACTACACTGAAACAATTGTACCACAACAAGCTGTAGAATCTCCACAGGAAGAGGCTGTTAGAATTGCTCCTGTAAGGGTAATAGCAGTTCCCAATGGAAAAACAGATGTGTCTGGAGCCACTCCCATAAGGAACATTGCCATGTACACTCCATTTTCCCGAATGGAATTAAGAACAATAGTGTCCGAATTTCCTGACCCCAGGAAAGACTTAGTTGCTAGCCAAAAATACATCAGGGATCTAGGTAACACTGTAGAACCCAACAACAAGGATTGGCAGATACTGCTGAGAGCTTGTTTACCTTCCAATGTCGACTCAACTCAATTCTTAGCTGACTGTGCATTGGATAAAGATGTACCGCTTACAGACGTGTACAACAAGGATAATGTAAAAAGGATAAATTTACAGCTAAAGGAGTATTTCCCAGCCGTTGTTAAATGGAACAAGATATTCTCCATTAGACAAAAAGAGTCCGAAACGGCAGCAGAATATTTCCACCGGGCACTATTAGAAATGGCAAAGTACACTGGAATAGAAGACATTAAGACCAACCCAAACCATCAAGACGTAGCAGTATCTGTACTGATGGATGGTTTAAAGGAAACATTAAAGACTAGGGTTCAGACCACGCAACCATGTTGGCGAGGTCTGTCGGTGTCCACATTGAGAGAGGCTGCTATTGATCACGACAGAAACATCACTAGGCACAGGGAGTCGCAAAGTGATAAGTTGATGTCAGTAAGTATACAGGCGCTAACCACAAGGCAGCCTGCGTATGTACCACCGAATCCTGTGGGTAAGTCAAGTGTAATAACATGTTTTTCTTGTAACAAACAGGGACACTATGCACGAGACTGTAGAACAAAGAGTGTACAAAGATCTTTTCAACCCCCTAGACAACGACACGACACACGACATTGGGAGCAGGGTCCACAGAGGCGGAGTTTTGAGCCACATACAGGAGAAACAAAAAGATATCCCCCGAACAGAGACTGGCATGCCTCTGGTAGTTCCCAACTAACTCCCTCACAAGTAGTTGCTGCCAGCGGGATTCAGGGAGGTCAGCATACCCAATAGGGGTGTGGCCATACCTGTAATCTGCAGCCAGTTAAATTGATTGCCAGTCTTGGAAGTGAACCAGAGATTGCAATCAACGTAGCTGGTAAAACTTTAAATTTTCTTGTAGACACAGGGGCGGCCAAGTCAGTGATAAATTCGACAGTGGGCATGAGAACCACTGGTAGGACCATTCCAGCCATGGGAGTAACAGGAGTAGTCCAGCATTACCCTGTTAGCAAACCAGCCGAGATTACAATAGGGCCTTTGCATACCAAGCATTCCTTTTTGCTGGCTGCATCTGCACCAACTAATCTCCTGGGTAGAGACTTACTATGTAAAATGGGTTGCGTCATTTACTGTACTCCTGAAGGTGTATTCTTGGACATTCCTGAGAATCACGCTCAGGAAGTGCGAGACATGTTAGACTCCCCATCAAAATTAATGTCACATACCATTATGACAAATAGGAATCCATCCCAAGTAGAAGAGATGACATCTCAGATACCAGAGTCACTTTGGACAAAAGATGGACAGGACACTGGATTAATGGCAAACGTAGCTCCAGTAGTTGTACAAGTAAAAGATGGTAGGATAGCTCCAAAAATCCCACAGTATCCTCTGAAGCCAGAGGTGGAGTTAGGAGTTTTCCCAGTAATAGAACGCTTGCTACAACAGGGCATTCTAGTAAGAACGTCCAGCACAGCAAATAGTCCCATCTTCCCTGTTAAAAAGAGTGGGGGGAGGGGTTACAGGCTAGTGCAGGATCTAAGGGGGATTAACAAAATAGTTGAGAGTCAGTTCCCCGTAGTGCCTAATCCAGCTGTCATCCTAATGCAAATTCCTCCCACTGCCAAATTTTTCACTGTTATTGACCTCTGCTCCGCTTTCTTTTCGGTACCTCTGCATCCTGACAGCCAATATTTGTTTGCATTCACATACAGAGGAGTCCAATACACGTGGACTCGGTTACCCCAAGGTTTCATAGATAGTCCAAGTATATTTTCTCAGGCTTTGCATGATTGTTTACAGTCTTTTCAACCAGAGAGTGGATCAGTATTGATACAGTATGTGGATGATTTACTACTGTGTTCTGATTCATTGGAAGCATCCCTGAAGGATACGAAACAGCTCCTGTTTCATCTTTCAGACACAGGTCACAAGGTTTCCAAAGACAAGTTGCAATTATGCCAAACTAGGGTAAAATATTTGGGACACTGTCTAACACAAGGACTGAGACACCTGACCGCTGATAGAATCCAAGCAATTAGAGACATGACTCTACCACAAACCCAGCAACAGATCAGAACGTTTTTAGGAATGTGTGGGTATTGCCGTAATTGGATCCCAGGGTTTTCCATATTGGCGTTACCTTTGCAGGAAATGGTCTCCTCAAACAAACCTGATAGGATTTCGCATACTGACGAATCCGAAACAGCATTTGAGAGACTCAAACAGTGCCTAACGCAGGCGCCAGCACTAGGTATGCCAGACTATGGGAAACCCTTTGAACTATACGGAACAGAAAGTGCTGGTTGCGCAGCAGGTGTACTAACCCAAAAACACGGTGACGCCAACAGGCCAGTTGCATACTACAGCGCTCAGCTAGACACGGTAGCGCGATCCCTCCCCACATGCTTGCGTAGCGTTGCGGCGATAGCATTGCTAGTGACAAAAAGCGAAGATGTCGTGCTAGGCCACAACCTCACAATCCATACACCGCATGCGGTATCTGCCTTATTGAATTCTGCCCAAACCAGACACGTCTCATCAGCAAGGTTTACAAGATGGGAATTGGCACTAATGGCCCCAGTAAACATCACCATAAGGAGATGCAGCGCATTAAATCCTGCAACATTTCTCCCAGGTGTGCCTGGTCAGACACAAAGGGTGGAAGGTGAGAGTGATGGGGAAGGAGGATTTAATACAAAGGAAGATACACATGATTGTATGGAATATTTGACCCAAAATTTTACCGCAAGGCCTGACATCAGTGACAATCCACTGGAAGATGCAGAACTCACGTTCTACACGGACGGTAGTTGTCACAGACAGTCAGACTCGGGAGACTTGTGTACTGGATACGCAGTCGTAGATGACCAAGACACCATAGAAGCGGAACCGCTAGGCCCACCTCACTCAGCCCAGGTTGCTGAACTGGTCGCCCTAACCAGAGCATGTGAATTGGCTAAGGGTAAGTCAGCCAATATCTACACCGATTCTAGATACGCCTTCGGGGTAGTACATGATTTCGGAGCCCTATGGCGCCTCAGAAATTTCATGACGGCAGCTGGTACACCGATAGCGCATGCAGCTCATATAAAAAGGCTTCTAACAGCGATACAGGAACCCAACAGAGTGGCCGTTATCAAATGTAAAGCACATACATATAGCCAAGACCCAGTATCCCTTGGTAACAGCCGAGCAGACGAAGCCGCAAAGCTTGCAGCTGCTACCCCCATACAGACAGACACCACACAACTGATGGTATTTAATACCATCAACACACAGAAGTTGTGTGAGATGCAGAATTTGTGTTCCACACAGGAAAGAGCAGTCTGGAAGGCAAAGGGATATGGCCAGGAGTCCTCAGGGCTCTGGACGGATGGACATGGTAAACCAGTGGCCCCCAGGGCATATCTTCCATGCCTGGCTGAAGCAGCTCATGGGTTGACCCATCTAGGCAAGGAGGGAATGTGCAAATTGGTAAGAGCATACTGGTGCGCCCCAGGATTCTCCTCTCATGCGAGTAAAAGAACAATGTCATGCCTTACCTGTCTGAGAAAGAATATTGGAAAAGCAATACCTACAGAACCATCCCATATCCCACCTGCCGGCGGCCCTTTCCAGGTAATACAAATTGACTTCATTCAATTACCCCCATGTCGAAATTTGAAATATGTACTTGTCTGTATAGATGTTTTCTCGAATTGGGTCGAAGCATTTCCAGCAGCTACAAATACCGCTATGTTTACAGCTAAGAAAATTGTACAGGAATTTGTGTGTAGATATGGTATCCCTAGGATAATCGAAAGTGATAGGGGTACCCATTTTACAGGTGATGTCTTTCAAGGAATGTGTAAATTGATGGGAATTGATAGCAAGCTGCACACTCCGTACCGTCCACAGGCGAGTGCGAAGGTCGAAAGAGTGAACAGCACGATTAAAAATAAATTGAGTAAAGTAATGGCAGAGACAGGATTGACATGGCCAGAAGCTTTACCCATTGTTTTGTATAGCATCAGAACCACTCCCAGGTCCCCTCTTAACCTGTCCCCTTTTGAAATTCTGTTTGGTCGACAACCGCATGTCATGATTAACCCTCAGGATGATTTGAAATGTAACAATGAAGTAACTGTAAAATACTTGATTAACATGAGTAAGCAGTTGAGGAATCAAAATGATAATCTGAAGTTGGTGATTCCTGATTTACCAGATAGTAATTGTCATGACATTGAACCTGGGGATTATGTAATGATACGAAATTTTCTACGCTCAGGTTGTCTTATTGATAGATGGGAAGGACCATACCAGGTCTTATTGACTAGCACCACAGCATTGAAGGTTGCTGAGAGAGAGACTTGGGTCCATTCATCCCACTGCAAGAAGGTTGCTGATCCAGAGAAGTCCCGTGATAAGGAACAGACGGTAGAGGTTGTATCACTGAAGTGTCTGTTCCAGGAGGACTGAGGCGGCACCTGAGCCTTGAAGACCGAAAGCAGTTGTCGACTCCCTTCTCCCCTTTATTGTTTTTCTCCACTTCCCATCCCCTCTTCCTTGAAATCTCTTTTTCCCCCTTCTCATTCTTCTCTATTTTCCCCTCAAAGATGGACTTGCCCCAAGAGACTGTGATCCGGATTTTGATGTTAACCATGATGTTGACCAGAGCAGTCTGTTCCGGCGAGAGTACCATAGAGGTCGAAAGAGGTTCTGGAATGGGTTCCGATTATGATGATGGAGGCGTAGTTTTCCAAGATCAACCAAACCAACAAGCAAAGGCGAGTATCAGAAAACGATCCGATAGCATTGATCATAGAAGGAATTTTGACGGATTGTTAGCTGAAGAAAACTGTATCTGTAGGCTTTGTGACAATTTGATTGAAGATGGATGCATAAAGAAATGCCAATCCAGTTTTAATATCCATATGGACCGGCATCCATTGAGTGACTATCACTCCTTAGTGGGTAACGTATTAAACCAAACAGATTGTTGGGTATGCTCTCAAGTACCTCAGGGTCATAGCAAATCAGGGCTAGTACCATTTCCTTTAACGTTAGGGGAGGTACTTGAGCTAAGTGGTGGGAGACCGGTGGACCGGAGGTTTAACATCTCCAGCCCTCCTAGTTTGAAGCTCCACCAATACCATGTGGATAGGTCCCTCTTATGTTTTAATATCTCCAATCCCCGTAAGCCGGGAAATTGGGAAGTGTCATGGAGCAACCTTACCATGACCTTTTCGCATAGGGCAGATAGAATGCCTACAGATACAGAGCTTGTACGCCACATAGCCAGTAGAGGAAAATCATTCCGGTATCGATACACCTTAGGAAATAGGATTACTAGAGTTGGAGAGGTATCACCAGGATACTGTGCACATATCGTACAAACTGATACGTGCATTAAGCAGATGGAAGAATTAGGGTCAGGAGAGTTCACCTGGAAGGTGTGTAACATGGTAATGTCCTTCTCCGTCCCATATGTCCTCCCCGATGATGCATATTTCATATGCGGGAGAAAGGCGTACAAGTGGCTTGCCCCAAACTCTGAAGGATTGTGTTATATTGGAAAAGTATTGCCTGAAGTGATGACTGTAACACATGACAAAATGAAGGACATACACCGTGGTGCCCAAGCTCCTTATACTCACACCCATTACGAGCACCGAGTTAAAAGACAACTGTCAGAAAGGTTAGAGCATCCGGCCTCTGATCTGATCCATGAATCCACCGGGATTCAGGTTCTGGTGGCGTTAGATTTCACTCGCACCGCTCGAGGAGTGATGAATTATAGATACATTTCCGCACTCGCCAATTTGTTAGATAATATCACTGAAATGTATGATGACACGTTTAGATACACTGGAAGAGAACTCCAAGCTTATAAAACAGAACTGGTACAGCATAGAATGGTTCTTAATTACCTCACAGCAGTGACAGGCGGATATTGTGTTACATTGGCAACACAGTACGGCGTGAAGTGTTGCACGTATATCACAAATAGCACCGAGGATCCGGTAGAGGTCATAGACCAAAAGATGGACGATATTCTCCAATTGAAGTGGGAATTTCGCCGAAAACACAATCTCACTCTTGCTGCTGTAGGTAATGAGCTGACTGGTTGGGTGTCATGGTTGAACCCGCGAAATTGGTTCTCCGGTTTGGGAGACTGGGCTCAAGGAGTCATAATGGATGTTGGAAAGTTTCTCCTATGTATTTTAGGTGTTGTTATATCTATTGGATTGATATTTAGATGCGGGCAGGCTTTAATGAGGTGCAAACAAAGTACAAGAGTGATGAGTTTGAGGAGTGAGGAAACTGTAATTAACCTGGATTTGATTTATGACCCAATGATAGAAACCAGGATGTGATGAAAATGTGATTATACGGTCCGTTTCTTTCACCTGTTTTTCTGCTTTTCTCCAAGATAACAAGACCCCCTTGGACGAGGAAGTTGACGAGACGCTATACTGACAACGGATGGACCAAAGAAAGAGTTTTGACCACTTGAGAAATGGACACTTGATGAACTTTGCCATGGATACCCAGTTTCCCTAGTATTTTTAAACTCACGCTAGCCCAACATTTTTTGTAAATCTGATGGCACTGACAAAGCTTGTTGCTCATGCCTAAGGAGCAAAACAGCGCAAAGAAGACGACTTTCAACTGATACCGAACAAAGCTTCGACGACAGATGTACATTTACCTGACATAGAATATCATTGCATTTTCCATAAGTGTTCTTCATCTTCATCCCTACAACCCTCAGGTAATAACACACATAGTATAGGGAATACAGGCACAGATATCAGCAATCACATATTCCCCCATTCATGTATCATCAACTAAAATGTGCTCCCCATTTTGTTCAAAAAAAAAAAAAATCCGAAAAGAGCTCGGTAAAGTTTGACAGCCCATCCACAGACCTGTACCACAGGATAAGAAGGAATTCAAATGTATACTTCGCAATACCTCGAAGCTTGATTTATCACACGTACGGCACGATGATACATGACCCTCCAAACATGGACTCATACACACATACTTCTGCTTTCTCACTAGGTCATACCCTCTTCACACCTACTCCACTCTTCTTCCTTACCCCACCATGGAAATCAATTAACCCCTGACTTACATTTTTCTCCTTTTGAAATGTTTTAGAAGGTGGCAGTTATTATTGACTGCCAAAGGGTGGACTGTCAAAGTCAGAAAAATGTCTCTATACACGTTGCCATATTTGCACCGCACACTGGTCCGCGCTGCGCATGCGTACGCTCTCCCGTGAAGGCGCATACCCGCAATAGCGTGCACCCGCGGGCGCACGGTATGCGTATTTACGGTAGAGTTTATGTAGTCGTAGCGTGCGACTCATTCGTTACACATTTTCATAATTAATGTAGTTTATAGATCATGATCCCTTTAATAGTTCCTGAAAGTTTGGTTAATATAGAACGTCCCTGAACGGAGGAATCCCTCTTTGTATTGTACGAAGGGTCTAACAGGAATCATATAGCAGTGTTTGGTACCCATCGGAAGAGTATTTAAGTAACAATATTCCGGTGTTGGTTTGGAGCGTATTAATCGCTCGTGCAGATAGTTATGGACATAAGAAGTTTATGTCCATTTCTATTATTTACTCATACTCAGGTATGCGGCGGGAAACCCAGTTTCCCACCCACCTGAGCTGTTGGAAATCGTCACAGCCCACCTGTATGAATCAACCTATGACCTTTTGTTATGATACGGGGCCGAATTCCTTCATCCAATGGACAATGGGATTGTAGGGACTATGAGATTGCATTGTGTGTGGGGCATAAATAGGCAGGCCGACCATATCCAACTTCACTCTCATCAACGGTTTTCTTGCTGATAATCGGGAGCTGGATATCGAGGCGCATGCGATCATACCCTTTGTGCGTAAGTTTTCTCTCCGTAATCATTGTCTTACTGTGAGCCAATTTCTCTCATCTCTTTCCATTTCTCTCTCTCTCTCCTTTCTCTTTTCTCTCACATCTCCCCTAGACTAGTATTGAATTGTATTAGATAGTATTGTATATTGGTTAGGAAGAATCTGTTATATTGTAGTGTATCATTTGTACTGTTATTCTCTTTTACAAGTATATTAGATATAATACAGTTAATAGGCTTTGGACCCTAAACCCGTATCTGTGTATTTCCTATAGTGTTGTGTTCACTTGAGCGTTGGTGACGCTCAAGCAGCTTTGTAGTTAGTCAGGTTACACAAGGTTGCACTTACACCCTGTATTCACATTAAGGTATTCTGTGTATTTCATTGGTAAAAGGTTTAGACATAAAGGTATAGCGTTGTGAGCGTCTGCGCCGCTGGTGATCTCCTCGTGGTCTCGAGCGTCCGCTACGCCATAGCGAATCATTACTCTAGTCATAGCCAACAACGTGCTGTCCTGTGATCACTGGGCCGTGAGCGAACGTGACGCTTGAGCGTCTCGCCCACAGCTGAGCGATCGTTACGCAACTAGCGTACCCTTACGGTACTTCTTAAGTAAACAGCGTACAGTGTTCTTAGACTTCACTAAGGGTTGTTTATACGACAAAAGAATTTAGTATTGTCAACCCCCAGCTCTTACCCCTGTTGCTTTGAACACCTGAGGCCAGCTGCACCCAGCATGAAGGGCATGTTAGGTGCCGTGCCCAGTTAAGGTGAATAGATGCACATTCCTGAGGAGGAAGAATTGGTGAATGATATCACACGGCAGGAAGTGACATCGTCCGCTCCGCAGTGCTGTGTAAATCACCTACACTGCATTCTCCCAGCACTGAGTCACCCACATCAATAATTACTCTGTAGAAACTTGGGAAGAAATCTGTAAAAAGTAAACAATTACGCAAGAACTTTCTTAAGACACTCTGACACCGTTACATCAACCCTGACTGTGAGGGAATTACATTCCAGACATACCAGTGCTGCGCAGTCAGTCATCCACCTTGTTTGCAAAATGCACAGCTTGTGCCACTTACTATGCCTTGGTTTAGCACCAATGCTGACCTATGACACTTCCAGCCAGGGCCGAAATTAGGGATGGGTGAGCAGCACCGCCGTCCAGGACTAGGGGCCCAACACTGTTACTGCCCCATGGCACCTGCACTTGGCCTGGATGCTGCCTTCCAACCTAGAGAGCTGCATCCATGTGACGTCCATAGGACTCTCTGGGCACTCATTGGGGTCTATTTACTAAGCCTTGGAGAGAGATATGGTGGACGGAGATACAGTACCAGGCAATCAGCTCCTAACTGTCATGTTACAGGCTGTGTTTGAAAAATGACAGCTAGGACAACTAGGAGCTGGTTGGTTGGTAGTTTATCTCCGTCCACTTTATCTCTCTCCAAGACTTAGAGGGACATTTACTAAGCAGTGATAAGAGCGGAGTAGTGAGCCAGTGGAGAAGTTGCCCCATAACCAATCAGCAGCTCTGTATCATTTTATAGTATGCAAATTATAGATGTTACTTCAGTGCTGATTGGTTGCCATGGGCAACTTCTCCACTGGCTCACTTCTCTAAGGGAGTTATTCAGAGATGGTTGCAGATCTGGCTGCGGAAGTCTTCCTGTACACGTTATGTCACAAGAGGGTGCGGAGCCGCTGGTAGGAGAAAGTGGAGAGCTGCCCTGACACACTACCCGCTGCAGAGTGAAACCGCAGGCGGCTGCTCAGATTCTGCTTTGTAATGGCGTGATCACTATGTTTTGCCGACGCATGGGATCCTGGCGGTAATAATACCGACGCCGGGATCCTGAAGTTTGAGAAGCCGACACGGGTGAGTAAGGGGTGTGCTTCCCTCTCCCTAAGCACCTAACCCTAACACTCCATCCCCGCAGCCTAACCCTAACCTCCCCCCTTGGGGGGTCATTCCGAGTTGTTAGCTCGTTATTTTTTTCTCGCAACGGAACGATTAGTCGCGAATGCGCATTCGCAATGTCCGCAGCGCGACTGCGCCAAGTAAATTTGCTATGCAGTTAGGAATTTTACTCACCGCATTACAAGGTTTTTTCTTCGTTCTGGTGATTGTAATGTGATTGACAGGAAGTGGGTGTCTCTGGGCGGAAACTGGCCGTTTTATGGGTGTGTGTGAAAAAACGCTACCGTTTCTGGGAAAAACGCGGGAGTGGCTGGAGAAACGGAGGAGTGTCTGGGCGAACGCTGGGTGTGTTTGTGACGTCAAACCAGGAACGAAACTGACTGAACTGATCGCAGATGCCGAGTAAGTCTGGAGCTACTCAGAAACTGCTAAGAAGTGTCTATTCGCAATTCTGCTAATCTTTCGTTCGCAATTTTAATATGCTAAGATTCACTCCCAGTAGGCGGCGGCTTAGCGTGTGCACAGCTGCTAAAAGCAGCTTGCGAGCGAACAACTCGGAATGACCCCCTTGGTGCCTAACACTAACCTTCCCCCGTAGGTGCTTAAACCTAACCCCGTCCCCCGCTGCCTAAACCTAACACCCCCCCCCCCCGCGCGCATCCCGTAATGCCAATCATTTATGACTTTTGTGTGAGTGCGCCTGTGTATAGGGGGAAGTACAATGCTTAGATGATGGCACCTGTTGGGCTCCAAACTGTTATTTCTTATGACAGGGAGGGTTGTGCGCATCAGGGTGACCAGCGCAGTTCCTTGTACTTCTGCACCGCATATTGGGCCTAATTCTGAGTTGATCGCAGCATCAAATTTGTTAGCAGTTGGGCAAAACCATGTGCACTGCAGGGGGGGACAGATATAACATGTGCAGAGAGAGTTAAGGTGGGTACACACTAGTAGATATATCTGCAGATCAATTGATCTGCAGATATATCTATGGACGGATCGGGCAGTGTGTTGAGCATACACACTGCCCGATCCGTCGGGGACTGACGTCATGAACTGGGCGGGCGTGTACACACGCCCGCCCAGTTCAGCTGTGAATCACCGCCGCAGCATGTGTACGGGCGGTCGGCCGTCCGCCCCGTACACACACAGCGACGCGCCAATATATCGGTAGATATATTGGCCGTCGGCTGTGCTGCGGGGCCGACGCGATACGTCTGTGAACGACGGAGTTCACAGACGTATCGGCCGTACACACTGGCCGACGGTCCCGCGATATATCGGCCGTTCAAGAGAACGGCCGATATATCGACCAGTGTGTACGGGCCTTTAGATTTGGGTGGAGTGTATTCAAACTGAAATCTAAATTGCAGTGTAAAAATAAAGCAGCCAGTATTTACCCTGCACAGAAACAAAATAACCCACCCAAATCTAACTCTCTCTGCAAATGTTATATCTGCCCCTCCTGCACTGCACATGGGGGTCATTCTGAGTTGTTCGCTCGTTGCCGATTTTTGCAACGGAGCGATTAAGGCAAAAATGCGCATGGAACGCAGCGCGCATGCGGTTAGTATTTTAGCACAAAACTTAGTAGATTTACTCACGTCCGAACGAAGATTTTTCATCGTTGTAGTGATCGGAGTGTGATTGACAGGAAGTGGGTGTTTCTGGGCGGAAACTGGCCGTTTTCTGGGAGTGTGCGAAAAAACGCAGGCGTGTCAGGGAAAAACGCTGGAGTGTCTGGAGAAACGGGGGAGTGGCTGGCCGAACGCTGGGCGTGTGTGTGACGTCAAACCAGGAACGAAACTGACTGAACTGATCGCAGTGTAGGAGTAAGTCTGGAGCTACTCAGAAACTGCTAAGAAATTTCTATTCGCAATTCTGCTAATCTTTCGTTCGCTATTCTGCGATGCTAAGATACACTCCCAGAGGGCGGCGGCTTAGCGTGTGCAATGCTGCTAAAAGCAGCTAGCGAGCGAACAACTCGGAATCACCCCCATGGTTTTTCCCAATTGCTAACAAACTTGCTGCTGCGATCAACTCAGAATTATCCCCATTGCACCCACATTCAGCAGCAGGATTAGTTTTGCAGAATGAGATATACAAATGAAATGTAAGGGACAGAGAGAACGCATTATCGGCGGCGTTCCCTAGTAGTGAGAGGATTGGAAGCCTGATCTCGCTGTACAAGGCGCTGTGACATTCTCACTCTTATACTGCATCACCGTCAGCACAAGCGGGCGCAGGGTAACACACGAGGACTGTTCCAAAATGTGGAATACCGGCATAAACCTGTGTGGGGAGTAGACACAGAACTAGACTCATTTGCACATGCTGCAAGAACTTAGATATGACATGAAGTTCATCGCCTGCCAGATATACAATATATTTTATTGGGATCTCCCCTAGAACAATGGCGCACTGTCAATGAGGTCTCAGCTATTAAAACTTGCATTTTAGTGTTACACAGGTTAGACTGGTGGATTCAAACACATGGGTGGGGCTAATGATGTCACAGCAGCTCAAATAGCTGCAAGCTCAGCTTTTGCAGTGGCTGACTGGAAACACCCAAAAATTGTTCCCGACACACGTGTGTTTTTCAGTCCACCCCTCACCAGTGGCAAACGTAGGATTTCTAGAGGGGGGGTTTCCAAATGTAATCCACAGTCTACCACTCTGCAGAACATGGAATACAGTATTAATTAATATGTAACACTATAGACGGTCTTTAGCAGAGGTTCTCAAACTCGGTCCGCGGGGGCACACACAGTGCATGTTTTGCAGGTAACCCAGCGGGTGCACAGGTGTATTAATTACTCACTGACACATTTTAAAAGGTCCACAGGTGGAGCTAATTATTTCACTTGCGATTCTGTGAGGAGACCTGCAAAACATGCACTGTGTGTGCCCCCGAGGACCGAGTTTGAGAACCTCTGGTCTATAGTATAGACTGTATCAAACATTTAAATAATATAAATAAGATAAGTGGTCACGAAAAACCGAGAACAGCTGGTGCCCGTTAATGTGCGCCACGCTCGGAACATGACATCACCTTGTTATTTATATCGCTATATGATGTTTACACTCAGCAACGGCATCAAACCATCACAAGCGTCACATCAGATTGCACGTTTTGGCTCCTGACAGCCCTCATTAGATATGAAGTAAATATTTCTCCGGATTTTTATATTCCATCATTTGGCCTTTGTTCTGCGGCTGGCCGGAGTTCACCATCTGTTTCATGGTATGTGTTCTCGGTGTTCTATACAACACAAGGATAATTCAGGGGAATGTTTACAAGTCACAGAGCTGTAGGAAGGCACAGGCGGGTAACCCAAGAGGTATGAAACACCGAACGTGGAAATGGACCAGTCCGTGACCACAGATGACCTGGAATAAAGTAAACAAATGAATTACAGGCGAGTTATGGAAATCCTGAGGGACTCATCCATGTAATGTCCATTATAAGATACCGGGGAGCTAAGCTTACTAACACGGTAAGTAATGTTTGGCACATATACTGTAGCTAAGACCCCAAGTGTAAGAACTCTGGGAGGAATATTCCTCACCGCCACTCCGAGACACGAGGAGGCCTACAGTTCCACAGGCACACCTGAATTCATGTTGGCCTCTTGTGTCTTAACCAACCGGTGAGACCACAACTGACACTGTGCGGGTAATTCAGAGGTGTACGCAGTTAGAGTAGTCAATACATGTTCAATGTCGACATTTCAACAGCTGACATAATGTCTTCACTGCGTTATGACTACATCCCGATTTGGAGCTATAAGCGATTTGTACAAATCCGCTCAGTCATTGCTATCTACTAACACACTCTCACCCCTCCCTACACCCTCAAGAAACCATCTCTCTCTCCAGTTACCGCCATTTTTCTCTTGTCCACTTTGCTTGAAAATAATTTGACCAGTTGTTGTATAACTGCCTGACTCCTTCACATACTCTGCTTCATGCCGACATGGCCGCATGGAGAAGGCCGACCTTTAGACCGCACACGGGCCCCTTTCTTTGTTAAACCGCCCCTGCTTTCCCCCTCCACAGCTCTTATGTCATCCACCATCGGGCCTTCACCAGAGTGAAGGCTGCAGCAGCGATGAGGATGGGACACCTTGACCATCATTGCAGTGGGGGATTTGCAAGCAGTGCAGGCGGGTAACTCTGGCTCCCACTGCGCATCACAGAGATGGGACAACATCCACAATTATATACTAGATACACAATTATATAGTATATACAGTCTGAAGAGTCTTGTAGTGGCTGATATTCATAGCAGGGTTCCAAAACACCTTTGCTCCTGTTGCAGGGTCTGATATGGCTAAATCTCCGTCCTTGGTCTGGGAAAAAGAGATTTATTAAATAGAAAATGCTGATGATAAATAACACCCAGCAGCAGCTGTTAGGAGTGGGAACGGACTTGGCACGGTTATAGAACACTCCAGCTACGCATAAATTACCCAGCACTGACTGAGATCCTGCAGCCTTCCAGCTGATGAGTAGGAAACCATCCTACAGGCCTGAGAGGAAAAACATTATTACACCATCGTACGACAGTTTCGCAGGTGAGGAGATATAGGGGGTCATTCCGAGTTGATCGCTAGCTGCATTTGTTCACAGCGCAGCGATCAGGCTAAAAAATGGCAGTTCTGCGCATGCGTATGTGGCGCAATGCGCACGCACCACGTATGGGCACAACGAACGATGCAGTTTTGCACAGGTTCTAGCGATGCATTTCTGTCGCACTGGTTGCCACAGAGTGATTGACATGAAGTGGGCGTTTCTTGGTGGCAATTGACCGTTTTCAGGGAGTGTTAGTAAAGACGCAGGCGTGCCAAGGAAAACGCAGGCGTGGCTGGGCGGGTGTGTGACGTCAAATCCGGAACTGAATAGTCTGAAGTGATCGCAAGCGCTGAGTAGGTTTTGAGCTACTCTGAAACTACACAAAAAAAATTTGCAGGCGCTCTGCGATACAACCGTTCGCACTTCTGCTAAGCTAAAATACACTACCAGTGGGAGGCGGCATAGCGTTTGCACAGTTGCCAAAAACTGCTAGCGAGCGATCAACTCGGAATGACCTCCATATACTGTAGCAATGGACCTGTAGCAATGTGTCATTTTACACAAAGTTATGTTTAAATGATATAAATTATAAATAACTAATACACACAAATAAAAACATTATATAATTACAATAACAAGTATAAGTATGTGGGAGTGCTGGCGCGACCCACTCCACCCCCCACTGCCGGTCTGGAGCCTTCCCCCCCTGCTGCCGCCCGCCCCAGCAGCAGGCGCACCCATGTGCTGTGGCGCATCTTCACTAAGCGACGCGGCGGGCCAATGAGGACCTGCCGCGTCACCCATCCCAGAGGGCCGCGCGGCGGGGCTTTTAAACGCCTGCACGCGGCGGGAGGAGAGCAGGGTTGGACGGCGAGCGGACGGAGGACATCGGCGCGCTGGACGGCGAGCGGACGGAGGACATCGGCGCGTTCAGCGGAGGCGGCCTTGTGGAGGATTCGGGATCGGATGTCCGGACGTCGGTGGACCAGGTAAACCCTCAGTGAGGCCCCTTTTCTTCCACAGGTACCACCGTGTCTTCTCCCACCGCACCACCAACGCCGGCGCTAGGCCCCATTGTCCCCCACAGTCAGGCAGGCCAAGGCCTGAGCAGCAGCGGGCGCTAGGCCCCCAATTGTCCCCCATCGTTAGGCAGGCAAAGGCCTGAGCAGCAGCGGGCGCTAGGCCCCCAATTATCCCCCACCGTTAGGCAGGCAAAGGCCTGAGCAGCAGCAGGCGCTAGGCCCCCATTGTCCCCACAGTCAGGCAGGCCAAGGCCTGAGCAGCAGCGGGCACTAGGCCCCCAATTGTCCCCCACCGTTAGGCAGGCAAAGGCCTGAGCAGCAGCGGGCGCTAGGCCCCCATTGTCCCCCACAGTCATGCAGGCCAAGGCCTGAGCAGCAGCGGGCGCTAGGCCCCCAATTGTCCCCCATCGTTAGGCAGGCAAAGGCCTGAGCAGCAGCGGGCGCTAGGCCCCCAATTGTCCCCCACCGTTAGGCAGGCAAAGGCCTGAGCAGCAGCAGGCGCTAGGCCCCCATTGTCCCCCACAGTCATGCAGGCCAAGGCCTGAGCAGCAGCGGGCGCTAGGCCCCCAATTGTCCCCCATCGTTAGGCAGGCAAAGGCCTGAGCAGCAGCGGGCGCTAGGCCCCCAATTGTCCCCCACCGTTAGGCAGGCAAAGGCCTGAGCAGCAGCAGGCGCTAGGCCCCCATTGTCCCCCACAGTCATGCAGGCCAAGGCCTGAGCAGCAGCGGGCGCTAGGCCCCCAATTGTCCCCCATCGTTAGGCAGGCAAAGGCCTGAGCAGCAGTGGGCGCTAGGCCCCCAATTGTCCCCCACCGTTAGGCAGGCAAAGGCCTGAGCAGCAGCAGGCGCTAGGCCCCCATTGTCCCCCACAGTCATGCAGGCCAAGGCCTGAGCAGCAGCGGGCGCTAGGCCCCCAATTGTCCCCCATCGTTAGGCAGGCAAAGGCCTGAGCAGCAGTGGGCGCTAGGCCCCCAATTGTCCCCCACCGTTAGGCAGGCAAAGGCCTGAGCAGCAGCGGGCGCTAGGCCCCCATTGTCCCCCACAGTCATGCAGGCCAAGGCCTGAACAGCAGAGGGCGCTAGGCCCCTATTGTCCGCCACAATCAGGCAGGCCAAGGCCGGAGCAGCAGCGAGCGCTAGGCCCCCAATTGTCCCCCACCGTTAGGCAGGCCAAGGCCTGAGCAGCAGCGGGCGCTAGGCCCCATTGTCCCCCACAGTCAGGCAGGCCAAGGCCGGAGCAGCAGCGGGCGCTATGCCCCCATTGTCTCCCCCACAATTAGGCAGGCCAAGGTCTGAGCAGCAGAGGGCGCTAGGCCCACCATTGTTTCCTGGGGTGTGCGTCGCACCCGTTGTAGCACACTGTTTACCATTGTACCACCGTGTTTGTTATCGTTGTACACCGTTCACCTTTCCATACACTGTCCACATCGTCTTGCTTACACGCTAACATTGAGCGCCGTCGTGTACCATTTACATTGCGAGGTGTTTTACCCGTGACTGTTCGCGGGCCCTCCACCGGTAGGTCCCTATTGAAGGTAAGGTACCGTTTGTTGTTGTTGCTGTTGTTGTGGTTCGAAGTTTGTTACAGGTGCCGAGACCAAGACATCGGACCATCAAGGGGACAAACATATACCCGGTGAGGATAACTTGTTTGAGTCTGTTTGGTGTACCGTACGTGACCCCTCCCCCTTTCCCCCCTGTTTCGTAGGGCGTTTCCGTCCGGGTTGCATCCACCGTGCCTCGCACGCGGGTGTAACCAGTCTGAGGCCACAAGTGCCAATGATGACCATCTTTTAGTTCTGCGAGCGTCTGCCCGATCAAATTCCCCCCCCCCCCAGTCCCTTTCCAGAGACTTAGCGCAGTTGCCCTTCTCTTTCAGACGGAAGGGCAGCCGACGGAGAGCGAGAGATCCGGGTTCGTCACTGACCCGAAGGTTAGAGTCAGCGGCGGGCGCGAGGTGAGTAACTGTACTTGCGCAGCATCGTCAGCCCGACGCCCCCACCCTCTAGGTCTCTTACAAGTAAACCAAATTGTACTAATAAATACATACTGTACATATATGTGATTAAAGATATATTTCAGGATAATGTGATTCTACCATGAAATGATTAACTACTGACATTGGGTGTGGGATGTACTAAGCATTTTATGGTCAAAACTCAGAAAACTGGATTTTTGGAGCTTTGAACGTGTTCCTGCCCTTAGTACATCCTTGGGTGATTGGGTGCTTGTAGTACAATAGTATATTGCCTCAGGCGCAGTTACTTGCAACAGTCACATGATGGCGCTGTTTCAGAGACCCTCTGTCATTACTGCACTCTGCTGAAACCAGCTAGATGTGACTATGGCAAAATGTGCTGAAGCGGTAGCAGCATCATGTGACTCAGGATCAGCCCCGTGATGTCATACGCTGGTGTTTTATATACTATTACATATCTGGTAAACTGTGTTTTGGTAAAATATAAACATTCCCATTATCCGGCCAATAAATGAAAGTATTACTATTATTAATAACTTGTACTTCTATAGCACCTGCAAGTTCCATTGTGCTTTACAACTGGGGACACATTAATAAAACCAGACTGGGTAATAACAGACAGACAGAGAGGTAGGAGGGTCCTGCTTGCAGGCTTACGCTCTATAGTTCTGTATATTTGTATGTAACAAAACTAGATGGGACAGAATCTGCCTCACTTTGCTCTGATTAATGTTTTACCTATTTTTTCCCTTCACAAATGTATAAATATTATAAGAAAATACTGACCAGCATACGGCCATTTCCAGCATACTCGACCTATAAAGGGGAATTCCAACTAAAATGTTATTGTTATGTAAACCCCCTCACACCCAGCTATCAGGACTGTAGAGCCCCACGGTTGGGCAATTGTAACCCCGGTCACCGGCACTGGGGGCAGCACATTAACTTCTCTTATATCACTACACGGGTACGAAATATCGACAGTCAAGATCCGACAATCAGCAGACCGTCAGCAGTATCCCAACAGCCAGAATCCCATCATAATCCTGACACCACCCGGTAAGTATTTTCACCCTACCACTAACCCACCCATCTCACAGCCTAACACTAACTTCCTCCTCCCGCAACCTAACCTAACTCCCCTCCACAGCCTAACACTAGCCTCCCCCACCTCCACAGCCTAACCCTCCCCCTAGTGCCTAACCCTAACCTCCCCCATCTGCAACCTAACCCTAACTCGCCCCCCCCCCCACACACACAGCCTAACACTAACCTTCCCCACCTCCACAGCCTAACCCTCCCCCTAGTGCCTAACCTCCCCCTCCTGCAACCTAACCCTAACTCCCCCCCCCACACACACACAGCCTAACACTAACCTTCCCCACCTCCACAGCCTAACCCTCCCCCTAGTGCCTAACCTCCCCCTCCTGCAACCTAACCCTAACTCCCCCCCCACACACACACAGCCTAACACTAACCTTCCCCACCTCCACAGCCTAACCCTCCCCCTAGTGCCTAACCTCCCCCTCCTGCAACCTAACACTAACTCGCCCCCCCCCCCCCACACACAGCCTAACACTAACCTTCCCCACCTCCACAGCCTAACCCTCCCCCTAGTGCCTAACCTCCCCCTCCTGCAACCTAACCCTAACTCCCCCCCACACACACACAGCCTAACACTAAGCTTCCCCACCTCCACAGCCTAATACCCCTTTTCTACCACTGTGCAACGGGTCGCAGCCGTGTCACTGTGAACGGGAGCCGTGTCGCCTCGACACAGCTCCCGTTCACACTACATAGCTTACCGGGTTAAACACGTGTTCAACCCGGCAAGCTACCCGGGTAGGATTCCCGGATCACTTGATCCGGGAATTTGCTAGTGGAAAAGAGGTATAACCCTCCCACTAGTGCCTAACCCTAACTTCCCCCTCCCACAACCTAACCCTAACTCTCCCCCACACAGCCTAACACTAACCTTTCCCACCTCCATAGCCTAAACCTAACCCTCCCCCTAGTGCCTAACCCTAACCTCCCCCTCCCGCAACTTAACCCTAATTCCCCTCTACAGCCTAACACTAACCTTCCCCACCTCCACAGCCTAACCCTCCCCCTAGTGCCTAACCATAACTCCCGCAACCTAACCCTAACTCCCCACCTACAGCCTAACACTAACCTTCCCCACCTCGACAGTCTAACCCTCCCCCAGTGCCTAACCCTAACCTCCCCCTCCTGCAACCTAACCCTAACTCCCCGCCACACAGCCTAACACTAACCTTCCCCACCTCCACAGCCTAAACCTAACCCTCCCCCTAGTGCCTAACCCTAACCTCCCCCTCCTGAAACCTAACCCTAACTCCCCCCCACACAGCCTAACACTAACCTTCCCCACCTCCACAGCCTAAACCTAACCCTCCCCCTAGTGCCTAACCCTAACTCCCCACCTACAGCCTAACACTAACCTTCCCCACCTCGACAGTCTAACCCTCCCCCTAGTGCCTAACCCTAACCTCCCCCTCCCGCAACCTAACCCTAGCTCCACCCCCACAGCCTAACACTAACCTTCCCCACCTCCACAGCCAAGGGGCTGCGTTCCGCTCGCCAACCGTCGGGATTCCGGTGTCGGTATTTCGACCGCCGGGATCCTGTCCAGCGGGATTTCGTACTGATCCCCTCTGGTTATTACAGGTTGAGCTAGTGTGAGATAGTGCACCTGCATCTCTTTCCCTCTGTATAGGGTAGAATATTTCGACATGCAGAATGTCGGAATATATGGGAAGCCACATGCCGACACTGACATAACATCGAAATTGTCCGAATGTCGACAGGCGGTATGTCCACCGTGTGGCTGTCAGTTCTGCGGGTAAATTTACCTAACCCTATCCCTAAACTTGCTCAAAAATCGTCCGTCGACACTTTATTGACGACTTTCAGTGTCAACATGATATCATGCCTTCTGTACCCCTCATCCCTCTTGATAAAAAGCTGCAGTAAAAAAAGATAATTACAAATAAAATAAAACGTAACCCCGGTCAGGGGAAAGGGGGCCGCGGGTGAAAGATGAAATGTTAGCTCTCAGCCATCGGAAATGTTCAGATTTAGTGGCGGCCTGTGAGTAATCTTTACAGGCCACGTGCAAACAATTCCCAGGGAAACATTCGGCGGCTGCTGGTGTATTTGCTTATGGAAATGATTGCCTGGATTCTTTCTGTATGTGCCAGGGAAACTCGCCAGCTCTCGTTTAAGTTTACAGATCATAACCGAGTAAGTACAACATTAGATGTCATTTCGGTATTAAGGGATTAGATAAATGTTGGTACGTGTTCAGCGCGCAGACTGAAGGTTATTGTATAATTGCTGTTGTCCTCTGTCCGCTCGGCTGTTTATTGCCATACGGTATCTCAATAATTCTGGCATCACGAGAAAGTGTCGAGAGGGGGTGATTCAGACCTGAACGCTGCTGTGCGGTTTTTTTGCACAGCGGGCGATCAGGTACTAACTGCGCATGCGTATGCACCGCAATGCGCACACGCGCCGGACAACAACAAAGGGCATCGCCGGTCAGAGATGGGATGGTGCGAAAAATGCAATCGCACGGGCGTTTGCAAGGTGATTTACAGGAAGAGGCCGTTTGTGGATGGTAAGTTACCTATTACTGGGAGTGTCAGGAAAAATGCAGGCGTGTCCTAGCGTTTTCAGGGAGGGTGTCTGGCGTCAGCTCCGGCCTCGATCAGCCTGTTCTCATCACACTGTAGGAGTAAGTCCTGGGCTACGCAGAGGCTGCACACTGTGGATTTTTGCAGCTCGGCGTACACATGGGATCGCACACTTGCACGGCGAATTTACACTCCCCCTAGAGGCGGCGACTATCTGAACGCAGGACAGTAAAGTTTGCAGCCCAGCGATTAGATCTGAATCACCCCCTCTGTCCAACAGCTGACACCAAACCCTTTACAGCAGACGTGGGGACCCTGCCATCCTCTGACCGTGGCTACTAGGCATGCTGAGAGTTGCAGTTCCACAATTGCTAGAGAGCCACATGTTACTTATACAGCAATACCTGTTATTTGTCATGATAGCGGGAGAACCATGGGGGTCATTCCGAGTTGTTCGCTCGTTATTTTTTTCTCGCAACGGAGCGATTAGTCGCTAATGCGCATGCGCAATGTCCGCAGTGCGACTGCGCCAAGTAAATTTGCTATGCAGTTAGGTATTTTACTCACGGCATTACGAGGTTTTTTCTTCGTTCTGGTGATCGGAGTGTGATTGACAGGAAGTGGGTGTTTCTGGGCGGAAACTGGTCGTTTTATGGGAGTGTGTGAAAAAACGCTACCGTTTCTGGGAAAAACGCGGGAGTGGCTGGAGAAACGGAGGAGTGTCTGGGCGAACGCTGGGTGTGTTTGTGACGTCAAACCAGGAACGACAAGCACTGAACTGATCGCACTGGAAGAGTAAGTCTCGAGCTACTCAGAAACTGCACAGAGAAGTCTTTTCGCAATATTGCGAATCTTTCGTTCGCAATTTTGATAAGCTAAGATTCACTCCCAGTAGGCGGCGGCTTGCTTTTACTTTATAACAGAATAACTGTTATACTCAGTACAGTAGCTCACACACTGCCATATTTTTGTGTGAGTCTGTCCCAGAAAGTGCCTTGTATAAATTATTTGTAATTATCAGAGTTTTGGCCCTCATTCCGAGTTGTTCGCTCGCAAGCTGCTTTTAGCAGCAGTGCACACGCTAAGCCGCCGCCTACTGGGAGTGAATCTTAGCATAGTAGATTTGCGAACGAAAGATTAGCAGAATTGCGAATAGAAATTTCTTTGCAGTTTCCGAGTAGCTCGAGACTTACTCCTACACTGCGATCAGTTCAGTCAGTTTCGTTCCTGGTTTGACGTCACAAACACACCCAGCGTTCGCCCAGACACTCCCCCGTTTCTCCAGCCACTCACGCGTTTTTCCCAGAAACTGTAGCGTTTTTTCGCACACACCCATAAAACGGCCAGTTTCCGCCCAGAAACACCCACTTCCTGTCAATCACACTACGATCAGCAGAACGAAGAAAAAACCTCGTAATGTCGTGAGTAAAGTACCTAACTTAATAGCAAATTTACTTGGCGCAGTCGCACTGCGGACATTGCGCATGCGCATTAGCGACTAATCGCTCCATTGCGAGAAAAAAAATAACGAGCGATCAACTCGGAATGACCACCTTTGTGTTGGGCGGTCCTGCCAAGTCTCCATGGAATTAATGGTGGTCATTCCGAGTTGATCGCTCGCTAGCAGTTTGTAGCAGTTGTGCAAACGCTAAGCCGCCTCCCTCTGGGAGTGTATTTTAGCTTAGCGGAAGTGTGAACGAAAGGATCGCAGAGCGGCTACAAAATAAAATTGTGCGCTCAGCGCTTGCGATCACTTCAGACTATTCAGTTCCTGTTTTGATGTCACGAACACGCCCCGCGTTCTCCCAGCTACGTCTGCGTTTTTTCAAACACTCCCTGAAAACGGTCAGTACACACCCAGAAACGCCCTCTTCCTGTCATTCACTCTGCGGCCAGCAGTGCGACTGAAAAGCTTCGCTAGACCCTGTGTAAAACTGCATCGGCTGTTGTGAAAGTATGTCGCGCGTGCGCATTACGCCGCATACGCATGCGCAGAAGTGCCGCTTTTTTGCCTGATCGCTGCGCAGCGACCTTAAACAACTAGCGAACAACTCAGAATGACCCCCAATGTTATAGACATGAAATACTCCCATTAGCTGACAGTCAAATTTTACTGCCATGACCACTAGGTGGCAGTGTTTTACTTTCCGTGGAATTGAGTGCCCTGGATATATGGGGCGTGATTCAGAGGGGCACGCAGTGGCGATGGCTGATGTTTTTGTCCGAGCGGCACTGCGCATGCGTCCGGACGGTTAGTGCTCTGAAACGCAGGTCGAAATTGCACGCAGAGAGATATCTTTTCACTGGGCGTTCCTGGACAGTAACAGGGGGGTGGCAGATTCAGTCACACTGGACGCCATGTTCAGATAAAGAAGTTGTACCTGGCACAGGGCTGGTGCATTGTTCCACGTTGCGACCGACGGTGCGTTTTAGTTCGCTCCACAACGGAAACTCCTTGTTTACAGAAAGAGTTAAACCAGCCTGGCAACAAGCTCAATTGTGGCGTTATAATATATGCGTTTATCTAGGTTCAGAGATTGCGACTGAAGTGAGATCGCCGCTAAATTTAAAATGGCAATCAGTTATATGGCAAAACGATCGTCCATTTAGTTCCAATGGCTGCTTTTCCATCAGTGCCACTCCTGCCGTGCCAGTAGCACTTGGGTGAGGGTATATAAGCCCCTTTGTGCATGCGCAAACGATGGGCTCGATTCAGACCTGACCGCTGATGAGTGAAGTTGCACAGTGTCTGATTATCGCATGACTGCGCATGCCTGTGCACCGCAATGCACAGACACAACGTCCAATAGCGAAAGGATGGCGCGAAAATTTCGATCGCAAGGCATTTGCAAGGTGATTGACAGGAAGAGGACATTTGTGGTGGTAACTGCCCGTTTTCTGGGAGTGTCAGGAAGAACGCAGGCGTGCCCAATCGGTTTCAGGGCGGGTGTGTGACGTCAGCTCCGGCCCCGCTCAGCCTGTGTGTATCGCACTGTAGGAGTAAGTCCAGGGCTGCGCACACACTGCACACACTGGACAAATCATTCCATGGTGAGTTGCGAACGGATTTGTAGATGTCCGCTGTCTGGAGGAATTTTCGCACAGCGTACACATGAATTCACACACTAGTCTCCCTGCGCGGCGACTATCTGACCGCAGACAGCTGCAAATTTGCAGTGCGGTGATCAGGTCTGAATTAGGCCCAATATCTTCCCCTTGGGCATGCACACTGGCATACCATTGCAGGGTAAAGGCACACTGGCATACCATCACGGGGTAAAGGCACACTGGCATACCATTGCAGGGTAAAGGTACACTGGCATACCATCACAGGGTAAAGGCACACTGGCATACCATCGCAGGGTAAAGGCACACTGGCATACCATCGCAGGGTAAAGGCACACTGGCATACCATCGCAGGGTAAAGGCACACTGGCATACCATCACAGGGTAAAGGCACACTGGCATACCATCACAGGGTAAAGGCACACTGGCATACCATTGCAGGGTAAAGGTACACTGGCATACCATTGCAGGGTAAAGGCACACTGGCATACCATCGCAGGGTAAAGGTACACTGGCATACCATCACAGGGTAAAGGTACACTGGCATACCATTGCAGGGTAAAGGCACACTGGCATACCATCACAGGGTAAAGGTACACTGGCATACCATCACAGGGTAAAGGCACACTGGCATACCATCACAGGGTAAAGGTACACTGGCATACCATCACAGGGTAAAGGTACACTGGCATACCATTGCAGGGTAAAGGCACACTGGCATACCATCACAGGGTAAAGGCACACTGGCATACCATCGCAGGGTAAAGGTACACTGGCATACAATTGCAGGGTAAAGGCACGCTGGCATACCATTGCAGGGTAAAGGCACGCTGGCATACCATCACAGGGTAAAGGTACACTGGCATACAATTGCAGGGTAAAGGTACACTGGCATACCATCACAGGGTAAAGGCACACTGGCATACCATTGCAGGGTAAAGGTACACTGGCATACCATCACAGGGTAAAGGTACACTGGCATACAATTGCAGGGTAAAGGTACACTGGCATACAATTGCAGGGTAAAGGCACGCTGGCATACCATCACAGGGTAAAGGTACACTGGCATACAATTGCAGGGTAAAGGCACACTGGCATACCATCACAGGGTAAAGGTACACTGGCATACCATTGCAGGGTAAAGGCACGCTGGCATACCATCACAGGGTAAAGGTACACTGGCATACAATTGCAGGGTAAAGGCACACTGGCATACCATCACAGGGTAAAGGCACACTGGCATACAATTGCAGGGTAAAGGCACACTGGCATACCATCACAGGGTAAAGGCACACTGGCATACAATTGCAGGGTAAAGGCACACTGGCATACCATCACAGGGTAAAGGCACACTGGCATACCATTGCAGGGTAAAGGCACACTGGCATACCATTGCAGGGTAAAGGCACACTGGCATACCATCACGGGGTAAAGGCACACTGGCATACCATTGCAGGGTAAAGGCACACTGGCATACAATTGCAGGGTAAAGGCACACTGGCATACCATTGCAGGGTAAAGGCACACTGGCATACCATCACAGGGTAAAGGTACACTGGCATACAATTGCAGGGTAAAGGTACACTGGCATACCATCACAGGGTAAAGGCACGCTGGCATACCATCGCAGGGTAAAGGTACACTGGCATACCATCGCAGGGTAAAGGCACACTGGCATACCATTGCAGGGTAAAGGCACACTGGCATACCACCGCAGGGTAAAGGCACACTGGCATACCATCGCAGGGTAAAGGTACACTGGCATACCACTGCAGGGTAAAGGCACACTGGCATACCATCACAGGGTAAAGGTACACTGGCATACAATTGCAGGGTAAAGGTACACTGGCATACCATCACGGGGTAAAGGCACACTGGCATACCATCGCAGGGTAAAGGTACACTGGCATACAATTGCAGGGTAAAGGCACACTGGCATACCATTGCAGGGTAAAGGCACACTGGCATACCATCACAGGGTAAAGGCACACTGGCATACCATCGCAGGGTAAAGGTACACTGGCATACCATTGCAGGGTAAAGGCACACTGGCATACCATCACAGGGTAAAGGTACACTGGCATACAATTGCAGGGTAAAGGTACACTGGCATACCATCACAGGGTAAAGGCACACTGGCATACCATCACAGGGTAAAGGTACACTGGCATACCATTGCAGGGTAAAGGTACACTGGCATACCACCGCAGGGTAAAGGCACACTGGCATACCATCACAGGGTAAAGGTACACTGGCATACCATTGCAGGGTAAAGGCACACTGGCATACCATCACAGGGTAAAGGTACACTGGCATACCATCGCAGGGTAAAGGCACACTGGCATACCATCACAGGGTAAAGGCACACTGGCATACCATCGCAGGGTAAAGGTACACTGGCATACCATCACAGGGTAAAGGCACACTGGCATACCATCACAGGGTAAAGGCACACTGGCATATCATCACAGGGTAAAGGCACGCTGGCATACCATCACAGGGTAAAGGCACACTGGCATACCATCACAGGGTAAAGGTACACTGGCATATCATCACAGGGTAAAGGCACACTGGCATACCATCGCAGGGTAAAGGCACACTGGCATATCATCACAGGGTAAAGGCACACTGGCATACCATCACAGGGTAAAGGCACGCTGGCATACCATCACAGGGTAAAGGCACACTGGCATACCATCACAGGGTAAAGGCACGCTGGCATACCATCACAGGGTAAAGGCACACTGGCATACCATCGCAGGGTTAAGGCATAAAGTGAGGAAAAAGAAATGGCTGCGCAATGTGTTAGAGCATATAAATACTAATTAGGAGCTGACATGTAAAAGTGTAAATGTTTTATTGTGTGAATGACAATTAATTTGCACATAAAAACAATAGGATTATATAAAATCAAGATAAGAGCGAGAGCACCTTGAACTTATAAGTATGTAATAAAGATGGTATCCTCCGATTTTAATGAGGAAGCAAATCAAATTAAATGTCCATATGCAAATCCACAATCAGATGAGCGGCTGAACGAAAGGTATCTATAGTTGGTTGCTGTAATGAGAGTCTGGGTGCGGCAATACAAATAACTGCTGTATGGATAAATACCTCTCCGTGGGCTGGTACCGACCGAGCGTCCTCGGTCGTATGTTCCTGCAGTGCCCAGTGTTGAATAATGCAGCATAGTCGACAGTTAATTTATTTATTATATATGCTAATATTTATTGAAGTGAGAGATCCATCTACTATTTCATCGCTTAGCGTATACCCTATATTAGTGCAGACACTTTGGAAATTCTCTCTTTAGGTCATATAAGTGACATTTACGATTCTGCCTTTAACCATAGATTCACAGGGGTACATTTACTAACATTCGTAATTTCCGAAAAAAGGTCAAAGTTCAATCACGAATGACATTGAAAGTGTAAAACTGCAACTTTTTGAATTTGTTACGATGGATTTACTAAGCTGTCGTATTCGGGTTTTTCTTTTCTTCCGATGTCGATGTCATTCGTGTTTTTATTTATTTTTTTACGGCAGTGATTAGCAAAACACTGCCGACTTTTTTTACAATCAATCTCGGCCGGATCTGTGTGATCCGTGCTGGGGTTCATTTTTTTTTTTTTTTAATTAAACAATGTAAAATAAAAAATAAAAATGCATGGGGTCCCCCCTCCTAAGCATAACCAGCCTCGGGCTCTTTGAGCCGATCCTGGTTGCAAAAATATGGGGGAAAAAATGACAGGGGTTCCCCCATATTTAAGCAACCAGCATCGGGCTCTGCGCCTGGTCCTGGTTCCAAAAATACGGGGGACAAAAAGAGTAGGGGTCCCCCGTATTTTTAAAACCAGCACCGGGCTCCACTAGCTGTACAGATAATGCCACAGCCGGGGGTCACTTTGATATAGTGCCCTGCGGCCGTGGCATCAAAAATCCAACTAGTCACCCCTGGCCGGGGTACCCTGGGGGAGTGGGGACCCCTTCAATCAAGGGGTCCCCCCCCCCAGCCACCCAAGGGCCAGGGGTGAAGCCCGAGGCTGTCCCCCCCATCCAATGGGCTGCGGATGGGGAGGCTGATAGCCTTTTGTGATAATGAAAAGATATTGTTTTTAGTAGCAGTACTACAAGTCCCAGCAAGCCTCCCCCGCATGCTGGTACTTGGAGAACCACAAGTACCAGCATGCGGCGGAAAAACGGGCCCGCTGGTACCTGTAGTACTACTACTAAAAAAATACCCAAAAAAACACAAGACACACACACCGTGAAAGTATAATTTTATTACATACATACACACATACATACATACATACATACTTACCTTATGTTCCCACGCAGGTCGGTCCTCTTCTCCAGTAGAATCCAAGGGGTACCTGTTGAAGAAATTATACTCACGAGATCCAGGGGCCCAGGGTCCTCGGAGAAATCCTTTGTAATCCACGTACTTGAAAAAAAAAAAAAACGCTTACCCGAGCCACGCACTAAAAGGGGACCCATGTTTGCACATGGATCCCCTTTTCCCGACTGCCAGAAAACCCACTCTGACTGATGTCTAAGTGGGTTTCCTCAGCCAATCAGGGAGCGCCACGTTGTAGCACTCTCCTGATCGGCTGTGTGCTCCTGTCCTAACTGACAGGCGGCACACGGCAGTGTTACAATGTAGCGCCTATGCGCTACATTGTAACCAATGCTGGGAACTTTCTGCTCAGCGGTGACGTCACTTTAGGTCAACCGCAGGGCAGAAAGTTCCCACCATTGGTTACAATGGAGCGCATAGGCGCTACATTGTAACACTGCCGTGTGCTGCCTGTCAGTCAGGACAGGAGCACACAGCCGATCAGGAGAGTGCTACAACGTGGCGCTCCCTGATTGGCTGAGGAAACCCACTTAGACATCAGTCAGAGTGGGTTTTCTGGCAGTCGGGAAAAGGGGATCCATGTGCAAACATGGGTCCCCTTTTAGTGCGTGGCTCGGGTAAGCGTTTTTTTTTTTTTTTCAAGTACGTGGATTACAAAGGATTTCTCCGAGGACCCTGGGCCCCTGGATCTCGTGAGTATAATTTCTTCAACAGGTACCCCTTGGATTCTACTGGAGAAGAGGACCGACCTGCGTGGGAACATAAGGTAAGTATGTATGTATGTATGTGTGTATGTATGTAATAAAATTATACTTTCACGGTGTGTGTGTCTTGTGTTTTTTTGGGTATTTTTTTAGTAGTAGTACTACAGGTACCAGCGGGCCCGTTTTTCCGCCGCATGCTGGTACTTGTGGTTCTCCAAGTACCAGCATGCGGGGGAGGCTTGCTGGGACTTGTAGTACTGCTACTAAAAACAATATATTTTCATTATCACAAAAGGCTATCAGCCTCCCCATCCGCAGCCCATTGGATGGGGGGGGACAGCCTCGGGCTTCACCCCTGGCCCTTGGGTGGCTGGGGGGGGGGGGGGGGCCTTGATTGAAGGGGTCCCCACTCCCCCAGGGTACCCCGGCCAGGGGTGACTAGTTGGATTTTTGATGCCACGGCCGCAGGGCACTATATCAAAGTGACCCCCGGCTGTGGCATTATCTGTCCAGCTAGTGGAGCCCGGTGCTGGTTTTAAAAATACGGGGGACCCCTACTCTTTTTGTCCCCCGTATTTTTGGAACCAGGACCAGGCGCAGAGCCCGATGCTGGTTGCTTAAATATGGGGGAACCCCTGTCAATTTTTTCCCCATATTTCTGCAACCAGGATCGGCTCAAAGAGCCCGAGGCTGGTTATGCTTAGGAGGGGGGACCCCACGCAATTTTTTTTAATAAAATAACAACTTTCCCACCCCTTCCCACTGATATACATGCACGGATCTCATGGATCCCTGCATGCCTATCCAATCACGGAAAAAAAAAGTAGGTCTGTTTTTTTTTAGCACTTTTTTACGAGTTGTAATTTTTCACGGCAGTGTTTGTTTTTTTTTTGCTGTGCACTTCTTAGTAAATGACCGAGATTCATACTTAAACAGCCGCGTTTTGACCGATGGTGTATTCATTCGTGATTTTTTTCTTGGACTTCAAAATATTACGAATGCCCTCATCACTGCCGTGATTATTGCTTAGTAAATTACCGAGATGACACTTTGATGAAAAAACGGCATCTCGGTCAAAATCGGGAGCTTAGTAAATTTACCCCACAGTATCTGTGGGCTTTCCATTTATCTTAAATGTTTGTATTGTATGATGCAACTTACTAGTAAGCCTTGTGGCTCAACGGGTTGGAGGACCAATATATCTCTCTCCGTGAACTCCACTGTTCGGCATGGCTGAGTGTTTGATTCTTAGCTGCTATTATTTTTGCTTTTTATTTATTTTTTCATTTGACTCTATGTTACTGTCTCATATCTTCTAAATAGATTTAAATATACCGTAGCTGTGTTTTAGTATACAGGTTGAGTATCCCATATCCAAATATTCCGAAATACGGAATATTCCGAAATACGGACTTTTTTGAGTGAGAGTGAGATAGTGAAACCTTTGTTTTTTGATGGCTCAATGTACACAAACTTTGTTTAATACACAAAGTTATTAAAAATATTGTATTAAATGACCTTCAGGCTTTGTGTATAAGGTGTATATGAAACATAAATGAATTGTGTGAATGTACACAGACTTTGTTTAATGCACAAAGTTATAAAAAATATTGGCTAAAATTACCTTCAGGCTGTGTGTATAAGGAATATATGAAACATAAATGCATTCTGTGCTTAGACTTAGGTCCCATCACCATGATATCTCATTGTGGTATGCAATTATTCCAAAATACGGAAAAATCCGATATCCAAAATACCTCTGGTCCCAAGCATTTTGGATAAGGGAGACTCAACCTGTATTATCACCACACAATCTCCTCTTTTTGTGTATACATTTTAGTTATGTACCGTTTATTTGTCATGATGTCTGATTCTCTATCTAAATGCATATATTGCTACAATTAGGATTTAACCCTTAATATGGATATATAGCTTAATGATTTATATTCATTTCGTTTTTGTTATGTATATTAATATAGTTTTATCTCTCACCATTGTTGTCTTATATATATATATCTGCTGATTATTCTTTTCTTTTTTTTTTTTTTTCTTTTTTAACAGGTCACAAATGTATTCAGTACAAACCAAAATATCTTGACAGTACATATAAAATATGGTGCTCTG
This sequence comes from Pseudophryne corroboree, assembly GCF_028390025.1. Lineage (NCBI taxonomy): Eukaryota > Metazoa > Chordata > Amphibia > Anura > Myobatrachidae > Pseudophryne > Pseudophryne corroboree. The sequence goes on along the minus strand of NC_086445.1, from coordinate 40,063,857 downwards.
CCATATTTTAACATCCTTAGATACGAAGTTAGAGCAATCAATTATGTAAAGCTGAGCGTGATATTACAAAGTCATATCAAATTCTATGGAAATTGTGTGAAGATATGTGTACAAATGAAGATCAGAGTTAGAAAGGAGCAGTAGAGTTAAGCGTCTTAAGTAGGTACCATCTGGTGTCTTGAAAACATTGTCGTAAAGCGGCCCTTACCAGTGGAGATAGGGTTATAACATACGGTAACCAAGTTTGGAAATATTTTTCTGTTAGTTTGTCTTTCTGTAATGAGGTGTTGGTCCAATCCAAGTGGAAGAGATGGGAGATTCTGGGATGCAGCAATGTGATGGGGATTGGGTCTGTGGTGATCCATTGAGAGAGTATTGTTTTCTTTGTTGCAGCGGCCAATTTAATTAATAGGGTGCGATTACCTTTGGTTAGCGTGTTGTGTGAAGAAGGTGGGTATATGCCCCAGAACGCCCAGGTTTTATTTATGGTAAATTGTATTTTTAGCTCTGCGGATATATATGATTGGAGTGCCTGCCATAGGGCCTGTACTTTGGGGCATGACCAGAGACAATGGACTATGTCCGCCTCTAAGGTGGTGCATTTGTAGCAGCGTGACGAAGGAGCAGCTCCTATAAGAAACCTTAATCTGGGGGTGACGTATGCTCTGTGTAATATTTTTTGGTGCATCTCTGTGTATGTGACTGAGCCCAGTGTCTTATCCAGGTAACTGTTGGCGTCTAACATAGTTCTTAGTGTTAGGTCCGGGAAGTCCCTCGTCCATTTCAGTAAACCCACTGTGCCAGAGTCTATATTTAGTAATGGTCGAGAGTGTGTGTGTATGAATGCTATTGAGAAATGATCTTTTGGATTAAGTCGAGCCGATCTATCTAGGGTGTTGGAGACATCTTGGGAGGATAGACTGGATAATACTTTTCTTGCAAAGCTGCTTGCTTGAAGGAAGGGGAATAGTGGTATGGATAAATTTGGGAAACGTTCTATGATCTGTGAGTGTGTAAGTAGTATTAGATTTTGGAGGTCTAAGAAGTGATGTACATATTTCAGTCCCCCTTCGTGCCAATTACGGAATATCGGAGAGGTGTCATGTGGCTTAAAGTTAGGGTTGCCCCAGAGGGGTGTGAAGAGTGACATCTGGTTTGAGAGTTTTAATTGGGAGCGGATCTTTTGCCATGCAGCACAAGTCGCAGAGATGAGCGCATTGTCTTTTATATGGGTAGGCATATCGTTCGTAGGGGTGTGTAGTAGGGACGTCAGATTCCAGGTGGGACTGAAGGATTGTTCTAATTGTGCATTGGTGTATTTGTTTTGTCCACTAATCCAGTCTAGGGCAATCCTGTAATTTGCTGCTAATGCGTATGCTCGAAGACATGGTAGATTTAAACCCCCGAGTGATCTTGGTTGTCGCAATTTGAATAGAGAAAAGCGTGGGCGTTTACCCGCCCAGATAAATTTTGTCAGCGCTTTATCTAGTTGTGTGAATGTGCCTTTATTTGGGATCATTGGAAGCATTTGTAACACGTATAAGAGGCGTGGGAAGCTGATCATCTTATACAAGTGACCTCTGCCGGTGTATGTCAGCGGAAGGTGAGCCCATCTGGTGAAGTCTGCGTAAGTTCTGGCGAGGAGTGGGAGAACGTTAAGAGAGTATAATTTGGAAGGGTGATCTGGGATTATGATGCCCAGATATGTGAGACGGTTGTTCTTTGCCCATTGAAATGGAAAGGTGTCACCCCACCCTAATTTAGCTGCAGGAAAGAAGGCTAGTGCTTCGGTCTTTGAGTAATTAATTTTAAATCCTGATACTATTTCAAAGGAATTAAGTATATTAAGCAAATGTGGTATGGCCTCGTGAGGATTGCTAATATAGAGTAATATGTCATCTGCAAATGCTGAAAATTTAAGTTCCTGATTGGCTAGTTTAATACCTCTCCATTTTTTTTCCTTTAAGAAGTGTCTGAGGAGGGGGTCCATTGCTAGGTTAAATAAGAGAGGGGATAAAGGACAGCCTTGTCTGGTCCCGCGTTGTAATGTAAAACGTTTGGAGTTATGGGCGTTGACTGTTAAGAATGCTTGGGGACTTTGGTATAGTGTTTGGAGAACATGTGTAAAGGCTGGGTTAAAGTTCTGGTGTTTAAGCATCCTATTGATATGTGCCCAAGATACCCTGTCGAAGGCCTTGTCTGCGTCACAGCTTAGAATTATATTCCTCGTCTCCCGTGATTCGTGGGATTTAATCATGGCCGCTAATAAAGATCGAACATTGATCACAGAGTGCTTGTTACGTAAAAAGCCTGTCTGTGCAGGGTGTAGAAGTGTGGGCAGTATTAATTGGAGGCGGGAGGCAAGGATTTTTGTGAAAATTTTGAAGTCTTGGTTCAGTAGTGAAATGGGTCTGTAGGATGAGACCAGAGTATGATCTTTGTTTGGTTTGGGTAAAACAATGATTCTGGCTGTATTGAAGTCCAGCGGAGCTGGGCCTCCAGTCAGAATTGAGTTATAGAGGGCCTTTAAGTGTTTTTTGATGTTCGGAAGTAGTGTTTTATAGTAGGCTGCTGACAGACCGTCTGGTCCTGGAGATTTCCCATTGGGGAGGGATTTTATGGTTTGTTCTAGTTCTTCTTCTGTGATGGGGGCGGTGAGATTTATATTATCAGTATCGCTAAGAGTAGGCAGGTCAGCTTGCAGTAAGAAGTTCTCTCCCATCTCAGGTTGGTCGGGGGGTGCTGTGTAAAGATTCTCAAAGAATTTCAGGAAAGTGTTACTAATTGTTTCTTGTGTCAGTGAAGGTTTGGTGTTACTGTCTCGAATCGAGGTGATATGTTTGGGAGTGTCTCGGGTTCTTACCATGTTAGCCAATAATTTTCCTGGCCTATTGCTCCAGCGAAAATATTTGTTAGTTTGAAAAGAAAGGAATAGCTTGGCCTGCTCTGTGCATAAAGTGTCGTGAACTAACTTAGCGTCCTTGTATTGTAGTCTATTGTTTTCAGTGGGGTCGGCCAGCAGCTTTGAATATGTGGTGGTCACCTGTTGGGATGCTGTGGACATCCTTTCCTTAAGGTGTTTTTTCTTTGTGGCTACATAAGATATTATTTGACCTCTGAGAACAGGCTTGGAGGCCTGCCAAAAAAGGTTCATATCGTTTGTGTGCGTTACATTGTCTTGTGCATAGTTTAAAAAGGACTGAGATAGATAAAGCTTAAAGTCTTCTGAGGTGGCTAGGTATTCTGGGAAGCGCCAATTATAAGAGATTTTGCGTGGTGTGGCCAATGTGATTGTTAGTGAGATAGGAGCGTGATCAGATAGTAGGATATTGGCTATGGTGGAATCTTCTACTCTGTGAATTAGAGAGGCCGACACCAGCCAATAGTCCAATCTAGAGAATGTTTTGTGTGGGTGGGAGAAGAAGGAGTATTCCCTGTCATCTGGGTGTTTGAATCTCCAGGGGTCGAGAAGTTGTAAGGAGTTTAGCATCAAAGAGAGTGTGGGTGGTATTGACCTATTGGAACTTGGTTGTTTAGGAGTTCCTGATATGTCTAACTGAGGGTCTAGGATTACATTGAGATCACCTCCCAGGATCAATGAGCCCTCAATCCAGCCCTGTAGGTTAACAAATATGCTTGAAAAGAAAGGTGCGTTTGGTCCCGTGAGGGCATAGATGCATGCTAAGGTGAATCTTTCCCCTTCGATGTCCATCTTCAATAGCAAGAACCGCCCTTCTGGGTCTATCCACTCTTCCCTTATTTTATAGTGTAATGATTTACGAAAAAGTATTAAGACCCCTCGTGTCTTTGTGCTATATGAGGCGCTTCTAAAATCCCCCACCCAAGCATCTCTCAATGTATTTGGATCTGAAATACGCCAGTGTGTTTCCTGTAGGAACACCACATCTGGGTGAAATTTTTTAAGGTGGTTTAGAATTTTCTTTCTCTTAATCGGTGTGTTCAAGCCCTCCACATTCCATGAGACTAGTCTGAGCGATGACTTTGTGTCATCTATGGATGTTTCAGCTGGTCGTGGGTCTATCATTATCCAATACCCAGTCTGATGGAACCTGGAGAGAGAAGCCACAAGCAAAGGTTAGGCCCCCCGTCCCAGCGAGCGGGGGTAGGCCCAAAGGATTGTGATATGGCAGCGTGCAGGGAAGCATTTAGGCAATCAAGATGTACTGTCATACATATAAACTGTGACAACAAATACAGTATAAACCATCGGTCAAAACGTTTTTTGAATATCTGAACCCAAGATGATGGTTCTAGGAACCATTTGTGTTTAACTGAAACTGTGAAAAGGTTAGACAAAGGGAAAAAGGTGGGGATAGACAGAGAGGGTGGGTAACCGTATTTCCCCCTCCCCTGTCCCGACATCATGTGTGAAAACAACAGGATTAACTGTAACCAGGCTAATCTATTGTCTAAATTTAGTAGTGAATTAGCCATTAGAAAAGCATTGAGGATTATTTATGACCAAGGTATACTTGCTATTCTTAGGCATTCAGTCCGCATCGTCCATACAGGAGTTTGATCCATGGGTGTCAAATGACTTGAGGAAGTTTCGTGCTGTTTCAGGAGAATCAAAATAATTTGGTTTTCCTGCGTGGAAGATTCTTAATTTTGCGGGGTATAAGAGTGCGAATCTAATGTTCCGAGAGAATAGTTCCTTGCATACTGGGGAGAATTCCCTCCGTTGTGAGGAGACTTGGAAGGAGAAATCTTGGAAGAGGAGGATCTTGGAGCCCTCGTAGCAGAGACCGGGGTTCTTGCGGTATAGCTCCATAATTTTCACCTTGTCCAGGTAGTTTAGCAGTTTGAAAATTACCGGTCTGGGGCGTGATTGAGCAGATTGGGAAGGTTGTCTTTCGGGGCCTATGCGGTGAACTCGTTCTACTAGATATGAAGTTGGCGAGGGAGGCAATCCTAAAGTTGAGGGTAACCAGCGGGTGACTAAGTCCATCAAATCTTTTTGTCTGACCGTCTCCGGAAGCCCAACGAGTCGTAGATTGTTTCGACGATTGCGATTTTCCAAATCTTCGATTTTATCGTTCATGGCTGCTAATGTGCTGTCATGAGCTTTTAATTGAGATTGGGTCTCGTGTTGGTCGTCCTCCAATGTGGAGATGCGGTCTTCGGCCTCTGTTAATCGTTGCGTATGTTGTGATATTTGGGCCGCAGCTGAGTTGATGGCCTCCAATAGGGGTGCCAGTTTCGCGTCAAACAAGGGTGAAATGATCTCCGTTATCTCCCTGGCCCTCTGTACTGCGGACGGGCTGGCCCTGAGGTCGGTCGATGATGAATCGTCCACTTCTCTGTCGCCCGGTGAGGGGGGTGACCGCTGTTGAAGTGGGCTTTGTTCTTTAGGTGTCGGCTTGTTTTTATTTTGAGAATTTTTATTTGCCCGAAGCGTTTTGGCTACATATTTTTCCATGATGATAGGTTTGTCTTCAGGTAAAGTGAGGTGTGGTTTAAAAGTCGTGATGCCGTGTGCACGTGACTCAGACTTTGCTGCTGGTATAGGACTGTATATGGCAGTCAGGGAAGTCTCAGGCTACCTGGAAGGGGTCAGCGAGGCCCTATTTGCGGGTTGGTTTTATCAGATTTGTTTGGGTTCAAAACGTAGGGCTCACCTGCCGCTGTCGTGGGTACGGGCAGCGACCAGCGCGGTACCCGTGTGGCCCACGGCGTATAGTGGCAGATCACTGTCTTGTTGTGTCGGGTTGAGGGGGTGTGTAGCTGCACCGCTCACCTGTCGTTTGCCAGAAGCTGCCGGGTGTGTGGCACAGTAGGTCTCAGGCAGCCAAGGTGTTGTGGGCTTGTATGAAGATGAAGGTGAGAGAAAGTGTCGCTTGTTAGGTCCTGTTGTGACTGCAGCTTTAATCTTTTCCCGGAATGATGCTGGTGAGTTGCTGAGGGGCTCCTGGGTATTTCCAGGAGGGGGGGGTCGCGGGCCTCGGCCGAGGTCCGCGGCGCAGTGTGGTAAGCCGGAGCTCAAATGGTTACTGCCGCGAGGGGTGGTGTTTGGGGACTTCTCCCCTCCGTCTCCCCGGGGTACCCGTCGGCTGTGTTGGGTGTCGGGCAAGCCGGGCTTGGGCGCTCCTAAGTTTCAAGATGGCCGCCGCTATGCCCAGAGTGGAGAGCACGGCTCTCCGCCGAGGTCCGCGATGCAGTGCGGGAGCTCGGGATTCAAGCGGTGAGTGTCGCGAGGGGTGGTGAGCTGGGGTGTCCCTTGTCCGTCCCTCCGGGATTGTTGGTTGTGCTGAGCTTCAGGCTGGCCGGACTCGGGTGATCGCGAGTCCCAAGATGGCCGCCGCTGCTGTGTCTGGCACTTCACGTGTGCCTCTTTCGGTGGGCTCAAATGAGGAGGGGAAGCGAGCCGGGGAGAGCACCTCTTTGCTCCCTGTTATCTCCGCGCCCCGTGTTCTTGCAATTGGGGCCCCCAGGTCAGATTCAGCCGATGGTACTGGCTTTGCTGGCGAGGTGCACGGAGAGCTCTCTAAAAGCAGCCGATCCGTTCGGCCCGCCCACCGGAAGTCCGATTATTCTTTTCTTATGTGGATTGGTAACTAATTAAGTCTTTAGGAGCTGACTTGTAATCTGTCTAATTGATTGTTTACATATGTTGCTGATAAAATTTGATAAAGTCACATGATCTGTGACGAAACGCGTCAGGACCCCGCCCATTTGCACACCTTGATTTCATTCATCACACAGGTAGCAAGCTGCTGCCCTTAGCCAGTGACACCTCGGCTTTTGCTCCGGCTTCTCCTTTACTGCCGGTAATTTCCATCTGCACGCTGAGTCTGTCTCACCCTGACTCCCGTCCCGGCTATTCCACCTCTTGCCGGTGATTTCCACTCTTTGGTTGAGCTACAGAGACACCTCGGCTCCGGTCACGGCTTTTCAAACTGCCGCCGGTGACCTCCGCCAGCACGCCGCTGATCAATTGCTCCTACCAATTCAGGGATAAGTACGTCCTCTCCTTTGCTGCATTATTCAACACTGGGCACTGCAGGAACATACGACCGAGGACGCTCGGTCGGTACCAGCCCACGGAGAGGTATTTATCCATACAGCAGTTATTTGTATTGCCGCACCCAGACTCTCATTACGGCAACCAACTATAGATACCTTTCGTTACGCCGCTCATCTGATTGTGGATTTGCATATGGACATTTAATTTGATTTGCTTCCTCATTAAAATTGGAGGATACCATCTTTATTACACACTTATAAGTTCAAGGTGCTCTCGCTCTTATCTTGATTTTATATAATCTTATTGTTTTTATGTGCAAATTAATTGTCATTCACACAATAAAACATTTACACTTTTACATGTCAGCTCCTAATTAGTATTTATATGCTCTAACACATTGCGCAGCCATTTCTTTTTCCTCACTTAATGTTTCGCTATTGAACATGTACACAGTGTTCTGTGGCAGCGCATGTGGCAGCAGAGCCGGATTAAGAGGGGGGTCCCGGGGATAAGTACCCTGGGCCCCCTTTTTTGAAAGGGCCCCCCGTCGCCGCCGCAGATCGGAACAGAGATCCGATCTGCGGTATTGCACTGCGCTCCCGGGAACCGGCGACACAAGCAGCGGCAGGGCTGTCCTGTCCCTGGCGGCTCTGGCTCCCGGCGGCGGCTTCACAGGTTGTGATAGAAGGACAGCTGAGCGACGGCTCAGCTGTCCAATAACGTTAGGAGCAGCAGCAGCCTGCGGCTCAGACATTGGCTGCCGCTGGGCACGCAGGCTGCAGGGAAGAAGTAGGGAGGACAGCCGCGTGAGGACTCCGTGGAGGCAGCAGCCAGCCCAGCACCCTTTCTCAGCCAGGCTAGCCAGCTCTCAGACTCCTAAAAAAAACGTAAGGCTGCGTAATTTACATTATGTACTGGGTTTTAATATATATATATATATATATATATATATAATAAGAATTTACTTACCGATAATTCTATTTCTCATAGTCCGTAGTGGATGCTGGGGACTCCGAAAGGACCATGGGGAATAGCGGCTCCGCAGGAGACTGGGCACAAAGTAAAAGCTTTAGGACTAGCTGGTGTGCACTGGCTCCTCCCCCTATGACCCTCCTCCAAGCCTCAGTTAGGATACTGTGCCCGGACGAGCGTACACAATAAGGAAGGATTTTGAATCCCGGGTAAGACTCATACCAGCCACACCAATCACACCGTACAACTTGTGATCTGAACCCAGTTAACAGCATGATAACAGAAGGAGCCTCTGAAAAGATGGCTCACAACAACAATAACCCGATTTTTGTAACAATAACTATGTACAAGTAATGCAGACAATCCGCACTTGGGATGGGCGCCCAGCATCCACTACGGACTATGAGAAATAGAATTATCGGTAAGTAAATTCTTATTTTCTCTAACGTCCTAGTGGATGCTGGGGACTCCGAAAGGACCATGGGGATTATACCAAAGCTCCCAAACGGGCGGGAGAGTGCGGATGACTCTGCAGCACCGAATGAGAGAACTCCAGGTCCTCCTCAGCCAGGGTATCAAATTTGTAGAATTTAGCAAACGTGTTTGCCCCTGACCAAGTAGCTGCTCGGCAAAGTTGTAAAGCCGAGACCCCTCGGGCAGCCGCCCAAGATGAGCCCACTTTCCGTGTGGAATGGGCTTTTACAGATTTTGGCTGTAGCAGGCCTGCCACAGAATGTGCAAGCTGAATTGTACTACAAATCCAACGAGCAATCGTCTGCTTAGAAGCAGGAGCACCCAGCTTGTTGGGTGCATACAGGATAAACAGCGAATCAGATTTCCTGACTCCAGCCGTCCTGGAAACATATATTTTCAGGGCCCTGACTACGTCCAGCAACTTGGAATCCTCCAAGTCCCTAGTAGCCGCAGGCACCACAATAGGCTGGTTTAAGTGAAATGCTGAAACCACCTTAGGGAGAAATTGAGGACGAGTCCTCAATTCTGCCCTGTCCGTATGAAAAATTAGGTAAGGGCTTTTATAGGATAAAGCCGCCAATTCTGAGACACGCCTGGCTGAAGCCAGGGCTAACAGCATTACCACTTTCCATGTGAGATATTTTAAGTCCACAGTGGTGAGTGGTTCAAACCAATGTGATTTTAGGAATCCCAAAACTACATTGAGATCCCAAGGTGCCACTGGAGGCACAAAAGGAGGCTGTATATGCAGTACTCCCTTGACAAACGTCTGAACTTCCGGAACAGAAGCCAGTTCTTTTTGGAAGAATATTGACAGGGCCGAAATTTGAACCTTAATGGACCCTAATTTGAGGCCCATAGACAGTCCTGTTTGCAGGAAATGCAGGAAACGACCCAGTTGAAATTCCTCTGTAGGGGCCTTCCTGGCCTCGCACCACGCAACATATTTACGCCAAATACGGTGATAATGTTGTATGGTTACATCCTTCCTGGCTTTGATCAGGGTAGGGATGACTTCATCCGGAATGCCTTTTTCCTTCAGGATCCGGCGTTCAACCGCCATGCCGTCAAACGCAGCCGCGGTAAGTCTTGGAACAGACATGGTCCCTGCTGGAGCAGGTCCTTTCTTAGAGGTAGAGGCCACGGGTCTTCCGTGAGCATCTCTTGAATTTCCGGGTACCAAGTCTTTCTTGGCCAATCCGGAGCCACGAGTATAGTCTTTACTCCTCTCCTTCTTATGATTCTCAGTACTTTTGGTATGAGAGGAAGAGGAGGGAACACATACACTGACTGGTACACCCACGGTGTTACCAGAGCGTCCACAGCTATTGCCTGAGGGTCCCTTGACCTGGCGCAATATCTGTCCAGTTTTTTGTTGAGGCGGGACGCCATCATGTCCACCTTTGGTTTTTCCCAACGGTTCACAATCATGTGGAAGACTTCTGGGTGAAGTCCCCACTCCCCCGGGTGAAGATCGTGTCTGCTGAGGAAGTCTGCTTCCCAGTTGTCCACTCCCGGAATGAACACTGCTGACAGTGCTATCACATGATTCTCCGCCCAGCGAAGAATCCTTGCCACTTCCATCATTGCCCTCCTGCTTCTTGTGCCGCCCTGTCTGTTTACGTGGGCGACTGCCGTGATGTTGTCCGACTGGATCAACACCGGCTGACCCTGAAGCAGAGGTCTTGCCTGACTTAGGGCATTGTAAATGGCCCTTAGTTCCAGGATATTTATGTGAAGTGACGTTTCCATGCTTGACCACAAGCCCTGGAAATTTCTTCCCTGTGTGACTGCTCCCCAGCCTCTCAGGCTGGCATCCGTGGTCACCAGGACCCAATCCTGAATGCCGAATCTGCGGCCCTCTAGGAGATGAGCACTCTGTAACCACCACAGGAGAGACACCCTTGTCCTTGGAGACAGGGTTATCCGCTGATGCATTTGAAGATGCGATCCGGACCATTTGTCCAGCAGATCCCACTGAAAAGTTCTTGCGTGGAATCTGCCGAATGGAATCGCTTCGTAAGAAGCCACCATCTTTCCCAGGACCCTTGTGCATTGATGTACTGACACTTGGCCTGGTCTTAGGAGGTTCCTGACTAGGTCGGATAACTCCTTGGCTTTCTCCTCCGGGAGAAACACCTTTTTCTGTACTGTGTCCAGAATCATCCCTAGGAACAGCAGACGTGTCGTCGGAATCAGCTGCGATTTTGGAATATTTAGAATCCATCCGTGCTGTCGTAGTACTACTTGAGATAGTGCTACTCCGACCTCTAACTGTTCTCTGGACCTTGCCCTTATCAGGAGATCGTCCAAGTAAGGGATAATTAAGACGCCTTTTCTTCGAAGAAGAATCATCATTTCGGCCATTACCTTGGTAAAGACCCGGGGTGCCGTGGACAATCCAAACGGCAGCGTCTGAAACTGATAGTGACAGTTCTGTACCACAAACCTGAGGTACCCTTGGTGAGAAGGGCAAATTGGGACATGGAGGTAAGCATCCTTGATGTCCAGAGACACCATATAGTCCCCTTCTTCCAGGTTCGCTATCACTGCTCTGAGTGACTCCATCTTGAACTTGAACCTTTTTATGTAAGTGTTCAAGGATTTCAGATTTAAAATGGGTCTCACCGAGCCGTCCGGCTTCGGTACCACAAACAGCGTGGAATAATACCCCTTTCCCTGTTGTAGGAGGGGTACCTTGATTATCACCTGCTGGGAATACAGCTTGTGAATGGCTTCCAATACCGCCTCCCTGTCGGGGGGAGACGTTGGTAAAGCAGACTTCAGGAACCGGCGAGGGGGAGACGTCTCGAATTCCAATTTGTACCCCTGAGATACTACCTGCAGGATCCAGGGGTCCACTTGCGAGTGAGCCCACTGCGCGCTGAAATTCTTGAGACGGGCCCCCACCGTGCCTGAGTCCGCTTGTAAGGCCCCAGCGTCATGCTGAGGACTTGGCAGAAGCGGGGGAGGGCTTCTGTTCGTGGGAAGAGGCTGTTTGCTGCAGTCTTTTTCCCCTTCCTCTGCCCCGGGGCAGATATGAGTGGCCTTTTGCCCGCTTGCCCTTATGGGGACGACAGGACTGAGCCTGAAAAGACGGTATCTTTTTCTGCTGCGAGGTGACTTGGGGTAAAAAGGTGGATTTTCCAGCCGTTGCCGTGGCCACCAGGTCTGATAGACCGACCCCAAATAACTCCTCCCCTTTATACGGCAATACTTCCATATGCCGTTTGGAATCCGCATCCCCTGACCACTGTCGCGTCCATAATCCTCTTCTGGCAGAAATGGACATCGCACTTACTCTTGATGCCAGAGTGCAAATATCCCTCTGTGCATCTCGCATATATAGAAATGCATCCTTTAAATGCTCTATAGTCAATAATATATTGTCCCTGTCCAGGGTATCAATATTTTCAGTCAGGGAATCCGACCAAGCCACCCCAGCACTGCACATCCAGGCTGAGGCGATTGCTGGTCGCAGTATAATACCAGTATGTGTGTATATACTTTTAAGGATATTTTCCAGCTTCTATCAGCTGGTTCCTTGAGGGCGGCCGTATCAGGAGACGGTAACGCCACTTGTTTTGATAAGCGTGTGAGCGCCTTATCTACGCTAGGGGGTGTTTCCCAACGCGCCCTAACCTCTGGCGGGAAAGGGTATAATGCCAATAATTTTTTAGAAATTAGCAGTTTTTTATCGGGGGAAACCCACGCTTCATCACACACCTCATTTAATTCATCTGATTCAGGAAAAACTATGGGTAGTTTTTTCACACCCCACATAATACCCTTTTTTGTGGTACTTGTAGTATCAGAAATGTTCAAAACCTCCTTCATTGCCGTGATCATGTAACGTGTGGCCCTACTGGAAAATACGTTTGTTTCCTCACCGTCGACACTGGAGTCAGTGTCCGTGTCAGTGTCTGTATCGACCTGAGGTAACGGGCGTTTTATAGCCCCTGACGGTGTTTGAGACGCCTGTACAGGTATTAACTGATTTGCCGGCTGTCTCATGTCGTCAACAGTCTTTTGTAAAGTGCCGACACTATCACGTAATTCTTTCCATAAGACCATCCAGTCAGGTGTCGACTCCCTAGGGGGTGAAATCACTAACACAGGCAATTGCTCCGCCTCCACACCATTTTCCTCCTCATACATGTCGACACAGCGTACCGACACACAGCACACACACAGGGAATGCTCTGACAGAGGACAGGACCCCACTAGCCCTTTGGGGAGACAGAGGGAGAGTTTGCCAGCACACACCAGAGCGCTATATATATACAGGGATAACCTTATATAAGTGTTTTTCCCTAATATAGCTGCTGTATATATTAATATGCCAATTTAGTGCCCCCCCTCTCTTGTTTTACCCTGTTTCTGTAGTGCAGGACTGCAGGGGAGAGTCAGGGAGCCTTCCTCCAACGGAGCTGTGAGGAAAAAATGGCGCTTGTGTGCTGAGGAGATAGGCTCCGCCCCTTTTTCGGCGGCCTTTCTCCCGCTTTTTTGTGGAAAACTGGCAGGGGTTAAATACATCCATATAGCCCAGGAGCTATATGTGATGTATTTTTAGCCATTTAAGGTATTTTCATTGCGTCCCAGGGCGCCCCCCCCCAGCGCCCTGCACCCTCAGTGACCGGAGTGTGAAGTGTGCTGAGAGCAATGGCGCACAGCTGCGGTGCTGTGCGCTACCTTATTGAAGACAGGACGTCTTCTGCCGCCGATTTTCCGGACCTCTTCACTCTTCTGGCTCTGTAAGGGGGCCGGCGGCGCGGCTCCGGGACCCATCCATGGCTGGGCCTGTGATCGTCCCTCTGGAGCTAATGTCCAGTAGCCTAAGAAGCCCAATCCACTCTGCACGCAGGTGAGTTCGCTTCTTCTCCCCTTAGTCCCTCGATGCAGTGAGCCTGTTGCCAGCAGGTCTCACTGAAAATAAAAAAAACCTATTTAAACTTTTACTCTAAGCAGCTCAGGAGAGCCACCTAGATTGCACCCTTCTCGTTCGGGCACAAAATCTTAACTGAGGCTTGGAGGAGGGTCATAGGGGGAGGAGCCAGTGCACACCAGCTAGTCCTAAAGCTTTTACTTTGTGCCCAGTCTCCTGCGGAGCCGCTATTCCCCATGGTCCTTTCGGAGTCCCCAGCATCCACTAGGACGTTAGAGAAATATATATATATATGTATATATATGTATGTGTGTATATATAAATATGTGTGTGTATATAATATATATATCGTATATATATGTGTATATATAAATATGTGTGTGTGTGTGTATATATATATATATATATATATATATGTGTGTGTGTGTGTGAATATTTATATGTGTGTGTGTGTGTGTGTGTGTGTGTGTGTGTGTGTGTGTGTGTGTGTGTGTATGTATATACACCCACCCCCCCTTTGAATAGGGGCCCCACTGTCTTAAGTACCCCGGGCCCCCCCATGGTCTTAATCCGGCTCTGTGTGGCAGAGTAACTATAAATTTATATCAATTATTGGGTATTGTTATCCTAGGCGCTTTGTGGCAACTCTTTGTTTGTGACAGGGTAAAGGTACACTGGCATACCATCACAGGGTAAAGGCACACTGGCATACCATCACAGGGTAAAGGCACACTGGCATACCATCGCTGGGTAAAGGCACACTGGCATACCATCACAGGGTAAAGGCACACTGGCATACCATCACAGGGTAAAGGTACACTGGCATATCATCACAGGGTAAAGGCACGCTGGCATACCATCGCAGGGTAAAGGCACACTGGCATACCATCACAGGGTAAAGGCACACTGGCATATCATCACAGGGTAAAGGCACACTGGCATACCATCGCTGGGTAAAGGCACACTGGCATACCATCACAGGGTAAAGGCACACTGGCATACCATCACAGGGTAAAGGCACACTGGCATACCATCGCTGGGTAAAGGCACACTGGCATACCATCACAGGGTAAAGGCACACTGGCATACCATCGCTGGGTAAAGGCACGCTGGCATACCATCACAGGGTAAAGGCACACTGGCATACCATCACAGGGTAAAGGCACACTGGCATACCATTGCAGGGTAAAGGCACACTGGCATACCATCGCAGGGTAAAGGTACACTGGCATACCATCACAGGGTAAAGGCACACTGGCATACCATTGCAGGGTAAAGGCACACTGGCATACCATCGCAGGGTAAAGGCACACTGGCATACCATCGCTGGGTAAAGGCACACTGGCATACCATCGCTGGGTAAAGGCACGCTGGCATACCATCGCTGGGTAAAGGCACGCTGGCATACCATCGCAGGGTAACGGCACACTGGCATACCATCACAGGGTAAAGGCACGCTGGCATACCATCGCAGGGTAAAGGCACACTGATCTGCAGGATGGGGATGGTAGCACATGCATGGGCACAGCAGCTTAGCGTCACTGGAAACCATTATGAAGTGTTGGCGACCAGGCCGTGTCTGCTCATGGTGTTTTACAGGCTGCATTCAGTAATCATCCCAGACTGAGCGAGTGCGGCCGCTCTTCCAAACCAGATGACATCAGCAGACTGGATGTGATTAGTTATTTGGCCGTTTGCAGGAGAGTCTCTTGCATCAGCCGTGTCTCCTGTATGAGATCTCTGCTCAGGGCTCCCAATCTGCTGCTTTTACTGGAAGTACCCCACAAGATCATGCTTCCCGCCCAACCCTAAAAGCAAAGTAACATACCCAGCCCCAGTGCACGGCATGGCCACCAGCGAGGCCGCAGAAAGCAATGGTAGACTCGGGTGATGGGGGAGGCGTAGCCAAGTTATGGGGGCATGGAAGACCACGCCCAACTCTACGCATTCTAGTCACTTTTCCCAAATATAAGTCCCCCTCTCCAACTGGTCACACCCATTTCTGATCTGGTGGGTGGGTATCTGGCCATTAAGCATGCCATGCAGTACCAGACTCACTGGAATAGGGATCGCCATCAATGGGTTATCCACTGACAGTTTCTATCCATCTGGAGGGGAAAAGAAAAGGTCGCACATGCGCATTACTTAAAAGCTGGGGGATTTTGCCATCAGAGCGCCACCATCGATGGTAATGCTATATATGATTGGCATTTGCGCCAGATGCCCGGAGCAATTGAGCTGCTTGGAGAGGTGTAGCATTTGCATTACATTTTGTGTCTTATTCGCATCGCAGATGCAGCACAAGGCCACTCATCAGAGACACTGGGCCGCGACCGTTACCGCACAGCAATTAGTTTTACACACGTAAAAAACCGCAGAGGAAAAGCAACGGAACATGGGGGTCATTCCGAGTTGTTCGCTCGCTAGCAGTTTTTAGCAGCCATGCACACGCTATGCCGCCGCCCACTGGGAGTGTATCTTAGCTTAGCAGAAGTGCGAACGAAAGGATCGCAGAGCGGCTATAAACATTTTTTGTGCAGTTTCAGAGTAGCTTCAGACCTACTCAGCACCTGCGGTCACTTCAGACTGTTCAGTTCCTGTTTTGACGTCACGAACACGCCCTGCGTTTTTCCTGGCACGCCTGCGTTTTTTCGAACACTCCTTGAAAACGGTCAGTTGACACCGAGAAACGCCCACTTCCTGTCAATCACGGCCAGCAGTGCGACTGAAAAGCTTCGCTAGACCTTGTGTGAAACTACTTCGGCCGTTGTGAAAGTACGTCGCCCGTGCGCATTGCGCCGTATGCGCAGAAGTGCCATTTATTTGCATCATCGCTGCGCAGCGAACATTTTCAGCTAGCGATCAACTCGGAATGACCCCCATGGAGTGAGAGAAAGCCGCAGCCGCTGCATTGCAGCACTTAGTTTGTACACAGAGTCAGACTCAGTCGCACACACAAGTGCCGCACATAAGGGTGATCAGAGCAATCTAGCAGCGCAGTCTTGTCGCTTCCAATAGTTTATTTTGGGGAGTAAGACACACAGTTAGAGCAAATAAGACGCCCAGGACGTGGAGTGTCCACAGGGGCCGGCCGGCACGACTGAAGCCACAGTGTTGTATGAGGACACATCTGTATACTCTATGTTACACACCTCCCAACATTTGTGAGATGGGGACTGTGAGTCTCTGCGCCTCCAGCGGGTTGTGGCCTTGTGGAATGGGGCGTGGTGCTGCCTATCTGTGTGTCACCTATGTGTGTGACTGTGTGTGTCTGTCTATGGGGGTGATTCAGACCTGATTGCCGATGTGCGTTTTCGCAGGCGTGCCCAAGTGTTTTCAGGGCGGGTGTGTGATGTCAGCTCCGGCCCCGATCAGCCTGTTTTCCTCGCACTCTGGGCGGGATGTACTGAATGGAAAATGCGGTAAACTCCCATTTACCGCATTTTCGGAATGTTCTAAGCCCCAGCCGCCAGGTCAGCGCTGCGGTGGGGTTCACCAGCTTTTGCTGGCGATATCCCATAGAAGCCTATGTGCTTCTCTCCGCGGCGCTGTGTGAGGGATCTGATCATGCCCCGCGCCTGCCTCTGTCACTTTGCGCATGCTCCCGGGGCCGAAACCTATAAGTCACACAGCCGCTGGGGATCGCGTAGGACAGATCTTATCGGAAGAGCTGTCCTCCGCAATGCTAATCGCATACGTAAGTATATATGATATAAGCATCGCGTTGATATGCGGCGATGTCTATTAGTACCGCCCACACTGTAGGAGTAAGTCCTGGGCTGCACACACACTGCACACACTGGATTTTTGCAGCTCGGCGTACACATGCGATCGCACACTTGCACGGCGAATTTACACTCCCCTTGGGGCGGCGACTATCTGATCGCAGGACAGCAAAGTTTGCAGCCCAGCAAGAGGGGCGTGGCTTCACGGGAGTGCCGGGATCGCGAGCCACGCTCCCATTTTCCATCACTATGGAGGCTGTAAGATGCTGCCATGCCCCCTGTCCCTCCGCCTCTAGTGAATAGACGCTGTGCGCATGCGTCTATTCACCGCTGCTCTGCTAGGCAGTGACTGACAGGAGCCTCTTAACTGTCCTCCCACTGCTGCCCGCAGGTGGGACAGTCCCCAAAAAAACGGGACTGTCCCGTGAAATTCGAGACAGTTGGGAGGTACTGTATGTTTTATGTCCTATGTGTGTAGTGACATGCAAGTGGTGGAAGACTAATGGGGACATTTACTAAGCAGTGATAAGAGCGGAGATGTGAGCCAGTGGAGAAGTTACCCCATCAACCAATCAGCAGCTCTGTATCATTTTATAGTATGCAAATTATAGATGTTACTTCAGTGCTGATTGGTTGCCATGGGCAACTTCTCCACTGGCTCACTTCTCCGCTCTTATCACTGCTTAGTAAATGTCCCCCTAAGAGAGATGTATCATAGCTTGCAGAGTGATAAAGTGGAGAGAGATAAAGTACCAACTAATCAGCTCCTAACTGTAATTTTTTCAAACACAGCCTGTAACATGGCAGTTAGAAGCTGATTGGCTGCTACTTTATCTCTCTCCGCATTATCTCTCTGCAAGCTGTGAGCTGGGTGTGGATCATTGGGTCGGCCAGAATAAGGTCAACAGGTCGACATGTAAAAGGTTGACAGGGCAAAAAGGTCGACATGGAAATGACCGACACAAAGAAGGTCGACAAGTTTTTTGTTGATTTTTTTTTGGGGTGTCATTAGCTATGTGAAATCACATGAGACCCAAATTAGCGCACCGCGTCCCCTTGCATGTCTCGCTTCGCTCACCGCGCTTCGGGCAAGGTTACTATTCCTACTGTCGCTCTGTCACCCGGATCCCCCTTGATAAGTGTCCCCCTCACAATTTAAGCCAGTGTGCTATTTGGGCAGTAGGGTGACATGCCTGGCACACAATGAGAGGGGGGAGGGGGGGGGGGGCACGCTTTCAGCATACAGAGAACTGCCAGGGACCAGACTTTCCTTTGTGTGTGGGCTGACGGCTGCTGACCCTGCAGACAGTACCAGCGCAGTATATGGAGTGTCAGCAGTGTGTCTCTTGTACATTGGGACACGAGATTTGTATTCTACTTATCCCATCACAGTACACAGCCCTGACAATAGACTACACATACACACAAGCAGCGCAGCCTCTAGCGCCCAGCGATCCCCATAGAGCAGGCAATAAGTGGTAATCTTCTGTACTATCCCATCCCGCCCGGGGGAACCGTCTAACAGCCCCCTCTATGAAATGACAGGACAGTTAGACGCTGCTTTGTTCCTTTGGGCAGCTTCTCCATTTTATCTCTCTCCAAGGCTTGATACACCTCCCCCCTCATTTACCTTTAGTTCAGCTGTTTTTAAAAAAACTTTTTTGTTTCTTTAAGCATGAAGACACGATTAGGGGTACACGATACAAGTGTGTCATAGAGATACGGAGAAGTAACTACATAACAGGGGAAAATAAGAATTTACTCACCGGTAATTCTATTTCACGTAGTCCGTAGTGGATGCTGGGAACTTCGTAAGTGATATGGGGAATAGACGGGCTCCGCAGGAGACTGGGCACTCTAAAAGAAAGATTAGGTACTATCTGGTGTGCACTGGCTCCTCCCTCTATGCCCCTCCTCCAGACTTCAGTTAGGGAAACTGTGCCCGGAAGAGCTGACACAACAAGGAAAGGATTTGGAATCCAGGGTAAGACTCATACCAGCCACACCAATCACACCGTACAACTTGTGATAACCTTACCCAGTTAACAGTATGAACAACAACTGAGCCTCACTAAACGGATGGCTCATAACAATAACCCTTAGTTAAGCAATAACTATATACACGTATTGCAGAGAGTCCGCACTTGGGACGGGCGCCCAGCATCCACTACGGACTACGAGAAATAGAATTACCGGTGAGTAAATTCTTATTTTCTCTGATGTCCTAGTGGATGCTGGGAACTACGTAAGGACCATGGGGATTATACCAAAGCTCCCAAACGGGCGGGAGAGTGCGGATGACTCTGCAGCACCGAATGAGCAAACTCAAGGTCCTCCTCAGCCAGGGTATCAAACTTGTAGAATTCAGCAAATGTGTTTGAACCCGACCAAGTAGCAGCTCGGCAAAGCTGTAAAGCCGAAACCCCTCGGGCAGCCGCCCAAGAAGAGCCCACCTTCCTTGTGGAATGGGCTTTTACTAATTTAGGATGCGGCAGTCCAGCCGCAGAATGTGCCAGCTGAATCGTGCAACAGATCCAGCGAGCAATAGTTTGCTTTGAAGCAGGTGCACCCAGCTTGTTGGGTGCATGCAGGATAAATAGCGAGTCAGTTTTTCTGACTCCAGCCGTCCTGGAAACATAAATTTTCAAAGCCCGGACTACGTCCAGCAACTTGGAATCCTCCAAGTCCCGAGTAGCCGCAGGCACCACAATAGGTTGGTTCAAATGAAACGCTGATACCACCTTTGGGAGAAAGTGGGGATGAGTTCTCAATTCTGCCCTGTCCATATGGAAGATCAGATATGGGCTTTTACATGACAAAGCCGCCAATTCTGACACACGCCTAGCCGAAGCTAAGGCCAACAGCATGACCACCTTCCACGTGAGATACTTTAGCTCCACGGTCTTAAGTGGCTCAAACCAGTGTGATTTCAGGAAATCCAACACAACGTTAAGATCCCAAGGTGCCACTGGAGGCACAAAAGGGGGCTGAATATGCAGCACTCCCTTAACAAACGTCTGAACTTCAGGCAGTGAAGCCAGTTCTTTTTGAAAGAAAATAGATAGGGCCGAAATCTGGACCTTTATGGACCCCAATTTTAGGCCCATAGACACCCCTGACTGTAGGAAGTGCAGAAATCGACCCAGCTGGAATTCCTCTGTTGGGGCCTTCCTGGCCTCACACCAAGCGACATATTTCCGCCATATGCAGTGATAATGCTTTACAGTCACATCCTTCCTAGCTTTTATCAGCGTAGGAATCACTTCATCTGGAATGCCCTTTTCCGTTAGGATCCGGCGTTCAACCGCCATGCCGTCAAACGCAGCCGCGGTAAGTCTTGGAACAGACAGGGCCCCTGCTGTAACAGGTCCTGTCTGAGAGGCAGAGGCCATGGGTCCTCTGAGATCATTTCTTGTAGTTCTGGGTACCAAGTTCTTCTTGGCCAATCCGGAACGATGAGTATAGTTTTTACTCCTCTCTTTCTTACTATCCTCAGCACCTTGGGTATGAGAGGAAGAGGAGGGAACACATAAACCGACTGGTACACCCACGGTGTCACTAGTGCGTCCACAGCTATCGCCTGAGGGTCCCTTGACCTGGCGCAATATTTTTTTAGCTTTTTGTTGAGACGGGACGCCATCATGTCCACCTGTGGCAGTTCCCAGCGATTTACAATCTGTGTGAAGACTTCTTGATGAAGTCCCCACTCTCCCGGGTGGAGGTCGTGCCTGCTGAGGAAGTCTGCTTCCCAGTTGTCCACTCCCGGAATGAACACTGCTGACAGTGCTAGCACGTGATTCTCCGCCCATCGAAGAATCCTTGTGGCTTCTGCCATTGCCATCCTGCTTCTCGTGCCGCCCTGGCAGTTTACATGGGCGACCGCCGTGATGTTGTCTGACTGAATCAGTACTGGGTGGTTTTGAAGCAGGGGCTCTGCTTGACTCAGGGCGTTGTAAATGGCCCTTAGTTCCAGTATATTTATGTGTAGTGAAGTCTCCAGACTTGACCACTGTCCTTGGAAGTTTCTTCCCTGAGTGACTGCCCCCCATCCTCGGAGGCTTGCATCCGTGGTCACCAGGACCCAGTCCTGTATGCCGAACCTGCGGCCCTCAAGAAGATGAGCACTCTGCAGCCACCACAGCAGAGACACCCTGGACCTTGGGGACAGGGTGATCAACCGATGCATCTGAAGATGCGATCCGGACCACTTGTCCAACAGATCCCACTGAAAGATCCTTGCATGGAACCTGCCGAAGGGAATTGCTTCGTAAGAAGCCACCATCTTTCCCAGGACTCGCGTGCAGTGATGCACCGACACCTGTTTTGGTTTCAGGAGGTCCCTGACCAGAGATGACAATTCCTGGGCCTTCTCCACCGGGAGAAACACCTTCTTCTGTTCTGTGTCCAGAATCATGCCCAGGAAAAGCAGACGCGTCGCAGGAATCAGCTGCGACTTTGGGATATTCAGAATCCAGCCGTGCTGTTGCAACACTTCCTGAGAGAGTGCTACGCTGACCAACAACTGCTCTCTGGACCTCGCCTTTATGAGGAGATCGTCCAAGTACGGGATAATTATAACTCCCTTCTTCCGAAGGAGTATCATCATTTCGGCCATTACCTTGGTAAATATTCTCGGTGCCGTGGAGAGACCAAACGGCAACGTCTGGAATTGGTAATGACAGTCCTGTACCACAAACCTGAGGTATTCCTGGTGAGGTGGGTAAATGGGGACATGCAAGTAAGCATCCTTGATGTCCAGCGACACCATAAAATCCCCCTCTTCCAGGCTTGCAATAACCGCCCTGAGCGATTCCATTTTGAACTTGAACTTCTTTATATAAGTGTTCAAGGATTTTAAATTCAGGATGGGTCTCACCGAACCGTCCGGTTTCGGTACCACAAACATTGTGGAATAGTAACCCCTGCCCTGTTGAAGGAGGGGGACCTTGATTATCACCTGCTGGAGGTACAGCTTGTGAATTGCCGCCAGTACTACCTCCCTTTCCTTGGGAGCAGCTGGCAAGGCTGATTTGAGGTAACGGCGAGGGGGAGTCGCCTCGAACTCCAGCTTGTATCCCTGAGATACAATTTGTACAGCCCAGAGATCCACTTGTGAGCGAACCCACTGGTTGCTGAAGTTTCGGAGACGCGCCCCCACCGCACCTGGCTCCGCCTGTGGAGCCCCAACGTCATGCGGTGGACTTAGTGGAAGCAGGGGAGGATTTTTGTTCCTGGGAACTGGCTGCCTGGTGCAGCTTCTTTCCTCTACCCTTGCCTCTGGCCAGAAAGGATGCTCCTCTGACCCGCTTGCCTTTCTGAGGCCGAAAGGACTGCATTTGATAATACGGTGCTTTCTTAGGCTGTGAGGGAACCTGAGGTAAAAAAGTCGACTTCCCAGCAGTTGCTGTGGATATGAGGTCCGAGAGGCCGTCCCCAAACAATTCCTCACCCTTATAAGGCAAAACCTCCATGTGTTTTTTAGAATCAGCATCACCTGTCCACTGCCGAGTCCATAATACTCTCCTGGCAAAAATGGACATTGCATTAATTCTAGTTGCCAGCAGGCAAATGTCCCTCTGTGCATCCCGCATATATAAGACGACGTCTTTTATATGTTCGATGGTTAGCAAAACAGTATCCCTGTCGAGGGAATCAATGTTGTCTGACAGGGTATCAGTCCATGCTGCTGCAGCACTACACATCAAGGCTGAAGCAATAGCAGGTCTCAGTAGAGTACCAGAGTGTGTATACACAGACTTCAGGATAGCTTCCTGCTTTCTATCCTCAGGATCCTTTAGGGCGGCCGTATCCTGAGACGGCAGTGCCACCCTTTTAGATAAGCGTGTTAGCGCCTTGTCCACCCTAGGGGATGTTTCCCAACGTAACCTATCCGTTGGCGGGAAAGGGTACGCCATCAGTAACCTCTTAGAAATCACTAGTTTCTTATCAGGGGAACTCCACGCTTCTTCACACAAATCATTTAATTCATCAGATGGGGGAAAAGTCACTGGCTGCTTTTTCTCCCCAAACATAATACCCTTCTTGGTAGTAACCGGGTTAACATCAGAAATGTGCAATACATTTTTCATTGCAGTAATCATGCATCGGATGGCCTTTGTAGACTGTACATTTGTCTCATCCTCATCCACACTGGAGTCAGACTCCGTGTCGACATCTGTGTCTGCCATCAGAGCTAGCGGGCGTTTATGAGCTCCTGACGGCTTCTGAGTCGCCTGGGCAGGCGCGGGCTGAGACCCCGGCTGTCCCAAGGCTGCTGCGTCATCGAACCTTTTATGTAAGGAGTTGACACTGTCGGTTAAGACCTTCCACATATCCATCCAATCAGGTGTCGGCCCCGTCGGGGGCGACATCACACTTATCTGCCTCTGCTCCGCCTCCACGTAACCCTCCTCATCAAACATGTCGACACAGCCGTACCGACACACCGCACACACACAGGGAATGTTCAGACTGAGGACAGGACCCCACAAAGTCCTTTGGGGAGACAGAGAGAGAGTATGCCAGCACACACCACAGCGCTATATAACACAGGGATTTACACTGCTAATAAGTGATTTTCCCAATAGCTGCTTGTCTGTATCGATTTGCGCCTAAATTTATGTGCCCCCCCTCTCTTTTTAACCCGTCTTGTACCTGGATACTGCAGGGGAGAGCCTGGGGAGCGTGCTTCCAGCGGAGCTGTGAAGGGAAAATGGCGCTGGTGTGCTGAGGAGAAGGCCCCGCCCCCTCAGCGGCGGCTTCTGTCCCGCGTTTTCTGTAACTTAATGGCGGGGGTTTTTACACATATACAGTTAACTGACTGTATTATGTGTATTTTATGCCAAAAGGTATTATAATTGCTGCCCAGGGCGCACCCCCCGCCCCCCCCCCCCCAGCGCCCTGCACCCTACAGTGACCGAAGTGTGTGGTGTGCTGTGGGAGCAATGGCGCACAGCTGCAGTGCTGTGCGCTGCGTTAATGAAGACAGGAGTCTTCTGCCGCCGATTTCATCGCTTCTTCTTCTGTCTTTTGGCTCTGCAAGGGGGACGGCGGCGCGGCTCCGGGAACGGACGATCGAGGTCAGGCCCTGTGTTCGAACCCTCTGGAGCTAATGGTGTCCAGTAGCCTAAGAAGCACAAGCTAGCTGCAAGGAGGTAGGTTTGCTTCTCTTCCCTCAGTCCCACGTAGGAGTGAGTCTGTTGCCAGCAGATCTCACTGAAAATAAAAAACCTAACAAATACTTTCTTTTCTAGCAACTGAGAAGAGCCCACTAGGAGCACCCAGCTCTGGCCGGGCACAGATTCTAACTGAGGTCTGGAGGAGGGGCATAGAGGGAGGAGCCAGTGCACACCAGATAGTACCTAATCTTTCTTTTAGAGTGCCCAGTCTCCTGCGGAACCCGTCTATTCCCCATGGTCCTTACGGAGTTCCCAGCATCCACTAGGACGTCATAGAAACCACATATACAGTCTGAATCCAAATACAGATATATATATATATATATATATATATAAAGAAAAGGACTAAGGGGGTCATGCCGAGTTGATTGCTCGCTAGCTAGTTTTAGCAGCCGTGCAAACGCTATGCCGCCGCCCACTGGGGAGTGTATTTTAGCTTACCAGAAGTGCGAACGCTTGTGCAGCTGGGCTCTGCAAAACCAGTTTGTACAGTCTCAGAGTAGCTCTGAACCTACTCAGCGCTTGCGATCACTTCAGCCTATTCGTGTCCGGATTTGACGTCATACACCCGCCCAGCGAACGCCCAGCCACACCTGCGTTTTTTCAGACACGCCTGCGTTTTTACAAACACTCCCTCAAAACGGTCAGTTGACACCCAGAAACGCCCCCTTCCTGTCAATCTTCTTGCGGCCGCCAGTGCGAAGGAAAACTTCGCTAGAACCTGAGCACAACCACAAAGAGCTTTGTACCCGTACATTGCGTGCGCATTGCGGGGCATATGCATGCGCAGAAATGCTGTTTTTTTTCACCTGATCGCTGCGCTGCGAACAACAACAGCTAGCGATCAACTCGGAATGACCCCCTAAAAGTAGAGCCGGAACCAAAAACACCCAAAGCAGAGAGAAGAGGAGAGTAGCCACCGCTCCCATGGACTGACCAAAAAAAGCAACACATAGCTTGTTATATGGAATATCATATGGACGTGGGTGGAGCGTGTCAAAGTAGAAGGGTTGGTAGTGCTTTGTCGGCGGCCGGGATACGATATCCATGGCCGGTGTGGCCATCTGGTGAATTCCTGGCGATACCTGATGCTGACCTTTTTAACACATATGATGATCCAAACCATTTTCGGAGGTTTGTCCACCTTTTTAGTAATGTTACATCCCACCCTTTGCGTATGTCACAAAAAACCCGAACTATACTATGGGGGTAATTCTGAGCTGATCGCAGCAGGAATTTTGTTAGCAGTTGGGCAAAACCATGTGCACTGCAGGGGGGGCAGATATAACATGTGCAGAGAGAGATAGATTTGGGTGGGGTGTGTTCAATCTGCAATCTAAATTGCAGTGTAAAAATAAAGCAGCCAGTATTTACCGTGCACAGAAACAAAATAACCCACCCATATCTAACTCTCTCTGCACATGTTATATCTGCCCCCCTGCAGTGCACATGGTTTTGCCCAACTGCTAAAAAATGTCCTGCTGCGATCAACTTGGAATTACCCCCTATGTACTGCCAAAATTGATATTCCGAATCGATACATTATCATTATGGGGGTACACAATTAGCTGCGACATCGCGGCTTCGCAATAAATGATCGTAAATGCGATAATTTGGTATCCTATTAGCGGTGATAAGTTATCAGCGATAAGTCTCCATAGGGTTTATCACAGATTTCTCGTCACCATCTCTGAGCTGGTGATAACTGATAAGTAGTGCAGAATCCCTATTTTAAGCTAAAAATGTTGGAATTTGGTTCGGATCCTCTGGGACCCCATCCCCCCAGCCTCCCCACGGATGACTAATGAGGTACTTAAAAGTTTTTACATATTTTTAATTGTCCAACAATGACATGTAATTTTTTGGGCGAAATTTTTTTTTTTAAGTCCCCTAACATGACCCAAATATTTAATTATACCCATTTTTATGTATCCCAAATTTAATGAGCGCACTTATGTTTGCTGGAAAAATTTTTTTTTTTTTAAATGCATATAATTTAATTACACCAAATAGTTTTATTATAGCCACTAATAAACTTCTATATTGTTTTCCTTTTGCCGCCTAGAATTGTTGCGCAATTCCCGTTTTCACCTTTTTGAAATAGAATAGGTGCAATAATTGGGATCGCGCAGGCAGTGATAACCCATTTTCTCTGACGTCCTAGTGGATGCTGGGAACTCCGTAAGGACCATGGGGAATAGACGGGCTCCGCAGGAGACTGGGCACTCTAAAGAAAAGATTAGGTACTATCTGGTGTGCACTGGCTCCTCCCTCTATGCCCCTCCTCCAGACCTCAGTTAGAATCTGTGCCCGGCCAGAGCTGGGTGCTCCTAGTGTGCTCTCCTGAGCTTACTAGTAAAGAAAGTATTTATTAGGTTTTTTATTTTCAGTGAGCTTCTGCTGGCAACAGACTCACTGCTACGTGGGACTAAGAGGAGAGAAGCAAACCTACCTGCTTGCAGCTAGCTTGTGCTTCTTAGGCTACTGGACACCATTAGCTCCAGAGGGTTCGAACACAGGCACCTGTCCTCGATCGTCCGTTCCCGGAGCCGCACCGCCGTCCCCCTCGCAGAGCCAGAAGAACAGAAGCTGGAAGACGACGAAATCGGCGGCAGAAGACTCCTGTCTTCATTTAAGGTAGCGCACAGCACCGCAGCTGTGCGCCATTGCTCCCAGCACACTTATACACTCTGGTCACTGTAGGGTGCAGGGCGCTGGGGGGGGGGGGACGGGGGGGCTTCGAGGCGCCCTGGGCAGCAATTGAAGTACCTTTTGGCAATAAAAATACATATATACAGTCTGGCACTGTATATATGTAAAAACCCCCGCCATTTTTTTACACAGAAAGCGGGACAGAAGCCCGCCACTGAGGGGGCGGGGCCTTCTTCCTCAGCACACCAGCGCCATTTTCTCTTCACAGCTCCGCTGGAAGCAGCTCCCCAGGCTCTCCCCTGCAGTATCCAGGTACAAGAAGGGTAAAAAAGAGAGGGGGGGCACATAAATTTAGGCGCAAATAAAACATATAAGGCAGCTATTGGGTAATCACTTATTATAAGTGAAAATCCCTGTGTTATATAGCGCTGTGGTGTGTGCTGGCATACTCTCTCTCTGTCTCCCCAAAGGACTTTGTGGGGTCCTGTCCTCAGTCTGAGCATTCCCTGTGTGTGTGCGGTGTGTCGGTACGGCTGTGTCGACATATTTGATGAGGAGGGTTACGTGGAGGCGGAGCAAGGGCAGATAAATGTGGTGTCGCCCCCGTCGGGGCCGACACCTGATTGGATGGATATGTGGAAGGTCTTAAACGACAATGTAAGCTCCTTACATAAAAGGTTTGATGACGCTGCAGCCTTGGGACAGCCGGGGTCTCAGCCCGCGCCTGCCCAGGCGACTCAGAAACCGTCAGGGGCTCATAAACGCCCTCTATCTCAGATGGTTGACACAGATGTCGACACGGAGTCCGACTCAAGTGTCGACGATGATGAGGCACATTTACAGTCTAAAATGACCATCCGATACATGATTATTGCAGTGAAAGATGTATTACACATTTCTGAGATTAACACTGTTAATACCAAGAGGGTTTATATGTTTGGGGAGAAAAAGCAGCCAGTGACTTTTCCCCCATCTGATGAAGTAAATGAATTATGTGAAGAAGCGTGGAGTTCCCCTGATAAGAAACTAGTGATTTCTAAGAGGTTACTGATGGCGTACCCTTTCCCACCAACGGACAGGTTACGTTGGGAAACATCCCCTAGGGTGGACAAGGCGCTGACACGCTTATCTAAAAAGGTGGCCCTGCCGTCTCAGGATACGGCCGCCCTAAAGGAGCCTGCGGATAGAAGTCCTTTCTTGCCAGAGGCAGGGGTAGAGGTAAGAAGCTGCACCAGGCAGCCAGTTCCCAGGAACAAAAGTCCTCCCCTGCTTCCACTAAGTCCACCGCATGACGTTGGGGCTCCACAGGCGGAGCCAGGTGCGGTGGGGGCGCGTCTCCGAAACTTCAGCAACCAGTGGGTTCGCTCACAGGTGGATCTCTGGGCTGTACACATTGTATCTCAGGGATACAAGCTGGAATTCGAAGCGACTCCCCCCCGCCATTACCTCAAATCAGCCTTGCCAGCTTCCCCCATGGAAAGGGAGGTAGTACTGGCGGCAATTCACAAGCTGTACCTCCAGCTGTACCTCCAGCAAGTGATTATCAGGGTCCCCCTCCTTCAACAGGGAAGGGGTTACTATTCCACAATGTTTGTGGTACCGAAACCGGACGATTCGGTGAGACCCATTCGGAATTTAAAATCCTTGAACACTTATATAAAGAAATTCAAGTTCAAAATGGAATCGCTCAGAGAGGTTATTGCAAGCCTGGAAGAGGGGGATTTTATGGTGTCGCTGGACATCGAGGATGCTTACTTGCATGTCCCCATTTACCCACTTCACCAGGAGTACCTCAGGTTTGTGGTACAGGACTGTCATTACCAGTTCCAGACGTTGCCGTTTGGCCTGTCCACGGCACAGAGGATATTTACCAAGGTAATGGCCGAAATGATGATACTCCTTCGGAAGAAGGGAGTTATAGTTATCCCGTACTTGGACGATCTCCTCATAAAGGCGAGGTCCAGAGAGCAGTTGTTGATCAGCGTAGCACTCTCTCAGGAAGTGTTGCAACAGCACGGCTGGATTCTGAATGTTCCAAAGTCGCAGCTGATTCCTACGACGCGTCTGCTTTTCCTGGGCATGATTCTGGACACAGAACAGAAGAAGGTGTTTCTCCCGGTGGAGAAGGCCCAGGAATTAGCATCTCTGGTCAGGGACCTCCTGAAACCAAAACAGGTATCGGTGCATCACTGCACGCGAGTCCTGGGAAAGATGGTGGCTTCATACGAAGCCAATTCCCTTCGGCAGGTTCCATGCAAGGATCTTTCAGTGGGATCTGTTGGACAAGTGGTCCGGATCGCATCTCCAGATGCATCGGCTGATCACCCTGTCCCCAAGGGCCAGGGTGTCTCTTCTGTGGTGGCTGCAGAGTGCTCACCTTCTCGAGGGCCGCAGGTTCGGCATACAGGACTGGGTCCTGGTGACCACGGATGCAAGCCTCCGAGAATGGGGGGCAGTCACTCAGGGAAGAAACTTCCAAGGGCTGTGGTCAAGTCTGGAGACTTCACTACACATAAATATATTGGAACTAAGGGCCATTTACAACGCCCTGAGTGAAGCAGAGACCCTGCTTCGAAACCGGCCAGTGCTGATTCAGTCAGACAACATCACGGTGGTCGCCCATGTAAACCGCCAGGGCGGCACAAGAAGCAGGATGGCAATGGCGGAAGCCACAAGGATTCTTCGATGGGCGGAGAATCACGTGCTAGCACTGTCAGCAGTGTTCATTCCGGGAGTGGACAACTGGGAAGCAGACTTCCTCAGCAGGCACGACCTCCACCCGGGAGAGTGGGGACTTCATCAAGAAGTCTTCCACATGATTGTAAATCGCTGGGAACTGCCACAGGTGGCCAGATTTCGGCCCTATCCATTTTCTTTCAAAAAGAACTGGCTTCACTGCCTGAGGTTCAGACGTTTGTTAAGGGAGTGCTGCATATTCAGCCCCCTTTTGTGCCACCAGTGGCACCCTGGGATCTTAACGTTGTGTTGGATTTCCTGAAATCCCACTGGTTTGAGCCACTTAAGACCGTGGAACTAAAGTATCTCACGTGGAAAGTGGTCATGCTGTTGGCCTTAGCATCGGCTAGGCGTGTGTCGGAATTGGCAGCTTTGTCATGTAAAAGCCCATATCTGATCTTCCATAGGGACAGGGCAGAATTGAGGACTCGTCCCCAATTTCTCCCAAAGGTGGTATCATCGTTTCATTTGAACCAACCTATTGTGGTGCCTGCGGCTACTCGGGACTTGGAGGACTCCAAGTTGCTGGACGTAATTAGGGCTTTGAAAATATATGTTTCCAGAACGGCTGGAGTCAGGAAGACTGACTCGCTGTTTATCCTGCATGCACCCAACAAGCTGGGTGCTCCTGCTTCAAAGCAAACTATTGCTCGCTGGATCTGTAGCACGATTCAGCTGGCTCATTCTGCGGCTGGATTGCCGCATCCAAAATCAGTAAAAGCCCATTCCACAAGGAAGGTGGGCTCTTCTTGGGCGGCTGCCCGAGGGGTCTCGGCTTTACAACTTTGCCGAGCGGCTACTTGGTCGGGTTCAAACACCTTTGCAAAGTTCTACAAGTTTGATACCCTGGCTGAGGAGGACCTTGTGTTTGCTCATTCGGTGCTGCAGAGTCATCCGCACTCCCCCGCCCGTTTGGGAGCTTTGGTATAATCCCCATGGTCCTTACAGAGTTCCCAGCATCCACTAGGACGTCAGAGAAAATAAGAATTTACTCACCGGTAATTCTATTTCTCGTAGTCCGTAGTGGATGCTGGGCGCCCGTCCCAAGTGCGGACTTTCTGCAATACGTGTATATAGTTATTGGTTAAATAAGAGTTATTGGGGGTCATTCCGAGTTGTTCGCTCGCAAGCGGATTTTAGCAGATTTGCTCATGCTAAGCCGCCGCCTACTGGGAGTGAATCTTAGCATCTTAAAATTGCGAACGATGTATTCGCAATATTGCGATTACACACCTCGTAGCAGTTTCTGAGTAGCTTCAGACTTACTCGGCATCTGCGATCAGTTCAGTGCTTGTCGTTCCTGGTTTGACGTCACAAACACACCCAGCGTTCGCCCAGACACTCCCCCGTTTCTCCGGCCACTCCTGCGTTTTTTCCGGAAACGGTAGCGTTTTTTCCCACACACCCATAAAACGGCCTGTTTCCGCCCAGTAACACCCATTTCCTGTCAATCACATTATGATCGCCAGAACGATGAAAAAGCCGTGAGTAAAAATCCTAACTGCATAGCAAATTTACTTGGCGCCGTCGCAGTGCGGACATTGCGCATGCGCATTAAGCGGAAAATCGCTGCGATGCGAAGATTTTTACCGAGCGAACAACTCCGAATGACCCCCATTGTTATGAGCCATCCGTTGAGTGAGGCTCAGTTGTTGTTCATACTGTTAACTGGGTAAGGTTATCACAAGTTGTACGGTGTGATTGGTGTGGCTGGTATGAGTCTTACCCTGGATTCCAAAAATTCTTTCCTTGTAATGTCAGCTCTTCCGGGCACAGTTTCCCTAACTGAGGTCTGGAGGAGGGGCATAGAGGGAGGAGCCAGTGCACACCAGATAGTACCTAATCTTTACTTTAGCGTGCCCAGTCTCCTGCGGAGCCCGTCTATTCCCCATGGTCCTTACGGAGTTCCCAGCATCCACTACGGACTACGAGAAATAGAATTACCGGTGAGTAAATTCTTATTTTTTGGGGAGATAGGTGCAGCTAATTGGATACCCCCCTATAAATCAACTAAAGACACCACAAATCCCCATAATAATATTAATAACTAGGTGATTCATCGCGCCCTACGAGCGCTCTTCACACCGTCGTAAGGGGCGTGTGGCGTGCAATATTTGTATTATATGGAGTATTACTTCCAATCATACTTGTGTGAGTGGTTAAATATTGCATGGACAAAGAGCGTGCGATGGTTAAGTGGTCGAAGCCCCTTGCAACGGCGTGAACAGCACACGCAGATCCTGATGAATCACCTAGTAGGTGCTGTGGTTGGGGGAGTGGCGGGTGCAGGGAAGACGCGGATGGGATCCTGGGGTGCCGCGGGAGGGGGAGGGGTGGTTGCAGTGGTGCCGCATGTGGGGGAGGGGCTGGTGCGGTGGTGCCGCAGGTGGGGGAGGGGCTGGTGCGGTGGTGCCGCAGGTGGGGGTCCGGAGCCACCGCGGGTGGGGGAGGAGCAGTTGCAGGGGTGCATCAGGTGGGGCAGGGGCAAATGCGGTGGTGCAGCAGGAGGGGCGGGTACGGGGTTGCTGTGGGTGGGGGAGGGGGTCCGGAGCTACCGTGGTTGCTGGAGGGGGGGTGTGGGGGTGCCGCGGATGGAGCCCGGAGGTACTGTGAGTGGAGGAGGGGTGGGTAATGCTTCTCCTAAGCTAAGCTTCTGTCCTCCCTTTGGCAGTGGCTCTCCCGGAGACTCGCACAGCAGCCAGTCACTATTGTTAGCGCCGGTGTCCCAACGCGCCACATTACCAGGAAGAAGATGTGCTCAATAAACTACAGCTCCCAGCAGCCCTAAGGGCTGGAATGCTTTGGCGTTAAAGGCTGCTGGGAGCTGTAGTTTATTTAGTGCTTCTACTTCCCTGTAATGCGGTGTGTTGGGACACTGGTGCTACAATAGTGACTGGCTGGCAGAACTGAGTGACTGGCGGAATCAATGTAAAAGGTGAGAGTGCTGTGCAGTGTCAGTGACACTGCACACAGGGCCGGCGCTAGCCGCTCAGCAAAGGGATGCAGTGCAGGGAGGCACCAGGAAGGAGAGGCGTTCTCCCTGCTCTGCATCCCTGTGCTGAGCTGCTGCTGCTATCCCTGCTGCTGGCGGCTGCTGTCACACATGCAGCGGCGCCGAAAGCACAAAACCTTTTCTCCCCCTCGGCGCTGTCAGCACAAAACCTCCTCTCTCCCCCCTCTCCTCCCCTGTTTGACATTCAGTGGCTGGGAGGGAGCCAAAAGGGGTGGAGCTAGATGGGAGTAAGGGGCGGAGCTACACGGGACCATGCTGCAGCAGGAGGATGAGCTGCTGCAGCTTCGGCCAGCCAGACTTCATTAGATAAGTGTCTGGAAAGAGAGTGAGTGTGTGTGTGTGTGTGTGTGTGTGTGTGTGTGTGTGTGTGTGTGTGTGTGTGTGTGTGTGTGTGTATATATATACAGTATGTGTGTAAACTGTATATATGTGTGACTGTGTATGTGTGTAATGTATGTACAGTATGTGTGTGTGTGTGTGTGTTTGTATATATATATATATATGTGTCTGTTGTGTGTGTATGTGTGACTGCGGCATAATGTGTGTAAGCGTCACTGGTACAGGGGGCGTTACGTGTGTAAGCTTCACTGGTACAGGGGGCGTTACGTGTGTAAGCGGCACTGGTACAGGGGGCGTTACGTGTGTAAGCGGCACTGGTACAGGGGGCGTTACGTGTGTAAGCGTCACTGGTACAGGGGGCATTACGTGTGTAAGCGGCACTGGTACAGGGGGCGTTACGTGTGTAAGCGTCACTGGTACAGGGGGCGTTACGTGTGTAAGCGGCACTGGTACAGGGGGCGTTACGTGTGTAAGCGTCACTGGTACAGGGGGCGTTACGTGTGTAAGCGGCACTGGTACAGGGGGCGTTACGTGTGTAAGCGTCACTGGTACAGGGGGCGTTACGTGTGTAAGCGTCACTGGTACAGGAGGCGTTATGTGTGTAAGCGGCACTGGTACAGGAGGCGTTACGTGTCTAAGCATCACTGGTACAGGGGGCGTTACGTGTGTAAGCATCACTGGTACAGGAGGCATTACGTGTGTAAGCGGCACTGGTACAGGAGGCGTTACGTGTGTAAGCGGCACTGGTACAGGGGGCATTACGTGTGTAAGTATCACTGGTACAGGGGGCGTTACGTGTGTAAGCGGCACTGGTACAGGGGGCGTTACGTGTGTAAGCATCACTGGTACAGGGGGCGTTACGTGTGCAAGCGGCACTGGTACAGGGGGCGTTACGTGTGTAAGCGTCACTGGTACAGGGGGCATTACGTGTGTAAGCGGCATTGCTACAGGGGGCATTACGTGTGTAAGCGGCATTGGTACAGGGGGCATTACATGTGTAAGCGGCACTGGTACAGGGGGCGTTACGTGTGTAAGCGGCACTGGTACAGGGGGCATTACGTGTGTAAGCGGCACTGGTACAGGGGGCGTTACGTGTGTAAGCGGCACTGGTACAGGGGGCGTTACATGTGTAAGCGGCACTGGTACAGAGGGTGTTACGTGTGTAAGCGTCACTGTACGGGGGGCGTTACGTTTGTAAGCGTCACTGCTACAGGGGGCGTTACGTGTGTAAGCGTCACTGGTCCAAGGGGGGCGTTACGTGTGTAAGCATCACTGGTACAGGGGGCATTACGTGTGTAAGCGGCACTGGTACAGGGGGCGTTACGTGTGTAAGCGGCACTGGTACAGGAGGCGTTACGTGTGTAAGCGGCACTGGTACAGGGGGCATTACGTGTGTAAATGGCACTGGTACAGGAGGCATTATGTGTGTAAGCGGCACTGGTACAGGGGGCGTTCCGTGTGTAAATGGCACTGGTACAGGGGGCTTTACGTGTGTAAGCGGCACTGGTACAGGGGGCGTTACATGTGTAAGCGTCACTGGTGCAGGGGGCATTACGTGTCTAAGCGGCACTGGTACAGAGGGTGTTACGTGTGTAAGCGTCACTGTACGGGGGGCGTTACGTTTGTAAGCGTCACTGCTACAGGGGGCGTTACGTGTGTAAGCGTCACTGGTCCAGGGGGGGCGTTACGTGTGTAAGCGTCACTGGTACAGGGGGCGTTACGTGTGTAAGCATCACTGGTACAGTTGGCGTTACGTGTGTAAGCGTCACTGGTACAGGAGGCGTTACGTGTGTAAGCGGCACTGGTACAGGGGGCATTACGTGTGTAAATGGCACTGGTACAGGAGGCATTATGTGGGTAAGCGGCACTGGTACAGGGGGCGTTCCGTGTGTAAATGGCACTGGTACAGGGGGCGTTACGTGTGTAAGCGGCACTGGTACAGGGGGCGTTACATGTGTAAGCGTCACTGGTGCAGGGGGCATTACGTGTCTAAGCGGCACTGGTACAGAGGGTGTTACGTGTGTAAGCGTCACTGTACGGGGGGGCGTTACGTGTGTAAGTGTCACTGCTACAGGGGGCGTTACGTGTGTAAGCGTCACTGGTCCAGGGGGGGCGTTACGTGTGTAAGCGTCACTGGTACAGGGGGCGTTACGTGTGTAAGCATCACTGGTACAGTTGGCGTTACGTGTGTAAGCGTCACTGGTACAGGGGGTTTCTTCTGTAAGCGTCACTGGTACAGGGGGTTTCTTCTGTAAGCGTCACTGGTACAGGGGGTTTCTTCTGTAAGCGTCACTGGTACAGGGGGTTTCTTCTGTAAGCGTCACTGGTATAGGGGGCGTTACGTGTGTAAGCATCACTGGTACAGGGGGTGTTGCTTGTGTAAGTGTCTCTACTACTGGGGGTATTATGGCCCTCATTCCGAGTTGTTCGCTTGCTAGCTACTTTTAGCAGCATTGCACATGCTAAGCCGCCGCCCTCTGGGAGTGTATCTTAGCTTAGCAGAAGTGCGAACGAAAGATTAGCAGAATTGCGAATAGAAAATTCTTAGCAGTTTCTGAGTAGCTCGAGACTTACTCCTACACTGCGATCAGTTCAGTCAGTTTCGTTCCTGGTTTGACGTCACAAACACACCCAGCGTTCGCCCAGCCACTCCCCCGTTTCTCCAGCCACTCCCGCGTTTTTCCCAGAAACGTCAGCGTTTTTCCGCACACTCCCATAAAACGGCCAGTTTCCGCCCAGAAACACCCACTTCCTGTCAATCACACTACGATCACCAGAACGAAGAAAAATCTTCGTTAAGCCGTGAGTAAAATACCAAACTTTTGTGCTAATTTACTTGGCGCAGGCGCACTGCGAACATTGCGCATGTGCAGTTTGCGACTAATCGCTCTGTAGCGAAAAAAAATAACGAGCGAACAACTCGGAATGACCCCCTATGTGCGCTGTGCCTTTGTACAGTATGCGAGGGTGCAAATTTATAGCTTGCAGGGGGGCGCCGAACATCCTAGCACCGGCCCTGACTGCACACCCACTGCACTGCACAGCACTGTCACCTTTTACATTGATTCAGCGTCCAGACATTACCCTCCGTGATATCACCCACTCTATCCGTTACATTAGCCATCTCTGGGCTGGCAAGCCAGGTGCTATGTTGCAGAGTCAGGGCCTCTGGGGATATGGGTGCGGCTGTGGCGGGGAGGCAGTTCTGTGACATCATGCGCAGAGGAGGCTCCGGGGCTCAGAGAGTATGCGGCGAGGGAGGGCTATGAAAACATTCCGCGGCGCGTTTTCATACACATCTATGCCGGTGGTAGCAGCAGCTTTTATTCCACCTGCGCCGCGGCTAGGGAGTGGGGATTGTTGATGCTGGAGGGGGCAGGCGGACTGGCAGCAGGACATAGGACGCTGCAGTGAAAGGATTTCCCCCCCCTATCTACAGCACAGAGACTTGCTGCAGATGCAGTGGCATACCCTCCAGCTGCACCTTTTTGGCAAGTACAGTCCCTTTTTTTCATGGTCTGTACCGATTTTTGACTCTCCAAGCTTCCAATGAAACTAAGTAGTGGAAAGGGGGCGTGGCCACATGGCTGTACCTGTGGCCACTCCCCCTTTTCAATTATCAACAGTATCTAGGTCGACAATGTTTAGGTCGACCACTATAGGTCGACAGTCACTAGGTCGACATGGATGGAAGGTCGACAGGGTTTCTAGGTCGACATGTGCTAGGTCGACAGGTCTAAAGGTCGACATGAGGATTTTTTTTTTTTTTTTGGTGTCGTTTTCTTCGTAAAGTGACCGGGATCCCAAATTAGTGCACCGCGTCCCCTCGCATGGTGCCTTCGCTCCGCTACCGCTTCGCTCGGCACACTTTACCGTTCCAATCGTAGTCCATGTGGATCGTTAAGTATGAAAAAATCCCCCCAAAAAAAAAATTTGAAAAACTCATGTCGACCTTTAGACCTGTCGACCTAGCACATGTCGACCTAGAAACCCTGTCGACCTTCCATCCATGTCGACTTTGTGACTGTCGACCTATAGTGGTCGACCTAAACATTGTCGACCTAGACACTGTCGATCTTCAGACCGGATCCCTTTCAAATTTGGATCAATGTTTATGTGTAAATTGTTGGAGGGTGTGTTGCTGCAGATGCAGTGGGCCTATTTTGGGGGGTGGGTCTGGAGCTGCAGCTCCATCAGACCCATTGCTAATCCTGCTCTGTGAAAACACAGCAGGCAAAGGGCAGAGCCTCCCATTGGATGTAACCTGTGTGGGAGGGCGTTTCTCGCCCAATCAGCTGTGGACTGGGTGTGATAGACCTGCCACTAACCCCAAAGCCGGCCCTAGGCATAGGAAAACTAGGCAATTGCCTAGGGCCGGCATGTCCAAACTGCGGCCCTCCAGCTGTTGAGAAACTACACATCGATCCCAGCATGCCATGACACAGCTTTAGCATTCTCTGACAGCAAAACTGTGTCAGGGCATGCTGGGATATGTAGTTTCACAACAGCTGGAGGGCCGCAGTTTGGACATGCCTGGCCTAGGGCATCTGGTATGCCTAGGGGCACAATCAGCTTCTGCTGATAAAAATGATATGCAGCATGCCTATATTCTGTGTGTAGCATTTCGTATGCAGATACAGCCACAGTCGTACACAGTATATAGGCATGCCGCATATCATTTTAATCAGCAGAAGCTGCTTGTGCATCCTAGCCACATAGTAATGCAAAGAAGATGCATTTTCATAAAAAAATAGGCACCCGACGTTAGCAGAGTTGCCAGTTGACTCACGCCAGGAACTATATGTGTCATTATGTGTATAAGGGCATTAATAATGTGTAACATATGTGTAAGGGGCACTATGTGTGTCATTATGTGTATAAGGGTACTAATAATGTGCACCATATGTGTAAGGGACATTATGTGTGTCATTATGTGTATAAGGGCATTAACAATGTGTGGCATATGTGTAAGGGAAATTATGTGTATAAGGGCATAAATAAGGGTTGGCATAATGTGTAAGGCGCATTATGTTTATAAGGACATTAATAATGTGTGTCATATGTGTAGGGGCATTACTGTGCGGTATTATGTGTATAAATGCATTACAAATGTGTGTCATTATGTGTATAAGGTGCTCTACTGTGTGGCGTAACGTATAGCAAGGGCACTACTGTGTGGTCTAATGTGAATAAAGAGCAATATGGTGTGGTCTAATGTGAATAAAGAGCAATATGGTGTGGTGCAATGTGAATAAGGAGCAATATGGTGTGGTGTAATGTGAATAAGGGGCAATTCAGTATGATGTTATGTGAATAAGGGGCACTACTGTGAGGAGTAACGTATATAAGGTAAAGTAGTACTACTGTGTGATGTAATGTGAATAAGGGACACTATCGCATGATAAATTGTGAATAAAGTTGCACTACTGTGAGGCATAATTTTAATTGGGGGTACTGTTGTCAGGGCCGAAACTAGGGTTTTCGGCACCCGGGGCAAGGCTGCAATTTGGTGACAAACTGCTCATGCACACACTTACTGCGGTCGCATCCCCGATGTGATTTGCAGCGGCGGGTATTTTCAGGGCAGTGACACTACGTTGGTGGGGGCGGGATGAATGGGGGTGAGGGGCTGGGTCCATTTACAGGACGTCTGCATGACGTCACATGCAGCTGCTTCAATAAAAAAAAACGGCCACTGACCACCTGACATTGCAGCCAGGCTGCGCTGCCAGGGGTCAACCTTAGAACCGATGCATTCGCAATTAGATTACAGACAAATCGGGAGGCGGCCTCACACATGTTCTTCACGTATGCAGCCATCTGCGTTCATCTCTAAATAACCCCCATGAGACATACTTACCGACTTAAGTCATATTTTCACCACCCACTCCCTTCGGACCCACGATTCCTATTATTATCTCCCCATCCTGCGGGAGATCTTCCTACTCTTCCGGGGGGTACGGGAGACTGCCAGGAAAAAATTGGAAGTCTTCCTGACGCAAAGTAAGTATGATACAATTCTACATTTTGGAGTCATTTTGGAACAGAGAAGAACGGGACGACATGGGGCCAAATAATTATATCGGAGGTCAGTGTAAATGTAATATTTATAATGTGAACATATCACAGCAGCCTCACTAATAATAGTAATAATATTAGTGGAAGGGATCAATACAACCTCAGCCAATCATATGTGACTGTTATCAGCCACTAGAGCAGACAAGGGGCGGGATGTATTGACCTTGCGGTGTACACCTCATCACACATCGCATCGATACTAATCGCATAAGCAATTAGTATCACAAGGGACAGTTATTCAGATGAGAGCTGTCCTTTGCGATGCGCTGCGGTCCCTGGACTTCCGGGTTTATGACCCGAGAGTCTGTCTGCGCATTCGCAGAAGGACACAGCGGCCGTGGGGCATGATAGGAGGGATCTGATCGGACTTGTGGAGATCCCTGGAGCTGCAGGGTGACGAGAAATTTGGCAGTAGCAGCGCTGCCTCGATGCTACAGTCTGCTTTACAGAGCTGGGGCTGGGGCCACACCACGGGCAGTAGTGCTGCACAGAAA
This sequence comes from Pseudophryne corroboree, assembly GCF_028390025.1. NCBI lineage: Eukaryota > Metazoa > Chordata > Amphibia > Anura > Myobatrachidae > Pseudophryne > Pseudophryne corroboree. The sequence goes on along the minus strand of NC_086445.1, from coordinate 40,024,326 downwards.
GGGAGCCAATAGGGAGGCATGCCTCTGAGTGTGGGGGCGGGCCTTGTGCACTGATGGACTCGTGGATGTGTCATGTGACCAGGAAGTGCACTGTAGTTGGAGTTCAGTCCAGGGATGGCCATCGGCTTGCTTTCCATCGATTGTCACCATTGATGGCAAAATTACATGTTTCCATCAATGGTTGTATACTATGCAATAGGTGACCATCGATGGATACACAACACGATGGTCATCCCCTTGTTTGCACTGACTGGCCAGAGGGCCAATCGGAGGCTGGGGATGGAGCTTCATGGAAGCTGGGTGCGGAGCTATGCTCTGCGTCTTGGCACTCTGGTAGGGGGTAGGGGAAGAACCAACAGGTGGGTCTTTACCATCGATGGCATGAAACCATCTGGTTCTCCCCCCATCAATGGCAAAAATATTCAACATAAACCATAAACCATTTATGAGTTTGAATCATCAATGGTCATCCCTAGTTTAATCAATAGTAAGAGAAGACACAGGGATGCAGATAGGAGACTCAATGCACACCATAGCTTAGTGTAGTGAGGGGAGAGTTATAGTGAGTCATCCTGCCTCTCCTATACTGTAACCCTCCTGCCTCTCCTATACTGTAACCCTCCTGCCTCTCCTATACTGTAACCCTACTGCCTCTCCTATACTGTAACCCTACTGCCTCTCCTATACTGTAACCCTCCTGCCTCTCTTATACTGTAACCCTACTGCCTCTCCTATACTGTAACCGTCCTCCCTCTCCTATACTGTAACGCTCCTGCCTCTCCTATACTGTAACCCTCCTGCCTCTCCTATACTGTAACCCTCCTGCCTCTCCTATACTGTAACCCTACTGCCTCTCCTATACTGTAACCCTCCAGCCTCTCCTATACTGTAACCCTACTGCCTCGCCTATACTGTAACCCTCCTGCCTCTCCTATACTGTAACCCTCCTGCCTCTCCTATACTGTAACCCTCCTGCCTCTCCTATACTGTAACCCTCCTGTCTCTCCTATACTGTAACCGTCCTCCCTCTCCTATACTGTAACCATCCTGCTATACTGTAACCCTCCTGCTTCTCCTATACTGTAACCCTCCTGCCTCTCCTATACTGTAACCACCTTGCCTCTCCTATACTGTAACCCTCCTGCCTCTCCTATACTGTCACCCTCCTGCCTCTCCTATACTGTAACCCTCCTGCCTCTCCTATACTGTAACCGTCCTACCTCTCCTATACTGTAACCATCCTGCCTCTCCTATACTGTAACCCTCCTGCCTCTCCTATACTGTAACCCTCCTGCCTCTCCTGTACTGTAATCGTCCTGCCTCTCCTATACTGTAACCATCCTGCTTTTCCTATACTGTAACCATACTGCCTCTCCAATACTGTAACCCTCCTGCCTCTCCTATACTGTAACCCTACTGCCTCTCCTATACTGTAACCGTCCTCCCTCTCCTATACTGTAACCCTCCTGCCTCTCCTATACTGTAACCCTCCTGCCTCTCCTATACTGTAACCCTCCTGCCTCTCCTATACTGTAACCCTCCTGTCTCTCCTATACTGTAACCGTCCTCCCTCTCCTATACTGTAACCATCCTGCTATACTGTAACCCTCCTGCTTCTCCTATACTGTAACCCTCCTGCCTCTCCTATACTGTAACCCTCCTGCCTCTCCTATACTGTAACCCTCCTGCCTCTCCTATACTGTAACCCTCCTGCCTCTCCTATACTGTAACCCTACTGCCTCTCCTATACTGTAACCCTCCTGCCTCTCTTATACTGTAACCCTACTGCCTCTCCTATACTGTAACCGTCCTCCCTCTCCTATACTGTAACGCTCCTGCCTCTCCTATACTGTAACCCTCCTGCCTCTCCTATACTGTAACCCTCCTGCCTCTCCTATACTGTAACCCTACTGCCTCTCCTATACTGTAACCCTCCAGCCTCTCCTATACTGTAACCCTACTGCCTCTCCTATACTGTAACCGTCCTCCCTCTCCTATACTGTAACCCTCCTGCCTCTCCTATACTGTAACCCTCCTGCCTCTCCTATACTGTAACCCTCCTGCCTCTCCTATACTGTAACCCTCCTGTCTCTCCTATACTGTAACCGTCCTCCCTCTCCTATACTGTAACCATCCTGCTATACTGTAACCCTCCTGCTTCTCCTATACTGTAACCCTCCTGCCTCTCCTATACTGTAACCACCTTGCCTCTCCTATACTGTAACCCTCCTGCCTCTCCTATACTGTCACCCTCCTGCCTCTCCTATACTGTAACCCTCCTGCCTCTCCTATACTGTAACCGTCCTACCTCTCCTATACTGTAACCATCCTGCCTCTCCTATACTGTAACCCTCCTGCCTCTCCTATACTGTAACCCTCCTGCCTCTCCTGTACTGTAATCGTCCTGCCTCTCCTATACTGTAACCATCCTGCTTTTCCTATACTGTAACCATCCTGCCTCTCCTATACTGTAACCGTCCTCCCTCTCCTATACTGTAACCCTACTGCCTCTCCTATACTGTAACCGTCCTCCCTCTCCTATACTGTAACCCTCCTGCCTCTCCTATACTGTAACCCTCCTGCCTCTCCTATACTGTAACCCTCCTGCCTCTCCTATACTGTAACCCTCCTGTCTCTCCTATACTGTAACCGTCCTCCCTCTCCTATACTGTAACCATCCTGCTATACTGTAACCCTCCTGCTTCTCCTATACTGTAACCCTCCTGCCTCTCCTATACTGTAACCCTCCTGCCTCTCCTATACTGTAACCCTCCTGCCTCTCCTATACTGTAACCCTCCTGCCTCTCCTATACTGTAACCCTACTGCCTCTCCTATACTGTAACCCTCCTGCCTCTCTTATACTGTAACCCTACTGCCTCTCCTATACTGTAACCGTCCTCCCTCTCCTATACTGTAACGCTCCTGCCTCTCCTATACTGTAACCCTCCTGCCTCTCCTATACTGTAACCCTCCTGCCTCTCCTATACTGTAACCCTACTGCCTCTCCTATACTGTAACCCTCCAGCCTCTCCTATACTGTAACCCTACTGCCTCTCCTATACTGTAACCGTCCTCCCTCTCCTATACTGTAACCCTCCTGCCTCTCCTATACTGTAACCCTCCTGCCTCTCCTATACTGTAACCCTCCTGCCTCTCCTATACTGTAACCCTCCTGTCTCTCCTATACTGTAACCGTCCTCCCTCTCCTATACTGTAACCATCCTGCTATACTGTAACCCTCCTGCTTCTCCTATACTGTAACCCTCCTGCCTCTCCTATACTGTAACCACCTTGCCTCTCCTATACTGTAACCCTCCTGCCTCTCCTATACTGTCACCCTCCTGCCTCTCCTATACTGTAACCCTCCTGCCTCTCCTATACTGTAACCGTCCTACCTCTCCTATACTGTAACCATCCTGCCTCTCCTATACTGTAACCCTCCTGCCTCTCCTATACTGTAACCCTCCTGCCTCTCCTGTACTGTAATCGTCCTGCCTCTCCTATACTGTAACCATCCTGCTTTTCCTATACTGTAACCATCCTGCCTCTCCTATACTGTAACCGTCCTGCCCCTCTTGTACTGTAACCCTCCTGCCTCTCCTATACTTTACCCATCCTGCCTCTCCTATACTGTAACCATCTTGCCTCTCCTATACTGTAACTATGCTACCTCTCCTATACTGTAACTATGCTGCCTCTCCTATACTGTAACTGTCCTGCCTCCTATACTGTAACAGTCCTGCCTCTACTATACTGTAACCATCCTGCCTCTAATTTACTGTAACTCTCCTGCCTCCCTTATACTGTAAGAATCCTGCCTCTCCTATACTGTAACTCTCATGCCTCTCCTATACTGTAACCGTCCTCCCTCTCCTATACTGTAACCCTTCTTCCACCCCTATACTGTAACCGTCCTGCCTCTCCTATACTGTAACCCTCTTGCCTCCCCTATACTGCAATTATCCTACCTGTCCTATACTGTAATTCTGCTGCCTCTCCTATACTGTAACTATGCTGACTCTCCTATTCTGTAACCATCCTGTCTCTCCTATACTGTAACTATGCTACCTCGCCTATACTGTAACCATCCTGTCTCGACTCTCTCCTACACTGTAACCCTCCTGCCTCTCCTATACTGTAACCATCCTGCTTCTTCTATACTGTAACCGTCCTGCCTCTCCTATACTGTAACCGTCCTCCCTCTCCTATACTGTAACCATCCTGCATCTCCTATACTGTAACTATGCTGCCTCTCCTATACTGTAACTATGCTGCCTCTCCTATACTGTAACTGTCCTGCCTCCTATACTGTAACAGTCCTGCCTCTACTATACTGTAACTATGCTACCTCTCCTATACTGTAACCATCCTGCTTTTCCTATACTGTAACCATCCTGCCTCTCCTATACTGTAACCCTCCTGCCTCTCCTATACTGTAACCCTACTGCCTCTCCTATACTGTAACCGTCCTCCCTCTCCTATACTGTAACCCTCCTGCCTCTCCTATACTGTAACCCTCCAGCCTCTCCTATACTGTAACCCTACTGCCTCTCCTATACTGTAACCGTCCTCCCTCTCCTATACTGTAACCCTCCTGCCTCTCCTATACTGTAACCCTCCTGCCTCTCCTATACTGTAACCCTCCTGTCTCTCCTATACTGTAACCGTCCTCCCTCTCCTATACTGTAACCATCCTGCTATACTGTAACCATCCTGCTTCTCCTATACTGTAACCATCCTGCCTCTCCTATACTGTAACCATCCTGCCTCTCCTATACTGTAACCCTCCTGCCTCTCTTATACTGTAACCCTACTGCCTCTTCTATACTGTAACCGTCCTCCCTCTCCTATACGGTAACGCTCCTGCCTCTCCTATACTGTAACCCTCCTGCCTCTCCTATACTGTAACCCTCCTGCCTCTCCTATACTGTAACCCTACTGCCTCTCCTATACTGTAACCCTCCTGCCTCTCCTATACTGTAACCCTACTGCCTCTCCTATACTGTAACCGTCCTCCCTCTCCTATACTGTAACCCTCCTGCCTCTCCTATACTGTAACCCTCCTGCCTCTCCTATACTGTAACCCTCCTGCCTCTCCTATACTGTAACCCTCCTGCCTCTCCTATACTGTAACCCTCCTGTCTCTCCTATGCTGTAACCATCCTCCCTCTCCTATACTGTAACCATCCTGCTATACTGTAAACCTCCTGCTTCTCCTATACTGTAACCATCCTGCCTCTCCTATACTGTAACCACCTTGCCTCTCCTATACTGTAACCCTCCTGCCTCTCCTATACTGTCACCCTCCTGCCTCTCCTATACTGTAACCCTCCTGCCTCTCCTATACTGTAACCGTCCTACCTCTCCTATACTGTAACCATCCTGCCTCTCCTATACTGTAACCCTCCTGCCTCTCCTATACTGTAACCCTCCTGCCTCTCCTGTACTGTAATCGTCCTGCCTCTCCTATACTGTAACCATCCTGCTTTTCCTATACTGTAACCATCCTGCCTCTCCTATACTGTAACCGTCCTGCCCCTCTTGTACTGTAACCCTCCTGCCTCTCCTATACTTTACCCATCCTGCCTCTCCTATACTGTAACCATCCTGCATCTCCTATACTGTAACTATGCTGCCTCTCCTATACTGTAACTATGCTGCCTCTCCTATACTGTAACTGTCCTGCCTCCTATACTGTAACAGTCCTGCCTCTACTATACTGTAACCATCCTGCCTCTAATTTACTGTAACTCTCCTGCCTCCCCTATACTGTAAGAATCCTGCCTCTCCTATACTGTAACTCTCATGCCTCTCCTATACTGTAACCGTCCTCCCTCTCCTATACTGTAACCCTTCTTCCACCCCTATACTGTAACCGTCCTGCCTCTCCTATACTGTAACCCTCTTGCCTCCGCTATACTGTAATTATCCTACTTGTCCTATACTGTAATTCTGCTGCCTCTCCTATACTGTAACTATGCTGACTCTCCTATTCTGTAACCATCCTGTAACTATGCTACCTCGCCTATACTGTAAAAATCCTGTCTCGACTCTCTCCTACACTGTAACCCTCCTGCCTCTCCTATACTGTAACCGTCCTGCTTCTTCTATACTGTAACCGTCCTGCCTCTCCTATACTGTAACCGTCCTCCCTCTCCTATACTGTAACCATCCTGCTATACTGTAACCATCCTGCTTCTCCTATACTGTAATCATCCTGCCTCTCCTATACTGTAACCATCCTGCCTCTCCTATACTGTAACCCACCTGCCTCTCCTATATCCTATACTGTAACTATGCTGCCTCGTCTATACTGTAACCATCCTGTCTTGACTCTCTCCGACACTGTAACCATCCTGCCTCTTCTATACTGTAACAATCCAGCCTCTCCTATACTGTAACTCTACTGCATCTGATACTGTAACCATCCTTCCTCTCCTATACTGTAACTCTCCTGCCTGATACTGTAACCATCCTGCCTCTGATACTGTAACCACCCTGCCTCTCCTACACTGTAACCATCCTGCCTTTCCTATACTGTAACCATCCTGCCTCGGATACTGTAACCTTCCTGCCTCTCCTAATCTGTAACCATCCTGCCTCTCCTATACTGTAACCCTCCTGCCTCTGATACTGTAACCCTCCTGCCACTCCTATACAGTAACCATCCTGCCTCTGATACTGTAACCCTCCTGCCTCTCCTATACTGTAACCATCCTGCCTCTCCTATACTGTAACCCTCCTGCCTCTGATACTGTAACCCTCCTGCAACTCCTATACTGTAACCCTTCAGCCTCTCCTATACTGTAAACATCCTGCCTCTCCCATACTGTAACCATCCTGCAGCTGATTCTGTAACCCTCCTGCCTCTCCTATACTGTAACCCTCCTGCCTCTCCTATACTGCAACCCCCCTGCCTCTCCTATACTGTAACCCTCCTGCCTCTCCTATACTGTAACTTTCCTGCCTCTCCTATACTGTAACTCTCCTGCTTCTCCTATACTGTACCCATACTGCCTCTCCTATACTGTAACCATCCTGCCTCTCCTTTACTGTAACCATCCTGCCTCTCCTATACTGTAACTCTCCTGCCTCTACTATACTGTAACCATCCTGCCTCTCCTATACTGTAACCATCCGGCCTCTCCTGTACTGTAACCCTCATGCCTCTCCTGTACTGTTTCCCTCCTGCCTCTCCTGTACTGTAACCCCCTGCCTCTCCTGTACTGTAACCCCCTGCCTCTCCTGTATTCATCCTGTCTCTCCTGTACTGTAACTCTCCTGCCTCTCCTGCACTGTAACTCTCCTGCCTCTCCTGTACTGTAACCCTACTGCCTCTCCTATACTGTAACCCTACTGCCTCTCCTATACTGTAACCCTCCTGCCTCTCCTGTACTGTAACCCTCCTGCCTCTCCTGTACTGTTTCCCTCCTGCCTCTCCTGTACTGTAATACCGCTTTCACATCGCAAATGCCGGATCCCACCCGCTAAGAGAAACGTGTCCTTACCGGGTGGGATCCGGCATTTGGTCTCCTTTGATGGCTTTCCGACCCGGCAATATACCGGGTCGGTTGCCATAGCAGCAGGGGCGGAGGCGGCGCTGGGAGATGAGCTCATCTCCTGCGCCGCCTCTCCCTATGCTGTGTATGGGAACCGTGTCGCATCGACGCGGCTCCCATTCACACTGCGCCTGACCCGGTATTCAACCCGGATATAATCCTTCTTTTATACCAAGTTGAATTACCGGGTCAGGCGACCCGCTAATTCACCGAAAGTGCTTTCACATCGCACACTGACCCGTGTCGACACGGCAATATGCCGTGTCGATACCGGGTTATTTGTGCGATGTGAAAGGGGTATAACCCTCCTGCCTCTCATGTACTGTAACCCTCCTGTCTCTCCTGTACTGTAACTCTCCTGCCTCTCCTGTACTGTAACCCTACTGCCTCTCCTGTACTGTAACCATCATGTCTCTCCTGTACTGTAACCCTCCTGTCTCTCCTGTACTGTAACTCTCTTGCCTCTCCTGTACTGTAACCCTGCTACCTCTCCTGTACTGTAACCCTCCTGCCTCTCCTGTACTGTAACCGTCCTGCCTCTCCTGTACTGTAACTCTCCTGCCTATCCTATACTGTAACCCTCCTGCCTCTCCTGTACTGTAACCCTCCTGCCTCTCCCAAACTGTAACCCTCCTGCCTCTCCTATACTGTAACCGTCCTGCCTCTCCTGTACTGTAACCCTCCTGCCTCTCCTATACTGTAGCTCTCCTGCCTCTCCTGTACTGTAACCCTCCTGCCTCTCCTGCACTGTTTCCACCCTGCCTCTCCTATACTATAACCCTCCTGCCTCTCCTGTACTGTAACCGTCCTGCCTCTCCTGTACTGTCTGTAACCCTCCTGCCTCTCATGTACTGTTTCCCTCCTGCCTCTCCTATACTGTAACTCTCCTGCCTCTCCTATACTATAACCGTCCTGCCTCTTCTGTACTGTAACCCTCCTGCCTCTCCTATACTGTAACCCTCCTGCCTCTCCTGTACTGTAACCGTCCTGCCTCTCCTGTACTGTCTGTAACCCTCCTGCCTCTCCTGCACTGTTTCCACCCTGCCTCTCCTATACTGTAACCCTCCTGCCTCTCCTGTACTGTAATCGTCCTGCCTCTCCTGTACTGTCTGTAACCCTCCTGCCTCTCCTGCACTGTTTCCACCCTGCCTCTCCTATACTGTAACCCTCCTGCCTCTCCTATACTGTAACCCTCCTGCCTCTCCTGTACTGTAGCCGTCCTGCCTCTCCTATACTGTAACCATCCTGCCTCTCCTATACTGTAACCCTCCTGCCTCTCCTGTACTGTAACCCTCCTGCCTCTCCCAAACTGTAACCCTCCTGCCTCTCCTATACTGTAACCGTCCTGCCTCTCCTGTACTGTAACCCTCCTGCCTCTCCTATACTGTAGCTCTCCTGCCTCTCCTGTACTGTAACCCTCCTGTCTCTCCTGCACTGTTTCCACCCTGCCTCTCCTATATTGTAACCCTCCTGCCTCTCCTGTACTGTAACCATCCTGCCTCTCCTGTACTGTCTGTAACCCTCCTGCCTCTCCTGTACTGTCTGTAACCCTCCTGCCTCTCATGTACTGTTTCCCTCCTGCCTCTCCTATACTGTAACCCTCCTGCCTCTCCTATACTGTAACCGTCCTGCCTCTCCTGTACTGTAACCCTCCTGCCTCTCCTATACTGTAACCCTCCTGCCTCTCCTGTACTGTAACCGTCCTGCCTCTCCTATACTGTAACTCTCCTGCCTCTCCTATACTGTCTGTAACCCTCCTGCCTCTCCTGTACTGTAACCGTCCTGCCTCTCCTGTACTGTCTGTAACCCTCCTGCCTCTCCTGTACTGTAACCGTCCTGCCTCTCCTATACTGTAACCATCCTGCCTCTCCTGTACTGTAACCGTCCTGCCTCTCCTGTACTGTCTGTAACCCTCCTGCCTCTCCTGTACTGTAACCGTCCTGCCTCTCCTATACTGTAACTCTCCTGCCTCTCCTATACTGTCTGTAACCCTCCTGCCTCTCCTGTACTGTAACCGTCCTGCCTCTCCTGTACTGTCTGTAACCCTCCTGCCTCTCCTGTACTGTAACCGTCCTGCCTCTCCTATACTGTAACCATCCTGCCTCTCCTGTACTGTCTGTAACCCTCCTGCCTCTCCTGTACTGTAACCGTCCTGCCTCTCCTATACTGTAACCATCCTGCCTCTCCTGTACTGTAACCGTCCTGCCTCTCCTGTACTGTCTGTAACCCTCCTGCCTCTCCTGTACTGTAACCGTCCTGCCTCTCCTATACTGTAACCCTCCTGCCTCTCCTATACTGTAACCCTCCTGCCTCTCCTATACTGTAACCCTCCTGCCTCTCCTGTACTGTAACCGTCCTGCCTCTCCTATACTGTAACTCTCCTGCCTCTCCTATACTGTCTGTAACCCTCCTGCCTCTCCTGTACTGTAACCGTCCTGCCTCTCCTGTACTGTCTGTAACCCTCCTGCCTCTCATGTACTGTTTCCCTCCTGCCTCTCCTATACTGTAACTCTCCTGCCTCTGATAGAGTAACTCCCTTGCCATGTGTATGAGTAGAGACCATCCAGGCAGGCAGAGTGCAGCAGAGGCTCTGGTCTGTGCAGGCTGGGTACAATGCATGGATGCACTCCGGGGGGAGTGGAAGGGTTAAGGCTATTCATCTGTGCTGTGTAGGAGACGCAGGGACTGGCACATTCTCAGTGCACACATAGGGGAGGAGGGGGCGCTTCCTGTGTCCCGGGCAGGAGTGGAGCCTGCACAACATGCCCATTTCGCTGCACTCTCGGCTGCTTTGTGTCCTGAGCACACGGGAGGTGTCCGGGTCCCCCCAGGACTGACTTCGCTGTGGGGGCAGAAAGTTGCGGTGCTGCGGGCGCCCCTCTCCCCCGACAATGGTGCACACAAATTCCTGGGCTGTGTGCAGCCTGTGAAATGCAGACTGCAGGAGGGATGTGAAGGGTAAGGAGAAGCTGCTCTGCTTTCTGTCTGCGACCAGGGGACAAGGAGAACTTTGGGCTGAGCTGGGTCTGTGCAGTGTGCAATGCCCCTGGCTGCTAATAATATGCCCCATTGCTCACACTTGGGTGGGAGTTCTTGTGGGGGATTAGTCCCATTGGGGTACTAGTTGTGTCTCCTGCATGTACTTTTGTGTAAGCCTTTGTTTGTGCCCAGGACTGATAGAGCCTCAGCTGCTAGGACTGGCATTCATTAGGCACACAGTTACTGTAAGCTTTCACTTTGTACATTGTTTCCACAAACATTGCAAAGGTATAGCTGGTGTTTATAGGGATGAGTGGTCTGGGAAGTAAGGGGTAGTTTAATTCATTCTTATGTGCCCCCTCTCATGTCAGAGTTTGTGGCAGGCTTGGGGTTGCAAAATGTTTAGCAATCTGCTTCTCCTGATGTGATGCAGGTCCCCCCATGAGGGGGGTTTGGAGTGACGTCATAACTCTCTGGGGGGAATGAAAGTTTTGTGCATGAGAAAGTTTCAACCTCTCTGCTTGTTAACTCTTTCTCCCCCAAAGGATTGACATATGCAGTTACTGTGCATAAATCTGGACCCCAGTCATTTGTTTTCACACCCCCTCCCCAAACCCCCTTATTGTCTATCTTTATGTTGCATTGCTTCAGTAATGTCAATGGAAGACTGTCATAATGTGTTTGCTGAAGAGGGAAACAACTGCCATTCAATATTTATTTTGACAGCTGACAAGTTGAGGTATGATGTGATGTATAAAATTCATGTGTAGTTATAGCGGATTTAAAGGGGAGCGGAAAGGGCGATCGCCCCCGTACACTTGTCCCACACATTTGAGAATTGAAGCCAGCGGAGTCAGGTCCGCACCTGTACTTCTGCGGCCGCGCCGGGTTGTAGCAAAGTCTGCAGAACGTTCCATAAAGATTCTATGTATTCTGTACACTCTCTTCTAGAGTATAATCTTGCTTGGAATGTCCAGACCATAGCACCTACTGTACATGAGAAAGAAACAGATTCATATTAACAAGTAAAGTGCCAGATTTGCAAATCGGTGTCTTAGTTCATATACTGCTCTGAAACTACAAGTCCCAGCATACTTTGCCTGCCAGGTTAATAGACTGCTCTGCAGACTGCCAGGATTAGGCATTAGTTAATGCAGGACATGTATTAATTATCTGTATTTGGAGAAAGAGAAAACTTAAATGAATTTTTTATATAAAAGACGTACTTTAAGCATAAATTAGGGACTTTCAAAGAATGCGGGTGAAGATTAGATATTTTATTTTTAGGCCTGTGTCGATTTGCAAGCAAGTCTTTGGCCAATTACCAACTTTAAAAGAAAAAGTAAAAAAATAATGGTGAGATGCAGGGCAGTTTTTAAACACTAGAGGGCGAAACAGTGCAAGTTTTTGTGTCTGTATATAGAGCAAAGTTTATTTTTGTTGCTCTGTACTCTCCGGCCTATAGAACATTTAGTCTGTGATCAGATTCACCACATTGTATTAAATAATTATACAGTGTTAAGGGTGAGATGTATCAAAGCGTGGAGAGAGATAAAGTACCAATCAATCAGCTCATAACTGTCATTTTTCAAACACAGCCTGTAATATAGGAGCTGATTGGTTGGTACTTTGGGGGGAGATTTCTCAAAGCTTAGAGAGAAATAAAGTGAAGATGGCGAAAGTACAAACCAGTCAGCCCCTAACTGTCATTTTCAAACACAGTCTCTAACATGACAGTTGGGAGCTGATTGGCTGGTACTTTCTCTCTCTCTCCCCTTAATCTCTCTATAAGGTTTGGTAACTCTTCCCCCAAGTCCTTTTTTTTAATTTTTTTTTGAATTATTATTATTATTCTTAAAGTGGCACGCCTGGATCAGGGGGCGGTTTGACAATTCCATATATTAACTGTAACCAGTCTACCCTCTGTTTCTCACAGGGACACATTACAGACCAGAATGCGCTCGTACTCTCCTATCAAACCAAGCCCCTTTTAACCAAAACCTGGCTGGCTGTTGTGATTTTGTTTTTCTCCCACGTAAAATCAACACACACAAGACGGAAAAGGATAATTTATACAAATCCAGATTTCGGAGATGTGCGAGGCTGGAATACAACACGGGCATGTCACCAGCGTGCATCGCAAAAAGGACATACATTTTTGTAGCAGAGCAATGTGGAATGGCTTCATCTGAAAGCTGCGGGTGACCTGAAGCCCACCAGGGTTAAATAGTTGTCAGAGAAACTTTGCGTAAACTTTTTTTTTTTTTTTTTTTCCACATTTTAATTTTTTTTTATTTTATTTCCTCCTGTGATTTTTATCTTTCGGATTGAAACCCAGTGGAAACTATTTGCCGCAACAATTGAAAAGATGATTTTGTGGGATTTTTGTCACCGTCCTTCTGAAGGTCCGTTGGAATGAAAGATGTCTAAGGACGTCAGATTCTTTTATTTCCTTTTTGGATGGATTTTAATTTATTTTTTAGAATAACTTTTTCCCTTTTTTTTTTTTTTTTTTTTTTTTTTCATCTATAGTCTTTATTTTATTTTTTTCTCATTCTGGGGGATAAAAAGCTGGAACGGCCCGCTGGCTTTGTGCCTTGTCAACGATGGCTGAGAGAGATGCAGAAAGGAAAGTTCGTATATATAGAAGTGTGTCTTTTAAAAAACTGGGAAACTGGAATGCAAAAGCTTTTAGCGAAGAGGGAGGCACGGAACTGGCCGGGAAAGGAGATGTCACCCAGCCCACATGTCAGAAAGCACATCGCCCCCCTGCCAGATCCCTCAGCTTAACTAGGAAGGTGTCCAAAATATCTGCAGCCAGCAGCAATCAGAATGTGCCTTCAGTCCGCCAGCTCTCCCAGCACTTTTCTCCCCTCTCCAGGGAGGACGATCCACTGAGTGATGATGAAAACTTTAGACGGGTGGATCGTCTGAAAAGGGGGTGCCAAGCTGGCTCTCCAGATGACAGTGCCCCCGTAGACCCTCTGTACTGCAGCCAGCTCAAACAAGACACATTACATCCAGCTGGGTGTGATGGCCGGCCCCTGGCACTGCCAGGTAAGTCCCAAGATTTTGATAACCTGGGGGAAACTCAGATCTCAGGGATCTCACTTGATGAAGTGAACTCCTATTGTAATTTTCTGCATCAGCCAGATAACCGAGAACTGTTAGTGGTGGAAGGGGCCAACTGGCCTAGCGTTACTGAAATGAGGAAACTTTTTGGGGAGAGTAATAGAAAACCACCCTGTAGGGCCTCTTCTTTACCAGACTGTGATGATCACAGACTCTCCTGTCCACCAGTGTCTCATTTAAGAGAGAGGACGGTGACGGAGCCACAGAGGTACAGCCCGGTGGAAGCTGCAACTACTAAAAGCTTTAACCATTTCACCAAAGACCATGCCTCTGGCCCGTCGCCCTTACCCAAAAACCCATCTTCAAGGATGGAAGTGAACTATGGCAGAACACTAACAGAAAGCAAAACAGACCAACATAATGTGTGTATGGATACAAGAGAGCACAGGATTATAAACACGGGTTCCAAACCCCAGCCTCCCCCCCCTCCTCCAAGAAGCTGTATCCCGTTTGGACTAAAAGCGCACACACTTTCATCTGGTCTACCTAAACAAGAGGCAAGACAGCAATCAGATAGTTTACATTCCTGGCATAATTCAGGCAAACCACAGACAGCCCCTTCCAATGTCAGACTCAAAGACAGCTCCAGCGAGGATGAGCTGCTTAGGAACACCTTGCTGCTACCTACACAGGTCAACAAGAACGGTTCTAAGGTCAGGTCCCAGGAAATATCTTCAGGGAGTGAAGATGAGAATGACCTTGAAGTCCTCAGGGAAAGCCTCAGAAGGCGCTCTGTTAGAAAGAAAAAAAGAGACGCTTCAGACTGCGATGACAAAGAGTCTGACGATGGTGACGATCACTTCGTGGTCAGTGCATCACGTGACGCAGGTCATAGTCCCAGTTTACGGGAGTTACCAGGGCAAAAACACAAGGCGCATCCTACTCTGACACATAGCATTCCCACTACCGCAGGCCGATCAGATGTGTGCACTGCAGAAATAGCCGCAGGTGTCACAGCTAATGCTCCTCATGAAGCCCCCAAACAGCATTTTAGGAACCTGCCTGAAGCAGGGACTCCACCAAACCCTGGTCTGTTGACCCCTGTATCTCCTCTCCCCATTGTATCTAGAGTTGCTAAAGTTAACATTCCACCCTTTTTGCCAAGCCCATGTGGTTCTAGAAGCAGCAGTAGATATTCAAGCACTGAAACCCTTAAAGATGATGACCACTTGAGTCCCTATTACTCCGGGCAGTCACGTAGTCTGCAGGCAGGTGTGAACGTTAATCGATCACCAAGTGTAGGACAACATGACAGGCAACTAGTCCGCCCTAGGTCAAAAATGCCTTCTAGTGTTGTGAAACTGAAAAATGAGAGTGTTAACGACAGTGCTCATTGCGACCTTGGACATGATTGTGCCAGACAGCAGAAGTCCATGTCCAACCCAGATATAGCCTCGGACACCCTTGGGCTCCTTAACTTTTTGAAATCTGACTTTTCAGACTTGAAACTGAGAAATAGAGGGCGAGGAACCAGCGACATGGACGGAGCCTGCTCCAGGCATGAGGAAAATCAAGGCACTACCGCACAGCAGAATCTGATTGTCAAAGGAAAATCCGCCGGACAGAATAGATTGCAACAAGGCATTCGCCCAACATTAAAAGACCTCACAGCGACCTTGCGCAGAACAAAATCCTTTACATATTCGGACAAATTGGGGTACAGACAGTCAATCTCTCATAGCTCCATGAAGCAGAGTTCATCAGAAGTGATGCTTGCCAGTACGGCAGATAGTGATGGCCTGCTCTCACACACTGAGGCCATAGATGTTGTACAAAAGAAAGATGAAGGTGGACCAGACACAACGACAGACCAGTACATCCAGGAAGCCAGGCAGGTGTTTGAGAAAATAAAGCAGATCGGATCTCAGGAGGACTATAGTTTTGATCGGGAGGTCACAGAGCATCTACAAAGTGGAAAAACGCCTGGCGTTCCGCTGACTTATCTCGGCGACAACAGTGATCAGACCTGTCCAAAAAGATTTATAACAGATGAAGTTGTGTCACATAGGAAATCCTTAGACTTGGACTTACCTGGGCACGAGTCTAGCATGACCGATGAAGGGATCGTTACTGAAGTAGACCCTGCTCCTTGTGCTTTGTACCGAGATCTCGGACAAACACTTACAGTCTGGAAGTCTGCAGGAGCTTCCCAAGAAGAAAGTGACTATTCGCAATTACATAATGCAGACTTCCAGATTGTTTCAGCTACTGATGGTTTTGATACTGCTGGATGCTCAGAAGTTGCTATGAATAAAGCCAACTCCCAAGGACCTTTGGATGCTCCACCTACACCAGGAACAATCAGACGGAGAAGGAAATTCCCCTCGCTTGGTAATGGTGGGACAGACTCTAGTAGTGGGAGCAATGGCGAATGTGGGAGTGAAAACTATCGCTCCCTCAGCGACCCAATGCCCCATCGCCGGTATTCAATCACTGAAGATCCCCAGAGCTTCTCTGTAGACAGCAACCTTCTAGGATCATTGAACTCGAAGTCTGGTATCTCGGATTCTTCAGCCATTGCTTTGTCCGAATGTACCGGCAGTGCTGCTAGTGTGCTCTCTTTCAGTAGTGACGGGATTAAAGATTACAACACCGTCATCCAAAATATAGTCAGTCAACCCGGAGCTCTTGATAAAGTGATTGATGAAAAGGGCAACGGCAAGACCATTAAGAAGAAGTCATTCAGTGACCCAAGTCGGCGTGGAGAATTGCCCCCTGCTGGGCTAGAAGACTCCAGCGAGCCTGCAAAGGAGTTGGAGCAGTCCATCCTAGCTTCCAGCAGTGAACCTATTTTGTCAGAGCAAAGAGATGGGTTGGAGGAACTGGCGGAATTGGAAGAGGAAGTGGAAAAGTTGCACTCTCAGGCGGAGTACCTGTTACCCGCTGAGGGCGAAGAAAATGGGGTGGAGGGGAACCAGAACCTAAGCTTTGACCCAAACCTTGTAAACGTGTTATCTCCTAGGATGGTTAGACGCAGTTTCAAAAAACGTTCTAATAGAGCTGGTAGTCATGATGGCAACAAGGAATGTGAAGACCCAACGGAGGCACTTGAGAAACCGAGACAGTCCAACAAGCATGTGCGACACACAAGCGAGCCAGCAACATTTATTCCCATCTCCCCTCCTGAGTTCAAGGTGCTCGGTCATGCATGTGCTCGGCTAACCAAACCGGAATCTACCAGGCACCCAATAAAGCAATATCCAGTCTTGATAACCCCCTTATTAGAGGATGCGTCCAAACAGACTTCAACTGGCGACTCTAATCCCTTCGCCACCATGGATATGCCTAGGACAGCACCAAGCACTCCAACCACAGCAGAGCCAAAGTTACTGAAGGCTCCTAAGCCCCTCGAGGAGTCCAGCAATAGAAGCAAACCCCATGTGGTAAGTGCAAACTTTTTTTTTGTTTTTTTTGTTTGTTTACTTTTGCATGGATTTTGTTTGATTTTAAGCGGTCTTTCGGTGCTTTGGGTTTGATATAACGGTGCTTGGTGTATCTTCTTTCAGTTTGTTGCAGCAGTCCATGTTCATAGTGGCTAGTGCAGAGGTTCTCAAATGCGGTATCCGGACTCCAGGTCGACAACAAAAAGGTCGACACACCTTCGGTCGACACACCTTAGGTCGACATGGACAAAAGGTCGACATGGACAAAAGGTCGACAGGAACAAGGTCGACATGGAAAAGGTCGACATGAGTTTTTCACAATTTTTCTTTTTCTTTTTTGGAACTTTTTCATACTTAACGATCCATGTGGACTACGATTGGAACGGTAAAGTGTGCCGAGCGAAGCGAAGGCACCATGCCCGAAGCATGGCGAGCGAACGCGGTGCACTAATTGGGGTTCCCGGTCTTTCTACGAAGAAAACGACAAAAAAAAAAAAAAACTCATGTCGACCTTTTTCCATGTCGACCTTGTTCCTGTCGACCTTTTGGCCATGTCGACCTAAGGTGTCGACCAATTGGCGTCGACCTAAGGTGTGTCGACCTTTTTGTTGTCGACCTGGAGTCCCAGACCCCTCAAATGCGGCCCTCAAGGCATCCCAACAGTCCAGGTTCTAGCTATATCCATGGCTCAGCACAGGTGGTTAAATCAAATTGACTGAGTCACCTGTGACCAAGCATGGATAAACTTAAAACCTGGACCGATGGGGAACCTTGAGGACCGCGTTTGAGAACCTTTGGGCTAGTGAGTTGCAGATAATCCTAGAATGTTCCAGAGCCATTGATTTTGATCATGTGTATGTAAATTTGTAATGGCTGTCCTGCTTTTACAAGACGTTGTACTGATATAGGGTCATGTAAGCTTTTGCTATCCTAGAAGACTTTAGGGGGAGGCGTATCAAACATCCTAAACAGGACAGGTATAGAGGTTGCCCATAGCAACCAATGAGCTTCCTGCTATCATTTTATAGAATGTATGTGATATTGTACTTGAAATGTACTTAGTAATTTAAATATTTCATGCATAATCATCCCAGATATGTAATATACAAATGGCCCACGTCGCTTACTGCCGGAGGCAGCCATTTTGTGTGCCGAACCAATTTCTTATGGGAAGATTGCTCCTCTGACGTCATTGGCTCCAAGGGAATCCACAGGCTCCATGCACAAAATGGCTGCCTCCGCGATGTACGAGCATATCTATGTGATAAAAGCTTGGCTATATTGAGCATAGTCTATTAATGTATTCTGGATTTGTGTACTAGATTTAAAAGAGCATTATTAGTCAGCATTTATCGTGCGGCTTGTGAGGATATGACTGAAAATGTTTAACAGCCTTGTTTGACAGGGAGGGGCTGGTTGTCCCTGATGAGGACGCATTACCTGCTCTGCTGAGGTGACAGATTAATAACGAGCTCTGCAGGGGACATTTCTCTGTGTGTTTTCAATAACTAATACGTGTTATTTATTGATAGTTGTCCTGGATGGTGACTGGGCTGTTTACAAGCATAAATTTGTTTTTTGGCCTTTATTATTTTATTTTTGCTGAGCGATAGTGGTACACATTCCAGGAGTCTGGTCGCTTCTGACACAACCTAATGGGCACTTGCCCTCGTATGATATAACCTCAGTCCTTGAATTGGGTCAGATTTCTGCTCCTAAACCTCTCCCATAAGCTGGGGTAGACTCCCAATTTTTTGGGGTAGTCCCCCGAACCCCTGGAAGAGTAGGCCGATTTCCCACATCCCGTCCACTTCCTAGTAAAGTGGGGAGGATGGGGACAGAATGCTGGGGTTCGTAGGCAGAGGGCAGGACTAAATTGCAGCGATTGGCATAATTTTAACCCCGCTCCTCTCCCCTCCTCTGGACAGACAAATCATTTTGTCACGGCAGGGGCGGTGCCTAATGGCGTGAGATCCCACCCCCAGGCTTTGCTCAGTTTTTTTCGTTTTTTGGGCCGATAGTTAAATGTTAGTTGTTGTTGTTGTTGTTGTTGTTGTTTTTCATTTTATTATCCATTTTATATCTCTAACCTATTCTGCAGTGTTGTACAAAGAGAGCAAATAATTTGCTGCAAAAGACAATGCTGTTATACTGATGGAGAGTAAGCTACACTGTAAGACAGGGCTGGCAAAGTAGCACTCGGGCCCACGGGTGGAGCAATGCCACTTTTACAGGATTGAGGCCGTTTGGTCCCTTTGCTCCCCACAAAGTACCAACCAATCTCCTCCTAACTGTCATTTTTCAAACGTAGCCTGTAAAAATGACAGGAGCTGATTGGCTGGAACTTTATCTCTCTCCACATTGGTTTTGGTGTGTGGGAGGAAACCGGAGCATCCGGGAGGAAACCCGCACTGTTGGTGCACTGTTTTGGTAAAGAAAAAATATATATTTTAATCGGTATTCTATATTCGTTTCGTGCTTTACGCCAGAAGTGCACCAACTGGGGAAAACCAGATGTATTCTAAAGGCCCATATAGACGGGCCGATGTGGGAGAGATGTGTGCTGAGCGAACCGCTCAGCACACATCTCTCCCGCCGCTCAGCACAGCGCGATGTGTGCTGAGCGTGCGGGGGGAGACGGGGGGGGGGGCGTCTAGCAGCAGCAATAGCGGTGCGCGGGGTTGCGCATCGCTGTAAGGGGTACACACGGAGCGATCAGGCTTAAATTCTAAGCAATCTAGTCAGATTGCTTAGAATATCGCTCCGTGAGTACCCCCCTTTATGAATCTTGTTTCACCACTACTCCTGCGCGCACTAGAACTGCAGGTGGAGGGCTCGCCGCTCAGTGTTACTCTGTACGCCTGACTGCAACCACTTTCCGCCCTGGGGATGTGCTCACTGGTTTCATCAAAGTTCTGTTTTTTACTTTCTCCTCTTTAATATGTTAATCTTTGTCGGGCTGAGGACATAACAGGAATGTCAGTAATTGGATTATTCTATTCTAATTTTTTTTTTTTTTTTATATTTCTTAAAATTTCTTTGTGAAGCTCCACTACATGTGCCGATCTGTAAAGTGGCATTTGCTTGGTGCCATTGCGTTCCCTTGCTCATTGCTGCCGCCTGTGTACATTTCCACTTGCGCCCAGCTCAGAAACGGATAAAGTGGAGAGAGATAAAGTAGCAGCCAATCTGCTCCTAACTGCAATGTCACAGGTTGTATTTGAAAAATGACAGTTAGGAGCTGATTGGTTGGAACTTTATCTCTGTCCACTTTATCTCCAAGGCTTAGTAAATAGGACCTCAGTGTAACTTCCGGGTGGGTATTATATGTATTGAGATAATTGCCCACCGCATATTACCTGTGCACGCGCAGCTGGCCGTGGAACTGCCTTAGCTTATATTCTGCCCAGTGGCAAACACGATATTTCGAGAGGGGGGTTTCCAAATGCAATCCGCCGTCTCCCACTCTACGGAACGTGAAATACAGTATTAATATTTAACCCTATAGTATAGGCTGTATCAAACATATTGAAATAATATAAATCAGTGGTCAGAAAAAGGTTAAACACACTATCAAAAATAAAGACACAAATATAATAGAACCAGTACTGCACTTTCTAAGCACACATTCTCCCACCACATGGTAAGGCGCCTGTCTCTTCTTCCTGGTAGCTACGCTCTCGTCCAGTGCACTGATTGAGGACTCGCATGCCGCAAACTTGGTATAAGAAGTTGCTACCACTGGGCATGTGCAGCAGCTCTGCTCTGTCCCTTACACTGCATGATGTGGCGGTAGCTCTAGTAATCATAATATATACCATTGCTATTGCCATAATTTGAGCCACTTGCCAAGAGGAGGTGGTGGTCCGGGCAACCGGAACCCCCCCCCCCCCCCCCCCCCCTGTGTTTGCCTATGCTGCCAGCCATATGAAATGCCTTCAGTGTGATTAATTGCTGAAGACCAGCTCCTGTTGGGTCCATATGAAGCTCACAGTGTTTCTCTGTTATGTGAATCTGTTCTGCAACTAATTTGCCTGTGCAGTCAGGATTAATGCGTTCAGTTTCCAGATCAGGTCTAAATGGAAATCTCATTAAGTGCAAAAAAAGTGTAATATGCCCTACACACTGGGCGATATTACTGAAAGATATGAACAATCTCGTTCATTAAAGAACGAGATATTGTTCATATCGTACAGTGTGGAGGTACTAGGGATGAACGATGCGCGGCCCTGCGCTTGTTTATCGCTGGTGCCCCATCGCTTGTGCATGCAGGCCAATATGGACGATCTTGTAAATATTTGCCTGCACTGGTATGGAGCCGGGTCGCCCGTCGTCCGTTTCCGCCGTCGGGCAGCTCGGCGGCGGATCACATAGTGTGTAGGGCCCTTAAGTCTGCCAGTCATTGTACAGGTTCTGCAGTCAGCACTAAATCCGGTCACCCTAGAGAGCGCGCCGCTACTTCAATGAGACCGCGCCGGTTATGCTCTCTTCCATCTCAGTAGATGAGCACAAAGAAATAAAGTTTTCAGTCAACTTTTCTCACTGTTCCTTTATACAAATTTCCACTCTGTTTCTTCTCTGTTTTTGGGGAAAAATTCAGCTGGCAGCCGTGGCAGAGCTGCCGGGCGTCTGTGCGTATTACGAAGACCAGCCCCCCCCCCACCCCCCTGCAGTCCACGTAATGCGTCGCCAGCCCTAAGCCCCATTGTCCGTATATCTGGTCTCTCTCCATATATAGCAAATAGATGTAACATACACAGTACTGTACGTAACTGTATGGAAGTGTCTTTCTGTAAGGTCTGTGATTGGAGACAGGTGGACCTGGGGTCTTGGCCGGCAATTGCAAACGTTCTATCAGGTGCCGACATCTCCTCAGCAATTTAAACTTAGTTTCACTTGATCGTTAACCTGGATAAGTGCCCAGAGTGGCAGGGCATGGAGTTGTCCTGGCAGGGCTTACACTGTGCCGGAGAGAGCATTTTACTGAGACAGGCCGTGCAGCCTGCAGTTACTGATGGGGCGTAGGCTGTGTGTGTGTGTAAATCTCTTCCCCCACCAATACTAATAAGCTTCTGGCACCTTTACATATATATTTGTGACTAGTAATATTTTCTCATTTATATTGTAGGTAAGAATTGGCTCCTGGCTCAGTGACGCCACTAGTGGCTCCTGCCTCACTGACGCCACTAGTGCCTCCTGCCTCACTGATGCCACTAGTGCCTCCGGCCTCAGTGACGCCACTAATGCACAGTGAAAGGAAAATGGAAATATTGAATATGGCAGCTCCACTGTGAGCAGTGTGCAGATCAGATCTTGACCTATCTCGCCATATCTGCTGCTAAGAATAATATGCAGAGCCATATCTGGTGCAGAACCATATCTGCTGCTAATACTGGTATGCAGAGCCATATCTGGTGCAGAGCAGGGACGTGCGGTGAGGTAAATGGCTCAGGAGGCACTGGCTAGTACAAGAGCCAGATTTACACAGCATATATACGAGCCCAAAGGTTCATATGGGCATTGATTCAACTACCAATACGTCCACATTTACAATGTTGATATTCAGACCATGTCAACATTAAGATGTACGCTGGCCCTTCCACCTCCCGCCGGAGTGCCGTCTGTGGTCCATGAGCTGCTCTTCCTCAGTGCCACCTGCACTCAATGCTCCACCAGGGCTAACGGCCTGAGGCATTTACCTATAAACTGCAGAGGTTTGGGCTGGTGCAGAGAGGAAGACCTCCTACCAGGTGTCTACATATGTCATGGTCTGGATAAGGCGCATTTTCCCAAACCTGTCCTCCATGACTGCGGTCTAGTACATGTGTGCGCTCATTTTCTGAGCATATGCAGGGAGACCAGATGTGCTACTGAAACAGGCGTACGTGCTAGTCTACTTCAGCCATCTTGTTTTCATTGCCATAAGCTGCTGTCGCCATAGAAATCGCTTCCAAAGGCTGCATCACAGCATTAATTCCTCCAGCCGGGACGGGAAATCTGTAATTAAGTGCCGAGTGTGTAAACAGGAAAAGACGAGTACATGAGTGATTATTACATCCCGCCAGGGGACAGGCGGAGAGCATCATCCCTAATCCCTTCTGGGATTCTCTGCTCCAATCATACGGTGTGCTGAGGAGAGGGACAGGTGTGACGAAGGCAATGATGATAGCGCCGTGTTAGCTTACAGCGCACATAAGGCCCGATTCAGACCTGATTTGCTGCTGTGCGAATTCGCAAGGCGGACGATTATCGATTGACCGCACATGTGTACGGATCATAGTGCGCACGTGCGAGGCCAAACTACGAAAGAATCCAGCGTATTTTTTGATCGCCTGGCATACGCAAGCTGATTTGACAGGAAGCGGGCATTTGGGGGTGGTAACTGGCCGTTTTCTGGGAGTGTCAGGAAAAACGCAGGTGTTCCGAAGCGTTTTCAGGGAGGGTGCGCGACTATCTGATCGCAAACCTCTGCAAATTCGTAGAGGAGCGATCAGGTCTGAATTAGGCCATTGAGCAGGAGAGGGACAAGTGTGTAGCGCAGATATGGGAGACGGGAGGCCCTGATAATAGCTACGGGGTTAGCTACTAGTGCACATTGTGCAGGAGAGGGACAGGTATGTAGCATAGATACGGGTTTTACTTGTTCCCTGAATTCCTGACAATTCTTAGTCAGTTTGGCGACTGTATATAGCGATGGCAGCTATTTGTATTGGTAAACTGTGACCCACTCATCTGTTAGAGAGTGATTGGCTGGTACTTTATCTCTCACCATTTAATCAGCTCCTAACTGCCGTGTCACAGGCTGGGTTTGAAAAATGACAGTTAGGAGCAGGTTGGGTATTACTTTATAACTTTCCATTTTATCACTCTCCAAGCGATGATGCATCTAGCCCTCAGCCAGCAAAATGACAGTTAAAAGCTGATTGGTACTTTCTCTCTCCACGGTTTGATACATCTCCCCCTTAATCTGATCTTTTTGCCCAGGTCCTGTACTAAAAGCAAAGGGGTTGTTTGCAGCTTGCACCTGGGAAGAGGCGGCACATTCCAGGCAGCCGGTGCGTAGCTTTGTGCAGGAAGAGGTTTTGTGACTCCTGAATGTGATGTTTACCAAGGCACGCGCCTGCAGGTTCTCTGTAGAACAGCGGGCAAAGAATCTGCATTACTTGGCACTGCGCCACCAGAGTGTTAGAGGTTCCAGGGAAGATGTATTGTTTTATGACGGGCTGTCAGGCTGTGGTCCTCTCTTCTGTCAGCCATCTTGTCACTGCCCTTAGGCAGCAGCCTCCACTGGTTAAATAGCCTTCACCCCAAACTGCCTTGGAATTTCATGGTTATTTGGTTGTTTTCCCCAATAAACCCTTTGTAAGGATTTCCGTGGTCGTGCGTTGTTTTGTTTCACATAAAGGATGGAGGGCCTGCCACAGATGACACTTATGTGGCCGGGGCAACCGTGGTGGGCAGCTGGGCATCGCAGTGTAGTCCGGCAGCATGTCTCGCTGAATGGTG
Source organism: Pseudophryne corroboree (assembly GCF_028390025.1). Taxonomy (NCBI): domain Eukaryota; kingdom Metazoa; phylum Chordata; class Amphibia; order Anura; family Myobatrachidae; genus Pseudophryne; species Pseudophryne corroboree. The sequence continues at coordinate 39,999,766 of NC_086445.1, read as the reverse complement.
TTCCCCCTTAATGCGGGAGATACTGTGCTGTATACGGTGAGGTCTGATTAGATTTCACTATGACACAAATCCTTTGCTTCTGTCTTCTTGCATTTTATTTAAATAAAAACAGTTAATGGTCCCCAGTGCAAACTTTGCTGTGGATAGGGCTGGTGTATGTATTAGTCCACGTCAGGGACATTTGCAAATATATGGCAGTGCGTCCCCTGTGAAACTGAATGAGACTGTAGATTAATTTGATAGTAACGTTCACTCTCCGCTGTGAAATGTATAAGGAACAGAAACCTAAGTGTGTTCCTGGCAGTAGTGATGTACTCTCCTCCCATACGTCAACCTTTCCCGGCTCTGTGCGAGTCCTTCCTTCCAAGCTCCTCTTCAGCCGCATTCTTCAGAGATTAAATGATAGTTTACATATCTCCGGAGAATTGTTTATCGTCTTGATATGATGTCATTTTACTGTAGAGGTTCAGCACAGATGAAAAAAAAATTCTTTAAGGATTTTACATCGTAATTTGTTTTTTATTTTTTGAATGTAGGTTTATTTTTGTAAATTCTTTATGAAATCAGGTATTTGAAAAACAAAAGAAAAAATGTTGTCAGCGGGCGAATACAATGAGTTTGTTGTGGATTGGTGTGCAGGGGAAACCACCTCCTAGGGACTCCGTTGTGCAAAATTGAAATTAATTCTTGGAGTACAGGCTCGGACTGGCCCACAGGGGTACAGGGGAAACCACCGGTGGGCCCCACTGCCTGTGGGGGCCCTCCTCCTCTAGGGATCAGGTTCTAGACTGTGCACTTGAATTATATATTATACATATGTTACCTTATACTGCACAGGATTATGATGTATTCTCTACAGTACATTACTGTCATTAATCTGGCACATTATCATGCATGCACTAGCATTGATTACTATATAAATTATCAAGGAGTCCAGACCAGGTACTCTATAATGGCTAGCCAAACCTCTGCGGTGGCTGGCCACACCCCCAATCATGGGCCCCTACCGCTGCATACCCTCGGTGGGCCCTTCATGCTCCAGTCCGACACTGTTGGAGTATGACATTTTGGTCCAGACTTTTCTGGCACTGATGGTCCACATGTGTGCATGTGTTCTTGCCCCCGCCACGAACCATACTAGCAGACTTTTTACTGCCTTCCCATCATTAGATGACCCCCCGCCCCACCCCGAACCATACACTTTATTGGGGAAGCAGTGGCTGGGATGTAGGTGGTTGCTCTGCTCTCCCAGGAGTTCTGGAGACCTTCCCTAGTTACATAGAATATGACGGCAGATAAGAACCACTTGGCCCATCTAGTCTGCCCCTTTTTTTAACCATATTTTTATCTCAAACCTTATTTGATCCTTTATTTCTGTGTTAGGATATCCTTAGGTGTATCCCAGGCATGTTTAAATTGCTCTACTGTCTTAGCCTCTACCACCTTTGATGGGAGGCTATTCCACTTGTCCACTACCCTTTCTGTGAAGTAATTTTTCCTCATATTTCCCCTGAACCTCCCCCCACCCCTCCAGTCTCAGTGCATGTCCTTGTGTCCAATTGCTTCTCTTCATTTGGAGAATGTTTCCCTCCTGGACTTTGGTAAAACCCTTGATACATGTGAAAGTTTCTATCATGTCCCCCTATCCCTTCTCTGCTCAAACTATACATATTGAGATTTTGTAGCCTTTCTGGGTATGTTTTGTGATGTAGGCCATGCACCATTTTAGTTTCTCTTCTTTGTACAGTCTCTAATGTATTAATATCCTTTTGAAGATATGGCCTCCATATCTTCAAAAGGATAGTAATACATTATAGACTGGGGCCTAGGTTGGGATGCCTTCCTCTCGCATAGGGTGGCGGTGAATGAATGCGCACAGCAGGGTGTGATGCATTGTCACGCCCATGTACCATGATGCCACACCCCAGTATCGCAAGGTCCCGCTCCCCTCCAGCCCTAATTTTTGGGTGGTATGATGACACACTGGAAATTGTTGAAGAGCGTGCTCCATGACTGTTCACTAGGAATCTGTGACATCACTAAGTCAGCAAGTGTGAAGTGGATGTCACCAGTTTCTAGTGAATTGATTGGCTGCATTAGTAGCTTAGCCAATAAAATGGCTGCCATCAAACCTTGTGAATTGTCTCGTGGTGAATGCAGCTTCTTCGCCCATCATAATAATAATCGGAAGATCATTATGGCAAACGTGGGACCTAAACTCAAGGTAGGTGTAGTTTCTGGCTGTGCATAGCCTTACTGTGGCAGAATGGCGTTTTATACTTACAGTGTGAGCGTGCGCAAGGCGACATTTACATGGAGGTGTGGATCCATAGCCTGGGCCCAGCTGCAGCGGTTTACTCTCTTTGCTAGGCAGGTTATTGGGATTTAACCTCAGTACTTCGCAGTATTCCTCCTATTTGCTAACACAGAGCAGCTGGTTGATTCTATTTTAAGCAGCGAGACCTCCTCCGATTTCTCCGGATAGAAACATTATTCCGAGGCAGCGAGTTGGTAAAAAAAACTGGAATATTATTCTTTATTTAACTAAAAGGCTGCTGGAGGTGCTATGCCGGTTATGTAACCCGCGCCGAGGACCAATGCCCGTTTCTGGCAAGTTCAGGAATAGATAAATTCACAAATGTTATGCTTGGATGGGAGGACGCGGCCTTGAGAAGGGAATGACTCAGGGGCCTGTTTATCATCGGGAGAAGAGCCCGAAATCCAGCGGAATCAGAGCCACTCCCTGTATAACGACCTGCTAAGCCGGCAACAGCTATAAACGGGTAGTAGCCTATTTTTAAATGATGATGGCGGTCCCTGTACATCCGCAATCCTCTGATATCGCCGTCTCAGGATGACGATCGCAGCGGAGATAGAGATAAAGAGGCTTCATTTAATCTTCAAATTCCCAAATGTCCTGATTTAGGGGTCTCTTCAAAGCAGTAGAGTCTTTACTCAGGGCAGTATCGCGCTGTCCCTCTCATCAGGCGTGGGATGCATCGAGCATTGCGTTTTGCATGCGATCCGCCACACAAGCGCCGCTCAGTACCACCAAATGCTTGGGGAAAAAAAAAATCAAAAACATATCTCCCAATAAGAACCGTCCCGTGTGGTGCAAGGAATTCTGGGTTACAGACCTGGAAGTAGTCCTGCAGATTTATCGTATGACGCACACACAGCAGGGGACACTGGGGCGGATCTGATTGGATGCCTCTCAGTGCACATAATGAAAATAAGCCCATAGGTGGCGTTGCCTATCGGGTCCAAGCAGCTTGGTGAATATGCCAAACCTCTGAAAATTGTATTTTTACCTTTGGTGCCTCCCGCCCCAGGAGTGAGATATATCAAACCTTGGAGAGAGATAAAGTTTCAGCCAAACAGCGCCTTTATTTTTCAAGCACAGCCTATAACATGGCATTTGGGAGCGGATTGGCTGGTACTTTCTGTAGGATTTCATACATCTCCCCCTAGGAACTTTTTGCGGGTACCAGCAGCAGGTGCACATGGTATAGAGTGAAGGGGATGGTGGCAGATCGCTGCTTTGATGGGAGGTGGTATAACCTACATCACAGTGTAATGTGACCACACTCCCTTCCTGTGCGCACACTGGGGGTAATTCAGACTGATTCGCTGCAGAGGCAGGGGTCGCAGTCTGAATCCCTTAGTGGAGTGCGCACGCGCACCCCGGGAGCCCAGTGAGACGCTAACAGCATCTCTGGCATGCAATCGCATCTGCCTGATTGACAGGCAGAGGCGGTCGCTGGGCGGGAGGGGGCGTGCCAATGTTGGCGGGGCATGGTCCGTATAACGCAGGCGTGTCAGGACCATTGCGAGGGCGGGTGATGTCACACGCAGCCACTGCGACCCGGACGTGGCGGGTAACCGCCTGCCAGCACAGCTAGTATGTGCACTAGCTGCGCAGGCAGGGAGATTCTCGCCGAGTACGAAGGCCTCGCCGCCGTGTGATGCTTTCGCACCCATATGGGAGGGGCAGAGCCAGACATGCGGGGCGGACTAGCCCTGTGCTGGGCGTCCCCCCGCCCATTATCCCCATTTAGAACATGTAAATGATGGGAGGCACGCAGGCAGTGCAGGTCATACAGGCAGGTAACTATGACTGGGAATTGCTCTTTAGCGGGCAGTGGTCGTTGTTACTATTGATAAGCAGGATGGGAATGTTGCCCTATTTACCATGCCATATTAAGCCACCTGGTTACCATAGAAAGCAAAACGCAGAGGCATTTCAGAGAACAGCTATATTAAGTCGCGGCTCTAATATTAAAAATAGAAAACATTCCTCTCGCATTAAATCATTTTTAGACTAAACTAACACAGTCATTGAAATAACTTGTCTTAAAGAAAAACACAACCTGTGTCACAGGGGCCGGGGCTCTTCCTGCTGCAAGAAAAAGAGAGGTGGCTATCAAATGTCCTTTATCTTCTATACATTCTGCCCGTATATAGCATCATGCTTTGTGTGATGAATTGGATTCTGCAGGAACAGGCGTGCATCTAGTAGCAGTATGCTGCAGGAACGGGCGTGCATCTAGTAGCAGTACCCTGCAGGAACAGGCATGCATCTAGTAGCAGTACCCTGCAGGAACAGGCATGCATCTAGTAGCAGTACCCTGCAGGAACGGGCGTGCATCTAGTAGCAGTACACTGCAGGAACAGGCATGCATCTAGTAGCAGTACCCTGCAGGAACAGGCATGCATCTAGTAGCAGTACCCTGCAGGAACAGGCATGCATCTAGTAGCAGTACCCTGCAGGAACAGGCATGCATCTAGTAGCAGTACCCTGCAGGAACGGGCGTGCATCTAGTAGCAGTACACTGCAGGAACGGGCGTGCATCTAGTAGCAGTACGTGCAGGAACGGGCGTGCATCTAGTAGCAGTACCCTGCAGGAACAGGCATGCATCTAGTAGCAGTACCCTGCAGGAACAGGCATGCATCTAGTAGCAGTACCCTGCAGGAACGGGCGTGCATCTAGTAGCAGTACCCTGCAGGAACAGGCATGCATCTAGTAGCAGTATGCTGCAGGAACGGGCGTGCATCTAGTAGCAGTATGCTGCAGGAACGGGCGTGCATCTAGTAGCAGTATGCTGCAGGAACGGGCGTGCATCTAGTAGCAGTATGCTGCAGGAACGGGCGTGCATCTAGTAGCAGTATGCTGCAGGAACGGGCGTGCATCTAGTAGCAGTACGCTGCAGGAACGGGCGTGCATCTAGTAGCAGTACACTGCAGGAACGGGCGTGCATCTAGTAGCAGTACCCTGCAGGAACGGGCGTGCATCTAGTAGCAGTATGCTGCAGGAACGGGCGTGCATCTAGTAGCAGTACACTGCAGGAACAGGCATGCATCTAGTAGCAGTACCCTGCAGGAACGGGCGTGCATCTAGTAGCAGTACACTGCAGGAACGGGCGTGCATCTAGTAGCAGTATGCTGCAGGAACGGGCGTGCATCTAGTAGCAGTACACTGCAGGAACAGGTGTGCATCTAGTAGCAGTACCCTGCAGGAACAGGCGTGCATCTAGTAGCAGTACCCTGCATGAACGGGCGTGCATCTAGTAGCAGTACCCTGCATGAACGGGCGTGCATCTAGTAGCAGTACCCTGCAGGAACAGGCGTGCATTTAGTAGCAGTACACTGCAGGAACGGGCGTGCATCTAGTAGCAGTACCCTGCAGGAACAGGCGTGCATCTAGTAGCAGTACCCTGCAGGAACAGGCGTGCATCTAGTAGCAGTTCCCTGCAGGAACAGGTGTGCATCTAGTAGCAGTTCCCTGCAGGAACAGGTGTGCATCTAGTAGCAGTACGTGCAGGAACGGGCGTGCATTTAGTAGCAGTACCCTGCAGGAACGGGCGTGCATTTAGTAGCAGGAACAGGCGTGCATCTAGTAGCAGTACCCTGCAGGAACGGGCGTGCATTTAGTAGCAGTACCCTGCAGGAACTACCGTGCATCTAGTAGCCGTACGCTGCATGAACGGGCGTGCATCTAGTAGCATTACGCTGCAGGATCGGGTATGCATCCAGTGGTAGTACGCTGCAGGAACGGGCGTGCATCTAGTAGCACCACACTGCAGGAACGGGCGTGCATCCAGGGGTAGTACACTGCAGGAACGGGCGTGCATCTAGTAGCACTACACTGCAGGAACGGGCGTGCATCTAGTAGCACCACACTGCAGGAACGGGCGTGCATCCAGGGGTAGTACACTGCAGGAACGGGCGTGCATCTAGTAGCAGTATGCTGCAGGAACGTACGTGTATCTAGTAGCAGTATGCTGCAGGAACGTACGTGCATCTAGTAGCAGTATCCTGCAGGAACGGGCGTGCATCCAGGGGTAGTACCCTGCAGGAACGGGTGTGCATGTAGTAGTACGGTACAGGAGCATGGTGTGGAACTTGTATGATACTGCAATTTCCTTATTCCATATGTAGATCATTTACTATTTGAGTTCAGTTGTGGATATTTGTTGTTGCTGTTAGTAAATGTAATTACTGTTTGCCTATTATCAGAAATTGCTCAGTACACTGATTTGGGTTGGGTATGGGATCCCTACAGTCAGAATAGCGACAGCGGTCTCCCGACGGTTGGAATCCCGGAACATTTTGGTAAGTAGGCTAACCGTGGGATCAGCTCTCAGAGTGGATGTATATAAGGTGCATGACGTACACCCAGGTCACTGTTTGCTGTATATAAATATTAATGAGTAATTATGTCAGATATTTAGAAGCTGTTTATACAGCAGAAGCCCCAGTCCTGTAAATTCCTGTCGCTCGGTCAGATCGTTCCGGGGAGCTCAGCCGTGCCCCCAATCCTATGAAGCCTCATTCCTTATTTAGTCTATGGAAGTAGCTGTCGCTGATCTGCTGCTCACACAAAGTGTTTCTCGCTGGGGCTAAAAATGGCCATTACCAAAGTTTTTCTAAAAACAGCTTTCTACTTATCTGCGCTCTAATTTTATTTCTCTGCATTCCTTCCTCAATTTGGTATGGACCCTGCGCTGACACTTCATAAAATACCAGCCAGCCTTTATATAATAATTACTCTGATCTTCTATTGTCCGAACGGCAAAGGAAATGTAGGTCTTAAAAGGACTGGGCCTGGAGATAGAAATTCTGACTGTGTGTGTGTGTATGTGTGTATATATATAATCTATCACACACACTGCTCAAAAAGAATAAAGGGAACACTGAAATAACACATCCTAGATCTGAGTGAATTAAATATTCTTATTAAATACTTTGTTCTTTACATAGCTGAATGTGCTGACAACAAAATCACACAAAAATTATCAATGGAAATCAAATTTATTAACTCATGGAGGTCTGGATTTGGAGTCACACTCAAAATTAAAGTGGAAAAACACACTGCAGGCTGATCCAACTGTGATGTAATGTCCTTAAAACAAGTCAAAATGAGGCTCAGTAGTGTGTGTGGCCTCCACATGCCTGTATGACCTCCCTACAACGTCTGGGCATGCTCCTGATGAGGTGGCGGATGGTCTCCTGAGGGATCTCCTCCCAGACCTGGCCTAAAGCATCCGCTGGACAATCTGTGGTGCAACGTGGCATTGGTGGATGGAGCGAGACATGATGTCCCAGATGTGCTCAGTTGGATTCAGGTCTGGGGAACGGGTGGGCCAGTCCATAGCATCAATGCCTTTGTCTTGCAGGAACTGCTGACACACTCCAGCCACATGAGGTCTAGCATTGTCTTGCATTAGGAGGAACCCAGGGCCAACCGCACCAGCATATGGTCTCACAAGGGGTCTGAGGATCTCATCTCGGTACCTAATGGCAGTCAGGCTACCTCTGGAGAGCACATGGAGGGCTGTGCGGCCCCCCAAAGAAATGCCACCCCACACCATTACTGACCACTGCCAAACCGGTCATGCTGGAGGATGTTGCAGGCAGCAGAACGTTCTCCTTGGTGTCTCCAGACTCTGTCACGTCTGTCACATGTGCTCAGTGAGAACCTGCTTTCATCTGTGAAGAGCACAGGGCGCCAGTGGCGAATTTGCCAATCTTGGTGTTCTCTGGCAAATGCCAAACATCCTGCACGGTGTTGGGCTGTAAGCACAACCCCCACCTATGGATGTCGGTCCCTCATACCACCTCATGGAGTCTGTTTCTGATCGTTTGAGTAGACACGTGCACATTTGTGGCTTGCTGGAGGTCATTTTGCAGGGCTCTGGCAGTGCTCCTCCTGTTCCTCCTTGCACAAAGGCGGAGGTAGCGGTCCTGCTGCTGGGTTGTTGCCCTCCTACGGCCTCCTCCACGTCTCCTGATGTGCTGGCCTGTCTCCTGGTAGCGCCTCCATGCTCTGGACACTATGCTGACAGACACAGCAAACCTTCTTGCCACAGCTCGCATTCATGTGCCATCCTGGATGAGCTGCATTACCTGAGCCACTTGTGTGGGTTGTAGACTCCATCTCATGCTACCACTAGAGTGAAAGTACCGCCAGCTTTCAAAAGTGACCAAAACATCAGCCAGAAAGCATAGGAGCTGAGAAGTGGTCTGTGGTCACCACCTGTAGAACAACTCCTTTATTGGGGGTGTCTTGCTAATTGCCTATAATTCCCACCTGTTGTCTATTCCATTTGCACAACAGCATGTGAAATTGATTGTCAATCAGTGTTGCTTCCTAAGTGGACAGTTTGATTTCACAGAAGTGTGATTGACTTGGAGTTACATTGTGTTGTTTAAGTGTTCCCTTTATTTTTTTGAAGTGTGTGTGTGTGTGTGTGTGTGTGTGTGTGTGTGTGTGTGTGTGTGTGTGTATATATATATATATATATATATATATATATATACACTGCTCAATAAAAAATAAAGGGAACACTAAAATAACACATCCTAGATCTGAATGAATGAAATATTCTTATTAAATACTTTGTTCTTTACATAGTTGAATGTGCTGACAACAAAATCACACACAAATTATCAATGGAAATCAAATTTATTAACCCATGGAGGTCTGGATTTGGAGTCACCCTCAAAATTAAAGTGGAAAAACACAGTACAGGCTGATCCAACTTTGATGCAATGTCCTTAAAACAAGTCAAAATGAGGCTAAGTAGTGTGTGTGGCCTCCAAGTGCCTGTATGACCTCCCTACAACCCACACAAGTGGCTCAGGTAGTGCAGCTCATCCAGGATGGCATATCAATGCGAGCTGTGGCAAGAAGGTTTGCTGTGTCTCTCAGCGTAGTGTCCAGAGCATGGAGGCGCTACCAGGAGACAGGCCAGTACATCAGGAGACGTGGAGGAGGCCGTAGGAGGGCAACAACCCACCAGCAGGACCGCTACCTCTGCCTTTGTGCAAGGAGGAACAGGAGGAGCACTGCCAGAGCCCTGCAAAATGACTTCCAGCAAGCCACAAATGTGCATGTGTCTACTCAAACGATCAAAAACAGACTCCATGAGGGCGGTATGAGGACCCGGCATCCACAGGTGGGGGTTGTGCTTATATCCTAACACCGTGCAGGACGTTTGGCATTTGCCAGAGAACACCAAGATTGGCAAATTCGCCACTGGTTGTCACTGAGCACATGTGACAGAGTCTGGAGACGCCAACTAGAACGTTCTGCTGCCTGCAACATCCTCCAGCATGACCGGTTTGACAGTGGGCCAGTAATGATGTGGGGTGGCATTTCTTTGGGGGGCCGCACAGCCCTCCATGTGCTCACCAGAGGTAGCCTGACTGCCATTAGGTACCGAGATGAGATCCTCAGACCCCTTGTGAGACCATATGCTGGTGCGGTTGGCCCTGGGTTCCTCCTAATGCAAAACAATGCTAGACCTCATGTGGCTGGAGTGTGTCAGCAGTTCCTGCAAGACGAAGGCATTGATGCTATGGACTGGCCCGCCCGTTCCCCAGACCTGAATCCAATTGAGCACATCTGGGACATCATGTCTCGCTCCATCCACCAACGCCACGTTGCACCACAGACTGTCCAGGAGTTGGCGGATGCTTTAGTCCAGGTCTGGGAGGAGATCCCTCAGGAGACCATCCGCCACCTCATCAGGAGCATGCCCAGACGTTGTAGGGAGATCATACAGGCACGTGGAGGCCACACACACTACTGAGCCTCATTTTGACTTGTTTTAAGGACATTACATCAAAGTTGGATCAGCCTGCAGTGTGTTTTTCCACTTTAATTTTGAGTGTGACTCCAAATCCAGACCTCCATGGGTTAATAAATTTGATTTCCATTGATAATTTTTGTGTGATTTTGTTGTCAGCACATTCAGCTATGTAAAGAACAAAGTATTTAATAAGAATATTTCATTCATTCAGATCTAGGATGTGTTATTTTAGTGTTCCCTTTATTTTTTTGAGCAGTGTGTGTGTGTGTGTGTGTGTGTGTGTGTGTGTGTGTGTGTGTGTGTGTGTGTGTGTGTATATATATATATATATATATATATATATATATATATATATATATATATATATATATTATATTATAGGATATACGCCATTGTACCTGCATAAGATACTAACTCCCGTTCTGTAAATCTATACAGTGATTACAGTGGTCCTAGAGAGGTGGTGGAACTCCGGAGCCTATTAAGTAAAGGGACTGCACATGCAGCAAATAGGGGTGTGGTACTAAAAAGGGGTGTGGTCTCAAAAGAAATGGGCGTGGTCACACAATTGTATCCCCAATTCAAATTACGCCGCACAGTAGCACAAGTTTATTCACATTACACCACATAGTAGTGCCGTTATTCATGTTATGACACACAGTAGTGCCCGTTTTACACATAATGCCCACAGTAGTAGTGCCACTAATACACGTAATGCCCACAGTAGTAGTGCCACTAATGCACGTAATAACCACAGTAGTAGTGCCACTAATGCACGTAATGCCCACAGTAGTAGTGCCACTAATGCACGTAATGCCCACAGTAGTAGTGCCACTAATGCACGTAATGCCCACAGTAGTAGTGCCACTAATGCACGTAATGCCCACAGTAGTAGTGCCACTAATGCATGTAATGCCCACAGTAGTAGTGCCACTAATACACGTAATGCCCACAGTAGTAGTGCCACTAATACACGTAATGCCCACAGTAGTAGTGCCACTAATACACGTAATGCCCACAGTAGTAGTGCCACTAATACACGTAATGCCCACAGTAGTAGTGCCACTAATACACGTAATGCCCACAGTAGTAGTGCCACTAATGCAACTAATGCCCACAGTAGTAGTGCCACTAATGCACGGAATGCCCACAGCAGTAGTGCACCTTATGCAGTGCCCACTATAGTGGTAGTGCCCCTTATGCAATGACCACAGTGGTAGTGCCCCTGATGCAGAGCCCATAGTAGTGGGAGCCCCTTATGCCACCAGGAGTGATGCCTCTTATGTAGTGCCCCCAGTAGAAAAGCCTACTGTAGTAGTGCCCCCTGTACCATTGCCCCCTACTAGTAGTGCAAATGGCAGTGCCCTCTTTTTTACGGTGGGCCTGGTCTCTTATTCACTGCCAGATCTTCATCTCTCCTCAGTGGAAGCTGGTACTTGGCACCTGGTTTCCCTGTGTCTCCAGTTTCCTGTGTATACAGATTTCAGTTACTATTGCCTGGTGCCCAAGTGTGTATCCGAACTGTCTCCAGTGTTGCAGATTGTTGGTGCTTCATGCCTCACACCTCACAGGCCATTATACTTTCAGGAAGTTCTCAGTTTCATGTTGCTCCTGAGGCATTTAGAAACCGCCGTAGATTGGGGGCGGTTTTCATGTCTGATTGCTGGCATTTACTAAAGGGTGGTTTTGCTGTCTAAACATAATACACAGTTTGTCCGCTTCGGATTAGAAGTTACATTCTGCTATGGAGTGTTCTATGTGGTGGCGGATTCTGTTGAAACCACTGCAGCTCCCTCCATGGTATATTTGGGGGTTACTTAATCTTTTCAAATGTTCCCTGAAAGCAACTGTTATCTTGCAAATAGGTGGCAGCAGACTATCAAGCATTATTAATGCTGTAAGCTTGGAGAAATCACAATGGACAGCTTCCCTGGTAAGAGCTGTCCTTTGTGGAAGAATAACTTATGGGTTTAAGAGCCGGAGTCCTCCTGCGATTGTATTCCTCTCAGGGAAGTAAGATTATCGGCAGCCTGCGAACGCTCTGCGTTTGCAGCTTAAGTGAAAAGCGATCGCAATTTTGATTGACAGGAAGTGACAGTTTGTGGGTGGCAACATGGCGTTTGTGGGAAATGGTTCGGAAAATGGAGGCGTGTCACGGTCGTTTCCGGGGCGTGTATCTGAAGTCATCTGCAATTACTGCAATGGCAAACATGGCGTCCGGTGCGATTGCAATTGCAAGTGCTCTATTTCTACGTATGGATTGCAGTTCTGCTAATGCATCGGTGGGCGTCTTTTACCCGTTGAGGGCGGCTCTTCACATGCGATCTTTAGCGGTAGCAGTTTTGTGAAAATCGCTATTTCAGCCTCAATAGCGATCCATGCTGAATATATACAATGCAGAGTTCTGGGGCTGGGTTTCAGCTAAACATCTCGCTCGTTCCTGAGTGAAATATTTTGTCCCCAAATAGGCCAAAAAGCAGATTCCGAGTTACAGTTTCCATGAATCCCTTCAGTAAAAGGACAGTGTCATCGTATAACGTGAATCAGTGGGCGCTCCAACCCGTCTCTCCCTGCCAAGTAATGAGACATCTGTGATCCTGGGTCAGTTCATGTTTGTATACAAGGACTACGGTCTTTGGCTCGCATGGTTGGGGTGACTCAGGTCAGTCGCAGTATTGTTAAAGACGCAGTGTACCGATGTTCCTGCACTGCGTATCTGCAGTACGGGCCCTGCGTCGTCAAACGTGGAACGGTTGCAGCCGTCAGGTGGTTGACAGCCTGCAGCTGTTTGGGGGCGCGTTGTCTCTGTTTTGCTGAGTGCCGCGGCCAGGTTCTACTGAGGAGATTTCCTGGCTTCCATGACCCATGACCTCAAGGGTCACTCAGCCGGCCCGTGGTGTCGCAGGTGATCCAACGCTGTGTCACGCAGCGATGCTCTATCCAGCCACATCTGAAGCACCCCCAGTGTGGGCGGTGATTTGCTGGTCAGGGCCTGATTTTGCTAGCCGCTCGATTTACAGCAGCAATTAATACTTACAATGAAAACATCCTGGTTTCGCTTTAAATCTAGCGGCTATCTCATACAATCACAGAACTATTGATACTTTTCAATCTTGTTACATAGCTAATTCCTCTCTCCATTACCTTTCCCGACTAATGACGCCGGGTAGATTTCCCATTGCCGGCTGTTGTTGTTAGGGGAGACGGGGAAGAGAGCGACTGATGCGTGGTGGTAGGAAGTCACATGGTCTCAGAAGCTGAGAAATGGTTCTATGTGGTGGGGACGGGGTGTATCTAGGGGTCCGAGCGCCCCAGGCAAAGTAAGGGGCTGGCGCCCCCCCCTACACACATTTGGAATAAGGTGTGAGTATTGGAAATGGGGCATGGTTTTGTCACTGGGGGGAAGTGCGTGGACACAATAGTACTTCCAATTCAAATTATGCCACACAGTAGTGTCCCTCATTCACATTACACCGCACAGTAGTGTCTCGTATTTACGTTACACCATCCCTCCCCCTTAAACCACCTTTCCCTCAGCCTGACCTTAACCCGCCCACCCCCCCCAAAAGCCTCTTCAGTGGTACCTAACCCTAACTCACCCTTCCTAATCTCGCTCCCTGCAGCCTAACCCTCCCGCCCTCGCAGCCTAACCCTAACCCTCCCACGTGGCTTGCCAGTGGAGACTTTGGCACCAACTCGATCCGGATTTTGGCATTCTGCATCGCTATCTATGTTGGGATGCCAGCATCAGCATTCCGAGCAGTTGCGGGATGCTGGCGTCAGCTTTCCGACTGCCGGGATGCCAAACGCTGGCATCTTGACTGCATCCTGAATGAAATGCTAATGAGCTGCTGTGAGATGAGCCTCAAATGGACCCAGCCATTAACCAAACACCATTAGTTGGATGGTAGAAGTGCTTCCTGTTAGAAGAAACATCAGGTTGCCATCACTTCAAAGATAAAATGGTCAATTATACAATTAACTGATATACATTTCCTTGAATGTGACCTTGAAATAGGTAAGATATGTATTTTCTTTATTACACGTAACAAGTTAAAGTTTTCGCTTACTTACTACTTACTTACATCTAACATGCATGAAATCGTGTAGTTTTCCAGGTACTATAGTCCCTTCTCCCAAACACTGACACTTTTTTATTATCTTCAACAACAAACAGATCTATAGCACTGTGCTATATAACAATTGCTGTGTACCTGGTGACAGTCTGTTACTGCCGGCGCGGCGCCGGTGTCCGTCAGCACCGCACTGCACTAGTGATCAGACTAGTGTCCGGCAGCACCGCACTTGTAATCAGACTCACAATAAACTACAGTTCCCAGCAGCCCTTGCTGCCGGGAGCTCCCAGCAACAAGGGCTGCTGGGAGCTGTAGTTTATTTTGAGTCTGATTACAAGGGCGGTGCTGCCGGAGACCAGCACCGCTCCTGCAGTAACAGACTCTCACCAGGTACAGTCTGACAGTACTGCTTTTCTATCCTTTGGCCGCTGGTGGCACAGCCAGGCGGCGCCCCCTCCTTGCCTGGCGCCCCTGGCGAGTGCCATCCTGGCCAATAGGTAGATACACCCCTGGGTGGGGAAACCATGTTTCCCATCGGAATCTCTGCATCCCCGAACTTACTGTTGCTCGTATCCGATCCTGACAGCTGTCTGTCTTAGAAGCTTGCAGCTTTCTTGGGCTACTTATGAGCCAGTGGTAACCCCTTTCCTGGCTTTGTTACCAGAAAACGTTCACCATCACGATCAGACCATTGATGGACAACCATAGGGCAGGGTTTCGCCATGTGTCCAAAAGGAGACCAGGATAGGTGAGTTGCGTTACTAATAAAATTGTATTTATTTATTACCAGTTATTTATATAGCGCACACATATTCCGCAGCGCTTTACAGAGAATATTTGGCCATTCACATCGGTCCCTGCCCCAGTGGCGCTTACAATCTATATTCCCTATCACATGTACACGCACACATTCATACTATGGTTAATTTTTGTTGGGATCCAATTGCCCTACCAGTATATTTTTGGATTGTGGGAGGAAACCGGAGTACCCGGAGGAAGTACGGGGAGAATATACAAACTCCACACAGTTAGGGCCATGGTGGGAATTGAACCCATAACCTCAGTGCTGTGAGGCAGTAATGCTAACCATTACACCGTCCGTACTGCCCTGTATTGCCGCAATTGGTTGTAATTATGGCTGTTTCTAGACAAGTTGGCTCCCAGTGGGAGCATTAAATGCGCTCCCCCATGGACAAAAAAACCCCCAATCTACTTTGCGAGCACGCTCCCAGCGAGGGGGCGTAGTCTCGTTAAAATGGGCATGACCTCGCTTAAATGGGCGTGGCCTTGCAGGAAAAGACTACCTTACACCCCAGTTTTTGACCCTGCAACAAAAGACCTCGGCCACCACCGGAAAAAAAACATCCCACCATATTAAGCCCCACACAGTAATGCCCCCTGCACCATATTATGCCACACACCACAATGCCCGTGATACATTATGTCCTACAGTAAAGCTTCTCATTACTTTTAAATTACATGCTCATTGCCAGGGGTTTCATGCGCTGGGTGTCACGCTCATTGCCAGGGGTTTCATGCGCTGGGTGTCACGCTCATTGCCAGGGGTTTCATGCGCTGGGTGTCGCGTTCGTTGCCAGGGGTTTCATGCACTGAGTGCTATGCTCGTTGCCTTGGGTTTCATGCTGTGGGATCCGTGCTCATTACCAAGGGTAATGCTCGTTGTCAAGGGGGGTGGTCTTCAGTAAGCCGAATGTCGGGATCCCGGCGCACAGTATACTGGCGCCGGAATCCCGACATATATTCTCCCTCGTGGGGGTCCACGACCCCCCTGGAGGGAAAATGAAATAGCGGTCGGGCTCCCGGCGCCGGTATGCTGGTCGCCGGGAGCCCAGCCACCAGCATACCATACTACACCCGTCAAGGGTGTATAGGTAATGCTCGTTGGCAAGGGTAATGGTCGTTGTCAAGGGTGTAGAGGTAATGCTTCTTGCCAAGGGTAATGCTCATTGTCATGGGTGTATACTTGATATTCTGCTTTCCCTACTCCCTGTGAAATTACGTGATGCATCTCTGTCATTCTGCGAAACTCCGCCCCCCCCCTCCCCCCCGAGCGGAGTACTATGGAAGAGGGAGGCAGAAGGCGCCACAAAGTGCCGCTGCAGACGCCCTGTGCGAACGCACGGCTCGCCCGCCACTAGAAATGGCACTGGTTGTAATTTCCATGTGGTCCACCTGAATAATGCCCTTAGACTTTTCATGAAAGCTTTGCCTCGCGCCTATTCTGACTGTTGCTTGGCTAGTAAGGAGACCTAAATCAGAGGCCACCCCAGACCTTTTCATTTTGTGGTCTGTTTCTCATTGTTCCTGTGAAACGATTAAACGTTGACAATGTTTGGTTACGGAGCGCTGGCTCCGCGGGGCGTGCGCAGTAGGAGGTATCCTGGCGTTTGCTGGTATCGCTGCTCTTTCCGATCGCTTACCCAACGTGCATTTTCCCAGCAGCCAGAGGAGCAGATCTCGCAGCCATTCCTCCTTCTCATTATAATGCACTTGGCAGAGCCTGTGTGTCTGAAATGCTCCGTGATACATGTTTATCTAATCTGACTTCCGGCTCAGCTGGATCAGAGCAGACATGGGCTGCAGACGTCCCCAATAGCACTGTGTGCACGCTAGTCCATTGCTCCGTTCTCTTCTCTTCTTCTCCTTTTACATGCCTACACCCCTCCCCGACACACACACACACACACACACACACACACACACACACACACACACACACACACACACACACACACACACACACACACACCTCCCTACTATACAGCTACATAACAGTCATACTCCCAACAATGGTTGTACCTCCATGATTTCCAAAGTACTCACCCACCCTAATCCAGAAGTGGGATTATTGTTAATATTATTATTTCTCTGACGTCCTAGTGGATGCTGGGAACTCCGTAAGGACCATGGGGAATAGCGGCTCCGCAGGAGACTGGGCACAAAAGTAAAGCTTTAGGACTACCTGGTGTGCACTGGCTCCTCCCCCTATGACCCCCCTCCAAGCCTCAGTTAGATTTTTGTGCCCGGCCGAGAAGGGTGCACACTAGGGGCTCTCCTGAGCTTCTTAGTGAAAGTTTAGTTTTAGGTTTTTTATTTTCAGTGAGACCTGCTGGCAACAGGCTCACTGCATCGAGGGACTAAGGGGAGAAGAAGCGAACCTGCCTGCTTGCAGCCAGCTTGGGCTTCTTGGCTACTGGACACCATTAGCTCCAGAGGGACCAAACACAGGCCCAGCCTCGGAGTCCGGTCCCAGAGCCGCGCCGCCGGCCCCCTTACAGAGCCAGAAGCAAGAAGAGGTCCGGAAAATCGGCGGCAGAAGACATCAGTCTTCACCAAGGTAGCGCACAGCACTGCAGCTGTGCGCCATTGCTCCTCATACACACCTCACACTGCAGTCACTGAGGGGGGGGGCGCCCTGAGCAGCAATAAAAACACCTTGGCTGGCAAACATACATCACATATAACCCCCAGGGCTATATGGATGTATTTTAACCCCTGCCAGAATCCATAAAAATGCGGGAGAAAAGTCAGCGAAAAAGGGGCGGAGCCTATCTCCTCAGCACACTGGCGCCATTTTCTCTCACAGCTCCGTTGGAGGGAAGCTCCCTGGCTCTCCCCTGCAGTTACTACACTACAGAAAGGGGTTAAAAAAGAGAGGGGGGCACTAATTAGGCGCAGTATTAATAAAACAGCAGCTATAAGGGGGGAAAACACTTCTATAAGGTTATCCCTGTATATATATATAGCGCTCTGGTGTGTGCTGGCATACTCTCCCTCTGTCTCCCCAAAGGGCTAGTGGGGTCCTGTCCTCTATCAGAGCATTCCCTGGGTGTGTGCTGTGTGTCGGTACGATTGTGTCGACATGTATGAGGAGGAAAATGGTGTGGAGGCGGAGCAATTGCCTGTAATGGAGATGTCACCCCCTAGGGAGTCGACACCTGAGTGGCTGAGCTTATGGAAGGAATTACGTGACAGTGTCAGCTCTTTACAAAAGATTGATGACATGAGACAGCCGGCTACTCAGCCTGTGCCTGTCCAGGTGTCTCAAAAGCCATCAGATGGCAGATACAGACGCCGACACGGATACTGACTCCAGTGTCGACGATTAAGAGACGAATGTGACTTCCAGTAGGGCCACACGTTACATGATTGAGGCTATGGAAAATGTTTTACATATTTCTGATAATACCAGTACCACTAAAAAGGGTATTATGTTTGGTGAGAAAAAACTGCCTGTAGTTTTTCCTGCATCTGAGGAATTAAATGAAGTGTGTGATGAAGCGTGGGTTTCCCCCGATAAAAACTGTTAATTCCTAAAAAGTTATTAGCATCATACCCCTTCCCGCCAGAGGATAGGGCACGTTGGGAAACACCCCCTAGGGTGGATAAAGCGCTCACACGCTTGTCTAAACAGGTGGCACTACCGTCCCCGGATACGGCCGCCCTTAAGGAACCTGCTGACAGAAAGCAGGAAAATATCCTAAAAATGTATATACACTCACACGGGTGTGATACTGCGACCAGCAATCGCCTCAGCCTGGATGTGCAGTGCTGGGGTGGCTTGGTCGGATTCCCTGACTGACAATATTGATACCCTAGATAGGGACAGTATATTACTGACTATAGAGCATTTAAAAGATGCATTTCTATATATGCGTGATGCACAGAGGGATATTTGCCGACTGGCATCAAGAGTAAGTGCGCTGTCCATTTCTGCCAGAAGAGGGTTATGGACAAGACAGTGGTCAGGTGATGCTGATTCCAAAAGGCATATGGAAGTATCGCCTTATAAAAGGGAGGAGTTATTTGGGGTAGGTCTAACAGACCTGGTGGCCACGGCAACGGCTGGGAAATCCACATTTTTACCCCAGGTAGCCTCTCAACATAAGAAGACGCCGTATTATCAGGCGCAGTCCTTTAGGCCCCATAAGGGCAAGCGGGCAAAAGACTCCTCATTTCTGCCCCGTGGCAGAGGGAGAGGAAAAAGGCTGCAGCAGAAGCCATTCACAAGCTGTATTCCCAGCAGGTGATAATCAAGGTACCCCTCCTACAACAGGGAAAGGGGTATTATTCCACGCTGTTTGTGGTACCGAAGCCGGACGGCTCGGTGAGACTTATTTTAAATCTGAAATCCTTGAACACTTACATACAAAGGTTCAAATTCAAGATGGAGTCACTCAGAGCGGTGATTGCGAACCTGGAAGAAGGGGATTATATGGTGTCTCTGGACATCAAGGATGCTTATCTCCATGTCCCAATTTACCCTTCTCACCAAGGGTACCTCAGGTTTGTGGTACAGAACTGTCACTATCAGTTTCAGACGCTGCCGTTTGGTTTGTCCACGGCACCCCGGGTCTTTACCAAAGTAATGGCCGAAATGATGATACTCCTTCGAAGGAAGGGAGTTTTAGTTATCCCTTACTTGGACGATCTCCTGATAAGGGCAAGATCCAGGGAACAGTTGGTAGTCGGGGTAGCACTATCTCAAGTAGTGTTGCGGCAGCACGGTTGGATTCTCAATATTCCAAAATCGCAGCTGATCCCGACGACACGTCTTCTATTCCTAGGGATGATCCTGGACACAGTCCAGAAAAAGGTGTTTCTCCCGGAGGAGAAAGCCAGGGAGTTATCCGAACTAGTCAGAAACCTCCTAAAACCAGGCCAAGTGTCAGTCCATCAGTGCACAAGGGTCCTGGGAAAAATGGTGGCTTCCTACGAAGCAATTCCATTCGGCAGATTCCACGCAAGAACTTTCCAGTGGGACCTGCTGGACAAATGGTCCGGATCGCATCTTCAGATGCATCAGCGGATAACCCTGTCACCAAAGACAAGGGTGTCTCTCCTGTGGTGGTTGCAGAGTGCTCATCTTCTAGAGGGCCGCAGATTCGGCATTCAGGACTGGGTCCTGGTGACCACGGATGCCAGCCTGCGAGGCTGGGGAGCAGTCACACAGGGAAGAAATTTCCAGGGCTTGTGGTCAAGCCTGGAGACATCACTTCACATAAATATTTTGGAGCTATGGGCCATTTACAATGCCCTAAGCCAAGCAAGACCTCTGCTTCAAGGTCAGCCGGTGCTGATCCAGTCGGACAACATCACGGCAGTCGCCCACGTAAACAGACAGGGCGGCACAAGAAGCAGGAGGGCAATGGCAGAAGCTGCAACGATTTTTCGCTGGGCGGAAAATCATGTGATAGCATTGTCAGCAGTGTTCATTCCGGGAGTGGACAACTGGGAAGCAGACTTCCTCAGCAGGCACGACCTCCACCCGGGAGAGTGGGGACTTCACCCAGAAGTCTTCCACATGATTGTAAACCGTTGGGAAAAACCAAAGGTGGACATGATGGCGTCCCGCCTAAACAAAAAATTGGACAGGTATTGCGCCAGGTCAAGGGACCCTCAGGCAATAGCTGTGGACGCTCTGGTAACACCGTGGGTGTACCAGTCAGTGTATGTGTTCCCTCCTCTTCCTCTCATACCAAAAGTATTGAGAATTATAAGACGGAGGGGAGTAAGAACTATACTCGTGGCTCCGGATTGGCCAAGAAGGACTTGGTACCCGGAATTTCAAGAGATGCTCACGGAGGACCCGTGGCCTCTACCTCTAAGAAGGGACCTGCTCCAGCAAGGACCCTGTCTATTCCAAGACTTACCGCGGCTGCGTTTGACGGCAGGGCGGTTGAACGCCGGATCCTGAAGGAAAAAGGCATTCCGGATGAAGTCATCCCTACCCTGATCAAGCCAGGAAGGATGTAACCGCAAAGCATTATCACCGCATTTGGCGAAAATATGTTGCGTGGTGCGAGGCCAGTAAGGCCCCGATGGAGGAATTTCAACTAGGTCGATTCCTGCATTTCCTGTAAACAGGAGTGTCTATGGGCCTAAAATTGGGGTCCATTAAGGTTCAAATTTCGGCCCTGTCAATTTTCTTCCAGAAAGAACTAGCTTCAGTTCCTGAAGTTCAGACGTTTGTAAAAGGGGTACTGCATATACAGCCTCCTTTTGTGCCTCCAGTGGCACCTTGGGATCTCAATGTAGTTTTGGGGTTCCTAAAGTCACATTGGTTTGAACCACTTGAATCTGTGGAGTTAAAATATCTCACATGGAAAGTGGTCATGTTGTTGGCCCTGGCCTCGGCCAGGCGCGTGTCAGAATTGGCGGGCTTTATCCTGTAAAAGCCCTTATCTGATCTTCCATTCAGACAGGGCGGAATTGAGGACTCGTCCTCATTTTCTCCCTAAGGTGGTTTCAGTGTTTCATCTGAACCAACCTATTGTGGTACCTGCGGCTACTAGTGACTTGGAGGACTCCAAGTTGTTGGACGTAGTCAGGGCCTTGAAAATATATGTTTCCAGGACGGCTGGAGTCAGAAAATCTGACTCGCTGTTTATCCTGTATGCACCCAACAAGCTGGGTGCTCCTGCTTCTAAGCAGACTATTGCTCGTTGGATTTGTAATACAATTCAGCTTGCACATTCTGTGGCAGGCCTGCCACAGCCAAAATCTGTAAAAGCCCATTCCACAAGGAAGGTGGGCTCATCTTGGGCGGCTGCCCGAGGGGTCTCGGCTTTACAACTTTGCCGAGCAGCTACTTGGTCAGGGGAAAACACGTTTGCTAAATTCTACAAATTTGATACCCTGGCTGAGGAGGACCTGGAGTTCTCTCATTCGGTGCTGCAGAGTCATCCGCACTCTCCCGCCCGTTTGAGAGCTTTGGTATAATCCCCATGGTCCTTACGGAGTTCCCAGCATCCACTAGGACGTCAGAGAAAATAAGAAGAATTTACTTACCGATAATTCTATTTCTCGTAGTCCGTAGTGGATGCTGGGCGCCCATCCCAAGTGCGGATTGTCTGCAATACTTGTACATAGTTATTGTTAACTAAATCGGGTTATTGTTGTGAGCCATCTATCCAGAGGCTCCTCTGTTATCATGCTGTTAACTGGGTTCAGATCACAAGTTGTACGGTGTGATTGGTGTGGCTGGTATGAGTCTTACCCGGGATTCATAAATCCTTCCTTATTGTGTACGCTCGTCCGGGCACAGTATCCTAACTGAGGCTTGGAGGGGGGTCATAGGGGGAGGGGCCAGTGCACACCAGGTAGTCCTAAAGCTTTACTTTTGTGCCCAGTCTCCTGCGGAGCCGCTATTCCCCATGGTCCTTACGGAGTTCCCAGCATCCACTACGGACTACGAGAAATAGAATTATCGGTAAGTAAATTCTTATTTTTCTCTAACATCCTAGAAGATGCTGGGGACTCCGTAAGGACCATGGGGAATAGACGGGCTCCGCAGGAGATAGGGCACTTTAAGAAAGCTTTGGATTCTGGGTGTGCACTGGCTCCTCCCTCTATGTCCCTCCTCCAGACCTCAGTTTTACACTGTGCCCAGAGGATGAAGGGCGCACTGCAGGGAGCTCTCTTGAGTTCTTTGCTACAGAAAGCATTTTTGTTTGGATTTTTACTTTTTCACAGGGAGCACTGCTGGCAACAGGCTCCCTGCATCGAGGGACTGAGGAGAGAGGGGTAGACCTACTTAACTGATAGGATCTGCTTCCTCGGCTACTGGACACCATTAGCTTCAGAGGGGGTGAACACAGGTTCGTCCTGGGCGTCCACCCCCGGAGCCACGCCGCCGTTGTCCTCACAGAGCCAGAAGAACAGAAGCAAGAAGACGTCTCAGGCGGCAGAAGCCTTCAGCTTCACAGAGGTAACGCACAGCACTGCAGCTGTGCGTCATTGCTCCACATCACCTCACACACTCCGGTCACTGTATGGGTGCAGGGCGCAGGGGGGGGGTGTCCTGGGCAGCAATAATAACACCTCTTAGATGGCAGATAGGTATATACATGTACAGCTGGGCACTGTACATGTATATAATCGAGCCCCTGCCATTTTACACGATTTTGAGCGGGACAGAAGCCCGCCGCCGAGGGGGCGGGGCTTCTCCCTCAGCACTCACCAGCGCCATTTCTCTCTCCACAGAACGCTGAGAGGAAGATCCCCGGACTCTCCCCTGCTTACACACGGTGAATGGAGTTTAAAAAGAGAGGGGGGGGGGGCACATAATTGGCGGATAAAGTATAAAGCATTCTGTGTTGGTCTCCAGGTTGTTGCGCTGGGGTGTGTGCTGGCATTCTCTCTCTGTCTCTCCAAAGGGCCTTTCAGGGGATACTGTCTTCAGAAAAAAGTTTCCCTGGGTGTGTGCAGTGTGTCGGTACGTATGTGTCGACATGTTTGATGAGGAAGGCTCGCTTAATGTGGAGGGGGAGTGCTTGAATGTCAGGTCGCCGTCGGCAACGCCGACACCGGACTGGGTGGATATGCTGAATGTCTTGAATGCAAATGTAAATCTCCTGCATAAAAGATTAGGCAAGGCTGAAGCTAGGGATCAGTCAGGTAGCCAGTCCATGCCTGTCCCTGTGGTGCCAGGACCTTCAGGGTCTCAAAAGCGCCCCATATCCCAGGTCGCTGACACAGATACCGACACAGATACTGACTCTAGTGTCGACTATGAGGATGCAAAATTACAGCCGAAGGTGGCAAAAGGTATTAGGTACATGATTATTGCCATAAAAGAGGTTTTGCATATCACGGAGCAACCCCCAGTCCCTGACACGAGGGTTCACATGTATAAAGGGAAAAAGCCTGAGGTCACGTTTCCGTCCTCATTTGAGCTAAGCGAATTATGCGAAAAGGCTTGGGAATCTCCGGATAGGAGACTCCATGTTCCCAAAAGGATTCTCATGGCGTATCCTTTTCCACAGAAGGATCGGATACGATGGGAATCTGCGCCTAAAGTAGACAAGGCGCTGACACGCTTATCCAAGAAGGTGGCACTGCCTTCTCCGGATACTGCTTCCCTCAAGGATCCTGCTGATCGCAAGCAGGAAATTACCATGAAGCACATTTACACACATTCAGGAACTATAGTTAGGTCGGCCTGGGTTTGTAGTGCTGTCGTGGCATGGGCAGACTCCTTATCTACGGAGATGGACACCTTAGATAGGGATACCATTCTAATGACCATGGAGCATATCCGAGATGCTGCCTTGTATATGAGGGATGCTCAGAGAGACATTTGTTTACTAAGCTCCAGAATAAACGCTATGTCTATTTCTGCTAGGCGGCTCTTGTGGACCCGACAGTGGACGGGAGACGCCGACTCAAAGCGGCATATGGAGTCATTGCCTTACAAGGGGGAGGAGTTGTTTGGAGAAGGCCTCTCGGACCTAGTCTCTACTGCTACGGCCGGTAAATCGAATTTTTACCTTATGTTCCCCCGCAGCATTCTAAGAAGGTACCACATTATCAAATGCAGTCCTTTCGTTCCAATAAAAACAAGAAGGTACGAGGATCGTCCTTCGTTGCCAGAGGTAAAGGCAAGGGAAAAAAGCTGCACTCAGCTAGTTCCCAGGAGCAGAAGTCCTCCCCTACTTCCGCAAAGTCCACAGCATGACGCTGGGGCTTTCCGGGGGGGTCAGATCAAGTGGGGGCACGTCTTCGTCTTTTCAGCCACGTCTGGGTTCAATCACAGGTGGATCCCTGGGCAATAGAGATTGTTTCCCAGGGATACAGACTGGAATTCGAAGACATGCCCCCTCGCTGGTTTTTCAAATCGGCTCTGCCGGCTTCCCCGTCAGAGAGGGAGCTAGTGTTAGCGGCAATTCACAAATTGTACATTCAACAGGTGATAATCAAGGTTCCTCATCTCCAGCAAGGAGAGGGTTATTATTCATCCCTGTTTGTGGTACCGAAACTGGACGGTTCGGTCAGACCCATTCTGAATCTAAAATCCCTGAACCTGTACTTGAAGAGGTTCAAGTTCAAAATGGAATCGCTCAGAATGGTCATCGCCAGCCTGGAGGGAGGGGATTGGATGGTGTCCCTGGACATAAAGGATGCGTACCTTCATGTTCCGATTTTTTCCCCCTCACCAGGCGTTTCTGAGGTTTGCAGTACAGGATTGTCACTACCAATTTCAGACGTTGCCGTTTGGTCTTTCCACGGCCCCGAGAATTTTCACCAAGGTAATGTCGGAAATGATGGTGCTCCTGCGCAAGCAGGGAGTCACAATTATCCCGTACTTGGACGATCTCCTTATAAAGGCGAGATCTCGGGAAAAGTTGCTGGTCAGCGTGTCTCTGTCCGTGAAGACGTTGCAGATGCACGGCTGGATTCTCAATTTACCGAAATCCCAGCTAGTACCTGCAACGCGTCTGACCTTTTTGGGCCTGATTCTAGACACAGACCAAAAAAGAGTTTTTCTGCCGGTGGAGAAGGCTCAGGAGCTCATAGCCCTGGTCAGGAACCTTTTAAAGCAGAAAAAGGTTTCGGTGCATCATTGCACAAAGGTTCTGGGGAAGATGGTGGCTTCATACGAGGCCATCCCCTTCGGCAGGTTCCATGCGAGGACTTTCCAATGGGACCTATTGGACAAATGGTCCGGGTCCCATCTACATATGCAGAAACGGATCACCCTGTCTCCCAGGGCCAGGGTATCTCTCCTGTGGTGGCTGCACAGTGCTCACCTCCTAGGGGGTCGCAGGTTCGGCATTCAGGACTGGATCCTGGTGACCACGGACGCGAGCCTCCGAGGTTGGGGTGCTGTCGCACTGGGAAGAAATTTCCAAGGTCTCTGGTCAAGCCTAGAGCTTGTCTCCACATCAATGTCCTGGAGTTAAGGGCCATTTACAACGCCCTACGCCAGGCGGAGGAGTGGCTTCAGAACAAACCAGTTCTGATTCAGTCGGACAATATCACTGCAGTGGCTCATGTAAACCGCCAAGGCGGCACAAGGAGCAGAGTGGCCATGGCAGAGGCGACCAGGATTCTGCGCTGGGCGGAAGGCCATGTAAGCGCACTATCAGCAATGTTCATCCCGGGGGTGGACAACTGGGAGGCGGACTTCCTCAGCAGGCACGACCTGCATCCGGGAGAGTGGGGACTTCATCAAGAAGTCTTCACACAGATCGTGGATCGGTGGGGACTGCCACAAATAGACATGATGGCGTCCCGTCTCAACAAAAAGCTAAAGAGGTATTGCGCCAGGTCAAGAGACCCTCAGGCGGTAGCAGTAGACGCTCTGGTGACACCATGGGTGTTCAGATCGGTCTATGTGTTTCCTCCTCTGCCTCTCATACCCAAGGTGTTGAGATTAATAAGACTAAGAAGGGTCAGAACAATTCTCATTGTTCTAGATTGGCCAAGGAGGACTTGGTATCCGGATCTGCAAGAGTTGCTCACAGAAGATCCGTGGCCTCTTCCTCTAAGGGAGGACCTGCTGCAGCAGGGACCCTGTCTGTTCCAAGACTTACCGCGGCTGCGTTTGACGGCATGGCGGTTGAACGCCGGATCCTAGCTGAAAAAGGGATTCTGGAGGAGGTCATTCCTACCCTGATCAAGGCTTGGAAGGATGTGACATAGAAACATAATCATCGTATATGGCGGAAATATGTTTCTTGGTGTGAGGCCAGAGCTGCTCCTACGGAGGAGTTCCATTTGGGCCGTCTGCTTCACTTCCTTCAAACGGGAGTGAATCTGGACCTAAAATTAGGGTCCATAAAGTTCCAAATTTCGGCCTTATTCATTTTCTTTCAAAGAGAATTGGCTTCTCTTCCTGAAGTACAGACTTTTGTGAAGGGAGTGCTGCATATTCAGCCTCCCTTTGTACCTCCGGTGGCGCCTTGGGATCTTAACGTGGTATTAAGTTTCCTCAAGTCACCTTGGTTTGAACCACTCAAAACAGTGAAGTTGAAATACCTCACTTGGAAAGTGGTCATGTTGTTGGCCTTAGCTTCTGCAAGGCGTGTTTCGGAATTAGCGGCTTTATCATATAAAAGCCCATACCTGATTTTTCACGTGGATAGGGCAGAGTTGAGGACTCGTCCTCAATTTCTGCCCAAGGTGGTCTCATCTTTTCATATGAACCAACCTATTGTCGTGCCTGTGGCTACACGGGACTTGGAGGACTCCGAGTCCCTGGATGTGGTCAGGGCTTTGAAGATTTACGTGACCAGAACAGCTAGGATCAGGAAGACTTAAGCTCTGTTTGTTCTGTATGCGGCCAACAAGGTTGGCGCTCCTGCTTCAAAGTAGACAATTGCTCGCTGGATCTGTAACACGATTCAGCAGGCGCATTCTACGGCAGGATTGCCATTGCCTAAATCGGTTAAGGCCCATTCCACTAGGAAGGTGGGCTCTTCATGGGCGGCTGCCAGAGGTGTCTCGGCATTACAACTGTGCCGAGCTGCTACTTGGTCGGGGTCAAACACCTTTGCAAAGTTCTATAAGTTTGATACCCTGGCTGAGGAGGACCTCCTGTTTGCTCAATCGGTGCTGCAGAGTCATCCGCACTCTCCCGCCCGTTTGGGAGCTTTGGTATAATCCCCATGGTCCTTACGGAGTCCCCAGCATCCTCTAGGACATTAGAGAAAATAGGATTTTACTCACCGGTAAATCTATTTCTCGTAGTCCGTAGAGGATGCTGGGCGCCCGTCCCAAGTGCGGTCTTCTTCTGCAAGACTTGTATATAGTTATTGCTTACATAAGGGTTACGTTATAGTTGGTCGGTCTTGAACCGAGGCTATGTTACTTGTTCATACTGTTAACTGGGTAGTTTATTATACGGTGTGATTGGTGTGGCTGGTATGAATCCCGCCCTTAGGTTACATAAATCCTTTCCTCGTACTGTTCATATCCTCTGGGCACAGTTTCTCTAACTGAGGTCTGGAGGAGGGACATAGAGGGAGGAGCCAGTGCACACCCAGAATCCAAAGCTTTCTTAAAGTGCCCTATCTGCTGCGGAGCCCGTCTATTCCCCATGGTCCTTACGGAGTCCCCAGCATCCTCTACGAACTACGAGAAATAGATTTACCGGTAAGTAAAATCCTATTATTTCTAAGGCTGCGCAAAGTGACTACAGTACAGGCAGGTACACGGAGAACTATGTCGGGCCCAGGTAATGGGAGGGGGCGTGGCCAATGCAGGGAGGTGTGACCAGCATATTACATAGTAATAATGTAAAAAAAGTAGTGTTTCGCGGTCGCATGCACCGGCTGGGGGGGAGCACCATGGGGGCTGATGGGCGCTGTCTAATGGCGGCGGGCACGATTGTTAACGCCCCTCCCTGCGTATCACGCAGGTAGTCAGAGGAGTGACTTCCTCATTTCCCCCCCCCCCCCCCCCCCCGACACTAATGAAATATGGAGAGGAGGTGGTGGTTCATGCACTATACTTATATTTCTTCTCATACGTTCTTCCAGTAATGTGCTCAAACAGCCAGAACATATGTGGATGACAAAAGTGCAATAATAGTGTGCAACGCACTAGTACTTGAGTTTGCAAAAGAGTACACACAAACTCACCTTGTTTCAGGAAGCGGTAGACGCCGGACAAACGCTCACCATTGACCTGCGGTGGTTGTGTGAGCAATGTAGACGTCGCCTGGAACTGTTTGGGTTTTTCTGATCTTGTGAGGGTTCAAAGGAAAGAGAAGTAAAGTGCCGACATCAGTGTACCCAATGGTACTGTGTTGTAGAACTTATGTTTTTTTACATTTTACACCACAATGTTTACATTATGGCTTCAGAATCGGGCCCAAAAACAGCAGAGGAAGGTGTATTACATACCTGTAATACCAAACCTGAATTCTGGATTTAATAAAAAGTCTTATTAAAAATATGTAGGCTCTTTTTAACCTTGGATATAGTATCGGCCTGTCAGTTACTGGTACACTAGACTAATGTCCCAGCATACTGCACATTCTCTCTCCCTGCTCGGACGCGCCACCCCCCCCCCCCTCCCCCTTCCCCTCCTCCCCCTCCCCCTTCCCCTCCCCTTTTTAAATAGCATGTTAGGTACTTTTTTTTGTTTTGTTACCATGTATCTGCTACTCCTTGTTCTTAGCTGTGCTCCTACAAATCCTTATCTCTTTTACAAAGTCTCTCTGTAAGCGATACAAGTATGGCAGACTGACACACAGGCTCTCAGCATGTCTTGTGATAGCAGAGGGGAAGAGAAGGAGAAGGATGTCACAGTGAAAACAGAACTCAGAAGGGCTTTCCAAAGCCTCTCTGCTCACTGTTTTATGGGGTGTAGTACGGCTGATCGGCGGTCTCCTGACCGCCGGTCAGCTTACAGACGCCGGGATCCCGGCAGCTTACAGACGCCGGGATCCCGGCGGGGAGGGGCGAGTGCAGCAAGCCCCTTGCGGGCTCGCTGCGCTCGCCACGCTGCGGGCTCGGTGGCGACCTGCGGTCGCCACGGGTTCTATTCACACTCTATGGGTTCGTGGACACCCACGAGTGGAAATAGTCCCTGTTGGTCGGCATGCCGACCATCGGGACAGTGACCCGTCGGGCTGGTGGAGGAGGTCATGTGACTGTCGGTCAGCTGACCGGCGGTCACATGAATACCACCCGTTTTATGTGGTTACCATGGCAGTAACATTACACTTATCTGCAGAATTAACAATCATTTAGTAGCAGAATAAGTGAGCCAAGTTAAAGTTGTAATTACTAGGCTGGTCCTAATTGCCTCACATATGTTAAAATACATATGGATTATTACGTTAAACCATAAAATGGAAAATGGATTCCTTCTTCCACCAACTGATGACCAATATTTTACTGTAGCTGAACCAGATGCTTTGCTGGCTGCCTACAGTGTTATATATATATATATACATACATACATACATACATACATACATACATACATACATACATACATATACAGGTTGAGTATCCCTTATCCAAAATGCTTGGGACCAGAGGTATTTTTGATATCGGATTATTCCGTATTTTGGAATAATTGCATACCATAATGAGATATCATAGTGATGGAACCTAACTCTAAGCACAGAATGCATTTATGTTACATATACACCTTATACACACAGCCTGAAGGTCATTTTAGCCAATATTTTTTATAACTTTGTGCATTAAACAAAGTGTGTCTACATTCACACAATTCATTTATGTTTCATATACACTTTATACACACAAACTGAAGGTCATTTAATACAATATTTTAATAACTTTGTGTATTAAACAAAGTTTGTGTACATTGAGCCATCAAAAAACAAAGGTTTCACCATCTCACTCTCACTCAAAAAAGTCCGTATTTCGGAATATTCCGTATTTTGGAATATTTGGATATGGGATACTCAACCTGTATGTATGTATGTATGTATGTATGTATGTATGTATGTATGTATGTATGTGTGTGTATATATATATATATATATATATATATATATATATATATATATATATATATATATATATAAGGGGGGGAGGGTACAGCGCCACTTGTGAGGTATGATCTCAGTATAAATAGTATAACTGATCTAAAATGAAATTAAAATTACCATGAACAAAACACACTTAACCTCAATAAAGGTGTCTGCCAAGCCCTAAAAATGCAGTGCCGGTATCGCACTGCTGGACGTATGGAAAGCTGGGGAGATAGGGTTCGGCGCTCAGTGTTGTTAAGAACTGCTTAATTTAAAAGCCACAAAATATATATATGTAAAAGAATATTTAATACACATGAGAGTAAAAAAGTTATACAAAGTACATAAAAGACATAAAATGTGGACCAAGAAAATATTAAAAGGATAAGGAGATCAACTTAGCTTTAAAAACAGCAGGGGGTTAGTGCAGGAAACCCAACGCGTTTCGTCTCATCAGACTTCTTCAAGGGGTCTATATATATATATATATTAGAGATGAGCGGGTTCGGTTCGTCAAGATCCGAACCCCCCCCCCCCCCCCCCCCCGAAATTCGGATCTTCCCGCCTTGCTCGGTTAACCGAAACGAGGCCGAACGTCATCATCCCGCTGTCGGATTCTCGCGAGATTCGTATTCCATATAACTCGTGCATTGTAGATTGAACGGAGAGGACGTGGCTACGTTCTCTGCCTGAAAAGCTCAATATCTGTGCTCAGTGTGCTGCATTGTGGTGACCACCAGTATATTCTAGTAGTACAGTACAGTAGGCCATTGCTGTATCTTGCAGCTCTGTGTCAGACTCAGTTCTAGTATCCTGATCAGTGCTCAGTATCATCTGCTGTTGTTGTGTGACCAGTATATCGTAGTACAGTGCAGCATTTTGGTGACCACCAGTATATAGTAGTACAGTGCAGTAGGCCATTGCTGTATCTTGCAGCTCTGTGTCACTTCTAGTATCCATATCTGTGCTGCATTGTTGTGAGCAGTATATAGTAGTACAATGCAGCATTTTGGTGACCACCAGTATATAGTAGTACAGTACATTAGGCCATTGCTGTATCTTGCAGCTCTGTGTCACTTCTAGTATCCTGATCAGTGCTTAATATCTGTGTCAGTGCTGCATTGTGGTGACCAGTATACTACAGTACAATAGTCCAGTGCTGTTCTCGCTGCTTAGTGTCAGTTCTCCGTAGTATCATCTGTGATCAGTATAATCAGTTCTCAGTATAATTAGTGCGCTGTTAGACGTGCGCCTGTTTTCCGCCATTAGTGCATTGGGATTTAGACAATTGATGAAGTTATTGTGTCCCCGGTACAAAATCCCATCTAGATTCCACTTCACTAGGCTGGTGATAGCGAGATTTTACCAATTAATATCAGTGATTTCTAATTATTAATTACAGTGATCTTGCCAAATCCAGTGATTTTGTCATTTTCTTCCAGTGATTTGGACCAATAATACCATTGATTAGAACAAATAATTCCAGTGATATTGAGGTGTTTGTGTCGCTTAGCTTAGCCGTCCAGTGACCACAGTGCACCTCTTTTTCTCTTTTCTTTGCATCATGTGCTGTTTAGGGACTATTTTTTTGAAGTGCCATACTGTCTGACACTGCAGTGCCACTCCTAGATGGGCCAGGTGTTTGTGCCGGCCACTTGGGTCGCTTAGCTTAGTCATCCAGCGACCTCGGTGCAAATTTTAGGACTAAAAATAATATTGTGAGGTGTTCAGAATAGACTGGAAATGAGTGGAAATTATGGTTATTGAGGTTAATAATACTATAGGATCAAAATTACCCCCAAATTCTATGATTTAAGCTGTTTTTGAGGGGTTTTTG
Source organism: Pseudophryne corroboree (assembly GCF_028390025.1). NCBI lineage: Eukaryota > Metazoa > Chordata > Amphibia > Anura > Myobatrachidae > Pseudophryne > Pseudophryne corroboree. The sequence goes on along the minus strand of NC_086445.1, from coordinate 39,967,500 downwards.
GAAAAAAAAAACACCCGAATCTAAAACGCACCCGAATCCGACAAAAAATTTTAAGGGAGGTTTTGGCAAAACGCGTCTGAATCCAAAACATGGCTGCGGAACCGAATCCAAAACACAAAACCTGAAAAATTTCCGGTGCACATCACTAATAATGATATACACTCGCCTATGTCTGTAGCTTTTTCCATATGGCCCCACCCTACAAACTTTGCTGTCACATGACTGTGTATGATCGGCCTTCTATTTCAATGCTAGTTTTTGGTGTGCTTTTTGGTATGATGTAGGAACATTTTCAAGACTAAATCATGGAGAACATAATGTTTTCTGTTGAAAGTGTTGACAGCGGCATGAGACATCCATGAGACTTCTGAATTAGGCAAAAACGTGACTTCCTCTCTCCTGATAGATGCAGGAATGTCCTCATTTGGGTCCCTCACAGTGACATAAGCCATCTACAAAGATGAGGGGTCCGCAGGGATTCACAACGTACAAAAGGCTGGAACGTTTCCTGAGCGTTGTAGATGTTCCTGAGATGGAATTCTCACCAAAAGCAAATATTCCTGATTTTCCTGATAACCAGTCTTAGTAATATTATGGTGGAAGTTGAGCCTTCCTACAATCACTGTCCCTCAAACAATACACAGGATGATAGGTGTTATTGGGTCCAAATAAACACCCTGAACCTCTACCCAACCTAGTTTACAGACGATAGCACTCGCAGTTCTTGCAAAGCTCCGCCCACATCAGTATAAGCTCTGTCCCCTTTTGAGATCTGCTATGCCAGACTGACGGGGCCGTAGACAGGTTGCGCCAACCGATGTAACTCTGTGCTAGGATGGAGCGGTCCTGACTGCACTTACCGCCACAATTTTGAGCTGAGATAATTGGCCTGGAAATTGTTCCAAGAGGTGCCGTTAATTGGCTGCTACATCCAGTGTTCATTTAATGGGGGCTTATTTATCAATATAGGCATGATGGCAAAGATTTTCTGTTGGGCTTATCGAAGCCCAGACTTTTAGTAGATGCGTTGTAAAATAACAGAAAAAAAAATTGAACATAGAAACTAATGGCATTTCTTCAAATATAATTTGCAAATAAAAATGCCTCATGTTTTTACCCTCCTGTGCCTCTGCTGTACCCGTTCTGAGATGGCGTTAGCCATAGGATACGTTAGGATGGGTTCTGTATTTAATACTAGCAGTTGGGGTGCCGCCGGTCACATGCCAACGGGCCCTAACCTGGCCTCTGATACTTACCTTCAGGATGTCGACTGTCTGTGTTCCGGCGCTGGTCTCCTGAGTGTTTGTCAGGATTCCAACGTTGGTCACATGGCCGCCGGAATCCTGACCACCATCCCATGGTGATGTCCCTTGTGCAAGACGTGCGCTAAATAGATCTTCCCCAATTTGTGCATGTTTTGTGGAGTAGATTAATCAATGGGGGAGATGTATTAAGCAGCGTAAAGCCTGAGGAAGTTGCCTATAGCAACCAATCAGCTATGAACTACCATTGTATAGAATGTACTGAATTAGTGGTACCTTGAAGCGGATTGGTTACTATGGGCACCTCTACTGGTCCACTTTCCACTGCTTTATACCTCTCAGGGAGGGTCAACACTTACGCTTTTGTGGGACCATTAAAATTCTGCATATTGTATACCGAGGTTCCCCCCTACATTGTATATCTGTGGACCCACCGTGGAGAAAGTTTGTTTTTCATCATATGTAAATATATCAACATGAGTAGGAGGCAGAGCTCCAGTAACGGTCAAAAAACATAACATTTAGGTGTCTATTCATGAAACAGTGAAAAGAGTGGAGAAGTTGCCCACGGCAACCAATCAGCTGCTCCGTACAATTGTATAGTATGCAAATTAGAAATGTTACTTCAATGCTGATTGGTTGCCATGGGCAACTTCTCCACTGGCTCACTTCTCCACACTTTTCACTGCTTTATGAATAGACCCCTCTATGGCTAAAATGCAACATTCGTCCCATTGGCCGAAAGCTAAATCTGCAGAGGACTGGGGACAGCGCAAGGGTGAGACCTGGCGCACTTATCGTGTTCATATACCCAACCACCACTGGTTGTGTGATACCTGTTTAAAATGTGATTTGTTTAAAAAAAAAAAAGTTTACTTTTCAAAAAATTTTAGACCTTTTTTTTAGAAGTTTGTTCCATTAGAATATTGATCTGTGATTCATGAACGGCCTTGTTCACAGGAGCTTCCACTCTAAACTCTCCCCAGTTGCTCAACTGCAAGTTTAATGTGAGGGAGGGTGTCGGGCGCTTCCTCTCTGTCTCCCGGGCCCCCCCTGTGCTCACAGCCTGGGAGCTGTAGTACTATAGGCTGAGCTCAGGCAGGAGGGGGATTTATAGCTGCCTGGAAGGAAAGGAGGGGAGCGAGACGACGCAGGGTTTGTTACTCTTGTGACCTAACCATCTGGAAAGCAGAAGCTGTTGGGCTGAATCCTGCATGAATAAAACTGAAGCGAAAACCATCCATATTTGGTGAACGAGCTCTGGGCCTGCAGTGTTCCCAGCCCAGTTTTCACTCTTTAACCCTTGCCATGCTGTGCAGCGGCTTCCTGCGCCGGCAGCCAAGCGGTTAAAGACAAAAAAGCATCGCCTCTTTATGGGCTACCGTTTCAAATAATTGGTGGCCATCAAAAAACGCCTGTTGGGGTGCGTAGTCGTAGGAACGTGTTCTCTGACCACAAGAGCTTGCTTTCTGTTTTATTAACCATCCCGATAGGTGTTGGTTACAGCTGTTTTTTTGTTTTCACTCATGTACAGTATATTACTTGCTCAGCGCCAGCTTAGAATCTGCCTGTTGTGAATATCGGCGTGCTAACTGTACGGAGCTGTGCCGTACAGAGAGCCAGGTGTACATGCAGGGGAGAGAGGGTCTGCTGGTTTACTTACAGCAGTCCTGCTAGCTCCCACACACTGCGTGGGGGGGTAACCAGTCCATCCAACAGTACAGGACAGTAGTAATTGTTTAAATCCATTTAAAGGGGAAGATGCCCACCCCATCCTGCGGAACTAAATGGTCTTTTGTGTATTACCCCGCCAGCACCTGAAGATTGCACTTGGAACATCTCCGTCAGACAAGCTGTAAGTACAGTTGTGGTTCCGTGCCACGGCCACACCATGCATACGCACCTATACGGAGTATATGAGAGTGGATAATTCACTCCATGGGGGTAATTCTGAGTTGATCGCAGCAGCAAGTTTGTTAGCAATTGGGCAAAACTATGTGCACTGCAGGGGGGGCAGAGATAACATGTGCAGAGAGAGTTAGATTTGGGTGGGTTATTTTGTTTCTGTGCAGGGTAAATACTGGCTGCTTTATTTTTACACTGCAATTTAGATTTCAGTTTGAATACACCCCACCCAAATCTCTCTCTCTCTGCACATGTTACATGTGACGGGTTTGGGCCCAACTCTACGTTTCTGTAATAACCACATGTCCGGTGGAATCAACATTTCTTAATCCAGTGCTGAGTTAAAGTATCATAGACACTTGGTACTGTGTGTCCTTGGCATCAGAGCTTTGCTGTACCAGCCTGCTGGCGTGCCAGGGGTGTGAGATTGGGCAGTGGGTATATCCAGAACCACCAGCACCCCAGACACACTGGCTCGGGAGCGTGCATTACATCTGCAGATCTCTCCGTAGAGTCTGTTCTGCTACACAGCTGCGGAACCAGGGTGGTCAGTATTGCCCCAAGTTGTTGGGGTCTGGTAGCCGGAGGACGGCGATGGATGCACCGCATTGCTTGTCCGTTACATCTGAACTTTTCCTGTGCGTTAGATGAAACTGCTGAAGAATCAGGTGGGTGAGTTTTGTCCGACACGCTGGGGTCCTGGGTGCAGCGACAAGCCAGCTGACTGCTCCGCCGCACACCAGGCCCTGGGAGCAGTCAGCGACTGGCAGACGTCTCCTGCAGAGCATCCGGTGATTAGGGGTGTGAGACTGACGGGTAAATAGTGTCGGAGTGACAGTTGTGTACAGAACGGAGTTCCTGCATTGATGGATGGCCTGTATGTGTGCCCGGGCAGGTATGTATAAAGCAGGTGGCTGTGCATTGTGTGCGTGTGCGGCAAAGACTGGCGGCAATATAACCAGAGGTCTCCCTCTAGCGTCGGCACTCTGACAGGTGTGTGTGAACCGGGCCTTTGCTCTGCTGCTGCTGGCCTCTTTGTTTGAGCTTTGGTTTTATATGTTTGAATGCTTTTATGTTTCTTGCCCCTTTCGTTAGGAGGCTTTCTGTAGATTTACAATAGTGCGAGCAGTATGTCTCTGGTGACACTGGGAACTGTGAGTAGAGAGGTGCGGGCGCTCCGTCAGACTCGCTAGGCATGGAAGGGGCAGGCATTTTAATGCTTTATAAAATGGAACAGAAAATCATTCTGCTACTTCTCACTGCATGCTACCATATTTCTGTGAAACTCTGCCCCCCATACCTTCTCAATTCCATGTCCCTCCCTCAACTGCTCCTAATTTATTCAGCCTCTATTCAACCTCCAGCTGCGTCACGATGATTGGCACCGCTGGCACCTGCTGATCTCTCGCGAGACTATCACTGTATAAAAAGTATATGACACTTTTAGCACCAGCAGAGGACAGTGAGGGCAGGACGTATTAAGCTCCGGGTTTTCAGAGCCACCAGTTGTCGGCTGTTTTAGAACCGCTTTAATATTCCATCCAAAATCTGGCGTGTTTGTTTTGGGAATTAAATGCTAGAACAGTTTTAAATCCCGTAAAATTCACGAGTTTTCCTGGAAAACCAAGGGTTAAGGATACCTCCCCATCGTCTCTGTTTGTACCCGAATTATACTGGTTACCAAGTAGTGTATCGTTTGTAAATGTTTTGCATCATCCCGCCTTTTTATATTGAGGGTTGTCGCCGTGATCTACGTGGATTTGCATGGAAAAGCCGGGCGCGCTTATGACGCCAGGAAATGTAAATCCCTGTCCGTAAACCCCTCTCTGGCCGCCGGAAACTTTTGGGAGGCACGGGTTAAGCGTTGGAGACATAAGTGCAGAGGGTACTAAGAAAAAACACAGTTTACAGCCTGAGAGCCTGGGAAGGAATCAGGGAGTATCTCTGGACAACTGGAAAATAAACACACAGCTCCAGGGCTGCGGATAAACACTCCGCTATTATTAGCAGCTGAAATAGATTCAGGGATTTGGATTTTTTTTTTTTTTTTCTTGTCTAAAAAAAATAAATAAAAATAAAAATAAAAAATATGGTACAGCGTTCGGCCCCAGCTTGGGACGTTTTACCCGTGGGAGAAAAGCTTTATCGGAGGAATATCTGCAGATTTCCGGAGGAGGCGAGGCCGTGTGTGCCATCTAGAATGGGAAGAAAACAACGCACTGGAAAAAGAGGAAAAAAGAAGAAAAAAAGATTTGTTGCACTTTTTTTATGTCTTTTCCAAGAATAATGAATTCATATAAATAGTATCATGATTTTATAGTGTGTATATTTTTGGTTACTAGGTAAAAGTTCAGTTGACAGTAGTGTGTGTGTGTGTGTGTGTATGTGTGTCAACACTATAAATTTGGGCGAATACTACAGCAATGCAGATATGAGATGCTTTGTAGTCGTACTGTAGCTCCGGGTGTGGTATGGTATGCCGGCGGTCGGGCTCCCGGCGACCAGCATACCGGCGCCGGGAGCCCGACCGCCGGCTTGCCGACAGTGTGGTGAGCGCAAATGAGCCCCTTGTGGGCTTGCTGCGCTCGCCACGCTGCGGGCACGGTGGCGTGCTACGCGCGCAATGCTATTTTATTCTCCCTCCAGGGGGGTTGTGGACCCCCACGAGGGAGAATAAGCGTCGGGATTCCGGCGCCGGTATACTGAAGACCACCCGTAGCTCCATAGAGTCCATAGTTTTTACTGACTTGATTGGGGGAGTAGGTTGTCGTTATGTTGACAATCGGAATTAATGTTGACATTGTAAATGTCGACAGTCCAGGTTTAGGTTAAGGCTGCGGCTAGGGTAGAGCAAGGAGGAATCTGGTTAGTATCGCTGCTCTGAAAATCCAGACACCGAAACTGAGATCAAAACCACGGTTTCGGCATCCCAACACCCGGGATCTTGATTGCTACACTGCCGGGCCGCAGGAGAGTTAGTGTCCCGGGGTGGTTAGGATTAGGCTATGGGGAGTGGGGTGTGGGGGGGGGGGGGGTTAGGGTTAGGTACCCCCAGGGAGGAATAGGGTTAGGCACCACCGGGGAGGTTTGGGGTTAGGTTGAGACTGCAAACAGGGAGGGTTAGGGGGCCATTGGTGGAAGGTAAGTTTACTTACCTGCCCTGTGGGGATTTTGATAATCGGGTGCCGTGGTCAAGATGTCCATCCCAACCCGAGCAAGGGGATCTAACCCTAGAATAATACTGTCTACATCATGACCACAGTCAACATTGCTATGTCAGCATTCTAAATGTCGACATAACACATCTGACGTGTATTCGTGAGTGTTTGTTGGTTCAAGCCACAAACGGACTTTGTTAACTATCTCTGATTTCCAGAGACAGAGATTTTACAGATTTGTCCCTATAATTGTCCAGTTATACCCCTTTTACACTGCCCAAACATCCCAGGTTTTTGCCAGGGCGCGCCTCCATGTAAAAGAGTCCCTGACAAAGGACCTAGCAGTCCAACCCGGATAGCGAGCAGGGTTGGACTTGGGGCAGTGTAAACAGGTGACTGGATGACCCGGGTCCCGTTACAAGCCTATGGAGAGATAGGTCACTGGTGCTTGGAGATGATGTCAACTCTGAGCGTCGGCAGCGGGAAGCCCTGGCAATAGCCCAGCCTTCGGTGTAAACGAGGTTTCAAGCCGCTGTGACATGGCTTTAAACCAGTCTTCAGTGACCTGGGCTGGACCCGGGAGTGCAGTGTAAAAGGAGTATTGCACAGTTCTGTCCTGCTTCACTTCCTACCTGTGGATCCATCCTTCAGTGGGCGGGATGTACTAATGGGAAAATGCAGTAAACCCCCCTTTTTCGTGGGTTTTAACGCATTTTCAAATGTACTAACCCCCGGCCGCCGCGTTTTTGCCGCACATCTTTTGATAGCGATACCCTATAGAAGCCTATGGGTTTCTTACCGCCGGCTGCCGCCCCGTGCCGCTGATGCTGACCCTCCCCCCGACATACTTTTGAGAAGGCAGCCCTGGTCCCCGGAAGCCAAACTCCTCCTCCCCCTAGCAACATAGCCAGAGGTCCTTCCGGCTGCAGGGAGGAGGAGGAGGCGCTCAGGACAGCCTGCTGCTGCTTCCTGGATCGGGAGGAGTGTGGAGAGCCCAGGAATGTGACGGAGACCCCCCGCACACCACCTCACAGGTATCGCGGGGGGCCTCTGTCACTGCATTGCGATGTTAATACATCTCGCCCAGTGTCTCCACCTCTACGCTCCGTGCAATCACTTGAACTGAGATTTGTGACCGCTGCTTAGTGCATACCAGTCGCAGAGGACAGAAACAAAACAACTGGCTGATGATATGAAGGCATGGCTTGAAAGCGCAAAGTAAGAGTAGAAATATAAAGTCATGGTACAAGTTGCAGGAGGGTATAAGAACATAAATGAAGTCGCATGAATATGAAATACGCCTTACAGACCGAGGCCCAGCTGCAGATCTATGGCCCATATTTAGAGCTCTTGTATGCGGTCCTACAGACCTGTTCTTCCTGTTAATGGTAATTATCAGAGCAATGAAAGATCAGTTGTTGCCACTATTTACACTAAGGAAGGTTTGCAAGACACTCCGCTCCCCAGTGATACGTGCTGGCAGCGGGAAACACGGGCGCGGTGGAACGGGGAGACCATACTTTGGTTTCCAGTTCTAATTGCGGGAAAATAAAAAATAAAAAAATTGGAAAAATAATTACCAATGATAATAAATATTTCATTAAAATTCTATTTTATTTCTGCATTTGTCTGACATGGTGATGGTGACAGGAGGATTGTGGCGAAACGCGTACAGCTGAGATCCTTGATAAATAGGTTTTGTAGCAGGCTCTCTTCGCTGGCGGGGGATACTGTACTTGCCTTCTTTGGAAAACGCATTTCAGGGAGATTGTGAAAGCAGAAGCGAAGAGCCCGGTGTTACAGCGGACGCGTACTGCTGCGTATGAGCATTGATGCTTAGCGAGATCTACTTGTGGGGGGATCATTGTGCCCTATAACAAATGCAGGGAAATGGCACCGATGATCCCATTTAAATGTATGTATCTCTGATTATCTCTTCCCCCCCCCCCCCCCCAGGTACATAAAATCTGCATAATGTGGGTATGGTGCAGTCGGGGAGTTTGCTAGTTTTTTCAGGGAGTCAGGGAGATAGCTACAATTTTAGGGAGTCTCCCTGACATTCAGGGAGAGTTGGCAAGTATGCAGTGAGGCTACCTTCATAGATTGGGAGATGCCCTACCTCTGTCTAATTCTGCCTTGCATAAATGTATCCGATAGTGCAGTGTTTCCCAAACTTGGTTCTCAAGGCACACTAACAGTCCAGGTTTTTAGGAAATCCATGCCAGTGGCATCAAAGGGGGAGGGGCACAGTAGAGCTGGTGGCACACAACCATGGGCGTTCCTGGGAGGTAGCCTGAAGTGTTCGCAAAAATAGGCCGTGTTATGGGAGGGGCACAGGCTTGTCTATGTTCCCGAATGCAGTTCCACATCCACAGAAGCCTTGTTTAGACAAATTAGAAACGGAAACACTGAGCAGGCCATAGGCTGTTGCAAGTGTCTATGGTGTAAGCGATGGTGCACCACTGGTGGAGTGTTCAGAACCACAGATGAAGTTGCACTGTCCATGGATGTCTCATTGATTGTTCTCTCCATCGCATATAGGTGCACAAGGGGAAGGCTGACTTGTTGGTGCACAAGGGGAAGGCTGACATGTTGGTGCACAAGGGGAAGGCTGACATGTTGGTGCACAAGGGGAAGGCTGACATGTTGGTGCACAATGGGAAGGCTGACATGTTGATGCACAAGAGGAGGGCTGACATGTTGGTGCACAAGAGGAAGTCTGACATGTTGGTGCACAAGGAGAAGGCTGACATGTTGATGCACAAGAGGAGGGCTGACATGTTGATGCACAAGGGGAAGGCTGACATGTTGGTGCACAAGGAGAAGGCTGACATGTTGGTGCACAAGGGGAAGGCTGACATGTTGGTGCACAAGGGGAAGGCTGACATGTTGGTGCACAAGGGGAAGGCTGACATGTTGGTGCACAAGGGGAAGGCTGACATGTTGGTGCACAAGGGGAAGGCTGACATGTTGGTGCACAAGGGGAAGGCTGACATGTTGGTGCACAAGGGGAAGGCTGACATGTTGGTGCACAAGGGGAAGGCTGACATGTTGGTGCACAAGGGGAAGGCTGACATGTTGGTGCACAATGGGAAGGCTGACATGTTGATGCACAAGAGGAGGGCTGACATGTTGGTGCACAAGAGGAAGTCTGACATGTTGGTGCACAAGGAGAAGGCTGACATGTTGATGCACAAGAGGAGGGCTGACATGTTGGTGCACAAGGGGAAGGCTGACATGTTGATGCACAAGGGGAAGGCTGACATGTTGGTGCACAAGGAGAAGGCTGACATGTTGGTGCACAAGGGGAAGGCTGACATGTTGGTGCACAAGGGGAAGGCTGACATGTTGGTGCACAAGGGGAAGGCTGACATGTTGGTGCACAAGGGGAAGGCTGACATGTCGGTGCACAAGGGGAAGGCTGACATGTTGGTGCACAATGGGAAGGCTGACATGTTGATGCACAAGAGGAGGGCTGACATGTTGGTGCACAAGAGGAAGTCTGACATGTTGGTGCACAAGGAGAAGGCTGACATGTTGATGCACAAGAGGAGGGCTGACATGTTGGTGCACAAGAGGAAGTCTGACATGTTGTTGGTGCACAAGGGGAAGGCTGACATGTTGGTGCACAAGGGGAAGGCTGACATGTTGATGCACAAGAGGAGGGCTGACATGTTGGTGCACAAGAGGAAGTCTGACATGTTGGTGCACAAGGAGAAGGCTGACATGTTGATGCACAAGAGGAGGGCTGACATGTTGGTGCACAAGAGGAAGTCTGACATGTTGGTGCACAAGGGGAAGGCTGACATGTTGGTGCACAAGGGGAAGGCTGACATGTTGGTGCACAAGGAGAAGGCTGACATGTTGATGCACAAGAGGAGGGCTGACATGTTGGTGCACAAGAGGAAGTCTGACATGTTGGTGCACAAGGGGAAGGCTGACATGTTGGTGCACAAGGGGAAGGCTGACATGTTGATGCACAAGAGGAGGGATGACATGGTGCACAAGGGGAAGGCTGACATGTTGGTGCACAAGGGGAAGGCTGACATGTTGGTGCACAAGGGGAAGGCTGACATGTTGGTGCACAAGGGGAAGGCTGACATGTTGGTGCACAAGGGGAAGGCTGACATGTTGGTGCACAAGGGGAAGGCTGACATGTTGGTGCACAATGGGAAGGCTGACATGTTGATGCACAAGAGGAGGGCTGACATGTTGGTGCACAAGAGGAAGTCTGACATGTTGGTGCACAAGGAGAAGGCTGACATGTTGATGCACAAGAGGAGGGCTGACATGTTGGTGCACAAGAGGAAGTCTGACATGTTGGTGCACAAGGGGAAGGCTGACATGTTGGTGCACAAGGGGAAGGCTGACATGTTGGTGCACAAGGAGAAGGCTGACATGTTGATGCACAAGAGGAGGGCTGACATGTTGGTGCACAAGAGGAAGTCTGACATGTTGGTGCACAAGGGGAAGGCTGACATGTTGGTGCACAAGGGGAAGGCTGACATGTTGATGCACAAGGGGAAGGCTGACATGTTGGTGCACAAGGAGAAGGCTGACATGTTGGTGCACAAGGAGAAGGCTGACATGTTGGTGCACAAGGGGAAGGCTGACATGTTGGTGCACAAGGGGAAGGCTGACATGTTGGTGCACAAGGGGAAGGCTGACATGTTGGTGCACAAGGGGAAGGCTGACATGGTGCACAATGGGAAGGCTGACATGTTGATGCACAAGAGGAGGGCTGACATGTTGGTGCACAAGAGGAAGTCTGACATGTTGGTGCACAAGGAGAAGGCTGACATGTTGATGCACAAGAGGAGGGCTGACATGTTGGTGCACAAGAGGAAGTCTGACATGGTGCACAAGGGGAAGGCTGACATGTTGGTGCACAAGGGGAAGGCTGACATGTTGATGCACAAGAGGAGGGCTGACATGTTGGTGCACAAGAGGAAGTCTGACATGTTGGTGCACAAGGAGAAGGCTGACATGTTGGTGCATTTGCATATTATTGCTCCCGATGTTCTAACTGGGCCGCTTTTGTAGCTGCAGCTGCATCCACCTCTGAAACACGCCATAAGTCACCTTTGCTCAAGTATAGCTGTCTTTGAAACTAGTATTTTGTAGTGTTTGATAAAGCTGATTATCTTTACAGGAATGAAAGCTATGCCTTAAACATACCTTAAATACACTTTAAACCTTTAGCCGCTGCGGCCGCTATACTTAATTCACACTCTACGCACCTTTTACGCTATTAGCGTACAGAGTCCCGTACAGTGTACGGACTTTGCGTACACACGCCGCGCTGACGGTACAAAGTACTCACAGCGCGTACACACCCAGAGATACACTTTAAACCTTCTACAGCAATGCAATGCAATGCAATGATAATACACTTTAAACCTTAGCAGGGCAATGAGGACACGACACCACTTATGATTTTACCGCTGGGTTCCGACAACACAGTGGATTATTTCTGAAAGGGGATTTTCAATACAAATTATACACTACAATACAAGACAATATATAACAGAATAATGGCTACAGTCAATGTACATACGTGAGTATATTCGCGTGCGCTTCCCGGTCCGGTCCTCCGTCATCAAATAGATAACGTTGTGAGTCTTGTGTGTGGCCAGGCTGCAGCAGGCTTTATTTAAACAATTCTTCCAAAAGCAATACAATGGATACTGTAATCCCTTTGTCCATTGGATACAGGAATGGACTTTTACAGTACAGGAGAGGTCATAGGTTGATTTGAAAAGGTGGGCGATGTCTTTCTCAACTGCTCTTGTGGGTGGTCTCCTCTGGATTCCTGCCGCATACATAATATACAGTAAATACAGTTTATATCTATATTCTGCTTCTGCACATAACTATCCTCAGGAACATGCGATCTTCCGCAGACCAACACCGGAATGTTACCCTTAAAATACCCTACAGCTGGATACCAAATATCACCTTATAACCTTAGTCTGTCCCCTCCTATCCTGTAAAGGTGAATCCCTTTGTTCTGCAACCATTTAAACAGCTATAACTTTCTGATGTGGTGTAAGGAGACTATGTACATTGTGCACTATTTGGATTAAATATGTAACGTGTTCTGATGGCTCTCCATGCGTACACAAACTCTGCCGTAAATACCCATACCATGCGCCGATGCGCAGGACCGCGGGAGCGACCATACGCAAATTGCGGATATGTGCACGCACGGCAGAACAAGTGCACTCGCAGTGGGCATGTGTGTGCAGTCTGTACTTGATGTGTGTTCTGCAATATTTTTCGACTTTAACATGTTCATTGAGTACCAAAGTTGGGAAACGCTGCGATAGTGACTCAATCCGACCTCTGTGCAACGTCCCAGCTTCATCCATGCCGTGTACTGGGATAGGAGACCCGTACTGAGGGCCTGATTCACTGTCACTTGCTAATGTGAGAACGCATGCACTGAGCAATTATCTGCAGACTGCACATTGCGCATGCACCAAGGTCAAAATGCGATCGCTCTGGGTTTGCAGCCTAAGTGCAAAGCAATCCCAATTTGATTGACAGGAAGTGACCGTTCGTGGGTGGTGACACAGCGTTTGTGGGGAGTGGTTGGGAAAACGCAGGCGTGTCTTGGACGTTTTCATGGCGTGTATTGGTCATCATCTGCGAACACTGCAATTAAAAACATGCCGCCCGGTGTGGCTGCATTCTCATTATTTTGAGTAGCCATGGGTCAGCCGCAACTGTCGGTTATGTTTGTTTTTTGCGTATGCATTGCGATTATGCCTTAATGCATCAGTGGGCATCATGTGTCTTATATCGTCTTATATCCTGTTTGGACGGTTTTTCACATGCCATTTTTAGCATTAGCAGTTTTGTGAAAATCGCTATTTCAGCCTCCGTAGTGATCCATATTGAATAAGGCTCTGCATTCCCTACTACAGGTTGAGTATCCCTTATCCAAAATGCTTGGGACCAGAAGTATTTTGGATATGGGATTTTTCTGTATTTTGGAATAATTGCATACCATAATGAGATATCATGGCGATGGGACCCAAGTCTAAGCACAGAATGCATTTATTTTTCATATACACCTTATACACATCATATACACCTTATACACAGCCTGAAGGTCATTTCAGCCAATATTTTTAATAACTTTGGGGGTCATTTCGACCCGATCGCTCGCTGCAGTTTTTTGCAGCGCAGCGATCGGGTCGGAACTACGCGTGATGCAGTTAAGTTGCCGTTAAGGGGGCGCGCGTTCCGGCCAACGCAGGCGTGGCTTGTCCGTTGGGGAGGCGGCCCGCAGCCGCTGCGGGCCGGGGAGCGATAAGTAGCTCCCGGCCAGCACGCTAAAGCTGCGCTGGTCGGGAGCTACTCTTGAAGTGCAAAGGCATTGCCGCTGTGCGATGCCTTCGCACTTCTGCGGGGGGGGAGGGGGGGCGTCACTGACATGCGGGGTGGACTAGCCCTGTGCTGGGCGTCCCCCCGCATGTCAGTGTGAATGATTGTAGCTGTGCTAAATTTAGCACAGCTACGATCAACTCGGAATGACCCCCTTTGTGTATTAAACAATGTGTGTGTACATGGAGCCATCAGAAAACAAAGGTTCCACTATCTCACTCTCACTCAAAAAATTCCATATTTCGGAATATTCCGTATTTCGTAATATTTGGATATGGGATACTCAACCTGTATATTCTGTTTTTCCACAGACATAAATTTCCAACAAGTGGGAACAATGTGTCTCCCATTCGCTCACATTACTGAACATCAAGGTATCTGATCTGTGAAGAAAAAACATATTATTCTGATAACATCAAGTGTTTCCTTCCAAAATACACTGAGCGCCAACAAGCCGCATTACTGCGGTTACACCTCCTGACAGGCTATGGTCATCCTTCACATTAATAAAAATAAGTGTATAAGTTAAAATACTTCTCCTTTTTTGTGTAGCTACATAATAAACAACTTTGATTATCACTATGCTTTTTATCTAAGCGTTGTGACAGTACGGAACTTTGCAATGCCTCTTCTGATATTTCAGGGTGCCCTTAACTGAAGGAGTTATTGAAAAAAAAAATATATTAAATAAAATATTGTTTTTAGAGCAGGTATCTTTGGAATAAATTATGTGATGCCCTGCCTCCTGCAAATGTACAGAATATATGGCTACATTATTTCTAAATCTAACAAAGTTTTTTTAGATTTGCCACAATGAGTAATTTTGATAAATAGTCTGTATCCTGCTGTCTTACTCCCTGTGCCCCTGCATTGTACAGCACAAGTGCCACAATGTTGGTGCATGTGTCACAGCCGCCTATAGGGAGTCTTTCAACAGTCCGAAGCCGGCCTGAAAACTGGTAATATTTAATCCCTATTAGTAGTGGAGATTCTGTGTACCTGGCTTTTAATGAGAATACTTCAGACCAGGGTAGGGGATTGTTAGGGGAGGAGTTTGTGACGTTTTAGCTGATGCTAGGCAGAATTAGTACTTCTCTGATCTGGTTCACCCTCCCTATATTACTGTTGTGTGTGTAAATTTACTGCAATGGTTCAAATCACTCATATGAAGACCACAAGCTACAAGAATGTGCAATAATACCAGGGAGATTCCCTTATAATAGGATTTTTTTGAAAGAAGCCACGGCGACGTGCCTGTAGTCGCAGCATAATCAAAAAAATTCAGTCTGTTTAAAAAAAAATACAAAATAAAAATAAAAATTTTGGTTTAAACCAGCCAACCCTGATTCAGACTATCCTTCTCCGAACAGGACGTGGCTGGACTGGTCTGCGGTTAACATACTGCCTGTCGGGATCCTGGCTGTCGCAATACCGACGCCGGGATCCCGACTGGGGTACTATAATGCTGCCGGAATACTGGCAAGGTAAGTGATTTCCCCTCTATGAGTGTCCATGACACCTATAGAGGGAGAATAGAACCTGTGGCGAGCTCGAGCCTGCAAGGGGCTTTGCTGCACTCAACCCCCTGTTGGCATACTGGCACACAGGATGCTGATGTCTGCATACCCTCCAACATTTTACACAGAAAAATCGGTACAAATCCGAAAAAGGGGCGTGGCCACGCCCCTTTTCCTATACTTTCAATGGAAGTTAGGAGAGACAAAAATCGGTACACACCATGAAAAATAGGTACTGTACCTATTAAAAAGGTACAGTTGGAGGGTATGCGTCTGTATCCTGACATTCGGCATCCCGTGCGGCGGTATCACATACCGATCCCGGCTGGACTGTCTACTGCTACAGTGCAGGCGGGTATGGGTCATTAGGTCGACAGTCATTAGGTTGACCACTATTGGTCGACATGCATTATGTCGACATGGTCATTAGGTCGACATGGAAAAGGGTCGACACAAGTTTTTACTTTTTTGGAGTTTTCTTCGTAAAGTGATGGGGAACCCCAATTAGTGCACAGTGTCTCCTCACATGGCTCACTTCGCTCGCCATGCTTCGGGCAAGGCAGGTTACCGTTCCCAATCGTAATCCACGTGGATTGTAAAGTATGAAGAAGTAAAAAAAAATATATATTTAAAAAAAAAACTCATGTTGACCTTGTTCCATGTCGACCTAATGACCGTGTCGACCAATAGTGGTCGACCTAATGACCGTAAGCCTTGTAGGCAGTGCTGAGATTGATGCTGTGGATTTTTTGCTGATATAGGGGGTCATTCCGAGTTGATCGCTAGCTACCGTTCGCAGAGCAGCGATCAGGCTAACAATCGGCATTTCTGCGCATGCGTATGCACCGCAATGCGCACGCGCGATGTACGGCTACAGAGACCTTTGTGGTTTTGCACAGGTTCTAGCGAAGCTTTCAGTCGCACGGCACAACGCAGGAAGATTGACAGGAAAGGGGCGTTTCTGGGTGTCAACCGACCGTTATTAGGGAGTGCTTAGAAAAACGCAGGCGTGTCGGGAAAAACGCAGGCGTGGCTGGGCGAACGCTGGGCGGGTGTGTGACGTCAAAAGCCGTCCCTCCGTCGTTAGAATCAACGCACATGAAGATAAACTACAGGGCTGGTCGTGTTTTGCACAAAATGTGTTTGCAGGCGCTCTGCTGCACAGGCGTTTGCACGTCTGCAAAGCGAAAATACACTCTCCGGTGGGCGGCGGCATAGCGTTTGCACGGCTGCTAAAAACTGCTAGCGAGCGATCAACTCGGAGTGACCCCCATAGAACACTACAAAATCCCAATTTTCTGTATTTTCCATGCCCCAATCATGGCTCATCTCCTTTGCAGATTACGTTGAGATGAGATGAATTTCAGTCTTGTCTTAAATAGTTATCTACAAAACATGACTTTTACTAGTCAATAAAGCCTTTTCTTTTTTTGAAATCATCAGGAGGAGGGATGTCAACTCTACATGAACCCCCTGAAGAGCACTCCAGGTGGTAAAGGGGAGGCAGGGGGGGGGGGGGGGGGCTTCCTCTTGTACAATTGAGGGTTTATTAGACCTCTCCTGCAAATTTCACTAAAAATATTGCTCCCTTCCTGTCTATCCTCATTGCCTTTGCAGGGAGATTTATCAAACCTTCTAAATAGGATGAGTGGAGATGTTGCCCTTAGCAACTATTCACAGTCTAGCTCTCATTTCATACATTGTACAAGATAAAATTGTGATTGGTTGGTAACCAGTCTCGCCCTTGAACACAGCACCGCCTGCTGCCAGGGATGTTTCAATAAAGTGGTAATTACCCAGGATTCATCATTACACTTCCTGTTGAGTGGCACAAAGACCTGTCCTGCTCCCTGCTGGCCTAGGAAGACGAGGGACCCTTTGTTTTAAATGGATTTGGTGCAAAAATGACTTGTCCCACATTTCTCTAAATTCTAACATTATCTCGGGTTACTTTTCTTAGTGAGCCTTTTCTTGTAATGGCGGCAGACCCGAGTGGCTCACCCCTGGTATGAATGTCGCTATGGTGGTGGACCCCACTCTCCTGCTCTCCCTGCTGTAGTATAGATCAGATCCCACCCTGGTTAATGATTTGGGGAGAGCGGCACGCTTTTATTTGTATTTATTAACTGTATTTTACAAAGTTATTGTCCTCTGAAGCCATATCCATGATGGGAGAGTAAGAAGGTGCGCAGCCAGCCCTCATAGGAAATATGGGTATGGGTCGACTCAACTTAGGTCGACAGTCATTAGGTCGGCCATGGAAGGTCAACAGGGACAGTAGGCCGACATGGTCATTAGGTCGACAGGTCAAAGGGCGACATGGGTTTTGGGACTTTTTTGGTGTTGTTTTCTTTGTAGAGTCACCAGGAACCCCAATTGGTGCACCGTGTCCCCTCGCTTCGCTCACCATGCTTCCGGCAGGTTACTGTTCCCAATTGTAATGCAAAAGAGAAGAAAATCTTTCCCAGTATAAGCGCCACAATATAAAACAGAACATGTATAACATATATACGTCCCTTATAAATGTTGATTTATGTTCTTCCGTTTCTATCGTCAGCTGCTTCAATTGTAGTGATTTGATCTCAGCAGTTTATGTGGAGACAGAAAACGGATAAACATACAATGTGTAGTATCGTTTTATATAATCCTCCTTATCATTAATTATAAAACTTGCAGGCTGTGGCTCCTGCTGCCTCCATTCCCCTCCTCACATCATGTCACTGCCCCTGTCACAGGCATCCCTGTCCTCACTGACACATCACTCATCTCCTGATATACTCTGTGCTGCTGGGGACCCTGCTCCTCCCACTATATAACCCTCAGTCTGTGGCTTCCTGCTTCCTCCATTCCCCTCCTCACATCATGTCACTGCCCCTGCCACATGCATCCCTGTCCTCACTGACACATCACTCATCTCCTGATATACTCTGTGCTGCTGGGGATCCTGCTCCTCCCACTATATAACTCTGTCTGTGGCTTCCTGCTGCCTCCATTCCCCTCCTCACATCATGTCACTGCCCCTGTCACATGCAGCCCTGTCCTCACTGACACATCACTGATCTCCTGATATACTCTGTGCTGCTGGGGTACAATGCTCCTCCCACTATATAACCCTCAGCCTGTGACTTCCTGCTGCCTCCATTCCCCTCCTCACATCATGTCACTGCCCCTGTCACACGCAGCCCTGTCCTCACTGACACATCACTCATCTCCTGATATACTCTGTGCTGCTGGGGACCCTGCTCCTACCACCATATAACTGTCAGTCTGTGGCTTCCTGCTGCCTCCATTTCCTGCCTCATATCATGTCACTGCCCCTGTCACAAGTAGCCCTGTTTGAGCTGATGTTTCTTCGCTGAGATCCCGCAAAGCTCATCCTTCTTTTCTGATTGGTTCCCCAGCATCACACCTCACCACTAGCGCCATTCATTATGGTAAATTTACTAAGGTGGTAGTTTTCTAGAGCTGGTGATGTTGCTCTTGGCAACCAATCAGATTCTGCTTAACATTTATCTTGTTGCTTCTAGAAGATAATAGATAGAATCTGATTGGTTGCTATGGGCAACATCACCAGTTCTAAAAAAAACTCCTACCTTAGTAAATTTACCCCATTGATGGTCTTCCATTAATGATTTACTGCCTTCAATGTATTGAATGTGCCATCAGTCGAGACCATTGATGGGAAACTATGCTATGGACAATCCTATGTAGCACGCAAGTCATGTAATGCGGCACACTACCCCATGTAATGCGGCACACTTCCCCGTGTAATGCGGCACACTACCACCTGTAATGCAGCACACTAGCCCCTGTAATGCGGCACACTAGCCCCTGTAATGCGGCACACTAGCCCCAGTAATGCGGCACACTAGCCTCTGTAATGCGGCACACTAGCCCCTGTAATGCGGCACACTAGCCCCACTACCCCCTGTAATGCAGCACACACCACCTGTAATGCAGCACGCAAGTCCTGTAATGCGGCCCACTACCCCCTGTAATACGGCACACTACCCCCTGTAATGCGGCACACTACCCCCTGTAATGTAGCACACACGTCCTGTAATGCTGTGCGCACCACCTGTAATGCAGCATGCACCCCTTGCAATGCAGCACGCAAGTCCTATAATGCGGCACACTGCCCCCTGTAATACGGCACACTACCCCCTGTAATGTAGCATGCACGTCCTGTAATGGGGCACACTACCCCCTGTAATGTAGCACGCACGTCCTGTAATGCAGCATGCACCCCCTGCAATGCAGCACGCAAGTCCTATAATGCGGCACACTACCCCCTGTAATACGGCACACTATACCCACTACCCCCTGTAATGCAGCACGCAAGTCCTGTAATGCGGCACACTACCCCCTGTAATGCAGCAAACTACCCCCTGAAATGTAGCATGCACGTCCTGTAATGCGGCACACTACCCCCTGTAATGTGGCACACTACCCCCTGTAATGCAGCACGCAAGTCCTGTAATGGGGCACACTAACCCCTGTAATGCAGCATGCAAGTCCTGTAATGTGCCACACTACGCCCTGTAATTCAGCACGCAAGTCCTGTAATGCGGCACCCTACCCCCTGTAATGCGGCACACTAACCCCTGTAATGCAGCACGCAAGTCCTGTAATGCGGCACACTACCCCCTGCGATGCAGCACGCAAGTCCTGTAATGCGGAACACTACCCCCTGTAATGCGGCACACTACCCCCTGTAATGCGGCACACTACCCCCTGTAATGCGGCACACTACCCCCTGTAATACGGCACACTACCCCCTGTAATACGGCACACTACCCCATGTAATGCGGCACACTACCCCCTGCGATGCAGCACGCAAGTCCTGTAATGCGGCACACTACCCCCTGTAATACGGCACACTACCCTTGTAATGCGGCACACTACCCCATGTAATGGGGCACGCAAGTTCTGTAATGCTGCACACTACCCCCTGTAATGCAGCACGCAAGTCCTGTAATGCAGCACACTACCCCCTGTAATACGGCACACTACCCTTGTAATGCGGCACACTACCCCATGTAATGGGGCACGCAAGTTCTGTAATGCTGCACACTACCCCCTGTAATGCGGCACACAAGTCCTGTAATGCGGCACACTACCCCCTGTAATGTGGCACACAAGTCCTGTAATGTGGCACACTTCCCCCTGTAATGCAGCATGCAAGTTCTGTAATGCGGCACACTACCCCCTGTAATGTGGCACGCAAGTCCTGTAATGCGGCACACTACCCCCTGTAATGTGGCACGCAAGTCCTGTAATGCGGCACACTACCCTCTGTAATGCGGCAAACTACCCCCTGTAATGCGGCATGCAAGTCCTGTAGTGCGGCACACTACCTCCCTGTAATGGGACACACTACCCCCCTGTAATGGGACACACTACCCCCCTGTAATGGTACACACTACCCCCTGTAATGGGACACACTACCCCCCTGTAATGGGACACACTATCCCCCTGTAATGGGGCACACTACCCCCCTGTAATGGGGCACACTACCCCTCTGTAATGGGGCACACTACCCCTCTGTAATGGGGCACACTACCCCTCTGTAATGGGGCACACTACCCCCCTGTAATGCGGCACACTACCCCCTGTAATGCGGCACACTACCCCCTGTAATGCAGCAAACTACCCCGTGAAATGTAGCATGCACGTCCTGTAATGCGGCACACTACCCCCTGTAATGCAGCACGCAAGTCCTGTAATGGGGCACACTACCCCCTATAATGCAGCATGCAAGTCCTGTAATGCGGCACCCTACCCCCTGTAATGCGGCACACTAACCCCTGTAATGCAGCACGCAAGTCCTGTAATGCGGCACACTACCCCCTGCGATGCAGCACGCAAGTCCTGTAATACGGCACACTACCCCATGTAATGCGGCACACTACCCCCTGCGATGCAGCACGCAAGTCCTGTAATGCGGCACACTACCCCCTGTAATACGGCACACTACCCCTTGTAATGCGGTACACTACCCCATGTAATGGGGAACGCAAGTCCTGTAATGCGGTACACTACCCCCTGTAATACGGCACACTACCCCATGTAATGGGGCACGCAAGTCCTGTAATACGGCACACTACCCCCTGTAATGTGGCACGCAAGTCCTGTAATGCGGCACACTACCCCCTGTAATTTTTGGCACGCAAGTCCTGTAATGCGGCACACTTCCCCCTGTAATGCAGCATGCAAGTTCTGTAATGCGGCACACTACCCCCTGTAATGTGGCACGCAAGTCCTGTAATGCGGCACACTACCCCCTGTAATGTGGCACGCAAGTCCTGTAATGCGGTACACTACCCCCTGTAATGGGGCACGCAAGTCCTGTAATGCGGCACACTACCCTCTGTAATGCGGCAAACTACCCCCTGTAATGCGGCATGCAAGTCCTGTAATGGGGCACACTACCCCCTGTAATGGGGCACACTACCCCC
This sequence comes from Pseudophryne corroboree, assembly GCF_028390025.1. NCBI lineage: Eukaryota > Metazoa > Chordata > Amphibia > Anura > Myobatrachidae > Pseudophryne > Pseudophryne corroboree. The sequence continues at coordinate 39,945,808 of NC_086445.1, read as the reverse complement.
TGTAATGTAGCATGCACGTCCTGTAATGGGGCACACTACCCCCTGTAATGTAGCACGCACGTCCTGTAATGCAGCATGCACCCCCTGCAATGCAGCACGCAAGTCCTATAATGCGGCACACTACCCCCTGTAATACGGCACACTATACCCACTACACCCTGTAATGCAGCACGCAAGTCCTGTAATGCGGCACACTACCCCCTGTAATGCAGCAAACTACCCCCTGAAATGTAGCATGCACGTCCTGTAATGCGGCACACTACCCCCTGTAATGTGGCACACTACCCCCTGTAATGCAGCACGCAAGTCCTGTAATGGGGCACACTACCCCCTGTAATGCAGCACGCAAGTCCTGTAATGCGGCACACTACCCCCTGCGATGCAGCACGCAAGACCTGTAATGCGGCACACTACCCCCTGTAATGCGGCACACTACCCCCTGTAATACGGCACACTACCCCCTGTAATACGGCACACTACCCCATGTAATGCGGCACACTACCCCCTGCAATGCAGCACGCAAGTCCTGTAATGCGGCACACTACCCCCTGTAATACGGCACACTACCCTTGTAATGCGGCACACTACCCCATGTAATGGGGCACGCAAGTTCTGTAATGCTGCATACTACCCCCTGTAATGCAGCACGCAAGTCCTGTAATGCAGCACACTACCCCCTGTAATGCGGCACGCAAGTCCTGTAATGCGGCACACTACCCCCTGTAATGTGGCACACAAGTCCTGTAATGCGGCACACTCCCCCCTGTAATGCAGCATGCAAGTTCTGTAATGCGGCACACAAGTCCTGTAATGCGGCACACTACCCCCTGTAATGTGGCACGCAAGTCCTGTAATGCGGCACACTACCCCCTGTAATGGGGCACGCAAGTCCTGTAATGCGGCACACTACCCTCTGTAATGCGGCATGCAAGTCCTGTAGTGCGGCACACTACCTCCCTGTAATGGGACACACTACCCCCCTGTAATGTGACACACTACCCCCCTGTAATGGGACACACTACCCCCCTGTAATGGGACACACTACCCCCTGTAATGGGACACACTACCCCCCTGTAATGGGGCACACTACCCCCCTGTAATGGGGCACACTACCCCCCTGTAATGGGGCACACTACCCCCCTGTAATGCGGCACACTACCCCCCGTAATGCGGCACACTACCCCCTGCAATGCAGCACGCAAGTCCTGTAATGCGGCACACTACCCCCTGTAATACGGCACACTACCCTTGTAATGCGGCACACTACCCCATGTAATGGGGCACGCAAGTTCTGTAATGCTGCATACTACCCCCTGTAATGCAGCACGCAAGTCCTGTAATGCAGCACACTACCCCCTGTAATGCGGCACGCAAGTCCTGTAATGCGGCACACTACCCCCTGTAATGTGGCACACAAGTCCTGTAATGCGGCACACTCCCCCCTGTAATGCAGCATGCAAGTTCTGTAATGCGGCACACAAGTCCTGTAATGCGGCACACTACCCCCTGTAATGTGGCACGCAAGTCCTGTAATGCGGCACACTACCCCCTGTAATGGGGCACGCAAGTCCTGTAATGCGGCACACTACCCTCTGTAATACGGCATGCAAGTCCTGTAGTGCGGCACACTACCTCCCTGTAATGGGACACACTACCCCCCTGTAATGTGACACACTACCCCCCTGTAATGGGACACACTACCCCCCTGTAATGGGACACACTACCCCCTGTAATGGGACACACTACCCCCCTGTAATGGGGCACACTACCCCCCTGTAATGGGGCACACTACCCCCCTGTAATGGGGCACACTACCCCCCTGTAATGCGGCACACTACCCCCCGTAATGCGGCACACTACCCCTTGTAATGCAGCAAACTACCCCCTGAAATGTAGCATGCACGTCCTGTAATGCGGCACACTACCCCCTGTAATGCAGCACGCAAGTCCTGTAATGGGGCACACTACCCCCTATAATGCAGCATGCAAGTCCTGTAATGTGCCACACTACACCCTGTAATGCAGCACGCAAGTCCTGTAATGCGGCACCCTACCCCCTGTAATGCGGCACACTAACCCCTGTAATGCAGCACGCAAGTCCTGTAATGCGGCACACTACCCCCTGCGATGCAGCACGCAAGTCCTGTAATACGGCACACTACCCCATGTAATGCGGCACACTACCCCCTGCGATGCAGCACGCAAGTCCTGTAATGCGGCACACTACCCCCTGTAATACGGCACACTACCCCTTGTAATGCGGTACACTACCCCATGTAATGGGGCACGCAAGTCCTGTAATGCGGCACACTACCCCCTGTAATACGGCACACTACCCCATGTAATGGGGCACGCAAGTCCTGTAATACGGCACACTACCCCCTGTAATGTGGCACGCAAGTCCTGTAATGCGGCACACTACCCCCTGTAATGGGGCACGCAAGTCCTGTAATGCGGCACACTACCCTCTGTAATGCGGCATGCAAGTCCTGTAGTGCGGCACACTACCTCCCTGTAATGGGGCACATTACCTCCCTGTAATGGGGCACACTACCTCCCTGTAATGGGGCACACTACCTCCCTGTAATGGGGCACACTACCTCCCTGTAATGGGGCACACTACCCCCCTGTAATGGGGCACACTACCCCTCTGTAATGGGGCACACTACCCCCCTGTAATGCGGCACACTACCCCCTGTAATGCGGCACACTACCCCCTGTAATGCAGCAAACTACCCCCTGAAATGTAGCATGCACGTCCTGTAATGCAGCACGCAAGTCCTGTAATGGGGCACACTACACCCTGTAATGCAGCACGCAAGTCCTGTAATGCGGCACCCTACCCCCTGTAATGCGGCACACTAACCCCTGTAATGCAGCACGCAAGTCCTGTAATGCGGCACACTACCCCCTGCGATGCAGCACGCAAGTCCTGTAATACGGCACACTACCCCATGTAATGCGGCACACTACCCCCTGCGATGCAGCACGCAAGTCCTGTAATGCGGCACACTACCCCCTGTAATACGGCACACTACCCCTTGTAATGGGGCACGCAAGTCCTGTAATGCGGCACACTACCCCCTGTAATACGGCACACTACCCCATGTAATGCAGCAAACTACCCCCTGAAATGTAGCATGCACGTCCTGTAATGCGGCACACTACCCCCTGTAATGCAGCACGCAAGTCCTGTAATGGGGCACACTACCCCCTATAATGCAGCATGCAAGTCCTGTAATGTGCCACACTACACCCTGTAATGCAGCACGCACCCCCTGTAATGCGGCACCCTACCCCCTGTAATGCGGCACACTAACCCCTGTAATGCAGCACGCAAGTCCTGTAATGCGGCACACTACCCCCTGCGATGCAGCACGCAAGTCCTGTAATACGGCACACTACCCCATGTAATGCGGCACACTACCCCCTGCGATGCAGCACGCAAGTCCTGTAATGCGGCACACTACCCCCTGTAATACGGCACACTACCCCTTGTAATGCGGTACACTACCCCATGTAATGGGGAACGCAAGTCCTGTAATGCGGCACACTACCCCCTGTAATACGGCACACTACCCCATGTAATGGGGCACGCAAGTCCTGTAATACGGCACACTACCCCCTGTAATTTTTGGCACGCAAGTCCTGTAATGCGGCACACTTCCCCCTGTAATGCAGCATGCAAGTTCTGTAATGCGGCACACTACCCCCTGTAATGTGGCACGCAAGTCCTGTAATGCGGCACACTACCCCCTGTAATGTGGCACGCAAGTCCTGTAATGCGGCACACTACCCCCTGTAATGGGGCACGCAAGTCCTGTAATGCGGCACACTACCCTCTGTAATGCGGCAAACTACCCCCTGTAATGCGGCATGCAAGTCCTGTAATGGGGCACACTACCCCCTGTAATGGGGCACACTACCCCCTGTAATGTAGCTTGCACGTCCTGTAATGGGGCACACTACCCCCTGTAATGTAGCACGCACGTCCTGTAATGCAGCATGCACCCCCTGCAATGCAGCACGCAAGTCCTATAATGCGGCACACTACCCCCTGTAATACGGCACACTATACCCACTACACCCTGTAATGCAGCACGCAAGTCCTGTAATGCGGCACACTACCCCCTGTAATGCAGCAAACTACCCCCTGAAATGTAGCATGCACGTCCTGTAATGCGGCACACTACCCCCTGTAATGTGGCACACTACCCCCTGTAATGCAGCACGCAAGTCCTGTAATGGGGCACACTACCCCCTGTAATGCAGCACGCAAGTCCTGTAATGCGGCACACTACCCCCTGCGATGCAGCACGCAAGTCCTGTAATGCGGCACACTACCCCCTGTAATGCGGCACACTACCCCCTGTAATACGGCACACTACCCCCTGTAATACGGCACACTACCCCATGTAATGCGGCACACTACCCCCTGCGATGCAGCACGCAAGTCCTGTAATGCGGCACACTACCCCCTGTAATACGGCACACTACCCTTGTAATGCGGCACACTACCCCATGTAAGGGGGCATGCAAGTTCTGTAATGCTGCATACTACCCCCTGTAATGCAGCACGCAAGTCCTGTAATGCAGCACACTACCCCCTGTAATGCGGCACGCAAGTCCTGTAATGCGGCACACTCCCCCCTGTAATGCAGCATGCAAGTTCTGTAATGCGGCACACAAGTCCTGTAATGCGGCACACTACCCCCTGTAATGTGGCACGCAAGTCCTGTAATGCGGCACACTACCCCCTGTAATGGGGCACGCAAGTCCTGTAATGCGGCACACTACCCTCTGTAATGCGGCAAACTACCCCCTGTAATGCGGCATGCAAGTCCTGTAGTGCGGCACACTACCTCCCTGTAATGGGACACACTACCCCCCTGTAATGTGACACACTACCCCCCTGTAATGGGACACACTACCCCCCTGTAATGGGACACACTACCCCCTGTAATGGGACACACTACCCCCCTGTAATGGGGCACACTACCCCCCTGTAATGGGGCACACTACCCCCCTGTAATGGGGCACACTACCCCCCTGTAATGCGGCACACTACCCCCTGTAATGCGGCACACTACCCCTTGTAATGCAGCAAACTACCCCCTGAAATGTAGCATGCACGTCCTGTAATGCGGCACACTACCCCCTGTAATGCAGCACGCAAGTCCTGTAATGGGGCACACTACCCCCTATAATGCAGCATGCAAGTCCTGTAATGTGCCACACTACACCCTGTAATGCAGCACGCAAGTCCTGTAATGCGGCACCCTACCCCCTGTAATGCGGCACACTAACCCCTGTAATGCAGCACGCAAGTCCTGTAATGCGGCACACTACCCCCTGCGATGCAGCACGCAAGTCCTGTAATACGGCACACTACCCCATGTAATGCGGCACACTACCCCCTGCGATGCAGCACGCAAGTCCTGTAATGCGGCACACTACCCCCTGTAATACGGCACACTACCCCTTGTAATGCGGTACACTACCCCATGTAATGGGGCACGCAAGTCCTGTAATGCGGCATACTACCCCCTGTAATACGGCACACTACCCCATGTAATGGGGCACGCAAGTCCTGTAATACGGCACACTACCCCCTGTAATGTGGCACGCAAGTCCTGTAATGCGGCACACTACCCCCTGTAATGGGGCACGCAAGTCCTGTAATGCGGCACACTACCCTCTGTAATGCGGCAAACTACCCCCTGTAATGCGGCATGCAAGTCCTGTAGTGCGGCACACTACCTCCCTGTAATGGGGCACACTACCTCCCTGTAATGGGGCACACTACCCCCCTGTAATGGGGCACACTACCCCTCTGTAATGGGGCACACTACCCCCCTGTAATGCGGCACACTACCCCCTGTAATGCAGCAAACTACCCCCTGAAATGTAGCATGTACGTCCTGTAATGCGGCACACTACCCCCTGTAATGCAGCACGCAAGTCCTGTAATGGGGCACACTACCCCCTATAATGCAGCATGCAAGTCCTGTAATGTGCCACACTACACCCTGTAATGCAGCACGCAAGTCCTGTAATGCGGCACCCTACCCCCTGTAATGCGGCACACTAACCCCTGTAATGCAGCACGCAAGTCCTGTAATGCGGCACACTACCCCCTGCGATGCAGCACGCAAGTCCTGTAATACGGCACACTACCCCATGTAATGCGGCACACTACCCCCTGCGATGCAGCACGCAAGTCCTGTAATGCGGCACACTACCCCCTGTAATACGGCACACTACCCCTTGTAATGCGGTACACTACCCCATGTAATGGGGCACACAAGTCCTGTAATGCGGCACACTACCCCCTGTAATACGGCACACTACCCCATGTAATGGGGCACGCAAGTCCTGTAATACGGCACACTACCCCCTGTAATGTGGCACGCAAGTCCTGTAATGCGGCACACTACCCCCTGTAATTTTTGGCACGCAAGTCCTGTAATGCGGCACACTTCCCCCTGTAATGCAGCATGCAAGTTCTGTAATGCGGCACACTACCCCCTGTAATGTGGCACGCAAGTCCTGTAATGCGGCACACTACCCCCTGTAATGTGGCACGCAAGTCCTGTAATGCGGCACACTACCCCCTGTAATGGGGCACGCAAGTCCTGTAATGCGGCACACTACCCTCTGTAATGCGGCAAACTACCCCCTGTAATGCGGCATGCAAGTCCTGTAATGGGGCACACTACCCCCTGTAATGGGGCACACTACCCCCCTGTTACTCGGCACACTATCCCTGTAACTCGGCACACTATCCCTGTAACTCGGCACACTATCCCTGTAACTCGGCACACTACCCCCTGTAATTTTTGGCACGCAAGTCCTGTAATGCGGCACACTTCCCCCTGTAATGCAGCATGCAAGTTCTGTAATGCGGCACACTACCCCCTGTAATGTGGCACGCAAGTCCTGTAATGCGGCACACTACCCCCTGTAATGTGGCACGCAAGTCCTGTAATGCGGCACACTACCCCCTGTAATGGGGCACGCAAGTCCTGTAATGCGGCACACTACCCTCTGTAATGTGGCAAACTACCCCCTGTAATGCGGCATGCAAGTCCTGTAATGGGGCACACTACCCCCTGTAATGGGGCACACTACCCCCCTGTAACTCGGCACACTATCCCTGTAACTCGGCACACTATCCCTGTAACTCGGCACACTATCCCTGTAACTCGGCACACTATCCCTGTAACTCGGCACACTACCCCCCTGTAATGGTGCACACTACCCCCTGTAACGCAGCACAGATCTCCAATCACACACTTTCTTGTGGAGAAATCACCTATAAATCATCGCACATCCTTGGTCACCCAGCCTTCATGTACCCATCAGTGTGCAGGAGCGCAGCGGCCATTTTCTTGTAGCACTTATTACCCCCAGTGTTTCCTCTATGGGGAGTGAAGTCATCACTGTGCTGTGCCCACCTGGCCCAGCCTTAAGGTGGGTACACACTGGAAGATATATGTGCCGATCAATTGATCGGCAGATATATCTGTGGACGGATCGGGCAGTGTGTTGAGCATACACACTGCCCGATCCGTCGGGGACTGACGTCATGAACTGGGCGGGCGTGTACACATGCCTGCCCAGTTCAGCTGTCAATCACCGCCGGCCGCCGCAGCATGTGTACGGGCAGTTGGCCGACCGCCCGTACACACACACAGTTACGTGCCAATATATCGGTAGATATATTGTCCGTCGGCTGTGCTGCGCGGCCGACGCGATACGTCTGTGAACGACGGAGTTCATAGACGTATCTGCCGTACACACTGGCCGACGGACCCGCGATATATCGACCGTTCAAGAGAACGGCCGATATATCGACCAGTGTGTACGGGCCTTTAGGGTGATTGCTAGACTCTCCAGGGAGCTCACTCCTATTTCAGAGAGAGGTCGGCTAGTACATAATGAGGTCACAAGGGACCAGCAAAGAGGCGCTGCAGAAGTGTAGTCCAATAATGGGAATGGTCAATGGCGGCTTTCTATCACGATGGGGGGGTTGAAGGTCACAGTGATGACCCCGTGTCCTCTCATCTCTCTCCTGGCTGCCTCTTCCTTGAGGGGGCAGCTTATATGTCCGCATGTGGCAGACTGTCCTCCCCATGCCCTGACAGGACGACCAACAACATATCCTGTGCCATACTATATATAGGGGCATATGTATTAACCCTGGAGAAGTGATAAAGCTGTGATAAGAAGTGCACGGTGATAACGCACCAGCCAATCATTACAGGTTTGAAAAATGACAGGCGCTGATTGGCTGGCGCGTTATAACCTTCCACTTATAACTGCTTTATCACTTCTCCAGGCTTAATACATCTGCCCCAAGTGACATTCATTCTCTGTGCACAGCTGCTGTAGCACTGCTTGGGGAATATCGTGTCTGTTCTACAGCACCAACGTCTTTCCCCTGAGTGGGTGAGCTGACGCCCCATTGCTGGTATGTTTGGGTGGGTGTCCCTGGAATGGATTTTGCAGTAAAGCTCTGGAATGGGTTTTGCTTAAAGCTCTTCACACATTAAAGCTGACTCCCCACCATCGGATGGGTCATGTCGGTCCAATGTGTTATAATTCTCCGGAATCTGTGCCCAGTAAGGTCAGATCTGCCCTAGTAAATGGGCGCTAGACCTGGCAGGTCTGGAAATGTGCTTGTCTTTGTATACTGTATATGTATCTGTTGCTATAGGGCATACTTGATTGCTATCCCAGAATGTTTGGGAGATGCCCAAATGTTGGGGAAATCTCCTGCAGTCCTGGTAGGGTAGACCAGCATTGCGGACACCTTGTGTGTCATTGTGCCCCAACCCCTGCTGACGCAAATCTCGCCAATGCACAGTGAGAGTCAGGGCCACGATGATGCAAATCACAATTCCCGCCTTGGATCCTTCGGAGGAACGTATATAAACTTTTGGTATAGGGTATACGTATATTTTTGTATGTATAAACACAGCAGCAGAGGGCACAGGAGCAACAGTGCCCAGACATGGGAGAGGGCCTGACTTGGTCCGGAAACCTGTTCTTGGCACGCGTCATACTCTCTCGAGAGCGGAATGTGGGCCTGTGAGGCGAGCGTGATTCTGCACCTTTCCAGCTATAGATTTCCATAGCTTAGAACTCCCCCACTTTAGGTGGGACAGTCCTGCTTTCAGGATTCTGTTCTATCTTCCACTGAGCGCAAAGGTTGGCTGGTGGGGCCAGTTCACTGCACAAAGCACGTGTTTAGGGGAGGGGAACGAGCCCATTTAGATGGAAGTGCTGAATATGCGTCTGTGAGGCGTGGCCATACTGCAGTCTAGTGCGCACATGCGATTCCCTAACCTAAATAGTGGGGCAGTGCGACACTGACTTGATCTGTACACAATAACCTGCAGCAAGGAGCCGGTTACTAAGCTCTTTTCTGCATGATTGCATCACCGGCTGACATTGTGTATGCTGAGAGCTTCTGGCGCCCATAAGACCAGTCGCTTAATCTGCTCTTATATACATTACGTTGTAGTAAGAGCCTCCATTCATCCCGCAGACTCCCCAATATACAGTCTTCACAGAAACACCTCATTAGGACAGCGAATATCTTTGTTTTGTTTTGTTTTTCTCCTTCTGCACTTAGAACGAACCCGAGCGGCATCCAGCCCCGGGGAAGACGCACTCTCCGCTTACTGCGAAATCTAGGAAAGCTTTAAACATTTCCTCGGTAAACAGAGGCCATTGTCGGAGCACTTATGATATTTAACCAGTGTCAAGGTTATTTCTGTTAAAAGAGTCATTACTATGCTGTCATTGCAGGAACCTCCGCCAAGGGTGTTATTCCACCCTACAAAAGACATATTTTATATATATAATCTATAGATTCAAGTCGGTGACACAGTCCCAGTCTCTGAAAATTAGGAACCTGACAGTGTTATGTGAAATTGGAGGTCTTTCTGGGTGCCGGTTGTTAAAATCTGCAGCTATGACATGGAAACTTCGTTCTCCAGACATCAAAATGACCTCAATTCTCTCCTCTTTTGTCAAAGCCATCTTCAGTTACCTGCAACAAAAATAGTGTTGTAACTTTTGAACCATAACTACTATTTAAAAGCTGTTTGCAGCAATAAACTTTTCAGCATATTCTGATGTTGTTCGACATGTTACACGACACCCTTTCCATTTGAAAAAAATGCCTTAAAATCAAGATGGACAATTTCAAGATGGCGCCCATGTTCGGTACAGACCCTAGAAGATAGCCCACCTCACCCAGACCTTACTGGAGTATTCAGTTTTCCCATCTCCTCCACAGTTTTTGAAACCAAATGGTGTACTGCGACACTTGAATCACCCTGTGTGTATGTATGTATGTATGTATGTATGTATGTATGTATATATACATGTATTTTTTTTTTTTATTATTTTTTTTTTTACTTTATGCAAGAAAAGAAATTGAAAAAAATAATAATAATCAGACTTTATTGTTATATTCCTGTGTATATCCGCAGGGGCAGTCTAAGAAGGAAGGGGGGGGGGGGGGCACATCTCTCATTGGCACATGTCCCTGGCATGCTCCCGCACCAAGGGCATGCTTGCACTAGTAGTCCACTTGTAAAAGAAATCTTGCCGGCCAGAACCATCCACATATTGTTTGGAGACTTTTCCTGGTGCATTTCCAGCGACTTGGAACGCCGCAAGTGATTACATCTGACGACCCGCATGTGTAACATCAGAAAAAGATTGGGACGGCGACTTGTGGCCGGGCGTGTCTAATTGTAGCTGGGAAATCACCTACAGTACGTATCACATTCCCTCCAAAGTGTCCTTGGATGATACGTCAGACTGCTGGAAATATAAAGCCAATGTAAAAAGTTGTTTTTTTCTCCAACTAAGAGCGAGGGGAAATTATTTAGCGATCTGTTCTATTTAGCTTTATCGTTGCTCCCCCCCCCCCCTTTATAAACCCGCCGCTCTCGTCTGAAGTGCCGTTTATAGCATGACAGCGTGAAAGGGCAGCTTCATCTGTGCTTTGTGTCTCCAGACATGTTGCTAAGAGACTAGTAATAACCCATATTAACGCCAGGGACAGCCGCCCATTACTACACATTCTTCAGGGTAACAGAAAGAGTCTGCCTGCACAGGTTTCCAGCAAATGCATCATTAATTACCGTCCCTGCGTTCTAGATCAGTACAAGTAATTGCTGATGTGTGCACGTGGCCTGGCTGGCACATGGTTAAAGGAAAGAAATCTGCATGTGGGACCGGTGTGCGGGTCCAGGTTATGTAATTGGTGATGGGGCCCATTGTACAGTAACAGTAATGATACATCTGGTTACCGACACCCTCCATGTCTCCATACAACTGTTTTGAGGGTATAGGTCATTGGGTCGACCTCTATTGGTCGACATGGAAAAAGGTCAACATGAGGTTTTTTTTAGCTTTTTTTTGGTGTCGTTTTCTTCGTAAAGTGACGGGGAACCCCCATTAGTGCACCATGACGCTTCGCTCGCCATGCTTCGGGCAAGGTGCCTCGCTCCGCTGCGCTCGGCACAGGTTACCATTCCCAATTGTAGTCCACGTGGATCGTAAAGTATGAAAAAGTTAAAAAAAAAAGTTTTTAAAAAACTCTGTTGACCTTTTGCCATGTCGAGCTAATGCATGTCGACCAATAGTGGTTGACCTAATGACTGTCAACCTAAGTCTTGTCGACCTAATGACCGCAAGCCCTGTTTTGATGTACTGTGCTATCTTCTATTCTTGGATGCCAAAAGGGTGTTACTCTATTTAAAAAAAAAAAAAAAAGTTGTTCACCACATGCTGCCATATTGCTCTGAAACAATGCCTCGTTTCTATCTATTTTGATCGATCAGTTGCCCTTTTAAGGCTTGTTCTGTTGTTTTCTTTAGTGTGTACATAGAAAGCAACAATGGCCCACATTCCGAGTTGATCGCTCGCTAGCTAATTTTTGCAGCCATGCAAACGCATAGTCGCCGCCCACGGGGGAGTGTATTTTACCTTTGCAAGTGTGCGATCGCTTGTGCAGCCGAGCGGTACGAAAATTTTTTGCAGTTTCTGAGTAGGTCTGAACTTACTCAGCCGCTGCGATCACTTCAGCCTGTCCGGTCCCGGAATTGACGTCAGGAACCCTCCCTGCAAACGCCTGGACACGCCTGCGTTTTCCCAGACACTCCCAGAAAACGGTCCGTTGACACCCACAAACGCCCTCTTCCTGTCAATCTCCTTGCGATCGGCTGTGCGAATGGATTCGTTGCTAGAAGCAGGGGAGTGCTGGATTTTGTTTACATTCTAGTCAGCGGCTATATAGGGTAGGGCGGTTTTGTCCTGCAAACAACTTTGGAAACAGTGGAAATGGCTATCTTGTGGACTAAATAGATTTTCACGAGTCCATCAAATCACTAGGAACCAGTCGCATCACTGAGGCATGGGCACATAGCGGTTAAACATAGGTTTCCCACTACATGCACAGTTAAATGTAACACTCTTAATGATCTTAATGAAAGCCAGGCGTTCCCCAACCTCCGAGTCCTTCTGTCTTGAGACATCTGGATGTGTAATAAACGTTCTATGGGTAGAGGTTACGTCCCAGGTGCGCAGTGAAATCGCGTTACGAGAAACATCGCCGTGTTCCCAAATTTCCCGACAGGCAACCTGTGTCTTACTGTAGGAGAATGGAGGACATTCCTTACTGGCAAAGGCCGTTTCTGTACAGTAACTGATATGGGGCCTGAGAGGAGAATCGGAGCTACTGACACTAGAACCTTCCTACCAGTTCTAGGCCGGACGGTACTGACGCGAAAATGCCGTCAAATCTCTGATTTCACCCAGGTGCTCTATCCTCCAGTCCAACAACCCAGGAGCAAATTAGCTTCTGATATATTACCCCTAGTCTGTGTGTGGTGCAGAATTTAGATCGTAAGCTCCAGTGGTTTAAAAACAGACGTGAGTGACTAAAACATTCTCTATAAACCAATGTGATTATAGGAACATAGAATTTTACGGCCGATAAGAACTACTTTGCCCATCTAGTCTGCCCTAACCACATGTACACATACACCATACTTGCCTACCCTCCCTGAATGGCCGTGAGGCTCCCAAAAATTGGATGCCCCTCCCCCAGGAAAGGTCTGCAAGTCTCCCGCAGCGCCGCAGCTCCCCCGCACCCACTCGGCTGCCCACTTGCAGAGCACAAGTGGGCAGTTCAAGGGGACCCGATGACGCGATTCCTGTTGAATTGTATCATTGTAGCCCCGCCCCCCGCTGTTCAGTGCCCGTAATATCAGTAATGTGTAGCGGGGGCTTGGCCACGGTGATGCGACCGCTTGCTCTATGCCCCCTGTGTAGCCTCAGCTACATAGGCACGCCCCCGCCACGCCTTTTGCCATAACCCCCAGCCCCTGCTGGGCCGAGCAGGCTGCCCTTTCCCAGAGGGGGCAGCCAGAAAGTTGGCAACCCTGACTTACGCACTAGGGTTACTTTTGTGGCGAGAGCAAATTAGCCTAACCGTATATTTGGGTGTAGTATGGTATGCTGGCAGCCGGGATCCTGACCGCCGGCATACCGGCAGCTGGACGAGCGCAAATGAGCCTCTTGCTCACTGCACTCGCCACGATGCGGGCACGGTGGCGCGCTAGGCGCGCCATGCTATTTATTCTCTCTCCAGGGGGGTCGTGGACCCCCAAGAGGGAGAATAGTTGTCGGTATGCCGGGTGTCGGGATTACTGAGCGCCGGGATCCCAACAGCCGGCATACTGAATACCACCAGTAAATTTTTGGATTGTGTGAGGAAACCGGAGTAACTGGAGGAAACCTACGCAAGTACGGGGAGAATATACAAACTCCACACAGTTAGGGCCATGGTGGGCATCGAACCCATGACCATAGTGCTCTGAGGCAGGAATGCTAACCATTACCCATATCCATATGTTGGAAATATGTAGCTGAGGCCCCTAGATATAATCATGTGGGGATAATGCAGGCTTTCTATTGACACTTATTGCAGAGATCTAAAATCTGTCACTGCTGCAATTCATAATGCAAAAGTCTATACTGTCTGCCAGCGGCTGGTCTTCAGAGCATCTGGGCATACATGACCCGGCTTGCCAGGACACACATGCACGGTTTGACAGGACACACATGCACAGTGACACCGGACTTCTATAATGTGTAAATAAAATGACTAAATAATTCCATGCAATTCCTGTCAGAGCACAGATTACTATATTTACATGGTGTGGTTCATTGTGCTGCTGAATGTGGCCTAATTCCTTGAGGGGCTCAGTGCGGACCACATAAACACTTACCTACTTTGCTGCCCCCTCCTCCGGGAGGAGGCAGTGTTGTAGGTGCATGGGGGCGTGGCCAGCAGCAGGATTAGCTGTCCGGGGGCGTGGCCAACAGGGAAGTGGACAGTCGGGGGCGTGGCATCAGGGTCACATCATCGTGGCACCGCCCCCGATGTGCAGTGCCAAAAAAAAAGGCGCTGTATAGCGGGGGGCGGAGCTACGATGGCGCGATTTAGCGCTAATCACGTCATCGGACCCCCTCGGACCACCCACTTGTTTTCTCCTGAGGGCGGCCGAGGAAGGTCGTGGAGGGGCTGCAGGGAAAGCGGGAGGCTTGCCCACCTTTCCGGTCAGCCGATTTTCGGGAGCCTCCCGGCCATTCCGAGAGGGTAGGCAAGTATGCATAAGCAGGCTCTGGGAGGATAGGGAGATTTGGGAACTGGAGATGTACTAAGCAGTGAAAAGAGTGGAGAAGTTGCCCATGGCAACCAATCAGCATTGAAGTAACAGTTACAATTTGCATACTATAACATTGTACAGAACAGCTGATTGGTTGCCATGGGCAACTTCTCCACTGGCTCACTTCTCCACTCGTTTTTCAATTCAATAATTTGTATTGATTTTTAAGAGGTTATACAGAACTTAACATTTGTAAACATAAAGTATACATCATTCACCAAAAATCTCTGTCTGTGCAGGGATTCATTGTAATGCATGACATATGTAAAGCCCCATATACACACTAGACGAGAAAGTGAAAGTTCTCTCTCAGAATGGCCGATCTAAGGGGGTCATTGCGAGTTGATCGCTCGCTAGCTATTTTTTTGCAGCGCTGCGATCAGATAGTCACCGCCTATAGGGGAGTGTATTTTCGCTTTGCAAGTGTGCGATCGCATGTGTAGCCGAGCAGTATAAAAAAGTTTTGTGCAGTTTCTGAGTTGCCCAGGACTTACTCAGCCGCTGCGATCACTTCAGCCTGTCAGATCCCAGAATTGACGTCAGACACCCGCCCTGCAAACGCTTGGACACGCCTGCGTTTTTCCTACCACTCCCTGAAAACGGCCAGTTGACACCCACAAACGCCCTCTTCCTGTCAATCCCCTTGCGATCGGCTGTGTGAATGGATTCTTCATTAAATGCATCGCTCAGCACCGATCTGCTTTGTACCCGTACGACGCGCCTGCGGTGCATATGCATGCGCAGTTTTGCTGAGTTTTGACCTGATCGCAGCGCTGCAAAAAATAGCTAGCGAGCGATCAACTCGGAATGACCCTCTAGGAGGGATCTTTCACAGTCTCGTCCAGTGTGTACACTCAATGTCGTTAACGATGCGTGCTCCCGCGCTAACGACCCCCTCCCTTGTCTGAACATGTACTGACGAGGGAGGTCGTCGTTAATGACAGCCGTCGTCACTCCCTTCCCTGCCGGCATCGGCAAGTGTGTATGCACTTGCCAATGCCGGCACCCCGCCGGGTCCATGGCGCCGTTGCCGCCAATATCGAATCGCCTAATGTGTTGTGGTATTAAGAAAGGCAGAATAGAAATAGAGAGGAAAGAAGACTCTATTTTGGGGGCACTCTTTAGAAATACAAGACAGGGCTATTGTAGTCCAAATTGTCATAAAACGTAACCTTTATTTCTACAATAAAAATTATAACAATGTGACGAACATAAAGAATTATACATAGACCTAATTGCTATAGTAATACTGCAACACAACTAATCATATGTGTTGACTAACCAAAACAATATTGTTTGTCATGTGTGTCAATTTCCAAACAATATAGTTTGTTAATTGTTAATCAATCAATACCCACTGTGGGTATGCCACTACCATTAAACTCGTTGTGAACTTCACACATGTGGCTACACCCCAAAAAAAAAAAATTCGCTGTGTCGACATTCTTGTCTTAACTCATGACGGATAGACAGCAGAAGTAACCATATATGAGTTGCTAATTTTTCCTCTTATTTTTCCTGCGATTCTTTGCATGCTGGTCAATAATAATTTTACAGAGTGGTTATCTGCAATGGTCAATATTAATTCTTAATTTTTGACAAACTGGGACTAGGTGTTTTCCTCTCTTATAATGATTATCATTGTCTAGCAATAGGAATATCGTGATTATGATATTGAAGGGGCAAAACTTGTCACCTAATGCTGACTGCTGATTTGTATTGTTTATGTATGCTGAGACGATAATTCTCTGAAAACATTTTCTTAACATTTTCAGGTATTAAGGGAGATAAATTAAAAAAAATTTTTTTTTGGGGTGTAGCCACATGTGTGAAGTTCACAACGAGTTTAATGGTAGTGGCATACCCACAGTGGGTATTGATTGATTGACAATTAACAAACTATATTGTTTGGAAATTGACACACATGACAAACAATATTGTTTTGGTTAGTCAACACATATGATTAGTTGTGTTGCAGTATTACTATAGCAATTAGGTCTATGTATAATTCTTTATGTTCGTCACATTGTTATAATTTTTATTGTAGAAATAAAGGTTACGTTTTATGACAATTTGGACTACAATAGCCCTGTCTTGTATTTCTAAAGAGTGCCCCCAAAATAGTCTTCTTTCCTCTCTATTTCTATTTTGACTTTCTGACTCTGGGGAGCAACACCAACCTTTGCCTGTGACAGATTTTCACAGCAATTATAGGTATCTGGTTCATAGACCCCTTTTTACATACTTTTAACCATAATTTTTGGTGACTAGGGGTTCTTTTCTTGTCACGGATCTTCTCAACTGTCTATCTTCTGTATTAAGAAAGGCACAACACAGCACATATCCAATAACAATAAATACACAGTAATAAAGAGCAAAGCACAATCTCCTATATAATAGCCCAGATCTGTGACTTTGTGATTCATTTGCGAACGCTGGGCGGAGTCACAACAGTGGGCGGAGTTAGTCAAATGAGTCACAGATCTGGCCAAATCTACAGGAGACTAGGAGCAGGAGCAGATAGTATGGGCATGGCACAGGCAGGGGTGCATACCTCCCAGCTTTCTGCAGGAGCTTTCTTCAGACAGAAGGAGGGACACACACTCGGCGAAAAGGGGGCGTGGCTTCACGGGAGGGCCCCCGTTTTCGTCGGTGAGGGGGCATGCCCAGCGCTCTGTGAGCTGCTGGCATGCCCCCAGGGGCTGATTATGAGTCCGGGGGGGCCAGGGCACTTGAGACAGGGGTGCCCTATCTCATTGCTGTGTCTGCTGTGGGTTGGGGGCGTGGCCTAATCGCGGCCCGCGAGGCCACTCCCCCTTACACAAATTTCATTTTTATTTTTTATTTTTTTTAAATGGGATTTTGGCCCCTCAGCTAGGGGTAAATCCAGAGGAGGTGGTCGCTCCCACCTACACACCCGCACAGGCAGAAGAAAGCAGGGAGACTACTGCCTCCCTGCAACACCACAGACCTGCCAACACACAGCAGCGTGTGCTGACAGTAGCAAAATGCTGCCGTTGTTGCTGGAAGGACGGGGGGGGGACGGGGGCTTCTGAGCTGGGACAGAGCTACTCGAGCCGGGGGGCCCCCTAAAACTGTGGGGCCAACGGTACGTACCCCCTGCCCCCCCCCCCCTTAATCCGGCTCTGCTGCTGGAACCCCCCCTTAATCCATACCCCCTGATGCCCCCTCTCCCTCTGTCTCCACTATTCACCGCTGCTCTGCTAAGCAGAACAGCGAGTACAGGAGCTTTCCAACTGACCCCCCCGTTACCGCGGGACACTGCGACCCGCCGGTGGGACCGCGGGACAGACCCCAAAAAATGGGACTGTCCCGCGAAAATCGGGACATTTGGGAGGTATGGGGGTGTGTGAGGGGGTATGCCGTACAGATAGACGGGCACCGGCTCACTGTGTGCTTGACCCCCCCCCCCCCTCTCTGGCGCGGAGGAGCGTCACTTTCTGGCACACTCCACGCTTCTTAGCTGCAGTTTTGAGGGGCACCTGCCGCTGTGCAGGTTCCGTACTGCCTCTGTTATCTCCAGCCCCGGCAACCCCACCGCTAGCTGCAGCGCTGCCACCCACAGTGAGGTGCGCCAAGCTCCTTCACACACTTTAGCCGGCGGGTAACGCTGCAGAAGTCCGAGCTGCTTGCAGGCTCCGACACCCTCCTCCCTCCAGCCGCAGCATCTCCTGGGGACTAACCAGTCACTCCCAGTCTCCCCTTACCACAGTGCCCGGCAGCTGCGCGAGGTCTGCGGTGTGTGACTGAGGAGGGGGGGAGGGATGCGGACGGGCAGAGGAAGCAGGACTCCAGCCTAAGAGAGTCAGCCATGCCAAGTCTCCACCAGCAGCAGATCCCAACAGGTTGGAGTGGAACAGCAGCAGCCAGCAGCAGTGACTCCGGTAAGACACATCTGTCTGTCACCACTGTTTTGTCCCTAATACCAATCTCTCCCGTGCC
The DNA here is from genome assembly GCF_028390025.1 of Pseudophryne corroboree. Lineage (NCBI taxonomy): Eukaryota > Metazoa > Chordata > Amphibia > Anura > Myobatrachidae > Pseudophryne > Pseudophryne corroboree. The sequence goes on along the minus strand of NC_086445.1, from coordinate 39,927,086 downwards.
CTGTGTTCTGTCATGTCCCTGTCACCCCTTGGCCTTGCCCTGCCACCCTTATCCTGGCCCTTTCACCCTTATCCTGGCCCTGTCACCCTTATCCTGGCCCTTTCACCCTTATCCTGGCCCTGTCACCCTTATGCTGGCCCTGTTACCCGTATGCTGGCCCTGTTACCCCTATCCTGGCCCTGTTACCCCTGTGCTTGCCCTGTCAACCCTATACTGGCCCTGTCACCCCTGTCCTGTTCCTGCCACCCTACCCTGGTCTGTCACCCCTATCCTGTCCCTGTCATTTCTGTCCTGGCCCCGTCGCCCCTGTCCTGGCCCCGTCACCCCTTTTCTGACCCTGTCACCCCTGTCCTGGCCCCGTCAACCCTGTTCTGACCCTGTAACCCCTGTCCTGGCCCTGTTACTGCATACCCTCCAACTACCTTTTTGGCAGGTACAGTACCCGAAGTGCCTCCAGAACTCTGCCCAATGCACCACACCTCCGCACCTTCCCCTCCACCCCTCCCACACACGCTGTGCCTCCAGACCCCCTACACCACCCGCGGCTCCCACTCCTCCACCCCTTCACCACCCACAGCACCTCCAGGCCCCCTCCACCATCCACCCCCTTTATATGTCTCCCCCCACACCTGCCCCCCTCCACCGCAGCATCTGCAGACACCCTCCTCCATCCGCGGTCCCCCCCTCCCCCACCAATGGCACCACCGCACCTGCCCCTCCACCACCAGCAGCACCTTCGGACCTCCTTCCCTATGTGCCGCACCACCCGTACCTGCCCCTCCCCTACCCATGGCGCCTGCGGACCCCTACCCCACCCCCCGGCACTCCCGCCCCTTCCCATCCCACAGCACCTGCGGAACCCTTCACCCATCCACAACATCCCCACACCTGCCCCTCTCCCACCCATGGCACCCATGCCCCTCCCCCACCTGCAGTACCTCCGGACCCCTCCCCAATCTGCATCCCCCACTCCTCTGCCCCTCCCCCACCTGCAGCACCTCCCGACTCTTCCCCATCCGGGCCCCACCCCCACTTCTGCCCCCCCTCCACCTGCAGCATCTACAGACACCATCCGCAGTCCCCCCGCACCCGCTACATTCTGTACATCGTGCCCTGCAGGTGCTGTTTACGCCGTCGCAAGGGGCTGCGCCTCCTTCACCATCTCCTCTCCTTCTCTCTCCTCTCCCTCTCTCAATCAATCTATCTATCTATCCCTCTCTCCTCATTCGCTCCTCTCCTTCTCTCCCTCTGTCCCTCTCTTCTTCATCTCCATCTCTCCTCTCCTTCTCTCCTCTCCCTCTATCATCTCCTCTCCCTCTCTCTTCCTTCTCTCCTCTCCTTCTCTCCCTCTTTCCCTGTCTCTTCTTCTCCTCCTTCTCTCCCTCTCCTCTCCCTCCCTCTGTCCTCTCCCTGTCTTCTCTATCTCTCTCCCTTTCTGTTCTCCCTCTCCCTCTCTCCTTCTCTCCCTCTCTTCTTCCCTCCCTCTCTACTCCTCTCCCTCCCTCCCTCTCTTCTCCTCTCCCTCCCTCTGTCCTCTCCCTCTCTTCTCCTCTCCCTCCCTCTGTCCTCTCCCTCTCTTCTCCTCTCCCTCCCTGTCCTCTCCCTCTCTTCTCCTCTCCCTCCCTGTCCTCTCCCTCTCTTCTCCTCTCCCTCCATCTGTCCTCTCCCTCTCTTCTCCTCTCCCTCCCTCTCTGCTTTTCTCCACTCCTTCTCTCCTCTCCCTCTCTCCTTCTCTTCTCTCCCTCCCTCTCTCTTTCTCTCCAATCCCTCTCTCCCTCTCTTCTTCTCTCCTCTCCCTCTCTCCTTATCTCCTCTCCTTCCTTCTTTCCCTCCTTCTCTCCTTCCTTCTCTCCCTCCTTACTTCTCTCCCTCTCTCCTTCTCTCTCCTCCTCTCCTCTCTCCCTCTCTCTCCTCCTCTCCCTCTATTTCTCTCTCCCCTCCCTCTCTCCTCTCCCTCTATCCCTCTCTCCTCTCCCTCTATCCCTCTCTCTTCTCCCTCTGTCCCTCTCTTCTTCATCTCCATCTCTCCTCTCCTTCTCTCCTTCTCTCTCCTCTCCCTCTCTCAATCTATCCCTCTCTCCTCCTTCGCTCCTCTCCTTCTCTCCCTCTGTCCCTCTCTTCTTCATCTCCATCTCTCCTCTCCTTCTCTCCTCTCCTTCTCTCCTCTCCCTCTATCCCTCTCTCATCTCCTCTCCCTCTCTCTTCCTTCTCTCCTCTCCTTCTCTCCCTCTCCCTGTCTCTTCTTCTCCTCCTTCTCTCCCACTCAATCGAACCCTCTCTCCTCCTTCTCTCCCTCTGTCCCTCTCTTCTTCTTCTTCTTCTCCTTCTCTCCTCTCCTTCTCTCCCTCTCCAGCAGTTCCTTCGGCGTTATTCAAATGAGTTGTTGGTGTGGGAGTAATGTCTTACTAATTTCTTATGATTGTTCAGAGCCCAAGTGCTGAGAGCCAGCAGACTTCCTACAGTAATTGGAGCAGCTTATTTATGTGTTGTCCGTTCAGATATCTGTTTCATACGTGGTTGTAGCCAGGTGACGGATACTCTTAACCCTTCCCTTACTGGAATACACGAAGGCCGTAACTCATCGCTGAGTACACTTACTGTAACTACTGATACACAGGCTGCACCCAGGTGACACCCACCGAGGGGTGACACCAAAGTGCCGGCTCCTCCTCAGTGACAGGGAGCCTGGTGCTGCACGGTGACATTATGAAGCTGTGCAGTCCGACAAGTCTCCGGGGTTGCTGGACATGCCCCCGGAGTTATGAAAATGGGGGTTAGGCCACGCCCCATCCCACTAAGCTACTCCCCCTTTTCAGCGACAGACGGGTTTTCACCGCACCGGGTGTCATACACCCCTGCTTCTACCTATCATTTTATAGACTGTTCTTGGTGAATGCTGGCTCGAAGTTGGTTGCTATGGGCAACGGCTCACTGGTCCACTCTTTTCACTGCTTGATATACCGCACAGTACCAATAACAGGCTGTAGCGGGGAGAGGCTTAACCCCTCCAGGGACTGTCGCTCAATATGACGCCTCTTACAACTTGTCATGCTAAATTCAGGACAGTGGCCCAGAAGCCCCTGGGCTAAATCTACTAAGTAGCGTTTTTTTAAAGCTGCCATGTCTTGTTATTGAAATGGGCAATAACTTGATGGTTTTTGCAGGGTGCTCCCAGAATCCACAGAGGCTTAGAGCAAGCACAGTGTAGAGAACATGTCCTGTGGCCCTGGTACATAATCCGCCTGACACCTCCGCTTCCTCACCCTGTGGCCTGTAAGACAGTGATGTATAGGCCCGACACGGCTCTTGGCAGCGGCTATGACGTATGGAGCTGGAAATAAGCACACACATATGAATGTGTATATATAAGTCTCAGTACAAGTGTCTGTCTCCATAGTGATTTACCTTTAATGCTGTGTTATTTGGTTAATGCGTGCTGTGTTGTTTGGTGATCCTCCATAGAGACTCTAGAAGACGGGGGAAGTGTGATTGGTGCAGGGAGAGCAGTCAGAGGCGTAAATCAGCCGCGAAGATTGGTACCGTACTCCGCAAGCAGCTGCGCTTTCACCATAAAATAATCTACATTATTGCACCTGGATTCCCCCCCCCCCCCCTTATCTCCTGAGGGGAGGCCCAAGCGGGAGCTCTGTGAGGGCATGGTGTCGGCTGCCCTCTTTTATTCTTCTTTATAAGGCGCAGTAACCCATATGATAGGACAAGTGGCTGCGTCGCCTTGTTATTACCTGGCCCACCCCTGAATCTGAAAGTCTCACTTGATTTCCTACATAAATATTTTCTTTTTTTATAGTTTTTACAGCATTTCGCAGGATTTTGTTTTATTGGTTCCTTGGCACGAGAGATTCCACACGTACTTTTGAATGCAATTTGCAAGCGTCTTAAAATGTACTATTTATACAAAGATCTCCCGCTATTAAGAGTCTTTTTGTTCACCCCCCATAACCGTAAAGCTGAGGGGTCCCTCCGGTGTCTGGGATTACAGAGATTTATGGTGGTCTCTCTCGCACTGTACGTCTGATTCCCCAACACAAGAGGCCTTAAGCAAATGTCCAGTTAAAACAATGTAATTTTCTTTTGCTGGATAAAATAAGATTATTCTCATCTCTTCAATGTCTAGGTCAGAAATTGCCGTTCGATAATTGCCTAGCTGGTATGGTTCACATCACCCGATTGTTCCGATTTTCCCGCGACAGACAAGATCTGAAGGATGTGAAAGGGGCAGGGTTTTCACCAATGATGATGCAATCTCTGTACCGCACCGCCCGCCACCCCCACCCCCCTTGCTGCGGCATGCCTCCCGGAACTCCCACCTTGCCGACCAGTCCGGTATGGGGCAGCCTAACCATTGGCTACTATGGCTTGCTTATGTCTTGGGGGAGCAGTGAACCGTCATGGATCCCACCCAGTAGGCTGGCTTAAATATTGACCCTGATTTGCAATTTATGGAATCGCATAACAGACTTCAGGGAATCCTCACTCCTCAGCCCCATTTTCATCATTTTAACTCATTCATTGCTGAGGATGAGTGGGACTTATCCTTAACACTCTTGAGGTATATGCTGAGCACTACTGCCACTGAGATTATATCAAGCAAACTGCATGGCTTTTTGATTTGGTAACTAAAGTGACATGTTGTACAGATTATTTAGCATTCCTTTTGATATTTACGGTGCTTGTGCCACTAGTGCAAGGCCAGGATGCTCGCCTACCAGACTTTCTCCGTTTTGGGACTCTCTACAATTTTTGGTGATTCACCTTCCACAGAGCAGTCTTTTTTTTTTATTGTTCAATACATTCTCCCCCACAACAGTACAGAAAAATGTAGACTTGTTCTCTGTGGAATCCTTGTTAAAACATCCTTTCTGTAATCTGACATAATGTTTCCAGAAAGTATTTATCACCAGGAGAAAATGTAATCTGATGGTATCGCTGGGAGGAGGTCATCCAGGGAATAATGTTTTTGTGTGGCTGCCTCCGTCCTGCAGTGTTTAATGGCTTTTAGTGATGTATACTTGGGCCTAATTCAGATCTGACCGCTGTTGTGCGAAATCGCGCAGTGTCTGATTATCGATTGACTGCGCATGGGTACAGATCGTAATGCGTAGACGCAAGGCCAAACTGAGAAAAAATCCTGCATTATTTTTGATCGCTAGGCGTACGCAAGGTGATTGGGGTCGATTCAATTCACCGACAGTTGAATAGCGCCGGGAATTAGCTCCCAGCGCTATTCAATTCAGCTCAAGTTAAGTCGGCGAATGCCCGTTCTCCCGGACTTAACAGGTTGATTTGTCGGGAGAACAGACATTCTCCGACTTAACTCCCCGCCGCGATGCTGATTTCCGACAGAATCAGCCTCGCGCCGGCCGCGCGCCAGCACTTTTGTCGGGTTTCCTCTCTCATCCCCCGGGAGTGAGAGAAGAATTCCCGACAATTAGTGTCACTTGGTGCTGTATTGAATTAGCTCCCGGCACTATTCAACTGTCGGTGAATTGAATTGACCCCATTGACAGTAAGCGTGCGTTTGTTGGGAGTGTCAGGAAAAACGCAGGCGTTCCCAAGCGTTTTCAGGGCGGGTGTGTGACGTCGGCTCCGGCCCGATCAGCCTGTGTGTATCGCGCTGTAGGAGCAAGTCCTGGGCTGCGCACAGACTGGAAAAATTATTCGATGGTGAGCGAGTTGCGAACGGATTTGCAGCTGGACGCTGTTTGGCAAAGTTTTCGCACGGCATACTCATGTATTCGCACACTTGAACGGGGCAGATTTTCACTCTCTATGGGTGACGACTATCTGGTCGCAGCCCGCAGAAACGCAGAGGAGCGATCTGGTCTGAATTAGGCCATTAGTCTGTACAGTATCTCCCACAATGCATGCTTTAAAGGGCCGCTAATCCCCCTCCCCCCAGATGTGATCCACTAAGGTAGAATACGCTGTTCAGTGTTACCCTGACATTACTGCAGAGCATGTGTGCCATCCCGTAATGTCCACTAGAGTCCTGGAGTATAGGGAGACCTCCCAGATTCCTGGAAAGGTAGGATAACATTTCGGATTCCCACTGTCCCTTCTGAACTGCTTTCACACGCGGCTCTCATAATTAAATCGATTGTTCTCCAGAATTCTGTGCACAGTGTTCTAGAGCACCAATTGTAAATATTCCAGATAAACAGGATGATTCTACTAAGAGTAAGTATTATCCCCCCTCCTCTCCTTTTTCGGTGCTGGAAGTCCCTTCCATATGTTTAAGGTGGTGGCCTAATGGCATCTGATATAGGCCATGAAGCTGAGAGTGCAGCCACTTGAGCTTCTGTGACATCACTTGATATGGCAATGTGTATGACTTATCCTATCCAGACAGTGTGCTTCTGCACAGCAAAGTTGTTAGTCACACACTGCGAGATGGTGTACGTATATAGATACGTGTATATATACACGTGTAGTTCATGTATGTATGATACACAGCTTGTAATTTATATTCATGTCAAGTAATGGCCATGCACGCTCTTCAGATCAGGCTTACCTATGGCTATTCAGTTTTATTGCAACTATAAGTTCCAGCATACCCTGGCACTCGCCCTAATATGCTACACACTAGAATCCTGGAAGTCTTTAGTATTTGGGGGAGTTTAGCGAGTAGATTTAGAGGGCATATTAGCCATAGTTACCGTGTAAGCTATACGTGCGTGACGTAATACGCCATGCTCTCGTACGCCCAATGCCACTATTAAAGTTACCACGCTCCTGAGTAGTAGACAGTGTGCAGGGATTACAGGGAAATGATGATGAATGCGTCCTGGCTCCTTTAATAAGCAATTTTCCCATTAGGCTAATCGTATTAAGTGACTGGTACCTCCAGGCTGGGCCTGTTCTACTCATTTCATTACCGCAGATAACATTCCCGGTAACACAATTAATCGCATTGCTTCCTACATATCTTTTGCAAGAGTTATTTTTAACTTGTCCGATGATCTATTAATACGAGGAAAGATGGATTTGTCAGCGCTGCAATCGCCGCTGTGGGAATGGGGGGGGGGAGCGCGGCCAGTGTCCAAGTCTTTTTTTTCTGTTTCGACTCATTCCAAAAACATTTATCACGTTGTAATTCTGCGTGAGGCGTTTAGAAAACTGGGTCTGGAGTTTTGCTGCATTATAGCTAAAATATGTAACACAATAACGATTCTCCGCAGCTTTTGTAGCGTTGGTTTGTGCAATAGGCGTCTGCCGCGGAAGGCATATACAAATCATAAATCAGAACATCTGACTTTCTAATGTCCGTCATGATGGATGCAGCACCCGGCGCTCGCCCTGCTCGCCCCTGCCTAGATCCGCTCCTGCGAGGAACACCAGTACAGTGATCAGTGGTGCTGCCTCTATGCTGTGCTACAGAGCCCCTAGTGGTAGTGTTGTGTGATTACCTTAGACCTTTGAGTAGGGGTCGGGGCACCTTTTCCCTTTTAGGTTGTGAATTCAGTTGATATAATGAATTATTTCTAAATATTGTATCCCATACAGGGCTGGCGACAGGGGGGGGTCAAAGGGGACACCTGTATCGGGCCCCAAGATTTCTGCTGCCGGCCCTGATTCCATAGTGTATACAGTACACTGTCAGGATATAGTAAACGTTAGATCAGTGTTTCCCAACCTCGGTCCTCAAGGCACACTAACAGTCCTGGTTTTAGTGATATCCAGGTTTGAACACAGGTGACTTAATTAGTACCTCAGTTATTTTGATTTAACCATCTGTGCTGAAGCCTGGATATCACTAAAACCTGCACTGTTGGTGTGCCTTGAGGACCGTGGTTGGGAATGCCTGCGTTAGATGAACGCATTGTGGAACACACAATATTGTTGTTGTTTTTTTGCTTGATTTGGAGCAACACGGTTGACTAATATAAATAAATATAGAGCGAGATATACTGGGTCTAATTCAACTCAAGCTGAACATTGACCTTGTGTGCAATACGGGTCCTGCGCCGACGCATGCACTAGGGTGGTCATTCCGAGTTGATCGTAGATGTGCTAAATTTAGCACAGCTACGATCGTTAACTCAGACATGCGGGGGGACGCCCAGCACAGGGCTAGTCCACCCCGCATGTCAGTGTGGCCCCCCCCCCGCACAAATACCAAAACATTGCACAGTGGCGATGCCTTTGTATTTGAGGAGTAACTCCCGGCCAGCGCAGACGTCACGTAGCGGCCGCGGCCCGCCCCCCCCAACGGTCCGGCCACGCCTGCGTTGGCCGGACCGCTCCCCCTAAACGGCAGCTTAACACCGCCATTCAGCCCCCTCCCGCCTAGCAACCGCCTCTGTCTCAGAGGCGATCGCTAGGTAACAAAAGCTGCAGTGCGCCGGCGCAGGCGCAGTTCCGACCCGATCGCTGCGCTGCGACAAACTGCAGCAAGCGATCGGGTCGGAATGACCCCCTAGGTGTGTATGCAGCAGGAGCGTTCGCCCATAAACGATTTCAAACACTCCCGCCAAAGGTCAGATCTGGAGGTCGCATCTTATGAGTTGCTGTAGAATGAAAATGTCCGACCTCCTGAGATCTGCACAGTGTGTACCATGCTTAAGCCGCAAACATGAACGCAATGGCGCAAGGCCTCGAAAGTCGAGAAAAATGATGTACGAGTCGCGGTTTTGCAGAGAGAAGAAAAGGGCATATATTCAATTCTGATGTTCCTTTAAGGGTGAACTCTCTCGTTACCGTGTGCGACGGTGAATTGCAGAGTGTAGCATGAAACCCGTCTCATTTATCTTGCTGGGCCATGAGCTCATCCCTTTCCCTCATGTCCTTTGTTTATAGAAGCCAAATCTTCTCACAACGAGCTGGCGGTGGACGTCAGGGAGGTGTGGAGAGGATCTGTCTTATCTTGCGCTGTAATCTCATTACCCGCGGTGTAAATAGCTCAGTCAGGTGGATTAATGTGAGGTGCGTTCACGGGGACTCACAGTGCTCATTACACATCCATATCTTGTCTAGGAATGGCGCCTGCCGGAGCAGAGGACTATGGGAAATGTCCTGGAATTTGTGGGATTTTGCTAGCCTCTGGGTGAACATACTGTATATGGTAATGTCAGATCTCCCTGCCAGCTCTCACCGGGCACTTCTGTAAGATCTGGGATTATAGTAATGTGTGCGGGATTGTGTAAGAGAGTGTTTGGGCTGTTAGTGGTCCCTGTGATAACGTAACGTCTCACTAAATCCCCATAGCTAATTCTCCATACATATCCAGGCCGCACATAATAAAACCTACACGCATAACGTCATTGCCCAGTTGTACTTTTAATCACCTACAATTCCATGAATATCCAGTGCGAACCCAATATATACCTCTGCTTTAATAAAAGGGCCGGTAAACTCATTTTAAAGTTAAAGCGTCTCTCCTTTAAAAGATAATTCCATCTTTAAATCAGATCTGTAATAGGGCGAATATTTGTCCATGCAGGGCCGTAACCAGGGGGTGAGAGAGTATGGCCACCAGCCAGGGTGTGAGGACGAAAGGGCAGAACTATCACTCAGGGCCGTAACTAGGGGCATATGCGAGCGAAACCATCACTCAAGACCAGTGATTTTCAACCTTTTTTCTCTAATGTCCTAGTGGATGCTGGGGACTCCGTAAGGACCATGGGGAATAGACGGGCTCCGCAGGAGACTGGGCACTCTAAGAAAGATTTAGTACTACTGGTGTGCACTGACTCCTCCCTCTATGCCCCTCCTCCAGACCTCAGTTAGAATCTGTACCCGGAAGGAGCTGGGTGCATTTTAGTGAGCTCTCCTGAGCTTGCTAATAAGAAAGTATTTTAGTTAGGTTTTTTATTTTCAGAGTGCTTCTGCTGGCAACAGACTCTCTGCTACGTGGGACTGAGGGGAGAGAAGCAAACCTACTAACTGCGGCTAGGTTGCGCTTCTTAGGCTACTGGACACCATTAGCTCCAGAGGGATCGAACACAGGAACCTAACCTTGGTCGTCCATTCCCGGAGCCGCGCCGCCGTCCCCCTCGCAGAGCCAGAAGACAGAAGCCGGCGGGTTGAAGCAAGAAGACTTCAAAATCGGCGGCAGAAGACTCCTGTCTTCATATGAGGTAGCGCACAGCACTGCAGCTGTGCGCCATTGCGTCCACACTAACCCACACACTCCGGTCACTGTAGGGTGCAGGGCGCAGGGGGGGGCGCCCTGGGCAGCAATTGATTACCTCCTGGCAAAAGCAGCATATATACAGCTGGGCACTGTAATATGCATGAGCCCCCGCCATTAATTTTACACAAAATCGCGGGACAGAAGCCCGCCGCTGAGGGGGCGGGGCCTTCTTCCTCAGCACTCACCAGCGCCATTTTCTCTCCACAGCTCAGCTGAGAGGAAGCTCCCCAGGCTCTCCCCTGCAGACTCACGGTAGAAAGAGGGTAAAAAGAGAGGGGGGGCACATAAATTTAGCGCATTAATCATATATACAGCAGCTACAGGGTAAACACTAAGTTACTGTGTGATTCCTGGGTCATATAGTGCTGGGGTGTGTGCTAGCATACTCTCTCTCTGTCTCTCCAAAAGGCCTTGTGGGGGTCCTGTCCTCATATAGAGCATCCCCTGTGTGTGTGGTGTGTCGGTACGCGTGTGTCGACATGTTTGATGAGGAGGGCTATGTGGAGGCAGAGCAAGTGCAGATGAATGACGTGTCTCCGCCGACGGCGCCGACACCTGATTGGATGGATATGTGGAAGGTGTTAAATGATAATGTAAACTCCTTGCATAAAAGGTTGGATAAAGCTGATGCATTGGGACAGTCGGGGTCTCAGCCCATGCCTGATCCTACAACGCAGAGGCCGTCAGGGTCTCAGAAGCGCCCACTATCCGAAATTGTTGACACAGATATCGACACGGATTCTGACTCCAGTGTCGATGACGATGATGCAAAATTGCAGCCTAAAATGGCTAAAGCCATCCGCTACATGATTATAGCAATGAAGGATGTATTGCACATATCAGAGGTAAACCCTGTCCCTGACAAGAGGGTTTATATGTATGGGGAGAAAAAGCAAGAGGTGACTTTTCCCCCTTCACATGAGTTAAATGAGTTATGTGAAAAAGCGTGGGATTCCCCCGATAGGAAAGTGCTGATTTCCAAAAGGTTACTTATGGCGTACCCTTTCCCGCCAACGGACAGGTTACGCTGGGAATCCTCCCCTAGGGTAGATAAAGCTCTGACACGCTTATCTAAGAAGGTGGCCCTGCCGTCACAGGATACGGCCGCCCTAAAGGATCCTGCCGATAGGAAGCAGGAAAGTATCCTGAAGTCTGTTTATACACATTCAGGTACTCTACTGAGGCCGGCAATTGCGTCGGCCTGGATGTGTAGTGCTGTAGCAGCATGGACAGATAATCTGTCCGAGGAACTGGATACCTTAGACAAGGATACAATTTTACTGACCCTGGGGCATATAAAAGACGCTGTCCTATATATGAGGGATGCCCAGAGGGACATTTGCCTACTGGGCTCTAGAATAAATGCAATGTCAATTTCTGCCAGAAGGGTCCTGTGGACTCGGCAATGGACAGGTGATGCCGACTCCAAAAAGCACATGGAGGTTTTACCTTACAAGGGTGAGGAATTGTTTGGGGACGGTCTCTCGGACCTAGTTTCCACAGCTACGGCTGGGAAGTCAAATTTTTTGCCATATATTCCCTCACAGCCTAAGAAAGCACCGTATTACCAAATGCAGTCCTTTCGATCACAAAGAAGCAAGAAGGTCAGAGGTGCGTCCTTTTTTGCCAGAGGCAGGGGTAGAGGAAAGAAGCTGCACCATACAGCTAGTTCCCAGGAACAGAAGTCCTCCCCGGCTTCCACTAAATCCACCGCATGACGCTGGGGCTCCACAGGTGGAGCCAGGAGCAGTGGGGGCGCGTCTCCGAAATTTCAGCCACCAGTGGGTTCGCTCACAGGTGGATCCCTGGGCTATACAGATTGTGTCTCAGGGATACAAGCTGGAATTCGAAGTGATGCCCCCTCACCGTTACCTCAAATCGGCCCTGCCAGCTTCCCCCATAGAAAGGGAAGTAGTGGTAGCGGTAATTCACAAATTATATCTCCAGCAGGTGGTGGTAAAGGTTCCCCTCCTTCAACAGGGAAGGGGATACTATTCCACAATGTTTGTGGAACCGAAACCGGATGGTTCGGTCAAACCCATATTGAATTTAAAGTCCCTGAACATTTATCTGAAAAGATTCAAGTTCAAAATGGAATTGCTCAGAGCGGTCATTGCAAGCCTGGAAGAGGGGGATTTTATGGTGTCTCTGGACATCAAGGATGCTTACTTGCATGTCCCCATTTATCCACCTCATCAGGAGTACCTCAGATTTGTGGTACAGGACTGTCATTACCAATTCCAGATGTTGCCGTTTGGGCTCTCCACGGCACCGAGAATATTTACCAAGGTAATGGCGGAAATGATGGTGATCCTGAGAAAGCAAGGAGTCACAGTTATCCCATACTTGGACGATCTCCTCATAAAGTCGAGGTCCAGAGAGCAGTTGCTGATCAGCGTAGCACACTCTCAGGAAGTGTTGCAGCAGCATGGCTGGATTCTGAATATCCCAAAGTCGCAGCTGATTCCTACGACGCGTCTGCCCTTTCTGGGCATGATTCTGGACACAGACCAGAAGAAGGTGTTTCTCCCGGCGGAGAAGGCTCAGGAGCTCGTGACTCTAGTCAGAGACCTCTTAAAACCGAAACAGGTGTCGGTGCATCACTGCACGCGAGTCCTGGGAAAGATGGTGGCAGCGTACGAAGCCATTCCCTTCGGCAGGTTCCATGCGAGGATCTTTCAGTGGGATCTGTTGAACAAGTGGTCCGGAACGCATCTTCAGATGCATCGGCTGATCACCCTGTCCCCAAGGGCCAGGGTGTCTCTTCTGTGGTGGCTGCAGAGTGCTCACCTTCTCGAGGGCCGCAGGTTCGGCATACAGGACTGGGTCCTGGTGACCACGGATGCGAGCCTCCGAGGATGGGGGGCAGTCACTCAGGGAAGAAACTTCCAAGGGTTGTGGTCAAGTCAGGATGCTTGTCTGCACATAAATATCCTGGAACTAAGGGCCATATACAACGCCCTGAGTCAAGCGGAGCCTCTGCTTCGCAACCAACCGTTGCTGATTCAGTCAGACAACATCACCGCAGTGGCTCATGTAAACCGCCAGGGCGGCACAAGAAGCAGAGTGGCGATCGTGGAAGCCACCAGGATTCTTCGTTGGGCGGAGAATCACGTGCAAGCACTGTCAGCAGTGTTCATTCCGGGAGTGGACAACTGGGAAGCAGACTTCCTCAGCAGGCACGACCTCCACCCGGGAGAGTGGGGACTTCATCACGAAGTCTTCACTCAGATTACAAATCGATGGGAACTGCCACAGGTGGACATGATGGCGTCCCGTCTCAACAAAAAGCTACAAAGGTATTGCGCCTGGTCAAGAGACCCTCAGGCGATAGCTGTGGACGCACTAGTAACACCGTGGGTGTTCCAGTCGGTCTATGTGTTTCCTCCTCTTCCTCTCATACCCAAGGTGCTGAGAATCATAAGAAAAAGAGGAGTGAGAACAATACTCATTGTTCCGGATTGGCCAAGAAGGACTTGGTACCCGGAACTGCAAGAATTGCTCACAGAGGACCCATGGCCTCTGCCTCTCAGACAGGACCTGTTGCAACAGGGGCCCTGTCTGTTCCAAGACTTACCGCGGCTGCGTTTGACGGCATGGCGGTTGAACGCCGGATCCTAGCGGAAAAAGGCATTCCGGATGAAGTTATTCCTACGCTGATCAAGGCTAGGAAGGACGTGACAGCAAAACACTATCACCGTATATGGCGAAAATATGTGGCCTGGTGTGAGGCCAGGAAGGCCCCTACAGAGGAATTCCAGCTGGGCCGGTTCCTGCACTTCCTACAGTCTGGAGTGACTATGGGCTTGAAGTTGGGGTCCATAAAGGTCCAGATTTCGGCCCTATCCATTTTCTTTCAAAAGGAACTGGCTTCTCTTCCTGAAGTTCAGACGTTTGTAAAGGGAGTGCTGCATTTTCAACCCCCTTTTGTGCCACCAGTGGCACCTTGGGATCTTAACGTGGTGTTGAGTTTCCTGAAATCTCACTGGTTTGAGCCACTTAAGACCGTGGAGTTAAAATATCTCACGTGGAAAGTGGTCATGCTATTGGCCTTAGCTTCGGCTAGGCGTGTGTCGGAATTTGGCGGCTTTGTCATGTAAAAGCCCCTATCTGGTTTTCCATATGGACAGGGCAGAATTACGGACTCGTCCGCAATTTCTGCCGAAGGTGGTGTCATCTTTTCATTTGAACCAACCTATTGTGTTGCCTGCGGCTACTCGTGACTTGGAGGATTCCAAGTTGCTTGATGTAGTCAGGGCTTTGAAGATCTATGTAGCCAGAACGGCTGGAGTCAGGAAGACTTACTCGCTGTTTATCCTGTATGCATCCAACAAGCTGGGTGCTCCTGCTTCAAAGCAAACCATTGCTCGCTGGATCTGTAGCACGATTCAGCAGGCTCATTCTGCGGCTGGATTGCTGCATCCAAAATCAGTGAAAGCCCATTCCACAAGGAAAGTGGGCTCTTCTTGGGCGGCTGCCCGAGGGGTCTCGGCATTACAGCTTTGCCGAGCAGCTACTTGGTCGGGTTCAAACACATCTGCTAAGTTCTACAAGTTTGATACCCTGGCTGAGGAGGACCTTGTGTTTGCCCATTCGGTGCTGCAGAGTCATCTGCACTCTCCCGCCCGTTAGGAGCTTTGGTATAATCCCCATGGTCCTTACGGAGTCCCCAGCATCCACTAGGACGTTAGAGAAAATAAGATTTTACTTACCGGTAAATCTATTTCTCGTAGTCCGTAGTGGATGCTGGGCGCCCGTCCCAAGTGCGGACTTCTTCTGCAATAATTGTATATAGTTATTGCTTAAATAAGGGTTATGTTATGGTTGCATCAGGGTTATCTGATGTTCTGTTGTTGTTCATACTGTTAACTGGGTAAGTTTATCACGAGTTATACGGTGTGATTGGTGTGGCTGGTGAGTCTTACCCTGGATTCCAAAATCCTTTCCTTGTAATGTCAGCTCTTCCGGGCACAGTTTCCTTAACTGAGGTCTGGAGGAGGGGCATAGAGGGAGGAGCCAGTGCACACCAGTAGTACTAAATCTTTCTTAGAGTGCCCAGTCTCCTGCGGAGCCCGTCTATTCCCCATGGTCCTTACGGAGTCCCCAGCATCCACTGCGGACTACGAGAAGTAGATTTACCGGTGAGTAAAATCTTATTTTTACTTGCGGCACACTGAACAGCATTTTAAAATTGCCAAGGCACACCATCAGTTCCCCACAGAAAAAAGACAAAACACACACATTGGCCCTCATAGTAAAAAAAATAAATAAAAAAAAATCCACACATACATTGGCGTACACAGAAAAAACAATCGCATTGCTCCCCACATAAATCCTATTGCTCCACACATGAATTATTCACATTGTTCCCCCCATAAATCCATAAATTCTATTCTCCCACATAAAGCCTATTGAAATCCTATTGTTCCCCACAGGAGAAATAAAATAAAATATTATCAGCTGTCCTCCTCCCTGTCCCTCAGTGGCGGGGGTTGTCCATAGTGGAGTTCTGTGAATACTGAGCAGCAGGCGGTCGGGCAGGTGTGGATGTAGGTGGGCAAGGAAAGCTATGTATGCAGGCGGGTGGGCTGGCTGGGTGGTGAGAAGCGGCGGCCGTGACCTATGATATCACATCGTTTTCAAGGCATAGGTCATGGCCGCAGCACGACTGATCCTCTAAGAAGATCCTGGGCCAACAGTTCACTCTGAAGGTGCAGGAAGCTGCTCTGTCTCCGCGGCACACCTTGCAACTGGTCGCAGCACACTGGTTGAAAAAGCCTGCTAAAGACTGTAACTTGAGGCGTGTGTGAGCATGGCCACCAACCAGGCCGTGAGAATGAAAGGGCGGAACCATCACTCAGGGCCGTAACTAGGGGCGTATGCGAGCATGACCACCAGCCAGGGCGTGAGGAGGAAGGGGCAGAACCGTCACTCAGAGCCGTAACCAGGGGCGTGTGTGAGCATGCCACCAACCAAGATGGGAGGACGAAGGGGCAGAACCGTCACTCAGAGCCGTAACCAGGGGCGTGTGTGAGCATTCCACCAACCAAGGTGTGAGGACGAAGGGGTGGAACCGCCACTCGGGGCTATAACTATGGGAGTGTGCAGACATGCCACCAGCCAGGAAATGAGGATGAAGGGGCGGAGCCATCACTCAGAGCCGTAACCAGGGGTGTGCCGTCTCTGCCCCGGTGACGGTTGGGAACCTGTGTGAGTCCCGGCAGCAGTCTTGTGGTTCTGGATGTATACATTTCAGTGGGTGAAGAGCATCTGGCAGTGACTTTGCAGCGCAGTGTGTGGGTGAATTGCACATTGAATCGCAAATATGGACCCAGTAGCCGCACTGAGCTTCCTCTCCTCGTCTTCTAACTACAAATGTGTCTGCAGCATGGTTACAGCAAGTGGCTGCTGTTTGTTTCCAGAGAGCCAACACCTGCAGAGAAGGTGCAATAAATGCGCAACATGCAGGAGGATGAACCAGATAGTCCCAAGGCTGCGTGAACATTGTTGCACAAGAGGGCAGGCACTGCGGCATCTTCTAAAGCTCACTGGTAGCATCTTGAATAAATTTGATGGGGCTAGTCAGCAGGGCCATTTATCTGGGCCGTGCAATCACATGGGGCGCCCGCCAGCCCCTGACCCACACCGCGTGCAAGTGCACAACGCTAGGTGCAAGTGCCATTTGCGTCTGTGCACAGAGATCTGTCCGACTCTGAACCGGCTGAGATATGTTTAATAGAAGCCACTTTTTTAAAATGTCATTCAAATTTCAGAGGTCTCCCGATCTTGAAATAGCTGCTGAGGAAGAAGAGCGGGGGACTCCTTTATCATGCCTGCCTCTGAGCACTTCCGTGAGCCTGGATCAGTGCCAGGCTTGCATTCTCCTAGGTAACATAGAGAAAGAGAGCAGGTGCACCACACAACCAATGGAATTATAATAAATGTAATGATTATACATCATATCAAAGGTTTTGGGCATAAAATTGGTCAATATTATGAGCCTGCACACCAATCGTCAAGGTAAACCGCAATGATTGTATGATTCACCTGCTCTCTTATTAAGTCTCAGCTAGGTAGCACCTCCCATTATAAGTAGCTAGGGTGTGCAGTCAGACCCTTTTCCCCAAGATACTCTTAGGTAACTAATATACCTCCTCTTCCCCCCATACACACAGCAGGGTCATGCAGGGTTTGCTGTTTTGCACCTTTCTCTTACTTTAGACAGGGGCTAATACCCGTCTACCTGCTTTTGCTGTTCATTTTTATTTCTCACAAGATGTATGTATGATAATTATGGCGATATGTTGCCAAGTTACTATTTTGGCTTTGTGCGCCGCTGACATACTGCGCCATTGATGTTTTATCCTTCATACTAACGTTGCCTAGTAACGGTTGTCCAGCACAGTATTATGTTGCCTGGTAACTGTCAATCTGCATCGCAATATGTTGCCCGGCAACTGTTGTCTTCCACAGTAGTAGGTTGCCTGGCAACTGTTGTCTTCCGCAGTAGTAGGTTGCCTGGCAACTGTTGTCTTCCACAGTAGTCTGTTGCCAGGTAACTGTTGTCCTGCAGTATGAGTTGTCAGGAGATTGTAGTTCTCTATTATCAAGACTTTCCTGTTTACTCAGCGTTTCTTTAATATCTCTTTAGTGTCTCCATGCTCTCTGTATTTTATGAAAAGCTTTTTGTGTACTTCATTGTTTCTGTACTGTATTATGTTCATTCTATCTGTTAAGTGCCGAGGGGTATATTTACTAAAGCTTCTTAACATGAAAAGTGGTGATTCAGGGGGACATATACTGTACTAAGCAGTGATAAGAGCGGAGTAGTGAGCCAGTGGAGAAGATTCCCCATCAACCAATCAGCAGCTCTGTATCATTCCATAGGATGCAAATTATAGATGTTACTTCAGTGCTGATTGGCTGATGGAGCAACTTCTCCACTGGCTCACTTCTCCGCTCTTATCACTGCTTAGTAAATGTCAGTCTATAATTTCTCTGTTGCATCCTAGAAAATGATAGACAGAATCTGTAAATTTACCGCCATGAATTCCATAGGAGAAAGAGCGCTATATAAATAAAAATGGTTATTATTATTATTATTATGGGTTGTCAGGAGATTGTAGTGCTGTACTATGGGTTGTCAGGAGCGGGTTGCATTCAAGATGCCGGCGGTTGAAATCCCAGCACCAGAATTCCGACACACGTCCGGAATCCCGACAGCCGACATCCAGACCGTAAGTATGCTGGGGACTCCTGGGGTTAGGCTGTGGGGGACGGGAGGATTAGGGATAGGCTGTGGGGAGGAGGGGGGGGGGTTAGGGTTAAGTACCACTGGGGAGGTTAGAGTAAGGTTACGGGAAAGGGAGGGTTAGAGTTAGGCTGTGGGAAGGGAGAGTTAGGCTGCGGTAAGGGAGGGTTAAGCGGGTAGGGTGAGTATACTTACCCGACCCCTGTCGGCATTTTCATCATCGGCATCCCAAACGCCGGTCTCGCATATCACACCCATTAGGAGATTAGTGTGCTGCATTATGGTTTGTCAGGCAACGGCTGTGGTCTATGGTTTAAGTAAGTGCTGTATTATTTGGTGTGTCTAACCACTGTGCATACTGCGCTGCCACCGATGGCTGTCACAGTGCACTGTTCACCTTATTTTGTGCAATCTTTCGCAGTGGAATCTTTTGGAAAGAAACAGATGCCTTAAGTATAGGTTTCCCTGGCGTCTAATAGGAATCTGCTGGGCTCTGGAGATGTATGAGAGGTTAGGATCAGCCTGGACGTAAACCTGTAAAACGTGTTGTGTTATTACTGTACAGGCTTTAGAGGAAACGGAGATGAGACTGAGCGGGTTTCCACAGCCGTCCCCATGATGGAAGGGTTAACGTGCTGCAGATACCCGGCACCGTGCAGGAGGCAGCTACATGTGCTGTTGACACGTGCCGGGCCCACTCTGGCACATAGAGAGGTAGAGCATCACAAATAGAGTATATGACCATTTAAAGTAATGCACCATCTTCATGTGAAGGTCCCTCTGCAGGAGACCAACTACGGCTGTCCTTAGGGGATATCTGCCCAGTGTCATTCCAGAAAAATATGGTGTTGGTAGACCTCAGATTTTACTTTGCAGGTTCAGGGGGGCTACCATTGCGTGCTAAGACTGTAGCCCATCCCAACGGACGACAGTAACCCATGGAGCTTCATCAGGAACGCTGGTGGGAGGGTGTCATACCTGTGGGGCGTAGCCCATGTTGAATATCAAGGCCCTCTCATGAGTGCAGCTGAAGTGGACATGACCAGACTAACTAGTGGGGTGTGGATGCCCCTCCCTGGCAAGCTCAGGTGCCCGCCTCACCCTCCCACTGCCCCTGAGTGACACAGGCTGCTTTCTCATTCATTATGGGCAATACTGAGTAATAACAGTTAGAGGTACGACCGGTCATTATAAAACTAGAGTTGCAGTGTTCATTCTAGCACCCTGCACCTTTTAAAACACTGCCCAGCTCTGAGATGCAGACCAAACTGTGCTAGAAGCACCACAGCAGACAGTGACACCCCAGGCAGGAAAGGGGAACTGCACAGGTTTTGAAAGGTGCAGGGTGCTAGGATGACCCCTAGAATTGTACTCTACAGTTAGTATAGATAAACGTAGAACATTTCCTTGGATCCACATATAAAAACCTGGGAATGTAATTTCTCTATAGCCATTAATAGGTCACTGTGTGGTGATAGGACTAGCAGTGTGAGGGACAGGGTTAATTATATTTAAAGTGCTAATAGTTACTGTTATTGGCCAGTTTGGCTGGAACATTATAGATAAGAAATAAAGCCCCTCACATTGCCCTTTCCTTCTGCGGAGGGACTGTGTGATGAGACTGGGCTGGGGTGGAAAGGGTTAGTAAACCTAAGTTATGATTCTGTGTACACAGCCCTGTACTGCGGCCAGGTTCCAGTAACACAATCCGTGTGTGAAATGTCCTGATCGTGAGAGAGCGAGTGCCCTGAGAAACCGGTGACACGGTGGAGAGAAGCGCTTGGTTCCTGCGGCAGGACAGCGCATTGGGCACTGTACACTAGATGCTGTGTAAATGGAGACCAGTCTGGACACAGTACTGGACTAGATAAGTCCATCCTCGCTTTTAAAGAAATAGGGACCATTAAACTCATTGGGGACATACATAACATGCGGCGTTGATGAAAAGTCGATGTTATCCGTAGAAGCCACTCAGACATTCGCTTTCAGTTCTGTAACTGCACCTGGTAGAATGATTGGTCGATGTGGAAAACACTTTACTTTGTATTCAAAAATGTTGCCGGATACAGTAGTATGTTGCCTGGTAACGGTTGTCCTGCACAGTAGTGTGTTGCATGGTAACTGTTGCCCTGCACAGTAGTGTGTTGCCTGCTAACTGCTGTCCTGCACAGCAGCGTGTTGCCTGGTAACTGTTGTCCTGCACAGTAGTGTGTTGCCTGGTAACTGTTGTCCTGCACAGTAGTGTGTTGCCTGGTAATTGTTGTCCTGCACAGTAGTGTGTTGCCTGGTAACTGCTGTCCTGCACATTAGTATGTTGCCTGGTAACTGTTGTCCTGCACAGTAGAATGTTGCCTGGTAACAGTTGTCCTGCACAGTAGAGTGTTGCCTGGTAACGGTTGTCCTGCACAGTAGCGTGTTGCCTGGTAACGGTTGTCCTGCACAGTAGCGCGTTGCATGGTAATTGTTGTCCTGCACAGTAGTATGTTGCATGGTAATTGTTGTCCTGCACAGTAGTATGTTGCCTGGTAACTGTTGTCCTGCAGAGTAGTGTGTTGCCTGGTAACTGTTGTCCTGCACAGTAGATAGTGTGTTGCCTGGTAACTGTTGTCCTGCACAGTAGTGTGTTGCCTGGTAACTGTTGCCCTGCACAGTAGCGTGTTGCCTGGTAACTGTTGTCCTGCACAGTAGCGTGTTGCCTGGTAACGGTTGTCCTGCACAGTAGCGTGTTGCCTGGTAATTGTCCTGCACAGTAGTATGTTGCCTGGTAACTGTTGTTCTGCACAGTAGTGTGTTGCCTAGTAACTGTTGTCCTGCACATTAGTGTGTTGCCTGGTAACTGTTGTCCTGCACAGTAGTGTGTTGCCTGGTAACTGTTGTCCTGCACAGTAGCATGTTGCCTGGTAACTGTTGTCCTGCACAGTAGTGTGTGGCCTGGTAACTGTTGTCCTGCACAGTAGTGTGTTGCATGGTAACTGTTGCCCTGCACAGTAGTGTGTTGCCTGCTAACTGCTGTCCTGCACAGTAGCGTGTTGCCTGGTAACTGTTGTCCTGCACAGTAGTGTGTTGCCTGGTAACTGTTGTTCTGCACAGTAGTGTGTTGCCTGGTAACTGTTGTCCTGCACAGTAGTATGTTGCCTGGTAACTGTTGTCCTGCACAGTAGTATGTTGCCTGGTAACTGTTGTCCTGCACAGTATTGTGTTGCCTGGTAACTGTTGTCCTGCACAGTAGTGTGTTGCCTGGTAACTGCTGTCCTGCACAGTAGTGTGTTGCCTGGTAACTGTTGTCCTGCACAGTAGTATGTTGCCTGGTAATTGTTGTCCTGCACAGTAGTGTGTTGTCTGGTAACTGTTGTCCTGCACAGTAGTGTGTTGCCTTGTAACTGTTGCCCTGCACAGTAGTATGTTGCCTGGTAACTGTTGTCCTGCACAGTAGTGTGTTGCCTGGTAATTGTTGTCCTGCACAGTAGTGTGTTGCCTGGTAACTGTTGTCCTGCACAGTAGTGTGTTGCCTGGTAACACTTGTCCTGCACAGTAGTGTGTTGCCTAGTAACTGTTGTCCTGCACAGTAGTGTGTTGCCTGGTAACTGTTGTCCTGCACAGTAGTGTGTGGCCTGGTAACTGTTGTTCTGCACTGTAGTATGTGGCCTGGTAACTGTTGTCCTGCACAGTAGTGTGTTGCCTAGTAACTGTTGTCCTGCACAGTAGTGTGTTGCCTGGTAACTGTTGTCCTGCACAGTAGTGTGTGGCCTGGTAACTGTTGTCCTGCACAGTAGTGTGTTGCCTGGTAACTGTTGTCCTGCACAGTAGTGTGTGGCCTGGTAACTGTTGTTCTGCACTGTAGTATGTTGCCTGGTAACTGTTGTTCTGCACAGTAGTGTGTTGCCTAGTAACTGTTGTCCTGCACAGTAGTGTGTTGCCTGGTAACTGTTGTTCTGCACAGTAGTGTGTTGCCTAGTAACTGTTGTCCTGCACAGTAGTGTGTTGCCTAGTAACTGTTGTCCTGCACAGTAGTGTGTGGCCTGGTAACTGTTGTTCTGCACTGTAGTGTGTTGCCTGGTAACTGTTGTTCTGCACAGTAGTGTGTTGCCTAGTAACTGTTGTCCTGCACAGTAGTATGTTGCCTGGTAACTGTTGTCCTGCACAGTAGTGTGTTGCCTGGTAATTGTTGTCCTGCACAGTAGTGTGTTGCCTAGTAACTGTTGTCCTGGACAGTAGTGTGTTGCCTGGTAACTGTTGTCCTGCACAGTAGTGTGTTGCCTGGTAACTGTTGTTCTGCACAGTAGTGTGTTGCCTGGTAACTGTTGTCCTGCACTGTAGTATGTTGCCTGGTAACTGTTGTTCTGCACAGTTAGTGTTCATTCTAGCACCCTGCACCTTTCAAAATCCATGCAGTTCATCTTTCCTACCTGGGGTGTCGCTCTCTGCTGTGGTGCTTCTCAGCACACTCTGATCTGTTACTAAGTGCTGTGATACAGATCAGAGTGTGCTGAGAAGCACCAGAGCAGAGAGCGACACCCCAGGCAGGAAAGAGGAACTGCACAGGAGTTAAAAGGTGCAGGGTGCTAGAATGAACACTAGCACAGTAGTGTGTTGGCTGGTAACTGTTGTCCTGCACAGTAGTGTGTGGCCTGGTAACTGTTGTCCTGCACAGTAGCGTGTTGCCTGGTAACTGTTTGTCCTGCACAATAACTATGCCGTTGCTGGCATACTGGCTAGCTCTTGTTACCGGTCGCCCATACGTATTGCAGTCAACTGAGGGGCTGATGCTGAGTTGTCCACAAATGGGCATAATTTTGTTTTTTTTTAAAGTGCAGAGAAAAGTAGGGTATTTCTCAGGATGTGCCCGGCTACCCATCATATGCACATGGTTTATCATCATAATGTATATCACAGTGATAGAAATATCTGTTTAGCAGTAACTATGGCTGGGGCGGGCAGGTGAGCGGCACTGGCTGGAATCGGCAAGGCCAGTCTCGGGGATTATCCACACACATGACCCGGCTAGCAGGACTGCAGTGACTTGTGCTTCAAGTTTCATTTATATATATGAAAAATAATACTGCATTTGTTCCTGTTATTGCCATACCTAGAAGACAATAGCAGCAGACGGATTCTAGCCCCCTTATAGGGGGCAATTCAGTTGTTTTCCCCGCGGCTACCACTAAGGGACGCAAAACGGAGCAATTCAGTTGTTGCTCTGCTTAGATGCCCGATAGCCGCGTGGGGGACACTTCATCAGCCTCCTGAGGTGCCAGAAGAAATGTGTGCACAGTCCGTTGTTTGGGGCCCGTAACCACTTCTTTAGATGGGTTTAGCCACGTGCTTTTTGGCACGTCCGTGCTAATGGGCGCCCGAATGGAAAGACAACTGAATTGCTCCGTCAAGCACCTAGTCGTATAGAAAAACCCAGTGGATCTAATCACCAGCAGAAGCCACTTTCACGGGCGATAGGGCCTCCTGACGTACCATACATAGGCCCGTTAGCCAGGGTTTATCTTGGAGAGAGATAAAGTGGACGGAGATAAAGTACCAACCAAACAGCTCCTGCCATTTTTCAAACACGGCCTGTAACATGGCAAGTAGGAGCTGATTGGCTGGTACTTTATCTCCATCCACTGTCTCTCCAAGGCCCCCGGTCTCTGATTGGCTGTCCCAGGGACCATCTAGAACTGAGCTTTATTCCTCCTGTGTACTGTACATATAATTAGCTCTGTGCAATCTGTTTTGCATTAGGACAGATTTGCAGGAAAGGTTTATGGCGGTAAACCTTCCCTCTGCATCAGGATGACGGTGTGTTACTCCCCGGCTGCTGCAGTACTACACGGTAACGGCATTACTTGTGTAAGCTCACAGCTGTCTGTCCTCCGTAAGAGGAGATCCCTGATATCTCATGTACAAAACATCAGTATAATATCACCCGACGCGTTTCCTTACCTAGGTGATGTAATGTACTAATCAAAAACGGCATTAATTAAGTAACTCCTGTGGTTCCTTTCATTTTGTTTCCAAATGCCGTCCCCGTTGTTTTATGCAAAATTGACAAATTTACCAAGCTCTGAAAGCTTAGCTTTTCAGAAGTGGACTCCCAATAGCTGACACCATCGTTATTTTTGTAGTTTTTTTTTACTGATTGCTCTCCAGTAACTAACGTTACATTTGCGCTGTGATGACATCACATGAACATTTAACAATCCAGGTCAGGAAGTAAAGTATCTATACTTTTTTTCTCTTGGCAGACTCTTATCTATGCGGAATGTTGATATTAGAATGCAAGACATGCTGAGATTTGTAGTGCCATTGCAGCTTGAGAGTTGCACGGAAAAGTATGATGATGTGCGCTTTGGAAACACAACAGAATCTGTTGGTTGCTACGGGTAACGCCACCGATTTGTTGCACCACTTTTGCATACAGTAAATTGCCCCAACTCCAGCCTTTTTTGCGCCGCCACAAACAAATCATAACAACAAACAATAATTGCAATCTTTAATCCGAACTCTATTGGCTGGATGCTGTAACATGACCAAGACGGCCATAATTGTCCGATACAAATAACCTGACCTAGTCATCTACCAGCGTTTGATCTGTACAACGTGTGCCTGGTGTCGTCTGATGTAGACGGAATATTACAAATGGCTTAATTACTGTTTTCCTGGAAAGCGAGAGATTAGCAGTTATCAGGAATGATGGTTTGCCCTGCTGAAAACGTCTGCCTGCGTCCATTATTAATGAGGCTGTGGAGACACAGGGCTGTTCTCTGCGTGCCTGGAAGATGGCGCTTGTTAACGCTGGAATCTGATACAGCTAATAGCCGCTTACACATCAAAGCTGCGCTCTCATTTGTCCCTCTGCCAAAAAGGGACAATGGATGTCTTAAATGTAATTTTTTTTTATAAAGAATAACAACCTCCTTCATTACTGGCAGCGATAAAGGAGCATTTACCCAGTAAATTGGCATTTATGTTCTAATAACAGCTCAGAAGCAGGGTTTGGGCAGCTGTAGTCTCGCTACCATCTGTCTGCACAGAACATTTGCATATGAAACATTACACAAGTGACACATAAGAATACTGGAAAGAGCTGTTCACGCCGTTGTCATAAATGATTGTCCAGCCGGGATTTGCAGCGGTTTTCCCTGGACCGCCACCGGGTTACGTAGACCTGTTGGCCGATGCTGGTATTATGCATGTATGCTTGCCTTCCCGTAGGGCCTGATTCTCGGTTGAGCGATTCTTTGCTACTGCGTTCCGCATGCCGCCTTTGCAAACTCATAGTGCGCATACGGAACACTCTGTGCGCACAGAGGTGCACTTGTGATTCTGTACTATGGTCGTGTTATGGGATTGTGGCAAGTGTGTCACTGAAGTGTTTGTATACACAGACGCACAATCTCACACACACACACACACACACACACACACACACACACACACACACGTACCATGCTCTGATGGAACATCTGCACTTAGCATAGGGCTGGTGCGACCAATGATTTAATAGCGCCTGAAAATGCACCAAGCGCTGTTAAAGCATCTGTAGACTCTCGGATGGGGAGCACAAGTCTGCAGTTGTTTAGTGTTCATACAGCAAAGCAGATCTCCGTTGTAACCATGGTCTATGTGAATAAACAGCCTTTGCCTGGATTTTATATCGAGCCTGCTGAAAAGCACAGCCCAACTTCATTACTCATGGAACAGGTAGTCGGGCTGGCGAAAAAGCTTAAAGTTAGAATAAACATCCTGGTCCGGATGGCGACGGCAACAAATTCACTGCTAACTCTTACTAATGCTAACCCTAACAGTCCTACTCCCCCCCCCCCCCCCCCACCATGGATTTTAGATCGAGCTTGCTGAAAAGCACAGCCCAACTTCATTACTCATGGAACAGGTAGTCGGGCTGGCGAAAAAGCTTAAAATTAGAATAAACATCCTGGTCCGGATGGTGAACGCAACAAGTTCACTGCTAACTCTTACTAATGCTGACCCTAACAGTCCTACTCCCCCGTCCCCGTACCAGGGCTGGCTCTGCAGAGAGTAACTCCATTTAAACCTAGGTGGACATGATGAAACATGGACGGATTAAGAGCCACATGGGCCCGGATCTGAAAATTATCAAGTGCCTATACTGAGAAGTGCAGGGGGTGTGGGCAATGCAGTGTGGTATAATATCAGCCCCAGGGGGAGATTTATCAAAGTATAATGAGATATAAGGCTGTGATTGAAAAAAAAATGGCAGTTAGGAGCTAATTGGTTGGTACTTTATCTCTCTCCAAACTTTGAGAGTTCCCCTCTCCCCCAATGTTTCCACATATCCCATCCAGATACTTCTATACTTCTTCTTTATTATGTTTAATGTGTTAAAAATCAAATTAAAACAGCCTCCCATTGTATTTGTCTGAGGTCGGGCTGCCCAGTGCCCCCCCCCCCCCACAGGCTTTGGTCAGTCCACCCACAGGAAGGTTAGAGGTGTGACGAGTGTGGGATAGTCTCCCCGGTTTGGCCGAGGAGGTAGTGTGTACACACACACATGTGCCGCTGAGTGTGGCAGGCCAGCGTCTCGCACTCTGTGGAATGCATGAAAGGAATTACACGCAATGTGGTAGGGCCAGAGATCTCTTTACAGACCCCCAGCAAACTTAAATATGCCGATCACTTCATCTTCTGCTGCAGCCAAGAATGCGAGCGAGGCCGACATGGAATTTAATAGGCATTGTTGAAACAGGCAGAACCATTTCTCCCCCCCCCCCCCCTTTTAATTAAATCAGGAGTAGAGGCCATTAAAATACCAGCGGCGGACAGGGGGGTGCAATTCAGGAGGAATATGAGGTAATGTTTCTACGCTAGTACACACACACACACACAAACGCCAGCCAAGGTCAAGACCTTGATTTATATTTTTGTTATTTCACCCCCTCTTTTAATCCCACACTCGCAGGCCTGAGGTACCCCAGGATCGGGAGTGTCGCCAGGAAAGTTTCTCTGGGACGCCAGTTGCCATGGAAACTCCTGGAGTGGAATTTGATCTGACTGTCGGGATTAATGAATGAGTCTCACGTTAGGGATATTTACAATAACTGTGCCGGGGAGGGCGGGTGCGCAGAGACAGCGATGCGAAGCGGTTTTCATGCGTCGTCTTTATGCCTCCAGTCTGTGCACATGGGGCCTAATTCAGACCTGATCGCTCGCTAGGGTTTTTTTTTGCACTGCTGCGATCAGATAGTCGCCGCAAGTGTGCGAACGCATGTGCAGCCGAGCGGTACAAAAAAACTTTGTGCAGTTTCTGAGTTGCCCAGGACTTACTCAGCCGCTGCGATCACTTCAGCCTGTCCAGGCCCGGAATTGACGTCAGACACCCGCCCTGCAAACGCATGGACACGACTGCGTTTTTCCAACCACTCCCTGAAAACGGTCAGTTGCCACCCACAAACGCCCTCTTCCTGTCAATCTCCTTGCGATCGGCTGTGCGAATGGATTCTTCGTAAAACCCATCGCACATCAACGATCCGCTTTGTACCCATGATACGCACCTGTGCATTGCGGAGCACACACAGTTCTGATCGCAGCGCTGCAAAAAAAAGCTAGCGTGCGATCAGGTCTGAATGACCCCCATGGTGCATTGCGTCAGCTTACATGTGTATGACGGACATTTATATTACAGAGTTTGGTCTTAGGGCTTTAGGGGAACCTGTTCGACGACTCGGTACCAAAATTTGACAGGATGTTATATTGATTTATATTTCTGTTTTTTTAGTAAAGTAGAGGAAGGTGGCCGTGTTTGAGCCGGATTAATATCAGAGCTTACATGACTATATTTGAATTCTGACCGATGTTCGAATTTAAAAAAAGTTAAAATGCTTTCATATTCTTTAACATTTTTATTTCAGTCATTTTAAAAATATTAAAAAAAAAATTAATGAATGGCGAACACGAACTGTAATTTACAAATTTCTAATTCATATTTATTAAATAAATAATATTGACATACAGTTTGTTGACTACATGATGTTGACATGTACTAAATGTTGACAGAGAACATGTCGGCATGTACTCAACCCTAATATCCTATCCCTAATACTTTAACCCATAGTCCATACTGGTAAACCAACCCTATTACCCAATCCCAAGTACCCGAGCCCAATCCCCTAAACTAACCCTAACCCCTAACCTAAGCTATTAGACTATCCGTAATGCCCTAACCTAATGAGCAGGGATTGGTATGTGATCCCGACGTATGGGATGCCGGCTTTCACTATACCAACAGCGGCATCCCGGCCGCCAGAATGCCGGCAGCAGAGCGTGCACATTCTCCTTCTATGGGTGTCGTGGACACCCACAGAGGGAGAATCCCCTTCCTCACCGGTATTCCGGCGGCGGCATTGTACCCATGTCAGGATTTCGGGGTCTGTATTGTGACTGCCGGGATCCCGACGGGCGGTATATTAAACGCATACCAATGAGCAGACTGGATGGGCCATATGGTTCTTACAGATGGAGCCCTGCTTATCTACCCCTTTAACAGAATTAATTAAGCCAGGGACTTTATTCCCTGATGTATTGTTCTCTCTGTATTGTATTTCGGCTGAGAACAATAGATGAAAGGCTTATGCTAATAAGCCTTGGTGCACCTATGGGGGGTGATTACGATATGGAGCCCTGAACAGTGTCGCTTTTTTGGGTCTTGTCTCCTTTCGCTAACCATATCTGCTGATGGCGTTCGCTTGCATCGCTGAGGAGGGATCTGCTAATCCCTCTCCTGTTGGCTGCATATCTCCTCCTCCCCCATTTTGGCAGGGATTGTTGTCTGTGCGCGTGCTCCTGAGTCTCTGAGGTGCTGTACGATGATGGGAGGCTGGTATAACCTGTAAGTGTCTGCCCGGTTACTATGTGACAATGGGGGGTTATTCCGAGTTGATCGCTAGCTGAAAATATTCGCTGCACTGCGATTAAGTAAAAGAACGGCACTTCTGCACATGCGTATGCGGCGCAGTGCGCACACGCGACGTATATTCACAACGGCCGATGTATTTTTACACAAGGTCTAGCGAAGCTTTTCAGTCGCACTGGTGGCCGCAGAGTGATTGACATGAAGTGGGCGTTTCTGGGTGTCAGCTGACCGTTTTCAGGTAGTGCTCGGAAAAACGCAGGCGTGCCAGGAAAAACGCAGGCGTGGCTGGGCGAACGCTGGGCGTGTTTGTGACGTCAAATCCGGAACTGAATGGTCTGAAGTGATCGCAAGCGCTGAGTAGGTCTTTCCTGAGTAGGTCAGAAACTGCACAATATTTTTTGTAGCCGTTCTGCGATGCAATCGTTCGCACTTCTGCTAAGCTAAGATACACTCCCAGAGGGCGGCGGCATAGAGTTTGCACGGCTGCTAAAAACTGCTAGCGAACGAACAACTCGGAATGACCCCCAATAATACATCTCTGTATCTCAGTGACTCCCCGGCCAATAATATAGTGTTCACTCTAGGCTGTTTTAGCAGGGCGCCGCGCCCTGCCCGTTTTTTACCAGGCAAAACCCGCCCTGCCCCTTTTGCGGCGCCCTGCTAGAACAGCCGCCCGCTCCCAGCCCTCCCGGCGTGTATAGATGCCGTGCGCATGCGCGCGGCATCCATTCACGCATTGGGAGAGGGCTGGGGGAAGCCCAGCACCGACGGAGGTGCTGGGCACGCCCCCAACAGTGACGTCGCCGGCCACAGACGCTCTCTATAGTAGCGTCTGTGGGCCGCACCGCCCCTTAAAATGACGGAGGTGTGGCCACGCCCCCTAATTTGCATGGCCGCGCCCCCATTTCGGACGCGCGTGCGGCTTCGCCGCGCTCGTGTGCCCCCGGAGTCCGGCGCCCTGCCCCTTTTCACTCCTAGAGTGAACACTATAATAAATAATACTGTAAGAACCTGGTTTCCTTGGTGTTCTCCTGCCTGTTTATACACATCGTAAATGTGTAATATTACACGCTTCTCTAGGCAGAGGGGTTTGGCACAGCCAGGCAGCTACCAAAAGATGCCGCGGTAATTCTGCCATTGTTGGAAAATGTTAGAACAATGCAGTTATTGTCTATATCGCTCCGCTGCTTCTACGTCCTCACAAACTGGGTTTAGCTTTCTTTAGGGTCACAGGAGACAAACATCATTTTAAACAGACTTACATTGGTAAAACGCAGGATTCTGTCTAACGCCGTCGCCCCCATCGCAGCCTCTATAGAGACGCCGGTAAGTGGTAACAAATAGGTTACCACTGGAGAATCCTCTGCTTTCTCAGGGGTTAAACACCTCTTGAATTGAGAAGCCCGGAACGAACATTTTTGTCAGTTATTTGGATTTTCTTCATTTCAGAGATAAAAGTTATGGAAATGGCTGCGCGGTGCCGGAGGATGGCAGTTCAGGAGGCGATTTGTCCCTGTTTGTCGTCGATTGGGAAGTTGGGGGGTACTGTAGGTTAGTGAACTGTCCCCTCACCATAATCCCTCGCCTCCAGAGATCTGCTGCAGGAATGGAGTCAATGTGAAAGGACTGCGCCATGAGTGTCTCGTTTTGGTTTGTCGGCTTGCCAGCCTGAGACTCCGTGCCCCGGCACAGATACACCGCATTGAGACGCCTGTTTACAAAGCTGGGATGGGATTTATGCCCGTGGCACTATGATTTTCTGGGTTCTCTGTCCTGGCACAGTATGAATCACTTACCCAAATAAATCAATGTTTTCATTGCATTCTTGCAGCCCACATCTTACTGCGCCTATCAATTACCAATTTAGCCCTCTGAAATTGTGGTTGGAGATCAGTCTAGTGCTTTAGGAAGGGTTCTGTGAGCGTTTCAGTCCATTCCAGGTCGGCAAGATGTGGGTATAAGACCACATTCAGCTATGGGCGTGCAGCAGATAAAGTAACAGAGCCCGCACTGTGCGTCGGGTGATCCGAATGTAACTGCTGTCCAGTGCCAGTATGTAGCTGGTTGCAGAATTTGTAGTCCTGGCTTTATTGGACAGTTGGGAGACGCTACTACTTTTGCAGGACAAAACGCTCTATGCATGTACTACACCAAACTACGGGAGCCCTAGAGGCCCAAACAGCAAAATGAGAGCCGTTCCTGGTGCAGAATAGTTTCTAACATTTTTAAACTTGCTGCAATTTCTTGAACTTGAATAAAACATGAGATGGTTCGCGCGTGACCCTGTCAGTTCGCACATAGGGGGTCATTCCGACCCGATCGCACGCTGCACTTCTTTGCAGCGGTGCGAACGGATCGGAACTTCGCAAGCACATCGCGGGGTTGCCCGGCGACAGCTGTCGCTGGGCAACGACACCGGGAACGAGGAAAGCGGTCGCAGCGGTGACCGCAAGAAGATTAACAGGAGGAAGGCGTGTCGGGGCATCAACTGACCGTTTTCCGGGAGTGGTCCAGCGAGCGCAGGCATGTCCAGGCGTTTTGAGGGCGGATGTCTGACATCAAATCCAGGACCTGCATCGCTGGATCCGTCGCAAATGGTAAGTAGGTCTAGGGCTGGTCTTGTTTTATGTGAAACTTTTTTAGCAAAGCAGGGCTGCACAAGCGATCGCAGCCCTGCTATGCTAAAATAAACTCCCCCATAGGCGGCGGCCAGTTGATCGCACGAGCAGCAAAAAGTTGCTACGTGCGATCAACTCGGAATGACCCGCATAATTCAGGCAGTTGGCAATTTGATGAACACTTGGCGCGCAAAATGTGGACCTCTAACACAGTAGCGTTTGAAGTTCTTTGCACCTCCCCTCCGGGATCTCCTAGTACATAGGTTCAAAAAGTAGGCAAGTACGTATGACCTATATACATTGTACACTCTATGGTACCCTAATGGAGAACTATCTTCAGCAGACCAAGAGAAACCAGATATATTCCTCAACATCAATATAAGATCCCGGTGCAGCGCTGTTCAGGTGCCTACAGGAGAGTCCTTGATGTTGACGAGTGAGCTTACCCAGTACAGCATCTCCTATTCTGTATCTGTAGTCACATAGGGGGACATTTACTAAGCAGTGATAAGAGCGGAGAAGTGAGCCAGTGGAGAAATTGCCCCATCAACCAATCAGCAGCTTTGTATCATTTTATAGTATGCAAATTATGGATGTTATTTCAGTGCTGATTGGTTGTCATGGGCAACTTCTCCACTGGCTCACTTCTCCGCTCTTATCACTGCTTAGTAAATGTCCCCCATAGTCACATATTTATGTTGTTTGTTGCAGAGCAGCAGACATTCTTCTGGTTTTCGCAATCTATTTTATGAAAGATATAAAGTCAGATGAGTCAGGGCATTTCTTGGGCTGCAACTCCTCTTTGAAATCCCCTCCCTCGTACAATAAAACATTTCTCAGCCCCCAAATCATCATGCACTCCCGGAGTATTTATCAAACTCCCAAACCACTTTCTTTACCCACCTGGACAATTCCATCCATTTACCACCCTCTCTTCTACCCAGTTACCCCTCTCTACTCTATTCATCCCAATGGTCATCCTTCTAGTCTAATCTAATTAATTACCCCCTCCAGTCTGTACTACTCTCTATTCTACCCAATTACCCCCTCTATTCTCTATAATATCGAATTACCCCCTCTGTTCTCTGTAATATCTAATTACCCCCTCTATTCTCTATAATATCTAATTACCCCCTCTATTCTATTCTACCCAGTTACCCCTCTCTACTCTATTCATCCCAATGGCCATCTTTCTATTCTAACTAATTATCCCCTCTATTGTATGCTACTCCTCTCTACTCTATTCTGCCTAATTACCCCCTTATTCTCTATTATACCTAATTACCCCCTCAATTCTCTGTTATACCTAATTACCCACTCTATTCTATTGTACTCTACCAAATTTCCACCCCTCTATTCCATTCTATCCAATTACCCCTATTCTATTCTAACCGATTACCCCCTCTAATCTATTCCATTCAATTACTCCCCTCTGTTCTACTTAATTACCCTCTCTATTCCATAGTTGCCGATTTCCTGGCAACCAGGTCATCACGGGCGGGGCGAACCGCGTCATCGGCCAGCCCTGACCACCCACTTCACTCCCTAAGTGGGCAGCTGGTATTGGGAGACTTGCCCATTCTTCCAGGGTACTCAGAGGGACACACGATTTATTGGGAGCCCCCTGGCCGTTTCGGGAGAGTATACAAGTATGCTCTATCCTACTCTACCCAATTACCACCCTCAACTCTATTCAACCCAATGACCACACCTCTACTCCATTCTAACTATGTTGTAACTATGATGTAACTATGTTTATTTACCCTGTACTTGTCCTATACTGTCATCAACTGTAAGTTGCTGTTTTCCTGTTTGATTATTTGTTTATGTACTCTGTAATTGGGCGCTGCGGAACCCTTGTGGCGCCATATAAATAAAGGATAATAATAATAATAATAATAACTGATTACCCCCTCTATTGATATTCCACCCAACTACCCCTCTCTACTCTTTTCTACCTAATTATCTCTCTGTTCTCATCTACCCTACCCGAATACCACCCCTCAGTTCTATTCTCCCAAATAATTCCCTATATTCTATTCTGACTAATCCCCCCCCCCCACACACACACACACCCGTTCTATTCTACTCAATTACTACCCTCTATAGTCTGCAAGTTCCATTGTGTTTTGTATACAGATTCATACTCAGTCGTACACCGACATACAAGTGTCCCATAACAACGTAATCACCGCAGTCTTGCAAAGTTGTTTTGTGGCATTGTGATGAAGATGCACATTCGGGCATAAAAGATTCTATAACAGTCGGCGTGACTTACTCATGCCGCCTGCATATTGAGGCTAGGTGTAGTGGGTTCCTGGTATAGTGATATTACAAGTCACCTTTCTGTGACTGCACAAGAGGGCTTGGCTGGTGATCTCCTCCCTCCTCATACCCCCCCCCCCACTGCATGAACTGGTGACAGCTGACAGTGGAGATCGATCGAACGCATCCCACTGATCAGCCAGTGAAATTTATTCTAAAAATAAGAACGCCCAAACATATATTTATTTATTTTCACTCTTCCTAAAAATAGGACACGGCGGTGAAGCGCGTGAGGAATTTCCTCTTAAGTCCTGAGCTGGGGAGGGAAAGTGCAGAAAGACTTCTGGCTCTTCCTCACAGCGGGATGATTTATTGGTGCTCATCCCCCCCCCACCCGTCCTCTTCTCCTCAGCCAGATGTTGTGTGGGGAATGTTACACTTCCCGCTATGAGGTGATCGCATCTAAAACTCTTCCACAGCAAAACGTCCACTCCCCTGTGTCTGCAGGCGCAATTATGCGGGTTCATCCGCATCCTGAGCGCAGCACTTACTGGTGCAGGCATCTCCCCGTTTCATAAAATAAAGGTTTCGCCCGCACATTAAAAAAAAAAAAAAGATTGTTGCACGCAAAGTTGCTCAACTATTAAAGAGCATTTACTCAATAGGGGACAGGGCCGGATTAAGGTCTCTGGGGGTCCCAGGGCAACTAATTTGTGGGGTCCCCTACCAATAACATTACATTATGCCACACAGTGCCTCCAGAATTAACATTATGCCACACAGTGCCCCCCCCCTGTACTATGCCACACAATGCCCACAGTATTAACATATTTATAAGGTGCCAGCCCCTGCCCCTTATATGATATATTTAATGAATTTCTCTCCCCGTATCTTTATAGTTATTCTCGCTCACCTCTGCTGACCGCAGCGGGCCGGGTTCAGCTCAGTCCTCCAGGCATTTCTCCTGCTTATCAGGCAAATGTGCTCCAGTGTCCTGTCCTGCTCCTCGTCTTCTTCTTGGAGGATGAGACACCTACTCTCGACAGACCACCAACTGTCACCCCCCCCCAATAATTCGTCCCTGATAGTGGTATTGTTCTGTGGGCTGTCACTTCATTAGGCCCTGCCCCCGCTGCTGCAAAATGCTGCGATTCGCTGGACCGCAGGGAGGGGCTAAGATGATGTGATTCTTGTCATTTAGCCCTGCCTTTTTCACGTGGCGCCCTTCCACATTCCGGTAATTATCTCCCCGTCCTGCTCGCTTCACTAGGTAATGGGTGGGATTCGGGTGACCCACTTACGGCACTCTTCCGCAACTTCAGGGAGAGTGGGTAAGTACTTCATAATCTGAAAGTCGACTCCAGCAAATCGACGTTGAGAGAATGTCTACATTCACGTCCTCAATGGTAGAATGTTGACAATAGTGTCGACATCTGGTTTGCAAGGTCATAAAGGAGGCAGGAGCCGGGGTAGCGCAGGCGACGGCTCGGAGGGTAAGCCTGGTGCTTTCCTACAGGTCACATCTGTAATAAATGACAGTAGGAACTTGGAAGTGGGATATATTCTTTATTGTAGAGAGTTGTTCTTAATGAGCACTGAAGTAATAATACCCGAAGTGACTATTTATACAGATATAATTTACAGGTGTGTATACGTACTGTATATAATATCACTTGTGTTCAGACGTATAGAGGGGACATTATTCTATTTTTAAACCCCTCTCAATGTAGATTGTGTGATGTGACCGCGTAGCAGAACCCGCTCAATACGAATCACATGACATAAGTGACATCATTGCGCTCCACATATAAAGGACATTGGGGGAGAGGTACTATTAAGGGGAAGATGTACTAAGCAGTGATGAAAGTGGAGAAGTGAGCCAGTGGAGAAGTTGCCCATGGCAACCAATCAGCATTGACATAACATTTAGAATTTGCATACTGTAAAAGTATACAGAGCAGCTGATTGGTTGCCATGAGCAATTTCTCCACTACAGCAGCTCACTTTTCCACTTTTATCACTGCTTAGTACATATCCCCCTATGTCTTGGAGAGAGATAAAGTGGAAAGAGATAGTGGATGGGATGTACTAAGCGGAAAATGCAGTAAACCCCCTGTTTACTGCATTTTCCTGATGTACTATCCCCCGGCCGGCAGGTCAGCGCTGCCGAGGAGTTTTGCTGGCAATACCCCATAGAAGCCTAATGGCTTCTCTCTGCGGCGCTGTGTGAGGGATTCGATCGGATCCCTCCCAGCATGCCTTGCAGCCACCCCCCATGCGCAGACTGGCTCCTGGGGCCGAATCCCGGAAGTCAGGGTGCCGCTGCGCATCGCGGTGCACAGCCCTTATCGTAAGAGCTGCCCTCCGCAATGCTGATCTTATATGTAAGTACATAAGCGATCAACATCGTGGCGCAGGGCGGCGATGTACATTGGTTGATACTTTGGGTGGGATGTACAAATCAGCTCCTGACTGCCATGCTATAGGCTGCGTTTGAAAAAATGACAGTTAGGAGCTGGTTGGATGATACTTTAGCTCTCTCCAAGGATAAGTACATCTGCTCTTCAGTTCCCAATCTGGGTGGGCTGAATCGTAAACAGTGCTACCGAGAACACCGACTGGAAACTCCTTTACTCCTTTTACTTTCTATTGCAGCTAGTGTTTATATATATATATATATATATATATATATATATATATATACACACACACACACAATTTAGCTAGTGGAATTTTACAGTTCTTAGCCATACGGATGGACACGGTTAGACTGTAAGAACATATTTCTAGAGATTGCAACATCCCAGAGCGGAAAACAACTCATAGAGCAAAAGGAAAAACAATCACCGTTTTTATATGTTTGACACTTCTTAAAACATCCTATTTTTAGCGTCTCTCTCTATAACCGCTCTGGGACGTTTTGTCCTCTGCGGCTGATTAGAAAGACCCTCCGGCTCCCAGATTATATGTGCAAGGGCTGGGAATCCATCCTCAGTTCCTTGTCCGCCATATTAACCCCTTCTGTACAGGATTCCCGCCGTCGGGAGGGGGGGCTCTCTTTATACAAAGCCCGAGCATAGTTGTCGCACGTTACCCTGTTCCACGTCCAGTGCACTCCAGCGTCATCGGCTATCCAGTAAAACACAGCTGGGCCGACACTGAAACTGCACAGAACCCGCACGGTTTTATTTTTCACAAACCTTAAATTTTGCAGAACTTGTTATGGCTTTTGTGGTAAGGAGAGTTTATAAATGTGAATTCTTCCCTGAGCGTTGACTTGGCGCACACAGAATTCTCTTCTTGCCTTCTGTTATTTGACAAGCCTCTAACCCCGTCACTTCATTATTTTATCATACATTCAGGTTTTGGAAAGGACCCCCCCCAATACACGGGTGAGAGGGCCTGCTTTAGCGTTGGCTCCCCTCGCTCTCTTTCCTCTCCTCTGGTACGGGATATATGCAAATGGTTCCCAATTGCAGCGCCGAAGCAATAGCAGCCCCTTTCCCGTCTTCCATCAGCTCACTTGCTAAAATATACAAATGACAGCCGTGTTGATATTGCTCAAGCAGAACCACCGGTCTGTGGGTGACGGGGTGGAGATGAGGGGGGGCAGTGATGGCTGGATCACTCTGCACTCGATTAAACATTCACTCACTGACAAAACCGTGCAATATTCATTACATTGTTCAATAATCAAAGTACCTTTAAAGTCATGCCAAGCGTAAAGGCTGAGCGGTTCCTCCAAAATAACTGAAAGAAATAAAATCAAAAATAAAAACTGTTGTTTTTTAATTCACCTCCATTTCTTAAGTAGTAGTAATATGTTTTTGTTGTTGTTTTTTTTGTCTGCTGCCTTCTGGTGGAAATATAGCACATACAAATATCCCCCACTCCTCTGCTGGAGGGAATCCAGAGGACAATCCTGCTCCACAATCAAGGTTGGACTGGCCCACGGGGATACAGATGAAACCCCCAGTGGGCTCCATTGACAGAGGGCCCACCCCCTCCTTTAGGGATCAGGTTCCAGATTATGCACTTGAAATATACATTATACTTATGCTACATTATACTGCACAAGACCATGGTGTATTGTCTACAGTGCGTTGCAGTGAAATCTGGTACATTAGCATTAATTACCACATATATATTTATAAAGAAGCCCAGACCATGCACTCTGTAATGGCTAGCCGAGTCTCTGTGGAGACTGGCCACACCCCCTCACTAGCTGTATTGGCTAACCGAGACTCTGCGTAGGCTGGCCATACCACCCCGCGAGCTGTAATGGCTAGCCGAGTCTCTCTGGAGGCTGACCACACCCCTTCTCCGCCTATAATGGCCAGCCGAGTTTCTGTTGAGGCTGGCCACACCCCCTTGCTAGGTGTAATGGCTAGCCGAGTCTCTCTGGAAGCTGGCCACACACCCTCGCTAGCTGTACTGGCTAGCCGAGTCTTAACGGAGGCTGGACACACCTCCTCGCTAGCTGTAATTGCTATTGTCAAGTCTCTGTAGAGACTAGCCACACCCTTTTGATAGCTGTAATGGCTAGCTGAGTCTCTGTGGAGGCTGACCACACCCCCTTGATAGCTGTAATGGCTAGCCGAGTCTCTCTGGAGGCTGGTCACACCCCCTTGATAGCTGTAATGGCTAGCCGAGTCTCTCTGGAGGCTGACCACACCCCTTTGCCGCCTATAATGGCTAGCCGAGTCTCTGCGGAGGCTGGCCACACCCCTTTGCTGCCTGTAATGGCTATCTAAGGTTCTACAGAGGCTGTCCACAACCCCTCACTAGCTGTAATGGCCAGCCGAGTTTCTCTGGAGGCTGGCCACATCCTCTCGCTGCCTGTAATGGCTAGCCGAGTCTCTGTGGAGGCTGGCCACACCCCTTTGCTGCCTGTAATGGCTAGCCAAGTCTCTGTGGAGGCTGGCCACACCCCCTTGCTAGGTGTAATGGCTAGCCGAGTCTCTCTGGAGGCTGGCCACACCCCCTCGCTAGCTGTACTGGCTAGCCGAGTCTTAACGGAGACTGGACACACCCCATCGCCAGCTGTAATGGCTATTGTCAAGTCTCCATGGAGGCTGGCCACACCCCCTCACTACCTGTAATGTCTAGCCGAGTCTCTGTGGAGGCTGGCTATACCCTCATGATAGCTGTAATGGGTAGCCGAATCTCTGTAAGGATTGATTTACTGTAAATACAAGACTAGGGGTCTATGTACTAAGCAGTGATAAAAGCGGAGAAGTGAGCCAGTGGAGAAGTTGCCCACGGCAACCAATCAGCTGCTCTGTATACGTTTATAGTATGCAAATTTTAAATGTTACGTCAATGCTGATTGGTTGCCATGGCTCACTTCTCCACTTTTATCACCGCTTAGTACATGTCCCCCTAGGGGTCTATGTACTAAGCCCTGGGGAGACATAGGTGGTCATTCCGAGTTGATCGCAGCCAGCAACTTTTTGCTGCTGCGATCAACTAGTCCATGCCTATGGGGGAGTGTATTTTAGCTTAGCAGGGGTGCGATCGCTTGTGCAGCCCTGCTAAGCTAAAAAAATTTCAAGCAGAAGTAGACTAGCCCTGGACATACTTTATTTATTTATTTATTAACAGTTTCTTATATAGCGCAGCAAATTCCGTTGCGCTTTACAATTTGAAATAACAATAACAAACTGGGTAATAACAGTCATAGAGGTAGGAAGGCCCTGCTCGCAAGCTTACAATCTATAGACCCTGTGCGATGGTCTCTGCGATGCTGGAGCTGGGTTTGACGTCAGACATCCGCCCTCCGTTCTTCTGGACATGCCTGCGTTTTCAAATCCACTCCCCGAAAACGGCTGGAAACGCTGCGGTGACGCCCAGGTCCGCCTTCTTGTCCTGTCAATCTTCTTTGCGGTCGGCTCTGCGACCGCTTCCTTCGGTAGACGCGACGTAACCCGACAACCCCTGTCGCCGGGCAACGTCGCGCACTGCGGCCGCCGCGCATGTGCATTACGGACCCGTTCGCACCGCAGCGATAAACCGCTGCATGCGAACAGGTCGGAATGACCCCCATTGAGCCTAATTCAGACCTGGCCGTTAATGTACGGCAAACTGCGCACACGCCTGCGTGGTCATTCACATTGCGGTTGCATCCCCGAACGATGCAACCGCATACGATATGATTGACATCGGTGGGCATTGGGTGGGCAGCGGCGTGTCATTTTGCGGGTGTAGTGGGCCGAATGGGGGCGTGTCAGGAGCGTTTTCGGGGCTCTGATTAAAAAAATGGCGGCTGACCACCTGACAGCGCAGAGGTCAACCTTATTTCCGTGCGTCCGCCACACATGCTGAGCGGCCTTGCCGTGTGCTGGACAGCCCCCAGCAAGTGAGGAGATGGACGCAGATCACTGAATAACCCCCATAAAGTGGAGAGAGATAAAGTGGCGGGAGGTAAAGTACCTGCCATCCAGCTCCTAACTTTCATTTTTCAAACACAGCCTGTAACATGACAGTTCGGAGCTGATTGGCTGGTACTGTATCTCCACCCACTTTATCTCTCTCCAAGGCTTAGTACATAGACCCTTAAAACTATTATACAGCACTAATGCACACCCGCAAAATCATATCATGAAGGCACGATCAGAGGTGACTCGGTAATCAGCCAATCAGGAGTGGCTGCCTATTGCTGGCGACCATCTTGGTTTGTACCAGGCCTCAGGCACCGCTACGTTATATTGTCACTGGCAGCGGTGTTATTACTGACTGGGTCAGCTCTCCATTACGCACACCCACCCTGACTCTACTTTTTCTGCTTTTCCACACCCTACTTTCCCTCGCTCCGCGTCTCCAAGCTTACAACGGTCAAAAGTACCAAATATGCATGTTTTTTTTAGTTTTTTTTATGGCATACGCGTTACAAATTTGCGTAGTGTGTGCTCAACAAAAGGCCATACGCCTGACTCCACGTCAGCCCGATTGTGTGCGGTCTTCAGATTTCTTTATACTTGGTGTAACCAGGGTTGGATATATCCCATTGTGACTGCAGAATTGCAGCTCTGTGATCTGTTGATGTGATCGGATCCTCGTCTTCCCGGGCTCCTTATAGGCCCTACACACATGCCGATTTTTTGAAAGATATGCCGCCGCCGGTATGTTCCAGCTCTTGGGCTCATTGTCTAGCATCTTCTGCACTGCTGGGAATGGCCACTAGGT
Organism: Pseudophryne corroboree; assembly: GCF_028390025.1. NCBI lineage: Eukaryota > Metazoa > Chordata > Amphibia > Anura > Myobatrachidae > Pseudophryne > Pseudophryne corroboree. The sequence goes on along the minus strand of NC_086445.1, from coordinate 39,885,732 downwards.
GGCTCCCTCTGTTGCTGTTTAGCCTTGTCGCACATTGAACATCATTACTGATATCTCCCTTTCAACCAGGAGGCAAAGATCACCGATGAAATGAAATGTTTTGTGGTTTCGTGGGAGGCCATTTTCCGGCTTGTACAAAGAATATCTAGCGTGATAATCAAAGGTCACTTGTTGTAGCCAGCAGTCCAAAATAACATGGGGAGCCATTATTATTATCCTTTATTTATATGACGCCACAAGGGTTCCGCAGCGCCCAATTACAGAGTACATATGCACATTATCAAAACAGGAAAATAGTGACTTACAGCTGAAGACAATATAGGACAAGTGCAGGGTAACTAATCATAGCTACATCAGTAGACGACAGAGATAAGTTTCAAGGTGGCCGAAAAACTGCAGGATCTGGGCAGTTGAGGATTATTAAAATAAGAAAAGGATAAGCACATGAGGGAAGAGGGCCCTGCTCGTGAGAGCTTACATTCTAAAGAGATTTGCAATGGCTAGGCATACTCCGGTGGATGTGGTACCACGCCTGCCCCCATATTGAGCGGCCTACCATCCCTGCTGTGTATGGTTGGCGCTCTCCAGCTAGTCATTATTGAAATGATGCTGCATTAGTATTTTATTTTAGGTGTTAATCAGGTGAAGAGAGAGAATTTAAACTGAATTAACAGTGAGTAACCAGGAGCAGTATTGTCAGGCCTTAAACGTGGTTTACAATGACGTATTTCAAGTTCAACGCGGTTGTACAATTATCGCAAAACCGCACATGCGCAGGACCTACACTTAGCGTATGTAGTACGGGACCTGCGTCCTCGCACACAGGGAGGCGGCAGACGTCAGGTGATTGACAGTCTGCAGCTGTGTGGGGACAGGGAGGGGGCGGCGATGGGCTCTGTTTGACAAAATGGCATGCCGAGTGCTGAGGCCAGGGTCTCCACCTTCCCGCGGCGATTACCTGGCCTCAGCAACGCTCTGCGTAACCTGAGTGTTACTCAACCGGTATCCGGACTCCTGCTCGACAACAAAAAGGTCGACACACCTTAGGTCGACACCAATTGGTCGACACACCGTAGGTCGACATGGACAAAAGGTCGACAGGAACAAGGTCGACATGGAAAAATGTCGACATGATTTTTTAATGTTTTTTTCTTTTCTTTTTTGGAACCTTTTCATACTTAACGATCCCTGGACTACGATTGGAACGGTAATCTGTGCCGAGCGGAGCGAAGGCACCATGCCCAAAGCATGGCTAACGAAGCGGTGCACTAATTGGGGTTCCCGGTCACTCTACGAAGAAAACGACACCAAAAAAACATAAAAAACTTATGTTGACTTTTTTCCATGTCGACCTTGTTCCTGTCGACCTTTTGTCCATGTCGACCTACGGTGTGTCGACCAATTGGTGTCGACCTTTTTGTTGTCGACCCTGAGTCCCAGACCCACTCAACCAGCCAATGGTGTCGCATGGGTGCAGCACTGGATCACGCGTGCACGCAGGAGGCGGCGACTCATACCAGATGCCTCCGGCTGCTGCCGCGCTAACTCCGTCCGCGCCTGGATCAGGTGACCAGTGATTCTCTGTTGTGGAACAAGAAGTCCCAGCATGCTCTGGCAGGCTGCCTTCCCCTGTGTTATAGAATGAGTAGTAATGACCCAGAAGATTTGAAAACACTGTACAGCTGGCAGAAAAGCTCTTTTCCTATCTGTAATATTCATGGATAATACAGAAATTAGTCATGTGACACAGAGGGAGGAGCCACGTGAATAGAGGGAGGAGACTTTCTAGTGTGGCGCATATACAGAGCGACACAATTCCGCAATTTCATCTGTTCGATATTTATTTGTATTTTATAAATGTGATTATTGCAGAAGATGTAGGTGCTATAATGACTGGTAACATCATTAATGTTTCTGGTCTGCTAGACTGGTCCCATATGATCTCCCCTCCCTGATAAACATCCCGGAATGTTTATATACGCTGTGATACGGCGACATGTTTCTGAACGTTGCTTATTCCTTATACCGCCTGCATAAGAGCTCTCAAATCAGAAGGGATCCAGGTGTTCAGCTTCAGGGCGGGATGTACTAAAGCAAAAATGGTGTAAAACGCCCGAAAACGGGGGTTTTACCGCATTTTCATATTTACTAACACCCTATCGCCGCGTTTTCGGCGTCCAGGGTATCACCATCTCTGGATGGCGATACCCTATAGAAGCCTATGGGCTTCTTTTCGCCGACCGCCGCAACCCGCCGGCACTGCCGCAGACGCCGCCCCCCCCCCCCCCCCCGGCTTACCTTCCTCCAGGATGCCCTGGACCCGGAAGGTAATCTCCTCCTCCCCCTAGCAACGCAGCCGGAGGTCCTTCCGGCTGCAGGGGGGGGGGGGGGGAGGCGCCAGGGGCAGCCTGCTGCTGCTTCCCGGCGTCTAGCCAGTGTGGGGGCCTCTGGGAGGTGACGGAGACCCCCCGCACACCACCTAACAGGTATCGCAATGTTGATCGCAATGTTGATCGCATATGTTAGTACATATGCGATCAACATCGCTGCGGTAACCGGCGAGGGGCGGCGATGTATGTTAATACATCCCGCCCTCAGTGTCCTGTGCTCCTGTTTATCATACAGTTTGGACACCAACACGTGTACCTGGGTTGGGAACGGGAGATGTGCGCTTAGAATGCCGGCGGTCACATGACCGACTGTGGCATTCTGACATTTAGAATACGTATATATACTCTCTCCTACCCCTCGCTTCCTGCAGCCTAACCCTCCCTTACCACACCCTAACCCGCCCTTACCACACCCTAACCCGCCCTTACCACACCCTAATCCGCCCTTACCATACCCTAACCCTCCCTTACCCTAACACTCCCTTACCGCAGACTAACCCTAACCCTCCCTTACCGCAGACTAACCCTAACCCTCCCTTACCGCAGACTAACCCTAATCTCCCTTCCTGCAGCCTAACCCTTATGTCCCTTCCCGCAGCCTAACCCTAATCTCTCTCCCCGCAGCCTAACCCTTATGTCCCTCCCCACAGCCTAACCCTAACCCTCCCTTCTTGTAGCCATTCCCTAACCCTCCCTTCCTGCAGCCTAACCCTCCCTTCCTGCAGCCTAACCATAACCCTCCCTTCCTGCAGCCTAACCCTCCCTTCCTGAAGCCTAACCCTAACCCTCTCTTCCTGCAGCCCTCCTCTCCCTTCCTGCAGCCTAACCCTCCCTTTCTGCAGCCTAACCCTCCCTTCCTGCAGCCTAACCCTCCCTTCCTGCAGCCTAACCCTAACCCTCCCTTCCTGCAGCCTAACCCTAACCCTCCCTTCCTGCAGCCTAACCCTCCCTTCCTGCAGCCTAACCCTAACCCTCCCTTCCTACAGCCTATCACTAACCCTCCTTCCCTGCAGCCTAACCCTTATGCCCCTTCCTGCAGCCTAACCCTTATGTCCCTCCCCGCAGCCTAATTCTAACTCTCCCTCTAGTTCCTAACCCATTCCTTAAACAAAGGGAAAAGCCAATCTGTATGTGATATCTAGATAACCTGTAGTTCTATACCGGTATAAGCTGGAGGCTGTGCTGAGACTTGTAGTTCCACTGCAACAGGAGAATGGCAGGTGGCTTAAGCCTGCACAGTACTAGGAGTATTATGTTGGTGTTTGTACATTATATAACGCAGTTGTTTACTGAGAAGAACCTGAACTCTGCCGACACAGAAGTTGCTGATTTCTTGATGTTTTCCGCTGCGCGACATTCACCTGCTGTTGTTGCATTTGTGGAACTTTCTGTGTTTTTCCTTTTGTAGGTTTATTACTGGAGAGAAAGTGGGCGGGTAATTGTGATATTGTTATATTTATCCGTCATAACCCGCAGCCGTGCTGTGTTCTGCTGTTCTCTGCGCTGAGGCAGCCGTTTTATGCCGAGACAAAGATCGCGTCCCCTCTGTGCGTATTTACACTGTGATCAGACCCCCGGCTGGCTTTACGGAATGTCACATGCGGAATCTAGTGGGATCTATTTATATGGCACCAGTCACCCTGTAGCGCTTTACAATAGACTTCCACTGTACTTTTATGGAATAAAAATGGTTTGACGTTAAATAATTTCTATTTTTACCTAATCCTTAAGGAACCCTGACAGTGCATGTTTTCTTGATCTCCTTGCTGCAGCACAGGTGTATTCATTGCTGACTGCGACGCCTTAAAAGGTCCACAGGTTGTTCCAATTATTCCACTTGTCATTCTGTGAGGAGATCTGGTAAACCTGCACTGTAAGGGTGTATTTGAAAAACACTGGTGTATTTTTTGGTTTTGATCCAATGCAAAATATAAAAACACACGTTTCTCCACAAAACGTTTTGCACCCTCTTCTGCTTACCTGCCCTGCGGTCCCATAGATTGGGGCGTACGATGGATCCAGGCTTTCCACCTGCATCAAAATCACTTATAGGGGCTTTCCATGTTTGAGAAGCTCTCACTGCAAGGTGGAAGGACTGACCGTGGATTAAATCATATACACTCCACAAATAATTCCGGATAATATTAGATAAAATAATGCTATTAAAGGGAATAAATATTTTTGGGATCTGAAGATTTAATTTTAATGTAGTGCCCTTTTGCCTGAGCAAAAGTACAGGTGTGCACTTAGCAGATGTGTCCTCATACATCCGGCCGCAATACGCCACGCAGTGCGAGATTCTGGCGCCGCCAGGTCCTGTGAGACAGTGATAGCGTCTTTCTATGCAGAAAATGCATCTTTGTCGCAACACGATGTGACTAGAACGCACCAGGAGACTGATTAATTTGCTATGCAACACTTGTATCTGTGTGCGACTGAGTGTATACAAATAGCATGGACAAAGCCATTGTAGCACTTTGTATACAGATTCAGAGGCACAGTCGCACACAGATATACAATTGTTGTATATCAGATGAATCAGCACAGTCTCCTGGTGCGTCCTAGTCACATCGTGTTGCGACTGAAGACCTGACGCTAGCACTGTCTCACAAGTCCTGGCGTGCCGATAGGGACTGTTTGGTGCGACTGTATCAGTAATGTACAAGGGCACGCCTGTAGGCTGGATTTCCAGTTGCCCGGAAACTCCTTGCTCCAGTCATGTGATGTGCCAGCTTATAGGAACCTCCCAATTAATACATGCATTAAATGGACTATATGCATTGTCTACAGTCTAGGAATTATTTTTGGCTCCAGTGTATTAGTTAGTTTTGTATATACTTTGACTGTAGTGTTTTCCCGATTATATATTAAAGCATAAATATAGTAAGTACACGACCTGTGCTCTTCTGCATTTGGTAATCATAACCCTCTTCTTTTTTTTTTCTTGGTAGCATGGGAGGTTAATATTAGACATGTGAAATATACTGAGTAGTAGTCATTTTTATTAAACTGGACACATTTTATGTAAAGGAGTTTCACAGTAATGTGCGTGATTTATATTAATGCACAGCTTACTCTATGCCTCTTTCTTTTATTTATTTATTTATTTATTTAAAGATGAATTATATTTAGACGCATTTTACTTTTACCGTCTCGTTGTTGTTATTTTATAATGCTGTATGACATAAAAAAAACTGCACAGTACCACTTCTCAGATGTATTAAGCCTTATACCTCTTTCACATCGCACAAATAACCCGGTATCGACACGACATATTGCCGTGTCGAAACGGGTCAGTGGCCCTCATTCCGAGTTGTTCGCTCGTTAGTGGTTTTCGCAACGGAGCGATTTGTCGCAAACTGCGCATGCGCAATGTTCGCAGTGCGTCTGCGCCAAGTAAATTTGCCAAAAAGTTAGGTATTTTACTCACGGCTTAACGAAGAAATTTCTTCGTTCTGGTGATCGGAGTGTGATTGACAGGAAGTGGGTGTTTCTGGGCGGAAACTTGCCGTTTTATGGGTGTGTGCGGAAAAACGCTGCTGTTTCTGGGAAAAACGCGGGAGTGGCTAGAGAAACGGGGGAGTGTCTGGGCGAACGCTGGGCGTGTGTGTGACGTCAAACCAGGAACGAAACTGACTGAACTGATCGCAGTGTAGGAGTAAGTCTGGAGCTACTCAGAAACTGCTAAGAAATTTCTATTCGCAATTATGCGAATCTTTCGTTCGCAATTCTGCTAAGCTAAGATTCACTCCCAGAGGGCGGTGGCTTAGCGTGTGCAAAGCTGCTAAAAGCAGCTAGCGAGCGAACAACTCGGAATGAGGGCCAGTGTGCGATGTGAAAGCTACTTTGCAGAATTAGCGGGTCGCCTGACCCGGTAATTCAACCCGGTAAAAAAGAAGGGTTATTACCGGGTTGAATACCGGGTCAGGCGCAGTGTGAATGGGAGCCGTTCCGATGCGACACGGCTCCCATTCACAGCATAGGGAGAGGCGGCGCAGGAGATGAGCTCATCTCCCAGCGCCGCCTCCACCCCCGCCCCTGCTGCTGCTGCGCCCCCCGCTGCTATGGCAACCAACCCAGTATATTGCCGGGTCGGAAAGCCAGCAAAGGAGCGCAAATGCCGGATCCCACCCGGTAAGGATACGTTTCTCTTACCGGGTGGGATCCGGCATTTGCGATCTGAAAGCAGCATAAGAGAGTGGAACGATAAAGTATCAACCAATCAGCTCCGGTCATTTTTCAAGCACAGCCTGTAAAGTGATTCAAGTGATTAAAGTAGAAGCTGATTGGTTGGTACTTCTTCTCTCTCCAGCGGGGAGATATGGGGATAGAGGGGATTTATCAAATTACCAGTTTATGGTAAAATGATTTTATGGCAAAAAAAAATATATATCTGTGGCCGTCAGTTTGCAGAAAGTTCTATTCTGAAATCAAGTATTCAGAACCCCCTTCAGAAATGTTGCATTTGCTCCTGCTGTGGTGTAGAGTGGCAGTTGCAGGTTACGCCACCACAGGGCACAATCTGCAGCTTGCGGCGGCCTCAGGTGATGTAAATCAGGCCTGGCCAACCTGTGGCTCTCCAGCTGTTGTAAAACTACACATCCCAGCATGCCATGCCACAACTTTTGCATTCCCTAAAAGCAAAACTGTGGCAGGGCATGCTGGGATTTGTAGTTTCACAACAGCTGGAGAGCCACAGGTTGTGCCTGATGTAAAGGCTCTCTCTGATACCCGGCTGAGTACTGCTTGGTTATGATGAGCTGTTTCAATTCCGGTCCAAATTGTTGTCCTGCAATCAGATAGTCGCCGCCCAAGGGGAGTGTATATTCGCCGTGCAAGTGTGCGATGGCATGTATACGCCGAGCAGCTAAAAATCTCTCCGTCAGCGGACAGCTGCAAATCCGTTCGCACCTCACTCACCATCGAATGATTTTTCCACTGTGTGCAGTCCGTGCGCAGCCCAGGAGCGGACATCACACACCTGCCCTGAAAACGCTTGGGACCGCCTGCGTTTTCCCTGACACTCCCAGAAAACGGTCAGTTACCCCCCCCCCCCCCCCCACAAATGGTCTGTTGTTGTTTGGCGACCCGTCGCATGCACATTGCGGCACATACGCAGTCTATTGCTGATCGCCCGCTGAGCGAAAATGCACAGCAGCGATCGGCTCTGAATCGTGCCCCTTGACCTCGCCTGCTGCTTGCTGCGACAGTACCGTCTCCATCGCTGACAGTGACAAGAGAATTGCGCTCGGGAGTTCCACTTGCTCTAGCTCAGACCTGTGAGGGCCTTGCACTTGTTACAGAGGTCGGGTGCATTTACACGCATCCTGGGCCTGATAGTGCACCAATCTCTCTACTGGTGACTCAGCCTGCTTGGAGAGTACAAATGGCGAGGCGGGCACACCGGGGTCCCAGCAGGCTGCGGGTTAACCCTGCGTCCGGTGAACGAGATGGGGCAGGTGATGCTGAGAAATTTAGAAAGCTGCTGGCGAGGACACCTGGGAGTGAGTGTCAGCTCTTGTGCAAAATGTGCGACTCACTTGTGAATATTTAAAGCAACGGTCAGGTGCGCGCTGGTGGAGCCAAATAACTGAGGTTGTGATGATGTGTTGGGGCCGTTCCTGTAACATCTGTGATGTGTGCCGCTCCACTACACCTGCGTCATCTAACAGCTCAGCTGGCTCTCCGCATTGTCTACCAGCCATCCTTACGCAGTAACCACACAGAGCCTGGGGATACGGGAGAGACTGGGACAGCCGGGAGGAACCTCAGCAATGAGGAGTAGGTGCATGCATGGATGGAGAGCCTCCACACCAGCCACCATGCTCCAGGGCTGCATTGAGACGTCAGCGACAGACCGATAGCATCTGCAGGTTCCAGGGGAAACCTCGGTCTCTCCGCCGGTAACCAGCCCCTGCATCTAGCCATCCCTGCCTCACATCGCTCCACCAGTGAAAGTGTTAATGTGGTCCTCAGCCTCTGCTAATCCTCCCCAGCCTCTGCCAGCGATTGCTTCAGTCTGCTCAGCGTCTGCTAATAACAAGCGCAGGAGACACAAACAGGAACACACCTGCCGGAGAGCGAGGGAAGCATGCACAGGAGGCGGCAGCGAGGGGTGAGGGCTGCATCATCCAGGGATTAAACGCCGGAGACGTTGGCATCGCCCGGAAACCCCAGTGCATTCATCAAATCAGAAAAAAAAAAATTCCCTCATTTTATTTTTATTTTATTTAATTTTTGGGGATTGAAGTGTGATTTTTTTTGGGACTATTCGTCGGCTCTACCCGTCTCGATTCATCGCTGGTGACCGCCGGTGAAACCCAGGTGCCCCGTATGCTGCAGATGGTGAGGACGCTTGCCCAGTTCACCATCGCACTGGAGGACATGCGAGAGATGGGAGACGGCGCAGAAGTGGCGACCGGGGACGGCGCGGAGGAGATGCAGGTGAAGGACACCGGAGGGGATGGTACTCCGCAGAGCATCACCGAGGTGATGAATAGAGTGGGGGTGGGGGGAGTGTGTGTGGGGAGTGGGGGGGGGGGGGGAGCAGGGATTCTGCAGAGGGAAACGTGGGATGCTGCTGACAAAATTCACAGATGAGCAAAAGGCCGTTCCGTGGCTGCAACAGGTCTCTAAGCAACAGAGGCTGCGACGTAAGCTAGCGGAGGCTGCAGGCAGTGACAGCACCAGGTCCAGTCCTAGATCTCTGCCCCCCCCTGGGTCATTGGAATTTACTAGTGCCTGGGATATCTTACTATTGCCTTACGCTGTTCTACAAATGGCTGACACCTTTAATGTTCTGTAACAGCAAACAGCAGGTTTTAGCTTAGTGACTGCTGTACTACGTTTCCCATGATGCTCAGCTGGGTCAGGAGATTGGGAGTTATCCTGCGGTCGAGTGCAGCTGCGGCAGTAGATGAGCAATGTAACGCGGGCAGCACCAGCCGGTTACAAATATCCATTCGTTGCTGTCTACCCGTCAGTGACCCGTGTATTGCTGACGCCCCAGTGCACTGTATAGCCCAACCTAGAGACATAACTGCTTTACCTTTCCACCTCAGACGGTGTCCCCTCTCCATCAGCGCCAGTTACGGCCATTTTCCACCCTCTGACACTCGCGTTTATCCCGCCATTTACAGTGATTTTCCTTTGTGTGTGTTTTTAGAGAGGAATGGTGTCTGTTATGGGTGAGCAGAGAAGCCAGGCAGTTGCTTAGGGCGCAAAAGTTTGGGAGCATTAAAAATACTTTTTTCTTTCTGGTGCATCCGCAGGAAAACGATATCTTATTTTCTGGGCTTGAAAGGAATCGTTGGCGCAATAGCGTCCCTCAAAGCATCCAGCAGTGTCACTAAAGTCAGGTGTCTTTGCCATGAATGACAAAACAGAGTGTCCCAGCTGTGACAAAAGTGTGCCCATACAGGCAGCCAGCCTGGCAAACGCCACAGACCATTCACTACATATAAACGGAACTCATTATCATTCCCAGTGTCCTGAAACATATTTGATTATTACAAGCAATTTGTGACTTGGTTATTTCGCTGGTTCCTGGTGATCGGATAGGCTGCATTCTCAGTGATGTCACTGGTACCTAATGAATGTATAGGCTGCACTCTCAGTGATGTCACTGGTACCTAATGAATGGTTAGGCTGCATTCTCAGTGATGTCACTGGTACCTAATGAATGGTTAGGCTGCACTCTGAGTGATGTCACTGGTTCCTAGTGACTGGATATGCTGCATTCTCAGTGATGTCACTGGTTCCTAGTGACTGGATAGGCTGCATTCTCAGTGATGTCACTGGTTCCTAGTGACTGGATAGGCTGCATTCTCAGTGATGTCACTGGTTCCTAGTGAATGGATAGGCTGCATTCTCAGTGATGTCACTGGTTCCTAGTGACTGGATAGCCTGCATTCTCATTGATGTCACTGCTACCTAAGACTGCTCACCTGGGCCGCTCAGGTGATCAATCCATGTCCTGGACGGGGAGGGGGAGAGTAGACCATAATGCGGCAGGGGAAGGGAGTCCGGAGCGGCACCCCCATGTCTGCGTCTGCACACACCTATAGATAGGCTGCACTCTCAGTGATGTCACTGGTTCCTAGTGACTGGATAGGCTGCACTCTCAGTGATGTCACTGGATAGGCTGCATTCTCAGTGATGTCACTGGTACCTAGTGACTGGATAGGCTGCACTGTCAGTGATGTCACTGGTTCCTAGTCACTAGATAGGCTGCACTCTCAGTGATGTCACTGGTACCTAGTGCATGCATAGGCTGCACTCTCAGTGATGTCACTGGCTCCTAAAGAATTAAGGTTCAAAAACGGTTGAGATTGCCTAAAGGATAAAAAAAGGGGCAGACTAGATGGGCCAAGTGGTTCTTATCTGCCGTCAAATTCTATGTTTCTAGTCACTGGATAGGCTGCACTTTCAGTGATGTCACTGGTACCTAGTGAATTGATAGGCTGCATTGTCAGTGATGTCCCTACTTCCCCAAATTTCTCCTCTCCGCGCCACCCACGGGTGAGACAGTGAGCCAGTCCCTGAAAAGCGGGTGTGGGCAGGACAGTTGGATGGGGCAGGGGTGTATGTATTCTTTATGTATACAGTAGCACATACTTGCTAACTCTCTCTTGTAATGTCCTCTGCACCTCACACTTCCAGAAAGGAGGCCCCTATAGTAGGCAAGTATAATATAGTCAGATACACAGTACTACTTCTCTTGTTCTATATTCTACATGGAATGACCAGTATCTGTTACTCAATGGCATAGCTATAAAGCAGGGTGTGTAGTTTACATGGGTTACTGGTTCCAGGGGGCCCTACACCCATGTTCTTTAATACATATTTCTCCAGGGTCCCATGCCGGCAGTGCAGTGCTGCACATATCACCAGGAATACGGTGTTGCTGCCTTTCTCCTGGTGATCTGCGCAGGGAAAATGTCCGCAGGCCGGTACGTGCGCAGTACCATCTGTCACAGTGCCAGAGTCTACTGGCTTGTGCTGCCGGCTAGAGAAAAGGGGGGCCCGGACAGAGGCTGTATGCGGGCCCCTCCTCCCTTACCAGTCCCCCTCCTCCCTTACCAGTCCCCCGCCTCCCTTACCAGTCCCCTGCTGTTACTGTTATATAAATGAGCGATGGATGCGACCACAATGTGATTGACAGCGGCAATGCGGCATTGATGGGGCGGGGTGGTCCGAACGGGGAGCAGGCCAGGAATGTTTTCGGGGTGGCTGCGTGACGTCACATGCAGCCGCTCTGATAAAAAAAATGGCAGCCGACCGTCTGGCTGTGTTGACAGGGGTCAACCTTAGTTCCGAAGCATCGGGTGGCAGCCTTACAAATGCTGAGCGGCCTTGCCCTGTGCCCCTACAATCTCTGAATGAAGCCCATAGTGCGGATATGAGACCTGGCCTGCAGTGTCTGTAGCATGTATTCTGTAATACGGTCCCTGAACTGCTACAGAACATATATGCACCACAGCTGACCATGGACCTGATGCAGTAAGAAATGCACGCAGGCCGCTTTGCAAAATACAATCAGTAAAAATGCAGATTCAGTACGAGGTGTTAACTACCCCCTTGCTGCATTTGCGATTGCAGCAATGCTACCGCGTCACAGCCTGGGTTCAGGTTGAGATGTTCCTCGCAGGCTGTCCATCACAGGGGCCCTTGCGAGACAAAGGAAACTGCGTCTCGCGACACAGTCCTTGTCTCGCCACTCCTGGGAAACGGGGATGACACGCCCCCGTTTCCGGCAATACCAGCCACCCCCGTCCCTTCCCCTTTAACGCCTCTGCCTGTCAATCAGGCAGATGCGCTCGAAAAATACTGCGATGGGATCCTAGGGCCCGTTCTGCACAGAACAACTCCTGCGCATCCGCAGTTTCCTGATAAACTGCGCAGGAGATCACAGTAGGATCCATGCTGAATTAGGCACCATATACGCCGCCCTTACCACTGTCCCACCCACTAGCCGCCGCATCTCCCCTCATAATTAAACTAGTCCCATTTCCCCCTGGCCTGGAGGAGCTATTGGGTCATGATGCATTTGCCAGAAGAGCTGACAGTTGAGATGAGGGAACTTATTATTATTATTATGCATTATGGGGTCTAATCATCAAGCGCTGAAGGGATAATGAATTAGATCCCTGTATGATGACCGGAATCATACAATGTATAGAGTAGACGAGAGATTGGTGATAAGCTGTGCGTTCCCCTGAGAGCCTAGCGTACAGTACAGTACAGTACACACTTGCTGCGCGCTGTGACATATTGTGGTAAATAAGAGGAGTTATGTAACAAGTCCTGTACAGGGGTCTGCCTGTGCCCCCTGTTACATGCTGTGACTCTCCTGTACATATGATGGTTTCATGTTGCTTTCCTGATGCATCCATGTTACATGATTATTAGTAACGAAACCAGGGGGTAAATTTACTAAGATGGGAGTTCTGTTTAAGATGGGATGTTGCCCATGGCAACCAATCAGATTCTACTTCTCATTTATCTAGCACCTTCTAGATGATAGTACCTGGAATCTGATTGGTTGCTATGGGCAACATCCCGTCTTAAATAGAACTCCCATCTTAGTAAATTTACCCCCAGGACTGTGATATGAGATTCCTACATTCGAAACACCAGAAACTGATTGTTGTTAGATGTAAGTCAGACATAACCACAATATACAGACGCTGATGGTCCCTGATTACTGAAGCCAGTCCCAGCTTGGAAAGTTTTAACACTGAAATGTTTAGATTTTTTTTTTTGGAGGGGGGAGATGTTCTAATTTTTCAGTAACGCCCAAAACCACAATAAGACGCCTTATTACATTGGTCTCATCAGTATATATCTGCGATGGGCTATATAACAGAGGGGCTAATTCCAAGTTGATCGCAGCAGGAATTTTTTTAGCAGCTTGTCAAAACCATGTGCACTGCAGGGGAGGCAGATATAACATGTGCAGAGAGAGTTAGATTTGGGTGGGGTGAGTTCAATCTGCAATCTAAATTGCAGTGTAAAAATAAAGCAGCCAGTATTTACCCTGCACAGAAACAAAATAACCCACCCAAATCTAACTCTCTCTGCACATGTTACATCTGCCCCCCCCCCCCCTCAGTGCACATGGTTTTGCCCAACTGCTAAAAAATTTCCTGCTGCGATCAACTTGGAATTACCCCCATAATCTGTATTGAATAGGAATATATAAAGTAAAAAAAAAAGTAAGTCCGTAAACACGGCATGATGTAGTTCCCCAAGGTCTGCAGAGACAGTGCCGCTTCTGTATGCTTTAAAGCTTTTTATTCACATGCCTACCAACATTGATTAATATCCCGGAATGAGGCGATGGGGGTGTGGTCACTTCATAGAGGGCGTGGCTATGGCACGGCTTAGTACCACATGCATCGGAATCAACTGCCCCTGCCATGTGCATCAGGGAAATACCCCCAAGCCCTCCATCGCCCAGCTAATAGATTGTGGTTGGCAGGACAGGCCCATTAAATTGGGGGCTCAGGGCAGTCCCATTAAAGCAGGACTTTCCCACTGAATGCGCTAATTTTTTTTCTGTGAGGAGGCTGCCCGTACTAAAGCTGCTAGCTGGTGCAATTTCCAGTATATAGCAGCTGCCACGTTCCGTATACGCACGCAGACACTTATTTTATTCATTTCTGAAACAAGAAACTGTATCTAGAACTATAGTTATAAGAAATAAATATTTGACCCCAAAAAATATGCCAGTACTGTGTACCCCTGAGTTTCCCCCACAAAAAAAGCTCCAGGTACCCCCAAACCAACCTGCATTAGTTTTAATGAATAGGGTCTGGATTTGCTTGCGCGCTCTTGGGCATCCGGACAAAGGTTAATTCCCGTTTTCCGTTTGGAGGGTGATTCCTGTTGTTTGTTCCCATTTAATTTCCAATTCCTTTTCCAAGAGAGGGCTTATGAAACAGTTGTACCTGCAGTGTCCACTTACCTGCGGGTATTAGAGGTCGGCCCCCGGGTGGTTGGGTGGTCTGTGGAGAGATGACAACTTCTGGTCCCTTCCTGCAGGGAGACGGGGAGATTGAGGTTATGTCTTGGGTCAGCCCAGGTCACTCACCTGTGTTCTGCCAGGCCCTTCCCGTGGGGTTACGTCTTCCCTAAATCTTAGCTTGTGTGTTAGAAAGAAGATTCCTAATAATATATTGGGCCACCCCGGACTGTTCCTCGGAAAAGGTACAATTTCATACCGATGCAGCTAAGCATTACAGCCTGTATTTGTTAAAGAGGCGAAAAAACGTATCTGCCTCAGAAAATGGAGATAGGGCTATGGCTTGTGACTGGCCAAGGGCTGCCGAGACTTCAGGCTGGCATGAGGGCTGGGGACATAGTTGCAGATAAAGGCGCTAATATGAATGCTTATATTAGTCAGAACTATAATGCAGTCAGCGGAAGGCATTATCGGGGGAGAGGGGGTAGGCACCTCATTCCTTCACCCCTGGGCGCCTACCAAGGTCTGGGGAGGCTGGGTAATCTGCATCCTCTCAGCTCCCCTAGACTCGACGACAAAACATTTATAGGCTCATTTATCAATGAGTGATACATTTCACTGTGAGTGATAAATTGCACCAGCCAATCATCTTCCAACTGTCATTTTTCAAATCCTTACTGATTGGCTGGTGCGTTATCACCTTTCACTTATCACTGCTTTATCACTTCTCCAGGATTAATACATCTGCCCCACAGTCGGTAACATGGCAGTTAGGAGCTGATTAGCTGGTGCAATTTATCACTCACAGTGAAATGTATCACTCTTTGATAAATGAGCCTATTAGTGTTATGTTCTGCCTCCCGCCAGTATATTGATCAGCTGCCCGTCTGGTATAACAGAGGACAATTATGGTGATTATTGGTTTTCAATAACTGCACTAAGCGAAGTCAGATAATTAGAGCAGTGAAAATAATACTCAGTACAGGGTTTCCTTCACACTCTTCCAGTCAGTCTTTTCTAAATTTTGGCTTTTTTTATCACCTCAGACAAACCTGCGAGTCGTATCCAGAACACGTCTCCATGCGACAGACAGAGGAGCTATACAGAGAATTCTAAGTAAAGGACACTGTGGTAGTAAATCTCAGCTCTTACTGAAGTCTGTGGCACCTGATGTCCCAGGATCACTGCTTATATAGGCCCAGATTTATCAAGCCTTGGAGAGTGATAATTTGCACTGTGATAATGTACCAACCAATCAGCTCCTAACTGCCATATTACAGGCTGTGTTTGAAAAATGCCCGTTTGGAGCTGATTGGTTGGTACTTTATCACCGTGCAATTACTCACTCTCCAAGGCTTGATAAATCTGGTCCTGTTTCAGTATAGTTTATCTGACAGCGCCCTCCATATCCTCTGGGTATAAAGGAAATTGCACCTATCTAATGTTGGGGGTAAGCCATGATACCATACAATTGCTGGCGCTACGTGTTGCTGTACACACACGGTGGTGGTCGCGTCAACCACACAGCTTTCCCGCCTGCCGTCACTGCGAGGAGCACTGCACATGTCACCGAGGAGGAAGACAGGAGTCGGTTACTAGTCCGTAGATAAATCGCATTTCTGTCAGAATTGGCTATGCCCACACAAGATGGCCGCCGCTGCTGTGAGGAGGTGAAGATACCTTAATATCAGTTACCTGGGCTCCGTGTTTGTCATCACAAAGCAGAGCAGATTGCGCACCCGACAAGTGTATTAAATCTAGTATTCTCACTCTGTTTGGGCCACTTCTGGGTGTTGCATGAAGCACGCACGCTTGGAACCTAATGTGCAGTCTGTGCTGTGCGTCGGCTCCCCTCATCCCCCCTCCTCTGGGTGATGCTGCCCTGTGTCTAATCCAGCCGTCATCTGCAGCATTAGTAACAAACTGACTGAAGATCCATCTGTAATTAACACATGCTTGGCAGAGCGGCCTGGCAGACTCGCCGTGCAGTGGCGCTCGTTATCTGGGCACCGCAAAGACACGGAAGGGTAGATCAACAGTTGACTCTCTCTTGTGTATTTGCAACTTGAGAGCTGTTCGGGATTTAACATCTAGGACGCCGGTGGGAGTGCTGGGACGGGGTTGCGGCTGGGTGTCTGGGGCTTATTCGCTTTTAATGTATGGAATAAATGCACGGAAAGCACATAGGAAGTAGGCGCTGTAAGAGCTCCCGCCACTGCAAAACTAGACGTCCCCTGTTCCTCAAGTGTTAATGCAGGATATTTATATCTTTATACGCGGTAGTTTTCATGCGTATTTACTCATTTCTCCGGCTCATATGTGTGACTGGGCCCTTCAGCACTTCGATCACCTTCAGAAATGTCATTATTTTCTGATTTGTTCCACCTCAATATTCCATTTCACTCCTGAGAGAGAATAGCGTGCGTTTCACATGGCGCATCTAAAGCGTCTCAGGTGGAGGGCAGAGTGCCTGCTCGGTGCCACGTAATTCCTGAGGCCGCCTGTCAGATGCAAGGACGTAGCGATGTTCTGCAGAATCTGTGGGGGAATCCTTTCTGTCGCCGCGGTTTCTGGCTTTGTCTTGTTTCTTGACCTCCCAAACAGTTCACCCCGTGGGTTTATAAATCATCCTGAAAGTGAATTTGTTCGAACTGTTCTTAATGTTATCAAAGTATATATCCCCGTTCCATATATAGGGGTCTATTCATGAAGCAGTGAAAAGTGTGGAGAAGTGATCCTGTGGAGAAGTTGCCCATGGCAACCAATCAACTGCTTCGTACAACTGTATTGCATGCAAATTAGAAATGTTACTTCAATGCTGATTGGTTGCCAAGGGCAACTTCTCCACTGGCTCACTTCTCCACACTTTTCACTGGTTCATGAATAGACCCCATAGAATGCAGCCTCATACAGGCACTGCGTAGGGTCCTGTTCCCCTGGCCACGCTTGAAAACACTGCACAGCAATGAGTATGTTGCAGCCCGCAAGACGGGACTGTCCTGCTAAATTGGGGACAGTTGCAGGTAGGGTTACAGAAGCTGCCTATCTATTAATGCTACTGTATGTAGGCTTTCCTGGATTTACCATGTTACTGGGTTTCCCGTATAGGCCATGAGATATCACAGGAAGGATAGCAATGAGGATCTACCCCTCCCTGGCATCGCTTCCTCCTGGGCTGCTATTGGCAGCACAACAGGTGGCATCCAGTGTTCCGAGTTCTACGCTGCTATATGTAAGCTCTCCTTTCTGTTCTCTCGTGTGCTTATAGCTCTGCTCAGTCTGAGGCCGGGCTTTTACCCATTATAAATATCAGTGGCGTGCGGTGAGGTCAGTGGCTGGTGAGGCACTGCAGTCATAATGTCCCCTGAATCCTGCCGATGACCCCTACCACCGCCGAGCCAATGCCTGCTACTGCCTCTGAGCCGGTACCCGCTGCCACCGCCAAAGGCTTACAAACTTGCCCACAATCAACTGACTCAGCCCTCCGCCACTAATTTCTATCTCAGTCCGATGCCGCCAATGCCCGCTGCCTGCTCATCATACTTGTAGTGTAGTGTACATTTTTATAGTGTACATTTTTATAGAAAAAATAAATAAAATTAGTATTTGGGACTGGGAAGGGAGTGGGAGGAGGACATGAATGCAATTTTGTTGTCCAGGGCTTCCATTAACTTAATGGAGAAATGTCTGAATGGGTTAAAAAAAAAATGCGTGGGGTCCCCCCTCCTAATTATAACCAGCCTCGGGCTCTTTGAGCCAGTCCTGGTTGTTTAAATACTGGGAAAAAAATTGGACAGGGGTTCCCCGTATTTAGACAATTAGCACCGGGCTTTTAGTCCGGTCCTGGTTCCAAAAATACGGGGGACAAAAGATGTAGGGGTCCCCCGTATTTTTAAAACCAGCACCGGGCTCCACTAGCCAGGGACATAATGCCACAGCCGGGGGACACATTTATGTAGGTCCCTGCGGCCGTGGCATTACCCCCCCCCCCCCAACTAGTCACCTCTGGCCGGGGTTCCCTGGAGGAGTGGGGACCCCTTAAATCAAGGGGTCCCCCCCCTCCAGGCACCCAAGGGCCAGTGGTGAAGCCCGAGGCTGTCCCCAGCACCCCTGGGCGGTGGGTGCCAGGCTGATAGCCATGTGTGTAAAAAAAGAATATTGTTTTTTGTTGTGGAACTACAAGGCCCAGCAAGCCTCCCCCGCTTGCTGGTACTTGGAGAACC
This sequence comes from Pseudophryne corroboree, assembly GCF_028390025.1. Lineage (NCBI taxonomy): Eukaryota > Metazoa > Chordata > Amphibia > Anura > Myobatrachidae > Pseudophryne > Pseudophryne corroboree. Next base: position 39,867,154 of record NC_086445.1, on the reverse strand, counting down.
TCAAGTACCAGCAGGCGGGGAAATAACGGGCTCGCTGGTACCTGTATTTCTACAACAACAAAAAATACCCAAATAAAAACACAAACACACACACCGTGACAGTAAAATTTTATTAATACACACTTACACTCACACATACTTACCTACATCCCACGCCGGTCACGTCCACTTGTCCAGTAGAATCCAATAGGTGGTTCCTGTAAAAATGAGAGAGATTACTTACCTACATCCCACGCCGGTCACGTCCACTTGTCCAGTAGAATCCAAAGGGGTACCTGTTAAAATGAGCATTATGCTTACATATGATCCACAGGAGGAGGAGGGAGAGAGAGAGAGAGAGAGAGAGAGAGAAGGGAAAAAAAAAAAAAAAACACGAACACACACAACACACAGAACTAACCTGCTGCTGCTGGAGCCGGCGGAGGAGGACAGCCGCACAAGCCGCTGCTGGCTGTCAGGTGATCGGGAGCCGGGAGGACGGAGCCAGAGGGAGAGGACGGGGGGGAGAGCTGCACACTCCTCAGGACCGCCGCCGCCGCTGGCAAGGTGAGCGGGAGCCGGAGGACGGGAAGGGGGGAAGCCGCAGACACACTGGCCACCGCTACTCCCGCCTATCATTCACGCCGGGACCCGCCGCCTGCAGCGCCGCATGTGGGTGATTGGACAAGCGGATCCAGCCCTGGATCCGCTGTCCAATCACAGGTGCCTCGCTGACATGGGGGTGGTGTCCCTGTCAGCGAGGCACTTGGAACAGTGCCGCTTTCCCCATGTGTTTTCATGGGCTTTTACAGCCCAGTGCTAGGCTCCGCCCTCCGCACTGTCCCATTCCCATTATCCACGGGAGGCACCTGCTGTCAGTGCCTCCCAAACTGCTTTAAAGCAGTAAAATGAGTAGGATTCAATAAAGAAGATACTTATGACACAGAATATGTGTCATAATTATCTTCTTTTTATTATTTCAATAATTAATCACAGGGGAGGCACTGCCTCCCCTGACTGCACGTCCCTGATAAATATATCTGACCTACATGGGCGATAATTATGTCACAGATCTGTAACCAGAAGTTTGTGTGCCCCATAGCAACATTTTGAAGAGGCCTCTGTCCCAATGCAGGAGAAACACCTCTCTGCTGCCGTTGTTAATTTTACGCCTCATAATAGTGCCCTAGTTAATTTTCTGAGCCATAGTAGTGCCCTAGCTTACATTATGTCACATTGTAGGGTTGCCAGTACACATTACGTTACTCAGTACCCACACATTCTGACAAATGATGCCCTGTTACAGCGCCCTCCAGTTCAGATGATGCCCCGTTACAGCGCCCTCCAGTTCAAATGATGCCCCGTTACAGCACCCTCCAGTTCAGATGATGCCCCGTTACAGCGCCCTCCACTTCAGATGATGCCCCGTTACAGCACCCTCCAGTTCAGATGATGCCCCGTTACAGCGCCCTCCAGTTCAGATGATGCCCCGTTACAGCGCCCTCCACTTCAGATGATGCCCCGTTACAGCACCCTCCAGTTCAGATGATGCCCCGTTACAGCGCCCTCCAGTTCAGATGATGCCCCGTTACAGCGCCCTCCAGTTCAGATGATGCCCCGTTACAGCGCCCTCCAGTTCAGATGATGCCCCGTTACAGCGCCCTCCAGTTCAGATGATGCCCCGTTACAGCGCCCTCCAGTTCAGATGATGCCCCGTTACAGCGCCCTCCAGTTCAGATGATGCCCCGTTACAGTGCCCTCCAGTTCAGATGATGCCCCGTTACAGTGCCCTCCAGTTCAGATGATGCCCCGTTACAGCGCCCTCCAGTTCAGATGATGCCCCGTTACAGTGCCCTCCAGTTCAGATGATGCCCCGTTACAGCGCCCTCCAGTTCAGCTGATGCCCCGTTACAGTGCCCTCCAGTTCAAATGATGCCACTTGGCAGTGCCTAGTTCAGACAGAGGCCACATGTCAGTGCCCCCTTAGCATTATATCATCCACTACACACTCTTCCCACTGAAAATGGAATGTCACCCCATTCAGGGTGAGCAGTGGGTCAGACCCAATTGCTTAGCCGGCAAATCTGAGAAATTGGTATGAAACTACAGTAAATAGCCGGGGTCTGCGTTGGTCTGAGACTTGTAGTGCGCAGCCAGCTTACCACCGAACCACGCGGCACATTTACCACGGAACGTCTTCTGTCACTGTAAGGTAGACATTGCCTGTTATGTAAGTGTTCATATGTGATGGTACCCTGACGCACTGGCAGACGTATATAACCAGCTGCCAGGCTGGCGGACTCTGCGGCTTTTTACCCCACTCTGTATTTATACTTTATATAAAAATAAAATAACTTAATCTCCGATTCCCAAATGTTTCTGCATTCTCCATCCTTACCGCGACAGATAATGGATTTACCGGAGTGGGCAATTTTCTCCGTACTGAGATGTGTCCTTGTGTCGGTAATTTAGGTATTTCTAGTGTTACTAGATCAGCGTTTCCTAGGTGATGTATTATTACTTAGCATGTTTGTCGCTGTGCGGTGAATAAAGACGATGACTGTCTAATATTAGACTATTATGATGGAACAGCGGAGATGCCTGTTTCCTGCGCAGTCTCTCATATGGTGCCCTTTACACTCACTGTAATACCACGTGGCTGTGGGACTACTAAGTCTTCTGCCTGCTTACTACCCGTGCCGGGCACACCTGTAAATGCCCCTCTCCTGCCCACTGATTGGGTTAATATGAACCACGTTTCATGTTCCAGAACTAGAATATGTCGACAAGAATCCCAACCCTGGCGCCGGAATCCCAACCGACGGGATCCACGAGCGTGGACTGGGCCACCAGGCAGGCAAGCCACAGGAAGGGGGTGAGGGGGTGTAAGTTTAGGCTGTGGGTGGAGAGTTAGGGTTAGGCTCCAGGAAAGGGAGTGTTAGGGTTAGGCGGAGGGGAGGGGGGGGGGGGGGTAAGGGTTAGTCTGCGGGGTTAAGGTGGGAAGGAGGGGTTAGGATTAGGCTGCGGGGGGGAGGGTTAGGTTTAGGCTACGGGAGGAGGTGGACATTGGGGTAAGATAAGTATACTTTCTTTACCCATGTCAGGATACTAAGCATCGGGATGCTGCGGCTGGTCTTCTGACCGCTGGCATTTCCTACCCAACGCATTGCATGGTTGTATGCACTTAAAGCAGCAATCCCGCATGGATTTTTCCCCCCTTTAAAGTTATGTATTTTTTAAGCATGCATCTGATAGTTCTTATTCTAAGCTTTCCTTCTACACATTATCTCCTTTTCAAAACTGCCCTGGAGGGAAAAGAAAATGGTTTCAAGCCATCCAGTCTGCTGTACAATCATTCTGTTATACAGGCACAGACATACAGCTTTCAGCATGTCATGTAGTGGCAGAACCGAGGAGAAGGTGGGTATGGGGAGGGGGGTGGGGGGGGCACAGTGCAGACAGAGCTCAGAGGGGTGTTCCATAGCCTCTCTGCCCACTGCATCATGGGACATGGGACTGGCTGCCATGGAAGTTACATGACCACGTGCAAATTATGCAGAAGTCTAAATCATTAATAGCAGCCTGAAGACAAAAACAAGCAAACAAGGGAAATGGTTAATATTGATTGTTCATGTAGCGCCAAACACATTACGCAGAGCTGTGCAAAGAATATGTCATCAGTCACAGTCCCTATCTCAGTGGAGCTTACAGTCTACATTCCCAATCAGGGGAAATTAATTCCAAGTGCTGCTGAAGTGTGCAACGCTACCTTACCTACGTCCTAATACTGTGTATCCTGTTCATCACTCTTGCTCCCAAATGCGCTTCTGCTAATTGAGTACTCCCCGTCCCTGAACACGCTGTCCACGTTCGCGCTCTTGTTTGCCGGTAATCTGGACATAAGATTTCTAAAAATGAAGAATCTTTGGAACAATCTTCCTTAGCAGAAACAAATTACCTGCAAACTGCACTAAGAAAAGCGTTTATATAGGCGCCAGGTCTGGCTTAGATGGCGCAGTGTATGTACCTGTTGTAGCAGCCGGATAATATAGCTGTTATTGTGCTATGATATAACGCAGCTTGATAACACGATTATAACATAGCTGAAAGGTGTATTATAATCTCCAGCACAACCTCTCTGCTGCTGCGTTTAGTATAGGAGGGGGGAAGGGGATCTCGGTGGCCATGGAATACGATTTGTTTCTGCTGATGGATAATATTAGATTGATTCTCTTATACCCCCTGTCAGCTTCCTCCTCTGTTCTGTATCATGTCACTTGGGTGAGCCGGAAAGATGGCCGACCTTGATCCTAATCTGAATTGTCAGAGTTGTAATTATGTCTATCTGATAATATATGATTTAAAGCCGCACAGTGACGGGTGAGATCATTGTCTGCTGGGAAGGCACGCTCCTGTTGTGTGTGTGTGTGTGTTTATATTGTAAGGGGCCTGTTTATTATATCTTATATCTTGTATCGTGCAGCATTGCCCATTTCTGCATAATTAAGGCATATCGCAATAACGGCTATTTAATAACAGGCTAACGCAGGAGATATCAGAGATCGTATCTCACTCGCCACAATTCTAAGTGGGGACTAGTGTTTTAATTCAAAATGTTTAATGCCAGTGGCATGCCCAGTGCTAATGCTTAACGTGTGTGTGTGTGTGTGTGTGTGTGTGTGTGTGTGTGTGTGTGTGTGTGTGTGTGTGTGTGTGTCTCTGAAAAGTGCTTTTGCATTTTCCATTTTGTACTACTATTTAGATTAATGTAATTGTAATAAGTAATAAGTAGGACTAATGCTTAACATGAACTTGTTCTTATTTTCAAAATCATCTTCTCTGAGTGTACCTTGTACGGTATTAATATGTTCAGTCTATCTACATATATTCAGATGTAATAGGAATAATAAGTTGTCAAAAATTTGTTTTATTGAAAGACGTCAAATAAATCAAATCCTAATAACATTAACAATGTTAGAAAGTATTCAAATATGGTTAATCAAAGTTTCGAATACATGATTCCATTTTTTCCCCCTTTAAAACATTAATGAAAAAAAAAAGTTTCAAAACAAAAAAGCCATTTCTTTTTTTCCCCCCCCCTAACCCTAATATGTAACTTTTCAGAGTTCGTCTCTGACCGCGATAGTTATCGTCTTGGGATTGCAATAGCGTGTCTATCGACAGCGCCGCAGGGGAGGGTTCTCCTGATCCCGCCGCAGCACAGGCTGGATGACAGGAACCGGAAGTTAACTCTTTCACCACTGTGATCAGTTATCAGCGAGATAGTCTCTTGTCTGAGGTGTGTCTGTTATGTGCACGCAGCGAGCCGTGGAACTCTGATCCAGGGACTGTTCCCGGGACTTGGAGAACCCAGGAATGAGCAGGAAATACATTTACTACTGAGGACTGTTGCTAGACATGATATAAAGGCTTACCCAGTATCTTCTGAGAACCGCTGGATGTAGTGTCATTACTAAGTCACTGAGATTGGTGTTCCCTTACGCCTCTCTCCGGTCTATCCCGGATCAGTATCTGTTCCCCATTCTATATCTTTAAACATGTCAGCGTTATATCTGTATCTCTGAACATGTAAGATGTATCGCTGGGCCTCGCCGGGCTGTGTGTCCAGCGCATCTGTAGGGCTGTGCCCTCCCTCTTCTATAAACCCCCTGCAATGACTGCATTCTCCAGAGGGGCTGTGCCACCTGGTCCACGGGTACATACTTTGCAATTTACCGTAAGTCAGGGCAAATGTGCCGACGTTTGGGGTGGAGGGACAGTCATCTCAAACCGGGACTTTTAGGAGAAGCGTTATTGCTATTTGATACCTGCTGTGTATTACTCTGAAAACTATACATAATCGATTTAAACCTTGTAATATTATTATTAATGTTATTATGAACATTTATTTATATGACACAAGGATATAGCGCAGCGTACAAAACATCGGGACATCGGTAGGGCGGCATCATTTTGATGATTTTTTCCGCCCTCGTACCATTATTTGTGATGACATCGCTCGATCGCCATTCCACGGTTTAAACCTTAGATGGAGTGTAAGGGGTCTATTCATGAAGCAGTGAAAAGAGTGGAGAAGTTGCCCATGGCAACCAATCTGCTGCTCCCTACAATTGTATAATATGCAAACTATAAATGTTACTTCAATGCTGATTGGTTGCCATGGGCAACTTCTCCACTGGCTCACTTCTCCACACTTTTCACTGCTTCATGAATAGACCTCTTAATGCACAATGGAGAGAAATAGCGCATGCAAAGTAACTCTGTACGGACCCGATGTACGCAGTGATATGATTGTAACACTGCAAGTCCCAGCATGCCCTGCCAGCACAGATCCTGAGATCGTCTCTCTCTCTCTCTCATACTATGGGCACGTTAAGTGTGTGGGTTTCTGTAATTAGGGTAGGGGGCTGCCATAGCTCTCCAGCTGCAGATTCCCGTTGTCATTGGTTACTGTGCCCCTGCCCCAGGACAAAATCAATGTAAGCAAATGAATAATATGTTTTGCGGCTGAAGCCAGCCCGTGATTCCCCCCCCCCTCCCAGGGACGCGGCTGAGCGTTTATACAGACACTTTCAGGGCAGCTCGGAAGCAATTCTCATCCTCGTATTGTTTCCTGATTTCCTTCCTGCACGTCTTACTTTAGCAGCCGGAATTCCTGAATGACCCTGTAATAAAGTAACAATGTCCGTCAGAAAGATGAATGAAGAATGCATCAGATGCTCGGCCGTCAGCATTAAGTAACTGAGGGGTAAATGTATGAAGCAGTGATAAGAGTGGAGAAGTGAGCCAGTGGAGAAGTTGCCCATGGCAACCAATCAGCTGCTCCGTACAATTGTATAGTATGCAAATTATAAATGTTACTTCAATGCTGTTTGGTTGCCATGGGCAACTTCTCGACTGGCTCACTTCTCCAATCTTATCACTGCTTCATACATTTACCCCAGAATGTTACAGTTGGTGGAATTTCAAAATTCACTGAGGACAATTTATCAAACCCCCATAATCCCCTTGATAATCCTCCTCTCCCCGATTTCTAATCATCGCATAGACATTATTTCTCCAGCTAATCCATCAGGATTATTGTGTTGGGAATGTGTCTAGGATAGCAGCCTGTCCCAGGGAAGAGTAAAGGGTGAGCTGACATCTTACACTGGGGTCTATTTACGAAGCCTTGGATGGAGATAAAGTACCAGCCAATCAGCTCCTGTCATTTTTAAAACCCAGCCTGTAACACGACAGCCCTAGTGCTGTAGTCATGGCTGAAGCTGGGATTTGGGAAACCCTTTTTAGAAAGCGTTGCGATTGCTACTGTGGTGTTTTGTATTTCCAGCCCATATTCTAATATATGTCAGGATCTGACGTCACGTGGTATTTACTAACCTGGCTGTAATTGTCCTATCAAACGTTTTCCTGCTGTGTTTAGAACAGTTCAGATTTCACCTGACGAAGCATACATTGGGGGGAAGCGTTGTATACGCTGCTGGTGTAAGGCCTGGACTGGGGATATTACCCGGGGTAAAAGCTGTTTAGGTTTCTGGTGTCCGATTTCATGGGGTATATTTACTAAAGTGCAGGTTTATAGATGTGGAGAAGTTGCCCATAACAACCAATCAGATTCTTCCTATTATCTTCTAGAAGGTTCTAGATAAATGATAAGCAGAATTTGATTGGTTGCTATGGGCAACATCTTGTAAACCTGCACTTTAGTAAATATGCCTTCATCTCCTTATTATATACTAGTGGTATATTGGTACAAATGAATCCACGAGGTGGGAATCTAGGCGCACGGCTGGTGACAGTCTGGTTTTGCACCTCCCCCGCTAATATACCTGTACATTATAATGTCTATATTTTCAATAAGGAAACCTTCACCCTGACTGACCCCACTCCCTTCCCATCATGCATCTGTCATATAATGGCTTTCTCTTGCAGGACATGAGGAAACATGTCTTCCTGACTCTCCTGGACACCGAGCAATCCTACGTGGAGTCGCTGCGCACTCTAATGGAGGTACGATAAAGCTCTGTCATTGTTCTGTATTGTGTGTGCTTACTCAGATTTGCGCTTTGTGTAAAATGTTGCATATGCTGTAAGTGGTAATGTTGTATGACCGCTGTAGCGCCCTCTGCAGGCTTGTAGTGTTATTATTTAAAAAGCGACATTGGGGGTAATTCATATCTGATCGCAGCAGCAAATTTGTTAGCTAAGAGGCAAAAATAAGAATTTACTTACCGATAATTCTATTTCTCGTAGTCCGTAGTGGATGCTGGGGACTCCGTCAGGACCATGGGGAATAGCGGGCTCCGCAGGAGACAGGGCACATCTAAAAAGCTTTTTAGGTCACATGGTGTGTACTGGCTCCTCCCCCTATGACCCTCCTCCAAGCCTCAGTTAGGTACTGTGCCCGGACGAGCGTACACAATAAGGAAGGATCTTGAATCCCGGGTAAGACTCATACCAGCCACACCAATCACACCGTACAACTTGTGATCTGAACCCAGTTAACAGTATGATAACAAAACGAAGTAGCCTCTGAAAAAATGGCTCACAACAATAGTAATAACCCGATTTTTGTAACAATAACTATGTACAAGCATTGCAGACAATCCGCACTTGGGATGGGCGCCCAGCATCCACTACGGACTACGAGAAATAGAATTATCGGTAAGTAAATTCTTATTTTCTCTAACGTCCTAGTGGATGCTGGGGACTCCGTCAGGACCATGGGGATTATACCAAAGCTCCCAAACGGGCGGGAGAGTGCGGATGACTCTGCAGCACCGAATGAGAGAACTCCAGGTCCTCTTTAGCCAGAGTATCAAATTTGTAAAATTTTACAAACGTGTTCTCCCCTGACCACGTAGCTGCTCGGCAAAGTTATAATGCCGAGACTCCTCGGGCAGCCGCCCAGGATGAGGCCACCTTCCTTGTGGAATGGGCATCTACATATTTCGGCTGTGGCAGGCCTGCCACAGAATGTGCAAGCTGAATTGTACTACAAATCTAGCGTGCAATAGACTGCTTAGAAGCAGGAGCACCCAGCTTGTTGGGTGCATACAATATAAACAGCAAGTCAGACTTTCTGACTCCAGCCGTCCTAACTATATATATATATATATATATATATATATATATATATATATATATTTTTAGGGCCCTGACAACGTCTAGTAACTTGGAGTCCTCCAAGTCCCCAGTAGCCGCAGGCACCACAATAGGTTGTTTCAGGTGACAACGCTGACACCCCTTTAGGAAGAAACTGGAGACGAGTCCCAGTTCTGCCCTGTTGAAATGGAAAATTCTAATATGGGCTTTTGTAAAACAAAACCGCCCATTCTTTTTGACAATCGCCTGGCCGAGGCCAGGACTAACAACATGGTCACTTTCCATGTGAGATATTGGTCAACAGCATGGTCACTTTCCATGTGAGATATTTCAAATCCACAGATTTGAGCGGTTCAAACCAATATGATTTTAAGGAATCCCAACACTATGTTGAGATCTCACGGTGCCCCTAGAGGCACAAAAGAACTGTATATGGAATACACCCTTTACAATCTGGACTTCAGGAACTGAAGTCAATTTTTTCTGGAAGAAAATCTACAGGGCCGAAATTTAAATCTTAATGAACCCCAATTTGAGACTCAAAACACTCCTGTTTTCAGGAAGTGCAGAATCGACCTAGTTGAATTTCCTTCGTGGAGCCTTCCTGGCCTTACCCACGCAACATATTTTCACCACCTGTGGTGATGACGTTGTGCGGTCACCTCCTTCCTGGCTTTGACCAAGGTAGGTATGACCTCTTATGGAATGCCTTTTTCCCTTCAGAATCCGGTATTCAACCGCCATGCCGTCAAACGCAGCCGCGGTAATTCTTGGAAAAGACATGGTACTTGCTGAAGCAAGTCCCTTCTTAGCTCCCCAGGCCCTTAGTCCTCTGTGAGCATCTCTTGAAGCTCCGGGTACCAAGTCCCTCTTGGCCCATCCGGAGCCACTAGTATAGTTCATACTCCTCTATGTCTTATAATTCTCAATACCTTGGTTATGAGAAACAGAGGAGGGAACCCATACACTGACTGGTACACCCACGGTGTTACCAGAACATCCACAGCTATCGCCTGAAGGTCTCATGACCTGGCGGAATACCTGTCCCGTTTTTTGGGCGGGACGCTATCATGTCCACCTTTGGTCTTTGCCAACGGTCCACAATCATGCTGAAAAACTTCCCTATGAAGTTTCCACTCTCCCGGGTGGAGGTCATGCCTGCTGAGGAAGTCTGCTTCCCAGTCGTCCACTCCCGGAAAGAACACTGCTGACAGTGCTATCACATGATTTTCCGCCTAGCGAAAAATCCTTGCAGTTTTGTCACTGCCCTCCTGCTTCTTGTGCCGCCCTTTCTGTTTACGTGGGCGACTGCCGTGATGTTATCCCACTGGATCAATACCGGCTGACCTTGAAGCAGAGGTCTTGCTAAGTTTAGAGCCTTATAAATTTGCTCTAAGCTTATTTATGCAGAGAGAATTCTCCAGACTTAATCACACTTCCCTGGAAATTTTTTCCCTGTGTGACTGTTCTCCAGCCTCTCAGGCTGGCCTCCGTGGTCACCGGCATCCAATCCTGAATGCCAAATCTGCGGCCCTCTAGAAGATGAGCACTCTGTAATCACCACAGGAGAGACACCCTTGTCCTTGGATATAGGGTTATCCGCTGATGCATCTGAGGATGCGATCCGGACCATTTGTCCAGCAGATCCCACCGAAGAGTTCTTGCGGGAAATCTCTCGAATGGAATTGCTTCGTAATAAGCCACCATTTTTACCAGGACTCTTGTGCAATGATGCACTGACACTTTTCCTGGTTTTAGGAGGATCCCGATTAGCTCGGAGAACTCCCTGGCTTTCTCCACTGGGAGAAACACGTTTTTCTGGACTGTGTCCAGAATCATCCCTATGAACAGTAGACGTGTCATCGGAAAAAGCTGCGATTTTGGAATATTTAGAATCCACTCGTGCTGACGTAGAACTACTTAAGATAGTGCTACTCCCACCTCCAACTGTTCTCTGGACCTTGCCCTTATCAGGAAAGCGTCCATGTTTCCTTTTAAGAAAAATCATCATTCCGGCCATTACCTTGGTAAAGACCCGGGGCGCCGTGGACAACCCAAACGGCAGCGTCTGAACTGATAGTGACAGTTCTGTACCAGGAACCTGAAGTACCCTTGGTGAGAAGGGCAAATTTGGACCTGTAGGTAAGCGTCCCTGATATCCAGTGACACCATATCGTCCCCTTCTTCCTGGTTCGCTATCACTGCTCTGAGTGACTCCATCTTGATTTGAACGCTTGTATGTAAGTGTTCAAATATTTCAGATCTCACCGAGCCGGTTGGCTTCAGTACCACAATATAGTGTGGGATACTACCCCCTTCCATGTTGTAAGAGGGGTACTTTGATTATCACCTGCTGGGAATACAGCCTGTGAATTGTGTGAGGGGGAGATGTCTCGAATTTCCAATGTACACCTGGGATACTACATGTAGGATCCCGGAGTTCCCTTGCGAGTGAGCCCCCTGCGTACTGAAACTCTTGAGATGACCCCCTACCGCACCTGAGTCCGCTTGTACGGCCCCAGCGTTATGCTGCGGACTTGGCAGAAGCTGTGAGGGGCTTCTGTTCCTGGGAATGGGCTGCTTGCTGCAGTCTTCTTCCCTTTCCTCTACCCCTGGGCAGATATGACTGGCCTTTGCCCGCCTGCCCCTATGGGGACGAAAGGACTGAGACTGAAAAGACTGTGTCCTTTTTTGCCGATATGTGATTCGGGGTAACAAAAAGTGGATTTTTCAGCTGTTGCCATGGCCACCAGGTCCGATGGACCGCCCCTTTATACGGCAATACTTCCACATGCCGTCTGGAATCTGCCTCACCTGACCACTGTCGTGTCTTCGTCTGGCAGATATGTAAATCACATTTACTCTTGATGCCAGAATGCAAATATCCCTCTGCGCATCACGCATATATAGAAATGCATCCTTAAAATGCTCTATAGTCAATAAAATCTTGTCCCTGTCAAGGGTATCAAAATTTTCAGTCAGGAAATCCGACCAAGCCCCCTCAGCGCTGCACATCCAGGCTGAGGCGATTGCTGGTCGTAGTATAACACCAGTATGTGTGTATATACTGTCATGATATTTTTCAGCTTCCTATCAGCTGGCTTCTTGAGGGCGGCCGTATCTAGAGACGGTAACGCCATGTTTTTATAAGCGTGTGAGCGCCTTATCCACCCTAAGGTGTGTTTCCCAACTCGCCCTTACTTCTGGCGGGAAAGGGTATACCGCCCATAACTTTCTATCGGAGGAACCCCACGTATCATCACACACTTCATTTAATTTATCTGATTCAGGCAAAACTACAAGTAGTTTATTCACACCCTACAAAATACCCTTATTTGTGGTACTTGTAGTATCAGAAATATGTAACAGCTCCTTCATTGCCCTTAACATGTAACTCGTGGCCCTAAAGGAAAATTACGTATGTTTCTTCACCGTCGACACTGGGGTCAGTGTCCATGTCTGTGTCTGTCGACCGACTGAGGTAAATGGGCGTTTTTACAAGCCCCTGACGGTGTCTGAGACGCCTGGACCGGTACTAATTTGTCCGCCGGCCATCTCATGTCGTCAACCGTCTTGCAGCGTGTTGACATTATCACGTAATTCCATAAGTAGACCATCCATTCCGGTGTCGACTCCCTAGAGAGTGACATCAACATTACAGGCAATTTGCTCCGCCTCCTCACCAACATTTTCCTCATACATGTCGACACACACGTACCGACATACAGCACACACACAGGGAATGCTCTGATAGAGGACAGGACCCACTAGCCCTTTGGGGAGACAGAGGGAGAGTTTGCCAGCACACACCAAAAGCGCTATAATGTATATAACAACCCTAGAAGGTGTTGTTTCTATATATGCGCTCTTAATATATCATTATATCGCCAATTTATGCCCCCCTTCTCTTTTAACCCTGTTTCTGTAGTGCAGTGCAGGGGAGAGTGGGAGCCTTCCTCACCAGCGGAGCTGATCAGGAAAATGGCGCTGAGTGCTGAGGAGAATAAGCTCCGCCCCCTTTTCGGCGGGCTTTTCCTCCCGGTTTTTTAATAACTGGCCTGGGTTAAAATACATACATATAGCCTTAATGGCTATATGTGATGTATTTATTTGCCAAATAGGTATTTATATTGCTGCCCAGGGCGCCCCCAGCAGCGCCCTGCACCCTCCGTGACCGTGTCAGTGAGCCGTGTGACAACAATGGCGCACAGCTGCAGTGCTGTGCGCTACCTCTCTGAAGACTGTGAAGTCTTCTGCCGCCTGTTTCCGGACCTCCGTTCCGCCGTCTTTCTTCAGCGTCTGTAAGGGGGATCGGCGGCGCGGCTCCGGGACGAACCCCAGGCTGACCTGTGTTCCGACTCCCTCTGGAGCTCAGTGTCCAGTAGCCTAAGACTTCAATCCTCCTGCACGCAGGTGAGTTGCCAGTCTCTCCCCTAAGTCCCTCGTTGCAGTGATCCTGTCGCCAGCAGGAATCACTGATTAGAAACCTAAAAAAAACTTTTCTAAATAGCTCCTTAAGAGAGCCATCCAGTTTGCACCCTTCTCGGACGGGCACAAAAACCTAACTGAGGCTTGGAGGAGGGTCATAGGGGGAGGAGCCAGTACACACCATGTGACCTAAAAAGCTTTTTAGATGTGCCCTGTCTCCTGCGGAGCCCGCTATTCCCCATGGTCCTGACGGAGTCCCCAGCATCCACTAGGACGTTAGAGAAACCATGCTGCACTGCAGGGGGGACAGATGTAACATGTGCAGAGAGAGTTGGGTTTGGGTGGGTTATATTGTTTCTGTGCAGGGTAAATACTGGCTGCTTTATTTTTACAATGCAGTTTGGATTTCATTTTGAACACACCCCACCCAAATGTAACTCTCTCTGCACATGTTACATCTGACCCCCCTGCAGTGCACATGGTTTTGCCCATTAGCTAACAATTTTGCTGCTACGATCAGGTCTGAATTAAGCCCATTGATTCTCTGCTATAGCGCAGACAATGACATTATTACACCTATAAACCAAACTACATTATTACACCAGTAATATTATTAAGGGGGTCTAACCTATAAGCTAAATTCCTTGTTTCTTATTTCTTATGTGTTACTAGTGCAACATTATCCCTCTGAGCAGGGTGTAATCGGAGTGAGGTGGCTGTGTCTTTTATCTTTGTCTATTCTGTCATCATTTTGATCTTTTCCATATCTGACCTCACCACCCATGACATCATACCCCACCACCCATGACATCATACCCCACCCACCATGATGTCACATGCATGTCTTGTTATTAGATTAATAAAGTTCATAGTTATCAATAGAGAGATGAAAGGGACAGTCAGGGCAGCCATCAGGGGGGGACTGTGGAGACAGGTGTCCTGGGCCCTTACAGAGAGGGGGGCCCACCCCTGGCTCCTAACGCCAATACCAGGAGAGCTGCACCAGGCTATGAAATAACAGCAGGCTGATGCGCAGGGAGGACTTCTTAAAACAAGTCTTATCTGCGCATCAGCTCTTTGTAAACTGTTCCTGCAGGTCTGCAACACTCCCCCTATATGTCCCGTCACAATGTATGACATCACATAGGGGTGGAACAGTGCAGCAGAATTTATTTTTATTTTTTTATCAATTCACAAATGTTATGCTTGGACCAGAGGACGCGGCCTGCAGAAGGGAATGACTCAGGGGCCTGTTTATCTTCGGGAGAAGAGCCCTAAATCCAGCGGAAATAGGGCTACTGCCTGTATAACGGCCTGATAAGCCGGCAACAGCTATAACAGGGTAGTAGCCTATTTTAAAATGATGGCGGTCCCTGTACATCCGCAGTCCTCTGGGGTCTATTTAAGGCAGTACAGTCCCTACTCAGGGCAATACCTTGCGGTCCCTCTCACCAGAGGCGGGATGCATCAAGCATCGCATTTTGCATGCATCCCGCCAGGAATCGCAAGCGTAGCGCCGCTCAGTAAAGCCGTATGACTCACGCACAGCAGGGGACACTGGGTGGATCTGATTGGATCCCTCTCGGTGCACATTGCAAAAAGAAGCCCATAGGCTGCCAGATCCAAGCTCTGGATTGTATCGCGTTCCGGAGCTTGGTGCATATGCCAAACCTGTGAAAATGGCATTATTACCTTTGATGCCTCCCAGCCCCAGTGGAGAGATCTGTCAAGCCTTGGAGAGATACTGTATAAAGCACCAGGCAATCAGCATGTGCTTCTTTGCAAATACAGCCTGTAACACGGCAGCTAGGAGCTGATTGGTTGGTACTTTATCTCTCTCCAAGCTTTGATAAATATCTCAGTGGTCTTCAACCACGTCGCCTCTCTGTAACTCTTTCAGGCTTGTTGTTCGCTTTGCTGATGTGTGCTGGAAAATGACTGCTTTGTTAGTCTATAATATGCGCTGGGACGACGGTGAAAATGAAAGACAAGCCGCGCTTTACAAGCCTTCTAATGAGGCGTTTTCAGTGTGGCGTCATGTTTGCTCTTTTACTTTGATAAATATGTTGCGCCACATCCTAAACTATATTGAAGTTTCGCAACTCATTTGGTGGGAATGTCCCTGTGGACTCTTACTTGACCTATTGTTAATATGTTTTGCATGCATTACTCAACAAGGGAAAAGCCCAGCAAATGTGATACTATAAAGGCCGGAATGTTCCAGGTGTTTCTGGGGTCTATACATGAAAGCAGTGAAAAGTGTGGAGAAGTGCGCCTGTGGAGAAGTTGCCCATGGCAACCAATCAGCTGCTCCGTACAGTTGTATAGTATGCAAATTATACATTTTACTCAATGCTGATTGGTTGCCATGGGCAACTTCTCCACTGGCTCACTTCTCCACACTTTTCACTGCTTCATGAGTAGACCCCTAAGGGCCGAAACACACGAGGCGGCTGGCGCCGCCCGGCAAACACCCGGCCGGCTTTAAACCGCTGCCGTGATGTAAAGACACATGCAGCGCAATGTGTCCTTACACACGGCACGGTCCCGGCCCGGCTGCCGGGTTGCAGCCTGGTCTCACCACTGGAAGGTCCGGCTGCCGGGCGGGCGCCTGGCCGTCTTTGCAGCCAGTAAACCCTGTGTGTGAAGGGGAGCTTTCACACACAACGGTTTTTTCCCAAGCCGTGTCTAATGCTGCGCATGCGCACAGCGTCACACACGGCTAAAAGCCGTCCTGTGTGACAGACTCTGCCGGTTTCTCCCGGATGGCAAAAAGCCGGACAAAGTTTGTCCGGCTTTTTGCCATCCGGGAAAAACCGGAGTGTGTGTTACAGCCCTAAGTTTCCTTCTGTCTGTGACCTCTCTGTAATATGTGTTGCTTTTATCGTGGTCGGTCTGTCTGCAGCAGGAGTTCAGTTTGATCAGTGTAGGGATTTGGGGTGTTCTGTTCCTGGAGACACAGCGTACCCTGCTATCAGCTCTGACAGGGCGACGCGCGGTTCCCGTAAATCTCTCCTCAGCATGCAATATCCTGTGCACATCATGTTCCCGGTATATCGGACGGATCAATCTCAACGTAATGAGGCAGAAAACACGGAGTGTGTCAGGAGAAACCTTTGACTATCGCATTGAAAATCTATGCTAGAAATAAACGCAAAATGTATTACATTCAGAAGCGCATTAATCACTCCATAATCTCCTAAACGGCGTTTACCCTGCAGAAACCGTGAGGTGTTGTAATACAACAGCGCATCACGTTATGAAATGAAGATGATTGTCATAGTGCTCGTTATATGCATTAATGTATGTGGCTCCAATTAGCCGCAGTACGCCCGCCATAGAAGTTGTTTCATGGTTAAAAGTGCGTTTATTTTATCTGCCGCAGTGGAAGTCTGGTGACATCGTAGCTTCAGGTACAGGACACGTATTCTTGTATATTGTGGTAGGTGAAAGTAGTGCGCGGTCGGGTACAAGCTTTTAATTCCATTCGTGCCATGGCTGCACATGATACATGTCTGTGTTGGATTGTGGTTTAGGGTTTGCTGCCTCCCTAATTTAGAAGTTGGTCAGTGGTATTTCTCTTTCATCCACTAGGGGACACTGGAGTACAAGTACACTGGGGTATAGAGGCGTGGTTAGTGGGAGCTGGCATATATTTAGAAGTGTGAAGCTCCTCCCCCTCTACATCTTTGAAGACTGTGTACGTCCGGCGCGGTTTTATGTAATACTGACCAGCGTAGGCATCATGGCTCTGCTTGTCATCCAAGGCTTGTCGGTAAAGAAGAAGAGAAAAGCTTTCACCGTGCCCACTCCTCCAGGCAGCGTAGGCTTCCATTGTGTTTGTTGACTAAAAATCTACTATGTCTTCTGGAGAATAGTTTAGTGCTTAATTGTTGACATTCCTGATAGAAAAATCTTTTAAAGGACCCAGTGGTCGAATATTTGCCGCTTTATGAAAGTGACGTTGCTTCCCGGCCTGTAAGTCACCTGACATACTCCTAGATCTCTCTCCTCCTGCGTAGATTCCAATACAGTCCCTTTAATACTACAGAGCCAAGTCACGTTATTATGACCTCCTCCTACATGAGACGTCGGCAGCGCGTAGCCCATGAAGTAAGTCACGTGTCGTGCGCTGGCTCGGTGGGTATATAAGGTGGGTGATAGGCTGTCTGCACACACATCACTCGTTGCAGTCATTGGTAAAAGGAGCGATTTATCTGAGTTGCAGAAAGAGATGATTATTGGCTTTTGGGCCAAGATGGCAGTATTTTTGACACTGCGCAGTTTGCGAACGGCTCGCGTGCTGCTGTGGTGAAGGTGTATCGTGACTGGAAAAACGGCACCATTGCCAATGACCGACGTGGAAACTGCGGATCATCACGTGCCACTGATGTGAGAGGTGAACGTCGGCTCTGAAGGTGCGTGAGGGCCGACCGACACGCTACAGCAGAGCAGCTCACCAGCAAATGAACCTGGGGGCTAACAGACGTGTGTCTACAATGGCAGTTCAGCCCGTCTAGCTGCTGTCCGTGCTGCACACGGCGGTTACGCTGGCTATTAGCTAGTGGTCATAATAATGTGACTACACTGTGATTATTTAGCCTTGAGACCCAATTGCATGATTTAGCATTTTCTGCAATTAAACTGTAGTCGCAACTTGCTTACGCCGGGCGTCTTTTTTTTTTTTTGTGTGTGTGTGTCTTTGAGCCAAAAATGTCTTTGTCGCAACACAATGCGACTAGGACGCCCCAGGAGACTGTGATGATTAATGTGACATATGACTCTTGTACACAAAGTGCTACAATGTCGCAGCCGCAGCTTTTTCACACACACAATATACATGTGCCATATCACGTTAACAAGCACAGTCTCCTCATGTGTCATAGTCACATTGCGTTGCGGTTAAGACACATTTTTGTCACAAAAAGATGCCTGGCGCTAATCTCACAGGACCTGGCGCTCACTCCCGCCAGGCAGTTTGCGCTGTGTAGCGTATAGAGGCTAGATGTATGAGGACTCATCTGTATGAATGTTATTCTGAGTTTAGTGTAACAGACTGGAGTACCCTCTAGTTCTGAAACGTGCCCTGGGAAGTATATGAACCATTGCCCCTTACCCCTTGTACCGCTTACTAGACAATATGGAGTTTAGTCAGAGTATTATCTAGAATTAGGAGGCAGTAATCTGTACATAAATGAAGAGAACTCACGTTTTACATATGGAGTATGAGTAATTATACCATAAACTGATTTGTCAGAATAAACAATTGATGGGACCGCACAAGATCTAACACCTCTATCTCTGAAACGTGGCCCAGCCCGGCCCTTCCTTTCTCAGAACGGCTGAGTTCCCGATGGGAATCTGCACCGGGATCATCTAAGGTCAGTCAGACATTCTCTCATCACTAAGTGTCCTATTTTCTTTACATTAATCAGTTTACTCAGAATGCTTAGTTCTCATGTACTTTGCAGAAACCTTTGCAGCTGACATACCGTCTAAAACCTCCTTTATATCAAATGCCAGGGGCGGATTCTTTATATAAGCAACAAAAAATGTTCGGTAAATTACATCTGATGTTGAATGAGGTCACAGTGTTGTTGGTAACTATAACATAAAGATTCCTGTAAGATAATGTGTGCTGGACGGAGCTCCAATAACTGATGATATTTGGAACGCCGTGCCAAAGTATTTGCTACGGGGTAGATGGAATGGAGCAATTATCTGCAGATCTCTGGAAATTAGTAAATGAATATTGTTAAAGACCAATTGGGTAAAAAAAAAGAAATTGAAAAGAAAACACTAAAATATTTGGGGTTTTTTTATACTGCACCATTAATAGGGATGTCATGGGATGTAGGACAAAAAGCTAAAATGATAAAGCAAAGCATGTCTATTTTTGTTGGCTGCGGTATCACAGACAATATCCTTGTGTATCAATCTGCCAGTCTCCATCACTGACAACGCTCTATCTACCCGTCTGCCTATTGGCAGGAAGCATGAACAGCCAGCCATAAGCATGTGGCCTGTCAGTGCCCTTGGTACCAGTATCTCATTACAGCAGCTCAAGAACCACAGTAATAATAACACTAGTAATTGCCAGGAATACTGGTTTAGCCCACCCCGTGGCAGCTTCCACTGTGCTTGGCTGATAGGTAAATATGTACCACTATAATCTATAAAGCCTTAATGTACTCCAAGTGATATAAGTATGTGCTTCAGAGATCTTCCTGGAGCTGTGACGCTAGTGATACACCTGGGGGGTGAACACAAAGAATGGGCTAATGCACATGTTCTGCCTACCTCTCGCCTAACTGTTCTCCTAAGGCAACGTGACGCTTCCCGCTCCATTTGATCTGAACTTATTTTCTCTATGTAGAAGGCGGACTTAGGTGGTCATTCCGAGTTGTTCGCTCGCTAGCAGTTTTTGGCAACCGTGCAAACGCTATGCCGCCGCCCACTGGGAGTGTATTTTAGCTTAGCAGAAGTGCGAACGTTTTTATCGCAGAGCGCCTGCAAAAAATTTTTGTGTAGTTTCAGAGTAGCTCAAAACCTACTCAGCGCTTGCGATCACTTCAGACTGTTCAGTTCCTGTTTTGACGTCACAAACACGCCCTGCGTTCGCCCAGCCACGCCTGCGTTTTCCCTGGCACGCCTGCGTTTTTCCGAACACTCCCTGAAAGCGGTCAGTTGCCACCCAGAAACGCACACTTCATGTCAATCACTCTGCGGCAACCAGTGCGACTGAAATGCATCGCTAGACCCTGTGCAAAACTGCATCGTTCGTTGTGCCCGTACGTCGAGCGTGCGCATTGCACCGCATACGCATGCGCAGAACTGCCGTTTTTTAGCCTGATCGCTGCGCTACGAACAAATGCAGCTAGCGATCAACTCGGAATGACCACCTTAGTACAGGTTGCTCAGAGATGTATTTACTCTCCACCGTTCCCGAGTAGTTAGAGGGTTGATTAAATAATTTCATAAAATTTTTTTGCTTAAACCTACTCCCCTTACTCTAATCCTAACCGTTACTCTTACCTTAGCCCTAAACATAACAATAACACAAAAATGCCATGTCGTTACTTTGGTGTAGACAAATAACATGTCGACAGTTTGAATATTTCGAGATTTTGACCATGTCAACGTTGCCAGTTTATGTGTCGCCCTATTGTCCATTTGACATTATGGTGTTGACCTTCTGACTGGATCCCGTCGTATAGGCTTAGAAAGAGATGACCTTGCTGGTGATTGGTGGAAGGATAGATGGGGATGGTACTGTGCGAGTGGTGCATGCGGTCTGCTCTGTGAGTGGGTGGTGCTGTAACAGGGAGGTGACTCGCAGCGCACCTCCCAGTAGGCGGGTTTATGTTAATGAGATTGCAAGTGGACGCAAGTTCTAGACACTCCCAAGACTCCACATTAATGAAAATAAAAATAAAAATACAGTTATTGCCCATATGTTAAATAAATGTGTTTTTCCACATTTTTTCATGACCTATCCCCTTTAAGGAGTCTTATTAGCTGATGCACAAATCATTTTAAGGAAAGTTTTTGTCACCTAGAGCCGGGAGGATACAGGCTATCTGCCCGCGCTGGCGCTCACATCACCACTGTTTTCATTACCGCAGGAAATCTCCGCGCAGAGCCGAGTATAATGACTTCCTGAGGCCTGCAGTCTGGCGCGCTGCCTGTTGTTATCTCCACTGCAACCGCTCTGCTCTGAAAGGGGCAGACATTGATTTTCTGCACCCACTCCACCTAATTAATAAGAATTATGTCTGCAAAGAGCTTCATTAAAAATCCGAGCACTCCTAGGACTTAAGGAGATGAGAAATGGTAAATAGTCTCCTGTTACCTAGACACGCTGGTGGCAGACCGTATCCAGTCCCTGCGTACACCAGGGAGGCCTGCGGAGCAGCCGCACATGAATACTGATTCCGCCTGTGCTGTGTGCAGAGTAATACGCTCCGACATTGCTCCGCGTCTTACAGGGTTCTGGGAAAATACCCCAGAGAAGCTGCTGAAGCCTTTCAGCTTAATATACCTGTGTATACAGTACATGCAGTTCTTACACCCTTCCCCAAACGTGCCTTGCGGCCCTTGTCCTGGGCACATCACGCCTGGTGGTGGTCGGCGGCGCTATCTGCAGAGGAAATTTACTTCCCTGTCAAAAACGTGACGGCGCTGAGGTTGAATAAATGAAAGTTTAATGTGTTTAAATAAGCAAGTCCTTGCCAGCTGTAATACACACGGGTTCTGCACACTCTCTGCGGCCTGCAGCTAGGAATTCCTTGGATTGTGCGTTTATTTTTCTTTTGCGGTACCATTTTCATTTGATCTGCTCACAGTTGCTGGTTGTGACGGTGGGAGCAGTGTTTAACACTTGCAAATGTAAGAGGTGCGGCTGCGCGTGTGGTGGTGCCTGCTGCCGTGCAGGTGTATTTTCGGTACTCACCAGGCGCCGCTCTCTCTCACCTTCAGGTACCGGAACCTTCAACGGACCTGGCAATTCTTCCGTCGGATCCGGACACGATGACCTAGGAGGAAGGAGATTGCTGAGTGCCGTCCTCCCGACTGTGGACCGAAACGCCCTCCGGAGCCAAGGAAAATAGTGCTTTCGGGCTAGGTGAGGGTCATCCCAGGCGTCCGCCTCAGAGCCCGAATTTCACCTATTGGCACTCTCGCACCAGGTGGAAATTCTACCTTGCACCGGCGTGCAAGGCTCACCGTACGCCCTGAAGGAAGGGAGATAGATAGGGACACACAGAAGGAACACACAGACAGATGTTACTCACCGTCCTACGTCTTGTACTCCGATCTTCTCCACTTACAGGTCCCTGTAAGGAGGCAAAGAGAGAAACAGCCGTGCAGGGCCTAACTCTAACCTAGTGTGCATCCGCTACACTAACTACATAAACAAAGCCCTCAGACTGGCTCAAGTGTGGGTGGTGCAACACAAACTATGCACGAACTCTAAACAACACTTTGCCCTGCACGGTAACAACACACACATCAGAGTACAACATCAAACGGTGCGGTTCCTTTAGATCCCTACCTGCACTCTGGGGGGTGGACGCCGCACAGCCTACCCACCTCCTGTACCCTCCCTTATGTGGGACTCAGGCCAAGCGAGCCTGTCTACCTAATCACCTCAGGGTGGCCTGGACCTAGTGCCCAGTGGCACCTTTATTCACCTCGGGGGAAACACTTCTTCACTGGGCCTAGCGCCCCCTGACTGCGCACAGGCCGTAGGCCTGACTTCACCCACGGGCCTAGTGCCCGCCTAACTCGTCACTCGTGGGTGACCTGGGCCTGGTGCCCAGGGTCACCTTATGTTACCCTATTCGGCCAAAGTACACTAGGGCCTAATGCCCTCTAATGTCCCACAGGCCTATTGCCTGATGTGACCCTCGGGCCTAATGCCCGCCTAACCGGTGCCACAGGCCGGTGGCCTGACTATCCTTACGGGCCTAGTGCCCAAACTGTGCCCCCAGGCCTAGTGCCTGCCTATCTGGGCCACGGGCCGGGGGGTCCCCCGACTACACGTGGCCGACGGGCCTGGAGGGCCAGGAGGGCCCGACTAAATGCCCCCACGGGCCAGGAGGCCCGACTATGTGCCCACGGGCCGGTAGGGCCCAACTACGTGCCCACAGGCCGGGAGGGCCTGACTGTGCCCACGGGCCTAATGCCCGAACACCCGGTGGTCTAGGGAGGAGAGAAGGGGGGGCACCTTAGAAGGGCCTACCTGCGGTGGAGAAGGCTGCAGTGGGGAACGGCACAGCTCAATTGCTTCCCACCACTGCAGCGCTTCTCGGCCTGGATGGGCTCTTCTGCCGCTGGCCCGTTCTGGCCAGCGCCGCCGCCGTCTCCTCGCCGTGTCCAGCCGCCGCTGGACATCTTCCTGGAGCCTGGGGTCTTCAGGCCTCTTCCGCGGCCACCCGAGCTCTTCGGCGCGCCCTCCGTCGTCGGCTCCTGCGAGGCGTCTCCTCCCTTCGCGCTCCCGCGCGCGGTTCCTTCTCCTGGCTCCCGCCCGGCGTCTGACGTCAGATGCCGGGGGTGGGGCCTGTGACGCGGCGAGCGCCGATTGGCTCGCCGCACCCGCTTCCGATTGGCCGGCGCCCCGCGAGCCGCGATTGGCTCGCGGACGGCGCCGGGTTTGAAAAGACGCTGGCGGCGCTTCTCATTGGCGGCCCGAGCGGCGCCAAGTTCAAAGCGTCGCCGCGCCGCTACCCGCCGCCAGCCTGGTGCAGGGAAACATCTGATCCCTGCACCAGACACCCGCCGCCACACACCCAGCACCTCTGATGTGCCCACAGGGCACATCTCTACACTTACCTCATGGATATCTCCTCCAGGGCGGTCTTGGTGGGAAGTCCAAGTGGGAAGGGCGCTGCTGTGGCCCCACTGTTGCCCCGCCTCCACTCTCCAGGGCCACAAGTGACAGCATCGCGCAGCAAAGGGGAGGGGCCGCGGTTATGCTGTTGTCTGTGAATCCCATCATCAAGCCCGCTCATAGATGCTTCATTAAGTGGCCCAGAGGGCGGCCTGCACGCCCTGGAGTGCAGGTAGAGAGTTGTAGAGTATGGTTCAAAGTGGCATGGATGGTTATCGAGTTCATCTGTCCGTCTCCTGCAAACGTTGCACTTCAGTAACAGATCCAGCAGAAGGCATTTACAGACTGTACTCCTTATGTGCACCCACCATTTAATCCAGTTTCACTGGTCTTGCTAAATGAATCTGATTTTTGCACAGGTCTGCCAAGCTAAGCACCTGTGGGATGTTCTCTGTATGGATGTAACCCAGGGCAACCTCGCTCTGCCCAGCTCCTTCCATACCCAGGCGATACTGGGCCTAACGCAGACCTGATCGCAACAGCAACATTTTCACTAATGAGTAAAACCATGTGCAGTGCAGGTGGGGCAGATGTAACATGTGCAGAGAGAGTTAGATTTGGGTGGGGTGTGTTCTAACTGAAATCCAAATTGCAGTGTAAAACTAAAGCAGCCAGTATTTACCCTGCACAGAAACAAAATAATCCGCCCAAATCTAACTCTCTCTGCACATGTTACATCTGCCCCACCTACAGTGCACATGGTTTTGCCCAATAGAGAAAGATTTTGCTTTTGCGATCAGGTTTGAATTAGGCCCACTGTCTGCACTGCCGCAAATGCAGCCATCTTGTCCATGTACCAAAGTGTTTTGTCGGTAGTCTGGGCCCAATTATCCAAGCAAAGGAGCAAGGAAGCTCCAAAGAATGTTTGTGTTCTCTCAAATGTGTTCTAAATTGTAACTGAGGTCCAGAAATGTCCAATAGCTTGTGTAGAACCTGCGGCCGTTCCACCGGTAACAGTGACCTAACACGGCATGACACTGTGCCTAAAGGATGAATGTTCCCTCTCCCCCAGCCAGGGGGATTACACCTTTCCTTTATTTGTATATCTCAGGAATAGGGATCATACATGCCCTACAAGGTAGGTGTATTTATTGTGTAGGTTCCACGTCCTATTTCCCAGACCTCCCAGCTATTGTGTCCCACATCCCATATTCTGACATTGTTCCTCCAGTTCTAGCTGAAAGATACATATGAGTGATGAGAACCAGTGACACTGGTTGTATAACACGTTGCTCTCTCTGCCGCAGGGTTACATGAAGCCTCTGAAGCATCCAGAGAACTCCGTCCTGTGCGACCCATCGCTGGTGGATGAAATCTTTGACCAGATACCGGAGCTGCTAGAACATCACGAGCAGTTCCTGGAGCAGGTTCATTACTGTGTGCAGAACTGGCTGGAGATCCAGACCGTGGGGGACATCCTGGTGGAGTCAGTAAGTAGCGGTGACTTCGAAACCCTGGACTAGGGGGTATTATACTGACGGTAAATATCTGTCAGAATAGTTCAAGGGTCTTACATCTCATTGTAAACTTGTTCCTCCCAGGAATGTGTAGGTGCTCAGGTGCCTAATTAATCCATGACTTGGAGCATGCACCCTAAAAGTGCATAAAGTTGTTGGATTTATATACTTTGAGTGATGCAGGTGCGCATGACATCACTTCCTGCGACAGTTTAACATGATAGTTCTCTGCTGCTGGGGACCCTGCACCTCCAGCTATATAACTCTCAGTCTGTGGCATCCTTCTGCCTCCATTCCCCTCCTCACATCATGTCACTGCCCCTGTCACATGCAGCCCTGTCCTCACTGACACATCACTCATCTCCTGATATACTCTGTGCTGCTGGGGACCATGCTCCTCCCACTATATAACTCTCAGTCTGTGACTTCCTGCTGCCTCCATTCCCCTCCTCACATCATGTCACTGCCCCTGTCACATGCAGCCCTGTCCTCACTGACACATCACTCATCTCCTGATATACTCTGTGCTGCTGGGGACCCTGCTCCTCCCACTATATAACTCTCAGTCTATGGCTTCCTGCTGCCTCCATTCCCCTCCTCACATCATGTCACTGCCCCTGTCACACGCAGCCCTGTCCTCACTGACACATCACTCATCCCCTGATATACTCTGTGCTGCTGGGGGACCCTGCTCCTCCCACTATATAACTCTCAGTCTATGGCTTCCTGCTGCCTCCATTCCCCTCCTCACATCATGTCACTGCCCCTGTCACACGCAACCCTGTCCTCACTGACACATCACTCATCTCCTGATATACTCTGTGCTGCTGGTGACCCTGCTCCTCCCACTATAGAACGCTCAGTCTGTGGCTTCCTGCTGCCTCCATTCCTCTCCTCACATCATGTCACTGCCCCTGTCACATGCAGCCCTGTCCTCACTGACACATCACTCATTTCCTGATATACTCTGTGCTGCTGGGGACCCTGCTCCTCCCACTATATAACTCTCAGACTGTGTCTTCCTGCTGCCTCCATTCCCCCCTCACATCATGTCACTGCCCCTGTCACATGCAGCCCTGTCCTCACTGACACATCACTCATTTCCTGATATACTCTGTGCTGCTGGGGACCCTGCTCCTCCCACTATATAACTCTCAGACTGTGTCTTCCTGCTGACTCCATTCCCCCCTCACATCATGTCACTGCCCCTGTCACATGCAGCCCTGTCCTCACTGACACATCACTCATTTCCTGATATACTCTGTGCTGCTGGGGACCCTGCTCCTCCCACTATATAACTCTCAGACTGTGTCTTCCTGCTGACTCTTGTACACAGCCCATGTCATGTTTTTTTATGTTTGCATTAATCAGGTAGTTGTTGGCTTATGAAGAAACCTGTCCATATACTTTACTAGCCGCCATTGCTGAGGAAATTGTAGGTCACCATCCTCTATCCTAGAATTACATTTACTTAAGTAATAGCCTAGTTAGGGGTATTTTTGATATTTAAGCTGGACTATCGCCTTCAAATTAGGATCCACTGGGCCCAGCTCCATCACTCTTGGTCTGCACTAATGGATACGTGACCAGCTTTGGACAGTAATGACACCTGGGAGGTGGTTAGATGGTTACTGCAGAGGTCCATCTGAGTGTAATGCAGGTAGGCCTGCAGCCAGTATGGTAGGAGGCTGTTAGACACCAGCCTGGGGTAATGTAGAAGCAGGGAGACAGCTAACATTGCCTGCCCCAACCTCTGTAGTGGTTCAGTGCCTTTGTGGGGCCCTTGGAGAAGTCACTGTGGCCAGATGATAATAGATTTTCTCTAACGTCCTAGTGGATGCTGGGGACTCCGTAAGGACCATGGGGAATAGCGGCTCCGCAGGAGACTGGGCACAGCTAAGAAAGAATTAGGACTACCTGGTGTGCACTGGCTCCTCCCACTATGACCCTCCTCCAGACTTCAGTAAGAATCCTGTGCCCGGCTGAGCTGGATGCACACTAGGGGCTCTCCTGAGCTCCTAGAAAGAAAGTATATGTTAGGTTTTTTATTTTACAGTGAGATCTGCTGGCAACAGACTCACTGCAGCGAGGGACTAAGGGGAGAAGAAGCGAACCTACCTAACTGGTGGTAGCTTGGGCTTCTTAGGCTACTGGACACCATTAGCTCCAGAGGGATCGACCGCATGGAACCGGCCATTGGTGTTCGGTCCCGGAGCCGCGCCGCCGGCCCCCTTACAGAGCCAGAAGCAAGAAGAAATCCGGAAAATCGGCGGCAGAAGACATCAGTCTTCACCAAGGTAGCGCACAGCACTGCAGCTGTGCGCCATTGCTCCTCATACACACTTCACACTCCGGTCACTGAGGGCGCTGGGGGGGGGGGGGGGGGCGCCCTGAGAAGCAATAAATACACCTTGGCTGGCAAATATATCACAATATATAGCCCCAGAGGCTATATATGTGATAAATACCCCTGCCAGAATCCATAAAAAAGCGGGAGAAAAGTCTGCGAAAAAGGGGCGGAGCTATCTCCCTCAACACACTGGCGCCATTTTCTCTTCACAGTGTAGCTGGAAGACAGCTCCCCAGGCTCTCCCCTGTAGTTTTCAGGCTCAAAGGGTTAAAAAGAGAGGGGGGGCACTAAATTTAGGTGCAATATTGTTTATACAAGCAGCTATTGGGAAAAATTCACTCAGTTATAGTGTTAATCCCTGCATTATATAGCGCTCTGGTGTGTGCTGGCATACTCTCGCTCTGTCTCCCCAAAGGACTTTGTGGGGTCCTGTCCTCAGTCAGAGCATTCCCTGTGTGTGTGCTGTGTGTCGGTACGGCTGTGTCGACATGTGGGATGAGGAAGGTTACGTGGAGGTGGAGCAGAGGCCGATAAATGGGATGTCGTCCCCTGTGGGGCCGACACCAGAGTGGATGGATAGGTGGAAGGTATTAAACGACAATATCAACTCCTTACAAGGCTGGATGACGTAAAACAGCTGTGGGACAGCCGGCTTCTCAGCCCGCGCCTGCCCAGGCGTCTCAAAGGCCATCAGGGGCTCAAAAAAGCGCCCGTTACCTCAGATGGCAGACACAGATGTCGACACGGAGTCTGACTCCAGTGTCGACGAGATTGAGACATATACACAATCCACTAGGAACATCCGTTACATGATCTCGGCAATAAAAAATGTGTTACGCATTTCTGACATGAACCCAAGTACCACATAAAAGGGGTTTTATTTTTGGGGAGAAAAAGCAGCCAGTGTTTTGTTCCCCCATCAGATGAATGAATGAAGTGTGTAAAGTAGCGTGGGTTCCCCCAATAAGAAACTGGTAATTTCTAAAAAGTTACTGATGGCGTACCCTTTCCCGCCAGAGGATAGGTCACGTTGGGAGATATCCCCTAGGGTGGATAAGGCGCTCACACGTTTGTCAAAAAAGGTGGCACTGCCGTCTTAGGGTACGGCCACCTTGAAGGAGCCTGCTGATAAAAAGCAGGAGACTATCCTGAAGTCTGTATATACACACTCAGGTTATATACTGAGACCTGCAATCGCCTCAGCATAAATAGTGCTGCTGCAGCGTGGTCTGATACCCTGTCAGATAATATTAATACTCTAAGACAGGGAAAATAGTTTGCTAACATAGAGCATATTAAAGACGTTGTCTTATATATAAAGGATGCACAGAGGGATATTTGCCGGCTGGCATCCAGAATTAATGCAATGTCCATTCTGCCAGGAGGGTATTAGAAACCCGGCAGTGGACAGGTGATGCTGCCTATAAAAGGCACATGGAGACAGGTGCGGTATGGGCGCGTCTCGGGAACTTCAGGGACCAGTGGGTTTGCCCACAGGTGGATCCCTAGGTTCTGCAAATAGTATCACAGGGATACAGGCTGGAGTTCGAGGCGACTCCCCCTCGCCGTTACCTCACCTCAGCCTTGCCTGCTGCCCTCGGAGAAAGGTAGTACTGGCGGCAATTCACAAGCTGCACTTCCAGCAGGTGAAATCTAGGTACCCCTCCTTCAACAAGGCCGGGGTTACTATTCCAAAATGTTGTGGTACCGAAACCAGACGGTTCGGTGAGACCCATTCTAAAATTGAAAGCCTTGAACACTTATATACGAAGGTTCAAGTTCGAAATGGAATCGCTCAGGGCGATTATTGCAAGCCTGGAGGGTATCACTGGACATCAAGGATGCTTACCTGCATGTCCCTATTTACCCTTTTCACCAGGAGTACCTCAAAATTGTGGTACAGGATTGTCATTACCAATTCCAGACGTTGCCGTTGGTCTGTCCCCGGCACCGAGGTATTTACCAAGGTAATGGCCGAAATAATTATCCCGTACTTGGACGATCTCCTTATAAAGGCGAGGTCCAGGGAGCAGTTGTTCGGCGGAGTAGCACTATCTCTGGAAGTGCTACAACAGCACGGCGGAATTCTGAATATTCCAAAGTCGCAGCTGGTTCCTACGACGTGTCTACTGTTCCTGAGTATGGTTCTGGACACAGAACAGGATAAAAAGGTTTTCTCCCGGAGGAGAAGTCCAAGGAGTTGTCGTCTCTAGACAGAGACCTCCCAATACGTATACAGGTGTCGGTGCATCAATGCACGCGAGCCCTGGGAAGGATGGTAGCTTCTTACGAAGAAATTCCATTCGCCAGGTCCCATTCAAGGATTTTCCAGTGGGATCTGTTGGACATGTGGTCCGGGTCGCATCTTCAGATGCATCGGCGGATAACCCTGTCTCCAAGGGCCAGGGTGTCGTTGTTGTGGTGGCTGCAGAGTGCTCATCTTCTAGGGGGCCGCAGATTCGGCATACAGGACTGGGTCCTGGTGACCACGGATGCCAGCCTTCGAGGCTGGGGGGCAGTCACACAGGGAAGAAACTTCTAAGGCTATGGAAAAGTCAGGAGACTTCCCTACACATAAATATTCTGGAACTAAGGGCCATTTACAATGCCCTAAGTCAGGCTAGACCCCTGCTTCAACACCGGCCGGTGCTGATCCAGTCAGACAACATCACGGCGGTCGCTCATGTACACGACAGGGCGGCACAAGAAGCAGGATGGCGATGGCAGAAGCCACAAGGATTCTCCGATGGGCGGAAAATCATGTGTTAGCACTGTCAGCGGTGTTCATTCCCGGAGTGGACAACTGAGAAGCAGACTTTCTCAGAAGACACGACCTCCACTCGGGAGAGTGGGGACTTCATCCAGAAGTCTTCCAAATGATTGTACACCGTTGGGAAAGGCCACAGGTGGACATGATGGCGTCCCGCCTCAACTAAAAGTTACAAAGATATTGCGCCAGGTCAAGGACCCTCAGGCGATAGCTGTGGACGCTCTGGTAACACCGTGGGTGTACCAGTCGGTGTTTGTGTTCCCTTCTCTGCCTCTCTTACCCAGGGTAATGAGAATAATAAGAAGGAGAGGAGTAAGAACTATACTCATTGTTCCGGGTTGGCCAAGAAGAGCTTGGTAACCAGAACTCCAAGAAATGATCTCAGAGGACCTATGGCCTCTGCCGCTCAGACAGGACCTGCTGCAGCAGGGGGCCTGTCTGTTTCAAGACGTACCGCGGCTGCGTTGACGGCATGGCGGTTGAACGCCGGATCCTGATGGAAAAGGGAATTCCGGAGGAAGTTATCCCTACGCTATTTAAAGCTAGGAAAGAAGTGAACGCTAACCATCATCACCGCATATGGCGGAAATATGTTGCGTACTGTGAGGCCAGGAAGGCCCCAAAGGAGAAATTTCAGCTAGGTCGATTTCTGCACTTCCTACAGTCAGAGGTGACTATGGGCCTACAATTGGGTTCCATTAAAGTCCAGATTTCGGCTCTATCGATTTTCTTCCATAATGGAACTGGCTTCACTGCCTGAAGTTCAGACATTTGTCAAGGGAGTGCTGCATATTCAGCCTCCTTTTGTGCCTCCAGTGGCACCGTGGGACCTCAACGTGGTGTTGGGTTTCCTAAAGTCACATTGGTTTGAGCCACTCAAAACCGTGAATTTAAAATATCTCACGTGGAAAGTGGTCATGCTTTTGGCCTTGGCTTCGGCAAGGCGGGTGGCAAAATTGGCGGCTTTGTCATGCAAAAGCCCCTATTGGATTTTCCATATGGATAGGGCAGAATTGAGGACTAGTCCCCAGTTTCTTCCTAAGATGGTATCAGCTTTTCACTTGAATCAACCTATCGTGGTGCCTGCGGCTACTAGGGACTTGGAGGACTCCCAAGTTACTGGACGTAGTCAGGGCCTTGAAAATTTATGTTTCCAGGACGGCTGGAGTCAGGAAGACTGACTCGCTGTTTATCCTGTATGCACCAAACAAGATGGGTGCTCCTGCTTCAAAGCAGACTATTGCTCGCTGGATTTGTAGCACAATTCAGCTTGCGCATTCTGTGGCTGGCCTGCCGCAGCCTAAATCTGTAAAAGCCCATTCCACAAAGAAAGTGGGCTCTTCTTGGGCGGCTGCCCGAGGGGTCTCGGCTTTACAACTTTGCCGAGCTGCTACTTGGTCAGGGGCAAACACGTTTGCAAAATTCTACAAAATTGATACCCTGGCTGAGGAGGACCTTGAGTTCTCTCATTCGGTGCTGCAGAGTCATCCGCACTCTCCCGCCCGTTTGGGAGCTTTGGTATAATCCCCATGGTCCTTACGGAGTCCCCAGCATCCACTAGGACGTTAGAGAAAATAAGATTTTACTCACCGGTAAATCTATTTCTCGTAGTCCGTATTGGATGCTGGGCGCCCGTCCCAAGTGCGGACTGTCTGCAATACTTGTATATAGTTATTGTTAACTAAAAGGGTTATGGTTGAGCCATCTGTTGAGAGGCTCTGTTATGTTCATACTGTTAACTGGGTATAATATCACGAGTTATACGGTGTGATTGGTGTGGCTGGTATGAGTCTTACCCTGGATTCCAAATCCTTTCCTTATTGTGTCAGCTCTTCCGGGCACAGTATCCTTACTGAAGTCTGGAGGAGGGTCATAGTGGGAGGAGCCAGTGCACACCAGGTAGTCCTAATTCTTTCTTAGCTGTGCCCAGTCTCCTGCGGAGCCGCTATTCCCCATGGTCCTTACGGAGTCCCCAGCATCCACTACGGACTACGAGAAATAGATTTACCGGTGAGTAAAATCTTATTTTAGGCTTTATAGAGCATGGAGCCTCCAGATACATGTAGCCCGATGCTCTGACGGCCCTTAGCCCAGCTGTAGATGAGTAAAGTGGCCTGGAAAGGCTGAGGTAACAAAGAATGACGAGGCCTGTGCGGGGTTCTAGGTCACCGTCCTTAGGCCTATTTATAAACGACCCACATTCAGCATGCCCTGAAGTTTTCGTCAAGGTGAGATAAGTCTCGTCACAGAATCTGGCTTCCTCATCACAGCTTGCCTTGGACGAGGTCCCATCGTTAATGGAGCTTGGGCTCTGGCCGTAATGACTTGACGCAGGTCCAAGATATCAGTCTCTTCTACGGTCACCGCTCAGAGGAAGCTGCCACGCTGAGCTGGGCCCGAGCCAGCCTCACATCTGTGGTCTATTTGGCCACTGCATTTGCTTATAGGCAGCCAGCGGAGGGTCTGCCGAGATACGTCACCCGTACTGATGCCATCTTAGTGGCGTCATGGTTCCCCAGCAGAGCCGTAGAATGCCTCATCCTCCCGCTGTAACGGGGGCCTGTCTCTGCACTCATGGCACTGTAGTGTCAGAGGAAAGTGTCGCTCAGCCTGGACACAGTGAGGCTGATTCAGTTTCCACCTTGGCAGAACCGTGTTGCGCTGCAGGTGGGGCGGATGCGCAGAGGCGGGAGGGGCGTGTCCTAGCGGAACTGTGAATTGCAGTGTAAGAATAAAGCTGCCCAGCATTTGTGTGCTACGTGCAGAAGCAGCCAGTAATTACCCTGCAGGGCAGCACGCTTTGCCCCCAACTCCAAATTGGCTCGAGAATATTCTGCATGTATAATTTATTAGGAAAGTAATAGCTTTCCACCAGCTATGGACATGACGCGCCCCGTCTCTACGCATAACCCTCAAGGCTATGGGTCTAATGCGGAGTCAGACGCCGCGTCGATCCCGCTCGCAGTTGGCCGAAGCCCCCACATGCGTTTGATTTGCACAGTGTCCCAATCGTCAGAGACGCAGTACAGGATCGGATGCTGGGCATGTGGACGTAACAGGCAGGTGGCTAAGCCGACAGGGGCATGTCACAGAAAGTGGCTGCATCAGCCGCACACAGGGGAGATCATACTCAGACGGGGAAACTGCCCCTGTCACATGCAGCACTGTCCTCACTGACACCTCACTCATCTCCTGATATACTCTGTGCTGCTGGGGACCCTGCTCCTCCCACTATATAACTCATAGTCTGTGGCTTCCTGCTGCCTCCATTCCCCTCCTCACATCATGTCACTGCCCCTGTCACATGCAGCCCTGTCCTCACTGACACATCATTCATCTCCTGATATACTCTGTGCTGCTGGTGACCCTGCTCCTCCCACTATAGAACTCTCAGTCTGTGGCTTCCTGCTGCCTCCATTCCTCTCCTCACATCATGTCACTGCCCCTGTCACATGCTGCCCTGTCCTCACTGACACATCACTAATTTCCTGATATACTCTGTGCTGCTGGGGACCCTGCTCCTCCCACTATATAACTCTCAGACTGTGTCTTCCTGCTGACTCTTGTACACAGCCCATGTCATGTTTTTTTATGTTTGCATTAATCAGGTAGTTGTTGGCTTATGAAGAAACCTGTCCATATACTTTTCTAGCCGCCATTGCTGAGGAAATTGTAGGTCACCATCCTCTATCCCAGAATTACATTTACTTAAGTAATAGCCTAGTTAGGGGTATTTTTGATATTTAAGCTGGTCCATCGCCTTCAAATTAGGATCCACTGGGCCCAGCTCCATCACTCTTGGTCTGCACTAATGGATACGTGACCAGCTTTGGACAGTAATGACACCTGGGAGGCGGTTAGATGGTTACTGCAGAGGTCCATCTGAGTGTAATGCAGGTAGGCCTGTAGCCAGTATGGTAGGAGGCTGTTAGACACCAGCCTGGGGTAATGTAGAAGCAGGGAGATAGCTAACATTGCCTGCCCCATCCTCTGTAGTGGTTCAGTGCCTTTGTGGGGCCCTTGGAGAAGTCACTGTGGCCAGATGATAATAGATTTTAGGCTTTATAGAGCATGGAGCCTCCAGATACATGTAGCCCGATGCTCTGACGGCCCTTAGCCCAGCTGTAGATGAGTAAAGTGGCCTGGAAAGGCTGAGGTCTGAGGCCTGTGCGGGGTTCTAGGTCACCGTCCTTAGGCCTATTTATAAACGACCCACATTCCGCATGCCCTGAAGTTTTCGTCAAGGTGAGATATGCTGAACGTCTTGTCACAGAATCCGGCTTCCGTCACAGCTTGCCTTGGACGAGGTCCCATCGTTAATGGAGCTTGGGCTCTGGCCGTAATGACTTGACGCAGGTCCAAGATATCAGTCTCTTCTACGGTCACCGCTCAGAGGAAGCTGCCACGCTGAGCTGGGCCCGAGCCAGCCTCACATCTGTGGTCTATTTGGCCACTGCATTTGCTTATAGGCAGCCAGCGGAGGGTCTGCCGAGATACGTCACCCGTACTGATGCCATCTTAGTGGCGTCATGGTTCCCCAGCAGAGCCGTAGAATGCCTCATCCTCCCGCTGTAACGGGGGCCTGTCTCTGCACTCATGGCACTGTAGTGTCAGAGGAAAGTGTCGCTCAGCCTGGACACAGTGAGGCTGATTCAGTTTCCACCTTGGCAGAACCGTGTTGCGCTGCAGGTGGGGCGGATGCGCAGAGGCGGGAGGGGCGTGTCCTAGCGGAACTGTGAATTGCAGTGTAAGAATAAAGCTGCCCAGCATTTGTGTGCTACGTGCAGAAGCAGCCAGTAATTACCCTGCAGGGCAGCACGCTTTGCCCCCAACTCCAAATTGGCTAGAGAATATTCTGCATGTATAATTTATTAAGAACGTAATAGCTTTCCGCCAGCTATGGACATGACGCGCCCCGTCTCTACGCATAACCCTCAAGGCTATGGGTCTAATGCGGAGTCAGACGCCGCGTCGATCCCGCTCGCAGTTGGCCGAAGCCCCCGCATCCGTTTGATTTGCACAGTGTCCCGATCGTCAGAGACGCAGTACAGGATCGGATGCTGGGCATGTGGACGTAACAGGCAGGTGGCTAAGCCGACAGGGGCATGTCACAGAAAGTGGCTGCCTCAGCCACACACAGGGGAGATCATACTCAGACGGGGAAACTGCCCCTGTCACTTGCAGCACTGTCCTAACTGACACCTCACTCGTCTCCTGATATACTCTGTGCTGCTGGGGACCCTGCTCCTCCCACTATATAACTCTCAGTCTGTGACTTCCTGTTGCCTCTATTCCCCTCCTCACATCATGTCACTGCCCCTGTCACATGCAGCCCTGTCCTCACTGACACCTCACTCATCTCCTGATATACTCTGTGCTGCTGGGGACCCTGCTCCTCCCACTATATAACTCTCAGTCTGTGACTTCCTGCTGCCTCCATTCCCCTCCTCACATCATGTCACTGCCCCTGTCACATGCAGCCCTGTCCTCACTGACACATCACTCATCTTCTGATATACTCTGTGCTGCTGGGGACCCTGCTCCTTCCACTATATAGCTCACAGTCTGTGGCTCCTGCTGCCTCCATTCCCCTCCTCACATCATGTCACTGCCCCTGTCACATGCAGCCCTGTCCTCACTGACACATCACTCATCTCCTGATATACTCTGTGCTGCTGGGGATCCTGCTCCTCCCACTATATAACTCTCAGTCTGTGGCTTCCTGCTGCCTCCAGTCCCCTCCTCACATCATGTCACTGCCCCTGTCACATGCAGCCCTGTCCTCACTGACACCTCACTCATCTCCTGATTCACTCTGTGCTGCTGGGGGACCCTGCTCCTCCCACTATATAACCCTCAGTCTGTGGCTTCCTGCTGCCTCCATTCCCCTCCTCACATCATGTCACTGCCCCTGTCACATGCAGCCCTGTCCTCACTGACACATCATTCATCTCCTGATTCACTCTGTGCTGCTGGGGACCCTGCTCCTCCCACTATATATCTCTCAGTCTGTGACTTCCTGCTGCCTCCATTCCCCTCCTCACATCATGTCACTGCCCCTGTCACATGCAGCACTGTCCTCACTGACACATCACTCATCTCCTGATATACTCTGTGCTGCTGTGGATCCTGCTCCTCCCACTATATAACTCTCAGTCTGTGGCTTCCTGCTGCCTCCAGTCCCCTCCTCACATCATGTCACTGCCCCTGTCACATGCAGCCCTGTCCTCACTGACACCTCACTCATCTCCTGATTCACTCTGTGCTGCTGGGGGACCCTGCTCCTCCCTCTATATAACCCTCAGTCTGTGGCTTCCTGCTGCCTCCATTCCCCTCCTCACATCATGCCACTGCCCCTGTCACATGCAGCCCTGTCCTCACTGACACATCACTCATCTCCTGATATACTCTGTGCTGCTGGGGACCCTGCTCCTCCCACTATATATCTCTCAGTCTGTGACTTCCTGCTGCCTCCATTCCCCTCCTCACATCATGTCACTGCCCCTGTCACATGCAGCCCTGTCCTCACTGACACATCATTCATCTCCTGATTCACTCTGTGCTGCTGGGGACCCTGCTCCTCCCACTATATATCTCTCAGTCTGTGACTTCCTGCTGCCTCCATTCCCCTCCTCACATCATGTCACTGCCCCTGTCACATGCAGCACTGTCCTCACTGACACATCACTCATCTCCTGATATACTCTGTGCTGCTGGGGACTCTGCTCCTCCAGCTATATAACTCTCAGTATGTGGCTGCTGCCTCCATTCCCCTCCTCACATCATGTCACTGTCCCTGTCACATGCAGCCCTGTCCTCACTGACACATCACTCATCTCCTGATATACTCTGTGCTGCTGGGGACCCTGCTCCTCCCACTATATAACTCTCAGTCTGTGGCTTCCTGCTGCCTCCATTCCCCTCCTCACATCATGTCACTGCCCCTGTCACATGCAGCCCTGTCCTCACTGACACATCACTCATCTCGTGATATACTCTGTGCTGCTGGGGACCCTGCTCCTCCCACTATATAACTCTCAGTCTGTGGCTTCCTGCTGCCTCCATTCCCCTCCTCACATCATGTCACTGCCCCTGTCACATGCAGCCCTGTCCTCACTGACACATCACTCATCTCGTGATATACTCTGTGCTGCTGGGGACTCTGCTCCTCCAGCTATATAACTCTCAGTATGTGGCTGCTGCCTCCATTCCCCTCCTCACATCATGTCACTGCCCCTGTCACATGCAGCCCTGTCCTCACTGACACATCACTCATCTCCTGATATACTCTGTGCTGCTGGGGACCCTTCTCCTCCCACTATATATCTCTCAGTCTGTGACTTCCTGCTGCCTCCATTCCCCTCCTCACATCATGTCACTGCCCCTGTCACATGCAGCCCTGTCCTCACTGACACATCACTCATCTCCTGATATACTCTGTGCTGCTGGGGATCCTGCTCCTCCCACTATATAACTCTCAGTCTGTGGCTTCCTGCTGCCTCCAGTCCCCTCCTCACATCATGTCACTGCCCCTGTCACATGCAGCCCTGTCCTCACTGACACCTCACTCATCTCCTGATTCACTCTGTGCTGCTGGGGGACCCTGCTCCTCCCACTATATAACCCTCAGTCTGTGGCTTCCTGCTGCCTCCATTCCCCTCCTCACATCATGTCACTGCCCCTGTCACATGCAGCCCTGTCCTCACTGACACATCACTCATCTCCTGATATACTCTGTGCTGCTGGGGACCCTGCTCCTCCCACTATATATCTCTCAGTCTGTGACTTCCTGCTGCCTCCATTCCCCTCCTCACATCATGTCACTGCCCCTGTCACATGCAGCACTGTCCTCACTGACACATCACTCATCTCCTGATATACTCTGTGCTGCTGGGGATCCTGCTCCTCCCACTATATAACTCTCAGTCTGTGGCTTCCTGCTGCCTCCAGTCCCCTCCTCACATCATGTCACTGCCCCTGTCACATGCAGCCCTGTCCTCACTGACACCTCACTCATCTCCTGATTCACTCTGTGCTGCTGGGGGACCCTGCTCCTCCCACTATATAACCCTCAGTCTGTGGCTTCCTGCTGCCTCCATTCCCCTCCTCACATCATGTCACTGCCCCTGTCACATGCAGCCCTGTCCTCACTGACACATCACTCATCTCCTGATATACTCTGTGCTGCTGGGGACCCTGCTCCTCCCACTATATAACTCTCAGTCTGTGACTTCCTGCTGCCTCCATTCCCCTCCTCACATCATGTCACTGCCCCTGTCACATGCAGCCCTGTCCTCACTGACACCTCACTCATCTCCTGATATACTCTGTGCTGCTGGGGTCCCTGCTCCTTCCACTATATATCTCTCAGTCTGTGACTTCCTGCTGCCTCCATTCCCCTCCTCACATCATGTCACTGCCCCTGTCACATGCAGCCCTGTCCTCACTGACACATCATTCATCTCCTGATTCACTCTGTGCTGCTGGGGACTCTGCTCCTCCCACTATATATCTCTCAGTCTGTGACTTCCTGCTGCCTCCATTCCCCTCCTCACATCATGTCACTGCCCCTGTCACATGCAGCACTGTCCTCACTGACACATCACTCATCTCCTGATATACTCTGTGCTGCTGGGGACTCTGCTCCTCCAGCTATATAACTCTCAGTCTCTGGCTTCCTGCTGCCTCCATTCCCCTCCTCACATCATGTCACTGCCCCTGTCACATGCAGCACTGTCCTCGCTGACACATCACTCATCTCCTGATATACTCTGTGCTGCTGGGGACTCTGCTCCTCCAGCTATATAACTCTCAGTATGTGGCTGCTGCCTCCATTCCCCTCCTCACATCATGTCACTGCCCCTGTCACATGCAGCCCTGTCCTCACTGACACATCACTCATCTCCTGATATACTCTGTGCTGCTGGGGACCCTGCTCCTCCCACTATATAACTCTCAGTCTGTGGCTTCCTGCTGCCTCCATTCCCCTCCTCACATCATGTCACTGCCCCTGTCACATGCAGCCCTGTCCTCACTGACACATCACTCATCTCCTGATATACTCTGTGCTGCTAGGGACCCTGCTCCTCCCACTATATAACTCTCAGTCTGTGGCTTCCTGCTGCCTCCATTCCCCTCCTCACATCATGTCACTGCCCCTGTCACATGCAGCCCTGTCCTCACTGACACATCACTCATCTCCTGATTCACTCTGTGCTGCTAGGGACCCTGCTCCTCCCACTATATAACTCTGTCTGTGGCTTCCTGCTGCCTCCATTCCCCTCCTTACATCATGTCACTGCCCCTGTCACATGCAGCCCTGTACTCACTGACACATCACTCATCTCCTGATATACCCTCCACTATATATAACTCTCAGTCTGAATGCCATACATTCCGGAGCGTGGACCCAGTGGCGGCATTACCCAATAGAAGCTTATGGGTTTCTTTATGCCTGCCCTGTGAGTGGTATCCAATCAGATCCCTCTATGCACCCCCCGCGATGGTGCCCCCGTCACTCTACACATTAACAGGAAAACTCCTGACGTCCTAAACCTGGGAGTTCCTTTCCCACAAAAGACAGGTATTATCGGGAGAGCTGTCCTGTGCGATTTTAATCGCATCTCCAGGTACATACCGGCTCATGAATGCAATGCTTAGTACAGAGGTGTCCAAACTGTGTGCCGTGGCTCCCTGGGGTGCCTCGGGACACTTGCAGGGGTGCCCTGGGTTGGTGGTCCAGGACCAATTCAAATTATTCATGGTCAATATAATAGGCAAAACCAATGCTGGTGGCTGCCAGTCATAAAATATGTGACCAAACAGAAGCAAATCTTGTCCCTCACCACACAACTGACCCTAAGGATGACATATAAACGCGATCTACTCAATTTAATATTTCTTTCTAAATTTCTCAATAAGAAATTTTTGGCCTAGGGGTGCCGTGAAAAAAATTCTGATATTCTAGGGCGCCGTGATTCAAAAAAGTTTGGAAACCACTGGCTTAGTACATCCCACCCTCTGTTGCTCACAGTGAGGACACGGCAGACACACAGGAAGTAAGGATTTACTGCAGATGTGCTCTGACCCTCGTGTAACGCACCTTATAAGTCTATGTTTAGAACATATAGTGTCTCTTCCCACAGTGCACAGTGCATGACAGCAGTTTTGCAGAGACATGTATATTGTGCACATAGGCCTTTGCGTCACTCAGTCTAAAATTAGACCCTTCCAAACCCTTCCGCTAGGTAAAATGTGATAACACTGAAAGGTCAGCGTCATATTTCTCTAACGTCCTAGTGGATGCTGGGGACTCCGTCAGGACCATGGGGGATAGCGGCTCCGCAGGAGACAGGGCACAAAAAGTAAGCTTTTAGGATCACATGGTGTGTACTGGCTCCTCCCCCTATGACCCTCCTCCAAGCCTCAGTTAGGTTTTTGTGCCCGTCCGAGCAGGGTGCAATCTAGGTGGCTCTCATAAAGAGCTGCTTAGAAAAAGTTTTTTAGGTTTCTTATTTTCAGTGAGTCCTGCTGGCAACAGGCTCACTGCTACGAGGGACTTAGGGGAGAGAAGTGAACTCACCTGCGTGCAGGATGGATTTGCTTCTTAGGCTACTGGACACCATTAGCTCCAGAGGGATCGAACACAGGCCCAGCCATGGAGTCCGGTCCCGGAGCCGTGCCGCCGACCCCCCTTGCAGATGCCGAAGTTGAAGAGGTCCAGAGGTCCGGAAACAGGCGGCAGAAGACTTTCAGTCTTCATAAGGTAGCGCACAGCACTGCAGCTGTGCGCCATTGTTGTCGGCACACTTCACACCAGCGGTCACTGAGGGTGCAGGGCGCTGGGGGGGGCGCCCTGGGCAGCAATGTATAATACCTTTTTCTATGGCTAAAATACATCACATATAGCCCTTGAGGCTATATGGATGTATTTAACCCCTGCCATATATCGCAAACTCCGGGAGAAGAGCCCGCCGTTTTAGGGGGCGGGGCCTATTCTCCTCAGCACACAGCGCCATTTTCCTGCTCAGCTCCGCTGTGAGGAAGGCTCCCAGGACTCTCCCCTGCACTGCACTACAGAAACAGGGTAAAACAGAGAAGGGGGGCATATTTTGGCGATATTTTTATATATTAAGCGCATATAACAGAAACAACACCTTTTAGGGTTGTTTATATACATTTTTATAGCGCTTTGGTGTGTGCTGGCAAACTCTCCCTCTGTCTCCCCAAAGGGCTAGTGGGGTCCTGTCTTCGATAAGAGCATTCCCTGTGTGTCTGCTGTGTGTCGGTACGTGTGTGTCGACATGTATGAGGACGATGTTGGTGTGGAGGCGGAGCAATTGCCGGTAATGGTGATGTCACCCCCTAGGGAGTCGACACCGGAATGGATGGCTTTAATTATGGAATTACGTGATAATGTTAGCACGCTGCAAAAGTCAGTTGACGACATGAGACGGCCGGAAAACCAGTTAGTACCTGTCCAGGCGTCTCAGGCACCGTCAGGGGCTGTAAAATGTCCCTTACCTCAGTCAGTCGACACAGGTACCGACACAGATTAATCT
This sequence comes from Pseudophryne corroboree, assembly GCF_028390025.1. Classification (NCBI taxonomy): domain Eukaryota; kingdom Metazoa; phylum Chordata; class Amphibia; order Anura; family Myobatrachidae; genus Pseudophryne; species Pseudophryne corroboree. The sequence continues at coordinate 39,825,093 of NC_086445.1, read as the reverse complement.
AGTGTCGACGGTGAAGAAAGAAACGTATTTTCCAATAGGGCCACACGTTATATGATCACGGCAATGAAGGAGGCTTTGCATATCTCTGATACTGCAGGTACCTCAAAGGGGGGTATTATGTGGGGTGTGAAAAAACTACCTGTAGCTTTTCCAGAATCAGAGGAATTGAATGACGTGTGTGATGAAGCGTGGGTTAACCCCGATAGAAAACTGCTAATTTCAAAGAAGTTATTGGCATTATACCCTTTCCCACCAGAGGTTAGGGCGCGCTGGGAAACACCCCCTAGGGTGGATAAGGCGCTCACACGCTTATCAAAACAAGTGGCGTTACCGTCTCCTGATACGGCCGCCCTCAAGGATCCAGCTGATAGGAGGCTGGAAACTACCCTGAAGAGTATATACACACATACTGGTGTTATACTGCGACCAGCAATAGCCTCAGCCTGGATGTGCAGTGCTGGGGTGGTGTGGTCGGATTCCCTGACTGAAAATATTGATACCCTGGATAGGGACAGTATTTTATTGACTATAGAGCAATTAAAGGATGCTTTTCTTTATATGCGAGATGCTCAGAGGGATATTTGCACTCTGGCATCGAGAGTAAGTGCGATGTCCATATCTGCCAGAAGAAGTTTATGGACGCGACAGTGGTCAGGTGATGCGGATTCCAAACGGCATATGGAAGTATTGCCGTATAAAGGAGAGGAATTATTTGGGGTCGGTCTATCGGATCTGGTGGCCACGGCAACAGCCGGAAAATCCACTTTTTTACCTCAGGTCACCTCCCAACAGAAAAAGACACCGTCTTTTCAGCCGCAGTCCTTTCGTTCCTATAAGAACAAGCGGGCAAAAGGACAGTCATATTTGCCCAGAGGCAAAGGAAGGGGTAAGAGGGTGCAGCAAGCAACTACTTCCCACGAACAGAAGCCCTCCCCGGCTTCTACAAAGCCCTCAGCATGACGCTGGGGCTGTGCAAGCGGACTCAGGGGCGGTGGGGGGTCGACTAAAGATTTTCAGCACACAGTGGGCGCGCTCACAGGTGGACCCTTGGATCCTGCAGGTAGTATCTCAGGGTTACAAGTTGGAATTCGAAAAGTCTCCCCCTCGCCGGTTCCTAAAGTCTGCTTTACCAACGTCTCCCTCAGAAAGGGCGACGGTATTGGAAGCCATTCACAAGCTGTATTCTCAGCAGGTGATAGTCAAGGTACCCCTCCTACAACAGGGAAAGGGGTATTATTCCACACTATTTGTGGTACCGAAGCCGGACGGTTCGGTAAGACCTATTCTAAATCTGAAATCCTTGAACCTGTACATACAGAAATTCAAGTTCAAGATGGAGTCACTCAGAGCAGTGATAGCGAATCTGGAAGAAGGGGACTTCATGGTGTCCCTGGACATAAAAGATGCTTATCTGCATGTCCCAATTTACCCTTCACACCAAGGGTATCTCAGGTTCGTGATACAAAACTGTCATTATCAGTTTCAAACGCTGCCGTTTGGTTTGTCCACGGCACCTCGGGTCTTTACCAAGGTAATGGCCGAAATGATGGTTCTTCTACGAAGAAAAGGCGTATTAATTATCCCTTACTTGGACGATCTGATAAGGGCAAGGTCCAGAGAACAGCTGGAAGTCGGAGTAGCACTAACCCAAGTAGTGCTTCAACAACACGGGTGGATTCTGAATCTTCCAAAATCTCAATTGACCCCGACGACACGTCTGCTGTTCCTGGGAATGATTCTGGACACTGTTCAGAAAAAGGTGTTTCTCCCGGAGGAGAAAGCAAGGGAGTTATCCGAACTTGTCAGGAACCTCCTAAAACCAGGAAATGTGTCAGTACATCAATGCACAAGAGTCCTGGGAAAGATGGTGGCTTCTTACGAAGCAATTCCATTCGGCAGATTCCACGCACGAATATTTCAGTGGGATCTGCTGGACAAATGGTCCGGATCGCATCTGCACATGCATCAGCGGATAACACTGTCACCAAGAACAAGGGTGTCTCTTCTGTGGTGGTTGCAGAGTGCCCATCTGTTAGAGGGCCGCAGATTCGGCATACAGGACTGGGTCCTGGTGACTACGGATGCCAGCCTACGAGGCTGGGGAGCAGTCACACAGGAAAGAAACTTCCAGGGCGTGTGGTCGAACCTGGAGACGTCTCTTCACATAAATATACTGGAGCTAAGAGCGATTTACAATGCTCTAAGCCTGGCAAAACCGCTGCTTCAGGGTCAGCCGGTGTTGATCCAGTCGGACAACATCACGGCAGTCGCCCACGTAAACAGACAGGGCGGCACGAGAAGCAGAAGAGCAATGACAGAAGCTGCAAGGATTCTTCGCTGGGCGGAAAATCATGTCATAGCACTGTCAGCAGTGTTCATTCCGGGAGTGGACAACTGGGAAGCAGACTTCCTCAGCAGACACGACCTCCACCCGGGAGAGTGGGGACTTCATCCAGAAGTCTTCCACATGATTGTGAACCGTTGGGAAAAACCAAAGGTGGACATGATGGCGTCCCGCCTCAACAAGAAACTGGACAGATATTGCGCCAGGTCAAGAGACCCTCAGGCAATAGCTGTGGACGCTCTGGTAACACCGTGGGTGTACCAGTCCGTGTATGTGTTTCCTCCTCTGCCTCTCATACCAAAGGTACTGAGAATTATATGGCTACGGGGAGTAAGAACAATACTCGTGGCTCCGGATTGGCCGAGAAGGACTTGGTACCCGGAACTTCAAGAGATGCTCACGGAAGAGCCGTGGCCTCTACCGTTAAGAAGGGATCTGCTTCAGCAGGGACCTTGTATGTTCCAAGACTTACCGCGACTGCGTTTGACGGCATGGCGGTTGAACGCCGGATTCTAAAAGAAAAGGGCATTCCAGAGGAAGTTATTCCTACCTTGATTAAAGCCAGGAAGGAAGTGACCGCACAACATTATCACCGCATTTGGAGAAAATATGTTGCGTGGTGTGAGGCCAAGAAGGCCCCAACGGAGGAATTTCAATTGGGTCGATTCCTACATTTCCTGCAGGCAGGATTGTCTATGGGCCTCAAATTGGGGTCTATTAAGGTTCAAATTTCGGCCTTATCGATTTTCTTCCAGAAAGAATTGGCTTCAGTGCCTGAAGTACAAACCTTTGTCAAAGGTGTACTACATATACAGCCCCCGATTGTGCCTCCAGTGGCACCGTGGGATCTCAACGTAGTTTTGGATTTTCTCAAATCCCATTGGTTTGAGCCGCTCAAATCGGTAGATTTGAAGTATCTTACATGGAAAGTAACCATGCTACTGGCCCTGGCTTCAGCCAGGAGAGTATCAGAGTTGGCGGCTTTATCGTACAAAAGCCCATATCTGATTTTCCATTCGGACAGGGCAGAACTGCGGACGCGTCCTCAGTTTCTGCCTAAGGTGGTTTCGGCTTTTCACTTGAACCAGCCTATTGTGGTGCCTGCGGCTACTAGCGACTTGGAGGACTCCAAGTTGCTGGACGTTGTCAGAGCATTGAAAATATATATTTCAAGGACGGCTGGAGTCAGAAAATCTGACTCGCTGTTTATCCTGTATGCACCCAACAGAATGGGTGCTCCTGCGTCTAAGCAGACGATTGCTCGTTGGATCTGTAGCACAATCCAACTTGCACATTCTGTGGCAGGCCTGCCACAGCCTAAATCTGTAAATGCCCACTCCACAAGGAAGGTGGGCTCATCTTGGGCGGCTGCCCGAGGGGTCTCGGCATTACAACTTTGCCGAGCAGCTACGTGGTCAGGGGAGAACACGTTTGTAAAATTTTACAAATTTGATACTCTGGCTAAGGAGGACCTGGAGTTCTCTCTTTCGGTGCTGCAGAGTCATCCGCACTCTCCCGCCCGTTTGGGAGCTTTGGTATAATCCCCATGGTCCTGACGGAGTCCCCAGCATCCACTAGGACGTTAGAGAAAATAAGAATTTACTTACCGATAATTCTATTTCTCATAGTCCGTAGTGGATGCTGGGCGCCCATCCCAAGTGCGGATTGTCTGCAATACTTGTACATAGTTATTGTTACAAAAATCGGGTTATTATTGTTGTGAGCCATCTTTTCAGAGGCTTCTTCGTTGTTATCATACTGTTAACTGGGTTCAAATCACAAGTTGTACGGTGTGATTGGTGTGGCTGGTATGAGTCTTACCCGGGATTCAAGATCCTTCCTTATTGTGTACGCTCGTCCGGGCACAGTACCTAACTGAGGCTTGGAGGAGGGTCATAGGGGGAGGAGCCAGTACACACCATGTGATCCTAAAAGCTTACTTTTTGTGCCCTGTCTCCTGCGGAGCCGCTATCCCCCATGGTCCTGACGGAGTCCCCAGCATCCACTACGGACTATGAGAAATAGAATTATCGGTAAGTAAATTCTTATTTTTTCCATGTTGCACAGTTTATTACTTAGCATTAAAGAGCTGATTAAATGTCACTCGTGGTCAGAAAATTGGGAAATATGTCTAAATATATCCTCTCTTACAGTACACTGCTGCGCCAGGCCGGGCACCCACCGCATCTGTGTACAAGCGGCAATTACCCACAATGCCTGGTTATATTGTATGTCAGTGGTGGTGCAGGCCTTGGGAGCAGTCGGTACAAGAACCGTAATAATTTACATTTCTCCTCAAAGTGTTCCCTTCACCAGAGGCGGCCATGTTGTTTTCTGAACCAATGTTCACTTTGCGCCTCATACCTCATCCCTGGATATTAGAGACACTATTATTTGGACTGTACATCACTTTTAGACTATTTATTGCATTTTGTAGCATTCCCAGCTGTATAATTCCTGGAATAGGAGAGGCACAGTGGTGCAGCGGTTAGCATTGCTGAGCTAATGAATTCTCCCCTGCCCAGAGTCTTGTACTCATAGATTCGTTGGCTGCTGACGAAATTGACCATAGGGCAGGGGCCGACACATTTTTTGTAAGTCCTAAGAGCCAGCTTGAAAGTTTAGGAGCCATTTTCTCGTTTCCCATCTAAAATATATGTAAACACTGTACACTAACATAGGAGCGTCAGCATTGAGGGCCAGTGATGTATATTTAAATAACTTGAATCTCTGGTTTATTAAACAACCAATCAGACGCTGTCTACCATTTCCCTGTTGCATTTTAGAAAATGATAGACAGCATCTAATTGGTTGCTATGGGCAATATCACCAATTCCCTGTTTTAGAAGCTTTAGTAAATGTACGCCGTACTCTCTGTCATCTAACTCACCTGTTTCCCGTCTTTGCAGTTCTCCAAGGAAATCCTGGTGACCATCTACTCCGCTTACATTGATAACTTTCTCAACGCCAAGGACGCGGTGCGTGTGGCCAAGGAGGCCAGGCCGGCATTTATGAAGTTCCTAGAGGTAGGTCTAGTACCGTCTGTGAAACAGGCCCTGTGCACATCTGCAGAGATGTCAGTGGCTTATGCAGCAGATCACATGGCCCTGTATATACCACAGCGCGGCTGTTTAGATGCTGAGCTGACTCCAGCCATTCTTCCCGCCTGCTGACATTAATACGCGGATGTCCCAGACTCCGTGAATGGTCTATTTATTGTTACACATATTTACGCTGAATTGTCTACGAGATGTCTGGATAGTTTTATTATGTCTAATTGTATTGTTGGCAATATTATCCCATTACATCTGGAAAATATTGTCTGGCCTCACTCAGTCATTGTTTACAGGTGTGCGGCAATACAGCGGCTTAACTTCGTTACTCCGGCGTTGTAGCCGATGTTCTGCAGATGGAGGAAAGCAGATCTGCAAGGGAGGCGGAGGAGGGTTTTATTTCCTACGCTGCCGAAGCATATCGTATAATCTGCATTATTTTACTTACTCCTCATGGGGGCAGCAAAGAGAGACGGGGGACACAGCGGCAGGGCCAGATGATCAATGGGGCGGATGGGACTACAGCTCCAGGCTTCCACATAAAATAGGCCCATCGCCATGGCAGCATGAGGAGGACCCCCTGCCCGGCTGGCCACATGGTTGGCCATTAATATTAAAATTGCATTTCTATTTACCTCACAAAATTATGCAATTTCTCTACTATTTTGTATTTAGGGGGAGACCATAATGGGGGCATATGTACTAAGCCGTGGAGAGAGATAAAGTAACTGACATAGCAGCAATCGCCCTGACTCCCTGACATAGCAGCAATCACCCTGACTCCCTGACATAGCAGTAATCTCCCTGACTCCCTGACATAGCAGCAATCTCCCTGACATAGCAGCAATCACCCTGACTCCCTGACATAGCAGCAATCTCCCTTACTCCCTGGCATAGCAGCAATCTCCCTTACTCCCTAACATAGCAGCAATCACCCTGACTCCCTGACATAGCAGCAATCGCCCTGACTCCCTGGCATAGCAACAATCTCCCTTACTCCCTGACATAGCAGCAATCTCCCTGACTCCCTGACATAGCTGCAATCGCCCTGACTCCCTGGCATAGCAGCAATCACCCTGACTCCCTGACATAGCAGCAATCTCCCTGACATAGCAGCAATCGCCCTGACTCCCTGACATAGCAGCAATCACCCTGACATAGCAGCAATCGCCCTGACTCCCTGGCATAGCAGCAATCTCCCTTACTCCCTGACATAGCAGCAATCTCCCTGACTCCCTGACATAGCAGCAATCACCCTGACTCCCTGACATAGCAGCAATCTCCCTGACTCCCTGGCATAGCAGCAATCTCCCTGACTCCCTGGCATAGCAGCAATCTCCCTTACTCCCTGGCATAGCAGCAATCTCCCTGACTCCCTGACATAGCAGCAATCTCCCTGACTCCCTGACATAGCAGCAATCTCCCTGACTCCCTGACATAGCAGCAATCTTCCCCACTCCCTAAAATAGCAGCAATCGCCCTGACTCCCTGACATAGCAGCAATCGCCCTGACTCCCTGACATAGCAGCAATCACCCTGACTCCCTGATATAGCAGCAATCTCCCTTACTCCCTGGCATAGCAGCAATCTCCCTTACTCCCTGACATAGCAGCAATCTCCCTGACTCCCTGAAATAGCAGCAATCTTCCCCACTCCCTGACATAGCAGCAATCTCCCTGACTCCCTGACATAGCAGTAATCTCCCTGACTCCCTGACATAGCAGCAATCTTCCCCACTCCCTGAAATAGCAGCAATCTCCCTGACTCCCTGACATAGCAGTAATCTCCCTGACTCCCTGAAATAGCAGCAATCTCCCTGACTCCCTGACATAGCAGCAATCTCCCTGACTCCCTGACATAGCAGCAATCTCCCTGACTCCCTGACATAGCAGCAATCTTCCTGACTCCCTGAAATAGCAGCAATCTCCCTGACTCCCTGAAATAGCAGCAATCTCCCTGACTCCCTGACATAGCAGCAATCTCCCTGACTCCCTGACATAGCAGCAATCTTCCCCACTCCCTGACATAGCAGCAATCTCCCTGACTCCCTGAAATAGCAGTAATTTCCCTGACTCCCTGACATAGCAGTAATTTCCCTGACTCCCTGACATAGCAGCAATCTCCCTGACTTCCTGACATAGCAGTAATCTCCCTGACTCCCTGACATAGCAGCAATCACCCTGACATAGCAGCAATCTTCCTGACTCCCTGACATAGCAGCAATCTTCCTGACTCCCTGACATAGCAGCAATCTCCCTGACTCCCTGACATAGCAGCAATCTCCCTGACTCCCTAACATAGCAGAAATCACCCTGACTCCCTGACATAGCAGCAATCTCCCTGACATAGCAGCAATCTCCCTCACTCCCTGACATAGCAGCAATCTTCCTGACTCCCTGACATAGCAGCAATCTCCCTGACTTCCTGACATAGCAGTAATCTCCCTGACATAGCAGCAATCACCCTGACTCCCTGACATAGCAGCAATCTTCCTGCCTCCCTGACATAGCAGCAATCTCCCTGACTCCCTGAAATAGCAGCAATCACCCTGACTCCCTGACATAGCAGCAATCTCCCTGACTCCCTGACATAGCAGTAATCTCCCTGACTCCCTGACATAGCAGCAATCTCCCTGACTCCCTGACATAGCAGCAATCTCCCTGACTCCCTGACATAGCAGCAATCTCCCTGACTCCCTGACATAGCAGCAATCTCCCTGACTCCCTGACATAGCAGCAATCTCCCTGACATAGCAGCAATCTCCCTGACTCCCTGACATAGCAGCAATCTCCCTGACTCCCTGACATAGCAGTAATCTCCCTGACATAGCAGCAATCTCCCTGACTCCCTGACATAGCAGCAATCTCCCTGACTCCCTGACATAGCAGCATTCTCCCTGAAATATTAGCAACCTCCCTGACTCCCTGACATAGCAGCAATCTGCCTGACTCCCGGTACAGTGTAACAATCTGCCTGACTCCCGGTACAGTGTAACAATCTGCCTGACTCCCGGTACAGTGTAACAATCTGCCTGACTCCCGGTACAGTGTAACAATCTGCCTGACTCCCGGTACAGTGTAACAATCTGCCTGACACCCCTTTAGAGTGTAGCAATCTCCCTGATTGAACCTTTCTACGATCATGTAGCTGTTATATTCTTGTGAAAAAAAAGACATCAGAGATACGTGCATTCAACCTGGATCAATCATTGGTTATAGGGCTCAGTGATCTCTATGGCTACATGCATTTTCAAATAAGGTTTCTTGCAGCCATTTATATTTGGTCTAATTCAGACCTGACTGCAGCAGAAAATTTGTTCTCTAATGTGCACTGCAGGTGGGGCAGAGGTAACATGTGCAGAGAGAGTTAGATTTGGGTGGGTTATAGTGTTTCTGTGCAGGGTAAATACCGGCTGCTTTATTTTTACACTGCAATTTAGATTTCTGTTTGAACACACCCCACCCAAATCTAACTCTCTCTGCACATGTTACCTCTGCCCCCTCCCCCCGCAGTGCACATAGTTTTGTCCATTAGAGAACAAATTTGCTGCTGCGATCAGGTCTGAATTAGGCCCACTGAACCTCTTATAAAATGTGCAAGCCCTGCGAAGCATCAGCGTCTTCTCATCAACAGGTAGATGTTATTGACTGCTTTGGATGTAAGTTATGTATACGACACTCCTGCGTTAGCAGAACACAACCGCGCTGATAGCTGCTGCTTTCACAATCGCCCTGAAATGCTTTTTCATCAGTAGGCGTGTATGCCGGCGCTCTGCACTAACAGGCAATGCTCACCACTTCCCTCTGTGTTGTTTTGCAGCAATGCACAAGAGAGAACAAGGAAAAACAGGGCCTGGCCGACCTCATGATCAAACCCGTCCAGAGGATCCCACGTTACGAGCTGATTGTCAAGGTGAGGGGGCAGTGGGATGCAGGCCGGGTGTCTGCACTGCGATCAGACAGGAAGTGATGTCCAACTTATCAACCAATCATGTTCATACAAGAAGGGGGCTGTCCCGTCATGTGCCCCAGTGTTTCCATGGATACGTTTTATAAGTACGTTTACATTCCAGGTGTATGTATCTGAATTGCAGACATCACTCTCTCTTTATATAATTACAGTGTAATGGTGCAGTTCTATCTAGCGGCATAAGTGGGAAATTAGGATGGCGTACTAGACGTTAGGGCATGTCCACTCAAAGGGATCGGTATGGATGGTATGCCGACGGTCACAATACCGACGCCTACACCCCAATAGTTAAGATCCCGTCAGGAGCGACTTAAGTATTCAACCCACCCCCCTAACCCTCCCCTACTGAAGCCTAACCATAACCTCCCTACTTAGTGCCCAAACCTAACCCCCACCTCGGTGGTGCCTAACCCCTCCCCACAGCCTCCCCCCCACCCCCTGTTGCAGCATAACACTACAAGGTGGCGCCTAAGCCTAACCCCCTCTCCTGCAGCCAAACTATAACCCTCCTCCTGGCTAAACTTCTTGATTCCGGTGTCGTGTTCTGACAAGTGTCGGGATTCCAGCGTTGGTTTTCGACTGCGGGGATCACGACAGCCGGTATTTTTGAACGTATACCCCCCCAAAAGCTGCGGCCCCTCATGAGCTATTGTCTGGGGATCACCTGTGACCACTGGACTGCGCCACCCTGCGCTGCGGAAGAATGAGGATTTCCAGAGACGGGATAAGGGTACATTGCGTCCTGCCTCCCACATACTGGGCTGCACACACGTTGGGGTACCCTAGCTGGAAAGAGAGGAGACATTTTCCATAGACGTCTGTATGGTAAATAGGACCCTTAGCCACTCCGTGTCACACGCACTCAGGGGGGGAGCGCTGGTGGCGAGGAGTTGCGTCAGCGTTTATGGAGGTAGTTTTCTTCCACCGCATTGCACAGTTGCAAAGACTTCACCATTGGATTTCGACAAATTAGAAAAAGATCTCGCTGACCCTGAATGATCTTGCACCCAAGCTGCTGTGATAACGTTTCTTTGTGTATGAGCAGAGTAATATATGCATTGACTTGGATGTTGGCCAGATACCCCCCTCCCCCTCTCCCTCTCCCCTCCCCCCCCCCCCCCCTCCATTATCACGTCACGAATAGTCGCGCTGTTTCCTGGATGGACAGTTTGTAAATGCCGCCTGGCTTGTCCTGCAAATCCTCAACCCCGGGGCTGCTTGTCTGGTCAGATTGTTGGCAGCAGGCACATGTACCAGGTTCGGTAATGTTAGAGGCTGGTATGCACTGACTTGTATGTTTGAGTTAATGCAGGGAAGGTGCTGGCGCCCTGTGTCAAGATCCCTCAGACGCTGACACTAATTGAGTTGAGTTTTGGGCCAATTTTTCAAGGTGTACAATTCACTTGTTCTGCACTTCTCCTGAAATACGCGCAGCAAGACGTCTGATGTGTGCCAGCGACGTCTGCCCGCTGCCATTACTCAGAGCGCCTTGTGCCAGGGTCCAGGGAATCTGGCAGCCAAGAAAGATGACTGGACCCTGTGAAGGAGGCATGTTTCTGAGGGAAATAGCTGCACTTTGCTGGCAATCTAAGATTGGTCAGTGCTGTGATGCCATGGTGTCTGGTCAGTGCTTTGATGCCATGGTGTCTGGTCAGTGCTGTGATGCCATGGTGTCTGGTCAGTGCTGTCATGCCATGGTGTCTGGTCAGTGCTGTGATGCCATGGTGTCTGGTCAGTGCTGTGATGCCATGGTGTCTGGTCAGTGCTGTGATACCATGGTGCCTGGTCAGTGCTGTGATGCCATGGTGCCTGGTCAGTGCTTTGATGCCATGGTGTCTGGTCAGTGCTGGGATGCCATGGTGCCTGGTCAGTGCTGTGATGCCATGGTGTCTGGTCAGTGCTGTGATGCCATGGTGTCTGGTCAGTGCTGTGATGCCATGGTGTCTGGTCAGTGCTGTGATGCCATGGTGTCTGGTCAGTGCTGTGTTGCCATGGTGTCTGGTCAGTGCTGGGATGCCATGGTGTCTGGTCAGTGCTGGGATGCCATGGTGTCTGGTCAGTGCTGGGATGCCATGGTGTCTGGTCAGTGCTGGGATGCCATGGTGTCTGGTCAGTGCTGTGATGCCATGGTGTCTGGTCAGTGCTGTGTTGCCATGGTGTCTGGTCAGTGCTGGGATGCCATGGTGCCTGGTCAGTGCTGTGATGCCATGGTGTCTGGTCAGTGCTGGGATGCCATGGTGTCTGGTCAGTGCTGGGATGCCATGGTGCCTGGTCAGTGCTTCGATGCCATGGTGCCTGGTCAGTGCTGTGATGCCATGGTGTCTGGTCAGTGCTGCGATGCCATGGTGCCTGGTCAGTGCTGCGATGCCATGGTGTCTGGTCAGTGCTGTGTTGCCATGGTGTCTGGTCAGTGCTGTGTTGCCATGGTGCCTGGTCAGTGCTGTGATGCCATGGTGTCTGGTCAGTGCTGGGATGCCATGGTGTCTGGTCAGTGCTGTGATGCCATGGTGTCTGGTCAGTGCTGGGATGCCATGGTGTCTGGTCAGTGCTGGGATGCCATGGTGTCTGGTAAGTGCTGTGATGCCATGGTGTCTGGTCAGTGCTTTGATGCTATGGTGTCTGGTCAGTGCTGTGATGCCATGGTGCCTGGTCAGTGCTGGGATGCCATGGTGTCTGGTCAGTGCTGTGATGCCATGGTGTCTGGTCAGTGCTGTGATGCCATGGTGTCTGGTCAGTGCTGTGATGCCATGGTGTCTGGTCAGTGCTGGGATGCCATGGTGTCTGGTCAGTGCTGTGATGCCATGGTGCCTGGTCAGTGCTTCAATGCCATGGTGCCTGGTCAGTGCTGTGATGCCATGGTGCCTGGTCAGTGCTGTGATGCCATGGTGTCTGGTCAGTGCTGTGATGCCAAGGTGTCTGGTCAGTGCTGCGATGCCATGGTGTCTGGTGAGTGCTGTGATGCCATGGTGCCTGGTCAGTGCTGGGATGCCATGGTGTCTGGTCAGTGCTGGGATGCCATGGTGTCTGGTCAGTGCTGTGATGCCATGGTGTCTGGTCAGTGCTTTAATGCCATGGTGTCTGGTCAGTGCTGTCATGCCATGGTGCCTGGTCAGTGCTGTGATGCCATGGTGTCTGGTCAGTGCTGTGATGCCATGGTGTCTGGTCAGTGCTGTGATGCCATGGTGTCTGGTCAGTGCTGGGATGCCATGGTGCCTGGTCAGTGCTGTGATGCCATGGTGCCTGGTCAATGCTGCGATGCCATGGTGTCTGGTCAGTGCTGCGATGCCATGGTGCCTGGTCAGTGCTGCGTTGCCATGGTGTCTGGTCAGTGCTGCGATGCCATGGTGTCTGGTCAGTGCTGTGTTGCCATGGTGTCTGGTCAGTGCTGTGTTGCCATGGTGTCTGGTCAGTGCTGTGATGCCATGGTGTCTGGTCAGTGCTGTGATGCCATGGTGTCTGGTCAGTGCTGTGATGCCATGGTGTCTGGTCAGTGCTGTGATGCCATGGTGTCTGGTCAGTGCTGTGATGCCATGGTGTCTGGTCAGTGCTGTGATGCCATGGTGTCTGGTCAGTGCTGTGATGCCATGGTGTCTGGTCAGTGCTGTGATGCCATGGTGTCTGGTCAGTGCTGGGATGCCATGGTGCCTGGTCAGTGCTGTGATGCCATGGTGTCTGGTCAGTGCTGTGTTGCCATGGTGCCTGGTCAGTGCTGTGATGCCATGGTGTCTGGTCAGTGCTGGGATGCCATGGTGTCTGGTCAGTGCTGGGATGCCATGGTGTCTGGTAAGTGCTGTGATGCCATGGTGTCTGGTCAGTGCTTTGATGCTATGGTGTCTGGTCAGTGCTTTGATGCCGTGGTGTCTGGTCAGTGCTGTGATGCCGTGGTGCCTGGTCAGTGCTGGGATGCCATGGTGTCTGGTCAGTGCTGTGATGCCATGGTGTCTGGTCAGTGCTGGGATGCCATGGTGCCTGGTCAGTGCTGGGATGCCATGGTGCCTGGTCAATGCTGCGATGCCATGGTGTCTGGTCAGTGCTGCGATGCCATGGTGCCTGGTCAGTGCTGCGTTGCCATGGTGTCTGGTCAGTGCTGCGATGCCATGGTGTCTGGTCAGTGCTGTGTTGCCATGGTGTCTGGTCAGTGCTGTGTTGCCATGGTGTCTGGTCAGTGCTGTGATGCCATGGTGTCTGGTCAGTGCTGTGATGCCATGGTGTCTGGTCAGTGCTGTGATGCCATGGTGTCTGGTCAGTGCTGTGATGCCATGGTGTCTGGTCAGTGCTGTGATGCCATGGTGTCTGGTCAGTGCTGTGATGCCATGGTGTCTGGTCAGTGCTGTGATGCCATGGTGTCTGGTCAGTGCTGTGATGCCATGGTGTCTGGTCAGTGCTGGGATGCCATGGTGCCTGGTCAGTGCTGTGATGCCATGGTGTCTGGTCAGTGCTGTGATGCCATGGTGTCTGGTCAGTGCTGTGTTGCCATGGTGCCTGGTCAGTGCTGTGATGCCATGGTGTCTGGTCAGTGCTGGGATGCCATGGTGTCTGGTCAGTGCTGGGATGCCATGGTGTCTGGTCAGTGCTGTGTTGCCATGGTGCCTGGTCAGTGCTGTGATGCCATGGTGTCTGGTCAGTGCTGGGATGCCATGGTGTCTGGTCAGTGCTGGGATGCCATGGTGTCTGGTAAGTGCTGTGATGCCATGGTGTCTGGTCAGTGCTTTGATGCTATGGTGTCTGGTCAGTGCTTTGATGCCGTGGTGTCTGGTCAGTGCTGTGATGCCGTGGTGCCTGGTCAGTGCTGGGATGCCGTGGTGTCTGGTCAGTGCTGTGATGCCGTGGTGTCTGGTCAGTGCTGGGATGCCATGGTGCCTGGTCAGTGCTGGGATGCCATGGTGCCTGGTCAATGCTGCGATGCCATGGTGTCTGGTCAGTGCTGCGATGCCATGGTGCCTGGTCAGTGCTGCGTTGCCATGGTGTCTGGTCAGTGCTGCGATGCCATGGTGTCTGGTCAGTGCTGTGTTGCCATGGTGTCTGGTCAGTGCTGTGTTGCCATGGTGTCTGGTCAGTGCTGTGATGCCATGGTGTCTGGTCAGTGCTGTGATGCCATGGTGTCTGGTCAGTGCTGTGATGCCATGGTGTCTGGTCAGTGCTGTGATGCCATGGTGTCTGGTCAGTGCTGTGATGCCATGGTGTCTGGTCAGTGCTGTGATGCCATGGTGTCTGGTCAGTGCTGTGATGCCATGGTGTCTGGTCAGTGCTGTGATGCCATGGTGTCTGGTCAGTGCTGGGATGCCATGGTGCCTGGTCAGTGCTGTGATGCCATGGTGTCTGGTCAGTGCTGTGATGCCATGGTGTCTGGTCAGTGCTGTGTTGCCATGGTGCCTGGTCAGTGCTGTGATGCCATGGTGTCTGGTCAGTGCTGGGATGCCATGGTGTCTGGTCAGTGCTGGGATGCCATGGTGTCTGGTAAGTGCTGTGATGCCATGGTGTCTGGTCAGTGCTTTGATGCTATGGTGTCTGGTCAGTGCTTTGATGCCGTGGTGTCTGGTCAGTGCTGTGATGCCGTGGTGCCTGGTCAGTGCTGGGATGCCATGGTGTCTGGTCAGTGCTGTGATGCCATGGTGTCTGGTCAGTGCTGGGATGCCATGGTGTCTGGTCAGTGCTGGGATGCCATGGTGTCTGGTCAGTGCTGTGATGCCATGGTGTCTGGTCAGTGCTGGGATGCCATGGTGTCTGGTCAGTGCTGGGATGCCATGGTGTCTGGTCAGTGCTGGGATGCCATGGTGTCTGGTCAGTGCTGGGATGCCATGGTGTCTGGTCAGTGCTGTGATGCCATGGTGTCTGGTCAGTGCTGGGATGCCATGGTGTCTGGTCAGTGCTGGGATGCCATGGTGTCTGGTCAGTGCTGTGATGCCATGGTGTCTGGTCAGTGCTGTGATGCCATGGTGTCTGGTCAGTGCTGGGATGCCATGGTGTCTGGTCAGTGCTGTGATGCCATGGTGTCTGGTCAGTGCTTTAATGCCATGGTGTCTGGTCAGTGCTGTCATGCCATGGTGCCTGGTCAGTGCTGCGATGCCATGGTGCCTGGTCAATGCTGTGATGCCATGGTGCCTGGTCAGTGCTGTGATGCCATGGTGTCTGGTCAGTGCTGTGATGCCATGGTGTCTGGTCAGTGCTTTAATGCCATGGTGTCTGGTCAGTGCTGTCATGCCATGGTGCCTGGTCAGTGCTGCGATGCCATGGTGCCTGGTCAATGCTGTGATGCCATGGTGCCTGGTCAGTGCTGCGTTGCCATGGTGTCTGGTCAGTGCTGCGATGCCATGGTGTCTGGTCAGTGCTGTGTTGCCATGGTGTCTGGTCTGTGCTGTGTTGCCATGGTGTCTGGTCAGTGCTGTGATGCCATGGTGTCTGGTCAGTGCTGTGATGCCATGGTGTCTGGTCAGTCAGTGCTTTGATGCCATGGTGTCTGGTCAGTGCTGTGATGCCATGGTGTCTGGTAAGTGCTGTGATGCAATGGTGTCTGGTCAGTGCTGTGATGCCATGGTGTCTGGTCAGTGCTGCGATGCCATGGTGTCTGGTCAGTGCTGCGATGCCATGGTGTCTGGTCAGTGCTGTGATGCCATGGTGTCTGGTCAGTGCTGTGATGCCATGGTGCCTGGTCAGTGCTGTGATGCCATGGTGTCTGGTCAGTGCTGCGATGCCATGGTGTCTGGTCAGTGCTGCGATGCCATGGTGTCTGGTCAGTGCTGCGATGCCATGGTGTCTGGTCAGTGCTGCGATGCCATGGTGTCTGGTCAGTGCTGCGATGCCATGGTGTCTGGTCAGTGCTGCGATGCCATGGTGTCTGGTCAGTGCTGCGATGCCATGGTGTCTGGTCAGTGCTGCGATGCCATAGTGTCTGGTCAGTGCTGCGATGCCATGGTGTCTGGTCAGTGCTGCGATGCCATGGTGTCTGGTCAGTGCTGTGATGCCATGGTGTCTGGTCAGTGCTGCGATGCCATGGTGCCTGGTCAGTGCTGCGATGCCATGGTGTCTGGTCAGTGCTGTGATGCCATGGTGTCTGGTAAGTGCTGTGATGCCATGGTGTCTGGTCAGTGCTGTGATGCCATGATGTCTGGTCAGTGCTGCGATGCCATGGTGTCTGGTCAGTGCTGCGATGCCATGGTGTCTGGTCAGTGCTGCGATGCCATGGTGTCTGGTCAGTGCTGCGATGCCATGGTGTCTGGTCAGTGCTGTGATGCCATGGTGTCTGGTCAGTGCTGTGATGCTATGTTCTCTGCCTGGAAATGTAGAGAAAAACTGTTTAAAACCAAGAATAATTCTTCTCTGCACCTGTTTGTGTACCAATCTCTGTAACGGGGATCTGCTGAGTGTGTCACATCCAAGATGCAAGGGCTTAACCCTAGCCCAAATCTAAATTGCAGTGTAAGAATAAAGATGTCCATTTGTGGGCTACATGTAAAAGCAGCCACTATTTACCCTGCATGCAAACACAATACTTGTATTTGCACCCTTTGCAGCGTAGCATGGGGTCTTCCGGGGGCAATGTGACTTGCTTTTTACTGCTGTTTTCCCACCTCTGGATCAGCCTGCGGCAGGTTCCATTCTCCGGTACTCCAGTGACAGAAACCGCCACGTGCGTGATCCCCAAGACAGTGACTAGGTACTGATCCAACATAGGGGGTAATTCCAAGTTGATTGCAGCAGGAATTTTGTTAGCAGTTGGGCAAAACCATGTGCACTGCAGGGGAGGCAGATATAACATGTGCAGAGAGAGTTAGATTTGGGTGGGGTGTGTTCAATCTGCAATCTAATTTGCAGTGTAAAAATAAAGCAGCCAGTATTTACCCTGCACAGAAACAGAATAACCCACCCAAATCTAACTCTCTCTGCACATGTTATATCTGCCTCCCCTGCAGTGCACATGATTTTGCCCAACTGCTAACAAAATTCCTGCTGCGATCAACTTGGAATTACCCCCATAGTGTGCAAACTTCTGCGCAACCGCAGCAGAAAGTCCCACAAAGGTAGTCACCACTCTTTCAGCATATAGAATACACCAAGAGCAATAGTGTGGCACAGCGCTTCCCTTGTGGAGGTACAGGACAGTCTGTGACACTTCGAAGACCGTTTCAGAGATTCTTTTTAAAATATATCTGGAAGAAATGAAACATATACGTGATGTGTCATATGTATGAATACCTGAGCCAGAATATTGCTGGAACTACTCACAAGGTGATTTCTAGAATAGGTGCATGCAGCAATATGTGTTTGAAGACCTGACGGTTGAAATGCGTTGGTAGAGCGTATACTGTAGGCTGGCTGCTGTGCGGATCAATGGTCTGATTTCCACAGGGACTATAACGCGATGCTCCCAAAGCATTTGCATGTGTAACCGTGACTGCTATTAGTCACACTGCAATTAAATTTTTCTCATTCTAGTCTGTGACATTGGAGACAGAGTGTACTTGTGTAATGGGTAACAATGTGGAGGAGATACTATACTGCTTACGGTGTATCGCTGTGCCCTGGTGTATTCATTGTGAGATCCTGGGTCACAGCGACACGGCCAGCCTCCGAGGGCAGGGGACCCAGGTGAGGAGGGACTGAGGGGGGGGAGGGGGGGGGGGGAAATCTCATCTAGTTGCGTCACTTTTCTATGAAGAACTGTTCCCTGCACATTTTATGGTTTTCAGCAGAATCCATTCACCCTGAGACTCCCTAACTCCCTCTGTGTCTTTGTGGTTACATTACTAGTTTATATCTTGTTGTATTGTGTTATTATTAACGCGAATTGATGTTGTCACGTCCCCTGGTGGCTGGTGTTCTGTTTCTAGGGTGTTTGGATGCTAAGTCTCTGTAGCATGAAATAGGGGGCAGCCCAGCTAGTACTAATCATGTTTGCTCTCATTGTGGTTCATTTCATGCATGTACGCTGAGGGGCGTCCTAACGGGATTTTTTCTTTGCAAGCTATGCTCAGTGCCGTAACTAGACATTTTAGCGCTGTGTGCAAGAAACAGCATCGGAGTCTCACCCCCCCCCCCCCTTCATGTAAAACAGGGGCAGTGCGCGTCGTAGGCATGCGTAAAAAATATAGGGGCGTGGCCACAAAATAATACCAATTCATATAACGGTGCACAGTAGTCTCCATTATTCAAATTACGCCGCACAGTAACACCACTACACCAGGTAGAGACCCTTTTACACATTACGGCAGACATCCTCACCCTTTTTACACATTTCGGCAGACAGCGTCCCCTTTTTACACATTACGGCAGACAGCGTCCCCTTTTTACACATTACGGCAGACAGCGTCCCCCTTTTTACACATTACGGCAGACAGCGTCCCCCTTTTTACACATTACGGCAGACAGCGTTCCCTTTTTACACATTATGGCAGACAGCGTCCCCCTTTTTACACATTACGGCAGACAGCGTCCCCCTTTTTACACATTACGGCAGGCAGCGTCCCCTTTTTATACATTACGGCAGACAGTCCCCCTTTTTACACATTACGGCAGACAGCGCCCCGTTTTTACACATTAAGGCAGACAGCTTCCCCTTTTTACACATTACGGCAGACAGCGTCCCCCTTTTTACACATTACGGCAGACAGTCCCCCTTTTTACACATTACGGCAGACAGCGTCCCCTTTTTTACACATTACGGCAGACAGCGTCCCCTTTTCTCTAACGTCCTAGTGGATGCTGGGGACTCCATAAGGACCATGGGGAATAGACGGGCTCCGCAGGAGACTGGGCACTCTAAGAAAGATTTAGTACTACTGGTGTGCACTGGCTCCTCCCTCTATGCCCCTCCTCCAGACCTCAGTTAGAATCTGTGCCCGGACAGAGCTGGGTGCATTTTAGTGAGCTCTCCTGAGCTTGCTAATAAGAAAGTATTTGCTGGCAACAGACTCTCTGCTACGTGGGACTGAGGGGAGAGAAGCAAACCTACTAACTGCGGCTAGGTTGCGCTTCTTAGACTACTGGACACCATTAGCTCCAGAGGGATCGAACACAGGAACCTAACTTTGGTCGTCCGTTCCCGGAGCCGCGCCGCCGTCCCCCTCGCAGAGCCAGAAGACAGAAGCCGGCGGGTTGAAGCAAGAAGACGTCAAAATCGCCGGCAGAAGACTCCTGTCTTCATATGAGGTAGCGCACAGCACTGCAGCTGTGCGCCATTGCGCCCACACTAACCCACACACTCCGGTCACTGTAGGGTGCAGGGCGCAGGGGGGGGGGGGGGCGCCCTGGGCAGCAATTGATTACCTCCTGGCAAAAAGCAGCATATATACAGTTGGACACTGTTATATGCATGAGCCCCCGCCATTAATTTTACACAAAATCGCGGGAGAAACCCGTCGCTGAGGGGACGGGGCCTTCTTCCTCAGCACTCACCAGCGCCATTTTCTCTCCACAGCTCCGCTGAGAGGAAGCTCCCCAGGCTCTCCCCTGCTGATACATGATAGAGAGGGTGAAAAAGAGAGGGGGGCATATAAATTTGGCGTAAAAACAATATATACAGCAGCTACTGGGTTAACACTAAGTTACTGTGTGATTCCTGGGTCATATAGCGCTGGGGTGTGTGCTGGCATACGCTCTCTCTGTCTCTCCAAAAGGCCTTGTGGGGGAACTGTCTTCAAATAGAGCATCCCCTGTGTGTGTGGTGTGTCGGTACGTGTGTGTCGACATGTCTGAGGTAAAAGGCTCCCCTAAGGAGGAGATAGAGCAAATATGTGTGTGAGAGGGTGTCTCCGTCGACAACGCCGACACCTGTTTGGATATGTGTAAGTGCTGAGGTGAATTTATTGCACAAAAGATTCCAGAGAACAGACAGGAAATCTACCCATGTCTGTCCCTATGTCACAGAGACCTTCAGAGTCTCACTATGCTAACTATCCAAAATAATAAACACTGATATCGACACGGAGCTTGACTCCAGTGTCGACTACGATAATGCAAAGTTACAGCCTAAATGGCTGAAAGGTATTCAATATATGATTATTGTAATAAAAGATGATTTGCATATCACTGATGACTCATCTGTCCCTGACACAAGGGTACACATGTTTAAGGGGAAGAAAGCTGAGGTAAATTTCCCTCCTCTCATGAAGAAAAAGAGCGGGAATCTCCAGACAAGAGACTGCAGTTTCCCACAAAGAATTCTCAGGCAGTATCCTTTCCCCACTAGGGCCAGGATGTGATGGGAATCTTTCCCTAGGGTGTCACGTTTGCACAGAAGGTAGCACTAGCTATTCTCAGAGATCCTGCAGATAGCGTGCACATTCTAGTACACTACTCAGACCGGCGATTGTGTCGGCATGGGTTTATAGCACTGTGGCAGCGTGGACAGGTACCTTATCAGCAGAGATTGAGACCCTAGTATGCATATAGATATATATATATATATATGTATATATATAGAGATATATATATATATTAAAGATGCTGTCTTTAGAGATAGGTATATATATAAAACATGCCCAAAGAGACATGAGTATACTGGGTCCTAGAGTCAAAGCTATGTCGATTTCTGCTTGACGTGTCCTGTAGAATATGCAATGGACAGATGATGCCGACTTAAGAGGCATATGGAAGGCTGAGGATTGTGTGGAGAAGGGTTCTCGGACCTGGTCTCCACAGCTATAGCTGGTAATTCTGATATTTTGCCTTATATTCCTGCACAGCCTAGGAAAGCACGACATTATCAAATGCAGTCTTTCGAATAAAGAAACAAGAAAGTCCGAGGTGCGTCCTTTCTTGCCAGAGGCGGGGGCAGAGGAAAGAAGCTGCACAACACAGCTAGTCCCCAGGAACAGAAGTCCTCCCCGGCCTCTACAAAAATCCACCGCATGTCGCTGGGGCTCCACAGGCGGAACTAGGCCCGGTGGGGGCACGCCTTCGTAAGTTCAGCCACAAGTGGGTTCACTCCCTGTTAGATCCCTGGGCAATAGATATTGTGTCTCAGGGATACAAGCTGGACTTTGAGAAGATGCCCCCGACGGCCCTGCCGGCTTCCCCCCACGAGAGGGAAACAGTGTTAACTGCAATTCACAAATTGTATCTTCAACAGGTGGTGGTCAAGGTTCCCCTCCTTCAACAAGGAGGGGGTTATTATTCGACCATGTTGTAGTCCCGAAACCAGACGGTTCGGTCGGACCCATATTGAATTTAAAATCCCTGAACATATACCTGAAAGGGTTCAAGTTCAAGATGGAATCGCTAAGAGCGGTTATTGCAAGCCTGAAAGGGGGAGATTTTATGGTGACTCGGGACATAAAGGATGCATACCTTCATGTCCCCATTTATCAACCTCATCAGGCGTACCTCAGAATTGTGGTACGGGATTGTCATTACCAATTTCAGACGTTGCCGTTTGGTCTCTCCACAGCCTTGAGAATATTCACCAAGGTAATGGCGGAAATGATGGTGCTCCTGCGGAAGCAAGGTGTCACTATTATCACGTACTTGGACGATCTCCTCATAAAAGCGAGATCAAGAGAGCAGTTGCTGAACAGCGTATCACTTTCTCTGGAAGTGTAACGGCAACACGGCTGTATTCTATATATTCCAAAGTCGCAGTTGGTTCTTACAGCTCATCTGCCTCTCCTAGGCATGATCCTAGACACAGACCAGAAAAGGGTTTATCTCCCGATAGAGAGAGCTCAGGAGCTCGTGACACTGGTCAAGAATCTATTAAAACCAAAACAGGTGTCAGTTCATCACTGCACTCGAGTCCTGGGAAGGAGGGTGGCATCATACGAGGCCATTCCCTTCGGCAGGTTCCATACGAGGACCTTCCAATGGGACTTACTGGACAAGTGGTCCGGATCACATCTTCAGATGCATCGGTTAATCACCCTATCCCCCAGAGCCAGGGTGTCTCTCCTGCGGTGGCTGCAGAGTGCTCACCTTCTCGAAGGTCGCAGATTCGGCATTCAGGACTGGGTCCTGGTGACCACGGATGAAAGGCTCCGAAGGTGGGGGGCAGTCACACAGGAAAGAAATTTCCAAGGGCTGTGGTCAAGGCAGGAGACTTGCCTTCACATCAATATCCTGGAACTAAGGGCCATATACAACGCCCTAAGTCAAGCGGAGACCCTGCTTCGCGACCAACCGGTTCTGATTCAGTCAGACAATATCACCGCAGTGGCTCATGTAAACCGCCAAGGCGGCACAAGGAGCAGGGTGGCGATGGTAGAAGCCACCAGAATTCTTCGCTGGGTGGAGAATCACGTAAGCGCACTGTCAGCAGTGTTCATTCCGGGAGTGGACAACGGGGAAGCAGACTTCCTCAGCAGGCATGACCTCCACCCGGGAGAGTGGGGACTTCATCAAGAAGTCTTCGCGCAGATTGTAGGTCGGTGGGAACTGCCACAGGTGGACATGATGGCATCCCGCCTCAACAAAAAGCTACAGAGGTATTGCGCCAGGTCAAGAGACTCTCAGGCGATAGCTGTAGACGCACTGGTGAAACCGTGGATGTTCCAGTCGGTTTATGTGTTTCCTCCTTTTCCTCTCTTACCCAAGGTGCTGAGAATCATAAGGAAAAGAGGAGTGAGAACAATACTCATTGTTCCGGATTGGCCAAGAAGGACTTAGTATCCAGAGCTGCAAGAAATGCTCACAGAGGACCCATGGCCTCTGCCTCTAGGGCAGGATCTGTTGCAGCAGGTACCTTGTATGTTCCAAGACTTACCGCAGCTGCGTTTGACGGCATGGCGGTTGGACGCCGGATCCTAGTAGAAAAGAGGGATTCCGGATGAGGTTATTCCTACGCTGATAAGGGCTAGGAAGGACGTGACGGCTAAACATTATCACCCTATACGGCGAAAATATGTTGCTGGATGCGAGGCCAGGAATGCCTCTACAGAGGAAGTCCAGCTTGGCCGTTTTCTTCACTTCCTACAGTCGGGAGTGACTTTGGGCCTAGAATTGGGGTCCATTAAGGGCCAGATTTCGGCCCGATCCATTTTCTTTCATACAAAAACTAGCTTCTCTACCTGAAGTTCAGACGTTTGTAAAGGGAGTGCTGCATATTCAGCCCCTTTTTTTGTGCCACCAGTGGCACCTTGGGATCTTAACGTGGTGTTGAGTTTCCTGAAATTTCACTGGTTTGAGCCGCTTAAGACCGTGGAGTTAAAATATCTCACGTGGAAAGTGGTCAAAAATTGGCGGCTTTGTCATGTAAAAGCCCCTATCTGGCTTTCCATATGGACAGGGCAGAATTACGGACTCGTCCGCAATTTCTGCCAAAAGTGGTGTCATCTTTTCATGTGAACCAACCTATTGTGGTGCCTGCGGCTACTCGTGACTTGGAGGATTCCAAGTTACTAGATGTAGTCAGGGCTTTGAAGATTTATGTAGCCAGATCGGCTGGAGTCAGGAAACCTGACTCGCTGTTTATCCTGTATGCATCCAACAAGCTGGGTGCTCCTGCTTCAAAGCAAACTATTGCTCGCTGGATCTGTAACACGATTCAGCAGGCTCATTCTGCGGCTGGCTTGCCGCCTCCAAAATCAGTAAAAGCCCATTCCACAAGGAAGGTGGGCTCTTCTTGGGCGGCTGCCCGAGGGGTCTCGGCAATACAGCTTTGCCGAGCAGCTACTTGGTCGGGTTCAAACACTTTTGCAAAGTTCTACAAGTTTGATACCCTGGCTGAGGAGGACCTTGAGTATGCCCATTCGGTGCTGCAGAGTCATCCGCACTCTCCCGCCCGTTTGGGAGCTTTGGTATAATCCCCATGGTCCTTACGGAGTCCCCAGCATCCACTAGGACGTTAGAGAAAATAAGATTTTACTCACCGGTAAATCTATTTCTCGTAGTCCGCAGTGGATGCTGGGCGCCCGTCCCAAGTGCGGACTTCTTCTGCAATACTTGTATATAGTTATTGCTTAAATAAGGGTTATGTTATGGTTGCATCAGGTTTGTCTGATGTTCTGTTGTTGTTTATACTGTTAACTGGGTATGTTATCACAAGTTATACGGTGTGATTGGTGTGGCTGGTATGAGTCTGACCCTGGATTCCAAAATCCTTTCCTTGTACTGTCAGCTCTTCCGGGCACAGTTTCCTTAACTGAGGTCTGGAGGAGGGACATAGAGGGAGGAGCCAGTGCACACCAGTAGTACTAAATCTTTCTTAGAGTGCCCAGTCTCCTGCGGAGCCCGTTTATTCCCCATGGTCCTTACGGAGTCCCCAGCATCCACTACGGACTACGAGAAATAGATTTACCGGTGAGTAAAATCTTATTTTTACACATTACGGCAGACAGCGTCCCCTTTTTACACATAACGGCAGACAGCGTCCCCCTTTTTACACATTACGACAGACAGCGTCCCCTTTTTACACATTACGGCAGACAGTGTCCCCCTTTTTACACATTACGGCAGACAGTCCCCCTTTTTACACATTACAGCAGACAGCGTCCCCCTTTTTACACATTACGGCAGACAGCGTCCCCTTTTTACACATTACGGCAGACAGCGTCCCCTTTTTACACATTGTGGCAGACAGACCGCATAGATAGATAGATAGATAGATAGATAGATAGATAGATAGATAGATAGATAGACAGAAAGAAAGAATAGATTATACTTACTGGCTCCTCGTGCAGCTTCTGGTAGATCATGATGATCCCGGGCAGTGGTGGAGGAGGAGAGAGGTGGAGGAGGGAGCCGCAGCAGTGTAATTGGTGGAGGCGCTGCTGCTGCTGTCCCTCTCCTCCGCCGCTGTAAATGCTGGGATGCGCTTCCCAGCATTCACAGCGGCGGGCAACCTATGGTGAAGGAGAGGGACAGCAGTAGTGGCGCCTCCACCAATTACACTGCGCTGCTGCGGCTCCCTCCTCCACCTCCCTCCTCCTCCTTCCCCCCATTGCGCAGCACTCCTCTCCTCGGCGGACAGCGGCATGTAATGAGTCAGTTTGACTCATTACATGCCGCGCTGGCTTTGGGCCCCTGGACAGTGGCGGGCCCCAGTGCAAGGCACTGCCTGCACTGGCGGTAGTTCCGCCACTGGCTGTAGTAAGAAAATGGCTTTGGACGGAGGACCACAAAATATTCTCTCACAGTTGTCCTACCTGCAATTAGGTATGGGAACTTTGCTGAGTAACTCATATTGTAAGAATGTGCCCCTTTATATGTCAGCCTCAGTGTCGCCACAGTTTATGCCCCTTTGTATGCCCGCCTCAGCGCCCCCCCCCCCCCCCCCCCCCCAGTTATAGCTTTCCTTCACCACTAAGGGCCTCATTCAGTAAGGAGAATTTGCAATCCTTTTGTTAGCATGCTGAGGGCCGCCCATCGCAGGGCACCCCGCCCACCACCTTCCCCCCTTCAACAAGCAGAAATTACCATTGCTTGTTAGCAGAATTTAAGGTTGTCTCCTGCCGGCGCAGCTTAGCTGAGCACGCAGGAGATCCGCCACCAGCTTTACGATCGTGGTGGCTGCATGTGACATCACGCAGCCACTGCAATCACGCCCTCGTTTGTGCCGGCATGCCCCTTTTCCTAGCCACGGCCCCGCAACGCTCCATCTCCGCCCTGGAAACGGAGCATTGCCACCACCCCCTAGACCGCCTCTGCGTGATTGACATGCAGAGGCGATCGCATTTTCTGCTCCCCCCCCCCCCCCCTGCTGAAAATACGGACGCAGGATGGACGCTGCGCATACGCCTGCATCTTTTTCGTATTTTTGGCAGTTGGATCGCGCACTGCGATCCAGCCTGAATGAGGCCCTAAGTGTCCAGTCCTCGCCATGCTGCATTCCACTGGACCGCCTGGAGACGGAGCAGCAGAGGGCCGGCCCAGCTGCGATGCACTCATAGTAATGTCAAATGGTGCTGCGACCAGTTGCGCCGTGACCAGTGAAGCTGAGCTGCTGAATTCCGGTCCGGACTGTCTGGAGAAACCCTGATCGGGGGCTAGTACAACATAGAGAATTATATCCAGCATACAGAAAAATAACCTATAGGGCTGTGAACAAAAATGTGTGAATGTGGCAGTAACATAAGTGCGTCATACAGCCGCACTTACTCACGCCGCACCTGCATTGTGAGTGATTGGATTGACCCCTAAGAATTACTGTACATGTAGCTTCGTATTACGTTCAGCGCGCAGAACAAGAGAAGTGCGTTCTAGAACATGTGTAGTGTTACATCCCCACATTGTATTGACATTGTATAACGTTGCGGCCTCTCTGGGTCTGTATAAGTCCCCGTCACTCCGGCTGAAGTAGGGACGTCACCAGTAATGTGTGGCGCTCAGCAGAAGCCTGTCGCCAAGCCGCCTGTACCGGCCTGTGTGTAGCCAGCTCATATCCTGGTATAATCTTTGGGGCATACTCGGTTTATGTAAACCTTGATAAATTGGGCCATTTTATTGCAGCTTTTTCTGAAGTGTATTTATTTCATTTTGGGTTTTTTTTTATAAAGATGATAAATACCGCTGAAATACATCACTTATTTTTCTTGGAACACTTGTTTTATATTTGTGGGGGTTTTACTAGTGTGTGTTTGGCCGCCTTGTAGAGCGTCAGCCTGGGAATTGCACGGAGCGCTCTGGTTAGTGGGCTGTGAGTGTGAGATACAGTTCTGCTCATACAGATTACGGCTGGAGAGGTGACCAATAGTCCGTATGATATAATCAATGTGACAGCTGCTAGGAACACATATACACAGACATAAGTGAATTACACACATATGTAATGGATCTACACGCCCCACGCTGTCATTAACATTTACTTATAGACTTGGCCCTGATAAGTAACACTTGCATCTCCGTCCAGCCATATTGCATAGCCCCTCTCTCCCCTGGGATAGGGTCCAGCAGCCAGTCTCGGGTGAGTTTCAAAGTTTCACCTGTTTCCTGTAACCTTCATGTAGGCAATGGGTTTCCATAGCTCGTAGTAGAAGATGGTCCAGAAATGGAGGTTCATTCCACGGAACCTGTACTCCGTAATACACATATGGAGGTCCTTGTGTTTATGGTGGAGAGGTCCCTGGAAGCTACAGATACTCTGTACACTTATGTAAGTTCTGGAGTTCATGGCGGAATATTCCATGGATTCGGAACCTACACTCACTGAACCTATTTGTCTTTCTACAGATACTCAGTGCACGTATGGAGGTTCAGGAGTGTATGAGAGAGGTTTTCCTGGTATCTACAGATACTCAGTGCACGTATGGAGAGTCTGGAGAGCACAGGATAGGTGATCCCGGTACCTACAGATACTCAGTGCACGTATGGAGGGTCTGGAGAGCACAGGATAGGTGATCCCGCTACCTACAGATACTCAGTGCACGTATGGAGGGTCTGGAGAGCACAGGATAGGTGATCCTTGTACCTACAGATACTCAGCGCACGTATGGAAGTTCTGGAGAGCACAGGATAGGTGATCCCGCTACCTACAGATACTCAGTGCACTTATGGAGGTTCTGGAGAGCACAGGATAGGTGATCCTTGTACCTACAGATACTCAGTGCACGTATGGAGGGTCTGGAGAGCACAGGATAGGTGATCCCGGTACCTACAGATACTCAGTGCACTTATGGAGGTTCTGGAGAGCACAGGATAGGTGATTCTGGTACCTACAGATACTCAGTGCACGTATGGAGGGTCTGGAGAGCACAGGATAGGTGATCCTGGTACCTACAGATACTCAGTGCACGTATGGAGGTTCTGGAGAGCACAGGAGAGGTGATCCCGGTACCTACAGATACTCAGTGCACTTATGGAGGTTCTGGAGAGCACAGGATAGGTGATTCTGGTACCTACAGATACTCAGTGCACGTATGGAGGGTCTGGAGAGCACAGGATAGGTGATCCTGGTACCTACAGATACTCAGTGCACGTATGGAAGTTCTGGAGAGCACAGGATAGGTGATCCCGGTACCCTAGATACTCAGTGCACTTATGGAGGTTCTAGAGAGCACAGGATAGGTGATCCCGGTACCTACAGATACTCGGTGCACGTATGGAGGTTCTGGAGAGCACAGGATAGGTGATCCTTGTACCTACAGATACTCAGTGCACGTATGGAGGTTCTAGAGAGCACAGGATAGGTGATCCCAGTACCTGCAGATGCTCAGTACACATATCGAGGTTCTGGAGAGCACAGGAGAGGTTATCTGGAACCTACAGATATTCAGTTTATGTATGGAGGTTCTGAAGAGCATGGGAGAGGATATCCCAGTACCTACAGACACTCAATGCATGTATGGATATTCTGGAGTGCATTTGAGAAGTTTTCTCTATCGTCCTTGTGGATGCTGGGGTTCCTGAAAGGACCATGGGGAATAGCGGCTCCGCAGGAGACAGGGCACAAAAAGTAAAGCTTTCCGATCAGGTGGTGTGCACTGGCTCCTCCCCCTATGACCCTCCTCCAGACTCCAGTTAGATTTTTGTGCCCGGCCGAGAAGGGTGCAATCTAGGTGGCTCTCCTAAAGAGCTGCTTAGAGAAAGTTTAGCTTAGGTTTTTTATTTTACAGTGAGTCCTGCTGGCAACAGGATCACTGCAACGAGGGACTTAGGGGAGAAGGAGTGAACTCACCTGCGTGCAGGATGGATTGGCTTCTTGGCTACTGGACATCAGCTCCAGAGGGACGATCACAGGTACAGCCTGGATGGTCACCGGAGCCGCGCCGCCGGCCCCCTTGCAGATGCTGAAGTAAGAAGAGGTCCAGAATCGGCGGCTGAAGACTCCTGCAGTCTTCTAAAGGTAGCGCACAGCACTGCAGCTGTGCGCCATTTTCCTCTCAGCACACTTCACACGGCAGTCACTGAGGGTGCAGGGCGCTGGGAGGGGGGCGCCCTGGGAGGCAAATGAAAACCTTTTTTGGCGAAAAATACCTCACATATAGCCCCCAGAGGCTATATGGAGATATTTAACCCCTGCCAAGATTCACTAAATAGCGGGAGACGAGCCCGCCGAAAAAGGGGCGGGGCCTATCTCCTCAGCACACAGCGCCATTTTCTCTCACAGAAAGCCTGGAGAGAAGGCTCCCAGGCTCTCCCCTGCACTGCACTACAGAAACAGGGTTAAAACAGAGAGGGGGGGGCACTGATTTTGGCGATATTGAGATATATATAAAGATGCTATAAGGGAAAACACTTATATAAGGTTGTCCCTATATAATTATAGCGTTTTGGTGTGTGCTGGCAAACTCTCCCTCTGTCTCCCCAAAGGGCTAGTGTGGGTCCTGTCCTCTGTCAGAGCATTCCCGGTGTGTGTGCTGTGTGTCGGTACGTGTGTGTCGACATGTATGAGGACGATGTTGGTGAGGAGGCGGAGAAATTGCCTGTAATGGTGATGTCACTCTCTAGGGAGTCGACACCGGAATGGATGGCTTATTTAGGGAATTACGTGAGAATGTCAACACGCTGCAAGGTCGGTTGACGACGTGAGACGGCCGACAAACTATTAGTACCGGTCCAGGCGTCTCAGAAACACCGTCAGGGGCGTTAAAAACGCCCATTTACCTCAGTCGGTCGACACAGACACAGACACGGACACTGAATCCAGTGTCGACGGTGAATAAACAAACGTATTTCTCATTAGGGCCACACGTTAAGGGCAATGAAGGAGGTGTTGCATATTTCTGATACTACAAGTACCACAAAAAAGGGTATTATGTGGGAGTGAAAAAACTACCTGTAGTTTTTCCTGAATCAGATAAAATAAAATGAAGTGTGTGATGATGCGTGGGGTTACCCCGATAGCAAATATTGGCGTTATACCCTTTCCCGCCAGAAATTAGGGCGCGTTGGGAAACACCCCTTAGGGTGATAAGGCGCTCACACGCTTATCAAGTGGCGTTACCGTCTCCAGATACGGCCGCCCTCAAGGAGCCAGCTGATAGGAAGCTGGAAAGATATCCTAAAAAGTATATACACACATACGGTGGTTATACTGCGACCAGCGATCGCCATCAGCCTGGAGATGCAGTGCTGGGTTGGCTTGGTCGGATTCCCTGACTGAAAATATTTTATTCATATAGAGCATTTAATAGGATGCATTCTATATATATGTACGTGAGATGCACAGAGGGATATTTGCTCTCTGGCATCAAGATAAGTACGTTGTCCATATCACCCAGAAGATGTCATGGACACGACAGTGGTCAGGTGATACAGATCCCATACGGCACATGGAAGTATTGCCGTATAAAGGGAAGGAGTTAGTTGGGGTCGGTCCATCGGACCTGGGGACCACGGCAACAGCTGGGAAATCCAACCTTTTTACCCCAAGTTACATCTCAGCTGAAAAAGACACCGTCTTTTCAGCCTCAATCCTTCCTTTCCCATGAGGGCATGCAGGCAAAAGGCCAGTCATATCTGCCCAGACATAGAGGTAAGGGAAGTAGACTGCAGCAGGCAGCCCCTTCCCAGGAAAAGAAGCCCTCCACCGCGTCTGCCAAGTCCTCAGCATGACGCTGGGGCCATGCAAGCGGACTCAAGGTGGGGGGGTAGTCTCAAGAGTCTCAGCGCGCAGTGGGATCACTCGCAGGTTGACCCCTAGATAGTACAAGTATTATCCCAGGGGTACAGATTGGAGAGTCGAGACATCTTCTCCTCGCAGGTTTCTGAAGTCTGCTTTACCAACGGCTCCCTCCGACAGGGAGGGAGCATTGGAAACAATTCACAAGCTGTATATCCAGCAGGTGATAATCAAAGTACCCCTCCTACAACAAGGAAAAGGGTATTATTTTTCCACACTATATTGTGGTACTGACGCCAGACGGCTTGGTGAGACATAGTCTAAACTGAAATCTTTGAACACTTACATAAAAGGTTCAAATCGAGATGGAGTCACTCAGAGCAGTGATAGCGAACCGGAAAAAAGGGGACTATATGGTGTCCCTGGACATCAAGGATTACCTCCATGTCCAAATTTGCCCTTCTCAACAAGGGTACCTCTGGTTCGTGGTACAGAACTGTCAATATCAGTTTCAGACGATGCCGTTTGAATTATCCACGGCACCCCGGGCCTTTTACCAAGGTAATGGCCGAAAAGATGTTTCTTCAAAGAAAAAAGGCATCTAAATTATCCCTTACTTGGACGATATCCTGAAAAGGGCAAGTTCCAGAGAACAGTTGGAGGTCGGAAGAGCACTATCTAAAGTAGTTCTACGACAGCACGACTGGATTCTAAATATTCCAAGAATCGCAGCTGTTTTCCGACGATACGTCTGCTGTTCCTAGGAATGATTCTGGGCATAGTCCAGAAAAAGGTGTTCCTCCGGGAGGAAAAAGCCAAGGAGTTATTCGACCTAGTCAGAAACCTCCTAAAACCAGGCCAAGTATCAGTGCATCAATGCACAGGAGTCCTGGGAAAAATGGTGGCTTCTTACGAAGCGATTCCATTCGGCAGATCTCAGGGGATTTGCTGGACGAATGGTCCGGATCGCATTTTCAGATGCATCAGCGGATAATCCTGTCTCCAAGGACAAGGGTGTCTCTTCTGTGGGGGCTGCAGAGTGCTCATCTTTTAGAGGGCAGCACACTCAGCATTCAGGACTGTGTTCTGGGGACCACGGATACCAGCCTGAGAGGCTGGGGAGTAGTCACACAGGGAAAAAATTTCCAAGGAAGTGTGGTCAAGTCTGGAGACTTCTCTCCACATGAATATACTGGAGCTAAGGGCAATTTACAATGCTCTGAGCCTAGGAAGACTCCTGCTTCAAAGTCAACCGGTGCTGATCCAGTAGGACATCATCATGGCGGTCGCCCACGTTATCAGACGGGGCGACACAAGAAGCAGGAGGGCAATGACAGCAAGGATTCTTCGCTGGGCGGAAAATCATGTGATAACACTGTCAGCAGTGTTCATTCCGGGAGTGGGCAACTGGGAAGATTTCCTCAGCATAAATGAATTCCACCCGGAAAAGTGGAAACTTAATCTGGAAGTTTCCACATGATTGTAAACCGTTGGGAAAGACCAAAGGTGGTTATGATGGCGTCCCACCTGAAGCGCCAGGTCAAGAGACACTCAAGCAATAGCTGGGACGCTCTGGTAACACCGTCGGTGTACCAGTCGGTGTATGTGTTCCATCCTCTGCTTTTCATACCCAATGTATTGAAAATGATAGGAAGGAGAGGAGTAAGAACTATACTCGTGGCTCCGGTTTGGCCAAGAAGGACTTGGTTCCCGGAACTTCAAGAGATACTAAGAAGGGTCTTGATTCGGCAAGAACCGTGTCTGTTCCGGGACTTACCGCAGCTGCGTTGACGCCAAGGCGGGTGAACGCCGGATCCTAAGGGAAAGAGGCATTCCGGAAGAGGTCATCCCTACCCTGGTCAGAGCCAGGAAGGAGGTGACCGCACAACATTATCACCACTTAGGTGAAAATATGTGCCAGGGTGTGAGTCCAGGAAGGCTCCACGGAAGAATTTCAACTAGGTTAATTTCTACATTTCCTGCAAACAGGAGTGTCTATGGGTCTCAAATTGGGTCCATTAAGGTTCAAATTTCGGCCTGTTGATTTTCTTCCAGAAAGAAATTGGCTTCAGTTCCTGAAGTCCAGAAGTTGTTAAGGGAGTACTGCATATACAGCCCCTTTGATGTCTCCAGTGGCACTGGGCGATCTCAACGTAGTTTTGGGATTCCTAAAAAATCACATTGGTTTAAACAACTCAAATCTGTGGATTTGATATATCTCACATGGAAAATGACCATGCTGTTGGTCCTGGCCTCGGCCAGGCGAGTGTCAGAATTGGCGGCTTTATCTCACAAAGCCATATCTGATTGTCCATTCGGACAGAGCAAAGCTGCGGACTCGTCCCCAGTTTCTCCTTAAGGTGGTGTCAGCGTTTCACCTGAACCAGCTTATTGTGGTACCTGCGGCTACTAGGGACTTGGAGGACTCCAAGTTGCTGGATGTTATCAGGGCCCTGAAAATATAGTTTCCAGGTTGGCTGGAGTCAGGAAATCTGACTTGCTGTTTATCCTGTATGCACCCAACAATGCTGGGTGCTTCTGCTTCTAAGCAGTCGATTGCTCGTGGGATTGGTAGCACAATTCAACTTGCACATTCTGTGGCAGGCCTGCCACAGTCTAAATCTGTTAAGGCCCATTCCACAAGGAAGGTGGGCTCATCTTGGGCGGCTGCCCGAGGGGTCTCGGCATTACAACTTTGCCGAGCAGCTACGTGGTCGGGGGAGAACACGTTTGTAAAATTCTACAAATTTGATACCCTGGCAAAAGAGGACCTGGAGTTCTCTCATTCGGTGCTGCAGAGTCATCCGCACTCTCCCGCCCGTTTGGGAGCTTTGGTATAATCCCCATGGTCCTTTCAGGAACCCCAGCATCCACAAGGACGATAGAGAAAATAAGAATTTACTTACCGATAATTCTATTTCTCGGAGTCCGTAGTGGATGCTGGGCGCCCATCCCAAGTGCGGATTATCTGCAATACTTGTACATAGTTATTGCTAACTAAATCGGGTTATTGTTGTTGTGAGCCATCTTTTCAGAGGCTCCGCTGTTATCATACTGTTAACTGGGTTCAGATCACAGGTTGTACAGTGTGATTGGTGTGGCTGGTATGAGTCTTACCCGGGATTCAAAATTCCTCCCTTATTGTGTACGCTCGTCCGGGCACAGTACCTAACTGGAGTCTGGAGGAGGGTCATAGGGGGAGGAGCCAGTGCACACCACCTGATCGGAAAGCTTTACTTTTTGTGCCCTGTCTCCTGCGGAGCCGCTATTCCCCATGGTCCTTTCAGGAACCCCAGCATCCACTACGGACTCCGAGAAATAGAATTATCGGTAAGTAAATTCTTATTATCCTTCCTGGTACCTACAGATAGGGTACTCGGCGCACGTATGGAGATTCTGGAGTGCGTGGGAGAAGAGGTTATCCCTTTACCTACAGATACTCAGCACACTTACGGAGTTTCTGGAGTTCTGCACAGTTCTTGCAGCTAGGACTTGGGTTCCTTACACTTGTTGGCTGCAAAAAACCTTATAAATTACTCATCTAGATGAAGAGAACTTTCCAAGTCTCTGTGAATATTTCCCTGGTTCTACACTCCATCACAGAATCCTGCACAAGGCTCCACTAGAACCTATGGGGGCGATTCACTTGGTTAATGGGCACCGATAATTGCTTTTCCCTCATCACTTTAGACGGGGTGGTATGCAGTTGTTTGATCGCGCCCAGAAGTGCAGAATTTAGCCGCGCAAAATGGCTAAACTTAACTAAAGTACCGGGCGGGATGCGAAAAGTACCGTTTGGGCACCCAAGTTGGATACTTCTCGCACATTTCTGCTCAGGAGGCGGCAAGCAGAAAACAGGGCACCCGTCAGCAGAAACAAATGAATAACTGCTGGCGGACATGGGTGCGGGGGAGCATGATAACAACTGAATCGCTCCCTATGTGTCCCCAGAAAAGTACAAATGCACAATCGCAGTAGCGGCCAAGAAGACGAACTCAGAGATGACGTCGCTGGAACAGGGGCACATCGGCACAACGGCTGGCTGTAAGAGTGTAGTTCGTCCACGTTTCCAGCCTTGAGTGTCCATTGTCACCTTTACAATAACCCCCTTAAAATGTTTTGACAATAATAAGCCTAGTAAGAGACCTGCGGATTAATCCCCCGCTATAGCTGATGTAAGTTATAGTGTTCGGGCTGCTAAATTAGCATTTTGTCATCACCCGGTCAGTGCTGTGTCACTAATTACAGACATTGGGACAGATACCGCAAAGTGTCTGTAGTTGCGGTCAGCCCAGAAGCCCTGATTCACCACCTTATGTCAATGCCACAATCCGCAGGGCCAATGCAGGGAGGGGGTCATGTGCCTGCGAGCGGAAACCTGCGCGGCCTGCCGCAGCTGTTGCCATTCGTATCCGAGCTTGCACCAGCCCCACACTGTGCGCAGGAGTTCCGTCAGAAACACGCCTCCCTACCCCATGCGCGTGACTCTAAATCGCACAAAGCTTTTGATATACGCCCATAACACTCCCATGGCCCTCCCACAAGTTACGGTGGCTGCTCGGGCTTGCACTGTCGCTGCCTCGAAACACCCAATTTCGCGGAGGGACAAATCTGACGTGCGCTGTATACAGTGACTCCCCGTTTGCGCCATGCACAGAGATCCGCTGTGTTTATTTCCTTTTTCTCTGACGTCCTAGTGGATGCTGGGAACTCCGTAAGGACCATGGGGAATAGACAGGCTCCGCAGGAGACTGGGCACTCTAAAAGAAAGATTAGGTACTATCTGGTGTGCACTGGCTCCTCCCTCTATGCCCCTCCTCCAGACCTCAGTTAGAATCTGTGCCCGGCCAGAGCTGGGTGCTCCTAGTGGGCTCTCCTGAGCTTGCTAGAAAGAAAGTATTTGTTAGGTTTTTTATTTTCAGTGAGATCTGCTGGCAACAGATTCACTGCTATGTGGGACTGAGGGGAGAGAAGCAAACCTACCTGCTTGCAGCTAGCTTGTACTTCTTAGGCTACTGGACACCATTAGCTCCAGAGGGTTCGAACACAGGGCCTGACCTCGATCGTCCGTTCCCGAAGCCGCGCCGCCGCCCCCCTTGCAGAGCCAGAAGACAGAAGAGAAGCGATGAAATCGGTGGCTGAAGACTCCTATCTTCATTAAGGTAGCGCACAGCACCGCAGCTGTGCGCCATTGCTCCCACAGCACACCACACACTCCGGTCACTGTAGGGTGCAGGGCGCTGGGGGGGGGGGGCGCCCTGGGCAGCAATTATAATACCTCTTGGCAAAAGATACACATAATACAGTCTCATAACTGTATATGTGTAAAAAACCCTGCCATTAAAATACATAAAACGCGGGACAGAAGCCCGCCACTGAGGGGGCGGGGCCTTCTTCCTCAGCACACCAGTGCCATTTTCCCTTCACAGCTCCGCTGAAAGCAGCTCCCCAGGCTCTCCCCTGCAGTATCCTGATACAAGAAGGGTAAAAAAGAGAGGGGGGGCACATAAATTTAGGCGCAAATAATAATATTTAAGCAGATATTGGGTAAATCACTTTGTAGTGTGAATCCCTGTGTTATATAGCGCTGTGGTGTGTGCTGGCATACTCTCTCTCTCTGTCTCCCCAAAGGACTTTGTGGGGTCCTGTCCTCAGTCAGAGCATTCCCTGTGTGTGTGCGGTGTGTCGGTACGGCTGTGTCGACATGTTTGATGAGGAGGGTTACGTGGAGGCGGAGCAGAGGCAGATAAGTGTGGTGTCGCCCCCGACGGGGCCGACACCTGATTGGATGGATATGTGGAAGGTCTTAACCGACAGTGTCAACTCCTTACATAAAAGGTTCGATGACGCAGCAGCCTTGGGACAGCCGGGCTCTCAGCCCGTGCCTGCCCAGGCGACTCTGAAGCCGTCAGGGGCTTATAAACGCCCGCTAGCTCAGATGGTGGACACAGATGTCGACACAGAGTCTGACTCCAGTGTAGATGAGGATGAGACAAATGTACAGTCTACAAAGGCCATCCGATGCATGATTACTGCAATGAAAGATGTATTGCACATTTCTGAGAGTAACCCGGTTAATACCAAGAGGGGTATTATGTTTGGGGAGAAAAAGCAGCCAGTGACTTTTCCCCCATCTGATGAATTAAATGATTTGTGTGAAGAAGCGTGGAGTTCCCCTGATAAGAAATTAGTGATTTCTAAGAGGTTACTGATGGAGTACCCTTTCCCGCCAACGGATAGGTTACGTTGGGAAACATCCCCTAGGGTGGACAAGGTGCTCACACGCTTATCTAAAAGGGTGGCACTGCCGTCTCAGGATACGGCCGCCCTAAAGGATCCTGCGGATAGAAAGCAGGAAGCTATCCTGAAGTCAGTGTATACACACTCTGGTACTCTACTGAGACCTGCTATTGCTTCAGCCTGGATGTGTAGTGCTGCAGCAGCATGGACTGATACCCTGTCAGACAACATTGATTCCCTCGACAGGGATAATATTTTGCTAACCCTAGAACATATAAAAGATGTCGTCTTGTATATGCGGGATGCACAGAGGGACATTTGCCTGCTGGCATCTAGAATTAATGCAATGTCCATTTCTGCCAGGAGAGTATCATGGACTCGGCAGTGGACAGGTGATGCTGATTCTAAAAAACACATGGAGGTTTTGCCTTATAAGGGTGAGGAGTTGTTTGGAGACGGTCTCTCGGACCTCGTATCCACAGCAACTGCTGGGAAGTCGACTTTTTTGCCTCAGGTTCCCTCACAGCCTAAGAAAGCACCGTATTATCAAATGCAGTCCTTTCGGCCTCAGAAAGGCAAGCGGGTCAGAGGCGCATCCTTTCTGGCCAGAGGCAAGGGTAGAGGAAAGAAGCTGCACCAGGCAGCCAGTTCCCAGGAACAAAAATCCTCCCCTGCTTCCACTAAGTCCACCGCATGACGTTGGGGCTCCACAGGCGGAGCCAGGTGCGGTGGGGGCGCGTCTCTAAAACTTCAACGACCAGTGGGTTCGCTCACAGGTGGATCTCTGGGCGGTACAAATTGTATCTCAGGGATACAAGCTGAAGTTCGAGGCGACTCCCCCTCGCCGTTACCTCAAATCAGCCTTGCCAGCTGCTCCCAGGGAAAGGGAGGTAGTATTGGCGGCAATTCACAAGATGTACCTCCAGTAGGTGATAATCAAGGTCCCCCTCCTTCACCAGGGAAGGGGTTACTATTCCACAATGTTTGTGGTACCGAAACCGGACTGTTCGGTGAGACCCATTCTGAATTTAAAATCATTGAACACTTATATAAAGAAGTTCAAGTTCAAAATGGAATCGCTCAGGGCGGTTATTGCAAGCCTGGAAGAGGGGGATTTTATGGTGTCGTTGGACATCAAGGATGCTTACCTGCATGTCCTCATTTACCCACCTCATCAGGAGTACCTCAGGTTCGTGGTACAGGAATGTCATTACCAATTCTAGACGTTGCCGTTTGGTCTCTCCACGGCACCGAGAATATTTACCAAGGTAATGGCCGAAATGATGATACTCCTCCTGAAACCAAAACAGGTGTCGGTGCATCACTGCACGCGAGTCCTGTGAAAGATGGTGGCTTCTTACGAAGCAATTCCCTTCGGCAGGTTCCATGCAAGGATCTTTCAGTGGGATCTGTTGGACAAATGGTCCGGATCGCATCTTCAGATGCATCGGTTGATCACCCTGTCCCCACGGGCTAGGGTGTCTCTGCTGTGGTGGCTGCAGAGTGCTCATCTTCTCGAGGGCCGCAGGTTCTGCATACAGGACTGGGTCCTGGTGACCACGGATGCAAGCCTCCGAGGATGGGAAGAAACTTCCAGGGACAGTGGTCAAGTCTGGAGACTTCACTACACATAAATATACTGGAACTAAGGGCCATTTACAACGCCCTGAGTCAAGCAGAGCCCCTGCTTCAAAACCAACCGGTACTGATTCAGTCAGACAACATCACGGCGGTCGCCCATGTAAACCGCCAGGGCGGCACAAGAAGCAGGATGGCAATGGCAGAAGCCACAAGGATTCTTCGATGGGCGGAGAATCATGTGCTAGCACTGTCAGCAGTGTTCATTCCGGGAGTGGACAACTAGGAAGCAGACTTCCTCAGCAGGCACGACCTCCACCCGGGAGAGTGGGGACTTCATCAAGAAGTTTTCACACAGATTGTAAATCGTTGGGAACTGCCACAGGTGGACATGATGGCGTCCCGCATCAACAAAAAGCTAAAAAGATATTGCGCCAGGTCAAGGGACCCTCAGGCGATAGCTGTGGACGCACTAGTGACACCGTGGGTGTACCAGTCGGTTTATGTGTTCACTCCTCTTCCTCTCATACCCAAGGTACTGAGGATAGTAAGAAAGAGAGGAGTAAGAACTATACTCATCGTTCCGGATTGGCCAAGAAGAACTTGGTACCCAGAACTACAAGAAATGATCTCAGAGGACCCATGGCCTCTCATACAGGACCTGTTACAGCAGGGGCCCTGTCTGTTCCAAGACTTACCGCGGCTGCATTTGACGGCATGGTGGTTGAACGCCGGATCCTAACGGAAAAGTGCATTCCAGATGAAGTAATTCCTACGCTGATAAAAGCTAGGAAGGATGTGACAGCAAAGCATTACCGCATATGGCGGAAATATGTTGCTTGGTGTGAGGCCAGGAAGGCCCCAACAGAGGAATTCCAGCTGGGTCGATTTCTGCACTTCCTACAGTCAGGGTTGACTAAGGGCCTAAAATTGGGGTCCATAAAGGTCCAGATTTCGGCCCTATCTATTTTCTTTCAAAAAGAACTGGCTTCACTGCCTGAAGTTCAGACGTTTGTTAAGGGAGTGCTGCATATTCAGCCCCCTTTTGTGCCTCCAGTGGCTCCTTGGGATCTTAACGTTGTGTTGGATTTCCTGAAATCACACTGGTTTGAGCCACTTAAGAGCGTGGAGCTAAAGTATCTCACATGGAAGGTGGTCATGCTGTTGGCCTTAGCTTCAGCTAGGTGTGTGTCAGAATTGGCGGCTTTGTCATGTAAAAGCTCATATCTGATCTTCCATATGGACAGGGCGGAATTGAGGACTCGTCCCCAATTTCTCCCTAAGGTGGTATCAGCGTTTCATTTGAACCAACCTATTGTGGTGCCTGCGGCTACTCGGGACTTGGAGGACTCCAAGTTACTTGATGTAGTCAGGGCTTTGAAAATCTGTGTAGCCAGGACGGCTGGAGTCAGGAAAACTGACTCGCTGTTTATCCTGCATGCACCCAACAAGCTGGGTGCTCCTGCTTCAAAGCAAACTATTGCGCGCTGGATCTGTAGCACGATTCAGCAAGCTCATTCTGCGGCAGGAGTGCCGCATCCTAAATCAGTGAAAGCCCATTCCACAAGGAAGGTGGGCTCTTCTTGGGCGGCTGCCCGAGGGGTCTCGGCTTTGCCGAGCTGCTACTTGGTCGGGTTCAAACACATTTGCTAAGTTCTACAAGTTTGATACCCTGGCTGAGGAGGACCTTGCCTTTGCTCATTCGGTTCTGCAGAGTCATCCGCACTCTCCCACCCGTTTGGGAGCTATGGTATAATCCCCATGGTCCTTACGGAGTACCCAGCATCCACTAGGATGTCAGAGAAAATAAGAATTTACTCACCGGTAATTCTATTTCTCGCAGTCCGTAGTGGATGCTGGGCGCCCGTCCCAAGTGCGGACTCTCTGCAATACATGTATATAGTTATTGCTTAACTAAAGGGTTATTGTTATGAGCCATCTGTTAAATGAGGCTCAGTTGTTGTTCATACTGTTAACTGGGTATAGTTATCACAAGTTGTACGGTGTGATTGGTGTGGCTGGTATGAGTCTTACCCTGGATTCCAAATCCTTTCCTTGTTGTGTCAGCTCTTCCGGGCACAGTTTCCCTAACTGAGGTCTGGAGGAGGGGCATAGAGGGAGGAGCCAGTGCACACCAGATAGTACCTAATCTTTCTTTTAGAGTGCCCAGTCTCCTGCGGAGCCCGTCTATTCCCCATGGTCCTTACGGAGTTCCCAGCATCCACTACGGACTACGAGAAATAGAATTACCGGTGAGTAAATTCTTATTTTTCCCTCCTGCGTATCATTTTGTATTTATTAGACATTTTGCTTTATGTTATCTTCTTCTGTCTTTGCGGTGCGCGGGTCCGCAGTCCGGCGTCGCTCGTGAGATGTGACCCAGGCTGCCCTCCTTGCCAGGCCTTGAATAGATGATTTTTGTTAGGAACCTGTATTGATCCGCGTGATTAGCCGGGCACAGCGAGCCGCCGGCAGGAGGTCGCTCTGTGGAGCTGTGTGTACCTGGGGCACGTGTAGAGAGCAGAATGGAACTGCCCAGGGTTCCAGCAGAATCTGGTGCGTGAATAGCAGTGCGCGCTTTCAGCACGGATATTTAATTGGGGCCAGACTGTAAAGAATGCTATGGTCGGACAAAGTGCTCCATGGGCACAAGCTCGGAACAAGAAGACCTCGGAGAATGAGTCAACCTTCATTCTTTTGTCTGCGTCTGAATTAACACATAGAATTGTGACTTTTCTGTGGCGTCCACGGGGAAATCATGCTATCCACAGAGCTGCTTTCACCGTGAAGTGCACTCGCTGTGACCCATTAACTAGAGTAGGTTTGCCCAGCAACGCTCCGCAGGGTTATCAATCCATTATAAAGGGACATCCGAGAAACGCGTGGTGTTCAGAGAACCAGTTCCAAGTCCAGGGGAATCTATTATTAAATACAGTTTATTATTGTACTAAAAAAAGTCAGTAACACAGGGGCAGATGTATTAAGCCTGGAGAAGTGATAAAGAAGTGATAAGTGAAAGGTGATAACACACCAGCAACACAGCCAGAACTCAGTGACCACCATATAGTACACACAGCATCGCAGTGACCGCCATACAGTAGACAGTGCATCGCAGTGACCGCCATACAATACGATGCACATTTTTGTCACACCATTCAGAGAGCAGTGTTTGAGATCACCATAAACGACATAGACCAGTTTTGAGACCGCCATACAATACAAAGAGCAGCTTTAGACCACCATACAACACAGAGCGCATTTTTTTTCAATCCCCTCATCATTAATTAACCCCTCCTCAATAGTCATTAACGTTTTCAACACCATCTTACCAGCCCCATTCAACATCATTTGTCCCCTCTGATCATTAATTACTCCCCTCATCATCAGTTAACCTCATTAGCCACAATCTACCTGTTCCATTACCTCTCTGCACTTTCCTCCATTGTCAGGCCCCGGCAATGGAAAGGTTCAGTCCCCCTGCACCAAGTCCCCCTTCCCCACCACCACCACCACCATTACTGGTTGGGCTACTTGTGTAGTACCTTCAAACCACCTGGAAGTACTAGCAGGGCCATAGAGAATGGTGCTGGGACCAGGTACTATAGGGGGCATGTCCTAATCATAGGGGGGCGTGGCCACAACTCCTATAAAAAAAAAAATAGATCTCAGAAAGAATTGCTTGCTTGCTCCAGGAAGTGGCTCCTCTTTGGCCATCGCCATCCTCTCATCGATATTCTGGAAGATGGTGCATGTGCACCAGAGAGCAAAGATGGCGGTGGGAAGATGGCGCTGCGGAAGAGGAGGGACCTGCTTCCTGGAGCAAAGTAAATATACCCTCCAACAAGCCTGGGAACAGGTAATTAGAATATTCTCATTAACATTGGCCCCGTCCACAAAAATGGCTGCTGGGTAGAAGATGAGATGGGTTCTGCTTTAATTGTATGTACATCAGGCCTCTAACATTGCCGGGCATGCAGGATTGCTGCGAAATCCCACAGGCAACTCTGCAACGAAAGACAAAATGTTCTGAGCCTCCCCCGAGACTCGGAGAAGCGACACGTAATGTTTCTGCTGAATTAAAATTTCCTGCACAAAACCAATTAAGTGGAGTTGTTTACAGAATGTTCATCTCTGCGCAGTGGGACCGCTCGCTGCCAGTCTGGAGCGGGTCCCGGCTCCATCGCACACACAGGGGCCATGCTTGCACGCTCTAGCTGGTATTCCAGCATCATTTACTGTTTCCCAATATTTCCTCTTTGAGTTTCCCCTTCCCGAAAGACTTTGAAGTGTGATGCTCTCTCCCAGCGACGCTGTGCTTTGTTTTCTCTAAGGGGAAATTAAAAAGCCATAAACAGACGGAGATGAAATAGAACAGGCGGTCTCCTCTGTATTTATGTTTTCCCAGATACTTCACAGCCAAATAAAGCATTTTCCCTCGAATTCTATGAAGGGGATAACGTCATTTTGACATTCAGAATTTAGACATCGCAATGTCAACATTGTTGAAATGCTGACTGTTGACATTTTGGAAGTTGCGGCAGTTAGGTTGCAGCAGTGGAGGGTTAGGCATTAGGCGGAGGGTTAGGCTGTGGGAAGGGAGGGTTAGAGTTCGGCATTAGGGGGAAGGTTAGGCAGTAGGGGAGGGTTAGGCTACGGTAGTGTTAGGGTTAG
The DNA here is from genome assembly GCF_028390025.1 of Pseudophryne corroboree. Classification (NCBI taxonomy): domain Eukaryota; kingdom Metazoa; phylum Chordata; class Amphibia; order Anura; family Myobatrachidae; genus Pseudophryne; species Pseudophryne corroboree. The sequence goes on along the minus strand of NC_086445.1, from coordinate 39,781,811 downwards.
GCACTAGGAGAGGGTTAGGCTACGGGAGTGGTAGGGTTAGGCACTAGGAGAGGGGTAGGATACGGGAGTGTTAGGGTTAGGCACTAGGAGAGGGGTAGGATACGGGAGTGTTAGGGTTAGGCACTAGGAGAGGGTTAGGCTACGGGAGTGGTAGGGTTAGGCACTAGGAGTGGGTTAGGCTACGAGAGTGGTAGGGTTAGGCACTAGGTGAGTTTTAGTGTTAGGCTACGGAAGAGGAGGTTAGGGTTGGGCACTAGGTGGAGGGTTAGGCACAAGGTGAGATTTAGGGTTAGGCACAAGGTGAGATTTAGGGTTAGGCTCTAGGGGAGGGTTAGGCTACGGCCGGGAGGGGAGGTTAGGGTTAGGCTACCGGAGGGTAGGGTTAGGTTTAGGCAGTAAGGGGAGGGTTAGGCTATGAGAGGAGAGGGTTAGGTACTAGGGGATTGTCAGGCTACGGGAGGGTTAGGGTTAGGGTATAGCAGGAGAGGGTTAGGGTTAGACTATGTGAGGGTTAGGGTTAAGCAGTAGGGGGAACGTTAGGCTATGGGAGAGGAGGGTTAAGTTTAGGCAGTAGGGGGAGGGATAAGGTTAGGCTATGTAAGGGTTAGGTTTAGGCAGTAGGGGGAGGGTTAAGGTTAGGCTATGTGAGGGTTAGGGATAGGCAGTAGGGGGAAGGTTAAGCTATGGGAGAGGAGGGTTAGGTTTAGGCAGTAGGGGAAGGGTTAGGTCTAGTTACTAGGGGATTGTCAGGCTACAGGAGGGTTAGGGTTAGGCTGTAGCAGGAGAGGGTTGGGGTTAGGCTATGGGAGGGTTAGGGCTAGTTACTAGGGGATGGTTAGGCTGTAGCAGGAGAGGGTTAGGCTATGTGAGGGTTAGGGATAGGCAGTAGGGGGTTAGGCTGTGTGAGGGTTAGGGATAGGCAGTAGGGGGTTAGGGTTAGGCTGTGTGAGGGTTAGGGATAGGCAGTAGGGGAAGGGTTAGGTCTAGTTACTAGGGGATGGTTAGGCTGTAGCAGGAGAGGGTTAGGGTTAGGCTATGTGAGGGTTAGGGATAGGCAGTAGGGGGTTAGGGTTAGGCTGTGTGAGGGTTAGGGACAGGCAGTAGGGGGTTAGGGTTAGGCTGTGTGAGGGTTAGGGTTAGGCTGTGTGAGGGTTAGGGATAGGCAGTAGGGGGTTAGGGTTAGGCTGTGTGAGGGTTAGGGATAGGCAGTAGGGGGTTAGGGTTAGGCTGTGTGAGGGTTAGGGATAGGCAGTAGGGGGTTAGGGTTAGGCTGTGTGAGGGTTAGGGATAGGCAGTAGGGGGAGGGTTAAGCTATGGGAGAGGAGGGTTAGGTTTAGGCAGTAGGGGAAGGGTTAGGTCTAGTTACTAGGGGATTGTCAGGCTACAGGAGGGTTAGGGTTAGGCTGTAGCAGGAGAGGGTTGGGGTTAGGCTATGGGAGGGTTAGGGCTAGTTACTAGGGGATGGTTAGGCTGTAGCAGGAGAGGGTTAGGGTTAGGCTGTGTGAGGGTTAGGGATAGGCAGTAGGGGGTTAGGGTTAGGCTACGGAAGGAATTTTGATCTAAGTGAATTTGACCATGGAATGATGAGTGCCAGAGAGGGTGGTTGGAGTATCTAAGAAAACTACTGATCTCTTGGAATTTCCATGCGCAACAGTCTGCAAACGTTACAGAGAATGGTGCACAAAGCAGATAACATCCAGCGGGCGGCAGTTCTGTGGCTCACACGCCTTGTTAGTGGGTTAGAGGTGTAGTGAGAATGGCCAGGCTGGAGATAGTAACTTATATAACCATATAATCGTGCCCTGTAACCGTGTTATACAGAAGGGCACAGGCTCGCCAACACATAAAGAGCATACATCCATGTATCCATCCTGCATGTGCCAGCGGGGCAGGCTGATGGTGGCAGTGTAATGATGTGGGGAATGTTACCATGGCACACAGTATTAATAACAGTTGAGAATAAGGCGCCATGTGACACGGCACGTGTCATCTCCCGCTGGCTCCATGTACACGACAATGAGATCTGTGTCCTCCAATGACTGCCGCAGTCACCAGAGCGCAGTACAATGCAGCGCCCATGGGATGTGGGGACTCACAGCCGACACATCTGCATTAACTGTGAGACGCCATTGTGTCGCCATGGGCCACAGTCTGTACGCAACGTTCTCCGTTGTAACAATCATTATTTGTATTTTCCAAAATCATATTTATACTAAAGTCCTTTGTGGCTGATTCGGAGATGTATGTAACTCCGCGGCTTACGTACAGGGGGTGGTCGGAGCTTTCCAACGTACCCGAAATGGGGATATTCTGGCCCCGGCAGCGTGAGCAGCCCCCCCCATCCTGCATAACCTGAGGGTTATGGCGATGTTATCCAATGTGTCTTTGGGCACAGCAGCAGATCACACAAGTGTCTATTTACTCAAGACCCCTCCTGCTGCTTTTCAGCATTTCCGTACAGAGGCTGCTGTACTAACTGTGTCTATCTCTGTACCAGGCCCTAACTGTGTCCATCTCTGTACCAGGCCCTAACTGTGTCCATCTCTGTACCAGGCCCTAACTGTGTCCATCTCTGTACCAGGCCCTAACTGTGTCCATCTCTGTACCAGGCCCTAACTGCGTCCATCTCTGTACCAGGCCCTAACTGCGTCCATCTCTGTACCAGGCCCTAACTGCTTCCATCTCTGTACCAGGCCCTAACTGTGTCCATCTCCGTACCAGACCTAACTGCTTCCATCTCCGTACCAGGCCCTAACTGCTCCCATCTCTGTACCAGGCCCTAACTGTGTCCATCTCTGTATCAGGCCCTAACTGTGTCCATCTCTGTACCAGGCCCTAACTGTGTCCATCTCTGTACCAGACCCTAACTGCATCCATCTCGGTACCAGACCCTAACTGCTTCCATCTCTGTACCAGGCCCTAACTGCTTCCATCTCTGTACCAGGCCCTAACTGCTCCCATCTCTGTACCAGGCACTAACTGTGTCCATCTCTGTACCAGGCCCTAACTGTGTCCATCTCTGTACCAGGCCCTAACTGTGTCAATCTCTGTACCAGGCCCTAACTGTGTCAATCTCTGTACCAGGCCCTAACTGTGTCCATCTCTGTACCAGGCCCTAACTGCTCCCATCTCTGTACCAGACCTAACTGCTCCCATCTCTGTACCAGACCTAACTGCTCCCTAACTGCTTCCATCTCTGTACCAGGCCCTAACTGCGTCCATCTCTGTACCAGGCCCTAACTGCGTCCATCTCTGTACCAGGCCCTAACTGCGTCCATCTCTGTACCAGGCCCTAACTGTGTCCATCTCTGTACCAGGCCCTAACTGTGTCCATCTCCGTACCAGACCTAACTGCTTCCATCTCTGTACCAGGCCCTAACTGCGTCCATCTCTGTACCAGGCCCTAACTGCGTCCATCTCTGTACCAGGCCCTAACTGCGCCCATCTCTGTACCAGGCCCTAACTGCTCCCATCTCTGTACCAGGCCCTAACTGCTCCCATCTCTGTACCAGACCTAACTGCTTCCATCTCTGTACCAGGCCCTAACTGCTTCCATCTCTGTACCAGGCCCTAACTGCGCCCATCTCTGTACCAGGCCCTAACTGCGCCCATCTCTGTACCAGGCCCTAACTGCGCCCATCTCTGTACCAGGCCCTAACTGCTCTCATCTCTGTACCAGGCCCTAACTGCGTCCATCTCTGTACCAGACCTAACTACTTCCATCTCTGTACCAGGCCCTAACTGCGTCCATCTCTGTACCAGACCCTAACTGCTTCCATCTCTGTACCAGGCCCTAACTGCGCCCATCTCTGTACCAGGCCCTAACTGCGCCCATCTCTGTACCAGGCCCTAACTGCGCCCATCTCTGTACCAGGCCCTAACTGCGCCCATCTCTGTACCAGGCCCTAACTGTGTCCATCTCTGTACCAGGCCCTAACTGCGTCCATCTCTGTACCAGGCCCTAACTGCGTCCATCTCTGTACCAGGCCCTAACTGCGTCCATCTCTGTACCAGGCCCTAACTGTGTCCATCTCTGTACCAGGCCCTAACTGTGTCCATCTCTGTACCAGGCCCTAACTGTGTCCATCTCTGTACCAGGCCCTAACTGCTCTCATCTCTGTACCAGGCCCTAACTGCGTCCATCTCTGTACCAGACCTAACTACTTCCATCTCTGTACCAGGCCCTAACTGCGTCCATCTCTGTACCAGACCCTAACTGCTTCCATCTCTGTACCAGGCCCTAACTGCGCCCATCTCTGTACCAGGCCCTAACTGCGCCCATCTCTGTACCAGGCCCTAACTGCGCCCATCTCTGTACCAGGCCCTAACTGCGCCCATCTCTGTACCAGGCCCTAACTGCGCCCATCTCTGTACCAGGCCCTAACTGTGTCCATCTCTGTACCAGGCCCTAACTGCGTCCATCTCTGTACCAGGCCCTAACTGCGTCCATCTCTGTACCAGGCCCTAACTGCGTCCATCTCTGTACCAGGCCCTAACTGTGTCCATCTCTGTACCAGGCCCTAACTGTGTCCATCTCCGTACCAGACCTAACTGCTTCCATCTCTGTACCAGGCCCTAACTGTGTCCATCTCTGTACCAGGCCCTAACTGTGTTCATCTCTGTACCAGGCCCTAACTGCTCCCGTCACTGTATAAGACCTAACTGCTCCCATCTCTGTACCAGGCCCTAACTGCGTCCATCTCTGTACCAGGCCCTAACTGCGTCCATCTCTGTACCAGGCCCTAACTGCGCCCATCTCTGTACCAGGCCCTAACTGCTCCCATCTCTGTACCAGGCCCTAACTGCTTCCATCTCTGTACCAGGCCCTAACTGCTCCCATCTCTGTACCAGACCTAACTGCTTCCATCTCTGTACCAGGCCCTAACTGCTTCCATCTCTGTACCAGGCCCTAACTGCGCCCATCTCTGTACCAGGCCCTAACTGCGCCCATCTCTGTACCAGGCCCTAACTACGCCCATCTCTGTACCAGGCCCTAACTGCTCTCATCTCTGTACCAGGCCCTAACTGCGTCCATCTCTGTACCAGACCTAACTACTTCCATCTCTGTACCAGGCCCTAACTGCGTCCATCTCTGTACCAGACCCTAACTGTGTCCATCTCTGTACCAGGCCCTAACTGCGCCCATCTCTGTACCAGGCCCTAACGGCTTCCATCTCTGTACCAGGCCCTAACGGCTTCCATCTCTGTACCAGGCCCTAACTGCTTCCATCTCTGTACCAGGCCCTAACTGCGCCCATCTCTGTACCAGGCCCTAACTGCGTCCATCTCTGTACCAGGCCCTAACTGCGTCCATCTCTGTACCAGGCCCTAACTGCGTCCATCTCTGTACCAGGCCCTAACTGCGTCCATCTCTGTACCAGGCCCTAACTGCTTCCATCTCTGTACCAGGCCCTAACTGCGCCCATCTCTGTACCAGGCCCTAACTGCTTCCATCTCTGTACCAGGCCCTAACTGTGTCCATCTCCGTACCAGACCTAACTGCATCTATCTCTGTACCAGGCCCTAACTGCGCCCATCTCTGTACCAGGACCTAACTGCTTCCATCTCTGTACCAGGCCCTAACTGCTTCCATCTCTGTACCAGGCCCTAACTGCTCCCATCTCTGTACCAGGCCCTAACTGTGTCCATCTCTGTACCAGGCCCTAACTGTGTCAATCTCTGTACCAGGCCCTAACTGTGTCAATCTCTGTACCAGGCCCTAACTGTGTCCATCTCTGTACCAGGCCCTAACTGCTCCCATCTCTGTACCAGACCTAACTGCTCCCATCTCTGTACCAGACCTAACTGCTCCCATCTCCGTACCAGACCTAACTGCATCCATCTCCGTACCAGACCTAACTGCTTCCATCTCTGTACCAGGCCCTAACTGTGTCCATCTCTGTATCAGGCCCTAACTGTGTCCATCTCTGTACCAGGCCCTAACTGTGTCCATCTCTGTACCAGGCCCTAACTGTGTCCATCTCTGTACCAGGCCCTAACTGTGTCCATCTCTGTACCAGGCCCTAACTGCTCCCGTCTCTGTACCAGACCTAACTGCTCCCATCTCTGTACCAGGCCCTAACTGCTTCCATCTCTGTACCAGGCCCTAACTGCTTCCATCTCTGTACCAGGCCCTAACTGCGTCCATCTCCGTACCAGACCCTAACTGCTTCCATCTCTGTACCAGGCCCTAACTGCTTCCATCTCTGTACCAGGCCCTAACTGCGTCCATCTCCGTACCAGACCCTAACTGCTTCCATCTCTGTACCAGGCCCTAACTGCGTCCATCTCTGTACCAGGCCCTAACTGCTCCCATCTCTGTACCAGACCTAACTGCTCCCTAACTGCTTCCATCTCTGTACCAGGCCCTAACTGCGTCCATCTCTGTACCAGGCCCTAACTGCGTCCATCTCTGTACCAGGCCCTAACTGCGTCCATCTCTGTACCAGGCCCTAACTGTGTCCATCTCCGTACCAGACCTAACTGCTTCCATCTCTGTACCAGGCCCTAACTGCGTCCATCTCTGTACCAGGCCCTAACTGCGTCCATCTCTGTACCAGGCCCTAACTGCGCCCATCTCTGTACCAGGCCCTAACTGCTCCCATCTCTGTACCAGGCCCTAACTGCTCCCATCTCTGTACCAGACCTAACTGCTTCCATCTCTGTACCAGGCCCTAACTGCTTCCATCTCTGTACCAGGCCCTAACTGCGCCCATCTCTGTACCAGGCCCTAACTGCGCCCATCTCTGTACCAGGCCCTAACTGCGCCCATCTCTGTACCAGGCCCTAACTGCTCTCATCTCTGTACCAGGCCCTAACTGCGTCCATCTCTGTACCAGACCCTAACTGCTTCCATCTCTGTACCAGGCCCTAACTGCGCCCATCTCTGTACCAGGCCCTAACTGCGCCCATCTCTGTACCAGGCCCTAACTGCGCCCCTCTCTGTACCAGGCCCTAACTGCGCCCATCTCTGTACCAGGCCCTAACTGTGTCCATCTCTGTACCAGGCCCTAACTGCGTCCATCTCTGTACCAGGCCCTAACTGCGTCCATCTCTGTACCAGGCCCTAACTGCGTCCATCTCTGTACCAGGCCCTAACTGCGTCCATCTCTGTACCAGGCCCTAACTGTGTCCATCTCTGTACCAGGCCCTAACTGCGCCCATCTCTGTACCAGGCCCTAACTGCTCTCATCTCTGTACCAGGCCCTAACTGCGTCCATCTCTGTACCAGACCTAACTACTTCCATCTCTGTACCAGGCCCTAACTGCGTCCATCTCTGTACCAGACCCTAACTGCTTCCATCTCTGTACCAGGCCCTAACTGCGCCCATCTCTGTACCAGGCCCTAACTGCGCCCATCTCTGTACCAGGCCCTAACTGCGCCCATCTCTGTACCAGGCCCTAACTGCGCCCATCTCTGTACCAGGCCCTAACTGCGCCCATCTCTGTACCAGGCCCTAACTGCGTCCATCTCTGTACCAGGCCCTAACTGCGTCCATCTCTGTACCAGGCCCTAACTGTGTCCATCTCTGTACCAGGCCCTAACTGTGTCCATCTCCGTACCAGACCTAACTGCTTCCATCTCTGTACCAGGCCCTAACTGTGTCCATCTCTGTACCAGGCCCTAACTGTGTCCATCTCTGTACCAGGCCCTAACTGCTCCCGTCACTGTATAAGACCTAACTGCTCCCATCTCTGTACCAGGCCCTAACTGCGTCCATCTCTGTACCAGGCCCTAACTGCGTCCATCTCTGTACCAGGCCCTAACTGCGCCCATCTCTGTACCAGGCCCTAACTGCTCCCATCTCTGTACCAGGCCCTAACTGCTTCCATCTCTGTACCAGGCCCTAACTGCTCCCATCTCTGTACCAGACCTAACTGCTTCCATCTCTGTACCAGGCCCTAACTGCTTCCATCTCTGTACCAGGCCCTAACTGCGCCCATCTCTGTACCAGGCCCTAACTGCGCCCATCTCTGTACCAGGCCCTAACTACGCCCATCTCTGTACCAGGCCCTAACTGCTCTCATCTCTGTACCAGGCCCTAACTGCGTCCGTCTCTGTACCAGACCTAACTACTTCCATCTCTGTACCAGGCCCTAACTGCGTCCATCTCTGTACCAGACCCTAACTGCGTCCATCTCTGTACCAGGCCCTAACTGCGCCCATCTCTGTACCAGGCCCTAACGGCTTCCATCTCTGTACCAGGCCCTAACTGCGCCCATCTCTGTACCAGGCCCTAACTGCTTCCATCTCTGTACCAGGCCCTAACTGCGCCCATCTCTGTACCAGGCCCTAACTGCGTCCATCTCTGTACCAGGCCCTAACTGCGTCCATCTCTGTACCAGGCCCTAACTGCGTCCATCTCTGTACCAGGCCCTAACTGCTTCCATCTCTGTACCAGGCCCTAACTGCGCCCATCTCTGTACCAGGCCCTAACTGCTTCCATCTCTGTACCAGGCCCTAACTGTGTCCATCTCCGTACCAGACCTAACTGCATCTATCTCTGTACCAGGCCCTAACTGCGCCCATCTCTGTACCAGGCCCTAACTGCTTCCATCTCTGTACCAGGCCCTAACTGCTTCCATCTCTGTACCAGGCCCTAACTGCTCCCATCTCTGTACCAGGCCCTAACTGTGTCCATCTCTGTACCAGGCCCTAACTGTGTCCATCTCTGTACCAGGCCCTAACTGTGTCAATCTCTGTACCAGGCCCTAACTGTGTCAATCTCTGTACCAGGCCCTAACTGTGTCCATCTCTGTACCAGGCCCTAACTGCTCCCATCTCTGTACCAGACCTAACTGCTCCCATCTCTGTACCAGACCTAACTGCTCCCATCTCCGTACCAGACCTAACTGCATCCATCTCCGTACCAGACCTAACTGCTTCCATCTCTGTACCAGGCCCTAACTGTGTCCATCTCTGTACCAGGCCCTAACTGTGTCCATCTCTGTACCAGGCCCTAACTGTGTCCATCTCTGTACCAGGCCCTAACTGTGTCCATCTCTGTACCAGGCCCTAACTGCTCCCGTCTCTGTACCAGACCTAACTGCTCCCATCTCTGTACCAGGCCCTAACTGCTTCCATCTCTGTACCAGGCCCTAACTGCTTCCATCTCTGTACCAGGCCCTAACTGCGTCCATCTCCGTACCAGACCCTAACTGCTTCCATCTCTGTACCAGGCCCTAACTGCGTCCATCTCTGTACCAGGCCCTAACTGCTCCCATCTCTGTACCAGACCTAACTGCTCCCTAACTGCTTCCATCTCTGTACCAGGCCCTAACTGCGTCCATCTCTGTACCAGGCCCTAACTGCGTCCATCTCTGTACCAGGCCCTAACTGCGTCCATCTCTGTACCTGGCCCTAACTGTGTCCATCTCTGTACCAGGCCCTAACTGTGTCCATCTCCGTACCAGACCTAACTGCTTCCATCTCTGTACCAGGCCCTAACTGCGTCCATCTCTGTACCAGGCCCTAACTGCGTCCATCTCTGTACCAGGCCCTAACTGCGCCCATCTCTGTACCAGGCCCTAACTGCTCCCATCTCTGTACCAGGCCCTAACTGCTCCCATCTCTGTACCAGACCTAACTGCTTCCATCTCTGTACCAGGCCCTAACTGCTTCCATCTCTGTACCAGGCCCTAACTGCGCCCATCTCTGTACCAGGCCCTAACTGCGCCCATCTCTGTACCAGGCCCTAACTGCGCCCATCTCTGTACCAGGCCCTAACTGCTCTCATCTCTGTACCAGGCCCTAACTGCGTCCATCTCTGTACCAGACCTAACTACTTCCATCTCTGTACCAGGCCCTAACTGCGTCCATCTCTGTACCAGACCCTAACTGCTTCCATCTCTGTACCAGGCCCTAACTGCGCCCATCTCTGTACCAGGCCCTAACTGCGCCCATCTCTGTACCAGGCCCTAACTGCGCCCATCTCTGTACCAGGCCCTAACTGCGCCCATCTCTGTACCAGGCCCTAACTGTGTCCATCTCTGTACCAGGCCCTAACTGCGTCCATCTCTGTACCAGGCCCTAACTGCGTCCATCTCCGTACCAGGCCCTAACTGCGTCCATCTCTGTACCAGGCCCTAACTGTGTCCATCTCTGTACCAGGCCCTAACTGTGTCCATCTCTGTACCAGGCCCTAACTGCGCCCATCTCTGTACCAGGCCCTAACTGCTCTCATCTCTGTACCAGGCCCTAACTGCGTCCATCTCTGTACCAGACCTAACTACTTCCATCTCTGTACCAGGCCCTAACTGCGTCCATCTCTGTACCAGACCCTAACTGCTTCCATCTCTGTACCAGGCCCTAACTGCTCTCATCTCTGTACCAGGCCCTAACTGCGTCCGTCTCTGTACCAGACCTAACTACTTCCATCTCTGTACCAGGCCCTAACTGCGTCCATCTCTGTACCAGACCCTAACTGTGTCCATCTCTGTACCAGGCCCTAACTGCGCCCATCTCTGTACCAGGCCCTAACGGCTTCCATCTCTGTACCAGGCCCTAACTGCGCCCATCTCTGTACCAGGCCCTAACTGCTTCCATCTCTGTACCAGGCCCTAACTGCGCCCATCTCTGTACCAGGCCCTAACTGCGTCCATCTCTGTACCAGGCCCTAACTGCGTCCATCTCTGTACCAGGCCCTAACTGCGTCCATCTCTGTACCAGGCCCTAACTGCTTCCATCTCTGTACCAGGCCCTAACTGCGCCCATCTCTGTACCAGGCCCTAACTGCTTCCATCTCTGTACCAGGCCCTAACTGTGTCCATCTCCGTACCAGACCTAACTGCATCTATCTCTGTACCAGGCCCTAACTGCGCCCATCTCTGTACCAGGCCCTAACTGCTTCCATCTCTGTACCAGGCCCTAACTGCTTCCATCTCTGTACCAGGCCCTAACTGCTCCCATCTCTGTACCAGGCCCTAACTGTGTCCATCTCTGTACCAGGCCCTAACTGTGTCCATCTCTGTACCAGGCCCTAACTGTGTCAATCTCTGTACCAGGCCCTAACTGTGTCAATCTCTGTACCAGGCCCTAACTGTGTCCATCTCTGTACCAGGCCCTAACTGCTCCCATCTCTGTACCAGACCTAACTGCTCCCATCTCTGTACCAGACCTAACTGCTCCCATCTCCGTACCAGACCTAACTGCATCCATCTCCGTACCAGACCTAACTGCTTCCATCTCTGTACCAGGCCCTAACTGTGTCCATCTCTGTACCAGGCCCTAACTGTGTCCATCTCTGTACCAGGCCCTAACTGTGTCCATCTCTGTACCAGGCCCTAACTGTGTCCATCTCTGTACCAGGCCCTAACTGCTCCCGTCTCTGTACCAGACCTAACTGCTCCCATCTCTGTACCAGGCCCTAACTGCTTCCATCTCTGTACCAGGCCCTAACTGCTTCCATCTCTGTACCAGGCCCTAACTGCGTCCATCTCCGTACCAGACCCTAACTGCTTCCATCTCTGTACCAGGCCCTAACTGCGTCCATCTCTGTACCAGGCCCTAACTGCTCCCATCTCTGTACCAGACCTAACTGCTCCCTAACTGCTTCCATCTCTGTACCAGGCCCTAACTGCGTCCATCTCTGTACCAGGCCCTAACTGCGTCCATCTCTGTACCAGGCCCTAACTGCGTCCATCTCTGTACCTGGCCCTAACTGTGTCCATCTCTGTACCAGGCCCTAACTGTGTCCATCTCCGTACCAGACCTAACTGCTTCCATCTCTGTACCAGGCCCTAACTGCGTCCATCTCTGTACCAGGCCCTAACTGCGTCCATCTCTGTACCAGGCCCTAACTGCGCCCATCTCTGTACCAGGCCCTAACTGCTCCCATCTCTGTACCAGGCCCTAACTGCTCCCATCTCTGTACCAGACCTAACTGCTTCCATCTCTGTACCAGGCCCTAACTGCTTCCATCTCTGTACCAGGCCCTAACTGCGCCCATCTCTGTACCAGGCCCTAACTGCGCCCATCTCTGTACCAGGCCCTAACTGCGCCCATCTCTGTACCAGGCCCTAACTGCTCTCATCTCTGTACCAGGCCCTAACTGCGTCCATCTCTGTACCAGACCTAACTACTTCCATCTCTGTACCAGGCCCTAACTGCGTCCATCTCTGTACCAGACCCTAACTGCTTCCATCTCTGTACCAGGCCCTAACTGCGCCCATCTCTGTACCAGGCCCTAACTGCGCCCATCTCTGTACCAGGCCCTAACTGCGCCCATCTCTGTACCAGGCCCTAACTGCGCCCATCTCTGTACCAGGCCCTAACTGTGTCCATCTCTGTACCAGGCCCTAACTGCGTCCATCTCTGTACCAGGCCCTAACTGCGTCCATCTCCGTACCAGGCCCTAACTGCGTCCATCTCTGTACCAGGCCCTAACTGTGTCCATCTCTGTACCAGGCCCTAACTGTGTCCATCTCTGTACCAGGCCCTAACTGCGCCCATCTCTGTACCAGGCCCTAACTGCTCTCATCTCTGTACCAGGCCCTAACTGCGTCCATCTCTGTACCAGACCTAACTACTTCCATCTCTGTACCAGGCCCTAACTGCGTCCATCTCTGTACCAGACCCTAACTGCTTCCATCTCTGTACCAGGCCCTAACTGCGCCCATCTCTGTACCAGGCCCTAACTGCGCCCATCTCTGTACCAGGCCCTAACTGCGCCCATCTCTGTACCAGGCCCTAACTGCGCCCATCTCTGTACCAGGCCCTAACTGTGTCCATCTCTGTACCAGGCCCTAACTGCGTCCATCTCTGTACCAGGCCCTAACTGCGTCCATCTCTGTACCAGGCCCTAACTGCGTCCATCTCTGTACCAGGCCCTAACTGCGTCCATCTCTGTACCAGGCCCTAACTGTGTCCATCTCCGTACCAGGCCCTAACTGTGTCCATCTCCGTACCAGACCTAACTGCTTCCATCTCTGTACCAGGCCCTAACTGTGTCCATCTCTGTACCAGGCCCTAACTGTGTCCATCTCTGTACCAGGCCCTAACTGCTCCCGTCACTGTATAAGACCTAACTGCTCCCATCTCTATACCAGGCCCTAACTGCGTCCATCTCTGTACCAGGCCCTAACTGCGTCCATCTCTGTACCAGGCCCTAACTGCGCCCATCTCTGTACCAGGCCCTAACTGCTCCCATCTCTGTACCAGACCTAACTGCTTCCATCTCTGTACCAGGCCCTAACTGCTTCCATCTCTGTACCAGGCCCTAACTGCGCCCATCTCTGTACCAGGCCCTAACTGCGCCCATCTCTGTACCAGGCCCTAACTACGCCCATCTCTGTACCAGGCCCTAACTGCTCTCATCTCTGTACCAGGCCCTAACTGCGTCCATCTCTGTACCAGACCTAACTACTTCCATCTCTGTACCAGGCCCTAACTGCGTCCATCTCTGTACCAGACCCTAACTGTGTCCATCTCTGTACCAGGCCCTAACTGCGCCCATCTCTGTACCAGGCCCTGACTGCTTCCATCTCTGTACCAGGCCCTAACTGCGCCCATCTCTGTACCAGGCCCTAACTGCGCCCATCTCTGTACCAGGCCCTAACTACGCCCATCTCTGTACCAGGCCCTAACTGCTCTCATCTCTGTACCAGGCCCTAACTGCGTCCGTCTCTGTACCAGACCTAACTACTTCCATCTCTGTACCAGGCCCTAACTGCGTCCATCTCTGTACCAGACCCTAACTGTGTCCATCTCTGTACCAGGCCCTAACTGCGCCCATCTCTGTACCAGGCCCTAACGGCTTCCATCTCTGTACCAGGCCCTAACTGCGCCCATCTCTGTACCAGGCCCTAACTGCTTCCATCTCTGTACCAGGCCCTAACTGCGCCCATCTCTGTACCAGGCCCTAACTGCGTCCATCTCTGTACCAGGCCCTAACTGCGTCCATCTCTGTACCAGGCCCTAACTGCGTCCATCTCTGTACCAGGCCCTAACTGCTTCCATCTCTGTACCAGGCCCTAACTGCGCCCATCTCTGTACCAGGCCCTAACTGCTTCCATCTCTGTACCAGGCCCTAACTGTGTCCATCTCCGTACCAGACCTAACTGCATCTATCTCTGTACCAGGCCCTAACTGCGCCCATCTCTGTACCAGGCCCTAACTGCTTCCATCTCTGTACCAGGCCCTAACTGCTTCCATCTCTGTACCAGGCCCTAACTGCTCCCATCTCTGTACCAGGCCCTAACTGTGTCCATCTCTGTACCAGGCCCTAACTGTGTCCATCTCTGTACCAGGCCCTAACTGTGTCAATCTCTGTACCAGGCCCTAACTGTGTCAATCTCTGTACCAGGCCCTAACTGTGTCCATCTCTGTACCAGGCCCTAACTGCTCCCATCTCTGTACCAGACCTAACTGCTCCCATCTCTGTACCAGACCTAACTGCTCCCATCTCCGTACCAGACCTAACTGCATCCATCTCCGTACCAGACCTAACTGCTTCCATCTCTGTACCAGGCCCTAACTGTGTCCATCTCTGTACCAGGCCCTAACTGTGTCCATCTCTGTACCAGGCCCTAACTGTGTCCATCTCTGTACCAGGCCCTAACTGTGTCCATCTCTGTACCAGGCCCTAACTGCTCCCGTCTCTGTACCAGACCTAACTGCTCCCATCTCTGTACCAGGCCCTAACTGCTTCCATCTCTGTACCAGGCCCTAACTGCTTCCATCTCTGTACCAGGCCCTAACTGCGTCCATCTCCGTACCAGACCCTAACTGCTTCCATCTCTGTACCAGGCCCTAACTGCGTCCATCTCTGTACCAGGCCCTAACTGCTCCCATCTCTGTACCAGACCTAACTGCTCCCTAACTGCTTCCATCTCTGTACCAGGCCCTAACTGCGTCCATCTCTGTACCAGGCCCTAACTGCGTCCATCTCTGTACCAGGCCCTAACTGCGTCCATCTCTGTACCTGGCCCTAACTGTGTCCATCTCTGTACCAGGCCCTAACTGTGTCCATCTCCGTACCAGACCTAACTGCTTCCATCTCTGTACCAGGCCCTAACTGCGTCCATCTCTGTACCAGGCCCTAACTGCGTCCATCTCTGTACCAGGCCCTAACTGCGCCCATCTCTGTACCAGGCCCTAACTGCTCCCATCTCTGTACCAGGCCCTAACTGCTCCCATCTCTGTACCAGACCTAACTGCTTCCATCTCTGTACCAGGCCCTAACTGCTTCCATCTCTGTACCAGGCCCTAACTGCGCCCATCTCTGTACCAGGCCCTAACTGCGCCCATCTCTGTACCAGGCCCTAACTGCGCCCATCTCTGTACCAGGCCCTAACTGCTCTCATCTCTGTACCAGGCCCTAACTGCGTCCATCTCTGTACCAGACCTAACTACTTCCATCTCTGTACCAGGCCCTAACTGCGTCCATCTCTGTACCAGACCCTAACTGCTTCCATCTCTGTACCAGGCCCTAACTGCGCCCATCTCTGTACCAGGCCCTAACTGCGCCCATCTCTGTACCAGGCCCTAACTGCGCCCATCTCTGTACCAGGCCCTAACTGCGCCCATCTCTGTACCAGGCCCTAACTGTGTCCATCTCTGTACCAGGCCCTAACTGCGTCCATCTCTGTACCAGGCCCTAACTGCGTCCATCTCCGTACCAGGCCCTAACTGCGTCCATCTCTGTACCAGGCCCTAACTGTGTCCATCTCTGTACCAGGCCCTAACTGTGTCCATCTCTGTACCAGGCCCTAACTGCGCCCATCTCTGTACCAGGCCCTAACTGCTCTCATCTCTGTACCAGGCCCTAACTGCGTCCATCTCTGTACCAGACCTAACTACTTCCATCTCTGTACCAGGCCCTAACTGCGTCCATCTCTGTACCAGACCCTAACTGCTTCCATCTCTGTACCAGGCCCTAACTGCGCCCATCTCTGTACCAGGCCCTAACTGCGCCCATCTCTGTACCAGGCCCTAACTGCGCCCATCTCTGTACCAGGCCCTAACTGCGCCCATCTCTGTACCAGGCCCTAACTGTGTCCATCTCTGTACCAGGCCCTAACTGCGTCCATCTCTGTACCAGGCCCTAACTGCGTCCATCTCTGTACCAGGCCCTAACTGCGTCCATCTCTGTACCAGGCCCTAACTGTGTCCATCTCCGTACCAGGCCCTAACTGTGTCCATCTCCGTACCAGACCTAACTGCTTCCATCTCTGTACCAGGCCCTAACTGTGTCCATCTCTGTACCAGGCCCTAACTGTGTCCATCTCTGTACCAGGCCCTAACTGCTCCCGTCACTGTATAAGACCTAACTGCTCCCATCTCTATACCAGGCCCTAACTGCGTCCATCTCTGTACCAGGCCCTAACTGCGTCCATCTCTGTACCAGGCCCTAACTGCGCCCATCTCTGTACCAGGCCCTAACTGCTCCCATCTCTGTACCAGGCCCTAACTGCTTCCATCTCTGTACCAGGCCCTAACTGCTCCCATCTCTGTACCAGACCTAACTGCTTCCATCTCTGTACCAGGCCCTAACTGCTTCCATCTCTGTACCAGGCCCTAACTGCGCCCATCTCTGTACCAGGCCCTAACTGCGCCCATCTCTGTACCAGGCCCTAACTACGCCCATCTCTGTACCAGGCCCTAACTGCTCTCATCTCTGTACCAGGCCCTAACTGCGTCCATCTCTGTACCAGACCTAACTACTTCCATCTCTGTACCAGGCCCTAACTGCGTCCATCTCTGTACCAGACCCTAACTGTGTCCATCTCTGTACCAGGCCCTAACTGCGCCCATCTCTGTACCAGGCCCTGACTGCTTCCATCTCTGTACCAGGCCCTAACTGCGCCCATCTCTGTACCAGGCCCTAACTGCGCCCATCTCTGTACCAGGCCCTAACTACGCCCATCTCTGTACCAGGCCCTAACTGCTCTCATCTCTGTACCAGGCCCTAACTGCGTCCGTCCCTGTACCAGACCTAACTACTTCCATCTCTGTACCAGGCCCTAACTGCGTCCATCTCTGTACCAGACCCTAACTGTGTCCATCTCTGTACCAGGCCCTAACTGCGCCCATCTCTGTACCAGGCCCTAACGGCTTCCATCTCTGTACCAGGCCCTAACTGCGCCCATCTCTGTACCAGGCCCTAACTGCTTCCATCTCTGTACCAGGCCCTAACTGCGCCCATCTCTGTACCAGGCCCTAACTGCGTCCATCTCTGTACCAGGCCCTAACTGCGTCCATCTCTGTACCAGGCCCTAACTGCGTCCATCTCTGTACCAGGCCCTAACTGCTTCCATCTCTGTACCAGGCCCTAACTGCGCCCATCTCTGTACCAGGCCCTAACTGCTTCCATCTCTGTACCAGGCCCTAACTGTGTCCATCTCCGTACCAGACCTAACTGCATCTATCTCTGTACCAGGCCCTAACTGCGCCCATCTCTGTACCAGGCCCTAACTGCTTCCATCTCTGTACCAGGCCCTAACTGCTTCCATCTCTGTACCAGGCCCTAACTGCTCCCATCTCTGTACCAGGCCCTAACTGTGTCCATCTCTGTACCAGGCCCTAACTGTGTCCATCTCTGTACCAGGCCCTAACTGTGTCAATCTCTGTACCAGGCCCTAACTGTGTCAATCTCTGTACCAGGCCCTAACTGTGTCCATCTCTGTACCAGGCCCTAACTGCTCCCATCTCTGTACCAGACCTAACTGCTCCCATCTCTGTACCAGACCTAACTGCTCCCATCTCCGTACCAGACCTAACTGCATCCATCTCCGTACCAGACCTAACTGCTTCCATCTCTGTACCAGGCCCTAACTGTGTCCATCTCTGTACCAGGCCCTAACTGTGTCCATCTCTGTACCAGGCCCTAACTGTGTCCATCTCTGTACCAGGCCCTAACTGTGTCCATCTCTGTACCAGGCCCTAACTGCTCCCGTCTCTGTACCAGACCTAACTGCTCCCATCTCTGTACCAGGCCCTAACTGCTTCCATCTCTGTACCAGGCCCTAACTGCTTCCATCTCTGTACCAGGCCCTAACTGCGTCCATCTCCGTACCAGACCCTAACTGCTTCCATCTCTGTACCAGGCCCTAACTGCGTCCATCTCTGTACCAGGCCCTAACTGCTCCCATCTCTGTACCAGACCTAACTGCTCCCTAACTGCTTCCATCTCTGTACCAGGCCCTAACTGCGTCCATCTCTGTACCAGGCCCTAACTGCGTCCATCTCTGTACCAGGCCCTAACTGCGTCCATCTCTGTACCTGGCCCTAACTGTGTCCATCTCTGTACCAGGCCCTAACTGTGTCCATCTCCGTACCAGACCTAACTGCTTCCATCTCTGTACCAGGCCCTAACTGCGTCCATCTCTGTACCAGGCCCTAACTGCGTCCATCTCTGTACCAGGCCCTAACTGCGCCCATCTCTGTACCAGGCCCTAACTGCTCCCATCTCTGTACCAGGCCCTAACTGCTCCCATCTCTGTACCAGACCTAACTGCTTCCATCTCTGTACCAGGCCCTAACTGCTTCCATCTCTGTACCAGGCCCTAACTGCGCCCATCTCTGTACCAGGCCCTAACTGCGCCCATCTCTGTACCAGGCCCTAACTGCTCTCATCTCTGTACCAGGCCCTAACTGCGTCCATCTCTGTACCAGACCTAACTACTTCCATCTCTGTACCAGGCCCTAACTGCGTCCATCTCTGTACCAGACCCTAACTGCTTCCATCTCTGTACCAGGCCCTAACTGCGCCCATCTCTGTACCAGGCCCTAACTGCGCCCATCTCTGTACCAGGCCCTAACTGCGCCCATCTCTGTACCAGGCCCTAACTGCGCCCATCTCTGTACCAGGCCCTAACTGTGTCCATCTCTGTACCAGGCCCTAACTGCGTCCATCTCTGTACCAGGCCCTAACTGCGTCCATCTCCGTACCAGGCCCTAACTGCGTCCATCTCTGTACCAGGCCCTAACTGTGTCCATCTCTGTACCAGGCCCTAACTGTGTCCATCTCTGTACCAGGCCCTAACTGCGCCCATCTCTGTACCAGGCCCTAACTGCTCTCATCTCTGTACCAGGCCCTAACTGCGTCCATCTCTGTACCAGACCTAACTACTTCCATCTCTGTACCAGGCCCTAACTGCGTCCATCTCTGTACCAGACCCTAACTGCTTCCATCTCTGTACCAGGCCCTAACTGCGCCCATCTCTGTACCAGGCCCTAACTGCGCCCATCTCTGTACCAGGCCCTAACTGCGCCCATCTCTGTACCAGGCCCTAACTGCGCCCATCTCTGTACCAGGCCCTAACTGTGTCCATCTCTGTACCAGGCCCTAACTGCGTCCATCTCTGTACCAGGCCCTAACTGCGTCCATCTCTGTACCAGGCCCTAACTGCGTCCATCTCTGTACCAGGCCCTAACTGTGTCCATCTCCGTACCAGGCCCTAACTGTGTCCATCTCCGTACCAGACCTAACTGCTTCCATCTCTGTACCAGGCCCTAACTGTGTCCATCTCTGTACCAGGCCCTAACTGTGTCCATCTCTGTACCAGGCCCTAACTGCTCCCGTCACTGTATAAGACCTAACTGCTCCCATCTCTATACCAGGCCCTAACTGCGTCCATCTCTGTACCAGGCCCTAACTGCGTCCATCTCTGTACCAGGCCCTAACTGCGCCCATCTCTGTACCAGGCTCTAACTGCTCCCATCTCTGTACCAGGCCCTAACTGCTTCCATCTCTGTACCAGGCCCTAACTGCTCCCATCTCTGTACCAGACCTAACTGCTTCCATCTCTGTACCAGGCCCTAACTGCTTCCATCTCTGTACCAGGCCCTAACTGCGCCCATCTCTGTACCAGGCCCTAACTGCGCCCATCTCTGTACCAGGCCCTAACTACGCCCATCTCTGTACCAGGCCCTAACTGCTCTCATCTCTGTACCAGGCCCTAACTGCGTCCATCTCTGTACCAGACCTAACTACTTCCATCTCTGTACCAGGCCCTAACTGCGTCCATCTCTGTACCAGACCCTAACTGTGTCCATCTCTGTACCAGGCCCTAACTGCGCCCATCTCTGTACCAGGCCCTAACTGCTTCCATCTCTGTACCAGGCCCTAACTGCGCCCATCTCTGTACCAGGCCCTAACTGCTTCCATCTCTGTACCAGGCCCTAACTGCGCCCATCTCTGTACCAGGCTCTAACTGCGTCCATCTCTGTACCAGGCCCTAACTGCGTCCATCTCTGTACCAGGCCCTAACTGCGTCCATCTCTGTACCAGGCCCTAACTGCTTCCATCTCTGTACCAGGCCCTAACTGCGCCCATCTCTGTACCAGGCCCTAACTGCTTCCATCTCTGTACCAGGCCCTAACTGTGTCCATCTCCGTACCAGACCTAACTGCATCTATCTCTGTACCAGGCCCTAACTGCGCCCATCTCTGTACCAGGCCCTAACTGCTTCCATCTCTGTACCAGGCCCTAACTGCTTCCATCTCTGTACAAGGCCCTAACTGCTCCCATCTCTGTACCAGGCCCTAACTGCGTCCATCTCTGTACCAGGCCCTAACTGCGTCCATCTCTGTACCAGGCCCTAACTGTGTCCATCTCCGTATCAGACCTAACTGCATCTATCTCTGTACCAGGCCCTAACTGCGCCCATCTCTGTACCAGGCCCTAACTGCTTCCATCTCTGTACCAGGCCCTAACTGCTTCCATCTCTGTACCAGGCCCTAACTGCTCCCATCTCTGTACCAGGCCCTAACTGCGTCCATCTCCGTACCAGACCTAACTGCATCTATCTCTGTACCAGGCCCTAACTGCGTCCATCTCTGTACCAGGCCCTAACTGTGTCCATCTCCGTACCAGGCCCTAACTGCATCCATCTCTGTACCAGGCCCTAACTGCGTCCATCTCTGTACCAGTCCCTAACTGCGTCCATCTCCGTACCAGGCCCTAACTGCGTCCATCTCTGTACCAGGCCCTAACTGCGTCCATCTCTGTACCAGGCCCTAACTGTGTCCATCTCCGTACCAGGCCCTAACTGCATCCATCTCTGTACCAGGCCCTAACTTCTTCCATCTCTGTACCAGGCCCTTAGTACTGTGCGTGTTAGGCCCTGTGAGGTTTGTGGAAATAATGATACTGTATAAGAACACTTGTCCTCATGCAGACATGTAAGGATGTAACATGTACTTTAGACCAATGGAAAGAAGTCAGAGCGCCACCTGCTGACCAGACATGGAAATGCATCCTCTCATTTTCTGGGTAATGTCATGCTGCGTTTGCAGTGTCTTGGGTAACTGAGCGCATCTCTGGCTCCCAAAATGACAATGAAAAGTCTACTATTTGCCAATACACAATGCAGGCAGCCAGAACACTGAGAATGCATCTGTCCTCTTGGAAGCAGTGACATCCGTGAGATATTAGGCGCACAATGTATTGGTTCTCCTGGGAAGGTCTGTCCGTGTTCCTGTCACTGGCGGTTGGTGTATGCCCTCATGCGTCTCGCCCTGTTAGATATAGACCCATGGCTGTCTCCTCAGCGTGTGTCCCTGCACAGACACGTGATCCCCGGGAGGGAGGGGAAGAGGCCGCTGTGCGGGTTCCACACTCACTCCTGCTTCTGCCTTTCTCACAGGATCTGCTGAAACACACCCCCGAGGAGCACCCGGACCACCTGTGCCTATTAGATGCCCAGAGGAACATCAAGCAGCTGGCAGAGAGGATCAACAAGGGGGTGAGAAGCGCGGAGGAGGCGGAGAGGGACACGCGGATCCTGCAGGAGATAGAAGCCCACATCGAGGGCATGGAGGATGTATGTTATATACTGTCTATATACCCTACCACCCCATATATATATATATATATATATATATATATATATACTCTATCACCCCATACACCACCTATTATATCCCTATCACCCCATATGTTATATACGGTCTGCTATACCCCTACTCTATATACCCTACTACCATATATATATATATATATATATATATATATAAAATACTCTATCAGCCCATCTGTACACCACCTGTTATATACCCTATCACCCCATATGTTATATACGGTCTGCTATACCCCTACTCTATATACCCTACTACCATATATATATATATATATATATATATATATGTGTGTATATATATATATATATATATATATATTTTTTTTTAATACTCTATCACCCCATCTATACACCACCTGTTATATACCCTATCACCCCATATGTTATATACTGTCTGCTATACCCCTACTCTATATACCCTACCACCCCATATACAGTATATACTCTTATCATCCTATACACCACCTGTTATATACCCTATCACCCCATACACCCACTATATGATATACCCTATCACCCTATACACCACCTACGTTTTATATACTGTCTGCTATACCCACACACCCTACTCTGTATACCCTACCACCCCATATATATACTCTTATCACCCTATACACCACATGTTATATACCCTATCACCCCATATGTTATATACCCTACCATCCCATACACCACCTATGTTATATACTGTCTGCTATACCCACACCCCCTACTCTATATACCCTACCACCCCATATATATACTCTATCACCCTATACACCTCATGTTATATACCCTATCCCCCCCTACACCCCATACATTATATACCCTATCCCCCCCTACACCCCATATATTATATACTCTATCACCCTATACACCACCTGTTATATACTCTATCACCCCATACACCCACTATGTTATATACCCTTTCATCCCATACACCACCTATGTTATATACTGTCTGCTATACCCACACCCCCTACTCTATATACCCTACCACCCCATATATATATGCTATCACCCTATACACCACCTGATATATACCCTATCACCCCATACACCCCATATGTTATATACTCACCCCGTACACCACCTGTTATATACCCTATCACCCCATACACCCACTATGTTATATACCCTACCACCCTATACACCACCTGTTATATACCCTATCACCCCATACACCCACTATGTTATATACCCTACCACCCTATACACCACCTGTTATATACCCTATCACCCCATACACCCACTATGTAATATACCCTACCACCCTATACACCACCTGTTATATACCCTATCACCCCATACACCCATTATGTTATATACCCTACCACCCTATACACCACCTGTTATATACCCTATCACCCCATACACCCACTATGTAATATACCCTTCCACCCTATACACCACCTGTTATATACCCTATCACCCCATACACCCACTATGTTATATACCCTACCACCCTATACACCACCTGTTATATACCCTATCACCCCATACACCCACTATGTAATATACCCTACCACCCTATACACCACCTGTTATATACCCTATCACCCCATACACCCATTATGTTATATACCCTACCACCCTATACACCACCTGTTATATACCCTATCACCCCATACACCCACTATGTAATATACCCTACCACCCTATACACCACCTGTTATATACCCTATCACCCCATACACCCACTATGTTATATACCCTACCCCCCTATATACCACCTATGTTATATACCCTACTATCCCATAAACCCCCTACGTTATATACTGTCTGCTAAAGCCACACACCCTACTCTGTATACCCTACCACCCCATACACCCAGCTATTTTATGTCCTCTGTCACCCTATACACCACCTGTTATATACCTTATTACCCCATACACCCACGGTTATATACTCTTTCACCCTATACACCACCTGTTATAT
This sequence comes from Pseudophryne corroboree, assembly GCF_028390025.1. Lineage (NCBI taxonomy): Eukaryota > Metazoa > Chordata > Amphibia > Anura > Myobatrachidae > Pseudophryne > Pseudophryne corroboree. Next base: position 39,758,093 of record NC_086445.1, on the reverse strand, counting down.
ACCATATCACCCATACACCCACTGTTATATACTCTATCACCCTATGCACCACCTGTTATGTACCCCATCACCCCATACGTTATATACCTTACCACCATATACACCCCCTATGGGATATACCCTACCGTCCTACATACCACCTATGTTATATGCCCTAGCACCCCAAACACTGCCTATGTTGTATACCCTACCACCCTATACACCCTCTGTTATATACCCTACCATTCTATATATATATATATATATATATATATATACACTGCTCAAATAAAGGGAACACTTAAACAACACAATGTAACTCCAAGTCAATCACACTTCTGTGAAATCAAACTGTCCACTTAGGAAGCAACACTGATTGACAATCAATTTCACATGCTGTTGTGCAAATGGAATAGACAACAGGTGGGAATTATAGGCAATTAGCAAGACACCCCCAATAAAGGAGTTGTTCTGCAGGTGGTGACCACAGACCACTTCTCAGCTCCAATGCTTTCTGGCTGATGTTTTGGTCACTTTAGACAGCTGGCGGTGCTTTCACTCTAGTGGTAGCATGAGATGGAGTCTACAACCCACACAAGTGGCTCAGGTAGTGCAGCTCATCCAGGATGGCACATCAATGCGAGCTGTGGCAAGAAGGTTTGCTGTGTCTGTCAGCGTAGTGTCCAGAGCATGGAGGCGCTACCAGGAGACAGGCCAGTACATCAGGAGACGTGGAGGAGGCCGTAGGAGGGCAACAATCCAGCAGCAGGACCGCTACCTCCGCCTTTGTGCAAGGAGGAACAGGAGGAGCACTGCCAGAGCCCTGCAAAATGACCTCCAGCAAGCCACAAATGTGCATGTGTCTACTCAAACGATCAGAAACAGACTCCATGAGGGTGGTATGAGGGCCCGACATCCACAGGTGGAGGTTGTGCTTACAGCCCATCACCGTGCAGGACGTTTGGCATTTGCCAGAGAACACCAAGATTGGCAAATTCGCCACTGGCGCCCTGTGCTCTTCACAGATGAAAGCAGGTTCTCACTGAGCACATGTGACAGACGTGACAGAGTCTGGAGACGCCAAGGAGAACGTTCTGCTGCCTGTAAAATCCCCCCCATGACCGGTTTGGCAGTGGGTCAGTAATGGTGTGGGGTGGCATTTCTTTGGGGGGCCGCACAGCCCTCCATGTGCTCGCCAGAGGTAGCCTGACTGCCATTAGGTACCGAGATGAGATCCTCAGACCCCTTGTGAGACCATATGCTGGTGCGGTTGGCCCTGGGTTCCTCCTAATGCAAGACAATGCTAGACCTCATGTGGCTGGAGTGTGTCAGCAATTCCTGCAAGACGAAGGCATTGATGCTATGGACTGGCCCGCCCGTTCCCCAGACCTGAATCCAATTGAGCACATCTGGGACATCATGTCTCGCTCCATCCACCAACGCCACGTTGCACCACAGACTGTCCAGGAGTTGGCGGATGCTTTAGTCCAGGTCTGGGAGGAGATCCCTCAGGAGACCATCCGCCACCTCATCAGGAGCATGCCCAGGCGTTGTAGGGAGGTCATACAGGCACGTGGAGGCCACACACACTACTGAGCCTCATTTGGCTTGTTTTAAGGACATCAAAGTTGGAACAGCCTGTAGTGTGTTTTTCCACTTTAATTTTGAGTGTGACTCCAAATCCAGACCTCCATGGGTTAATAAATTTGATTTCCATTGATAGTTCTTGTGTGATTTTGTTGTCAGCACATTCAACTATGTAAAGAACAAAGTATTTAATAAGAATATTTCATTCATTCAGATCTAGGATGTGTTATTTTAGTGTTCCCTTTATTTTTTTGAGCAGTGTATATATATATATATATATATATATATATATATATATATACACACACTCTATCACCCTATACACCACCTGTTCTATGCCTTATCAACCCCATACAGCCCTTATGTTATATACCCTACCATCCCATACACCCCCTACATTATATGCTGTATGTTATATCCACACCCCCTACTCTATATAAGCTACCACCCCATACACCCACTATGTTATATATTCTATCACCGTGTGCACCCCCTTAGTTATATACTCTACCATCCCATACACCCCTAACGTTATATATTCTACCACCCCATACACCTCCTATGTTATATAACCTACCACCTCATACACCCCATGTGATATACTGATCCCCATTGTAATATACTGTACATTCCCAAACAGCTCCTTTGTAATATAGTCTACCTTGCCATACACTCCCTATATTATATACTCTGCCACCCCATACAACCCTTTTGTATATACTGTACCACCACCAAATCACCCCTATGTTATATACTCTACTATCCTAAACACCCCCTATGTTAAATACCCTACCACCCCATACAACCCCTATGTCATATACTTTGCCACCCCAAACACCCCTATGTTATATACTCTACCATCCCATACACCACCTATGTTATATACTGACTGCTATACTCACACCCCCTACTCTATATACCCTACCACCCCATACACCACCTATGTTATATACCCTAAAACCCTATATACTACCTATGTTATATACTCTGCCACCCTATACACCAACTACTGTGTGTCATATACCCTATCATACTATACACCACCTATGTTATATACCCTACCACCTCATACACGCCATATGTTATATATTCTACCACCCTATACACCCCCTATATTATATGCTCTACCACCCCATACACCCTCTGTTATATACTCTACCACCTCATACACTCTCTATGTTATATACATAACCACCTCATACACGCCATATGTTATATATTCTACCACCCTATACACCCCCTATATTCTATGCTCTACCACCCCATACACCCTCTGTTATATACTCTACCACCCCATACACCCTCTATGTTATATACTCTACCACCCCATACACCCTCTGTTATATACTCTACCACCCTATATACTCCCTATGTTATATACCCTACCGCCCGATACACCACCTATGTTATAAACCTTACCACCCTATACACCACCTATGTCATATACCCTACCACCCCATACACCCTGTTATATACTCAGCCACCTAATACACCCCTTATGTTATATATTCTACCACCCCATACACCCCCTATATTATATGCTCTACCACCCCAAACACCGCCTATGTTATATACTCTACCACCCCATACACTCCCTATGTTATATACCCTACCACTCTATATACCACCTATGTTATATACCCTACCACCCCATACACCACGTGTGTTATATACTCTACCACCCTACACCACCTATGTTATATACTCTACTTCCCCAAACACTGCTTATGTTATATACTCTACCACCCCATACACCCCCTATGTTATATACTCTACCACCCCATACACCCCCTATGTTATATACTCTACCACCCCATACACCCCCTTCGTTATATACTCTGCCACCCCATACACCCTCTATGTTATATACTCTACCACCCCATACATCCCCTATGTTATATACTCTGCCACCCCATACACCCCCTATGTTATATACTTTCTCATCCTATACACCCAATATGTTATATACTTTACCACCCTATACAACCCCTATGTTATAAACTCTACCACCCCATATACCCCCTATGTTATATACCAAACCCCTAAGTTATATACCACTGTGCAGGATGCTTACACCAGAGACCACTGTGTGTCACCCTTATAGGGCAATGCTGTAGTCTTTTTCTTTTCTTCCTCAGCTGCAAGTTCCCTTCCGGAGATTTGTGCGGCAGGAGATGGTGGTGGAAGTGGTAAGATCAGCTCCTGGACTGTCTGATGGGTCTCTTCAAATAACTGGAGGAAGGGGTTGTATATGTGGAAAGACACAATGACCCTAACAGTCTGGGAGGGGGGAATTACCAGGGTGTTAGGGGAAAGGATAACTCCACTCAAAGTACAAATCCAGGTGGCCATTAATGGGATCCTTGGGGGAACCCCAATAGTTCACACGGTGGGGTTGGGTGTGGGGGCTGTACCCATTCTGCCACCGGGGGCATATGACATATGGAGAGAAGAGTTGGGGTGTTAGTTGTTATCAGTTCCTTGCAGAGGATCCGCAATGAGCCGGCTGTTAGTCCCTGTGATAGTCCCGCGCGCCTCTAGTCTGACTTAGGACTGATTCAGGTCTTGTTCCTCTGTCACACAGAAAGCTGTCGGGGGGAAGAAGGATCGCTCGCTCTTCCTCTTCACGGATCTCCTCATCTACACCACCTTGAAAAGAAAGTCCGGTTCCCTGCGCCGCAACTCCATAAACCTGTAAGTACCGAAACAGCGAGTTCTAGAGAGCTGCCTGCACTGCTTACCGTGGTCTGCACTGGGGAAGGTGCTCTGCAGGCTTGGGCAACACGTGGCCTTCCAATTGCTGCAGAACAAAGTCTCAGCATGCCTGACAACCTCTGGCATGGCATGCTGGAATTTGCAGTTCCCTTAACAGTTGGGAAGCAGAATGACACCTACTTCATGTCTGTATTAGCTTGAGACATTAGTGACTTGGTTTCGTGACCTCTGGGACTCCAGCAACCAGCAGTTGAGATGGTGGTCATGATATCATGGAAGCCCCGGCTAGAAGCATGGTGGACACGTTGGACTGTTTATTAAAGTTCCACACTTCTCATGTTTACATATATACAGGGAGCAACAATTATGGCAGCGGAGGCCAGTGCTCACCGATCCGCTGCATTTCATAGTGCCACGTCCCTTCCTCCTCATTTGCGGACAGCTGGGGGGGGTGTAATAATTTAAATGCAGGCAGCAAGCGCGGGTCATCCTGACCAGCCGTACCTTACACTGTAGAAGTGGCGGGCAGGTGAGTTTCCTGCAGATTGGCGGTTACATGATACCAAAAGCACAGTAATAATAATAATAATAATATTTATTTAGCTGCTACTCTAAAGCCACTACAGATTGTATTCTGGTGAAAAAGAGCATTTTATTGCAGAATATGCTTCTCTGTCGAAGTATACAGTGACAACCACATGTAAAGCTTCATAACGCTACATGGAGAATTAGACATCAAGATTCTACAGCAGAGAACACTAACGCACCAAAAAGAAGCTATAAGAGTGACACCTTAAGACATAGCGCCACCTACTGTCCCTCCAGAACAGCTGCTCAAGCAGTACTCAGCCGGAAGCTGGTGCTGTACTCAGAGTTTAAGAATGAGCGGGCATCTGGCTGGCATAGGAAGTTACAGAAACTGTTGGACTTTCGCACAGCCAGGAGTGAGGGGCGTTATCGAGGGGGATCCGTATTAAGATTTCCGTTGGTCTTGGCCTGAGCTTCGATGGACACACACCATGGCCAGCAAAGAGTATAAACTGCTATTAACACCTGAGATACCTGATAAGAGTTAAAATTCGTTGCATATGATAAATGGTGCTCCAAGCAATCGGCTCCCAACTGTCCTGTGTTTGAAAATGACAGTTGGGAGCTGATTGGCCGGAGAACCATTTATCATCCACGACAAGTTTAAAAACTTGTTGATAAATCAGCCCAGAAACCACGACGCAGCCTGGGCCCTAGCTGTGGAGCCCTCTCTGGTCATTGTAATAATCTGAGCCCCGGAGGATTATTCCCAGCAAGGGTGTGCGCTGGGGCTACTGGTGTTTACTGGAACCTGACCCTTGCTCACAGGAATTCCCAGCTGGATCTGTAACCTGTGTCTGCAGAGTGACGCACGGGTCCCACACAGAGGTATGTGCTGTCTGCTGCGTATCTGCTACAGTGCAGCACTAAACTTCCCCAGCCATTCATTCTATTTAATGGCTGCTGGCAGCCGGTGTATCGTGATCTGCAGGCTGACAGCGAGTCAGGATTACAACAGAGGAGATTTGTTTTGCTGGGTGATGTCTCGGTAAAAGACAATGGTGGTCATTCCGAGTTGATCGCTAGCAGTTTTTCTCTAACGTCCTAGTGGATGCTGGGACTCCGTCAGGACCATGGGGAATAGCGGGCTCCGCAGGAGACAGGGCACATCTAAGTAAAGCTTTTAGGATCACATGGTGCGTACTGGCTCCTCCCCCTATGACCCTCCTCCAAGCCTCAGTTAGGTTTTTGTGCCCGTCCGAGAAGGGAGCAATCTAGGTGGCTCTCCTAAAGAGCTGCTTAGAAAAAGTTTTTTTAGGTTTAAATCTCAGTGAATCCTGCTGGCGACAGGATCACTGCATCGAGGGACTTAGGGGAGAGATTTCCAACTCACCTGCGTGCAGGATGGATTGGAGTCTTAGGCTACTGGACACTTAGCTCCAGAGGGAGTCGGAACACAGGTCCTCCTGGGGTTCGTCCCGGAGCCGCGCCGCCGATCCCCCTTACAGACGCTGAAGACGGAGGTCCGGAAAGCAGGCGGCAGAAGACTCCTCAGTCTTCATGAAGGTAGCGCACAGCACTGCAGCTGTGCGCCATTGTTGCTACACGTCTCACTGATTCAGTCACGGAGGGTGCAGGGCGCTGCTGGGGGCGCCCTGGGCAGCAATATTAAATACCTTTAGTGGCAAAATAAATACATCACATATAGCCATTAAGGCTATATGTATGTATTTAACCCAGGCCAGTTTTCTTAAAACCCGGGAGAAAAGCCCGCCGAAAAAGGGGCGGAGCTTATTCTCCTCAGCACTCAGCGCCATTTTCCTGCTCAGCTCCGCTGGTGAGGAAGGCTCCCAGGACTCTCCCCTGCACTGCACTACAGAAACAGGGTAACAAAGAGAAGGGGGGCATAATTTGGCGATATTGATATATTAAAAGCGCTTATATCAAAAACAACACCTTCTAGGGTTGTTTATATACATTTATAGCGCTTTTGGTGTGTGCTGGCAAACTCTCCCTCTGTCTCCCCAAAGGGCTAAGAGGGTCCTGTCTTCGATTAGAGCATTCCCTGTGTGGCTGCTGTGTGTCGGTACGTGTGTGTCGACATGTATGAGGACGATGTTGGTGTGGAGGCAGAGCAATTGCCGGTAATGGTGATGTCACCCCCTAGGGAGTCGACACCGGAATGGATGGCTTTAGTTATGGAATTACGTGATAATGTTAGCACATTACAAAAGTCAGTTGACGAAATGAGACGGCCGGAAAACCAGTTAGTACCGGCTCAGGCGTCTCAGACACCGTCAGGGGCTGTAAAACGTCCCTTACCTCAGTCAGTCGACACGGGTACCGACACAGATGAATCTAGTGTCGACGGTGAAGAAACAAACGTATTTTCCAATAGGGCCACACGTTATATGATCACGGCAATGAAGGAGGCTTTGCAGATCTCTGATACTGCTGGTACCTCAAAAAGGGGTATTATGTGGGGGGTGAAAAAACTACCTGTAGCTTTTCCAGAATCAGAGGAATTGAATGACGTGTGTGACGAAGCGTGGGTTAACCCAGATAGAAAACTGCTAATTTCCAAGAAGTTATTGGCATTATACCCTTTCCCACCAGAGGTTAGGGCGCGCTGGGAAACACCCCCTAGGGTGGATAAGGCGCTCACACGTTTATCAAAGCAAGTGGCGTTGCCGTCTCCTGATACGGCCGCCCTGAAGGATCCAGCAGATAGGAGGCTGGAAACTACACTGAAGAGTATATACACACATACTGGTGTTATACTGCGACCGGCAGTAGCCTCAGCCTGGATGTGCAGTGCTGGGGTAGTGTGGTTGGATTCTCTGACTGAAAATATTGATACCCTGGATAGGGACAGTATTTTATTGACTCTAGAGCAATTAAAGGATGCTTTTCTTTATATGCGAGATGCTCAGAGGGATATTTGTACTCTAGCATCAAGAGTAAGCGCGATGTCCATATCTGCCAGAAGAAGTTTATGGACGCGACAGTGGTCAGGTGATGCGGATTCCAAAAGGCATATGGAAGTATTGCCATATAAAGGAGAGGAATTATTTGGGGTCGGTCTTTCGGACCTGGTGGCCACGGCAACTGCCGGCAAATCCACTTTTTTACCTCAGACCCCCTCCCAACAGAAAAAGACACCGTCTTTTCAGCCGCAGTCCTTTCGCTCCTATAAAAACAAGCGACCAAAAGGACAGTCTTATCTGCCGCGAGGCAGAGGAAAGGGTAAGAGAGGGCAGCAAGCAGCCCCTGCCCAGGACCAGAAGCCCGCCCCGGGTTCTACAAAGCCATCAGCATGACGCTGGGGCTTTACAAGCGGACTCAGGAGCGGTGGGGGGTCGACTCAAGATTTTCAGCAATCAGTGGGCTCGCTCACAAGTGGACCCATGGATCCTGCAGATAATATCTCAGGGTTACATGTTGGAGTTCGAAAGGTCTCCCCCTCGCCGGTTCCTAAAGTCTGCTTTACCAACGTCTCCCTCAGAAAGGACGTCGGTTTTGGAAGCCATTCACAAGCTGTATTCTCAGCAGGTGATAGTCAAGGTACCCCTCCTACAACAGGGAAAGGGGTATTATTCCACACTATTTGTGGTACCGAAGCCGGACGGTTCGGTAAGACCTATTCTAAACCTGAAATCCTTGAACCTGTACATACAGAAATTCAAGTTCAAGATGGAGTCACTCAGAGCAGTGATAGCGAATCTGGAAGAAGGGGACTTCATGGTGTCCCTGGACATAAAAGATGCTTATCTGCATGACCCAATTTACCCCTCACACCAAGGGTATCTCAGGTTCGTGATACAAGACTGTCATTATCAGTTTCAAACGCTGCCGTTTGGTTTGTCCACGGCCCCTCGGGTCTTTACCAAGGTAATGACCGAAATGATGGTTCTTCTACGAAGAAAAGGCGTATTAATTATCCCTTACTTGGACGATCTCCTGATAAGGGCAAAGTCCAGAGAACAGCTGGAAGTCGGTGTAGCACTAACCCAGGTAGTGCTTCAGCAACACGGGTGGATTCTGAATCTTCCAAAATCTCAATTGACCCCGACAACTCGTCTGCTGTTCCTGGGAATGATTCTGGACACGGTTCAGAAAAAGGTGTTTCTCCCGGAGGAGAAAGCAAGGGAGTTATCCGAACTTGTCAGGAACCTCCTAAAACCAGGAACTGTGTCAGTACATCAATGCACAAGAGTCCTGGGAAAGATGGTGGCTTCTTACGAAGCGATTCCATTCGGCAGATTCCATGCACGGACATTTCAGTGGGATCTGCTGGACAAATGGTCCGGATCGCATCTGCACATGCATCAGCGGATAACACTGTCACCAAGAACAAGGTTGTCTCTCCTGTGGTGGTTGCAGAGTGCCCATCTGTTAGAGGGCCGCAGATTCGGCATACAGGACTGGGTCCTGGTGACTACGGATGCCAGCCTACGAGGCTGGGGAGCAGTCACACAGGGAAGAAACTTCCAGGGCGTGTGGTCAAACCTGGAGACGTCCCTTCACATAAATATACTGGAGCTAAGAGCGATCTACAATGCTCTAAGCCTGGCAAAATCGCTGCTTCAGGGTCAGCCGGTGTTGATCCAGTCGGACAACATCACGGCAGTCGCCCACGTAAACCGACAAGGCGGCACGAGAAGCAGAAGAGCAATGACAGAAGCTGCAAGGATTCTGCGCTGGGCGGAGAATCATGTCATAGCACTGTCAGCAGTGTTCATCCCGGGAGTGGACAACTGGGAAGCAGACTTCCTCAGCAGACACGACCTTCACCCGGGAGAGTGGGGACTTCATCCAGAAGTCTTCCACATGATTGTGAACCGTTGGGAAAGACCAAAGGTGGACATGATGGCGTCTCGCCTCAACAAAAAATTGGACAGATATTGCGCCAGGTCAAGAGACCCTCAGGCAATAGCTGTGGACGCTCTGGTAACACCGTGGGTGTACCAGTCAGTGTATGTGTTCCCTCCTCTGCCTCTCATACCAAAGGTACTGAGAATTATACGGAAAAGAGGAGTAAGAACAATACTGGTGGCTCCGGACTGGCCAAGAAGAACTTGGTATCCGGAACTTCAAGAGATGCTCACGGAGGATCCGTGGCCTCTACCTCTAAGAAGGGATCTGCTTCAGCAGGGACCTTGTATGTTCCAAGACTTACCGCGTCTGCGTTTGACGGCATGGCGGTTGAACGCCGGATTCTAAAAGAAAAGGGCATTCCAGAGGAAGTTATTCCTACCTTGATTAAGGCTAGAAAGGAAGTGACTGTACAACATTATCACCGCATTTGGCGAAAATATGTTGCGTGGTGTGAGGCCAAGAAGGCTCCAACGGAAGAATTTCAATTGGGTCGATTCTTACATTTCCTGCAAGCAGGATTGTCTATGGGCCTAAAATTGGGGTCCATTAAAGTTCAAATTTCGGCCTTATCAATCTTCTTCCAGAAGGAATTGGCATCAGTGCCTGAAGTACAAACTTTTGTCAAAGGTGTACTACATATACAACCCCCAATAGTGCCTCCAGTGGCACCGTGGGATTTGAACGTAGTTTTGAATTTTCTCAAATCTCATTGGTTTGAGCCTCTAAAATCGGTAGATTTAAAATACCTTACATGGAAGGTAACCATGCTATTGGCCCTGGCTTCAGCCAGGAGAGTTTCAGAGTTGGCGGCTTTATCATACAAAAGCCCATATCTGATTTTCCATTCGGACAGGGCAGAACTGCGGACACGTCCTCATTTTCTCCCTAAGGTGGTTTCGGCTTTTCACTTGAACCAGCCTATTGTGGTGCCTGCGCTTACTAGCGACTTGGAGGACTCCAAGTTACTGGACGTTGTCAGAGCATTAAAAATATATATTTCAAGGACAGCTGGAGTCAGAAAATCTGACTCGTTGTTTATATTGTGTGCACCCAACAAGATGGGTGCTCCTGCGTCTAAACAGACGATTGCACGTTGGATCTGTAGCACAATCCAACTTGCACATTCTGTGGCAGGCCTGCCACAGCCTAAATCTGTAAAGGCCCACTCCACAAGGAAAGTGGGCTCATCTTGGGCGGCTGCCCGAGGGGTCTCGGCATTACAACTTTGCCGAGCAGCTACGTGGTCAGGGGAGAACACGTTTGTAAAATTTTACAAATTTGATACTCTGGCTAAGGAGGACCTGGAGTTCTCTCATTCGGTGCTGCAGAGTCATCCGCACTCTCCCGCCCGTTTGGGAGCTTTGGTATAATCCCCATGGTCCTGACGGAGTCCCAGCATCCACTAGGACGTTAGAGAAAATAAGAATTTACTTACCGATAATTCTATTTCTCATAGTCCGTAGTGGATGCTGGGCGCCCATCCCAAGTGTGGATTGTCTGCAATACTTGTACATAGTTATTGTTACAAAGATCGGGTTATTACTATTGTTGTGAGCCATCTTTTCAGAGGCTACTTCGTTTTTTGTTATCATACTGTTAACTGGGTTCAGATCACAAGTTGTACGGTGTGATTGGTGTGGCTGGTATGAGTCTTACCCGGGATTCAAGATCCTTCCTTATTGTGTACGCTCGTCCGGGCACAGTACCTAACTGAGGCTTGGAGGAGGGTCATAGGGGGAGGAGCCAGTACGCACCATGTGATCCTAAAAGCTTTATTTAGATGTGCCCTGTCTCCTGCGGAGCCCGCTATTCCCCATGGTCCTGACGGAGTCCCAGCATCCACTACGGACTATGAGAAATAGAATTATCGGTAAGGTAATTCTTATTTTAGCAGTCGTGCAAACGCTAGGCCGCTGCCCACTGGGAGTGTATTTTAGCTTAGCAGAAGTGCGAACGAAGGGATCGCAGAGCGGCTACAAAATATTTTTGTGCAGTTTCTGAGTAGCTTCAGACCTACTCAGCGCTTGCGATCACTTCAGACCGTTCAGTTCCTGATTTGACGTCATGAACACGCCCTGCGTTTGGCCAGCCACGCCTGCATTTTTCCTGGCACGCCTGCGTTTTCCCGAACACTCCCTGAAAACGGTCAGTTGACACCCAGAAACGACCTCTTCCTGTCAATCACTCTGCGGCTGCCTGTGCGACTGAAATGCATCGCTAGACCCTGTCAAAACTGCATCGTTCGTTGTAAAAGTACAGCGTGCGTGCGCATTGCGTCGCATACGCATGCGCAGAAGTGCCGTTTTTTTGCCTCATCGCTGTACAGCTAACGAATGCAGCTAGCGAACAACTCGGAATGACCACCAATGTGCATCTGACTTTCATATCTGTAAGATGTTCCTCACGTAGCATTATAAGAATAAGGAGTTGTACACGTCAACTCCTTAGGTCAACGTCAGTGAAATGTGGGGCAGATGTACTAAGCTTTGGAGAGAGATGAAGTACCAGCCAATCAGTTCCTGTTCTTTTTCTGAGACAGCCTGTAACGAGGCAGTTAGGAGCTAATTGGCCGGTACTTTATCTCTTTCCACTTTATCTTTCTCCAAGTCTGAGTACATCTGCTCTCATGAATAAATGGTTATGGGGGGCTCTTGTGCTGACGCACGGTCGTTTACTGGCAGCAGAGCTAGCAATTGATTATTACCAGACTAGACGTAGTTATGGCGGGTGTGGTACAAAGTCCCTGACATTCTGAATGCCGACATGTGGAATGTTGTTTGAATGCCACCATTGTGAATGTCAACCGTCGGGCATGTCGACATAGCATTTGTAGCGCATTTCAGGCCTTACCGCAGCCTGACCCTTATATAGTCTATCGACATTGTGCCTCCTGACATTCACATTGTCAACGTTATGTCAAATTTGACTGTCGGCATAATGTTCATGTCGACGCTCAGGGCATGTTGCAATTCTGAATGAGCATTGTGAGTACGTAAGGTTACGGCTGCTTGCGGTAGTGATAGCAGTGAGGAGATAATTAAGTCACTCGTTAGGTGTTTGTGTCGGCATCAGAAAGTTGCTTAATACGTGTTATCTGATTGGAACACAACTACGTCACTGCTGCAGATATCAAGTCAGCGGCCGACCCCCCACGTGTGTCAATGAAGGTCACTGTAATAATAATAATATACGACACCCGGATTTTCACATCTCAGGGATTCTTGCAGATGCGTCTCTGGGTGATACTTGTGCATTGGTGCAATGTCTGACCTGCTTTATCTTATTAAACAAATATCCATTATCTTACATGTCTGACCTCCGTTACAGGCGCCGTCTGTGATTACGTTGCCCAGATGTTTTCTAAAGGATATTTTGTGCATTTATTTATATATTATACATTTACTATTTCTCTAACGTCCTAGTGGATGCTGGGGACTCCGTAAGGACCATGGGGAATAGACGGGCTCCGCAGGAGACATGGGCACTTTAAGAAAGAATTTAGATTCTGGTGTGCTCTGGCTCCTCCCTCTATGTCCCTCCTCCAGACCTCAGTTTGAATCTGTGCCCGGGGGGGGGGGGGGGGGCGCCCTGGGCAGCAATTAGAGACCTCTTTGGCAAAAGTTTGCATATTATACAGTTGGACACTGTATATATGTATGAGCCCCCGCCAAAATTGTACATGAAAGCGGGACAGAAGCCCGCCGTCGAGGGGGCGGGGCTTCTTCCTCAGCACTCACCAGCGCCATGTTTTTTCTCCACAGCACCGCTGAGAGGAAGCTCCCCAGTCTCTCCCCTGCAGTTACACGGTAGAAGAGGGTAAAAAGAGAGGGGGGGCACATAATTAGGCGCAAAAATCAATATAAACAGCAGCTACTGGGTTAACATTAAGTTACTGTGTTATTCCTGGGTTAATAGCGCTGGGGTGTGTGCTGGCATACTCTCTCTCTCTGTCTCTCCAAAGGGCCTTATGGGGGAATTGTCTTCAGATGAGCATTCCCTGAGCGTGTGTTGTGTCGGTACGTGTGTGTCGACATGTCTGAGGTAAAAGGCTCCCCTAAGGAGGAGATGGAGCAAATATGTGCGTGAGAGGGTGTCTCCGTCGACAACGCCGACACCTGTTTGGATATGTGTAATTAAGTGCTAAGGTGAATTTATTGCACAAAAGATTAGAGAACAGACAGGAAATCTACCCATGTCTGTCCCTATGTCGCAGAGACCTTCAGAGTCTCTCAATGATCACTATCCAAAATAATAGACACTGATATCGACACGGAGTTTGACTCCAGTGTCGACTACGATAATGCAAAGTTACAGCCAAAATGGCATAAAAGTATTCAATATATGATTATTGTAATAAAAGATGATTTGCATATAACTGATGACTCATCTGTCCCTGACACAAGGGTACACATGTTTAAAGGGAAGAAAGCTGAGGTAAATTCTTCTCCTCTCATGATGAAAAAGAGCGGGAATCTCCAGATAAGAGACTGCAGTTTCCCACAAAGAATTCTCAGGCAGTATCCTTTCCCTACTAGGGCCAGGATATGATGGGAATCTTCCCCTAGGGTGTCACGTTTGCCCAAAAGGTAGCCCTGACGTAACAGCTATTCTCAGGGATCCTGCAGATAGCGTGCACATTCTGGTACACTACTCAGACCGGCAATTTTGTCGTCATGGGTTTATAGCGCTGTGGCAGCGTGGACAGGTACCTTATCAGCAGAGATTGAGACCCTAGTATGTATGTATATATATATATATATATAGAGAGAGAGAGATATATATAGAGATAGAGATATATATTAAAGATGCTGTCTTAAGAGATATATATATATAAAACATGCCCAAAGAGACATGAGTATACTGGGTCCTAGAGTCAAAGCTATGTCGATTTCTGCTTGACGTGTCCTGTAGAATATGCAATGGACAGATGATGCCGACTTAAGAGGCATATGGAAGGCTGAGGATTGTGTGGAGAAGGGTTCTCGGACCTGGTCTCCACAGCTATAGCTGGTAATTCTGATATTTTGCCTTATATTCCTGCACAGCCTAGGAAAGCACGACATTATCAAATGCAGCCTTTCGAACAAAGAAACAAGAAAGTCCGAGGTGCGTCCTTTCTTGCCAGAGGCGGGGGCAGAGGAAAGAAGCTGCACAACACAGCTAGTTCCCAGGAACAGAAGTCCTCCCCGGCCTCTACAAAAATCCACTGCATGTCGCTGGGGCTCCACAGGCGGAGCTAGGCCCGGTGGGGGCACGCCTTCGTAAGTTCAGCCACAAGTGGGTTCACTCCCTGTTAGATCCCTGGGCAATAGATATTGTGTCTCAGGGATACAAGCTGGACTTTGAGAAGATGCCCCCTCACCGACGGCCCTGCCGGCTTCCCCCCACGAGAGGGAAACAATGTTAACTGCAATTCACAAATTGTATCTTCAATAGGTGGTGGTCAAGGTTCCCCTCCTTCAACAAGGAGGGAGTTATTATTCGACCATGTTGTAGTCCCGAAACCAGACGGTTCGGTCAGACCCATATTGAATTTAAAATCCCTGAACATATACCTGAAAAGGTTCAAGTTCAAGATGGAATCGCTAAGAGCGGTCATTCCAAGCCTGAAAGGGGGAGATTTTATGGTGACTCGGGACATAAAGGATGCATACCTTCATGTCCCCATTTATCCACCTCATCAGGCGTACCTCAGATTTGCGGTACGGGATTGTCATTACCAATTTCAGACGTTGCCGTTGGGTCTCTCCAAGGCCCCGAGAATATTCACCAAGGTAATGGCGGAAATGATGGTGCTCCTGCGGAAGCAAGGTGTCACTATTATCACGTACTTGGACGATCTCCTCATAAAAGCGAGATCAAGAGAGCAGTTGCTGAACAGCGCATCACTTTATCTGGAAGTGTAACGGCAACACGGCTGGATTCTATATATTCCAAAGTCGCAGTTGGTTCCTACAGCTCATCTGCCTCTCCTAGGCATGATCCTAGACACAGACCAGAAAAGGGTTTATCTCCCGATAGAGAGAGCTCAGGAGCTTGTGACACTGGTCAGGAATCTATTAAAACCAAAACAGGTGTCAGGGCATCACTGCACTCGAGTCCTGGGAAGGATGGTGGCATCATACGAGGCCATTCCCTTCGGCAGGTTCCATGCAAGGACCTTCCAATGGGACTTACTGGACAAGTGGTCCGGATCACATCTTCAGATGCATCGGTTAATCACCCTATCCCCCAGGGCCAGGGTGTCTCTCCTGTGGTGACTGTAGAGTGCTCACCTTCTCGAAGGTCGCAGATTCGGCATTCAGGACTGGGTCCTGGTGACCACGGATGCAAGCCTCCGAGGGTGGGGGGCAGTCACACAGGGAAGAAATTTCCAAGGGCTGTGGTCAAGTCAGGAGACTTGCCTTCACATCAACATCCTGGAACTAAGGGCCATATACAACGCCCTACGTCAAGCGGAGTCCCTGCTTCGCGACCAACCGGTTCTGATTCAGTCAGACAATATCACCGCAGTGGCTCATGTAAACCGCCAAGGCGGCACAAGGAGCAGGGTGGCGATGGTAGAAGCCACCAGAATTCTTCGCTGGGCGGAGAATCACGTAAGCGCACTGTCAGCAGTGTTCATTCCGGGAGTGGACAACTGGGAAGCAGACTTCCGCAGCAGGCACGACCTCCACCCGGGAGAGTGGGGACTTCGTCAAGAAGTCTTCATGCAAATTGCAAGTCGGTGGGAACTGCCACAGGTGGACATGATGGCATCCCGCCTCAACAAAAAGCTGCAGAGATATTGCGCCAGGTCAATTGCGTCAGGCGATAGCTGTGGACGCACTGGTGACACCGTTGGTGTTCCCGTCGGTCTAGTTATTTCCTCCTCTTCCTCTCATACGCAAGGTGCTGAGAATTATAAGGAAAAGAGGAGTGAGAACAATACTCTTTGTTCCTGATTGGCCAAGAAGGACTTAGTATCCAGATCTGCAAGAAATGCTCACAGAGGACCCGTGGCCTCTGCCTCTAGGACAGGACTTGTGCAACAGGGGCCCTGTCTGTTCCGAGACTTACCGCGGCTGCGTTTGACGGCATGGCGGTTGAACACCGGATCCTAGCAGAAAAAGGCATTCCGGATGAGGTCATTCCTACGCTGATAGAGGCTAGGAAGGATGTGACGGCTCAACATTATCACCGTATATGGCGAAAATATGTGGCTTGGTGTGAGGCCAGGAATGCCCCTACGGAGGAATTCCAGCTGGGCCTTTTCCTTCACTTCCTACAGTCGGGAGTGACTTTGGGCCTTAAATTGGGTTCCATTAAGGTTCAGATTTCGGCCTTATCCATTTTCTTTCAAAAAGAACTGGCTTCTCTGCCTGAAGTTCAGACGTTTGTAAAGGGAGTGCTGCATATTCAGCCCCCTTTTGTGCTTCCAGTGGCACCTTGGGATCTTAACGTGGTGTTGAGTTTCCCGAAATCACACTGGTTTGAACCACTCAAAACGGTGGAAGTAAAATATCTCACGTGGAAGGTGGTCATGCTATTAGCCTTGGCTTTGGCTAGGCGTGTGTCAGAATTGGCGGCTTTGTCACTTAAAAGCCCTTATCTGGTTTTCCATGCGGATAGAGCAGAATTGCGGACCCGCCCACAATTTCTGCCGAAAGTGGTTTCATCCTTTCATATAAACCAACCTATTGTGGTGCCTGTGGCTACTACTGACTTGGAGGATTCCGAGTCACTGGATGTAGTCGGGGCTTTAAAGGTTTATGTAGTGTGACAAGAACACTGGGATAGTGTTTGAGGGCAGGTATATTTGTCCCAGGTTCTTGTCTTACATGTTTTAGAAAATGTTAACTTCTAGGAAAAATGCTTTTTGTTTTGTCTGAACCTTTTCAGTTTGCTGTAAAAGCTGGGTAAAGGCTCTGAGAGAGAGATAAGGCGAGTTCTAGACATTGGGCCCAGTTCGGGTCTTTGGCCTCACAGAGGGCTAATCAGGGTTTCAGCTGTGTAAGTGTGTTATAGTGCTGCTAACCTGATTAGTATGGGCAGACTGCCTGGGAAGGCTGAGGGATCTGTGTGTGAGAGACACGCTTTCTGATGCAAGTAAGCTATACAGTATGTACTGAAGAACTCTGTGTTTTGTTTAGTGACAGTTAGGAATATCTTATGTTTAGTTAGTGCCGGACAGGCAAGGTATTTTTATTTTGGGGTTTGTTTTATTTTCTGTTTCAATAAAACTGGCCGGGGTCAGTTGTACCAGAAACTGGACTTGTGTTGTTCCTCAGCTGCTGCGTGCTACCATATTCCCCAGGAAAAGGCGCCTTGCACCCCTACAGTGTTACAACTTGGTGGAGAATGCGAGCAACCCCGTTCTGCGCATAAGTGAAAGCAGCAGCTTTGTGAGGCCTGCAGAAAACGGTGGTTTATGCAGATACAGCCCAGTGTGAAGTTACTGAGACTCACCCCTGAGGGTTTGATATATGTCTTGGGTGAAAGCAGCTACAAAGCCGCCTGAAAAATCTGTCGACATGGAGGATCTGCTTAAAGCCTTGCTGCAAGCTACAGCGGCTCAGCAGGAGGCCAACCGACAGCAGCAGGTGGCAATGGAGGAAAATAGGAGACAGCAGCAGGTGGCTATTGACGAACTTTACCGGCAACAGCGTCAGGATAGAGAGGCCTTAACAGAAGTGGTGCAGAGCCTTGCAGCCCGGATTGGAGATGTGGCCGTCAGTGCTCCGACCAGCTCTAGTTCTATACGGGCCAGTCACTTCTTGCAGAAAATGACAGAGGCTGACGATGTGGAGGCCTACTTGACCACGTTTGAAAGGACTGCAGAGCGTGAGAACTGGCCAAAAGCACAGTGGGCCAGTCTGCTGGCACCTTTTCTGTCAGGTGAGCCCCAAAAAGCGTACTTTGATTTAAGCCCTGCTGAGGCTCGGGACTATGATAAACTAAAGACTGAGATCCTGACCCGCCTGGGAGTCACGCTGTCAGTACGAGCACAACGGGTGCACCGTTGGGTGTACGCCATGGAGAAGCCTCCGCGCTCTCAGATGCACGACCTTATTCAGCTAACAAAAAAATGGCTACAGCCAGAGACATTAACTGGTCCCCAGATGGTTGAAAGAGTCGTCATGGACCGCTACTTGAGATCTTTGCCCATGGTCCTGCGCAAGTGGGTGAGCCATGGAAACCCGGGTACTGCTGACCAATTAGTAGACATGGTAGAGCGGTATTTGGCAGCAGAGGAACTACTGATGACCACCCAGCAACCCATAGATCCTCGACAGCGCCCTTCAGTAAAGACTGGTAAGACTGTTCCGTGGGAAAACGTTGCTGGGCGGTTAAGAGAACGCAAGGCTGGAGAGACTGTAAACACTGGCCCTGGAGACAGGCCAATGGGGCTAGAACGGTCTATGTTGCCCAAACGGGTTGATAATCGTGTGGTTAAATGTTTTAGATGTGGTATGCCAGGTCATGTTGTTGCCAATTGCCCAGTCATGCAAGAACCCATGCAATGTGATGCTGCCTTTGAATGTCGCAGAATGTCTTTCTTTGCTAGGTTAGCCTGTACTGTGGTACCTTCACCTGAGCTGGAAAAACAAATGTGTGATGTGTTCTTAGAGGGTAACCGGGTAGAGGCCTTGCTAGATTCAGGAAGTTTAGTTACCCTCGTGAAAGCTGGGTTAGTGAACCCCTTAAAGGTCCAGCAAATACCTATTGGGGTAACTTGCATACATGGGGATACCCAACATTATGCCACTGCTGAGGTGAATATAGAAACTTGTTGTGGGTCAGCAATGGTTAAAGTGGGACTGGTCCCTACCTTGGTGCATGAGGCCATAATAGGGAGGGATTTTCCTCATTTTTGGAAACTGTGGGAATCACGGTTATCAACAGATGTGAGAAGTAAAAAACCAGTTGATAATACCGGTGATTTTATGGATGTACGTGGGTCTTCGGAACTTTCTGGCCCTTTGCCTTTTGCTAGTTTGGCTGGGGAAGTGACAGATGGGGAGTCCAGTGAGGACCCTCTTGCCGGGAACAGAGACATAGTAGTTAGAACTGAAAGCGTGCCTGACCTGGAGGTAAAGAAGGATCTGTTTGCGTCTGAACAGTTAAAGGATCCTACCTTAATAAAGGCTAGAGAGAATGTTAAGATTGTTAATGGGGAACCTGTGGTACCAGGTGACAGGGTTACGTATCCCCACATGGCCATCTGTAATGAGCTCTTGTACCACATTGTCAAAAGGGGTGAGGATGTGGTAGAACAGCTGGTAGTTCCCCAGCCTTATCGGAGAACGGTACTAGATTTAGCTCATAGTCACGTTACCGCAGGACATTTAGGGGCAGAAAAAACCACTGAAAGAGTTTTACAAAGGTTCTTTTGGCCAGGGGTTTATAAAGAAGTGTCTGAATATTGTTCTTCCTGTCCTGAATGCCAGTATCATGCCCCTAGACCCCATTTCAGGAGCCCACTAGTTCCCATGCCTATTATAGAGGTCCCGTTTGACAGAATAGCCATGGATCTCGTGGGGCCCTTGTTAAAGTCTGCTCGGGGCCATCAGTATATCCTGGTAATTATGGACTATGCCACTCGATATCCTGAGGCTGTCCCTTTACGCACTATCACAACCAAGGCGATAGCTAAGGAGCTGGTGCAGGTATTTAGTAGAGTGGGAATACCAAAAGAAATTTTGACTGACCAAGGTACTCCATTTATGTCAAGGATCATGAAAGAATTGTGCAAGTTATTTAAGGTCACTCACCTCAGGACGTCCATCTACCATCCCCAAACTGACGGGTTGGTGGAAAGGTTTAATAAAACATTAAAAAGTATGTTAAAAAAGGTTGTTGAGAGAGATGGGAAAAACTGGGATTGTTTGTTGCCCTACTTGTTAATGGCCATCAGAGAAGTTCCTCAGTCCTCTACGGGGTTTTCTCCGTTTGATTTGTTGTATGGTAGACACCCCAGAGGGTTGTTGGATATTGCCAAAGAGACGTGGGAAGGACAGCCCACTCCTTATAGAAGCGTTATTGAGCATGTAACACAAATGCAGGATAGGATTGCAGCCGTGGTACCTGTTGTCAGAGAGCACATGGAACAGGCCCAAAGTGCTCAACAGAGGGTCTATAACCGGAGTGCCAAGATACGGGAATTTGCTCCTGGAGATAGAGTTCTTGTTTTGGTACCCACTGTGGAAAGCAAATTCCTAGCTAAATGGCAGGGTCCATTTGAGATTAGGGAAAAAGTGAATGAGGTTAATTACAAAGTATACCAGCCGGGAAAGAGAAAACCCGAACAGATTTACCATGTTAACTTAATCAAACCCTGGAAAGATAGGTTGTCTCTGTCAGCGGAGCCTTGCCCTTCGGTGTTTTCACCCCGGTTGCTTCCCGCAGTGAAGGTGTCAGAGACATTATCAGCTGATCAGAACAATCAGGTTAAAGAATTTCTCATCCAAAATAGGGAGGTATTTTCAGAGCTGCCTGGCCGAACGACCATAATAAAACATGACATTGTCACAGAACCAGGGGTCAGGGTTCATTTAAAGCCATATAGGATTCCTGAAGCTCAGCGAGAAGCTATTTCTAAGGAAGTTAAAACCATGTTAGAACTTGGAGTCATAGAGGAGTCTAACAGTGAGTGGTCCAGTCCCATAGTGCTCATCCCGAAGCCCGACGGTAGCATACGCTTCTGTAATGACTTTCGTAAGTTAAATGAGGTGTCCAAGTTTGACGCATACCCCATGCCCCGTGTGGATGAGCTTGTAGAAAGGCTGGGAACAGCCAGGTTTCTCACCACATTGGACCTGACCAAAGGTTACTGGCAAATACCTTTATCTGATAGCGCCAAAGAAAAAACAGCCTTTTCGGTTCCGGAGGGGCTGTACCAGTATAAGATGTTACCCTTTGGGTTGCATGGGGCTCCAGCAACCTTTCAACGGGCGATGGATAAAATTTTGAGGCCCCATAGAAAATATGCAGCTGCCTATTTGGATGATGTGGTAATTCACAGTACAGACTGGGGGTCCCATTTGGTTAAAGTACAAGCAGTACTGGACTCAATCAGAGAGGCAGGGTTAACTGCTAACCCAAAGAAGTGCTGCCTCGCAATGGAGGAGGTCAAATACTTGGGCTTCACCATAGGCAGAGGTCTGATTAGGCCCCAATTGAATAAAGTTGATGCTATTCAAAACTGGCCTCGTCCAGTGAATAAAAAACAGGTAAGGGCTTTTTTGGGAATTACTGGGTACTATAGACGGTTTATTCCTAATTTTGCGACCACAGCGGTGCCGTTGTCAGACCTTACCAAAGGGAAGCAGTCAAATGTGGTGAAATGGAACCCTGATGCAGAAAAGGCGTTCCAAGCGTTAAAAGTGGCTTTGTGTTCACAACCGGTGTTGATAACACCAGATTTTTCAAAAGAATTTGTGGTACAGACAGATGCCTCAGAGGTAGGGATAGGTGCTGTGCTGTCCCAAACCAGAGATGGGGACGAACACCCTATCATTTATTTGAGTAGGAAACTCAATGAGCATGAATAAAGGTATGCCATTGTGGAAAAGGAGGCTTTGGCCATTAAGTGGGCACTAGATACCTTGAGATATTACCTCTTGGGTAGACAATTCAGACTAGTGACAGACCATGCCCCTTTAAAATGGATATATGTAAATAGAGGCAAGAATGCTCGTGTAACTAGATGGTTTCTAGCGTTGCAGGACTTTAAGTTTACTGTCGAACATAGACCGGGAACACAATTGGCCAACGCAGATGCATTGTCTCGCATCTTCTGTTTGGGGGCTACAAGTGTTCCGGCCCCTAGGTCGAAACAGGGGAGGGGGATATGTGACAAGAACACTGGGATAGTGTTTGAGGGCAGGTATATTTGTCCCAGGTTCTTGTCTTACATGTTTTAGAAAATGTTAACTTCTAGGAAAAATGCTTTTTGTTTTGTCTGAACCTTTTCAGTTTGCTGTAAAAGCTGGGTAAAGGCTCTGAGAGAGAGATAAGGCGAGTTCTAGACATTGGGCCCAGTTCGGGTCTTTGGCCTCACAGAGGGCTAATCAGGGTTTCAGCTGTGTAAGTGTGTTATAGTGCTGCTAACCTGATTAGTATGGGCAGACTGCCTGGGAAGGCTGAGGGATCTGTGTGTGAGAGACACGCTTTCTGATGCAAGTAAGCTATACAGTATGTACTGAAGAACTCTGTGTTTTGTTTAGTGACAGTTAGGAATATCTTATGTTTAGTTAGTGCCGGACAGGCAAGGTATTTTTATTTTGGGGTTTGTTTTATTTTCTGTTTCAATAAAACTGGCCGGGGTCAGTTGTACCAGAAACTGGACTTGTGTTGTTCCTCAGCTGCTGCGTGCTACCATATTCCCCAGGAAAAGGCGCCTTGCACCCCTACAGTGTTACAGTAGCCAGAACGGCTAAGGTCAGGAAAACAGAATCTTTGTTTATCCTGTATGCTTCCAACAAGCTTGGGGCGCCTGCTTCAAAGCAAACTATTGCTCGCTGGATCTGTAACACGATTCAGCAGGCTCATTCTGCGGCTGGGTTGCCGCTGCCTAAATCAGTTAAGGCCCATTCCACAAGAAAGGTGGGCTCTTCTTAAGCGGCTGCCCGAGGGGTCTCGGCATTACAGCTTTGCCGAGCGGCTCCTTGGTCAGGTTCAGACACCTTTGCAAAGTTCTACAAGTTTGATACCCTGGCTGAGGAGGACCTTGTGTTTGCTCATTCGGTGCTGCAGAGTCATCCGCACTCTCCCGCCCGTTTGGGAGCTTTGGTATAATCCCCATGGTCCTTACGGAGTCCCCAGCATCCACTAGGACGTTAGAGAAAATAAGATTTTACTTACCGGTAAATCTATTTCTCGTAGTCCGTAGTGGATGCTGGGCGCCCGTCCCTAGTGCAGACTTCTTCTGCAATACTTGTATATAGTTATTGCTTACATAAGGGTTATGTTTGGTTGCATCAGGGTTGATCTGATGCTCTGTTATTGTTCATACTGTAAACTGGGTATAGTTATCACGAGTTATACGGTGTGATTGGTGTGGCTGGTATGAGTCTTACCCTGGATTCCCAAAATCCTTTCCTTGTACTGTCAGCTCTTCCGGGCACAGTTTCTCTAACTGAGGTCTGGAGGAGGGGCATAGAGGGAGGAGCCAGTGCACACCAGTAGTACTAAATCTTTCTTAGAGTGCCCAGTCTCCTGCGGAGCTTGTCTATTCCCCATGGTCCTTACGGAGTCCCCAGCATCCACTACGGACTACGAGAAATAGATTTACTGGTAAGTAAAATCTTATTTTTTCTTGTAATTATTTACTGTCATGTATCTGCATTTTCCCGCAGTGTGCCGGTGGTATGCACCAAACCACACGTCAGTCATGTAAAGTCTTAGGAAACTCTCATCATTTACCCTCATCATTTACCCGCATTATTCAATGCAGCATTGAAACATGTTCCTCCAGTGCCTCAACCAGATGCATGCGCCCTCTCCTGGCCAGTGCTGGTACTGCAGTAATGACGCCTTTGCTTCTCTTTCAGGTACACGGCAGCCAGTGTCATCGACATTGCTAGCAAGTACAAACTGCTCTGGAAGCTGCCCCTGGAAGATGTGGATATTGTCAAAGGTTTGTCGTTTGTTACCTTTATCTATGGATGCGACCTCTTCCCTCCCACAGTTTCTCCGTTTTGCAGATAGAGGGCGTTTAGCTTGTTCATGCAGACTGAGAGGGCTGATTCCGAGATGGGAGCAATAACTTTGCACCAGGATGAACTACGTTGCGCTGCAGGGATAATACATGTATTGTGTTTGCGGTATCTGGTCTCTAGGTCGACAGAGTCTAGGTCGACCACTATTGGTCGACATTAACTAGGTCGACAGGGTCTCTAGGTCAACATGTTCTAGGTCGACAGGTCAAAGTGTCGACATGAGTTTTTCACATTTTATTTCTTTTTTTGAACCTTTTCATACTTTACGATCCACGTGGACTACGATTGGGAATGGTAATCTTTGCGAGCCATGCGAGGGAACACGGTGCACTAATCGGGGTTCCCGGTCACTGTACGGCGAAAATTACACATTTTTTAAAAAAACCTCATGTCGACCTTTTGACCTGCCGACCTAGACCATGTCGACCTAGAATCCCTCTTGACCTAGTTGCTGTCGACCAATAGTGGTCGACCTACACACTGTCGACCTAAGTGTGATCGACCTTCAATACCACACCTTGTGTTTGCATGCAGGGTAAATACTGGCTGCTTTTGCGTGTAGCCCACACATGCTGGATAGCTTTATCATTACACTGCAGTGTAGAGTTGAGTTTATACACCCCCTCTCACATCTGATTCTCTCCGCAGTGCAGCATGGTTTGTTCCTGTGCAGAGGTGCTTCTGTTTTTCTTCCAAGCACCAGGTTGTATATACAGCGGCTCTACTAATGATAGCCGGGATCTGAGCCACGTGGTGTAAGCTTTTGTGCGACGGGGGAGCAGTGACTTGGAATTATCCTTACTGATATACTATATTCCTGCTGGACGTCCTATAACGGGGTGTAAAATACATATACAGTATAAGCAGTGCCTGTATTCTCAGCGTTTGTGCCAGTGGATCTCTGTTATTACATGGTGATAAGGCTTAGGCCCTCATTCCGAGTTGTTCGCTTGCAAGCGGATTTTAGCAGATTTGCTCATGCTAAGCCGCCGCCTACTGGGAGTGAATCTTAGCATCTTAAAATTGCGAACGATGTATTCGCAATATTGCGATTACACACCTCGTAGCAGTTTCTGAGTAGCTTCAGACTTACTCGGCATCTGCGATCATTTCAGTGCTTGTCGTTCCTGGTTTGACGTCACAAACACACCCAGCGTTCGCCCAGACACTCCTCCGTTTCTACAGCCACTCCTGCGTTTTTTCCGGAAACGGTAGCGTTTTTTCCCACACGCCCATAAAACGGCCTGTTTCCGCCCAGTAACACCCATATCCTGTCAATCACATTACGATCGCCAGAACGATGAAAATGCCGTGAGTAAAATTCCTAAGTGCATCGCAGTGCGGACATTGCGCATGCGCATTAAGCGGAAAAACGCTGCGATGCGAAGATTTTTACCGAGCGAACAACTCGGAATGAGGGCCTTAGAGTAATGAGTACTGTGTCTGCTCCTCTCCACACCACTGATAGTCTAACGGAATGTCCTCTGATTGAACAGGAACCTCACAAGCCTCGAACAGGGACAGCATTCAGAAGACCATAAGCCGCCTGGACGAGGACCTCAGCACTATGGGGCAAATCAGCAAACTCTCTGAGACCCTCAGCTTCCCGCACCAGGTTAGGACATAAGCATTAATAGCGTTTGTTACCTAGTAGCACCTATTTAGTTATTGTAAAAATGTGCATGATGGCTTTATATCCACCTGTGTTTTACTGACGGCCCAGTAGCTGGGTTTAATCACTTCCCCCAGCTAAGGCATATTTAATAACTGGCTGCAGATAGTGGACATTTGCCATAGCACAGACATCTGTGAATTTACTAAAAAAAAAAAAATTACATCACTGTGGCACTGAGCGTACAGCCTATCAATTCCCTAGAAACCAGTGACATCACCATGACACTGAGAATACAACCTATCAATTCCCTAGAAGCCGCTGACATTACCATGGCACTGAGAGTACAGCCTGTCAATTCCAGAGAAACCAGTGACATCACCATAGCACTGAGAATACAACCTATCAATTCACTAGAAGCCACTGACATCACCATGGCACCGAGAGTACAGCCTATCAGTTCCCTAGAAGCCAGTGACCTCACCATGGCACTGAGAGTACAACCTATCAATTCCCTAGAAGCCACTGACATTACCATGGCACTGAGAGTACAGCCTATCAATTTCCTAGAAGCCAGTGACGGCACCATGGCACTGAGAGTACAACCTATCAATTCCCTAGAAGCCAGTGACATTACCATGGCACTTAGAGTACAGCCTATCAATTTCCTAGAAGCCAGTGACAGCACCATGGCACTGACAGTTCAGCCTATCAGTTCCCTAGAAGCCAGTGACATCACCATGGCACTGACAGTTCAGCCTATCAGTTCCCTAGAAGCCAGTGACATCACCATGGCACTGAGAGTATAGCCTATCAATTCCCTAGAAACCAGTGACATCACTGTGGCACTGACAGTACACCTATCCATTCCCTAGAAGTCAGTGACATCACCATGGCTCTGAGAGTACAGCCTATCAGTTCCCTAGATGTCACGGACTTCACCATGACACTGAGAGTACAGCGTATCAAATCCCTAGAAGCCAGTGAAATCACCGTGGCACTGAGAGCACAGCCATTAAATTCCCTAGAAGCCAGTGACATCACTATGGCACTGATAGTACAGCGTATCTATTCCCTAGAAGCCAGTGACATCATTGTGGCACTGAGAGTACAGCCTGTCAATTCCCTGGACGTCAGTGACGTCACCGTGGCACTGAGAGCACAGCCGATCAATTTCCTAGAAGCCAGTGACATCACCATGGCACTGAGAGCACAGCCTATCGGTTCCCTAGGAGGTGACACTGGGGTTGGTTGCCATATCCTAGTGACTCTGTGAACTGTATTTTCAGAACATTGCTCCAGCCCCCACCTCCTCTGTTTGTGAGACATGTTCTCCTATAAATGGCAAAACATGAATGGCCCCTTTCTGGCACAGCCTCTTATATGAACATAAATATGTTTGTGTCTGGGTCTCAGTAATATCTATGTTTTGAATGTTGGTTTTAAATCGTTATCAGAATCCCAGTTTTCTCCTCTGTTGGTCCGTGAAGGTTTTGAGGCACCGCGCAGCATTGTAAACAACTTAATGACCTTGTTTTGGACACTTCATATTATCCTCTCACTCACTGCAGCCCAGGGTAGAAGTATAATTAGAATTTCCTGCTCACCTACAGTGTGTACACCACAGTGTCTAGACACAGCCATAACAACACATAACATTTATTCCGGGAGGGAAAACATATCGCAGACTTATCATACGCTGGGTGAGCAGATTGTGTCACCAACATTAACTCTTACCCAATCAGAAGGCTCTGTTCCCAGAACTTCAGCAACTGCTTGTCCAATTGCTTTACTCGCCTTCCTATGTTGATCATGTATAAATGTTAAAGGCGTATACTGTAGCTGAGCAATTGTGTATTGAAGACATTTACACAAAACCGTTTCCCTGTTTCATAGTTGCAAAATAGTAATTTATAGCAATGGGGTCTATTCACGAAGCAGTGAAAAGTGTGGAGAAGCGAGCCAGTGGAGAAGTTGCCCATGGCAACCAATCAGCACTGAAGTAACATTTATCATTTGCATACTATACAACTGTACGGAGCAGCTGATTGGTTGCCATGGGCAACTTCTCCGCTGGCTCACTTCTCCACTCTATTTTAACTGCTTCATGAATAGACCCCAATGTCTGTAGCCCGAGCTACATGGGGAACATGGTAAAGTGAGAACTGACTGTTGTAGAAGAATCTTGTTACAGATTCACTGGACCTGCACTCAGGGCTGCTGAGACTTTGGGCAGGCCGGGGTACTAGAGGGGCGTGGTCAACGGCATCCAACCCTTTTGAACTGCTAACATTGCGACTTAATGGTTACAAGCGATGACATCAGAACTCACTTATAAAGTGTATATATTATATATAATGCCTTGGAGAGAGATAAAGTACCAACCAATCAGCTCCGGACATTATTCAACACACAGCCTGTAACATGACAGTCCAGTGCTGATTGGTTGGCACTTTATCTCCCTTCACTCTATCTCTCTCAAAGGCTTTAGTGCATCTCTCCCCGTATGCCTTGCGGCTGAGATATGGCGATCTCCAGGGCCCGCTGCTGCGACGGGGTGAAAACCGCTGGCTGCCTGTGTTAGCACATTCTGTAGCAGCTGGCAAGAGATTTGCCTGCAACAAATTGTCCTGTAATTCACTACAGGGCGTTTGGCAGGCGGGAGCGTAGCGTTTGCATTAGGAGTGTTGTTGCTGTAGGATAATGCTGCATTGTTTACGAGCAAGGACTGGAAGGCTGCAGACAGACCTGCGCGGGGAACAGTCACAACACGTTCCTTACAGTGTAATGTCTGTGACTGCGCCATAATCCTCCCCGCAAGTCGTTATGACGAGAGAGTGAAATAAATTGAAGACACCTTAAAGCAGGGATATTCAACAAACGGCCCTCCGCCTGATGTGGAACCACACATACCAGCATGCCCTGCCACAGTTTTGCTATCAGGGCATGCTAAAACGGTGTCAGGGCATGCTGGGATGTGTAGTTTCACAGCAGCTGGAGGGCCGCATGTTCAATATCCATTTTATTCAGGAAGGTGAACAGACACAAAGTGCCTCATGACCCGCGGAACAGCCACCATGAGGTCAGCAGGAAACAGGCAAAGTCCCTCAGTATATCAGGTGATGCCAGGAGGGTCACGCCTTGCAGTCAGAGGGGGTTTTTGCTGTAACTATAACCCTCTTGTGTTTCGGCAGAGTCTGGACGACGTCCTAAAGGACATGATGGCTTCTGTGCACCGCGAGCTGGCCGAGAAACAGTCCCTGTCCTTCACCATGTCCTTCCCACCCAACAAGGTGGAACTCACCACCACCAAGGCCGACGGCACCGAATCCTTCATCTTCGAGTTCAGCAACCCGGACGCCCGTCATCATTTTGAGCAAGCCTTCGAGGACGCCAAGAAGAAGCTGGGTAAGAGATGAAGACGTGCGCTCTCTGCTCACCGTCCAGTCTTTACATTGGACAAGCCCAGACCTGATAAATGTGGCTGGGCATGCTGGGAGTTGTAGTTCCCCAATAGCTGCGGAACCACAGGACGCCTGC
Organism: Pseudophryne corroboree; assembly: GCF_028390025.1. NCBI lineage: Eukaryota > Metazoa > Chordata > Amphibia > Anura > Myobatrachidae > Pseudophryne > Pseudophryne corroboree. The sequence continues at coordinate 39,728,552 of NC_086445.1, read as the reverse complement.
TTTATAGTGGACGGTCGTCACAAAGCTCAGGCATGGTCACGGGTTAAGATTTTCCGTGGGTGTTTTTGTCCCTGGAAATATTTTTCAGTTGCTGCCCTCCATATTTCAGCTGCCTCTATTCTTCACCGCGGCGTCTGACGCAGAATACGGTATTTACTGGACGTGAGCATTTAAAATATATAAGAAAAAACAAAAACAGACAAAAAGAAAAGACGGAGATTATTTAGCGGGTAGAGCCAATATTAGGGCCTATTTGCCTCATACTTATGTCCCTGGCGGCTATTTATGTGCCTCGTACCTCAGTTTTGTCCCTGGCGGCTATTTCTGTGCCTCATACCTCAGTTATGTCCCCGGCGGCTATTTATGTATTTAGTTGTTAACGCGTACTTATATAGCAGCCACACGTTCCGTTACGCTCAACAATTGGAAGAAAAACCCATAATAAACCAAGATTGGGTAATAATAACAGACTGACAGATAGGAGGGCCCTGCTCGCAGGCTTACAATCTAGTGAATTCAGTCAGGGGCACTGTTGACCATGTGCTGTCTTGACAGTGTTTGACCGCGTAAGGTGTCTTCAGGCCGTAAGACGAGGAATTAAGACGTTTCTTGTATTTTGCTCCACAGCTACCAGCAAAAACCGCCTGGACCCGGAGTTTCTCAAAGCCATCCCCATCATGAAGACCCGCAGTGGGATGCAGGTGAGAAGGAGGGGCGGGGATAGGGGAGATCAGGGGGCGTATTCACAAAGCGGCAGCCGCTGGCAGCCGACACTTCTCGACAGGTTTGACCTCAAAATTTTAAGTGATGCTGACATTAAATTCCGAACAGCGCACTTTGTAATTTAGCATCGCTAACTGCAGAGATCAGACCTGCGGAGAAGTGGCGGCTTCATAAATATACTCCCAGGAGCTAAGACTGGGATATTCATTACCTCAGGTGACGTGAAGATCCTGGTTACACTGAACATTAATCGGAACCTAATTTATACTGTGCGAGGTCACGCTGAAAGCTCATTACCTAGATACAAAACAGAAATGGCGACTGCTATTAACCGGGAACCAGAAAGATGGATCCTTATAGTTGATATGTCGTCTTGTCATCACTTATGTATGAAGGGTAGTGATGTCACTCCAGTAAATTACTGATGTGCCATCATTCTCCGATCCCCAAATCGTGCCCAAGTGCCCAGTTTGGTGCTGCCACAGACTTTGCAACTAAGCCACACCAAGCGTCCCACCAAAGACTTTTTCCCAAAATATGCATCTGACTCGCATCATGAATGTGACAAAATGACAATGCGCAGGTCCAGAGCCGGCCCTAACCAATATGATGCCCTAGGCAAGATTTTGGCTGGTGCCCCCTAGCACCGCCACTAGTTCTGCAGGAGATGCCTGGCATGAGTCAGCTGGCAGCTCTGCTAACGTCGGGCGCCTTTTGTTTATGAAAATACCTCTTATTTGCATTGCTATGTGGCTAGGTTGCACAAGCAGCTTCTGCTGATTAAAATGATATACAGCATGCCTATATTCTGTGTGCGACTGCGGCTGTATCTGCACACGAAATGCTACATTACAGTGATTTCCAGGAATACACTGCAACGTTGCATTTCGTATGCAGATACAGCCCCAGTTACACCAGAATATAGGCATGCCGCATATCATTTTAATCAGCAGAAGCTGCTGGTGCCCCTAAGCATACCAAATCCCCTAGGCAATTGCCTAGTTTGCCTATGCCTAAGGCCGGCTCTGCGCAGGTCCCCGGATACCGGTGTTGGCATCGTGCTGTGTGCAACGCAGACGCTAGCCTGTGTAACGAGGCACAAGACAGAGGGACGTCACCAGTGATCTGTGTCACGGTTCGCACCGCGCAGTGTTGTGCGTAATCAACGACTTTATACCAACTCCTTTGCAATGATAATACTAATGTGTACATTATCACTGCGACACGTATGTGACACATGACATAGTGAACGTGTTCTGTGATATATACCTGCCCAGGATGTGGTGTATTATAAGGAATAACAATAATGTACCATCTATGTAACATGTCAGCAGTTTGCATGACGGTATCTGTCTAAGAACCGGGCACCTGGGAGCTGAGAGTGCTCTGCAGATACTTCAGGAGCCGCGATACCTTCTAGGAGCCCACTGAGAAGGTCCAGGGAAGCCTCTGTTGCATCTGCTCACCTGCAGTAGAACCAGTCAGCAGGGAAAGCTAAATCCAGCGTCTCGTTATTTGTAGTCAGCAAATAGAGATAACAATTCCCGCAGGATTTTCTAGTGCTGCTCCCATGCTTGCTCTGCATACATATCTTTATTGTACTGTAGGCTTTATATTGAAACCCGTTTTTGGATATAGCTTCTTGCCCTCGTCCGCTGAGCCGCCCTGTTTTCTTGCCTGTGTCTTCCAGTTCTCCTGCGCTTCCCCCAGTCACAGCAGCTCGGACAATGTGCATGAAGTCTGGGTGTGCAACAGCGACGGCTACGTGGGACAGGTCTGCCTGCTGAGCATCCGGAACGAGCCCACGGTAGAAGCGTGTATTGCGGTGTGTTCTGCCCGAATCCTGTGCATCGCTTCCGTGCCTGGGCTGAAGAGGAACTTCAGGTAGGTCCGCGCAGGAGATAGACGGGTTACTGTTCTACCACCTTACTAGTATAAGCGGTGCCAGTTTCTGCTGCCGCCAAGCGGAGTGGCACCGCCCCGCCTACAGGAAAGCTCTATATTCCGCAGCTACATGGCGGATGCATGGAACCAATCGGCACGGCTACTCTAAATCCTTGTACCCCACTGATGTTGCTTTAAAAACTTAACTGCAATGTATTCTGCAGACAGTGCTGGATCCCAGGTGTCCATTGCACGCTATTGGATGAGTGATAATCGGAGGATCCCTATTGGCCAGGCTGTGTGTCCCACCCCACTTTTCAATTTGGGTGGCTGATATGTGCTATAAAGAAATATTAGATACGGGCGGGCACCTCCTTCTCCTTTACTGTCAGCATTGTGGGAATAAAGCAGTGGAAGTGCCCGGTGGAGGGAATGGGAGTTACAGGACTGGGGAAGAGTCCAGCCACTAAACATCTTCTGAGTGCCCTGAGGCAGCTACACCGGGATTGTGGTGGTTCGCCACTGTGGGGGAGAGATATTACACCTTGGAGAGAAATACAGGAACTTTCTCGTCAGCTTCTAACTTTTTTTTTTTTTTTTTTAACTGTGCTAGATAAATGATATACATCCTGATTAGCTGGTAGGGGCAACTTTATCTCTCTCAAAGGTTTGATACACCTCCCCCTATATATACGTGGAAATGGGCACTAAGACTCTTTCCTTTCTTTCCCACGTGAGCCCTAACCCAAACTTGAAAACTGTCTTCGGGTGGCATTTACCATGGCACATTGTTCCTCCACTTCAGGTCCCTTGAAGGCTCCATGGCCAACGTGTCATCCTCTCTTACAGCTAATGGCCCATTTCTAAACGCCCCTCTTCCTGTTTCCTGTCCCCCTGCAGGGAGAGACCGGCTGCCGTGGTGAATCGGTCCTCGGAGCAGCTTCCTCAGCATCTAGATGAGCCGGCATCTCAGCAGTGCCTCCACATCTCCATCTCTGGCTCCTCACTGGAGCTCTCAGAACACACCGATAGCGCCAGCCGGGACCTTGTCCCATTCGACAGTGATGACACAGATGATGAGTCCTCTCCCAGCCCCTCCGGGACCCTCCAAAGTCAGGCCAGCCGCTCCACCATCTCGTCCAGCTTTGGAAGTGAGTGACAGTAAGCTGACATTGCACCTTGAACCCAACAGAAAAATATTGTGCCGCGGTTTTCTTGTTAATGACCAAGTGCATCAGGAACATTTGGCTTAGTAATTGCCGCTGTGTCTGCGGCTTAGTATTATCTGTTGCCTCATCATAGACCGGTACAACAGTGCCACCTGCAGGTTGTAATAAGCTAACCAGGAGACTAAACAAGAGACACATTGAAGCAAAAACAAAATTAAGATAACTGACTCGTTATGTCTCCATTTTATAATCTCTCCGCGTTAGACGAAGAAATGCCGAGTGCTAAGGACACCACAGCCGAGACCACCAGCTCAGAGGAGGAGCAAGATCCCGGCTTCCTGCCCATCCCCACCAACTTCAACCAGAATCGGGACAGCGAAAGCCCCACCGAGGCGCAGGCAGTGAGGAGATCCAGCCGGGGGTCCTTCACACGTGGCAGCTTGGAGGACATGCTGAGTATTGACCCAGAGGCCTACCAGAGCTCTATGTGGCTTGGGACCGAGGACGGCTGGTAAGAACGATAAGTAGAAGGGCCATTGTAGAGTGTGTACGTGCCATGAAATAGTATTCAGCCCCCTACCCGTACACTCACAGGCTTCCTGCAGAAGACGGGTCACAGAGAACCATGCAGTAATACAAAAACACTGAGATATTGCTCTTCCCTGGTTAGTACCATCTCTGGCAGCTATTACAGCCCGTAGTCTTTATGGGTGTAGTATGGTATGCCGGCATACCGACAGCTGGGCGAACGCAAATGAGCCCCTTGCGGGCAAAGTGGCACACTATGCGCGCCACGCTGTCTATTCTCCCTCCAGGGTGGTCGTGTACCCCCAAGAGGGAGAAAAGGTGTCGGTATGCCGGGTGCCGGGATTCCTGCGCTGGTATATTGTCATCCCGACAGCCGGCAAACTGAAGACCACTCGTCTTTATGTGTAATCCTCTCCTAACCCTCCAGAACAAGATTGCTGACAGAATGTACATTATCATTCATCACAGACTCTATAATAAGAGCCCGGATCTAGGTTTTGGGGGGACCCCCGGACCGAGGCAGCGTGGTCCTATATTCCCACATCTGTGCAATAGGCTGCATCTTTATTTGGGGGAATCCTGTTGCAGCAGCTCACAGGACTTCAGGTTTATATTATTAACAAGGAAAACAAGCAGCCAACTAATACCTTACAGAGGCGGAGTCATGCGGGGTGCCTCACATGCGGGATGCCTCACATTGAGATTTGTGAGGCAACATTTGAACTTGCGATTACAGAGGTATAAATACTACTTTCTTCTTCCGTCCACTAGGGGGCACAGGTAACACTTTGGTGATATGGAAGTGACAGATATCACACAGCTACAGTTAGGTCTCCGGGTATTGGTATCAGGGGGTAATTCCAAGTTGATCGCAGCAGGATTTTTGATAGCAACTGGGCAAAACCATGTGCACTGCAGGGGAGGCAGATATAAATGTGCAGAGAGAGTTAGATTTGGGTGGGTTATTTTATTTCTGTGCAGGGTAAATACTGGCTGCTTTATTTTTACACTGCAAATTAGATTGCAGATTGAACACGCCACACCCAAATCTAACTCTCTCTGCACATGTTATATCTGCGCCCCCTGCAGTGCACATGGTTTTGCCCAGTTGCTATCAAAAATCCTGCTGCGATCAACTTGGAATTACCCCCCCCCCCCCCCCCCCCCCCAGAGCAGAAAATATAGGCTATATAATATATATAGGACCATGCGTGATAATTCCCCCGTCTCATCTTCTAGCATCCACGTCTATCAGTCGTCGGACAACATCCGGAATCGGAAGAACAGCATGAAGATGCAGCACGCGGCGGCGGTCATGTGTATTCTGTAAGTGATATAACACCTGAGGGGTTTATCCGTATGATGGTTCCTGTACCCACTGAGTAACTGATGTCCCTTCACCCCCGCAGGTACCTGGATAACCAGGTGTTTGTGTCACTGGCCAATGGAGATCTCATCGTTTACCAGAGGGAGGCAGGTGAGAGACTCAGAACGTCGGCGTTACTGTGTCTGGTCGTGTCTACACAGCTGTATATCTGCCACCGGACAGCCTTCATTCAGGGGCTGGTTTATGCATTTGTCTCATCTCTGTGGCTGTGTTTCTGCTTGTCTGTGTGGGTTTTACATTTGCCAGCCGGCGCTGTTTATTTTAGTGAACACAACACAGAATAACACTCTGATCCTTGGGGCCTGGTACAGGTCTCCCCTTTGACCCCCCCTATTGCCAGCCCTGAGCACAACACAGAATAACACTCTGATCCTTAAGGCCTGGTACAGGTCTCCCCTTTGACCCCCCCTATTGTCAGCCTTGAGCACAACACAGAATAGCACTCTGATTCTTGGGGCCTGGTACAGGTGTCCCCTTTGACCCTCCCTATTGCCATCCTTGAGCATAACACAGAATAACACTCTGATCCTTGGGGCCTGGTACAGGTGTCCCCTTTGTCCCCCCCTTGTCGCCGGCTCTGAGCACAACACAGAATAACACTCTGACGTGCTTTGCGTGTGTGTTCCTGTAAGAGCAGCATCAACAAATAACTTGTCGGGGTAGGCAACCTCCTGCACTCCAGCTACTGTGGGACTACACGTTCCAGCATGCCATGCCACAGTTTTAGCATACGCTAACAGAAAAACTGTGGGTGTGCCCTCACATTGCCTACCCCCACTCTACATAATATAAAAGCTTTGGTAAAAGACACAGAGGGAAACCTTTGCAAAAGTTGCAGGTGCTTGCATGCAAACCAGTCAGTGAATGTTGGTAATGGCCGTTTGTATGGAAAATATACTCTATTCACCAGTCTGCCTTTCCTGTGTGTAATTATTCCGGTAATTGGAAGGGTTAAATTATTCTGGAAAGAGTTTAATGTTTGTCACGCTTGCCATTATATCACACTTTTCTCTGACGTCCTAGTGGATGCTGGGAACTCCGAAAGGACCATGGGGAATAGCGGGCTCCGAAGGAGGCTGGGCACTCTAGAAAGATTTATGACTACCTGGTGTGCACTGGCTCCTCCCACTATGACCCTCCTCCAAGCCTCAGTTAGATTTTGTGCCCGGCCGAGGTTGGATGCACACTAGGGGCTCTCCTGAGCCCTTAGAAAGAAAGTATAGACTTAGGTTTTTTATTTTCAGTGAGACCTGCTGGCAACAGGCTCACTGCAGCGAGGGACTAAGGGGAGAAGACGCGAACTCGCCTGCTTGCAGCCGGATTGGGCTTCTTAGGCTACTGGACACCATTAGCTCCAGAGGGATCGACCGCAGGCCCAGCCTTGATGTTCGGTCCCGGAGCCGCGCCGCCGTCCCCCTTACAGAGCCAGAAGCAAGAAGAGGTCCGGAAAATCGGCGTCATGAAGACTCCTGTCTTCACCAAGGCAGCGCACAGCACTGCAGCTGTGCGCCATTGCTCCTCATACACACTTCATACTCCGGTCACTGAGGGTGCAGGGCGCTGGGGGGGGGCGCCCTGAGCAGCAATAAAAACACCTTGGCTGGCAAAAATACCACAATATATAGCCCCATGGGCTATATATGTGGAAAATACCCCTGCCAGAATCCTAAAAAAAGCGGGAGAATAGTCTGCGGAAAAGGGGCGGAGCTATCTCCTTTAGCACACTGGCGCCATTTCTCCCTCACAGCTCCGCTGGAAAGAAAGCTCCCTGGCTCTCCCCTGCAGACTACACTACAGAAAAGGGTAAAAAAGAGAGAGGGGGCATTAAATTTAGGCGCAGTATATATTTTATATAGAAAAAGCAGCTATAGGGGACATAACTCAGTTAGTCCCTGCATTATATAGCGCTCTGGTGTGTGCTGGCATACTCTCACTCTGTCCCCCCAAAGGGCTTTTGTGGGTCCTGTCCTCTAATAGAGCATTCCCTGTGTGTGTGCGGTGTGTCGGTACGGCTGTGTCGACATGTTTGATGAGGATAATGATGTGGAGGCGGAGCAGATGCCTTTAGAAGGGATGTCACCCCCTGGGGGGCAGACACCTGAGTGGATGAGCTTATGGAAAGAGATGAGTGCACGTATAGACTCTTTACATAAGAAATTTGACGACATGCCAAATGTGGGACAGCCGGGTTCTCAGCTCGTGCCTGTCCAGGTGTCTCAGAGGTCGTCAGGGGCTCTAAAACGCCCGTTACCTCTGATCACAGACGCAGATGTCGACACTGATACTGACACCAGTGTCGACGACGATGAGTCGAATCTAATGCCCATTAAGGCCATTCACTGCATGATTGAGGCAATGAAAGAGGTGTTAAACATTTCTGATTTACATCCAGGTACCACAAAAAAGGGTATTATGTTTGGGGAGAAAAAACTACCCGTAGTTTTTCCCCCGTCAGATGAATTAAATGAAGTGTGTGAAGAAGCGTGGGCTTCCCCTGATAAAAAATTGGCAATTCCTAAGAAGGTACTAATGGCGTTCCCTTTCCCGCCAGAGGATAGGTCACGTTGGGAAACACCTCCTAGGGTGGATAAAGCGCTCACACGTTTGTCAAAAAAGGTGGCACTACCGTCTCAGGATACGGCCCCCCTTAAGGAGCCTGCTGATAGAAAGCAGGAGGCGATCCTGAAATCTGTATACACACATTCAGGAATTATACTTAGACCAGCTATTGCGTCAGCATGGATGTGCAGTTCTGCCGCTGCATGGTCAGATAAACTGTCAGAAAATATTGACACACTAGACATAGAGTCGATTCTGTTAACCATAGACCATATCAAAGACTGAGTCTTATATATGAGAGATGCACAGAGGGAAATCTGCCGGCTGGCATCAAAAGTAAGTGCATTGTCCATTTCTGCTAGGAGAGGCTTATGGACTCGCCAGTGGACAGGAGATGCAGATTCCAAAAGGCACATGGAAGTTTTGCCTTATAAGGGGGAGGAATTATTTGGGGATGGTCTCTCAGACCTAGTTTCCACAGCAACGTCTGGGAAATCAGCGTTTTTGCCCCATGTCCCCTCACAGCCTAAGAAGGCGCCATTTTATCAGGTTCAGTCCTTTCGGACCCAGAAAAATAAGCGTGGAAAAGGAGGGTCTTTTCTGTCTAGAGGCAGAGGTAGGGGAAAAAGGCTGCAACAAACAGCAGGTTCCCAGGAGCAAAAGTCCTCCCCCGCTTCTTCTGCCAAGTCCGCCGCATGACGGTGGGGCTCCACAGGCGGAGCCAGGTACGGTGGGGGCCCGCCTCAAGAATTTCAGCGATCAGTGGGCTCGCTCACAGGTGGATCCCTGGATCCTTCAAATAGTATCTCAGGGGTACAAACTGGAATTCGAGGCGGCTCCACCCCACCGGTTCCTAAAATCTGCCTTGCCGATTGCTCCCTCAGACAGGGAGGCGGTGCTAGCGGCAATTCACAAGCTGTATTCCCAGCAGGTGATAATCAAGGTACCCCTACTTCAACAAGGCCGGGGTTACTATTCCACACTATTTGTGGTGCCGAAACCGGACGGTTCGGGGAGACCCATTTTAAATTTGAAATCCTTGAACATATACATAAAAAAATTCAAGTTCAAGATGGAATCGCTCAGGGCGGTTATTGCAAGCCTGGACGAGGGGGATTACATGGTATCCCTGGACATCAAGGATGCTTACCTGCATGTCCCCATTTACCATCCTCACCAGGAGTACCTCAGATTTGTGGTACAGGATTGCCATTACAAATTCCAGACGCTGCCGTTTGGACTTTCCACGGCACCGAGGGTATTTACCAAGGTGATGGCGGAAATGATGATACTCCTTCGAAAAAAGGGAGTTTTAATTATCCCGTACTTGGACGATCTCCTAATAAAGGCTCGGTCCAAGGAACAGTTGTTGGTGGGAGTAGCACTATCTCAGGAAGTGCTGCACCAGCACGGCTGGATTCTGAATATCCCAAAGTCACAGCTGGTTCCGACGACACGTCTACTGTTCCTGGGGATGATTCTGGACACAGTCCAGAAAAAAGTATTTCTCCCGGAGGAGAAAGCCAGGGAGTGGTCTTCTCTAGTCAGAGACCTCCTGAAACCAAAACAGGTATCGGTGCATCACTGCACACGGGTCCTGGGAAAGATGGTAGCTTCTTACGAAGCAATTCCATTCGGCAGGTTCCATGCCAGAATCTTTCAGTGGGACCTGTTGGACAAGTGGTCCGGATCGCATCTTCAGATGCATCGCTTGATAACCCTGTCTCCAAGAACCAGGGTGTCTCTTCTGTGGTGGCTGCAGAGTGCTCATCTTCTGGAGGGCCGCAGATTCGGCATACAGGACTGGGTCCTGGTGACCACGGATGCCAGCCTTCGAGGCTGGGGGGCAGTCACACGGGGAAGAAACTTCCAAGGACTATGGTCGAGTCAGGAGACTTCCCTTCGCATAAATATTCTGGAACTAAGGGCCATTTACAATGCCCTAAGTCAAGCAAAATCCTTGCTCCTACACCAGCCGGTGCTGATCCAGTCAGACAACATCACGGCAGTCGCCCAAGTAAATCGTCAGGGCGGCACAAGAAGCAGGATGGCAATGGCAGAAGCCACAAGAATTCTCCGATGGGCGGAAAATCATGTACTAGCACTGTCAGCAGTGTTCATTCCGGGAGTGGACAACTGGGAAGCAGACTTCCTCAGCAGACACGACCTCCACCCGGGAGAGTGGGGACTTCATCCAGAAGTCTTCCAAATGATTGTAAATCAGTGGGATCGTCCACAAGTGGACATGATGGCGTCCCGACTAAACAAAAAACTAGAGAGGTATTGCGCCAGGTCAAGAGACCCTCAGGCGATAGCTGTGGACGCTCTAGTGACACCGTGGGTGTACCAGTCAGTTTATGTGTTCCCTCCTCTGCCTCTCATACCAAAGGTATTGAGAATAATAAGAAAGCGAGGAGTAAACACAATTCTCGTGGTTCCGGATTGGCCAAGAAGAGCGTGGTACCCGGAACTTCAAGAGATGATCTCAGAGGACCCGTGGCCTCTGCCGCTCAGACAAGACCTGCTACAGCAGGGGCCCTGTCTGTTCCAAGACTTACCGCGGCTGCGTTTGAAGGCATGGCGGTTGAACGCCGGATCCTGAAGGAAAAGGGCATTCCGGAGGAAGTCATTTCTACGCTTATTAAAGCCAGGAAAGAGGTTATAGCAAATCATTATCACCGCATATGGCGATAATATGTTGCATGGTGTGAGGCCGAAAAGGCCCCAACAGAGGAATTTCAACTAGGTCGATTTCTGCATTTCCTGCAAGCAGGAGTTAATATGGGCCTAAAACTGGGATCCATTAAAGTACAGATCTCGGCTCTGTCGATTTTCTTTCAAAAAGAATTAGCTTCAGTACCTGAAGTTCAGACATTTGTAAAAGGAGTGCTGCATATTCAGCCCCCGTTTGTGCCTCCTGTGGCACCTTGGGATCTCAACGTGGTGTTGAGTTTCTTGAAATCACATTGGTTTGAGCCACTAAAAACCGTGGATCTAAAATATCTCACGTGGAAGGTGGTCATGTTATTGGCCTTGGCTTCGGCCAGGCGAGTATCAGAATTGGCGGCTTTATCATGTAAAAGCCCTTATCTGATTTTCCATATGGATAGGGCAGAATTGAGGACTCGTCCCCAGTTTCTCCCTAAGGTGGTGTCAGCGTTTCACCTGAACCAGCCTATTGTGGTGCCTGCGGCTACTAAGGACTTGGAGGACTCCAAGTTGCTAGGCGTGGTCAGGGCCATGAAAATATATGTTTCCAGGACGGCTAGAGTCAGAAAGTCTGACTCGCTGTTTGTTCTGTATGCACCCAACAAGCTGGGTGCTCCTGCTTCTAAGCAGACTATTGCTCGTTGGATTTGTAGTACAATTCAGCTTGTACATTCTGTGGCAGGCCTGCCACAGCCAAAATCTGTCAATGCCCATTCCACAAGGAAGGTGGGCTCATCTTGGGCGGCTGCCCGAGGGGTCTCGGCTTTACAACTTTGCCGAGCAGCTACTTGGTCAGGGGCAAACACGTTTGCAAAATTCTACAAATTTGATACCCTGGCTGAGGAGGACCTGGAGTTCTCTCATTCGGTGCTGCAGAGTCATCCGCACTCTCCCGCCCGTTTGGGAGCTTTGGTATAATCCCCATGGTCCTTTCGGAGTTCCCAGCATCCACTAGGACGTCAGAGAAAATAAGAATTTACTCACCGGTAATTCTATTTCTCGTAGTCCGTAGTGGATGCTGGGCGCCCATCCCAAGTGCGGTTTATCTGCAATACTTGTATATAGTTATTGTTAACTAAATCGGGTTATTGTTGAGCCATCTGTTGAGAGGCTCAGTTGTTTTCATACTGTCAAACTGGATAAAGTATCACGAGTTGTACGGTGTAATTGGTGTGGCTGGTATGAGTCTTACCCGGGATTCAAAATCCTTCCTTATTGTGTACACTCGTCCGGGCACAGTGTCCTAACTGAGGCTTGGAGGAGGGTCATAGTGGGGGGAGCCAGTGCACACCAGGAAGTCATAAATCTTTCTAGAGTGCACAGCCTCCTTCGGAGCCCGCTATTCCCCATGGTCCTTTCGGAGTTCCCAGCATCCACTACGGACTACGAGAAATAGAATTACCGGTGAGTAAATTCTTATTATTAGGTGCATGGGCTCTGGTCAGGAAACCACATTTCTCTAAAGTAGTTGAAACCGGAGGTGTGGATGAAGTGGGAGGAGCCAGGCCAACATGTGGCCAATCAGAGCCCCTGGATTATATAGTCAAAATCGTAAGAAAAGTTAGTGCAGATCGCGAGGTGAAAGTCACCTTGCAATCCCGATTCGATGCCGATGCGCGGTCCTGTGCGGTCGGCATCGCAAATATAGATAGACTGTGCAGGCAAGTCAATTTTGACTATCTCTATGGAAGAGATAGTCAAAATTGACACTTAGCCAAAATCGCACATAGGGGGTCATTCCGAGTTGTTCGTTCGTTGCCGATTTTCGCTATGCTGCGATTTGTTGCTAATTGCGCATGCGCAAGGTACGCAGGGCGCATGCGCTTAGTTATTTAACACAAAACGTAGCAGTTTTGCTGTGGCATCTGCAGCGCATTTCAGTCGCATTGCTGTTCGGTAAATGATTGACAGGAAAGGGGTGTTTCTGGGCGGCAACTTAGCGTTTTCCCTGCGCTTGCAAAAAAACGCAGGCGTGTCAGGGAAAAACGCGGGAGTGTCTGGAGAAACGGGGGAGTGGCTGGCCGAACGCTGGGTGTGTTTGTGACGTCAAACCAGGAACGAAAAGGACTGAGGTGGTCGCAATCTGTGAGTCGGTCCGGAGCTACTCAGAGACTGCAAAGAATTATTTATTAGCAATTCTGCTAATTTTTCGTTCGCTATTCTGCTATGCTAAGATATTCTGCTATGCTAAGAGACACTCCCAGAGGGCGGCGGCCTAGCGTGTGCAATGCTGCTAAAAGCAGCTAGCGAGCGAACAACTAGGAATGAGGGCCATAGTCAGTATCGCAAGCACATTCATTATATGCTTGCGATGCCGACCTAGCCCCTGTCGCACAATGAGAATCGGGCATAGCCCGAATCTCACTGTGTGTATGGGCCATTAGAAGTAACTGGTCCTATCATCTGATTCTCCAGAAATAAGGGGCATGATTCTGTCACTGTGTGTCCGCGCCATGTGTACTCAAAGCTTATTTTGTTTCTCTAGGAAGTTTTTGGGACCCTCAGAACTCTAAAACTCTTTCCATTGGATCTCCCGGGAGCCCGGTAACTAAAATGGTGTCGCTCTCCGGCAAGCTATGGTGCGGCTGTCAGAACAGGGTCATCATACTGAACACCTCCTCGCTGCTCCAGGAGGTAAGTGCTCCCCTCCACTCCCGCACAGGGTCAGGACAAGCACATGACACTTTAGCTTTCAGGCAGCTGGTTCTTATTGGTTCAGTGAGTCATCGTCATTATCAGTGCACCCAATCAGAGCCCCGTCTGTGTTCATCCAATCAGCAACTTGTATGTCTGCTTGGTCAAATGAAGCATTATTTTGTCTCTCTCTGTACACTGGTGGTACCCCAGGTGTTGTGGAACTTTAGTTTCTCAGAGTCTTTGCATGCTGGGACTTGTAGTTATACTGTCGCTGAGGAACCACCGTTTGCTTACCTATAGCCCAAATAATCTGATCTTGTTTGATTGTTGATCATCATGGAAGGATCCCGTCCTCTGTGCGCTCTAATCATTGTCTCTCTCCCGGCAGCACACATTCCACATCGGGCAGGACCAGAACCGCTGCGTCACCTGCTTGGTCAGCTCCAACCTGGGGATGTGGATTGCTCTGCAAGGCAGCGCTCAGGTCCGGCTCTATCACACCACTACGTTTGAGCAGCTGGCGGAGGTGGATATTGCGCCACCCGTGCACAAGATGCTAGCAGGTAACGCCATTCGGACACAGCCCCGGCTGCCCAGTGATGTGGCTGCAGGGTCTCAGGTCTCAGTTGCACACGCCTTAGAGAAAACACAGACTTGATAACAAGTGCTTGATTAGAGGTAAAGAAAAGCCATATAAAACCTTTTACCTGCCGCAGGAAGCCGGTAGAGATTGTGGCAACACAGGGGATCCCCTCGCTGGGAGACGTTTAGGGGACAGTTGCGTCTTTGGCGAGGTTGGGCTGGACATCATTGCGATACGCACGTTGCTGCCTATTGTGATAAGGAAACTACTCTCGTTTTCCTGCGCACCTCTGTGGAGTGCGACAGAAAAAGAGTGACGATACATCGCCACAAAGTGCCCGCACAACGGTTTCAGGAGGTGCGCTGCGGCACGTCGCTAAGGACTGAATCGCCCTTTGTGAGTTACTCCCCAGTGACAATGTTTCTAAGGCAAGATTTATCCAAGATTGGAGAGATAAAAGGTACCAACCGATTGGCTGATACTTTCTCTTCCCACTTAATCTCTCTCCAAACTTTGATAGATTTCCCCCCAAGTACTCTGGGCACGATGGGGCACTGTTCCTGCCTGATTTGGGGCTCGTCAGACAGGGGTCCTTTGCTCCGTATGTGACGCACTATAGACCCTGCCTCACGTACGAAGTGAATAGAGGGAGGGCTTATGAAGCATCTACCTAGTAACTATTTGCAAATGGCCAGAACATATTTCCTGTTTACCTACTGGGTTGTCCGTGCTGAAATGGCCACTTCCATATTGAGGACAGACACCCTGTGGATGATAGACACATCAGTCCCCGAGTAGGTATATAGCGTCTCCTGAAAATTTCGGGCTTCTGTACTTACACTAGCGAACATCTGTAGCTGAATTACTCAGGTAGTCTCCTCTATTTTCCCGCTTTGTCTCCAGGCTCTGACGCCATCATCCGTCAGCACAAGTCCGCCTGTCTACGGATCACTGCCTTGCTGTCCTGTAAAGATCTCCTGTGGATCGGAACCAGCGCTGGTGTGGTCCTCACTCTCTCCATCACCGCCAGCAGCACCTCCCTAAAGGGCCCGATCAGCCCAGTGGGCCTGTCGCAGGGGCATACCGGCCACGTCCGTTTCCTCACCTCTGTGGAGCTGCCGGATGGGTTTGATGTGCACTTCCCTCTGCCGGGAGACCAGGGTGAGTTATCTGCTGTTACCTGTACTGCAGCTAGGTGGCACCAGGCCACCACAAATTACCAGCTAGAATAATAATAATATTTATATAGCGCTCTTCCTCCATCAGGACTCGGTTGTTTTACAGACATAAACATAGCACATAGGGTGATATTTATGGGGTCCTAGCATAACCGTCAGCTCCATGTATTTTTCATCCCACTCATGAGTGTACCAGGTGAGGCAGCCGTATTGGGCACTCTACAAAGGTTACGCTGTTTGAGATAAGCCGTACTAGAACCCAAGGCATATATGGGAAACCGGACACGTGTGTAATATAGACTATATGGAAACCGGGCCTGGACTGCACACCCTAGCTTATTATAATGGGATGTGCTACCTTGCTGGGACTAAGTACTATAATACTACAACAGAGGAACAAAGGGTGCAGGTGCACCATACACCATTAAAATTATTATAACCATAATATAATATTTGAGGTTCTTGGCATATATTGGCCAGTATATGAGCCTGCCCACCTGCTTCACGGTGACCTCATCGGACAGGTCCCTAACACTATAGGGGTTCACCTCTGGGACGCAGACTACCCCAGCTAAACCACCCCAGGGCATCACACAGAAAAAGGGTAGGAGTGAAAGATCAGTGTTAAGCAAATGAAAGAGGCTGCTGAATATAAAAGAAAAGAGGAGGACAGCAGTAAAGTATCAGAATGTGAAGTTCAGCTGAGCAGTGTTAGAAGTGTAAGAGATATGTGAAAAAAGCGACATAAATATAAAACAAACACAATGTGATATAAGTGTTAATAGTAAATGTAAGGTGGTGATGCCCCAAGGTGACCCAGCCAGAGCAATACAGGGAGCCCCACGCCCCAAAAGCTCACCCCCAAACCGACTTTGTATATAATTAAAAGGGTCATACCTGTGTCTTTTGTGCAGTCGTGTGTAATATACCCTGTATAAACAGCATCCCTGTTACCTAGGAGACCACCATGCAATTTAATTTATGTGGTGATGCGTGACCAATTGAAACAAATCAGACAGGTTGCATGGTCCGTAGTCAGTGATTTACAGCGAGGCTTATCACACATACAGCTGTCTTTTAGACTGTCACACCACGCTGCAAGTTTGTCGTGTAATAAGAGTACAAACAAGCCAACTTTGCGTTGGATGTTTAATTATATTTTGAGTATGTTTTGCAGCTGAAATGATTCTTTGACATTTATTTGAAGGGATCAAATCCATTTTGCTGAGAGAAAAGAAAAAAAAAAAGATTGTTTGTCCCACCAGACAGGGAACGTTGCCTAAAATGCTCCCTCTCCACCCATTTATCTTACTTGAATAGTCTCAATCCACAAAGCACTTTCCCGTTTTTGCATGTTGGCGTGCATATAACATCACAATTCGCAATCGTACTGTGGGTTTTACACTTTTGTCATTTAACCATCTTCTTTGCAGGTTGTTTTTTATTTCCCAATTTTCCAATTAGTGTGGTTCAATAATTTTTGTGTCTTGCCCCCCCTTTTTTTACATTGATGGCTTCTGTATGCAAGGTGTAACATCTCACTTCTCCAGCCCCACGTGATGTCAGGAGATAGAACCCATGCTTCCTTCTGCAGTTCAGGTTAAAGAAACAGGTGGTTGTGTAACTTCTTCCTTGTCTTCTTCAGCAGTCACTGAACAACCGTCCGAAGCGGAAAAGAGAGATTCTACCAGACACCGACCTAAATCCAAACTTCTGGTCATCAGTGGTGGAGATGGGTACGAGGACTTCCGGCTCACCAACAGCAGTGAGACGGTGGGCAGAGACGACAGCACCAACCATCTCCTCCTATGGCGAGTCTGAGGATGCCACCCCGCAATACACTGACCTACTTTCATTTCGCTGCTGCCCGTAACATTGTTTCAGATCATCTGTTGACATCTTATGTGCTAACACTTCCATCGCTCATCCGACATCTCCGTGATGCAGGTTCGGGAGCCAACTAGAGAGGTGTATTCTGTGCCTGAGAAGCCTTCTGTCCAAAGAGTCGAAGTATTGGAAGAACTGACGTCTGTACAGTGTACAAAGGATGGACATAGTAGGGTGGTATGTTTGCCATAGTCCTTACAAAGATGGTGGCACATACGTTTGGGTACTGTCGTATGCCTACAGCCAAACCCTTAAGATAACTAGAACTTACTGGACCTGTAGTTGTCTATATTGGATTATAAATTGGCCTACCACTGGCTCTCTTGTTTTCTGTGTCTACAAAGGTATTAACCACTGGTGAGTGAGCGGTGACCCAAGAAACGCGTTGGTACTTAACTGCTGTTTGTTGCTTCTTTGGTGTTCTGTGCACATTTCATCCAAGCACCACAACAGCAAGACCCTCAGGACGTCATCCACAGTCCGAGTCACCTATCTAATAAACTCCACGTTCTAAGGGTCCGACTGCTCGCTCCAATTCTGTGGCTTAAAAGAAACTCCGTTCAAGTGTTGCCGGCACAGTCGGCCATTATTACTATTTTTCTTTTTTTTTAAAGATGTTCTTATTTATTGTCAAGTGAAAACTTGTGTTCTGAAGTTTTTAATTTCTTTTTTTTTTATTGTGGTAAAATGCATCACATGGGTCCCCGATCTCTCTTGATTTGGGGTGATTGAGACACAAATGGGGGTTTTAATTGAGATGATGAATGAGACCAGTAATTCAGAGTACATTTTTATAACTTCTGTGCTTACAGAGACAAAGTCCTATCATGAGTGATATTTGACATCAGTCACTGGCCTTTGGCTGGCAGGCATGATGGGACTTGTAGTGCCAGTAGTTGCTTACAATTGTTCTGTGTATTGGATGGACCTGTATAAATGTAACAAAATTATCTGTGCACTAATGAGATACTCTGTACTGATTCCAGACACATTCTCCTGGTAAGTGCGAAACGCGTGGCGCTGATGGGAGTTACTAACTATTATCTGTTTAAGCTTTAATTTGCGTTAATTTCAGTTTATTGGTTCCAAATGAACCACGGTTATATGACGTTCAAGATGGCTGCAGTGTGAGGACATCACCAACTGACACAGCCAAAGTACTGTAATGGACGTGTAACAGCGCAGTCTAAATGAAAGGGCAACGCACAGCAAGATTTGTGGACTTGACACAAAAATAGTAATAAAAAGCTGTCCTGGGTCACCTCTTGCTACCTGGGAGGAGCTACATGGTTGTCCAGATTCCTAGAAGGGTGAGCAGTGGACTTTCAGTCGTGGGGACTGGGCAGAACAGGTGGTATGTAGTGAATGCATCACCTGATTGGTCAGAAGCCATCGCCAGCCAATCAGGTGTCTCACTCATTTCATGCCCATTGTCAAGATCCAACCTTGGAACATTTCGCATGGCTGCCTGGAATGATCCATTTCCCAATTGAATGCAGCGTTTCTGCGCACTTTTACTCCAGAGCCTCCGCTGTGCCTGGTGGTCCTCAGAACAGGAGATCAGATGCTTATAGTGGCTCTGTCTGTCCTTTACATCCATACGCAGAAGAGTCACAATTGGTGTCCTGTTCACCAAGCCTTTATTTGGGGATTTTAGGGATTGCTGTCGTCGTTTGTCATTTTGTAACGATTGGTTAATTGCTCCCTTATAATATGCCTCAATCAATCGCCTCTTTTGCCTTAAAGTTGTTTGTTTTGTTTTTTGCATACTCATCACTGTCCTGAATGTAACGTCTTTTACATTTTAGGAGGGGGTTTTAACATTTTGAATGTTTTTAAACTATGTCACACTATAGAATGTTAATGCTCTCATTCATTTTGGGATACCTGGAAGGAGGACTGGGCAGCACCCAAAGTCGGCTGTCATTTCGGCTTCATCAGGAGTGAAAGTGATGTACTGCATTGGTCACTGATTCGCTAATGCCTTAAAAGGGGGAGGGGGGTTGGTCCCAATATTTGTCATCCGACTTTGTGCTCTGTCTTA
Organism: Pseudophryne corroboree; assembly: GCF_028390025.1. Lineage (NCBI taxonomy): Eukaryota > Metazoa > Chordata > Amphibia > Anura > Myobatrachidae > Pseudophryne > Pseudophryne corroboree. The sequence goes on along the minus strand of NC_086445.1, from coordinate 39,709,264 downwards.
CCACTGCCCTCCTGTCCTGCTGTATTGTCACGATGCAGCAAGTTATATTGATGTGAGAATAGTTATGCGAATGGACGGCGGGGATCCGCTCAGCAGACAGAGCTGGATGGTCTTGCAAGCTTTACGTATTTTATTCACATTCACTGTACTTTGTAGAGGGCATACTACTTGACGGCTGAATGTAATCCCCTTTACTGCAGGCTGTCCAGAAATCTTAGGTGGGTCGGGTGACTGAGAGCTATTTGCAAGACAGCAAGCAATCGGAATTTAGGCTGGTGCAAGTATCGATGGTGCACCAATAATGGCATGTTCATAGCCACAAGCGGAGTTGCACTGGCCACGGGCAATAAAAGTTGGCACTCAGGGCTTGCACAGTCTGGCTCAGGCTAGTTCATAAGGGGAAGGCAATCTAGCATTTGCATATTAGCGATGCCTGGGCTCAGCAAAATGTCGCAGCCACACGTACATTAGCTCCCATCTCTACATCAGGCCCAGAATCTGTTTCCAGAGCACTAATTCCCAGCAAACGTGTCCAGATGAGATGTTCTCAATGGTGTCTGCCATATTTGTACAGCAGGCTCACCAAAGAGATTGGTCTTATATTTTCCTAATCTTTCAATGTCGGTCCATGTCCCAGTATAGGACCACGGCTTTACGTGTCTATGTCCAAATGACTGTAGTTGGTTTACAGCCTTAATATGTCTTGGCAAAATGCAATTGTGATTATGTTGCTGCTTGGATAGCGCAAATATTCCCCTTACATTACCCGAATCTCCCTGGGGCATAATATTATCTGCAAGAGACTATAACAGTGATGGCATGTGTACGGTATATATTCCGTGTATGCAGATGTAAGCTATTCCAGGTTTTACCACAAGATGGAGACAGAGAGTAGTAAAAAGTGAGCGGATAAATGATGGGGACTTGGGAAAGGAGAGTGGTAGATGATAGCTGATGGGGGATAAAAGTAGGTAAGGAAATGGGGTAGTAAGGAGGAACGGCTGTGGGAAAGTTAGGTTAGGTGGACGGAAGAGGGAGAATCATGTGAAGATCCGGGCCCATTTACTAACCTCGTATTCAGGTGCAACTGAGCCAGCCACGGCAACTCATCAGCAGTCACCCGTCTATGGACAACGACCGTGACTGGAAATGTTGCATTTAATTGCATATGTTAATAAGTGAGCCCTACAGAAAATTGGGATTAACCAAGTTGCCTCTATGTGGTGACCCATAGGTGAAGTAGCTGTATGTTAAACATTCCATCATGGATCACTTATAATAAGACACAAGTGGGTGGGGTCTATTTCTTGTGGACATAGAGGTGATCTGACGGGCACAAAAGGTTATTACTCATGTGAAAACCAGATATGAAAAGGACGATACGCACCGGATACAGGGATTAAAATAGTGGAACTGGGCATTTCAATAGGGACTGTGCCGCTGAATCAGGGTGCCGGGGGTATGGTTGCGGGCAGCTCTTTCGCAAGTGAAGTATAAATCTGTATTTTTGAAAGTAGTTTTTTAGCAGAATAATTCCTGAGAGAAAATGACAGCAAAAGATGAATCGGTGGTCTGCAGGAATATGTTCTTTTACTGCCTTACTAAGTTTTACTGTGGACTTTATTCATTTTTATTTCTTTTCTTCTTCTTTTTTTTAATTATAAAAAAAAAAAGCTGTTTCTAGGGACCATTCTTTCGGGATAAGGGCGTAACATGGGGTGAAGTAATATAAATGTAACTACTTTCCAAAAAGAATTTCTTATTTTTGCTCATTTCTATTCTAACACCACATTTAGCAATATATATACATCACTGATATTGGGAAGGTTTTACTTCACAAACAGCTCCGCAGCTTACGTGGACTATAAATGCCAACATACCGTGTATGGCTAGCTGGTCAGGTGTGCTGAGACTTGTAGTTCCCCAGGATCTGCCACACCACAGATTGCCTATCCTCTGATCTAGATCTGTGTATTCAGTGACCGGTTAGAGGCTGCTTGCCCCTGGGTACGATACGACGCCACTACCCTGTCAGCCACACGTTTTGCTTCAAGAAATGTATTTATTTTAACTAAATAAAAGTAGGAAAACGAGAAGTATTCCTTGTCTCAGGGGCCTGCGGCACTATGCGGGCCCCAGGAGTGACTACACAAAAACACTTCGCTGTACCCCATTACTATAAAACCACTGATTTTCCAAGCCACTGGTCAGCGTACTTCTGGGCATTTTACCACAAAACTGCAGTCGCATTTCTCGCGGTCCTGTCTGAGCGCCGGGCAACGACTCGGCAACACCAAACGGTCTATGAACTCCCTCCAGTACTGAGGACAATGGCGCTCCCTACTAATCCCTGCCAGTGCTGCTGTGTATTGCACTGTAATTATCTCCCTCCAGCACTTAAGGGGTTATAGAAGAAAAAAACACTATTGTTATTCCATTTTGTGTGTGCTTGTGTGTGTATGTGTGCGCGCGTGTGCGTGTGTGTGGGGCGGGGGAGTAAAATATGAAATATCCCTTGTGTGTTGTAAATAGGAACATACAGTATATTGCCTTTTCTGTACATAGTGTTCTCAGCGTTTGATCGTCCAAAATAAATTTGATGGCATATTTTTATATATAACTTGTCAGAAGTCCCTGCCCTCACGTGGTAGTTGTAAGGAACCACGCCAGCACCTTTGACGGACGGCTAATGTCCTCTCGGTGTATTGTGTGAATCGCTATAACTGCCAATTACTACTCCTGTAATGTCCTATTTTGTCACTGTGGATTCTTTGTAAATAAAGTTCACCAGTGTTGAATCCTGTCAGGTTTTTTGCGTGTTTTATTAGATTACTACCGCCCATATACGTCAGCGTGGAGGGATGGTGATATTGGGCGGAAAGCAGGGATGGTGGGGGAAGATTTCCTCCCTATGCACAACAGACTTCCTGACTTCAAGTCAATTGGGGGGGGTAATTTGGGGTCCATCTACAGTACATCGCACACAGAGGTGCACCAGAAAACTTGCAATGTCAGGACCTGTGCGCAGACGGGCATCGCATCAATAGCAGTTATTACAGTTGCTCCCAAAGTGTTTATATTGCACGGCGAACGCCAATGGTCGTCCTAGAATCCAGGATCCAGTTGGGGCAAGTGTAGGGAAGACTCAAGCCAAGTCTTTCCTATATCTATGCAAGAATAGCAGCCACATAAGCTGCGTTACAATACATGAACAGGTTGCTCTTTAACCCATTGCGTTCCCCCTAAAATATAAATTTAAAACAAAAGTAAAAAAAAAAAAACACTTGTCTCCTTCAGCCCGACAAACGGTCACCAATGATACAATGACAGATGACGCACATGCATTTTGTATGTTTGTCACACACATTTTATCTATCTATATATATATATATATATATATATACATAACTTTTACCCACATAATGCTCAGTAAATAATAATATTTCTGTGTGTATACAGTATATACACGGTGGACCCACATTACTATGACCACCAGGTAATAGCCGGAGTAACTGCCGTGTGCGGCGCAGACAGCAGCTAGACGGCTGAGTTGTCATGTTAGACACACGCCTGGTAGCCCCCAGGTTCATTTGCTGGTGAGCTGCTCTGCTGTAGCGTGTCGGTCGGCCCTCACGCACCTTCATAGCCGACGTTCACCTCTCACATCAATGGCACGTGGTGTCCTGTAGTTTCCATGTCGGTTATTGGGAGTGGTGCCATTTGTCCAGTCACGATACACCTTCACCACAGCAGCACGCGGACAGGTCACAAACTGCAAAACTGCGCTGTGCCAGATAGATATATATATATATATATATATATATATATATGTTAGTAGATTACAGTGGTGGCAGCTCTTACGGTCATGCAAGAAACGTACTGTTAGATGCTTCTACGTTTTGGTTTAATTGAAAAATCGTCATCGGGAATACAAACATAAAAAAATTGAATTGCAATACATTCACATATCCACCCAGTGCCAGTCATGTTGAAGCGCGCCATTCGCCGGGTTTAGGATGACGTTATCGGCAGTGGACGGCGACGCTGTCCTGACCTCACTCACCGGCTTAGCTTTAGTGTACAACCTTCACCATGGAAACAATAAAAATGTCACTGAACTGGTGTACAAAATATTGCAGCAATAAGGACATCTGTATATGCTGTAGAATATACTGTAGTATGTAAATGTTTATATGAAGCAGCCAGATGACAGGTTCTCATTCAGAGCATTGGGGCGTTGCTTCTGCTGCAGCAGTACTTTATCGCGATCACCCCTCTTTCATCAGTGCGGACATGAGCCATTATTCTGTACTTCAGTTGTGCTAGTGCGTGTGTGGCGACAGGCTGATCGATCGTTCTGCCCTCTAAAGCCATACAGGATGGCATTGTAGTGAAGTTATTAACCCATACTAATGATTTATCAAGGCTTTCCTTTCTTTCTTTGTAATCCGGTATCTTTGGCATAGATCACGCCCTCTTCATGGATTTGTGTAGCTTATCATTAGAATAGCCCTTACATCATCTGTGGGGTCACCGCACAGCCTATGTGCTTGCAGGAAATGCGGGTATGGTACACCTCTCTTTAGGGAGGCAGGATGAAAACTAGAAGTGGCCAGGAGTGTGTTACCATTGTTCGGTTTAGTATATAAGGAGGTCATCAACCTATTGTCATCATTCCTGACATCCACATCTAAAAAGTGTATTTTTGTAGCTTGTATATCATAATTTAATTTAATGTCTGGATCGGGATCACTATGAGATCCTGGTGCACAGGGTCCTGGCGTTCAATATACAGACGCCAGAATACCGCTGATAAAAAAAGCCAACGAGTGAGCAAGGGATGCTGTCCCCTCACCCCACCTCCGTAACCGTAACTCTCCCTACCCGCAGCCTAACCCTAACATCCCCCCTTAGTGCCTAAACCCCCCCCCCTTCCCCTGGAGGTGCCTAAACCTAACCCTCACTCTGTAGCCTAACCCCCTGGGACACAGCCTAACTCTAACCCTCCATGATGCAGCCTAACCTTAAATCCCTGGAACGCAGTCTAAACCTAACCCCTCCCCCACCACCACCACGGCTTATCTCTCCACCGCCGTGGTGTCTCTTTGTTTTGGCATCCCAGCTGTTGACATTCAGAATAGTGTCGGGATTCTGACGGCTTCCCTCTGGATCATATCAGTTAATATCTCTCATCATTTCTACAAATTCATTTTCTGTGCCCCGCATGTTGATCAATACATCATCTACGTATCTGGTATCAAAATGTATATTTTTGGAGTATTTATATTCTCAAAAAATAACACCCGCTCCACCTCAAACATAAACACGTTCACGTAAGCAGGTGCCACACAACTTCCCATGGCACATCCAAGGATCTGGAGATCATGTTTACCATCAAATAAAAAACGGTTACAACAAAGGGCTGTTAAAAGAACCTCTAAAAGATAACGGCCAATTGTCCAAAATGATCCTCATTTAACAACATTGAAAGATAGGTCTTTATTATCCTGCTTCAGAAGTATCAATCTGGCAGAGACGTTCGCACTTGAAATGTTTTTGAATGGCTTACATAAAAGTTTAAAAACAATTCTTACAGCTCACAATTATCTTGTCCTTTGTGGGTTAGATGGACAAGATAATTGGGTGATGTAAGAATTGTTTTTAAGCTTTTATGAAAACCATTCAAAAACATAAGCATTTTAATAAAATGTATAATTGAATCAACTGATTGTTGTATATGTTGGGTGTTGTCTGGTATGATGGTCTCATTATAGACACCTAAAAAACCAACTTTGAACCATGGGGGTCATTCCGAGTTGATCGCTCGCTAGCAGTTTTAGCAGCCGTGCAAACGCTATGCCGCCGCCCACTAGGAGTGTATTTTAGCTCAGCAGAAGTGTGAACGGTTGTATTGCAGAGCGGCTACAAAAAAAATTGTGCAGTTTCAGAGTAGCTCAAAACCTACTCGGCGCTTGCGATCACTTCAGCCTATTAGTTTCCGGATTTGACGTCATACACACACCCAGCCACGCCTGCGTTTTTCCTGACACTCCCTGAAAACGGTCAGTTGCCAACCAGAAACGCCCACTTCATGTCAATCACTCTGCGGCTGCCAGTGCGACTGAAAAGCATCGCTAGACCCTGTGCAAAATTATATAGTTCGTTGTGCCCGTACGCAGAACTGCCGTTTTTTAGCCTGATCGTTGCGCTGCGGACAAATTCAGCTAGCGGTCAACTCGGAATGACCCCCCATATCTTGGAAAATATCTGTGAAGTCACAAAGGGGCTAATTCAGATCGCTGCTGTGCATAGCGACGGGATGGTGCGAAAAAAAGCGATCGCATGGGCGATCGTAAGGTGACTGACAGGAAGAGGGCATTTGTGGGTGGTAACTGACCGTTTTAGAGGAGTGTCTGGGAAAATGCAGGAGGGACCAGGCGTTTGGAGGGAGGGTGTCTGACGTCAGCTCCGGCCCCAATCATTGCAGCGGCTGAGCAGAAACTGCACAAAATGATGTTTGTGCAGTTCTGCAACAAATGCGATCGCACCCCTGCACACAACAAATACCCGCCCCCTGTAGGTGGCGACTACCTGATCGCAGGGATGCAAAAAACACACCCTAGCGATCAGGTCTGAATCACCTAGAAAGTTGGTAATTCAAGGACACTAAGGCCCTCATTCCGAGTTGTTCGCTCGCTAGCCGCTTTTCGCAGCATTGCACACGCTAAGCCGCCGCCTACTGGGAGTGAATCTTAGCTTATCAAAATTGGAAACGAAAGATTTGCAATATTGCGAAAAGACTTCTCTGTGCAGTTTCTGAGTAGCTCCAGACTTACTCTTCCAGTGCGATCAGTTCAGTGCTTGTCGTTCCTGGTTTGACGTCACAAACACACCCAGCGTTCGCCCAGACACTCCCCCGTTTCTCCAGCCACTCCCGCGTTTTTCCCAGAAACGGTAGCGTTTTTTCCAACACTCCCATAAAACGCCCAGTTTCCGCCCAGAAACACCCACTTCCTGTCAATCTCACTCCGATCACCAGAACGATGAAAAAACCTTGTAATGCCGTGAGTAAAATACCTAACTGCATAGCAAATTTACTTGGCGCAGTTGCAGTGTGAACATTGCGCATGCGCAAATAGCGGAAAATTGCTGCGATGTGAAGAAAATGACAAAGTGAACAACTCGGAATGACCACTTAAGTCGTAAAATTATCCTTAGCGTTCCTAGGACCAACAGTTACACACACACACCCAACACCCTCTCCCCCCCCCCATCCCACCTCCACCCGCGGATATAGGTTGAGTATCCCTTATCCAAAATGCTTGGGACCAGAGGTATTTTGGATAACAAAGGTTGTACTATCTCACTCAAAAAAATCCGTATTTCAGAATATGGGATCAATAAGATACTCAACCTGTATATGTGTATATACTAGCAGTGCCTACCCGTCATCAGTTATCAGTATGATGTGATTGGTGGCATTACCGATACGGGAGAAAGCCACGTATAACTGACCAGGTGAGAAGACCTCACTGCACAAGTCCACACCGACGACATTAAAGGAACCGCATTTCGCTTTGTATATAGTCATTCTAAAACATATCCTATGGGGAAATTGTAAGCACTTAAAATGAAATGGCAATATGTGGATATGACAAGGGGGTGGAGGGAACCAAGCCACGTGTCGTCGTGTGTCCCCCCCCTCGTTTTTTGGGAAAATGTTTATTTTATTTTATTCAAGTGTACCAACACAGTGCCAAGATGCGTATCAGTACGGGGGTGGGGGCAAGGGGGCTCCATTCAGTGTCATGGGGTGCAGTGCGCTCTGCCTTCTTTCAGAACACTGAGCAGCCAACCAGAAGTCACAAGATGGCCGCTGCCCGCCCGACTCAGCAGCACTGCAGTCAGGGACATGCAGGCAACAGCCAAACAGTATTCGTTCCCTCAGCGCACTGCACCCCACAACACTGACTGGAGCCCCCTTGCCCCCCCCCCCCCCCCCCCTTCCCCATACAAGAGTGTCTTTGTATACTGTGTTGCTGCACTTGAATACTATTTATTTCTCTATCGTCCTAGTGGATGCTGGGGTTCCTGAAAGGACCATGGGGAATAGCGGCTCCGCAGGAGACAGGGCACAAAAAGTAAAGCTTTAGGATCAGGTGGTGTGCACTGGCTCCTCCCCCTATGACCCTCCTCCAAGCCTCAGTTAGATTTTTGTGCCCGGCCGAGAAGGGTGCAATCTAGGTGGCTCTCCTAAAGAGCTGCTTAGAAAAGTTTAGCTTAGGTTTTTTATTTTACAGTGAGTCCTGCTGGCAACAGGATCACTGCAACGAGGGACTTAGGGGAGAAGAAGTGAACTCACCTGCGTGCAGGATGGATTGGCTTCTTGGCTACTGGACATTAGCTCCAGAGGGACGATCACAGGTACAGCCTGGATGGTCACCGGAGCCTCGCCGCCGGCCCCCTTGCAGATGCTGAAACGAGAAGAGGTCCAGAATCGGCGGCAGAAGACTCCTCAGTCTTCTTAAGGTAGCGCACAGCACTGCAGCTGTGCGCCATTTTCCTCTCAGCACACTTCACACGGCAGTCACTGAGGGTGCAGGGCGCTGGGAGGGGGGCGCCCTGGGAGGCAAATGAAAACCTTTTTTGGCTAAAAATACCTCACATATAGCCTCCGGGGGCTATATGGAGATATTTAACCCCTGCCAGAATCCGTTAAGAGCGGGAGACGAGGCCGCCGAAAAAGGGGCGGGGCCTATCTCCTCAGCACACAGCGCCATTTTCCCTCACAGAAAGGCTGGAGGGAAGGCTCCCAGGCTCTCCCCTGCACTGCACTACAGAAACAGGGTTAAAACAGAGAGGGGGGGCACTAATTTGGCGTTAAAAATATATAAAAAAGATGCTATAAGGGAAAACACTTATATAAGGTTGTCCCTATATAATTATAGCGTTTTTGGTGTGTGCTGGCAAACTCTCCCTCTGTCTCTCCAAAGGGCTAGTGGGTCCTGTCCTCTATCAGAGCATTCCCTGTGTGTGTGCTGTGTGTCGGTACGTGTGTGTCGACATGTATGAGGACGATGTTGGTGAGGAGGCGGAGCAATTGCCTGTAATGGTGATGTCACTCTCTAGGGAGTCGACACCGGAATGGATGGCTTATTTAGGGAATTACGTGATAATGTCAACACGCGCCAAGGTCGGTTGACGACATGAGACGGCCGACAAACAATTAGTACCGGTCCAGACGTCTCAAAAACACCGTCAGGGGTTTTAAAACGCCCGTTTACTTTAGTCGGTCGACACAGACACAGACAGTGTCGACGGTGAATAAACAAACGTATTCCTTATTAGGGCCACACGTTAAGGGCAATGAAGGAGGTGTTACATATTTCTGATACTACAAGTACCACAAAAGAGGGTATTATGTGGGATGTGAAAAAACTACCGTAGTTTTTCTTGAATCGGATAAATTAAATGAAGTGTGTGATGATGCGTGGGTTCCCCCCGATAGAAAATATGGGCGGTATACCCTTTCCCGCCAGAAGTTAGGGCGCGTTGGGAAACACCCCTTAGGGTGGATAAGGCGCTCACACGCTTATCAGAACAAGTGGCGGTACCGTCTATAGATAGGGCCGTCCTCAAGGAGCCAGCTGACAGGAGGCTGGAAAAATATCATAAAAAGTATATACACACATACTGGTGTTATACTGCGACCAGCGATCGCCTCAGCCTGGATGTGCAGAGCTGGGGTGGCTTGGTCGGATTCCCTGACTAAAAATATTGATACCCTTGACAGGGACAGTATTTTATTGACTATAGAGCATTTAAAGGATGTATTTCTATATATGCGAGATGCACAGAGGGATATTTGCACTCTGGCATCAAGAGTAAGTGCGATGTCCATATCTGCCAGAAGATGTTTATGGACACGACAGTGGTCAGGTGATGCAGATTCCAAACGGCACAAAGGTGTATTGCCGCATAAAGGAAGAGGAGTTATTTGGGGTCGGTCCATCGGACCTGGTGGCCACGGCAACTGCTGGAAAATCCACCGTTTTTACCCTAAGTCACATCTCTGCAGAAAAAGACACCGTCTTTTCAGCTTCAGTCCTTTCGTCCCTATAAGAGTCATATCTGCCCAGGGATAGAGGAAAGGGAAGAAGACTGCAGCAGGCAGCCCATTCCCAGGAACAGAAGCGTTCCACCGCTTCTGACAAGCTCTCAGCATGACGCTGAGACCGTACAGGACCCCTGGATCCTACAAGTAGTATCCCAGGGGTACAGTTTGGAATGTCGAGACGTTTCCCCTGCGCAGGCTCCTGAAGGCTGCTTTACCAAGGTCTCCCTCCGACAAGGAGGCAGTATGGGAAAAAATTCACGAGCTGTATTCCCAGCAGGTGATAATTAAATTACCCCTCCTACAACAAGAAAAGGGGTATTATTCCACACTATATTGTGGTACTGAAGCCAGAAGGCTAGGTGAGACCTATTCTAAATCTAAAAAAATTTGAACACTTACAAAGGTTCAAATCAAGATGGAGTCACTCAGAGCAGTGATAACGAACCGGGAAGAAGGGGACTATCTGGTGTCCCGAGACATCAGGGATGCTTACCTCCATGTCCCAAATTTGCCCTTATCACTAAGGGTACCTCAGGTTCGTGGTACAGAACTGTCACTATCAGTTTCAGACGCTGCCGTTTGGATTGTCTACGGCACCCCGGGTCTTTACCAAGGTAATGGCCGAAATGATGGTTCTTCTTCGAAGAAAAGGCGTCTTAATTATCCCTTACTTGGACGATCTCCTGATAAGGGCAAAGTCCAGGGAACAGTTGGAGGTCGGAGTAGCACTATCTCGGATACTGTTACAACAGCAGGGGTGGATTCTAAAGATTCCAAAATCGCAGCTGATCCCGACAACAAGTCTCCTGTGCTTAGGGATGATTCTGGACACAGTCCAGAAAAAGGTGTTTCTCCCGGAAGAGAAAGCCAGGGAGTTATCCGAGCTAGTCAGGAACCTCCTAAAATCAGTGCATCATTGCACAAGGGCCATGGTAAAAAAAATGGTGACTTCCTTCGAAGCAATTCCAGTCGGCAGATTTCATGCAAGAACTTTTCAGTGGGATCTGCTGGACAAATGGTCCGGATCGCATCTTCAGATGCATCAGCGGATAACCCTATATCCAAGGACAAGGGTGTCTCTCCTGTGGTGGTTACAGAATGCTCATCTTCTAGAGGGCCGCAGATTCGGCATTCAGTTTTGGATGTTGGTGACCACGGAGGCCAGCCCGAGAGGCTGGGGAGCAGTCACACAAGAAAAAAAATTTCCAGGGAGTGTGATCAAGTCTGGAGATTTTTCTCCACATAAATATAGCTAAGGGTAAATTTATAATGCTCTAAGCTTAGCAAGACCTCTGCTTCAAGGTCAGCCGGTATTGATCCAGTGGGATAAAACATCACGGCAGTCGCCCACGTAAATAGACAGGGCGGCACAAGAAGCAGGAGGGCAGTGGCAAAAACTGCAAGGACTTTTCGCTGGGCGGAAAATCATGTGATAGCACTGTCAGCAGTGTTTCATTCCGGGAATGGAAACTGGGAAGCAGACTTCCTCAGTAGGCACGACCTCCACCCGGCAGAGTGGGAACTTCATGGGGAAGTTTTCCACATAATTGTAAACCGTTGGGAATTACCAAAGGTGGACATGATGGCGTCCCGTCTGAACAAAAAACGGGACAGGTATTGCGCCAGGTTAAGAGACCCTCAGGCAATAGCTGTGGACGTTCTGGTAACACCGTGGGTGTACCAGTCGGTGTATGTGTTCCATCCTCTGCTTTTCATACCTAAGGTACTGAGAATTATAAGACGTAGAGGAGTAAGAACTATACTCATGGCTCCGGATTGGCCAAGAAGGACTTGGTACCCGGAACTTCAAGAGATGCTCACAGAGGACTTATGGCCTCTGCCGCTAAGAAGGGACTTGTTTCAGCAAGTACCATGTCTGTTCCAAGACTTACCGCAGCTGCGTTTGACGGCATGGCGGTGGAACGCCGGATCCTAAGGGAAAAGGCATTCAGGAAGAGGTCATTCCTACCCTGGTCAAAGCCAGAAAGGAGGTGACCGCACAACATTATCACCACATGTGGCGAAAATATGTTGCGTGGTGTGAGGCCAGGAAGGCCCCACGAAGAAATTTCAACTCGGTCGATTCCTGCATTTCTTGCATACAGGAGTGTCTATGGGCCTCAAATTGGGGTTCATTAAGGTTCAAATTTCGGCCCTGTCGATTTTTCTTCCAGAAAGAATTGGCTTCAGTTCCTGAAGTCCAGAAGTTTGTCAAGGGAGTATTGCATATACAACCCCCTTTTGTGCCTCCAGTGGCACTGTGGGATCTCAGCGTAGTTCTGGGATTCCTCAAAACACATTGGTTTAAAACCAGTCAAATCTGTGGATTTGAAGCATCTCACATGAAAAGTGAACATGCTCTTGGACCTGGCCTGGACCAGGCGAGTGTCAAATTGGTGTTTTTTTTCTCAAAAAAGCCCATATCTGTTTGTCCATTCGGACAGGGCAGAGCTGCGGACTCGTCCCCAGTTCTCTCCCTAAGGTGGTGTCAGTGTTTCACCTGAACCAGCTTATTGTGGTGTCTTGCGCCTACTAGGGACTTGGAGGACTCCAAGTTGCTAGATGTGGTCAGGGCCCTGAAAATATAGGTTCCAGGACGGCTGGAGTCAGGAAAACTGACTTGCTGTTATCCTGTATGCACCCAACAAACTGGGTGCTCTTGCTTTTAAGCAGACTTTTGCTAGTTGGATGTGTAATACAATTCAGCTTGCACATTCTGTGGCAGGCCTGCCACAGCCAAAATATGTAAATGCCCATTCCACAAGGAAGGTGGGCTCATCTTGGGCGGCTGCCCGAGGGGTCTCGGCTTTACAACTTTGCCGAGCGGCTATTTAGTCAGGGGCAAACACGTTTGTAAAATCCTACAAATTTGATACCCTGGCTAAGGAGGACCTGGAGTTCTCTCATTCGGTGCTGCAGAGTCATCCGCACTCTCCCGCCCGTTTGGGAGCTTTGGTATAATCCCCATGGTCCTTTCAGGAACCCCAGCATCCACTAGGACGATAGAGAAAATAAGAATTTACTTACCGATAATTCTATTTCTCGGAGTCCGTAGTGGATGCTGGGCGCCCATCCCAAGTGCGGATTATCTGCATTACTTGTACATAGTTACAAAAATCGGGTTATTATTGTTGTGAGCCATCTTTTCAGAGGCTCCGCTGTTATCATACTGTTAACTGGGTTCAGATCACAGGTTGTACAGTGTGATTGGTGTGGCTGGTATGAGTCTTACCCGGGATTCATAAATCCTTCCTTATTGTGTACGCTCGTCCGGGCACAGTATCTAACTGAGGCTTGGAGGAGGGTCATAGGGGGAGGAGCCAGTGCACACCACCTGATCCTAAAGCTTTACTTTTTGTGCCCTGTCTCCTGCGGAGCCGCTATTCCCCATGGTCCTTTCAGGAACCCCAGCATCCACTACGGACTCCGAGAAATAGAATTATCGGTAAGTAAATTCTTATTTTTTCCCTAAATGACAGTGTGTACCATTATTATGTGCCTGATTACCTATGTGTGCCCCCGACACTACCCCCCCCCCCCCATATCCTATATGACCCCACATTACTTACTCTGTGTCATGACAACAGAGATGATTCAATAAGCTGATGGTTTTGTTTGCGGATTAGTCAATTAATATGATAGTAAGATGATTCATAGCCTGTGTTACTCAGAGGATCTCAAGGAACGTTTCAGTGAAAACCCGATCAAAATCGGTTCAGTAGTTCTCAAGTTCATCACAAACATACAAACAAACTTTTATTAAGCCACGTGCTGACTGCATCGGAGATGAATCCACATGACCAGGGGGAGGAGCATCCTGATGACATCACCGCTTGTTCCTCTGGTGCTTGCTATGCTATGCCAACCCAATACGCTCCCTCTGCCCAGGCGCCATCTGCACTATATAATAACACAGCAGTGTTCATTGGAAAAAGTGCATTAAAAAGGAGCTGGCAAACAGTGAATGCTACACAAAGCTACCAAAATACTGGGAATAAAAGGGGAAATCAAAATTCCTAACTTGTAGCAGCAGTCTACTATACAGAAAGCACAAGGTCTTGCGATATGTAAACATAAGGAGAATAAGGGCACAAAAAACGGGTTCACTACGGCTGGCCGGTGGTCGGGCTCCCGGCGACCAGCATCCCGGCGCCGGGAGCCCGACCGCCGGCTTACCGACAGCTTGGCGAGTGCAAATGAGCCCCTTGCGGGCTCGCTGCGCTCGCCACGCTACGGGCACGGTGGCGCGCTACGCGCGCCACACTATTTTATTCTCCCTCTATGGGGGTCGTGGACCCCCACGAGGGAAAATAAGTGTCGGTATGCCGGCTGTCGGGCTCCCGGCGCCGGTATACTGAGCGCCGGGAGCCCGACCGCCGGCAAACAGAAGACCACCCCAAAAAACATCATCCTGACATCCATGTGACAAAAAATGGGTAAATGTATTACAAAAAGACTATATATATATATATATATATATATATATATATATATATATATATATATATATATATATTCTTTATAATTTTCTATGTGATACAGATACTGGAGTTAACATGGATTTATTCAGGAATTCTCTCAAGTGCGCAACACAAAAATAATTTGGGGTAATTTACAGCTGAATCCTTTTCTTTGAAGGATCTGGGAAACACTGGACCATGGGATTGCAGGTTGGGAATGGAACTGGCACCAGTGCCGTTACTTGCGGCGGGCGAGCCGTGCAAACGCACGGGGCGCCCGCCACGGCACTTGCTGAGCACTTTCAAACCCCCTCTCCTCCCAAGTGCCCAGATCGGGGGGCGGGGTTTCGCGGAATGACGCGTTTGCGCAGACGAGGGAGAAGCGGGCGATGAGCGGGAAGAACCGCTTCAAATGTAAGTCAGCCCCTCTCCCTCTCTCTCTCTCTCCCCCCCACCACCACCTGCCATACTGTGTAAAATGGGAACACCTGTCTGCCGGAATGTGTAAAATGGGGACACCTGTCTGCCGGAATGTGTAAAATGGGGACACGTGTCTGCCGGAATGTGTAAAATGGGGACACCTGTCTGCCACAATTTGTAAAATGGGGACACCTGTCTGCCGGAATGTGTAAAATGAGGACTTTTTTTTTTTTAATCCTGATGATGAGATCAGATGAGGCCACGCCCATCTTAACAAAGCAATGCCCATTTTAACGAGGCCACGCCCCCTTGCCGGGACAGCGTGCGCATACTTTTCCTCTTTATATCTATGTGAATGGGGGAGGCACATTTTAAAATCTCGCACTGGGAGGCAAATTGGCTAGTAACGGCCCTGACTGGCACCTAAATTAAAATAGCTTTAAAAGTAAGCTCCTTCCCCCTGCAACCCCAGAATTCATGTACTTCTTTAAAAGAGTCCGGTAAGGAGTAGTAATAACCCAGTGAAACTGTTAGAACAATCAAATAAACCAGTAGGGAAAAGACAGTCAAGTACCAAACTGACCATGAGGGAGGTAATGCAGTGTTCCCCAGCCTGCTTTAGAGAAAAGGAATCAACGGTTTCTTAATTCCCAAAAAATATACAGGGCGATGACCTCTCTGGGACAGTAGTCACTAGCACGGAGCTCCCATCCCATGACTCAGTTATGTTACTGGTAGCTAGCAGATCCATAGGTTGAATTTCACTTCCAAACCCATGGATTTACTCTGCAGCAGTTTGGAGGTGAAATCTGGAACCGTCTGCGATGTGCACCCCTGTGATTTAGGGGGAACTTTCATTGTCCCAGCTGAAAATAAACAAAAACTTCTTTCTCCTAACACTGCCCCAATGCCCTGTACTATATTCCAATAAAATGCCTGCCCCCGATACAATAAAAATGGATTCATACTTCCCACTCTCTTTGTAAAATATTAATTATGTTTCCACTGTCTTTTTATAACATGAATTATGGCCATTATCTTTGTATAATACTATGTGGCCCTATATTTTTTAATCAATTTAAAACTATATTTAAATAGTCATTATGTCCTACGTAATAATCTTAGAATGTTTGGTGCACCTTAGATTTTTCTGTAGTGTAGTAGTATATGGAATTAACTAGGTGATTCATTGCGCCCTACGGGTGCTCTTCACACCGTCGTAAGGGGCTACGCCACCTTAACCCTTGCACGCTCTTGTGGCATGCAATATTTCTATTATATGGAGCATTACCTCCAATCATAATTGTGTGAGTGGTTAAATATTGCACGGACAAAGGGCGTGCGATGGTTAAGGGGTGGAAGCCCTTTGCAATGTCGTGAACAGCGCACGCAGGGCCTGATGAATCACCTAGTAGGTGCTGTGGTTGGGGGAGTGACATGAGTGGGGGTCCGGAGTCACCGCGGGTGGGGGAGGAGCGGTTGCGGGGGGGCACGGGTGGGAAAGGGGCTTGTGCGGTGGTGCGGCGTATAGGGGAGGGGCGGGTGTTGGAGAGGGTCCGAAGCCACCGTGGGTGCTGGAGGGAGTGTGTGGGGGTGCCGCGGATAGGGCCGGAGGTACTGCGAGTGGGGGAAGGGCGAGTAATGCTTCTTCTACTTCTCCTCCTGGAAGCAGCTAAGCTGCTGTCCTCCCTTTGGCAGTGGCTCTCCCGGAGACTCGCACAGCAGCCAGTCACTATTGTTAGTGCCGGTGTCCCAACACGCCACATTACCAGGAAGAAGATGTACGCAATAATCTACAGCTCCCAGCAGCCCTAAAGGCCGGAATGCTATGGCACTAAGTGCTGCTGGGAGCTGTAGTTTATTTAGTGTGTCTACTTCCCTGTAATGCGGCGCGTTGGGACACCGGCGCTAACAATAGTGACTGGCTGCCAGAAATGAGTGACTCGCTGAATCAATGTAAAAGGTGAGAGTGCTGTGCAGTGTCAGTGACACTGCACACCCACTGCACTGCACAGCACTGTCACTTTTTACATTGATTCAGCGTCCAGACATTACCCTCCGCGATATCACCCACTTTATCCGTTACATTAGCCATCTCGGGGCTTCCTGGCCGGCGGCCCAGGTGCTGTGTTGTGGAGTCAGGGCCTCTGGGGATCTGGGCGCGGCTGTGGCGGGGAGACACTTCTGTGACATCACTCGCAGAGGAGTCTCCGGGGCTCAGAGAGTATGCAGCGCAGGGAGGGCTATGAAAGCCTTCGGCTGCGCGGCTTTCATACACATCTATGCCGGTGGCCACAGCAACGTTTGTTCCACCTGCGCCATGGCTAGAGAGTGGGGATTATTGATGCTGGAGGGGTGGGGGGGGGGGGGGCAGGGGGACTGGCAGCAGGACATAGGCGGTCATTCTGACCTGAAATTTAGCACAGCTACGATCACTTACACTGACATGCGGGGGGACGCCCAGCACAGGGCTAGTCTGTCTGCCCCCGCATGTCAGGCCGCCCCCCCCCCCCCCCCCGCACAAGTACACAAGCATCACACAGCGGCAATGCTTTTGTACTTGAAGAGTAACTCCCAGCCAGCACAGCTCCTGCGGCTGGCCAGGAGTTACTCGTCGTTGCCCGGGTTGTAGCGGCTGCTGCGGGCCGCCCACCTCACAGTCCTGCCACGCATGCATTGGCCAGACTGTGCCCACAAAACAGCCGCCAAACACAGCCGTGCCGCCCCCTCCCGCCTCTGCCTGTCAATCAGGCAGAGGTGATCGCTAGGCAACAACAGCCGTCGGCTGTCAGCCATGCACCGGCGCACTGCGGCGGCAGCACATGTGCAGTTCTGACCTGATCGCTGCACTGCGATGAACTGCAGCGAGCAATTACGTCAGATTGACCCCCCCCATAAGACGCTGCAGTAAAAGGTGTTTTTCCCCCTATCTCCAGCGCAGAGACTTGCTGCAGATGCAGTGGCATACCCTCCAGCTGCACCATTTTGGCAGGTACAGTACCTTTTTTATGGTCTGTACCAATGTTTTGCTCTCCATACTTCCATTGAAAGTATAGGGAAAGGGGAGTGCCCACACCCCTGTACTCGTGGCCACGCCTCCTTTTCGAATTTGTAGCGATGTTTATGTGTAAAGTGTTGGAGGGTGTGTTGCTGCAGATGCAGTGGGCCTATTTTGGGGTGTGGACCTGGAGCTTCACCTCCATCAGCCCCATTGCTAATCCTGCTCTGGGAACACACAGAGCCTTCCTGGACAGAGCCTCCCATTGGATGCAACCTGTGTGGGAGGGCGTTTCTCGTCCAATCAGCTGTGGACTGGGTGTGATAGACTTGCTGCTAACCCAATGAGAGCTCCTAGCCACGCCCAGCGTTATACACACAGGCACTGAGTCACAGATCTGGGCTATTATATAGGAGATCCCCTATGCTCTTCTTCCTGTCTTGATCTGATGTAATCCATGAGTAAAAAAAAACAAAAAACCCCGTGATGCGAGAGGTTAACCTCACAACGGAGCATCCTGACCCAAAAGACCTGAAGACCAGTTTCCAGTCTACTAATAGATGGCCAGCCAATCAGGAGAGGTCTCTCATCCATCATCCTGATTGGCTGGCATGCACCATTGGCACTGTAGTCCCAGACTACCTCAGGCACTTGCCATACCTTGTAAAACAGTGGCTGTGTATGACTCCACCAATGGGCTCGGTGCTTTTGTGCGACACAAACCTGCACATGCACCAGCCTCCACGCGTGCTCCAGAGAACAGAGCTGCAGCACTGGCGGATGGACCAACTTCATCTTCTCCCACTTGTACATTTTGCCACGGGGCCTAGCTGGCAACATAGCTTTCCACCCAAGATGGTGGACAAACTTAGTTATAGTGTAAACAATATCACTTGACGCCATTTCTATATATTAATACTATATAACTTTACTCTGAGGTAGATCCCATGCTCTCCCAATTTAGATGCCGCAGTCCACCGGTCCGGACATGCCTGGACTGCGGGGAGTTGTGCCTTACTAATTATGGTGATTGGGTGCAAAGCCAGACATGGGTTAGTGGGGTGAGGTGGGCTGGGGGCAGCCTGCGGGACTGGAGTTCTAGGCATGCTCCCCAAATTCATGCAGCCCTCTTCAGGAGAGCACTCTGTCCCGAATGTCAATGTTGTAATGTTCGGGAGCGTGACGTCCGTGGACCTTGCACTGTTTTCACCTTCCCACCATTTTACAAGCAGTATGATAAGCACACACCTCAGCTGACTTACAAAGACACATGATCGTAAATACAACGTTCTATACAAAAGCCTGAAAGAACCAGAGTCACAGTACACATGACAATAGGCCTTGGGTCAGGTGTATTTAATGACCCCACAGCCACGCTCGGGGCCTCTGAGGGAATGTTCCAATACAGCCCTAGGAATCACCCAGAGGGCTGAGAGAAGTAGAGATGTCCTCAGTAAGCGGGTGCCCTGGTCCAGCAATATCATTTACAATCGTTAAACATATCGGGGCCACTTAGAGATGTCTGTTGGTTGGCTGCAATTGCACGTGCACAGTGTGCGCAGGACTATATACGATATACTATAATCTGCCAATGTGCAGAACTGTACGCAGTGACGTGATGCGTCCGCTCGTGGCAGTAGTGGTCATCAGCATCAGCGCCTCCTCACGCCAGCCCCAATCTTGGTGCAATAGATGCGGGTGACATGAATATGGAGCACTGGTTATCAGGGCTGTATAATCGTCCTTTGATCATTTACATTACATAGATGTCAAAACATCGGGGACAATAAGCAGCTTGTCGCCCCCCCCCCCCCCCCCCCCCCCCCCACAACATATGAGAGGCACCAGTCAATGTACTGGGTTATGGGCAGTAGTGGATCTTGCCACGGGCAAGCAGGACTTTTGCCCGGGTGCCGCCAGCGCCATCCGGAGGGCGCTGCACCATGGTAAGATCCGCTACTGTGCCCCCCACTGTGAAGGGAACTAGACGCTACCCGTCTAGTTTCCCTTCGTGGAGAGGACCTTTGCTGTGCGGTGGGCAATGACGTCATTACGCACCGCACAGCATTGTGGGACTGGCACAGACGCTAGGGGTCATAATTGACCTCTAGTGTCTGTCTATGCTGTGCTGTGGGAGAGACGTCATGACATCTCTTTCATAGATCCGAGGAGAGGAGCGGCGCCGGCGGAGGTCTGCAGCAGTCGAGAATCAGGAGCGGGGATAGTAAGTATTATTTTATTTTTTGTGTAAGCGGAGCTACTCCTACAGGGGGCACAAATGGGGGCGCAACTCTACAGGGGGCGTAACTGACCATGCCCCCTGTATGAAGCCATGCCCCTATTTTCCAACCGGGGCGCCAAAAGGACTAGAAGCGGCCCTGGTTATGGGGCTCCATCTAGTGTTACCACAGGCAGTGTCAGGACGGATATAATCCCCTTTTGCAGATGCTCCACCTCCTCCCTCCCCACAGCCCTTCTCCACCCACCTCCAGGGCCCTCCCGCACCCAGCTCCAGCCTCTACAGTGTGTGGCTAGTTACAGTGGGCAGCCCTGCACATCCTTCTCACCTCCCTCTTCATATGTTCCTCACCTCTTCCCCCTCAGCTCCCCCTTCGTCCGTTCTCTACCCCCCTTCCCCATCCTTCTTTGACCCAAATGCCCCTCACCACCCCTTTCAGAGCGCCTGTCCCTGGATGTGATTTTTAATACACCTGAGCTCTAATGTCTAAAGCTCAATAATTTATAAATGGGCCCCTTATTGTTGCATTTTTATTTTAATACACTATTATCTGCATTCCCCAAAGTGTCCTTTATGCTGTTTAAGCATAAATGTGTGCGCGGCCCAGATCTGTGCCTGTGTGTAAAACGCTGGGAGTGGCTAGGAGCTCTCATTGGGTTAGCAGCAGGTCTATCACACCCAGTCCACAGCTGATTGGGTGAAAAACGCCCTCCCATACAGGTTACATCCAATGGGAGGCTCTGTCCTTTGGCTGCTGTGTGTTCCCAGACCAGGATTAACAGTAGGGCTGATGGAGCTGCAGCTCCAGGTCCACACCCCAAAATAGGCCCACTGCATCTGCAGCAACACACCCTCCAACACTTTACACCCTTTTTACTATTCTATCAATGTAAGTTTGGAGAGCCAAAAATCGGTACAGACCATAAAAAAAAAAAGGTCCTGTACCTGCCAAAAAGGTGCAGCTGGAGGGTATGCCACTGTATCTGCAGCAAGTCTCTGCACTGTAGATAGAGAAAAAGATCCTTTACTGCAGCGTCCTATGTCCTGCTGCCAGTCCGCTTGCCCCCTCCGGCATCAACAATCCCCACTCCCTAGGCGCGGCCCAGGTGGCACAAAAGCTGCTGCGGCCATGGCATAGATGTGTATGAAAGTGGCGCAGCGGAAGGCCTTCATAGCCCTCCCTGCGCCGCATACTCTCTGAGCCCCGGAGCCTCCTCTGCGCGTGATGTCACAGAATTGCCTCCCAGCCACAGCCGCACCCAGATCCCCAGAGGCCCTGACTCCGCGACACAGCACCTGGGCTACTGGCCTGGAAGTCCCGAGATGGCTAATGTAACGGATAGAGTGGGTGATATCGCGGAGGGTAATGTCTGGACCCTGATTCATTGTAAAAGGTGACAGTGCAGTGCAGTGCAGTGGGTGTGCAGTGTCACACTGCACAGCACTCTCACCTTTTACATTGATTCAGCGAGTCAGTCAGTTCTGCCAGCCAGTCACTATTGTTAGCGCCGGTGTCCAAACGCGCCGCATTACAGGGAAATAGACGCACTTAATAAACTACAGCTCCCAGCAGCACTTAGCGCCAAAGCATTCCTGCACTAAGGGCTGCTGGGAGCTGTAGTTTATTGAGGGAATCTTCCCTGTAATGCGGGGGGCTTTAGGACACCGGCGCTAAACAATAGTGACTGGCTGCTGTGCGAGTCTCCGCGAGAGCCACTGCTTAGCTGCTTCCAGGAGGAGAAGCATTACCCACCCCTCCCCCACTCGTAGTACCTCCGAGCCCCATCCCCACACCTGCAGCACCACCGCACCTGCCCCTCCCCCACCCACGGCACCCCCCGCAACCGCTCCTCCCCCATGAGCGGTGGCTCTGGACTCCCTCCCCCACCCGTGACACCCACGCATCTGCTCCCCCCCCTGCGGCACCACCGCAACAGCACCACCTGTGGCATCCCTGCAACCACCCCTCCCCCACCCGCGGAACCCCAGGTACCCCACCCGCAGCACCCTCCCCCACCTGCAGCACCCCCGCAACTGCTCCTCTCCCACCCATGGTGGCTCTGAACCCCCACCTGCAGCAACTATGTACTCGCCCCCCCCCCCACCCGTGACACCACCGCACCCGCTCTTCCCCCACCCATGACACCCCTGGACCCCCACCCGTGGCATCCACGCACCCGCCCCTAGCCCACCCACAGCACCACTGCACCAGTCCCACCTGAGGCACCCCCGCAGCCACCCCTCCCCCACACACGGCACTCCTGGACCCCTCCCCCATCCGCGTCTTCCCCGCACCCGCCACTTTCCCAACCACAGCACCTACTAGGTGATTCATCAGGCCCTGTGTGCACTGTTCACACCGTTGTAAGGGGCTACGACCCCTCAACCATCGCACGCCCTCTGTCCGTGCAATATTTATCCACTCACACAATTCTTATTAGGGGTAATACTCCATATAATACAAATATTGCATGCCACAAGGGCGTGCAAGTGTTAAGGGGGCGTAACCCCTTATGATGGTGCGAAGAGCACCTGTAGAACGCGATGATTCACCTAGTATAAATATATATATATATATATATGTATATATATACAATATATGTATATGTGTGTATATATATATATATATATATGTATATATATATATATATGCAGAGAAAGACTGGCACTCTGTAATTACTTCCAATAGGTGTCCTGGTGTCTGTCATGAAGAAATATCAAATTGTCAGGAAGGGGCACGGCACTCACGGGACTTATAAGATAATCAGCAAGCTGGTTCAGGGAGAAACATCCACAGTGCTGGAAGTCAACGTTTCATTTACTGGATCCGCTGTCCAATCACAGGTGCCTCGCTGACATGGGGGTGGTGTCCCTGTCAGCGAGGTACTTTTTCAGTGCCGCTTTTACACTTTTATTGGATGGGCTTTTAAAGCCCAGTGCTTGGCCCACGCCCCCCCGCTCTGTCCCGTCTGCATTGTGTTTGGGAGGCACTGCTATCAGTGCCTCTCAAACACATATAAGCACAGAAAATTATTAGAATTAAATAAAGAACATACTTATGACACAGAATATGTGTCATAAGTATCTTCTTTATATTATGTTAATAATTAATCACACTGCCTCCCCTGACTGCACGTCCCTGGTACGGAGCTAAGGCAGAACATCAAAGCTGACACTGTAGATAAGTGCTGAGAGGCTGTTGAGAATTCTGCAGACGGAGACTGGAACACAGAGTATGATGCTTAAGATTAAGGGCCTAATTCAGACCTGATCGCAGCAGCAAATTTGTAAGCAATTGGGGAAAACCATGTGCACTGCAGAGGGCAGATGTAACATGTGCAGAGAGAGTTAGATTTGGGTGGGGTGTGTTCAAATTTAAATCTAAATTGCAGTGTAAAAATAAAGCAGCCAGTATTTACCCTGCACAGAAACAAAATAACCCACCCAAATCTAACTCTCTCTGCACATGTTACATCTGCCCCATCTGCAGTGCACATTGGGCCTAATTCATACCTGATCATAGCGTTGCACGGCTATGATCAGTTTCACAGACATGCGGGGGGACCCCGCCGCACAAGTACACAGGCATCGCACAGCGGTGATGCTTTTGTACTGGAAGAGTAGCTCCCTACCACCACAGCTCCAGCGCTCTGGCAGGGAGCTGCTCGTCTCTGTCTGGGTTGCAGTGGCTGCGTGTTACATCACAAAGCCGCTGCGGCCTGCCCCCTGCACGGTCCGGGCACGCCTGCGTTGCCCGGACCGCGCCCCTAAAACAGCGGCCAAACGCTGCCGGCCTGCCCCCTCCCTCCCAATCAATCAGACAGAGGCGATCGCAGGGCTGAGATGGACGTCGGCTGTCTGGCATGCGCAGTTCAGACCTGATCGGCTGATGTGCGAAAACGCACAGCAGCGATCAGGTCTGAATTAGGCCCATGGTTTTGCCCATTAGCTAACAAATTTGCTGCTGCGATCAGATCTGAATTAGGCATTATGTACTGACACTGGGCTGGATGCAGGAATACAGAGTTGGATGCTTGTAACTATATAACTGACACCAGGGACGGACTGGGGACTCCGTCCGGTCCTGGCATACAGGCACGCGGACACTGCAAACAGGGGGCATGTTGTGAATCACGGGGAGTGGATTCGCAGCACGCCCCCATATTGTTTAGCAACGGGGAGGGGGGGTGTCTGGAGGCGGCAGCGGGGGACAAACCACAGAGAAGGGAGTTGCATTGAGCGCAGCCTTCCCAGCTCTCTGTGGACCGGACTGGCCCACCAGCCCTTCTGGCATTTGCCAGATGGGCAGTCCGGCCCTGACTGACACAGAGCTAGACACAGGTATACTGCAGGGGACAGATACAGAAAAGCAGACAAACATTTCCACATCTGAAACTTGGACCTAGAGACAAAGGCTCCTGCAGCAACCAGGATCTATAACCAGCATGGAATGAGGGACAGGAAACACATACTGTATATAGGAGACAATTCCCAATCAGAGCAGCCAGGGAGACCAGGCCCTCTGATGAGGAGACTCAATGCACCTGTTCAGATACAGACAGACAAAACTCCTCAGCTGAACACACAGGAACATGCAGTAATCTGAAATTAACTGGGAATGCAGGAAAACATGGCAAGCTGATCCAATAGAAACAGATCATAAACCGTCCCAAGGAATACATTTCTCCAAAATCATACCTACCAACGTGACCCTCTCCAGGAGGGACAGAATGCTCTGCTTCTGGACTTCCCTCTTACTGTATGATTGCCAGCACCTGTGCTGATACACCTTTCTTATCCATTTACCTGTTCCACACAGGTGCTGGCAATCATACATTAAGAGGAAAGTTCAGAAGCAGAGCATTGTGTCCCTCCTGGAGAGGGTCATGTTGGGAGGTATGCAAACACATTTCCGTGGAGGGTTCTCACATGCACAGGGGCCATTTCCGTGGAGGGTTCTCACATGCACAGGGGCCATTTCCGTGGAGGGTTCACACATGCACAGCGGCCATTTCCTTGGAGGGTTCGCACATGCATAGCGGCCATTTCCGTGGAGGGTTCCCACATGCACAGCGGCCATTTCCGTGGTGGGTTCCCACATGCACAGCGGCCATTTCCGTGGTGGGTTCGCACATGCACAGCGGCCATTTCCGTGAAGGGTTCGCACATGCACAGCGGCCATTTCCGTGGAGGGTTCCCACATGCACAGCGGCCATTTCCGTGGAGGGTTCCCACATGCACAGCGGCCATTTCAGTGGTGGGTTCGCACATGCACAGGGGCCATTTCCTTGGAGGGTTCGCACATGCACAGCGGCCATTTCCGTGGAGGGTTCGCACATGCACAGCGGCCATTTCAGTGGTGGGTTCGCACATGCACAGGGGCCATTTCCTTGGAGGGTTCGCACATGCATAGCGGCCATTTCCGTGGAGGGTTCCCACATGCACAGCGGCCATTTCCTGGTGGGTTCGCACATGCACAGCGGCCATTTCCGTGGAGGGTTCCCACATGCACAGCGGCCATTTCCGTGGTGGGTTCGCACATGCACAGTGGCCATTTCCGTGGAGGGTTCGCACATGCACAGCGGCCATTTCCGTGGTGGGTTCGCACATGCACAGCGGCCATTTCCGTGGTGGGTTCGCACATGCACAGTGGCCATTTCCGTGGAGGGTTCGCACATGCACAGCGGCCATTTCCGTGGTGGGTTCGCACATGCACAGCGGCCATTTCCGTGGAGGGTTCGCACATGCACAGCGGCCATTTCCGTGGAGGGTTCGCACATGCACAGCGGCCATTTCTGTGGAGGGTTCGCACATGCACAGCGGCCATTTCCGTGGAGGGTTCCCACATGCACAGGGGCCATTTCCGTGGAGGGTTCCCACATGCACAGTGGCCATTTCCGTGGTGGGTTCGCACATGCACAGCGGCCATTTCTGTGGAGGGTTCGCATATGCACAGCGGCCATTTCCGTGGTGGGTTGCATTCTGCATGTTAGTATATCTGGCAGTATGGCAGAAACCTATGGAGGATATGGCTGCTGCTGATTTAGGGATTGGAGCAGGTATTGGAGATTTCTTCTGCTGTTATTGCTACATACATTCAGGGGATACTTAACATTTGCTTCGGGGATTAAACTGCAAATATACAATGATAAATGGGCCCCTCAGTGATTCCTGGAAGCTTCCTGGAGTTTGGTGAGCGGTGATGGAACATTTTCCTGGCATAGAACAGGACCAAAAAAGGAAACGCAGAACACTGCTAGTCAAAATATATAGAGAATTGGTGATGTTACCCATAGCAACCAACCCAGATGCTTTCTGTCATTTCTTTATTGTCTTTTAGAAAATTATAGACAGCATCTGATTGGTTGCTATGGGCAACATCACCATTTCTCTGTTTTAGAAGCTTTAGTAAATTTAACCCCTACAATTAACATGGGTGGTCATTCCGAGTTGTTCGCTCTGTATTTTTCTTCGCATCGCAGCGATTTTCCGCTTACTGCGCATGCGCAATGTCCGCACTGCGACTGCGCCAAGTAAATTTGCTATGCAGTTAGGAATTTTACTCACGGCTTTTTCATCGTTCTGGTGATCGTAATGTGATTGACAGGAAGTGAGTGTTACTGGGCAGAAACTGGCCGTTTTATAGGTGTGTGTGAAAAAACGCTACAGTTTCTGGGAAAAACGCGGGAGTGGCCGGAGAAACGGAGGAGTGTCTGGGCGAACGCTGGGTGTGTTTGTGACGTCAAACCAGGAACGACAAGCACTGAACTGATCGCAGATGCCGAGTAAGTCTGGAGCTACTCAGAAACTGCTAAGAGAGGTCTAATCGCAATAATGCGAATCCTTCGGTCGCAATTTTAAGAAGCTAAGATTCACTCCCAGTAGGCGGCGACTTAGCGTGAGTAAATCTGCTAAAAGCAGCTTGCGAGCGAACAACTTGGAATGAGAGCCCTGGAGTATAAGTGAAGTTCTTAGCACACATTTGGCCAAATATGTGCCCATTCACCAACATCCAGGTGACTTCATTACATGGGTCCCTAACATCTCTACTACTAACACATTATATAAATGTATCCAGGTCTTACCTTTAAATAGAGCTCCTTCTAATATGTATCAGCAATGCAGGAACCTGTGCTAAAAAAAACACATGAGGGTACGCGGGAGGGGTGCCAATACCAGAGTGACAAAGCCTCACCTCCAAGTGTACAATATATACCCAAATATAGAGGAAAAAGGGGAAGATCAGACTGCACTACCTAATGGCCCTCATTCAGAGTTGTTCGCTCGCTGGCTGCTTTTAGCAGCATTGCACACGCTAGGCCGCTGCCCTCTGGGAGTGAATCTTAGCTTAGCAGAATAGCGAACGAAAGATTAGCAATTCTGCTACTAAATAATTTCCTGCAGTTTCTGAGTAGCTCCAGACCTACTCCTAGACTGCGATCAGCTCAGTCCGTTTAGTTCCTGGTTTGACGTCACAAACACGCCCTGCGTTCGGCCAGCCACTCCCCCGTTTCTCCGGCCACTCCTGCGTTTTTTAGCACACTCCCGGAAAACGCTCAGTTTCCGCCCAGAAACACCCACTTCCTGTCAATCACTCACCAATCAGCAGAGCGACTGAAAAGCGTCGCTCGGACCTATGTAAAACTGCATAGTTTTGTGTGAAAATACTTAGCATGTGCGCCCTGCGACCCATTACGCATGCGCAGAATCCCCCATTTTTAGCCTGATCGCTATTCTGCTAAAAACGGCAACGAGCGAACAACTCGGAATGACCACCCATGTGAGGTGCTACCATGCTGAGGCTTCTAGTACCACACAAGAAAAAATAAAATGCTGATGCACACTGAGAACAGAAGATGATTGGCCTGAATGCGGCCACATCTCATGAGTGCTAGTAAGCTGCACCTGTGCTGCAGGTGACATATCAGAAGTAACTGCTGTGGTCCCCTGGTTTCGGTGTAAGTGCCATAACTACTGACAGCGACTGGGGGGGGGGTTACTGCATAGACTTGGAATGCCTGTGGTTATTCCATTAGGACGCCCAAATGCAGAATTGCAGCTGCCTTACATGCTCCTCAGAAATAGCCCTCTCTCTATCGTTCGCAAAAGGTCAAATTATAGGAACAACCGTGCCGGTTCTAGACCTTGTGGCGCCCAGGGAAAAAAAAAATATTTGGCACCCCCCCTTCCCCCACGCAGGCAAAACAGGGATAGTGCGTGGCAAAAAATAGGGAAGGGGCATGGGCACAGTTATGCCCCCTGTAGCTGTGCCCTCAGCAGTTGTGCCCCCCAGTAGAGTTGTGCCCCCTTTAGCTGTGCCCCCTGTAGTTTTTTTGCCCCCTGTAACAGTGCCCTCAGTAGCTGTGCCTGCAGTAGTTGTGCCCCCTGTAGGTGTGCCCCTGTAGTTATGCCCCTAGTAGCGCCACTTACAAAAAAAATAAAAAATACTCACCAGCCCCGCTCTTGCTTCCCAACCGCTGCTGCTGCTGTCCTCCGTCTCCGGGCCACCACTCGTCGGACCTATGGGAGAGACGTCATGATGTCTCTCGCATAGCGCCGCACACACACTAGAGGTCAATTATGACCCCTAGAATGTGCGGCCGCTCCCACAATGCCGTGCAGTGCGTGGCATTGTGGTTCGCTCGGCAGCATGTGGGAGGGTCAAGGAGCACGTGGGAGGGTCAGTCAGCGGCAGCGCCCTCAGGACTGCGGCGACCCGGGCAAAAAGCCTGCTTGCCCATGGTGTCACAACTGAGGGCCTGAGCTGACGGGAGGCAGCCTCAGTTGTAGGGGCTGAGATGTACCGGAACCTGGGAGGTTGTATCAGACCCCTGGACATGTAAGTAACATGAATAATAACTGCCCGAAGGCGTGACCACGACAACTTGGATAAAAGTCAATGATGTTTATTATGACAACTCCGCAACACAGCAGCAGTAAAAGAAAACGTAAAAGTCAGCAAAGAATAAATACAGTTCCTGGGTACTACAGGATGGCAGGAGCCACAGGGCACTGGTAGTGTGAGATAGTTCTTATGATCTTCTAGATGGAAAGTCCTTACCAGGCCTGACTGTAGCAATGGAGATAACCCAGGATTGTGCCAGCTGGTGTTCCAGGAAAAGCTGGGTTGCTGAAGATAAAACAGCTGCTGTGGATACTGGCTGGAACCAGACTGTTGTTAGCACGGAGTGGATACTGGCTGGAACCAGTTAAATAATAAATGAACTTGGGAGCGATGAAATATGAACTGAAATGTAGAACTTGAGAGCGGAGAAATAATAATACCGGTGGAGAGTGGTAAAGTGTAGAAAGGACACCGGCCCTTTAAGGGAAGCTGTACTCTGCTGGAAGCTGAGCTGGAAGCAGGTAATGTTGTAGCTGGAAACAGATGAATCCACAATGGATTGGAGAGTCAGGCTACACCGCAGGTGGAATGCTGGTGCGGGTCTCTATGGTGGAAGTCTTGAGACAGGAGCTGGAACCTGGAAGACAATCACAGGAGAGAGCCAAACAGGAACTAGGTTTGACAACCAAAGCACTGACGCCTTCCTTGCTCAGGCACAGTGTATTTATACCTGCAGCAAGGAAGGGATTGGCTAGGCAATTATGCAGATTATCAATACTGAGAACAGATTGGTGGAAATGATCAGCTGACAGAATCCAAGATGGCTGCGCCCATGCAGACACTTGGAGGGAAGTTTGGTTTGTAATCCATGTGGTAATGAAAACAGTAATGGCGGCGCCGGCCACCGGAGACAGGAGGCGCCAGGCTGACAGATGCACATCCAACCACGCGGACACAGCGGAGGCCGCGGCTGACGTAATCGCCACTCAGACACTCTGCATGCAGAAGTTCAGGGACGGCGGCGGAGGCCGCGGGAGACGCCATGCCAGGTGTAATATGGCGTTTACTGTGACAGCGTCCCAGAGTGACAGGAGAGGATACAGGAATGTACACATCAGGATAACAGATGGGATCCGGTCCTGGAGCGCTGAGCCAGCCTTAGGAGGCATCTGATGGGTAAGAAATGGCGTCCAGATACCCGGATCGTGACACATGGCAAGAGCCGCTCCTGAGTAAGAATTCAGAGCAGAGAAAGAGTCACATTTGCAGCAACCAGATACGTACAGTCATTGTGTATGTGTACAGCAGACGTATACTGCTGGCTGGCAGGGAGACACAAAGCGAAGCGTTATTATAATGCTGACAACAACAGCACTATCCCCAATAAACAGAACGTGCACCGACCACAGCTACTTACTAAACAATAACACATAGCCACAGACCCGAGGAGGGAAATGAGAGAGAATAGAATCTGTGTGATCAGTAACAATGAGTCACTGCAGACTTGTTATTCACAGGTCACGTTGTGGTGTTGAATATAGAATGTGCCAACCGTCGTTATATGGGGATGTGTTCAGCGGCGCGAACACTTTTCTTGTAGGTGGAGGTGGCAGCTCTGGGGCTACACACAGAATTTGGCTGGACAACGGGCAGATCAGGGGTGCAGCATTAAAGTGCCAAAACAATAGGGTGCCTTTGTGACCCCAGTATTCAGAGGGGCAAAAGGGCCGCTGACCTGAATACTGGGCAATGGGAAGCGAGGAAACAGAGCTTGTGCCCATGTTCTTAATACAACGTAATAGACAGGTGTAAATAGGCGCTTTCACACACTGGCAAAACAATTCGGGCTGCCGCTGTGGCATGGTGAGATTACGTTGCTGCTGTCGGGTATAGATTTGATGGGGTATTCTACTACCATATGTAACCTGCCACTGCTGACCATTCCTACTGCGCCGCTAGGCCAAACCAGCCGCTCACTGACTGTGTGCACTGAGCACCAAGGAGGTGCCCCCAGTTGTGTTAGCTTAGTCGCTGGCACATCAATATCGTGCTCAGATAGCATTGCAAATGAAATCAGTGGGCCCCTTTGCCACACGACGTCCCACTTGGCCGGTAAGTGGGCTTACACACGTGGTATATGGATTCCCTTTTACCATCAGTAACCGCCTGTTACTGACTCCTAACATACCTCTCAACTGTCCCGATTTTCGCGGGACAGTCCTGTTTTTTTGGGACTGTCCCACCTGCAGGCCACAGTTTTCCGCCGCACTGGTGGGAGGACGACGGCAGTTGAGAGGCTCCTGTCACCTCCGCTTTGCTTAGCAGCGGTGAATAGATGCGCACAGCGTCTGTTCACTGGCGGCAGAGGAACTGGGGGGCACGCCAGCAGCTCACAGAGCGCTGGGCACGCCCCCACCGTAACGAACATGGCAGGCGTGACATGAGGGCGTCTCAAGTTAAAAGGTTCGGCTGTTGAGAGGTATGCGACACAGCACGGCGTTATCCAGCCCCTGGGGCAGGTGTGCTAAGCCTTTAGAGAGAGAAAGTGCATGGAGATAACGTACAGCTCCTAATTATAATTTTTCAAATACAGCCTGTGCCATGGAGCTGGTACTTTATCTCTCTCCAAGTTAGTACATCTTCCCAGATGTCTTTTTAAACCAATCCATGTGGATACATGCACTGTGCTCATTCATCCACCAGGTGGGGATGTTCCTCCCTGCCCACAGTGCCCACAGAGAAGAGGCTCATCCCTTTTCAACTCTCTGACCTCTGCAAGTCTGGGTGGGAAAATCTTTAGATCTCCTACCTAAGAACACTTCCTGAGGCTCTGCTTCAGCTCCTGGCTCTCCCCTCTGTCCCCAAAATGGACGTCCAGCGGGACAGTGTCTATGACCATAACAGCAACTGGTCTCCCATGCAGTCACAGAGATCCGTGCAGGCGGGTACAGCCACATTACGAATGCGACCACATACGCAGCTGCGTGCGGCACAAAATCAGGTCCTAAATCTTTAAATCTCCCACCAGGAATCAGTTCCAGAACTTTGTCCCCAATGTGCCGCCTCAAAGCTGAATTTGGCTCCAGACAGCTGAATTTGGCAGTCAGCGGCTGCAGTGCTGCGGTGCTCTGCTCCCCGGCTTCCCAAGGAGGCAACATAACAACAGACTTAGGGGGACATTTACCAGGGCTGAAACTAGGATTTTCGTCACCTGGGGCAAGGCAGTAATTTGGGGGGCGCCCCCCCCCCCCCCCCCCAAAAAAAAAAAAACCCCAACAACAACAACAAAAAACAAACAAGCCCTGTCAGCCTAAATTACTTAATTATTAAATATGTTGAAAAAAGGGGGACACTATTGGACAATATGTATGTGCCTCAAATGCCCTATGCGTCACATGCACCTCCAGCTGCGTGTTCACATACTTGCTCCTCTGTGTGTCCCCATACATTGCACTATATCACTGCACTATATCATAACATTTCATCACTGCACTACATTCTTCTATCCACTGCACTACTATACTACATCCCCTACACACTGAACTACATCACTATACTACATCCTCTACATGCTGAACTACATTACTATACTACATCCTCTACACGCTGAACTACATCACTATATACATCCTCTACACGCTGAACTACATCACTATACTACATCCCCTACACGCTGAACTACACGCTGAACTACATCACTATACTACATCTTCTACACGCTGAACTACATCACTATACTACATCCTCTACACGCTGAACTACATCACTACACTACATCCTCTACACGCTGAACTACATCACTATACTACATCCTCTACACGCTGAACTACATCAGTATACTACATCCTCTACACGCTGAACTACATCACTATACTACATCCCCTACACGCTGAACTACATCACTATACTACAACCCCTACACGCTGAACTACATCACTATATTACATCCTCTACACGCTGAACTACATTACTATACTACATCCTCTACACGCTGAACTACATCACTATACTACATCCTCTACACGCTGAACTACATCACTATACTACATCCTCTACACGCTGAACTACATCACTATACTACATCCTCTACGCGCTGAACTACATCACTATACTACATCCTCTACACGCTGAACTACATCACTATACTACATCCTCTACAGGCTGAACTACATCACTACACTGCATCCTCTACACGCTGAAGTACATCACTATACTACATCCTCTACACGCTGAACTACATCACTACACTACATCCTCTACACGCTGAACTACATCACTATACTACATCCTCTACACACTGAACTATATCACTATACTACATCCTCTACACGCTGAACTACATCACTATACTACATCCTCTACACGCTGAACTACATCACTATACTACATCCTCTACACGCTGAACTACATCACTATACTACATCCTCTACACGCTGAACTACATCACTATACTACATCCCCTACACGCTGAACTACATCACTATACTACATCCTCTACACGCTGAACTACATCACTATACTACATCCTCTAAATGCTGAACTACATCACTATACTACATCCTCTACACGCTGAACTACATCACTATACTACATCCTCTACACACTGAACTACATCACTATACTACATCCCCTACACACTGAACTACATCACTATACTACATCCCCTACACGCTGAACTACATCACTATACGACATCCTCTACACGCTGAACTACATCACTATACTACATCCTCTACACGCTGAACTACGTCACTATACTACATCCTCTACAGGCTGAACTACATCACTATACTACATTCTCTACACGCTGAACTACATCACTATACTACATCCTCTACACGCTGAACTACATCACTATACTACATCCTCTACACGCTGAACTACATCACTACTCTACATCCTCTACACGCTGAACTACATCACTATACTACATCCTCTACACGCTGAACTACATCACTATACTACATCCTCTACACGCTGAACTACATCACTATACTACATCCTCTACACGCTGAACTACATCACTACTCTACATCCTCTACACGCTGAACTACATCACTATACTACATCCTCTACACGCTGAACTACATCACTACTCTACATCCTCTACACGCTGAACTACATCACTATACTACATCCTCTACATGCTGAACTACATCACTATACTACATCCTCTACACGCTGAACTACATCACTACACTACATCCCCTACACGCTGAACTACATCACTATACTACATCCACTACACGCTGAACTACATCACTATACTACATCCTCTACAGGCTAAACTACATCACTATACTACATCCTCTACACGCTGAACTACATCACTATACTACATCCTCTACACACTGAACTACATCACTATATTACACCCTCTACACGCTGAACTACATCACTACTCTACATCCTCTACAGGCTGAACTACATCACTATACTACATCCTCTACACGCTGAACTACATCACTATACTACATCCTCTACACGCTGAACTACATCACTATACTACATCCTCTACACGCTGAACTACATCACTACTCTACATCCTCTACAGGCTGAACTACATCACTACACTACATCCTCTACACGCTGAACTACATCACTATACTACATCCTCTACACGCTGAACTACATCACTACACTACATCCCCTACACGCTGAACTACATCACTATACTACATCCTCTACACGCTGAACTACATCACTATACTACATCCTCTACAGGCTGAACTACATCACTATACTACATCCTCTACACGCTGAACTACATCACTATACTACATCCTCTACAAGCTGAACTACATCACTATACTACATCCTCTACACGCTGAACTATATCACTACTCTACATCCTCTACAGGCTGAAATACATCACTATACTACATCCTCTACACACTGAACTACATCACTATACTACATCCTCTACACGCTGAACTACATCACTATACTACATCCTCTACACGCTGAACTACATCACTACTCTACATCCTCTACAGGCTGAACTACATCACTACACTACATCCTCTACACGCTGAAGTACATCACTATACTACATCCTCTACACGCTGAACTACATCACTACACTACATCCTCTACACGCTGAACTACATCACTATACTACATCCTCTACACACTGAACTATATCACTATACTACATCCTCTACACGCTGAACTACATCACTATACTACATCCTCTACACGCTGAACTACATCACTATACTACATCCTCTACACGCTGAACTACATCACTATACTACATCCTCTACACGCTGAACTACATCACTATACTACATCCCCTACACGCTGAACTACATCACTATACTACATCCTCTACACGCTGAACTACATCACTATACTACATCCTCTAAACGCTGAACTACATCACTATACTACATCCTCTACACGCTGAACTACATCACTATACTACATCCTCTACACGCTGAACTACATCACTATACTACATCCTCTACACGCTGAACTACATCACTATACTACATCCTCTACACGCTGAACTACATCACTATACTACATCCTCTACACGCTGAACTACATCACTATACTACATCCTCTACACGCTGAACTACATCACTATACTACATCCTCTACACGCTGAACTACATCACTATACTACATCCTCTACACGCTGAACTACATCACTATACTACATCCCCTACTCGCTGAACTACATCACTATACTACATCCTCTACACGCTGAACTACATCACTACACTACATCCTCTACACGCTGAACTACATCACTATACTACATCCTCTACATGCTGAACTACATCACTATACTACATCCTCTACACGCTGAACTACATCAGTATACTACATCCCCTACACGCTGAACTACATCACTATACTACATCCTCCACACGCTGAACTACATCACTATACTACAACCTCTACACGCTGAACTACATCACTATACTACATCCTCTACATGCTGAACTACATCACTATACTACATCCTCTACATGCTGAACTACATCAGTATACTACATCCTCTACACACTGAACTACATCACTACACTACATCCTCTACACGCTGAACTACATCACTATACTACATCCCCTACACGCTGAACTACATCACTATACTACATCCTCCACATGCTGAACTACATCACTATACTACAACCTCTACACGCTGAACTACATCACTACACTACATCCTCTACACGCTAAACTACATCACTATACTACATCCTCTACACGCTGAACTACATCACTATACTACATCCTCTACACGCTGAACTACATCACTATACTACATCCTCTACGCGCTGAACTACATCACTATACTACATCCTCTACACGCTGAACTACATCACTATACTACATCCTCTACACGCTGAGCTACATCACTATACTACATCCCTTACACCAGGCATTCCTAACCACGGTCCTCAAGGCACACCAACAGTGCAGGTTTTAGTGATATCCAGGCTACAGCACAGATGGTTAAATCAAAATAACTGAGCTACTAATTAAGTCACCTGTACTGAAGCCTGGATATCACTAAAACCTGCACTGTTAGTGTGCCTTGAGGACTGTGGTTGGGAATGCCTGCCCTACATGCTGAACTACATCACTACACTACATCCTCTACATGCTGAACTACATCTCTACACTACATCCTCTACACGCAGAACTACATCACTATACTACATCCTCTACACGCTGAACTACATCACTATACTACATCCTCTACACACTGAACTACATCACTATACTACATCCCCTACACACTGAACTACATCACTATACTACATCCCCTACACGCTGAACTACATCACTATACGACATCCTCTACACGCTGAACTACATCACTATACGACATCCTCTACACGCTGAACTACATCACTATACTACATCCCCTACACGCTGAACTACGTCACTATACTACATCCTCTACAGGCTGAACTACATCACTATACTACATCCTCTACACGCTGAACTACATCACTATACTACATCCTCTACACGCTGAACTACATCACTATACTACATCCTCTACACGCTGAACTACATCACTACTCTACATCCTCTACACGCTGAACTACATCACTATACTACATCCTCTACACGCTGAACTACATCACTATACTACATCCTCTACACGCTGAACTACATCACTATACTACATCCTCTACACGCTGAACTACATCACTACTCTACATCCTCTACACGCTGAACTACATCACTATACTACATCCTCTACACGCTGAACTACATCACTACTCTACATCCTCTACACGCTGAACTACATCACTATACTACATCCTCTACATGCTGAACTACATCACTATACTACATCCTCTACACGCTGAACTACATCACTACACTACATCCCCTACACGCTGAACTACATCACTATACTACATCCTCTACACGCTGAACTACATCACTATACTACATCCTCTACAGGCTGAACTACATCACTATACTACATCCTCTACACGCTGAACTACATCACTATACTACATCCTCTACACACTGAACTACATCACTATACTACATCCTCTACAGGCTGAACTACATCACTACACTACATCCTCTACATGCTGAACTACATCACTATACTACATCCT
This sequence comes from Pseudophryne corroboree, assembly GCF_028390025.1. Classification (NCBI taxonomy): domain Eukaryota; kingdom Metazoa; phylum Chordata; class Amphibia; order Anura; family Myobatrachidae; genus Pseudophryne; species Pseudophryne corroboree. Next base: position 39,671,588 of record NC_086445.1, on the reverse strand, counting down.
CTACACGCTGAACTACATCACTACACTACATCCCCTACACGCTGAACTACATCACTATACTACATCCTCTACACGCTGAACTACATCACTATACTACATCCTCTACAGGCTGAACTACATCACTATACTACATCCTCTACACGCTGAACTACATCACTATACTACATCCTCTACAAGCTGAACTACATCACTATACTACATCCTCTACACGCTGAACTATATCACTACTCTACATTCTCTACAGGCTGAAATACATCACTATACTACATCCTCTACACACTGAACTACATCACTATACTACATCCTCTACACGCTGAACTACATCACTATACTACATCCTCTACAGGCTGAACTACATCACTATACTACATCCTCTACAGGCTGAACTACATCACTATACTACATCCTCTACACGCTGAACTACATCACTATACTACATCCTCTACAAGCTGAACTACATCACTATACTACATCCTCTACACGCTGAACTATATCACTACTCTACATTCTCTACAGGCTGAAATACATCACTATACTACATCCTCTACACACTGAACTACATCACTATACTACATCCTCTACACGCTGAACTACATCACTATACTACATCCTCTACACGCTGAACTACATCACTACTCTACATCCTCTACAGGCTGAACTACATCACTACACTACATCCTCTACACGCTGAACTACATCACTATACTACATCCTCTACACGCTGAACTACATCACTACACTACATCCTCTACACGCTGAACTACATCACTATACTACATCCTCTACACACTGAACTATATCACTATACTACATCCTCTACACGCTGAACTACATCACTATACTACATCCTCTACACGCTGAACTACATCACTATACTACATCCTCTACACGCTGAACTACATCACTATACTACATCCTCTACACGCTGAACTACATCACTATACTACATCCCCTACACGCTGAACTACATCACTATACTACATCCTCTACACGCTGAACTACATCACTATACTACATCCTCTAAACGCTGAACTACATCACTATACTACATCCTCTACACGCTGAACTACATCACTATACTACATCCTCTACACGCTGAACTACATCACTATACTACATCCTCTACACGCTGAACTACATCACTATACTACATCCTCTACACGCTGAACTACATCACTATACTACATCCTCTACACGCTGAACTACATCACTATACTACATCCTCTACACGCTGAACTACATCACTATACTACATCCTCTACACGCTGAACTACATCACTATACTACATCCTCTACACGCTGAACTACATCACTATACTACATCCCCTACTCGCTGAACTACATCACTATACTACATCCTCTACACGCTGAACTACATCACTACACTACATCCTCTACACGCTGAACTACATCACTATACTACATCCTCTACATGCTGAACTACATCACTATACTACATCCTCTACACGTTGAACTACATCAGTATACTACATCCCCTACACGCTGAACTATATCACTATACTACATCCTCCACACGCTGAACTACATCACTATACTACAACCTCTACACGCTGAACTACATCACTATACTACATCCTCTACACGCTGAACTACATCACTATACTACATCCTCTACACGCTGAACTACATCACTACTCTACATCCTCTACACGCTGAACTACATCACTATACTACATCCTCTACACGCTGAACTACATCACTATACTACATCCTCTACACGCTGAACTACATCACTATACTACATCCTCTACACGCTGAACTACATCACTACTCTACATCCTCTACACGCTGAACTACATCACTATACTACATCCTCTACACGCTGAACTACATCACTACTCTACATCCTCTACACGCTGAACTACATCACTATACTACATCCTCTACATGCTGAACTACATCACTATACTACATCCTCTACACGCTGAACTACATCACTACACTACATCCCCTACACGCTGAACTACATCACTATACTACATCCTCTACACGCTGAACTACATCACTATACTACATCCTCTACAGGCTGAACTACATCACTATACTACATCCTCTACACGCTGAACTACATCACTATACTACATCCTCTACACGCTGAACTACATCACTATACTACATCCTCTACACGCTGAACTACATCACTACTCTACATCCTCTACAGGCTGAACTACATCACTATACTACATCCTCTACACGCTGAACTACATCACTATACTACATCCTCTACACGCTGAACTACATCACTATACTACATCCTCTACACGCTGAACTACATCACTACTCTACATCCTCTACAGGCTGAACTACATCACTACATTACATCCTCTACACGCTGAACTACATCACTATACTACATCCTCTACACGCTGAACTACATCACTACACTACATCCTCTACACGCTGAACTACATCACTATACTACATCCTCTACACACTGAACTATATCACTATACTACATCCTCTACACGCTGAACTACATCACTATACTACATCCTCTACACGCTGAACTACATCACTATACTACATCCTCTACACGCTGAACTACATCACTATACTACATCCTCTACACGCTGAACTACATCACTATACTACATCCTCTACACGCTGAACTACATCACTATACTACATCCTCTACACGCTGAACTACATCACTACTCTACATCCTCTACAGGCTGAACTACATCACTACACTACATCCTCTACACGCTGAAGTACATCACTATACTACATCCTCTACACGCTGAACTACATCACTACACTACATCCTCTACACGCTGAACTACATCACTATACTACATCCTCTACACACTGAACTATATCACTATACTACATCCTCTACACGCTGAACTACATCACTATACTACATCCTCTACACGCTGAACTACATCACTATACTACATCCTCTACACGCTGAACTACATCACTATACTACATCCTCTACACGCTGAACTACATCACTATACTACATCCCCTACACGCTGAACTACATCACTATACTACATCCTCTACACGCTGAACTACATCACTATACTACATCCTCTAAACGCTGAAATACATCACTATACTACATCCTCTACACGCTGAACTACATCACTATACTACATCCTCTACACACTGAACTACATCACTATACTACATCCCCTACACACTGAACTACATCACTATACTACATCCCCTACACGCTGAACTACATCACTATACGACATACTCTACACGCTGAACTACATCACTATACTACATCCTCTACACGCTGAACTACGTCACTATACTACATCCTCTACAGGCTGAACTACATCACTATACTACATCCTCTACACGCTGAACTACATCACTATACTACATCCTCTACACGCTGAACTACATCACTATACTACATCCTCTACACGCTGAACTACATCACTACTCTACATCCTCTACACGCTGAACTACATCACTATACTACATCCTCTACATGCTGAACTACATCACTATACTACATCCTCTACACGCTGAACTACATCACTATACTACATCCTCTACACGCTGAACTACATCACTACTCTACATCCTCTACATGCTGAACTACATCACTATACTACATCCTCTACACGCTGAACTACATCACTACTCTACATCCTCTACACGCTGAACTACATCACTATACTACATCCTCTACATGCTGAACTACATCACTATACTACATCCTCTACACGCTGAACTACATCACTACACTACATCCCCTACACGCTGAACTACATCACTATACTACATCCTCTACACGCTGAACTACATCACTATACTACATCCTCTACAGGCTGAACTACATCACTATACTACATCCTCTACACGCTGAACTACATCACTATACTACATCCTCTACACACTGAACTACATCACTATATTACACCCTCTACACGCTGAACTACATCACTACTCTACATCCTCTACAGGCTGAACTACATCACTATACTACATCCTCTACACGCTGAACTACATCACTATACTACATCCTCTACACGCTGAACTACATCACTATACTACATCCTCTACACGCTGAACAACATCACTACTCTACATCCTCTACAGGCTGAACTACATCACTACACTACATCCTCTACACGCTGAACTACATCACTATACTACATCCTCTACACGCTGAACTACATCACTACACTACATCCCCTACACGCTGAACTACATCACTATACTACATCCTCTACATGCTGAACTACATCACTATACTACATCCTCTACAGGCTGAACTACATCACTATACTACATCCTCTACACGCTGAACTACATCACTATACTACATCCTCTACAAGCTGAACTACATCACTATACTACATCCTCTACACGCTGAACTATATCACTACTCTACATCCTCTACAGGCTGAAATACATCACTATACTACATCCTCTACACACTGAACTACATCACTATACTACATCCTCTACACGCTGAACTACATCACTATACTACATCCTCTACACGCTGAACTACATCACTACTCTACATCCTCTACAGGCTGAACTACATCACTACACTACATCCTCTACACGCTGAAGTACATCACTATACTACATCCTCTACACGCTGAACTACATCACTACACTACATCCTCTACACGCTGAACTACATCACTATACTACATCCTCTACACACTGAACTATATCACTATACTACATCCTCTACACGCTGAACTACATCACTATACTACATCCTCTACACGCTGAACTACATCACTATACTACATCCTCTACACGCTGAACTACATCACTATACTACATCCTCTACACGCTGAACTACATCACTATACTACATCCCCTACACGCTGAACTACATCACTATACTACATCCTCTACACGCTGAACTACATCACTATACTACATCCTCTAAATGCTGAACTACATCACTATACTACATCCTCTACACGCTGAACTACATCACTATACTACATCCTCTACACGCTGAACTACATCACTATACTACATCCTCTACACGCTGAACTACATCACTATACTACATCCTCTACACGCTGAACTACATCACTATACTACATCCTCTACACGCTGAACTACATCACTATACTACATCCTCTACACGCTGAACTACATCACTATACTACATCCTCTACACGCTGAACTACATCACTATACTACATTCTCTACACGCTGAACTACATCACTATACTACATCCCCTACTCGCTGAACTACATCACTATACTACATCCTCTACACGCTGAACTACATCACTACACTACATCCTCTACACGCTGAACTACATCACTATACTACATCCTCTACATGCTGAACTACATCACTATACTACATCCTCTACACGCTGAACTACATCAGTATACTACATCCCCTACACGCTGAACTACATCACTATACTACATCCTCCACACGCTGAACTACATCACTATACTACAACCTCTACACGCTGAACTACATCACTATACTACATCCTCTACATGCTGAACTACATCACTATACTACATCCTCTACACGCTGAACTACATCAGTATACTACATCCTCTACACACTGAACTACATCACTACACTACATCCTCTACACGCTGAACTACATCACTATACTACATCCCCTACACGCTGAACTACATCACTATACTACATCCTCCACACGCTGAACTACATCACTATACTACAACCTCTACACGCTGAACTACATCACTACACTACATCCTCTACACGCTAAACTACATCACTATACTACATCCTCTACATGCTGAACTACATCACTATACTACATCCTCTACACGCTGAACTACATCACTATACTACATCCTCTACACGCTGAACTACATCACTATACTACATCCTCTACACGCTGAACTACATCACTATACTACATCCCTTACACCAGGCATTCCTAACCACGGTCCTCAAGGCACACCAACAGTGCAGGTTTTAGTGATATCCAGGCTACAGCACAGATGGTTAAATCAAAATAACTGAGCTACTAATTAAGTCACCTGTACTGAAGCCTGGATATCACTAAAACCTGCACTGTTAGTGTGCCTTGAGGACTGTGGTTGGGAATGCCTGCCCTACACGCTGAACTACATCACTACACTACATCCTCTACATGCTGAACTACATCTCTACACTACATCCTCTACACGCAGAACTACATCACTATACTACATCCTCTACACGCTGAACTACATCACTATACTACATCCTCTACACACTGAACTACATCACTATACTACATCCCCTACACACTGAACTACATCACTATACTACATCCCCTACACGCTGAACTACATCACTATACGACATCCTCTACACGCTGAACTACATCACTATACTACATCCTCTACACGCTGAACTACGTCACTATACTACATCCTCTACAGGCTGAACTACATCACTATACTACATCCTCTACACGCTGAACTACATCACTATACTACATCCTCTACACGCTGAACTACATCACTATACTACATCCTCTACACGCTGAACTACATCACTACTCTACATCCTCTACACGCTGAACTACATCACTATACTACATCCTCTACACGCTGAACTACATCACTATACTACATCCTCTACACGCTGAACTACATCACTATACTACATCCTCTACACGCTGAACTACATCACTACTCTACATCCTCTACATGCTGAACTACATCACTATACTACATCCTCTACACGCTGAACTACATCACTACTCTACATCCTCTACACGCTGAACTACATCACTATACTACATCCTCTACATGCTGAACTACATCACTATACTACATCCTCTACACGCTGAACTACATCACTACACTACATCCCCTACACGCTGAACTACATCACTATACTACATCCTCTACACGCTGAACTACATCACTATACTACATCCTCTACAGGCTGAACTACATCACTATACTACATCCTCTACACGCTGAACTACATCACTATACTACATCCTCTACACACTGAACTACATCACTATACTACATCCTCTACACGCTGAACTACATCACTACTCTACATCCTCTACAGGCTGAACTACATCACTATACTACATCCTCTACACGCTGAACTACATCACTATACTACATCCTCTACACGCTGAACTACATCACTATACTACATCCTCTACACGCTGAACTACATCACTACTCTACATCCTCTACAGGCTGAACTACATCACTACACTACATCCTCTACACGCTGAACTACATCACTATACTACATCCTCTACACGCTGAACTACATCACTACACTACATCCCCTACACGCTGAACTACATCACTATACTACATCCTCTACACGCTGAACTACATCACTATACTACATCCTCTACAGGCTGAACTACATCACTATACTACATCCTCTACACGCTGAACTACATCACTATACTACATCCTCTACAAGCTGAACTACATCACTATACTACATTCTCTACACGCTGAACTATATCACTACTCTACATCCTCTACAGGCTGAAATACATCACTATACTACATCCTCTACACACTGAACTACATCACTATACTACATCCTCTACACGCTGAACTACATCACTATACTACATCCTCTACACGCTGAACTACATCACTACTCTACATCCTCTACAGGCTGAACTACATCACTACACTACATCCTCTACACGCTGAACTACATCACTATACTACATCCTCTACACGCTGAACTACATCACTACACTACATCCTCTACACGCTGAACTACATCACTATACTACATCCTCTACACACTGAACTATATCACTATACTACATCCTCTACACGCTGAACTACATCACTATACTACATCCTCTACACGCTGAACTACATCACTATACTACATCCTCTACACGCTGAACTACATCACTATACTACATCCTCTACACGCTGAACTACATCACTATACTACATCCTCTACACGCTGAACTACATCACTATACTACATCCCCTACACGCTGAACTACATCACTATACTACATCCTCTACACGCTGAACTACATCACTATACTACATCCTCTAAACGCTGAACTACATCACTATACTACATCCTCTACACGCTGAACTACATCACTATACTACATCCTCTACACGCTGAACTACATCACTATACTACATCCTCTACACGCTGAACTACATCACTATACTACATCCTCTACACGCTGAACTACATCACTATACTACATCCTCTACACGCTGAACTACATCACTATACTACATCCTCTACACGCTGAACTACATCACTATACTACATCCTCTACACGCTGAACTACATCACTATACTACATCCTCTACACGCTGAACTACATCACTATACTACATCCCCTACTCGCTGAACTACATCACTATACTACATCCTCTACACGCTGAACTACATCACTACACTACATCCTCTACACGCTGAACTACATCACTATACTACATCCTCTACATGCTGAACTACATCACTATACTACATCCTCTACACGCTGAACTACATCAGTATACTACATCCCCTACACGCTGAACTACATCACTATACTACATCCTCCACACGCTGAACTACATCACTATACTACAACCTCTACACGCTGAACTACATCACTATACTACATCCTCTACATGCTGAACTACATCACTATACTACATCCTCTACACGCTGAACTACATCAGTATACTACATCCTCTACACACTGAACTACATCACTACACTACATCCTCTACACGCTGAACTACATCACTATACTACATCCCCTACACGCTGAACTACATCACTATACTACATCCTCCACCGCTGAACTACATCACTATACTACAACCTCTACACGCTGAACTACATCACTACACTACATCCTCTACACGCTGAACTACATCACTACACTACATCCTCTACACGCTGAACTACATCACTATACTACATCCTCTACACATTGAACTACATCACTACACTACATCCTCTACACGCTGAACTACATCACTACACTACATCCTCTACACGCTGAACTACATCACTACACTACATGCCCCTATACAGTGCACCATATATCCTATATGCTACACTACATCACTACGCTACATTCCCTTATATGCTACACCACATTAGTGCACTACATGCCCCTATATACTGCAATACATTACTACACCACATACATCACTAGACTACATCCCCCTATAAGCTACACCAACCCCCCCCCCCCATCTGGGAGGCAAAACAGAGGTTGATACTGCTACCTGGGAGCACAGTGCCGATAATAAAGTCTGTTTTAAACTCACCACTAAGCTGCTGTAGTGATACTCTGTGAGATTTGGAGGTTGTCCAGGCTCTTAGTTTCCACTGTCAAGTAGACAGCTAGCAAAGTGAGCATTTAATTTCTGTAACATCGGTTACTGCACCTGTTAACAAGCATAAGTCTGGAGCACCGTGTCCTCTCAATGGAGTGTAGCCGGCAGCTTGTTATCGGTTGGTGCTGGGCAGGCAGCCGGGATCATAGCTTGCTCAAAAACACAGCACCAACAGCTTGTATGGTGCACTGCATGCTAGTCGCAGCACTGCATTGCAAAGAAGAGAGTTTAATACAGTAGCCGGCATAGGAGAGATCCCAGGTACTGGAGATCACCCGCACAGCGTCGGAGCCAGCTGCGGGCAGACAGGTGGGTGAGAGATATTGCCCGGGAGCAGTCTGCTCTCTTACTGGAGAAGCACCGCACTGCCGGTAAAAAATTTTTTTTTTAGAAAACTCTGCTCCTCTGTAACTCCTCAGCGCCCCCTCAAATCCTGCACCCGGGGCGCATGCCCCCTTAGCGCCCCCCCCCCAGTAACGGCCCTGCATTTACTAAGCTGTGATAAAAGTGGAGAAGTGAGCCAGTGGAGAAGTTGCCCATGGCCACCAATCAGCTGCTCTGTATACTTTTATATTATGCAAATGATAAATGTTACGTCAATACTGATTGGTTGCCATGGGCAACTTCTCCACTGGATCACTTCTCCACTTTTATCACTGCTTAGTAAATGTACCCCTTAATTATATGCTTACTGTGAGTGGTGGGGATGTGGCCAATGCCATGTGGGCACTGACTCACGCCCTGAGCGAGGATACAGATTACAGCGCTGAGGTAAGATCGTTCTTTGGAAGCGGTTGACCCAAGAGCAGTCCAGGCTTTTCATATGTTACAGACACAGATGCTCTAGATCAGCAGTGGCCAACCCATGGCTCTTGAGCCACATGCGGCTCTTCTTTATTCAGATGTGGCTCCTGACACTCAAAGTCACATGAACACAACAGATATGGAAACTGCTGCACTCCAGCCAGACATGCAGCAACACTATGGGGACAAAGAACTGAGGGAGCCACCGGCAAACAGAGGACATATAAGGGGCTGCTGCAATGGCACGAGTTGGGCGGCAGCATTAGTGACATATGAGGGTGTACTGCAGTGACACATGGGGTAGCTGGCTGGAGTAACATAGGAGGGTGCTGGCAGGAGTAGCACATGGAGGAGCTGGCTGGAGTAACATAGGAGGGTGCTGGCAGGAGTAGCACATGGAGGAGCTGGCTGGAGTAACATAGGAGGGTGCTGGCAGGAGTAGCACATGGAGGAGCTGGCTGGAGTAACATAGGAGGGTGCTGGCAGGAGTAGCACATGGAGGAGCTGGCTGGAGTAACATAGTAGGGTGCTGGCAGGAGTAGCACATGGAGGAGCTGGCTGGAGTAACATAGGAGGGTGCTGGCAGGAGTAGCACATGGAGGAGCTGGCTGGAGTGACATAGGAGGGTGCTGGCAGGAGTAGCACATGGAGGAGCTGGCTGGAGTAACATAGGAGGGTGCTGGCAGGAGTAGCACATGGAGGAGCTGGCTGGAGTAACATAGGAGGGTGCTGGCAGGAGTAGCACATGGTGGAGCTGGCTGGAGTAACATAGGAGGGTGCCGGCAGGAGTAGCACATGGAGGAGCTGGCTGGAGTAACATAGGAGGGTGCCGGCAGGAGTAGCACATGAAGGAGCTGGCTGGAGTAACATAGGAGGGTGCCAGCAGGAGTAGCACATGGAGGAGCTGGCTGGAGTAACATAGGAGGGTGCCGGCAGGAGTAGCACATGGGGAGCTGGCTGGAGTAACATAGGAGGGTGCCGGCAGGAGTAGCACATGGAGGAGCTGGCTGGAGTAACATAGGAGGGTGCTGGCAGGAGTAGCACATGGAGGAGCTGGCTGGAGTAACATAGGAGGGTGCTGGCAGGAGTAGCACATGGAGGAGCTGGCTGGAGTAACATAGGAGGGTGCTGGCAGGAGTAGCACATGGAGGAGCTGGCAGGAGTGACACAGGAGTAGCACATGGAGGAGCTGGCAGGAGTGACACATGGGGGAGCCGGCAGGAGTGACCCATGGGGCAGCTGGCTGAAGTGACACAGGAGGGTGCTGGCTGGAGTGACACAGGAGGGTGCTGGCTGGAGTGACACATGGTGGAGCTAAAGTGTATTATGCATATCTGGCTTTTTCAATGTATTTTTTGTTGGATCTGGTTTTATAATGTATTTCATGTGGCTCTGGCGTTTTCAATGTATTTTATATCATGGGCGTGGCCTAGCAGGTACAATGCCACACCCCATTTTTGCACACGCGCCCTCTGCTCGATGGCCCTCATTCCAAGTTGCTAGCTTGCTAGCTGATTTTAGCAGCATTGCACACGCTAGGCCGCCGCCCTCTGGGAGTGTATCTTAGTTTAGCAGAATAGCGAACGAAAGATTAGCAGAACTGCTACTAAATAATTCTTTGCAGTTTCTGAGTAGCTCCGGACCTACTCACAGCTTGCGATCACTGCAGTCTGTTTAGTTCCTGGTTTGATGTCAACACAAACACCCTGCGTTCGGCCAGCCACTCCCCCGTTTCTCCAGCCACTCCTGCGTTTTTACCTGGCACACCTGCGTTTTTTAGCACACTCCCGGAAAACGGCTAGTTTCCGCCCAGAAACACCCATTTCCTGTCAATCACACTGCGATCACTCAAGCGATGAAAAAACGTCGCTCGAGCTTGTGTAATTCTACAAAGTTTTGTGTGAAAGTACTTAGCGCATGTGCGCTGCTCAGTAGCTGAACTTGCCACGGGCAAGCAAGACTTTTGCCGGGGCGTCGCATTCCGGAGGGTGCCGGCGCCATCCTGAGGGTGCCGGCGCCATCCTGAGGGTGCCGCACCATGGCAAGATCCGCTACTGCTGTGCCCCCCGCTGCCCGCTGTTTCCCGCTGCCCACTGTGAAGGGAACTAGACGCTGTCAAAGTCAGAAAAATGTCTCTATGCACGTTGCCATATTTGCACCGCACACTGGTCCGTGCTGCGCATGCGTACGCTCTCCCGTGAAGGCGCATACCCGCAATAGCGTGCACTCGCAGGCGCGGTATGCGTATTTACGGTAGAGTTTATGTAGTCGTAGCGTGCGACTCATTCGTTACATATTTTCACAATTAATGTAGTTTATAGATCATGGTCCCTTTGATAGTTTCTGATAGTTTGGTTAATATAGAAGGTCCCTGAGCTAAGGAATCCCTCTTTGTATCGTACGAAGGGTCTAACAGGAATCATACAGCAGTGTTTGGTACCCATCGGAAGAGTATTTAATTAGCAATATTCCGGTGTTGGTTTGGAGCGTATTAATCGCTCGTGCGAATAGTTATGGACATAAGAAGTTTATGTCCATTTCTACTATTTACTCATACTCAGGTATGCGGCGGGAAACCTAGTTCCCCACCCACCTGAGCTGTTTGAAATCGTCACAGCCCACCTGTATGAATCAACCTATGACCTTTTGTTATGATGCAGGGCCGAATTCCGACGTCCAATGGACAATGGGATTGTAGGGACTGTAGGATTGCATTGTGTGTGGGGCATAAATAGGCAGGCCGACCACATCCAGCTCTCACTCTTCAACGGTTCTCATTGCTGAAAATCGGGTGCTGGATGTCCAGGCGCATGCGATCGTTTACCCTTGTGCGTAAGTTTCTCTCCGTTATCATTGTCTTTCTGTGAGCCAATTCCTCTCATCTCTCTCCGTCTCTCTCTCTCTCTCTTTCCCTTCTCTCTCTCTCTCGTATCTCCCCTAGACTAGTATTGTATTGTATTAGATAGTATTGTTTAGTTCTGTGGTTAGGAAGTCTCTGTTATATTGTAGTATATCATTTGTACTGTTATCCCCTTTTTACAAGTATACTAGATATAATACAGTTAATAGGCTTTGGAACCTAAACCAGTATCTGTGTATTTTCTATAGTGTTAAGTGTTCACTTGAGCGTCGGTGACGCTCAAGCAGCTTTGTAGTTAGTCAGGTTACACAAGGTTGCACTTACACCCTGTATTCACATTAAGGTATTCTGTGTATTTCTTTGGTATAAGGTTTAGACATAAAGGTATAGCGTTGTGAGCGTCTGCGCCGCTGGTGATCTCCTCGTGGTCTCGAGCGTCCGCTACGCCATAGCGAATCATTACTCTAGTCATAGCCAATAACGTGTCCTGTGATCGCTGGGCCGTGAGCGAACGTGACGCTTGAGCGTCTCGCCTACGGCTGAGCGATCGTTACGCAACTAGCGTACCATTACGGTACTTCTTAAGTAAACAGCGTACAGTGTTCTTAGCTTCATAAAGGGTTGTTTATACGACAAGGAAATTTAGCATTGTCAATTGGGGACTCGTCCTATCCTTCTCATATCTGCACTAGGTAGATCAGCAGACATTATCCATCAGCAAAGGGCGGGATCATATTCCTTGCAGTGCTGATTGGATAAGCGTCTGCTTCGCTTAGATAAAGAGTGCTGAAGGAATCCGGGAACCGGAAGTAAGAACAAAACGCTTGTGTCTTTAAAAAACTGTTTTATTTTTCTTCTGTCTTGCGTATACACGCACGCATACATTTATCTGTATTTCTTTTTCAAATTTCGTATATCACTATTCCTGTTTGCCAAGTTTTATAGTTGATAGAAAGTGCAAAAAGAGATTTGCTGTTATTTCATAGTAGAGGTAATAGTTAAAGTATAGACCAACACACGGCTTGTCTGGGAGATAAGACAGTCAGTGTGGTGTGCGGTAGATGATCAGAGATCATCTACATTGATAAAGGTAGAAATTGTGTTACGGTGGATCTTTGTTTTGCGTACACGTGTCCCTAACAAAAGACTTGCGTACGCAATCCAAACGGCAGACGCACGCAGCGTACATTACGCAACGTAGCGTCTGGTTACGCCCACGTAGCTCAAGTCACGAAAAGTTGAATTAGCGCAAAGCGATAATTAGCGCAAAGGCGATAAATAACACGACGCGGTAAATAACGCAAATCTATTTTTGGAAAATCTGAAATTTAGTTTAACAGATCCTGCTCCTAATTAGTAACACTGTTGGACTGAAGACAATTTCTGCGCAGAAATAGATATAGAAACAAAAGTGTACATGTGTTGAGTGAGTGTGGTTTTGTATACAAAAGTTTATATAACTTTAAGGTGGAACCAAAAGGAAAGTCGGGTACTCGTCAAGGGACACACGTGTAAGTGACATATACGGTGGCTAGGGAGGCATCCCTGGTTAAATAATATTTGAGCATTATAGCGGACCATAAGGTAACAGACCAGGAGGTCATAAGGTAACAGACCAGGAGGTCATTAACAGACGGTAACAGACCAGGAGGTCATAAGGTAACAGGTAAAATAGACAAAGAGGTCCGCTATAAAAGTCCAGTGGCACAACGCCTGGGGTGTTGGTGCTGAACCCATATAGGCCATAAGCTCTTGCTGAAGGAATCGCGGCCGGAAACATCGATTCCATTGATCTTTCAGTACATGACAAGTAGTGCTTGTGTACTGAACGATTGGACCACACGTAATTGTGTGCAGTAGTTAGTAATCTGACCTAATACCATTAGAGTAAAGTGGTCACAAACGCTATCTGTACATTCTGACGTGATTTGTGTAATTTTTTATTTTTGGAAGGGAAGTTCGCTGGTCACTCAGGAACTATCTAACAACCCCACCTTTACTGGAAAGAGTAAGTGTCCTGCGGGTAACCCTCATATGTTCCAGTAAACTGAAGGTTCCATAGGGGCCCTGTATCGAGTACGCCAGCACCATATCGGTGTGATCAGGTCGTATTGGTCGAGGTGGGCGAGTGAGTGGGGTACTCGGTAAACCGCCACCGCCGGCCTACTGTGGAGTAATTTGGTTGTCTGTAAAGGCTTGCTGAAAACCTTGATACAGAAATCCAAGGAGGACTAAGCAACACCTGCAGACTATGGGGGCCAGTTGCTCAGGTAGGGGGCGATCAACCCTGGTTCAGGTTGATTCTGTGAACCGACCAGTTGGGTCGGCACGATATGTAATGTGTGAAAAATATGGAATTCACACCGAATCTTTATGTGATGAATGGGAGAGAATGACTGTACAAGACAGGGACAAATTCCCAAGAATAGGTAGCTTCAGTCCAGACGTGTTACAAAATTTAAGGAGGAGGATATGTCTCGTAAAATCAACAAAGAGACGAATTCAGCATCATGATTACTTACAGTTATGGCACCAGGAAGGTGAGATACAGAGAGGTTTGGCTCTGGCGGCGGGATCTGGGGCAGTCAGGAAGCTGATAGCCACAGCTCCACCTCCACCATACATTGCAGGAGAGAAGCTGATTACGGAGAGAAACGCACTGGGTTGTAAAACACAAACTCTTAGTAACCCTGTAAATGTTAATGATGTTAACCAAATAACTCATGCAAGTATTAACCCGTGCAAGATGTACCCTGTTTTGAACCTTCCTCAGGAGTGTGATCAAGAAGAAGATTCGGCAACAATTTCAGCGCTCTCTCTAGCGGCCACCATATCAGAAACCACAGTAGGAACTGCACCACCCACGAGATTAGTTAAGGCCCCTAGCGGAGGGATAGGTGAGGTCGTGTCAACGGGTAAGTACGGCACCATGCACTACACTGAAACAATTGTACCACAAGTTGTAGAATCTACGCAGAATGAGGCTGTTAGAATTGCTCCTGTAAAGGTGATAGTAGTTCCCAATGGGAAAACAGATGCATCAGGAGCCACACCCGTCAGGAACATTGCCATGTATTGCCCGTTCACTAGAATGGAATTGAGGACCATAGTGTCTGAATTCCCAGACCCCAGAAAAGATTTAGTGGCAAGCCAAAAATACATCAGGGATCTAGGAAACACTTTAGAGCCCAATAATAAGGATTGGCAGATAGTGCTAAGAGCCTGCTTACCTTCCAATGTCGACTCAGTTAAATTCTTGGCTGATTGTGGACTAGATAAAGATGTACCGCTTACAGATGTGTACGACCAGGATAATGTAAAAAGGATAAATTTACAGCTAAAGGAGTATTTCCCAGCCGTTGTTAAATGGAATAAAATATTTTCCATTAAGCAAAAGGAGTCCGAAACGGCAGCAGAATATTTCCACCGGGCACTATCAGAAATGGCAAAATACACTGGTATAGAAGACATTAAGACCAACCCAAACCATCGAGAAGTAGCAGTATCCGTACTGATGGATGGTTTGAAAGAAACATTAAAAGCTAGGGTACAGACCACACAACCATGTTGGCGAGGTCTGTCAGTGTCCACCTTGAGAGAGGCTGCTGTTGATCACGACAAAAACATCACTAGACACAGGGAGTCGCAAAGTGATAAGTTGATGTCCGTAAGTATACAGGCGCTGACCACAAGGCAGCCTGCGTATGTACCACCGAATCCTGTGGGTAAGGCAAGTGTAATAACATGTTTTTCTTGTAACAGACCGGGACACTTTGCACGAGAATGTAGAACAAAGAATGTACAAAGATCTTTTCAACCCCCTAGACAACAACACAACACACGACATTGGGAGCAGGGTCCACAGAGGCGGAGTTTTGAGCCACATACAGGGGAAACAAAAAGATATCCCCCGAACAGAGACTGGCAGGCCTCTGGTAGTTCCCAGCTAACTCCCCCACAAGTAGTTGCTGCCAATGGGATTCAGGGAGGTCAGCATACCCAATAGGGGTGTGGCCACACCTGTAATCTGCAGCCAGTTAAATTGATTGCCAGTCTTGGAAGCGAACCAGAGATTGCAATCAATGTAGCTGGTAAAACTTTAAACTTTCTTGTAGACACAGGGGCGGCCAAGTCAGTGATAAATTCGACAGTGGGCATGAGAACCACTGGTAGGACAGTTCCAGCCATGGGAGTAACAGGAGTAGTCCAGCACTACCCTGTTAGCAAACCAGCCGAGATTACAATAGGGCCTTTGCATACCAAGCATTCCTTTTTGCTGGCTGCATCGGCACCAACTAATCTCCTGGGGAGAGACTTACTATGTAAAATGGGTTGCGTCATTTATTGCACTCCTGAAGGTGTATTCTTGGACATTCCTGAGAATCACGCTCAGGAGGTACGAGACATGTTAGACTCCCCATCAAAATTAATGTCACATTCCATTATGACAAATAGGAACCCATCCCAAGTAGAAGAGATGACCTCTCAGATACCAGAGTCACTTTTGACAAAAGATGGACAGGACACTGGATTAATGGCAAACGTAGCTCCAGTAGTTGTACAAGTAAAAGATGGTAGGATAGCTCCAAAAATCCCACAGTATCCTCTGAAGCCAGAGGTGGAGTTAGGAGTTTTCCCAGTAATAGAACGCTTGCTGCAACAGGGCATTCTGGTAAGAACGTCCAGCACAGCCAATAGTCCCATCTTCCCTGTTAAAAAGAGTGGGGGGAGGGGTTACAGGCTAGTGCAGGATCTAAGGGGGATTAACAAAATAGTTGAAAGTCAGTTCCCCGTAGTGCCTAATCCAGCTGTCATCCTAATGCAAATTCCTCCCACTGCCAAATTTTTCACTGTTATTGACCTCTGCTCCGCTTTCTTTTCGGTACCTCTGCACCCTGACAGCCAATATTTGTTTGCATTCACATACAGAGGAGTCCAATACACGTGGACTCGGTTACCCCAAGGTTTCATAGACAGTCCAAGTATATTTTCTCAGGCTTTGCATGATTGTTTACAGTCTTTCCAACCAGACAGTGGATCAGTATTGATACAGTATGTGGACGATTTATTACTGTGTTCAGATTCACTGGAAGCATCTCTGAAGGATACGAAACAGCTCCTGTTTCATCTTTCAGACACAGGTCACAAGGTTTCCAAAGACAAGTTACAATTATGCCAAACTAGGGTAAAATATTTGGGACACTGTCTAACACAAGGACTGAGACACCTGACCGCTGATAGAATCCAAGCCATTAGAGACATGACACTGCCACAAACCCAGCAACAGATCAGGACGTTTTTAGGAATGTGTGGGTATTGCCGTAACTGGATCCCAGGGTTTTCCATATTGGCGTTACCTTTGCAGGAAATGGTCTCTTCAAACAAACCTGACCGGATTTCGCATACAGACGAATCCGAAACAGCATTTGAGAGACTCAAACAGTGCCTAACGCAGGCACCAGCACTAGGTATGCCAGACTATGGGAAACCCTTTGAACTATACGGAACAGAAAGTGCTGGGTGCGCAGCAGGTGTACTAACCCAAAAACACGGTGACGCCAGCAGGCCAGTCGCATACTACAGCGCCCAGCTAGACACGGTAGCGCGATCCCTCCCCACATGCTTGCGTAGCGTTGCGGCGATAGCATTGCTAGTGACGAAAAGCGAAGATGTCGTGCTAGGCCACAACCTCACAATCCATACACCGCATGCGGTATCTGCCTTATTGAATTCTGCCCAAACCAGACACGTCTCATCAGCAAGGTTTACAAGATGGGAATTAGCATTAATGGCCCCAGTAAACATCACCATAAGGAGATGCAGCGCATTAAATCCTGCAACATTTCTCCCAGGTGTGCCTGGTCAGACACAAAGGGTGGAAGGTGAGAGTGATGGGGAAGGAGGATTTAATGCAAAGGGAGATACACATGATTGTATGGAATATTTGACCCAAAATTTTACCGCAAGGCCTGACATCAGTGACAATCCACTGGAAGATGCAGAACTAACGTTCTACACGGACGGTAGTTGTCATAGACAGTCAGACTCGGGAGACTTGTGTACTGGATACGCAGTCGTAGATGACCAAGGCACCATAGAAGCGGAACCGCTAGGCCCACCTCACTCAGCCCAGGTTGCTGAACTGGTCGCCCTAACCAGAGCATGTGAATTGGCTAAGGGTAAGTCAGCCAATATCTACACCGATTCTAGATACGCCTTCGGGGTAGTACATGATTTCGGAGCCCTATGGCGGCTCAGAAATTTCATGACGGCGGCTGGTACACCGATAGCGCATGCAGCTCACATAAAAAGGCTTCTAACAGCGATACAGGAACCCGACAGAGTGGCTGTTATCAAATGTAAAGCACATACATATAGCCAAGACCCAGTATCCCTTGGTAACAGCCGAGCAGACGAAGCCGCAAAGCTTGCAGCTGCTACCCCCATACAGACAGACACCACACAACTGATGGTATTTAATACCATCAACACACAAAAGTTGTGTGAGATGCAGAATTTGTGTTCCACACAGGAAAGAGCAGTCTGGAAGGCAAAGGGATATGGCCAGGAGTCCTCAGGGCTCTGGACGGATGGACATGGTAAACCAGTGGCCCCCAGGGCATACCTTCCATGTCTGGCTGAAGCAGCTCACGGGCTGACTCATCTAGGCAAGGAGGGGATGTGCAAATTGGTAAGAGCATACTGGTGCGCCCCAGGATTCTCCTCTCATGCGAGTAAAAGAGCAATGTCATGCCTTACCTGTCTGAGAAAGAATATTGGAAAAGCAATACCTACAGAACCATCCCATATCCCACCTGCCGGCGGCCCTTTCCAGGTAATACAAATTGACTTCATTCAATTACCCCCATGTCGAAATTTGAAATATGTACTTGTTTGTATAGATGTTTTCTCGAATTGGGTCGAAGCTTTCCCAGCAGCTACAAATACCGCTATGTTTACGGCTAAGAAAATTGTGCAGGAATTTGTATGTAGATATGGTATCCCTAGAATCATTGAAAGTGATAGGGGTACCCATTTTACAGGTGATGTCTTTCAAGGAATGTGTAAGTTGATGGGAATTGATAGCAAGCTGCACACTCCGTACCGTCCACAGGCGAGCGCGAAGGTCGAAAGAGTGAACAGCACTATTAAAAATAAATTGAGTAAAGTAATGGCAGAGACAGGATTGACATGGCCAGAAGCTTTACCCATTGTTTTGTATAGCATCAGAACCACTCCCAGGTCCCCTCTTAATCTGTCTCCTTTTGAAATCTTGTTTGGTCGACAACCGCATGTCATGATTAACCCTCAGGATGATTTGAAATGTAACAATGAAGTAACTGTAAAGTACTTGATTAACATGAGTAAGCAGTTGAGGAATCAAAATGATAATCTGAAGTTGATGATTCCTGATTTACCAGATAGTAATTGTCATGACATTGAACCTGGGGATTATGTAATGATACGAAATTTTCTACGCTCAGGTTGTCTTATTGATAGATGGGAAGGACCATACCAGGTCTTATTGACTAGCACCACAGCATTGAAGTTGGCTGAGAGAGAGACTTGGGTCCATTCATCCCACTGCAAAAAGGTTGCTGATCCAGAGAAGTCCCGTGATAAGGAACAGACGGTAGAGGTTGTATCACTGGAGTGTCTGTTCCAGGAGGACTGAGGCGGCACCTGAGCCTTGAAGACCGAAAGCAGTTGTCGACTCCCTTCTCCCTTTTATTGTTTTTCCCCACTTCCCATCCCCTCTTCCTTGAAATTTCTTTTTCCCCCTTCTCATTCTTCTCTATTTCCTCCTCAAAGATGGACTTGCCCCAAGAGACTGTGATCCGGATTTTGATGTTAACCATGATGTTGACCAGAGCAGTCTGTTCCGGCGAGAGTACCATAGAGGTCGAGAGAGGTTCTGGAATGGGTTCCGATTATGATGATGGAGGCGTAGTTTTCCAAGATCAACCAAACCAACAAGCAAAGGCGAGTATCAGAAAACGATCCGATAGAAGAAATTGTGATGGATTGTTAGCTGAAGAAAATTGTATCTGTAGGCTCTGTGATAATCTGGTTGAAGATGGATGCATAAAGAAATGCCAATCTAGTTTTAATATCCATATAGACCGGCATCCATTGAGTGACTATCACTCCTTAGTGGGTAACGTGTTAAACCAAACAGATTGTTGGGTATGCTCTCAAGTACCTCAGGGTCATAGCAAATCAGGGCTAGTACCATTTCCTTTAACGTTAGGGGAGGTACTTGAGCTAAGTGGTGGGAGACCGGTGGACCGGAGGTTTAATATCTCCAGCCCTCCTAGTTTGAAGCTCCACCAATACCATGTGGATAGGTCCCTCTTATGTTTCAACATCTCCAATCCCAGAAAACCGGGAAATTGGGAAGTGTCATGGAGCAACCTTACCATGACCTTTTCACACAGAGCAGATAGAATGCCTACAGATACAGAGCTGGTACGCCACATAGCCAGTAGAGGAAAATCTTTCCGGTATCGATATACCTTAGGAAATAGGATTACTAGAGTTGGAGAGGTATCACCAGGATACTGTGCACATATCGTACAAACTGATACGTGCATTAAGCAGATGGAAGAATTAGGGTCAGGAAATTTCACCTGGAAGGTTTGTAACATGGTCATGTCCTTCTCCGTCCCATATGTTCTCCCCGATGACGCATATTTCATATGCGGGAGAAAGGCGTACAAGTGGCTTGCCCCAAACTCTGAAGGATTGTGTTATATTGGAAAAGTATTGCCTGAAGTGATGACTGTTACACATGACAAAATGAAGGACATACACCGTGGTGCCCAAGCTCCTTATACTCACACTCATTACGAGCACCGAGTTAAAAGACAACTGTCAGAAAGGTTAGAGCATCCGGCCTCTGATCTTATCCATGAATCCACCGGGATTCAGGTTCTGGTAGCGTTAGATTTCACTCGTACCGCTCGAGGAGTGATGAATTATAGATACATTTCCGCACTCGCCAATTTGTTAGATAATATCACTGAAATGTATGATGACACGTTTAGATACACTGGAAGAGAACTTCAAGCTTACAAAACAGAACTAGTTCAGCATAGGATGGTTCTTAATTATCTTACAGCAGTAACAGGCGGATATTGTGTTACATTAGCAACACAGTACGGCATAAAGTGTTGCACGTATATCACAAATAGCACCGAGGATCCGGTAGAGGTCATAGACCAAAAGATGGATGATATTCTCCAATTGAAGTGGGAATTTCGTCGAAAACACAATCTCACCCTTGCTGCTGTAGGTAATGAGCTGACTGGTTGGGTGTCATGGTTGAACCCGCGAAATTGGTTCTCCGGTTTGGGGGACTGGGCTCAAGGAGTCATAATGGATGTTGGAAAGTTTCTACTATGTATCTTGGGTGTCGTTATATCGATTGGATTGATATTTAGATGCGGGCAGGCTTTAATGAGGTGCAAACAAAGTACAAAAGTGATGAGCTTGAGGAGTGAGGAAACCGTAATTAACCTGGATTTGATTTATGACCCAATGATAGAAACCAGGATGTGATGAAAATGCGATTATACGGTCCGTTTCTTTCACCTGTTTTTCTGCTTTTCTCCAAGATACAAAGACCCCCTTGGACGAGGAAGCTGACGAGACGAGATGTATACAGACAACGGATTGACCAAAGAAGAAGATTTGACAACTTTAAATATGGACACTTGATGAACTTTGCCATGGATCCCCAGTTTCCCTAGTACTTTTAAACTCACGCTAGCCCAACATTTTTTGTAAATCTGATGGCTCAGACAAAGCTATTTGCTCATGCCCAAGGAGCAATACAGCGCAAAGAAGACGACTCTCAACAGATACCGAACACAACTTCGACGACAGATGTACATTTCCCTGACATAGAATATCATTGCATTTTCCATAAGTGTTCTTTATCTTCATCTCTACAACCCTCAGGTAATGACACACATAGACGATAGGGAATACAGGCACAGATATCAGCAACCACATACCTCCCCCATTCATGTATCATCAACTAAAATGTGCTCCCCATTTTGTTCAAAATCCGAAAAGAGCTCGGTAAAGTTTGACAGCCCATCCACAGACCTGTACCACAGGATAAGAAGGAATTCAAATGTATACTTCGCAATACCTCGAAGCTTGATTTACCACACGTACGGCACGATGATACATGACCCTCCAAACATGGATTCATACACACATGCTTCTGCTATCTCACTAGGTCATACCCTCTTCACACCTTCTCCTCTCTCCTCCCTTACCCAACCATGGAAATCAATTAACCCATGACTTGCATTTTTCTCCTTAAATGTTTTGTGGCAGTTATTATTGGCTGCCAAAGGGTGGACTGTCAAAGTCAGAAAAATGTCTCTATGCACGTTGCCATATTTGCACCGCACACTGGTCCGTGCTGCGCATGCGTACGCTCTCCCGTGAAGGCGCATACCCGCAATAGCGTGCACTCGCAGGCGCGGTATGCGTATTTACGGTAGAGTTTATGTAGTCGTAGCGTGCGACTCATTCGTTACATATTTTCACAATTAATGTAGTTTATAGATCATGGTCCCTTTGATAGTTTCTGATAGTTTGGTTAATATAGAAGGTCCCTGAGCTAAGGAATCCCTCTTTGTATCGTACGAAGGGTCTAACAGGAATCATACAGCAGTGTTTGGTACCCATCGGAAGAGTATTTAATTAGCAATATTCCGGTGTTGGTTTGGAGCGTATTAATCGCTCGTGCGAATAGTTATGGACATAAGAAGTTTATGTCCATTTCTACTATTTACTCATACTCAGGTATGCGGCGGGAAACCTAGTTCCCCACCCACCTGAGCTGTTTGAAATCGTCACAGCCCACCTGTATGAATCAACCTATGACCTTTTGTTATGATGCAGGGCCGAATTCCGACGTCCAATGGACAATGGGATTGTAGGGACTGTAGGATTGCATTGTGTGTGGGGCATAAATAGGCAGGCCGACCACATCCAGCTCTCACTCTTCAACGGTTCTCATTGCTGAAAATCGGGTGCTGGATGTCCAGGCGCATGCGATCGTTTACCCTTGTGCGTAAGTTTCTCTCCGTTATCATTGT
The DNA here is from genome assembly GCF_028390025.1 of Pseudophryne corroboree. Classification (NCBI taxonomy): domain Eukaryota; kingdom Metazoa; phylum Chordata; class Amphibia; order Anura; family Myobatrachidae; genus Pseudophryne; species Pseudophryne corroboree. The sequence goes on along the minus strand of NC_086445.1, from coordinate 39,647,489 downwards.
CTTTCTGTGAGCCAATTCCTCTCATCTCTCTCCGTCTCTCTCTCTCTCTCTCTTTCCCTTCTCTCTCTCTCTCGTATCTCCCCTAGACTAGTATTGTATTGTATTAGATAGTATTGTTTAGTTCTGTGGTTAGGAAGTCTCTGTTATATTGTAGTATATCATTTGTACTGTTATCCCCTTTTTACAAGTATACTAGATATAATACAGTTAATAGGCTTTGGAACCTAAACCAGTATCTGTGTATTTTCTATAGTGTTAAGTGTTCACTTGAGCGTCGGTGACGCTCAAGCAGCTTTGTAGTTAGTCAGGTTACACAAGGTTGCACTTACACCCTGTATTCACATTAAGGTATTCTGTGTATTTCTTTGGTATAAGGTTTAGACATAAAGGTATAGCGTTGTGAGCGTCTGCGCCGCTGGTGATCTCCTCGTGGTCTCGAGCGTCCGCTACGCCATAGCGAATCATTACTCTAGTCATAGCCAATAACGTGTCCTGTGATCGCTGGGCCGTGAGCGAACGTGACGCTTGAGCGTCTCGCCTACGGCTGAGCGATCGTTACGCAACTAGCGTACCATTACGGTACTTCTTAAGTAAACAGCGTACAGTGTTCTTAGCTTCATAAAGGGTTGTTTATACGACAAGGAAATTTAGCATTGTCAACGCGTAGCGCTACGTGTCTAGTTTCCCTTCGTGGAGAGGACCTTTGCTGTGCGGTGTGCTATGACGTCATTGCGCACCGCACAGCATTTCAGCAGCGCTACTCTACTGTACAGGGGGCGTAACTGACCACGTCCCCTGTATGAAGCCACACCCTATTTCCCACCCAGGGCACACAAAGGGCTAGAACCGGCCCTGGCACTGCTTACCATGCGCATTTTTGCCGTTTTTTTAGTTAATCGCTGCATTGCGAAAATTGGCAGCGAGCGAACAACTCAGAATGACCACCCATGTCGGTTCTTTGACTTACCTAACAAGATTTTTTGTCTCTTTGTCTCTGACTGGTTGGCCACCCCTGCTCTAGTTATTCCAATGAGAGCACATTTAGCCGGTTCGGCGGCATTTGACATCGGGCGTGATCTCTGGGCTTGTACTGTCCCAACATCAGGTGTAGGATGGCAGGACTGGCAGAGATGGGTGTGGATCACTGGGTTGACCCTGTCTAGGTCAACGGTCTCCACTGAAGGTCGACAGTAAGTAGGTTGACACTGACTGAAGGTCAACACATGACTAGGTCGACAGGTATGGAATGCCGACATGGTCATTAGGTCAACTTGGGCACAAAAGGTCGACACAGTTTTTTTGGGGGGTTTCTCGACCCGCATTTCCATCTGGGACTATCGACAGTTGAAACACGTCCACTCGCTGGGCTCGCTTCGCTTGCCATGCGTCCGGCACGGTGGATCGTTCTGCTCACCACAATATTTATAGCCAACCCAATGCCCACTAGGATAGAAGAGGTATGAAAAGGTCCTGAAACCGCCCAAACCCCCCAAAAGACTATGTCGACCTTGCCCATGTCGACCTTTCATACCTGACGACCTTCAGTGTTGACCTACTTACTGTCGACCTAGAGTCGACCTAAAGACCGGATACCGGCGGAGACACAGTCACACGTTGAGGTGCGTAGTGTGGTTAGATTTCTGCATCTACAGGGCGCCTCATCAGCTGACGTTCATCTCCAACTTGTCGTGGTGCATGCTGGTCTGGTGCACTGCCTGTGGTGGACGTGATTGGCTGGCCGAATCGCTGCTCATCTGGAACGTCTGTCCTGCCGTTATCAAAGGCAGCGCACCAAACCCCAACCTGTTTCCGTGACATGACGCAGGGGCGTAACTCCCATTAGCGATGGAGACACCTGCCTCCGGGCCCCAAGCACCTGTGCGGCTCACAGCGGGATCCAAGTGTGACCGCTGCTCTTCCGGGTATGGGTCATTAGGTCGACAAGATTTAAGTCGATAGTCATTAGGTCGACCACTATTGGTCGACATGGTCATTATGTTGACATGGAAAAAGGTCGACATGAGGTTTTTTGTTTTTTTTTTACTTTTTTTGGTGTTGTTTTCTTCGTAAAAAACAAAAAAACGGGGAACCCCAATTAGTGCACCGTGGTCTCTCGCATGTCCTGCTTTGCTCGCCATGCTTTGGGCAAGGTGCCTCGCTCCGCTACCGCTGCACTCTGAACAGGTTACCGTTCCCAGTCGTAGTCCACGTGAATCGTAAAGTATGAAAAAGTAAAAAAATGTTGAAAAACTCATGTCGACCTAATGACCGTAAGCCGCTCTTCCAACGGAGCTCTGCGGCGCACCCGCCGCTGCTGCAGAATATATCAGGTCGGTCCTCACCGGTGATCGCTGATTCTACATGCTGCAGACAGCTGAATCTCATGAGTCTGACTCTGACCCACCAGTCATTGTCACACAGCGTAGCTGGAGCCCTGCCAATTCACTGCGGGCTGCGGTTCCTGCAGACCCTAGGCGGGATGTACTAATGTACATCGCCGCCCTGCGCCACGATGCTGACCGCACATGTACTAACTACTAACATATGCGATCAGCATTGCGGAGGACAGCTCTTCCGATAAGAGCTGTCCTCCGCGATGCGCAGCGGCACCCTGACTTCCGGGACTCGGCCCCAGGAGTCAGTCTGCGCATGCGCGGGGTGACGGGGGGGGCGGCCGTAGGGCATGCTGGGAGGGATCCGATCGGATCCCTCACACAGTGCCGCGGAGAGAAGCCCATAGGCTTCTATGGACTATCGCCAGCTAAAGCTGGCGAACCCCGCCGCGGCGCTGACCTGCCGGACGTGGTTTAGTACATCAGGAAAATGTGGTAAACAGGGGGTTTACCGCATTTTCCGCTTAGTACATCCGGCTCCCTGTGAGAGCCCTATCTATATAGTTCTGTAAGATATATATATATATATATATATATATATATAACACCACATCTCAGAAAGATGTATTGGGCCCCATGCAGCCTGTCTGTGATATGCCCTCTTGTAGTTGATTACAAATTACAATCCAGAACAATATAATCAGAGCTCCAGCCCTGAACACGACAATAACATTACGTGGGCCGCTACCACAGCGGTGATTATAATAACTGGTCTCCATCCTCTTACTGTAACTACCTGTCTGCAATGTGTTTATATATCCAGTTGCCTGACACCATGCAGTCTCCTCTATCAGCGGGACACAAGAAAACATGTGGGTAACAGGGAGACAAAATATTTTTTGGGGTCTAGAGATAAAGTGGGGAGGTTACCGCTGCGTCTGGGGAACAGTGAGGATTCCTGGGATTTGTGCCACACTGCTGACTCATGGAACAGACAAACCCCAGATTCACAAAGTCTCACAGGTAGAAAACACACAGCCTGAACGGCGGCTTCCCCTCCTGTTGTTGTAGGATGACTATAGAGGAGAGGGCTGAGACACATTACTGCGGCAGACCTCTGTTTTGTCTGAAAACATTACAGTAATTCTCAACTGCAGCATGTTGTGCTACGGGGCCTATTTATCAATCGATATTTACTAGAGATGAGCGGGTTCGGTTCCTCGGAATCCGAACCCGCCCGAACTTCAGCTTTTTTTACACGGATCCGAGCGACTCGGATCTTCCCGCCTTGCTCGGTTAACCCGAGCGCGCCCGAACGTCATCATGACGCTGTCGGATTCTCGCGAGGCTCGGATTCTATCGCGAGACTCGGATTCTATATAAGGAGCCGCGCGTCGCCGCCATTTTACACGTGCATTGAGATTGATAGTGAGAGGACGTGGCTGGCGTCCTCTCCGTTTAGAGAAGAAATAGATAGGAGAGTGAGAGTGAGACAGTGACACTTCATTTACTGGAGCTTAGGAGGAGTACTCAGACAGAGAGTGCAGAATTTTGCTGATAGTATTAGTTAGTTATACTAGTGACAGAGTGAGACAGTGACACTTCATTTACTGGAGCTTAGGAGGAGTACTCAGACAGAGAGTGCAGAATTTTGCTGATAGTATTAGTTAGTTATACTAGTGACTGACCAGTGACCACCAGTGCAGTTTTATATTATTTAATATAATCCGTTCTCTGCCTGAAAAAACGATACACAGTGACTCAGTCACATACCATATCTGTGCTCAGCCCAGTGTGCTGCTGCATCATCTATGTATAATATCTGACTGTGCTCACACAGCTTAATTGTGGGGGAGACTGGGGAGCAGTTAGGTTATAGCAGGAGCCAGGAGTACATATTAAAATTAAACAGTGCACACTTTTTTTCTGCAGGAGTGCCACTGCCAGTGTGACTGACCAGTGACCTGACCACCAGTATATAGTATACTATATTGTATTGTGAATGTCTACCTGTAAAAGTTAAACACACGTCGTGTGACTTGTGTGGTGTTTTTTTATTCTATAAAATAAAAAACTCATTCTGCTGACAGACAGTGTCCAGCAGGTCCGTCATTATATAATATATACCTGTCCGGCTGCAGTAGTGATATATATATATTTTTTATATCATTATTTATCATCCAGTCGCAGCAGACACAGTACGGTAGTTCACGGCTGTAGCTACCTCTGTGTCGGCACTCGGCAGTCCATCCATAATTGTATACCACCTACCCGTGGTTTTTTTTTTCTTTCTTCTTTATACATACTACATCTCATTATCATCCAGTCTATATTAGCAGCAGACACAGTACAGTACGGTAGTCCACGGCTGTAGCTACCTCTGTGTCGGCACTCGGCAGTCCGTCCATAATTGTATACCACCTACCCGTGGTTTTTTTTTCTTTCTTCTTTATACATACTACATCTCATTATCAACCAGTCTATATTAGCAGCAGACACAGTACGGTAGTCCACGGCTGTAGCTACCTCTGTGTCGGCACTCGGCAGTCCATCCATAATTGTATACCACCTACCCGTGGTTTTTTTTTTCTTTCTTCTTTATACATACTACATCTCATTATCATCCAGTCTATATTAGCAGCAGACACAGTACAGTACGGTAGTCCACGGCTGTAGCTACCTCTGTGTCGGCACTCGGCAGTCCGTCCATAATTGTATACCACCTACCTGTGGTTTTTTTTTCTTTCTTCTTTATACATACTACATCTCATTATCATCCAGTCTATATTAGCAGCAGACACAGTACAGTACGGTAGTCCACGGCTGTAGCTACCTCTGTGTCGGCACTCAGCAGTCCGTCCATAATTGTATACCACCTACCCGTGGTTTTTTTTTCTTTCTTCTTTATACATACTACATCTCATTATCAACCAGTCTATATTAGCAGCAGACACAGTACGGTAGTCCACGGCTGTAGCTACCTCTGTGTTGGCACTCGGCAGTCCGTCCATAATTGTATACCACCTACCCGTGGTTTTTTTTCTTTCTTCTTTATACATACTACATCTCATTATCATCCAGTCTATATTAGCAGCAGACACAGTACAGTACGGTAGTCCACGGCTGTAGCTACCTCTGTGTCGGCACTCGGCAGTCCGTCCATAATTGTATACCACCTACCCGTGGTTTTTTTTTCTTTCTTCTTTATACATACTACATCTCATTATCAACCAGTCTATATTAGCAGCAGACACAGTACGGTAGTCCACGGCTGTAGCTACCTCTGTGTCGGCACTCGGCAGTCCATCCATAATTGTATACCACCTACCCGTGGTTTTTTTTTCTTTCTTCTTTATACATACATACTACATCTCACTATCATCCAGTCTATATTAGCAGCAGACACAGTACAGTACAATAGTCCACGGCTGTAGCTACCTCTGTGTCGGCACTCGGCAGTCCATCCATAATTGTATACTAGTATCCATCCATCTCCATTGTTTACCTGAGGTGCCTTTTAGTTGTGCCTATTAAAATATGGAGAACAAAAATGTTGAGGTTCCAAAATTAGGGAAAGATCAAGATCCACTTCCACCTCGTGCTGAAGCTGCTGCCACTAGTCATGGCCGAGACGATGAAATGCCAGCAACGTCGTCTGCCAAGGCCGATGCCCAATGTCATAGTACAGAGCATGTCAAATCCAAAACACCAAATATCAGTAAAAAAAGGACTCCAAAACCTAAAATAAAATTGTCGGAGGAGAAGCGTAAACTTGCCAATATGCCATTTACCACACGGAGTGGCAAGGAACGGCTGAGGCCCTGGCCTATGTTCATGGCTAGTGGTTCAGCTTCACATGAGGATGGAAGCACTCAGCCTCTCGCTAGAAAACTGAAAAGACTCAAGCTGGCAAAAGCACCGCAAAGAACTGTGCGTTCTTCGAAATCCCAAATCCACAAGGAGAGTCCAATTGTGTCGGTTGCGATGCCTGACCTTCCCAACACTGGACGTGAAGAGCATGCGCCTTCCACCATTTGCACGCCCCCTGCAAGTGCTGGAAGGAGCACCCGCAGTCCAGTTCCTGATAGTCAGATTGAAGATGTCAGTGTTGAAGTACACCAGGATGAGGAGGATATGGGTGTTGCTGGCGCTGGGGAGGAAATTGACCAGGAGGATTCTGATGGTGAGGTGGTTTGTTTAAGTCAGGCACCCGGGGAGACACCTGTTGTCCGTGGGAGGAATATGGCCGTTGACATGTGTCAAAGTCAGAAAAATGTCTCAATGCACGTTGCCATATTTGCACCGCACACTGGTCCGCGCTGCGCGTGCGTACGCTCTCCCGTGGAGGCGCATACCCGCAATAGCGTGCACTCGCAGGCGCGGTATGCGTATTTACGGTAGAGTTTATATAGTCGTAGCGTGCGACTCATTCGTTACATATTTTCAAAATTAATGTAGTTTATAGATCATGGTCCCTTTGATAGATTCTGAAAGTTTGGTTAAAATACAATGTCCCAGAGCTGAGGAATCCCTCTTTATATCGTACGAAGGGTCTAACAGGAATCATACAGCAGTGTTTGGTACCCATCGGAAGAGTATTTAATTAGCAATATTCCGGTGTTGGTTTGGAGCGTATTAATCGCTCGTGCGAATAGTTATGGACATAAGAAGTTTATGTCCATTTCTATTAATTACACATACTCAGGTATGCGGCGGGAAACCCAGTTTCCCACCCACCTGAGCTGTTGGAAATCGTCACAGCCCACCTGTATGAATCACCCTATGACCTTTTGTTATGATACAGGGCCGAATTCCTTCGGCCAATGGACAATGGGATTGTAGGACCAGGAGATTGCATTGTGTGTGGGGCATAAATAGGCAGGCCGACCACATCCAGCTCTGACTCTCTCATCAACGGTTATCTGCTGATAGCCGGGAGCTGGATATCGAGGCGCAGGCGATCATACCCTTTGTGCGTAAGTTTCTCTCCGTTATCATTGTCTTTCTGTGAGCCAATTTCTCTCTCTCTCTCTCTATCTCTCTCTCTCCTCTTTTCCCTTATATCTCTCATAGTATTATAGCATTGTATTGTATTGCATTTAGGTCAGTGTAGTATTGTCTTTTTGTATTTATTGTTTAGTTCTGTGGTTAGGAAGTCTCTGTTATATTGTAGTGTATCATTTGTACTGTTATCCCCTTTTACAAGTATATTAGATATAATACAGTTAATAGGCTTTGGAACCTAAACCAGCATCTGTGTATTTCCTATAGTGTTAAGTGTTCACTTGAGTGTCGGTGACGCTCAAGCAGCTTTGTAGTTAGTCAGGTTACACAAGGTTGCACTTACACCCTGTACTCACATTAAGGTATTCAGTGTATTTCATTGGTATAAGGTTTTATCATAAAGGTATAGTGTTGTGAGCGTCTGCATCGCTGGTGACCTCCTCGTGGTCTCGAGCGTAAGCTACGCCATAGCGAATCATTACCCTAGACATAGCCAATAACGTGTCCTGTGATCGCTGGGCCGTGAGCGAACGTGACGCTTGAGCGTCTCGCCTACGGCTGAGCGATCGTTACGCAACTAGCGTACCATTACGGAACTTCTTAAGTAAACAGCGTACAGTGTTCTTAGCTTCATAAAGGGTTGTTATACGACAAAGGAATTTAGCATTGTCAATTGGGGACTCGTCCTATCCTTCTCATATCTGCACTAGGTAGATCAGCAGACATTATCCATCAGCAAAGGGCGGGATCATATTCCTTGCAGTGCTGATTGGATAAGCGTCTGCTTCGCTTAGATAAAGAGTGCTGAAGGAATCCGGGAACCGGAAGTAAGAACAAAACGCTTGTGTCTTTTTAAAACTGTTTATTTTTCTTTTGTCTTGCGTACGCACGCATATATCTGCATTTCTGTTTCATTTTCGTATATCACTATTCCTGTTTGCCAATTTTATAGTTGATAGAAAGTGCTAAAAAGAGATTTGCTGTTATTTAATAGTAGAGGTAATAGTTAAAGTATAGAACAACACACGATTTGTCTAAGAGACAAGGCAGTCAGTGTGGATTGCGGTAGATGATCAGGGATCATTTACATTGATAAAAATAGAAATTGTGTTACGGTGGATCTTTGCATTGCGTACACGTGTCGCTAACAAAGACTAGCGTACGCAATCCAAAGGCAGACGCACGCAGCGTTCATTACGCAACGTAGCGTCCGGTTACGCTCACGTAGCTCAAGTCACGATAAAGTGAAGTAACGCAAAGGCGATAATTAACGCACAGCGGTAGATAACGCGAAGCGGTAAATAACGCAAATCTATTTTTGGAAAATCTGAAATTTAGTTTAACAGATCCTGCTCCTAATTGGTAACACTTTTGGCCTAAAGACAATTTCTGCGCAGAAATAGATATAGAAACAAAAGTGTACATGTGTTGAGTGAGTGTGTTTTGTATACAAAAGTTTATATAACTTTAAGGTGGAACCAAAAGGAAAGCCGGGTACTCGTCAAGGGACATACGTGTAAGTGACATATACGGTGGCTAGGGAGGCATCCCTGGTTAAATAATATTTGAGCATTAGAGTATAGCGGACCATAAGGTAACAAGACCAGGAGGTCATAAGGTAACAGACCAGGAGGTCGTAAGGTAAAAGGTCCGCTATAAAAGTCCAGTGGCACAACGCCTGGGGTGTTGGTGCAGAACCCATATAGGCCATAAGCTCTTGCTGAAGGAATCGCGGCCGGAAACATCGATTCCATTGATCTTTCAGTACATGACAAGTAGTGCTCGTGTACTGAACGATTGGACCACACGTAATTGTGTGCAGTAGTCAGTAATCTGACCTAATACCATAAGAGTAAAGTGGTCACAAACGCTATCTGTACATTCTGACGTGATTTGTGTAATTTTTTATTTTTGGAAGGGAAGTTCGCTGGTCACTCAGGAACTATCTAACAACCCCAACTTTACTGGAAAGAGTAAGTGTCCTGCGGGTAACCCTCATATGTTCCAGTAAACTGAAGGTTCCATAGGGGCCCTGTATCGAGTACGCCAGCACCATATCGGTGTGATCAGGTCGTATTGGTCGAGGTGGGCGAGTGAGTGGGGTACTCGGTAAACCGCCACCGCCGGCCTACTGTGGAGTAATTTGGTTGTCTGTAAAGGCTTGCTGGAAACCTTGATACAGAGATCCAAGGAGGACTAAGCAACACCTGCAGACTATGGGGGCCAGTTGCTCAGGTAGGGGGCGATCAACCCTGGTTCAGGTTGATTCTGTGAACCGACCAGTTGGGTCGGCACGATATGTAATGTGTGAAAAATATGGAATTCACACCGAATCTTTATGTGATGAATGGGAGAGAATGACTGTACAAGACAGGGACAAATTCCCAAGAATAGGTAGCTTCAGTCCAGAAGTGTTACAAAATTTAAGGAGGAGGATATGTCTCGTAAAATCAACAAAGAGACGAATTCAACATCATGATTGTTTACAGTTATGGCACCAGGAAGGTGAGATACAGAGAGGTTTGGCTCTGGCGGCAGGATCTGGGGCAGTCAGGAAGTTGATTGCCACAGCTCCTCCTCCACCATACATTGCAGGAGAGAGGTTGATTGCGGAGAGAAACGCACTGGGTTGTAAAACACAAACTCTTAGTAACCCTGTAAATGTTAATGATGTTAACCAAATAACTCATGCAAGTATTAACCCGTGCAAGATGTACCCTGTTTTGAACCTTCCTCAGGAGTGTGATCAAGAAGACGATTCAGCAACAATTTCAGCTCTCTCTCTTGCAGCCACCATAGCAGAAACCACAGTAGGCACAGCGACACCCACGAGATTAGTGAAAGCCCCTAGCGGAGGGATAGGTGAGGTCGTGTCAACGGGTAAGTACGGCACCATGCACTACACTGAAACAATTGTACCACAACAAGCTGTAGAATCTACACAGGAAGAGGCTGTTAGGATTGCTCCTGTAAGGGTAATAGCAGTTCCCAATGGAAAAACAGATGTGTCTGGAGCCACTCCCATAAGGAACATTGCCATGTACACTCCATTTTCCAGAATGGAATTAAGAACAATAGTGTCCGAATTTCCTGACCCCAGAAAGGATTTAGTTGCTAGCCAAAAATACATCAGGGATTTAGGTAACACTGTAGAACCCAACAACAAGGATTGGCAGATACTGCTAAGAGCTTGTTTACCTTCCAATGTTGATGCAACTCAGTTTTTAGCTGATTGTGCATTGGATAAAGATGTACCGCTTACAGACGTGTACAACAAGGATAATGTAAAAAGGATAAATTTACAGCTAAAGGAGTATTTCCCAGCCGTTGTTAAATGGAATAAAATATTTTCCATTAAGCAAAAGGAGTCCGAAACGGCAACAGAATATTTTCACCGGGCACTATTAGAAATGGCAAAGTACACTGGTATAGAAGACATTAAGACCAACCCAAACCATCGGGAAGTAGCAGTATCTGTACTGATGGATGGTTTAAAGGAAACATTAAAGACTAGGGTTCAGACCACGCAACCATGCTGGCGAGGTCTGTCAGTGTCCGGCTTGAGAGAGGCTGCTATTGATCACGACAGAAACATCACTAGGCACAGGGAATCGCAAAGTGATAAGTTGATGTCCGTAAGTATACAGGCGCTGACCACAAGGCAGCCTGCGTATGTACCACCGAATCCTGTGGGTAAGGCAAGTGTAATAACATGTTTTTCTTGTAACAGACCGGGACACTTTGCACGAGAATGTAGAACAAAGAATGTACAAAGATCTTTTCAACCCCCTAGACAACAACACAACACACGACATTGGGAGCAGGGTCCACAGAGGCGGAGTTTTGAGCCACATACAGGGGAAACAAAAAGATATCCCCCAAACAGAGATTGGCATGCCTCTGGTAGCTCCCAGCTAACTCCCTCACAAGTAGTTGCTGCCAGCGGGATTCAGGGAGGTCAGCATACCCAATAGGGGTGTGGCCATACCTGTAATCTGCAGCCAGTTAAGTTGATTGCCAGTCTTGGAAGCGAACCAGAGATTGCAATCAATGTGGCTGGTAAAACTTTAAACTTTCTTGTAGACACAGGGGCGGCCAAGTCAGTGATAAATTCGACAGTGGGCATGAGAACCACTGGTAGGACAATTCCAGCCATGGGAGTAACAGGAGTAGTCCAGCACTACCCTGTTAGCAAACCAGCCGAGATTACAATAGGGCCTTTGCATACCAAACATTCCTTTTTGCTGGCTGCATCGGCACCAACTAATCTCCTGGGGAGAGACTTACTATGTAAAATGGGTTGCGTCATTTATTGTACTCCTGAAGGTGTATTCTTGGACATTCCTGAGAATCACGCTCAGGAAGTACGAGACATGTTAGACTCCCCATCAAAATTAATGTCACATTCCATTATGACAAATAGGAATCCATCCCAAGTAGAAGAGATGATATCTCAGATACCAGAGTCACTTTGGACAAAAGATGGACAGGACACTGGATTAATGGCAAACGTAGCTCCAGTAGTTGTGCAAGTAAAAGATGGTAGGATAGCTCCAAAAATCCCACAGTATCCTCTGAAGCCAGAGGTGGAGTTAGGAGTTTTTCCCGTAATAGAGCGCTTGCTACAACAGGGCATTCTAGTAAGAACGTCCAGCACAGCAAATAGTCCCATCTTCCCTGTTAAAAAGAGTGGGGGGAGGGGTTACAGGCTAGTGCAGGATCTAAGGGGGATTAACAAAATAGTTGAGAGTCAGTTCCCCGTAGTGCCTAATCCAGCTGTCATCCTAATGCAAATTCCTCCCACTGCCAAATTTTTCACTGTTATTGACCTCTGCTCCGCTTTCTTTTCGGTACCTCTGCACCCTGACAGCCAATATTTGTTTGCATTCACATACAGAGGAGTCCAATACACGTGGACTCGGTTACCCCAAGGTTTCATAGATAGTCCAAGTATATTTTCTCAGGCTTTGCATGATTGTTTACAGTCTTTCCAACCAGACAGTGGATCAGTATTGATACAGTATGTGGACGATTTATTACTGTGTTCAGATTCACTGGAAGCATCTCTGAAGGATACGAAACAGCTCCTGTTTCATCTTTCAGACACAGGTCACAAGGTTTCCAAAGACAAGTTGCAATTATGCCAAGCTAAGGTAAAATATTTGGGACACTGTCTAACACAAGGACTGAGACACCTGACCGCTGATAGAATCCAAGCCATTAGAGACATGACACTGCCACAAACCCAGCAACAGATCAGGACGTTTTTAGGAATGTGTGGGTATTGCCGTAATTGGATCCCAGGGTTTTCCATATTGGCGCTACCTTTGCAGGAAATGGTCTCTTCAAACAAACCTGATCGGATTTCGCATACAGACGAATCTGAAACAGCATTTGAGAGACTCAAACAGTGCCTAACGCAGGCACCAGCACTAGGTATGCCAGACTATGGGAAACCCTTTGAACTATACGGAACAGAAAGTGCTGGGTGCGCAGCAGGTGTACTAACACAAAAACACGGTGATGCCAGCAGGCCAATTGCATACTACAGTGCTCAGCTAGATACGGTAGCGCGATCCCTCCCCACATGCTTGCGTAGCGTTGCGGCGATAGCATTGCTAGTGACAAAAAGCGAAGATGTCGTGCTAGGCCACAACCTCACAATCCATACACCGCATGCGGTATCTGCCTTATTGAATTCTGCCCAAACCAGACACGTCTCATCAGCAAGGTTTACAAGATGGGAATTGGCATTAATGGCCCCCGTAAACATCACCATAAGGAGATGCAGCGCATTAAATCCTGCAACATTTCTCCCAGGTGTGCCTGGTCAGACACAAAGGGTGGAAGGTGAGAGTGATGGGGAAGGAGGATTTAATGCAAAGGAAGATACACATGATTGTATGGAATATTTGACCCAAAATTTTACCGCAAGGCCTGACATCAGTGACAATCCACTGGAAGATGCAGAACTCACGTTCTACACGGACGGTAGTTGTCATAGACAGTCAGACTCGGGAGACTTGTGTACTGGATACGCAGTCGTAGATGACCAAGACACCATAGAAGCGGAACCGCTAGGCCCACCTCACTCAGCCCAGGTTGCTGAACTGGTCGCCCTAACCAGAGCATGTGAATTGGCTAAGGGTAAGTCTGCCAATATCTACACCGATTCTAGATACGCGTTCGGGGTAGTACATGATTTCGGAGCGCTATGGCGTCTCAGAAATTTCATGACGGCAGCTGGTACACCGATAGCGCATGCAGCTCACATAAAAAGGCTTCTAACAGCGATACAGGAACCCGACAGAGTGGCTGTTATCAAATGTAAAGCACATACATATAGCCAAGACCCAGTATCCCTTGGTAACAGCCGAGCAGACGAAGCCGCAAAGCTTGCAGCTGCTACCCCCACACGGACAAACACCACACAGTTGATGGTATTTAATACCATCAACACACAGAAGTTGTGTGAGATGCAGAATTTGTGTTCCACACAGGAAAGAGCAGTCTGGAAGGCAAAGGGATATGGCCAGGAGTCCTCAGGGCTCTGGACGGATGGACATGGTAAACCAGTGGCCCCCAGGGCATACCTTCCATGTCTGGCTGAAGCAGCTCACGGGCTGACTCATCTAGGCAAGGAGGGGATGTGCAAATTGGTAAGAGCATACTGGTGCGCCCCAGGATTCTCCTCTCATGCGGGTAAAAGAGCAATGTCATGCCTTACCTGTCTGAGAAAGAATATTGGAAAAGCAATACCTACAGAACCATCCCATGTCCCACCTGCCGGCGGCCCTTTCCAAGTAATACAAATTGACTTCATTCAATTGCCCCCATGTCGAAATTTGAAATATGTACTTGTTTGTATAGATGTTTTCTCGAATTGGGTCGAAGCTTTTCCAGCAGCTACAAATACCGCTATGTTTACAGCTAAGAAAATTGTGCAGGAATTTGTATGTAGATATGGTATCCCTAGAATCATTGAAAGTGATAGGGGTACCCATTTTACAGGTGATGTCTTTCAAGGAATGTGTAAATTGATGGGTATTGATAGCAAGCTGCACACTCCGTACCGTCCACAGGCGAGTGCGAAGGTCGAAAGAGTGAACAGCACTATTAAAAATAAATTGAGTAAAGTAATGGCAGAGACAGGATTGACGTGGCCAGAAGCTTTACCCATTGTTTTGTATAGCATCAGAACCACTCCCAGGTCCCCTCTTAATCTGTCCCCTTTTGAAATCTTGTTTGGTCGACAACCGCATGTCATGATTAACCCTCAGGATGATTTGAAATGTAACAATGAAGTAACTGTAAAATACTTGATTAACATGAGTAAACAGTTGAGGAATCAAAATGATAATCTGAAGTTGGTGATTCCTGATTTACCAGATAGTAATTGTCATGACATTGAACCTGGGGATTATGTAATGATACGAAATTTTCTACGCTCAGGTTGTCTTATTGATAGATGGGAAGGACCATACCAGGTCTTATTGACTAGCACCACAGCATTGAAGGTTGCTGAGAGAGAGACTTGGGTCCATTCATCCCACTGCAAAAAGGTTGCTGATCCAGAGAAGTCCCGTGATAAGGAACAGACGGTAGAGGTTGTATCACTGGAGTGTCTGTTCCAGGAGGACTGAGGCGGCACCTGAGCCTTGAAGACCGAAAGCAGTTGTCGACTCCCTTCTCCCTTTTATTGTTTTTCTCCACTTCCCATCCCCTCTTCCTTGAAATTTCTTTTTTCCCCCTTCTCATTCTTCTCTATTTCCTCCTCAAAGATGGACTTGCCCCAAGAGACTGTGATCCGGATTTTGATGTTAACCATGATGTTGACCAGAGCAGTCTGTTCCGGCGAGAGTACCATAGAGGTCGAAAGAGGTTCTGGAATGGGTTCCGATTATGATGATGGAGGCGTAGTTTTCCAAGATCAACCAAACCAACAAGCAAAGGCGAGTATCAGAAAACGATCCGATAGAAGAAATTGTGATGGATTGTTAGCTGAAGAAAATTGTATCTGTAGGCTCTGTGATAATCTGGTTGAAGATGGATGCATAAAGAAATGCCAATCTAGTTTTAATATCCATATAGACCGGCATCCATTGAGTGACTATCACTCCTTAGTGGGTAACGTGTTAAACCAAACAGATTGTTGGGTATGCTCTCAAGTACCTCAGGGTCACAGCAAATCAGGGCTAGTACCATTTCCTTTAACGTTAGGGGAGGTACTTGAGCTAAGTGGTGGGAGACCGGTGGACCGGAGGTTTAATATCTCCAGCCCTCCTAGTTTGAAGCTCCACCAATACCATGTGGATAGGTCCCTCATATGTTTTAACATCTCCAATCCCAGAAAACCGGGAAATTGGGAAGTGTCATGGAGCAACCTTACCATGACCTTTTCACACAGAGCAGATAGAATGCCTACAGATACAGAGCTCGTACGCCACATAGCCAGTAGAGGAAAATCTTTCCGGTATCGATATACCTTAGGAAATAGGATTACTAGAGTTGGAGAGGTATCACCAGGATACTGTGCACATATCGTACAAACTGATACGTGCATTAAGCAGATGGAAGAATTAGGGTCAGGAGATTTCACCTGGAAGGTTTGTAACATGATCATGTCCTTCTCCGTCCCATATGTTCTCCCCGATGATGCATATTTCATATGCGGGAGAAAGGCGTACAAGTGGCTTGCCCCAAACTCTGAAGGATTGTGTTATATTGGAAAAGTATTGCCTGAAGTGATGACTGTTACACATGACAAAATGAAGGACATACACCGTGGTGCCCAAGCTCCTTATACTCACACTCATTACGAGCACCGAGTTAAAAGACAACTGTCAGAAAGGTTAGAGCATCCGGCCTCTGATCTTATCCATGAATCCACCGGGATTCAGGTTCTGGTAGCGTTAGATTTCACTCGTACCGCTCGAGGAGTGATGAATTATAGATACATTTCCGCACTCGCCAATTTGTTAGATAATATCACTGAAATGTATGATGACACGTTTAGATACACTGGAAGAGAACTTCAAGCTTATAAAACAGAACTAGTTCAGCATAGAATGGTTCTTAATTATCTTACAGCAGTAACAGGCGGATATTGTGTTACATTGGCAACACAGTACGGCATAAAGTGTTGCACGTATGTCACCAATAGCACCGAGGATCCGGTAGAGGTCATAGACCAAAAGATGGACGATATTCTCCAATTAAAGTGGGAATTTCGTCGAAAACACAATCTCACCCTTGCTGCTGTAGGTAATGAGCTGACTGGTTGGGTGTCATGGTTGAACCCGCGAAATTGGTTCTCCGGTTTGGGAGACTGGGCTCAAGGAGTCATAATGGATGTCGGAAAGTTTCTACTATGTATCTTGGGTGTCGTTATATCGATTGGATTGATATTTAGATGCGGGCAGGCTTTAATGAGGTGCAAACAAAGTACAAAAGTGATGAGCTTGAGGAGTGAGGAAACTGTAATTAACCTGGATTTGATTTATGACCCAATGATAGAAACCAGGATGTGATGAAAATGCGATTATACGGTCCGTTTCTTTCACCTGTTTTTCTGCTTTTCTCCAAGATACAAAGACCCCCTTGGACGAGGAAGCTGACGAGACGAGATGTATACAGACAACGGATTGACCAAAGAAGAAGATTTGACAACTTTAAATATGGACACTTGATGAACTTTGCCATGGATCCCCAGTTTCCCTAGTATTTTTAAACTCACGCTAGCCCAACATTTTTGTAAATCTGATGGCACTGACAAAGCTTGTTGCTCATGCCTAAGGAGCAAAACAGCGCAAAGAAGACGACTCTCAACAGATACCGAACACGACTTCAACAACAGATGTACATTTCCCTGACATAGAATATCATTGCATTTTTCGTAAGTGTTCTTTATCTTCATCTCTACAACCCTCAGGTAATGACACACATAGACGATAGGGAATACAGGCACAGATATCAGCAACCACATACCTCCCCCATTCATGTATCATCAACTAAAATGTGCATCCCCATTTTGTTACAACCACAGCCGAAATGAGCTCGGTAAAGTTTGACAGCCCATCCACAGACCTGTACCACAGGATAAGAAGGAATTCAAATGTATACTTCGCAATACCTCGAAGCTTGATTTACAACACGTACGGCACGATGATACATGACCCCCCAAACATGGATTCATACACACATGCTTCTGCTATCTCACTAGGTCATACCCTCTTCACACCTTCTCCTCTCTCCTCCCCTACCCAACCATGGAAATCAATTAACCCCTGACTTGCATTTTTCTCCTTAAATGTTTTGTGGCAGTTATTATTGACTGCCAAAGGGTGGACTGTCAAAGTCAGAAAAATGTCTCAATGCACGTTGCCATATTTGCACCGCACACTGGTCCGCGCTGCGCGTGCGTACGCTCTCCCGTGGAGGCGCATACCCGCAATAGCGTGCACTCGCAGGCGCGGTATGCGTATTTACGGTAGAGTTTATATAGTCGTAGCGTGCGACTCATTCGTTACATATTTTCAAAATTAATGTAGTTTATAGATCATGGTCCCTTTGATAGATTCTGAAAGTTTGGTTAAAATACAATGTCCCAGAGCTGAGGAATCCCTCTTTATATCGTACGAAGGGTCTAACAGGAATCATACAGCAGTGTTTGGTACCCATCGGAAGAGTATTTAATTAGCAATATTCCGGTGTTGGTTTGGAGCGTATTAATCGCTCGTGCGAATAGTTATGGACATAAGAAGTTTATGTCCATTTCTATTAATTACACATACTCAGGTATGCGGCGGGAAACCCAGTTTCCCACCCACCTGAGCTGTTGGAAATCGTCACAGCCCACCTGTATGAATCACCCTATGACCTTTTGTTATGATACAGGGCCGAATTCCTTCGGCCAATGGACAATGGGATTGTAGGACCAGGAGATTGCATTGTGTGTGGGGCATAAATAGGCAGGCCGACCACATCCAGCTCTGACTCTCTCATCAACGGTTATCTGCTGATAGCCGGGAGCTGGATATCGAGGCGCAGGCGATCATACCCTTTGTGCGTAAGTTTCTCTCCGTTATCATTGTCTTTCTGTGAGCCAATTTCTCTCTCTCTCTCTCTATCTCTCTCTCTCCTCTTTTCCCTTATATCTCTCATAGTATTATAGCATTGTATTGTATTGCATTTAGGTCAGTGTAGTATTGTCTTTTTGTATTTATTGTTTAGTTCTGTGGTTAGGAAGTCTCTGTTATATTGTAGTGTATCATTTGTACTGTTATCCCCTTTTACAAGTATATTAGATATAATACAGTTAATAGGCTTTGGAACCTAAACCAGCATCTGTGTATTTCCTATAGTGTTAAGTGTTCACTTGAGTGTCGGTGACGCTCAAGCAGCTTTGTAGTTAGTCAGGTTACACAAGGTTGCACTTACACCCTGTACTCACATTAAGGTATTCAGTGAATTTCATTGGTATAAGGTTTTATCATAAAGGTATAGTGTTGTGAGCGTCTGCATCGCTGGTGACCTCCTCGTGGTCTCGAGCGTAAGCTACGCCATAGCGAATCATTACCCTAGACATAGCCAATAACGTGTCCTGTGATCGCTGGGCCGTGAGCGAACGTGACGCTTGAGCGTCTCGCCTACGGCTGAGCGATCGTTACGCAACTAGCGTACCATTACGGAACTTCTTAAGTAAACAGCGTACAGTGTTCTTAGCTTCATAAAGGGTTGTTATACGACAAAGGAATTTAGCATTGTCACATGCCTGGTGAAAATACCAAAAAAATCAGCTCTTCGGTGTGGAAGTATTTCACCAGAAATGCGGACAACATTTGTCAAGCCGTGTGTTCCCTTTGTCAAGCTGTAATAAGTAGGGGTAAGGACGTTAACCACCTCGGAACATCCTCCCTTATACGTCACCTGCAGCGCATTCATAATAAGTCAGTGACAAGTTCAAAAACTTTGGGCGACAGCGGAAGCAGTCCACTGACCAGTAAATCCCTTCCTCTTGTAACCAAGCTCACGCAAACCACCCCACCAACTCCCTCAGTGTCAATTTCCTCCTTCCCCGGGAATGCCAATAGTCCTGCAGGCCATGTCACTGGCAATTCTGACGAGTCCTCTCCTGCCTGGGATTCCTCCGATGCATCCTTGCGTGTAACGCCTACTGCTGCTGGCGCTGCTGTTGTTGCTGCTGGGAGTCGATGGTCATCCCAGAGGGGAAGTCGTAAGCCCACTTGTACTACTTCCAGTAAGCAATTGACTGTCCAACAGTCCTTTGCGAGGAAGATGAAATATCACAGCAGTCATCCTGCTGCAAAGCGGATAACTGAGGCCTTGACAACTATGTTGGTGTTAGACGTGCGTCCGGTATCCGCCGTTAGTTCACAGGGAACTAGACAATTTATTGAGGCAGTGTGCCCCCGTTACCAAATACCATCTAGGTTCCACTTCTGTAGGCAGGCGATACCGAGAATGTACACGGACGTCAGAAAAAGACTCACCAGTGTCCTAAAAAATGCAGTTGTACCCAATGTCCACTTAACCACGGACATGTGGACAAGTGGAGCAGGGCAGGGTCAGGACTATATGACTGTGACAGCCCACTGGGTAGATGTATGGACTCCCGCCGCAAGAACAGCAGCGGCGGCACCAGTAGCAGCATCTCGCAAACGCCAACTCTTTCCTAGGCAGGCTACGCTTTGTATCACCGCTTTCCAGAATACGCACACAGCTAAAAACCTCTTACGGCAACTGAGGAAGATCATCGCAGAATGGCTTACCCCAATTGGACTCTCCTGTGGATTTGTGGCATCGGACAACGCCAGCAATATTGTGTGTGCATTAAATATGGGCAAATTCCAGCACGTCCCATGTTTTGCACATACCTTGAATTTGGTGGTGCAGAATTTTTTAAAAAACGACAGGGGCGTGCAAGAGATGCTGTCGGTGGCCAGAAGAATTGCGGGACACTTTCGGCGTACAGGCACCACGTACAGAAGACTGGAGCACCACCAAAAACTACTGAACCTGCCCTGCCATCATCTGAAGCAAGAAGTGGTAACGAGGTGGAATTCAACCCTCTATATGCTTCAGAGGTTGGAGGAGCAGCAAAAGGCCATTCAAGCCTATACAATTGAGCACGATATAGGAGGTGGAATGCACCTGTCTCAAGTGCAGTGGAGAATGATTTCAACGTTGTGCAAGGTTCTGATGCCCTTTGAACTTGCCACACGTGAAGTCAGTTCAGACACTGCCAGCCTGAGTCAGGTCATTCCCCTCATCAGGCTTTTGCAGAAGAAGCTGGAGACATTGAAGGAGGAGCTAACACGGAGCGATTCCGCTAGGCATGTGGGACTTGTGGATGGAGCCCTTAATTCGCTTAACAAGGATTCACGGGTGGTCAATCTGTTGAAATCAGAGCACTACATTTTGGCCACCGTGCTCGATCCTAGATTTAAAACCTACCTTGGATCTCTCTTTCCGGCAGACACAAGTCTGCTGGGGTTGAAAGACCTGCTGGTGAGAAAATTGTCAAGTCAAGCGGAATGCGACCTGTCAACATCTCCTCCTTCACATTCTCCCGCAACTGGGGGTGCGAGGAAAAGGCTCAGAATTCCGAGCCCACCCGCTGGCGGTGATGCAGGGCAGTCTGGAGCGACTGCTGATGCTGACATCTGGTCCGGACTGAAGGACCTGACAACGATTACGGACATGTCGTCTACTGTCACTGCATATGATTCTCTCAACATTGAAAGAATGGTGGAGGATTATATGAGTGACCGCATCCAAGTAGGCACGTCACACAGTCCGTGCTTATACTGGCAGGAAAAAGAGGCAATTTGGAGGCCCTTGCACAAACTGGCTTTATTCTACCTAAGTTGCCCTCCCACAAGTGTGTACTCCGAAAGAGTGTTTAGTGCCGCCGCTCACCTTGTCAGCAATCGGCGTACGAGGTTACATCCAGAAAATGTGGAGAAGATGATGTTCATTAAAATGAATTATAATCAATTCCTCCGCGGAGACATTAACCAGCAGCAATTGCCTCCACAAAGTACACAGGGAGCTGAGATGGTGGATTCCAGTGGGGACGAATTGATAATCTGTGAGGAGGGGGATGTACACGGTGATATATCGGAGGATGATGATGAGGTGGACATCTTGCCTCTGTAGAGCCAGTTTGTGCAAGGAGAGATTAATTGCTTCTTTTTTGGGGGGGTCCAAACCAACCCGTCATATCAGTCACAGTCGTGTGGCAGACCCTGTCACTGAAATGATGGGTTGGTTAAAGTGTGCATGTCCTGTTTATACAACATAAGGGTGGGTGGGAGGGCCCAAGGACAATTCCATCTTGCACCTCTTTTTTCTTTTATTTTTCTTTGCGTCATGTGCTGTTTGGGGAGGGTTTTTTGGAAGGGCCATCCTGCGTGACACTGCAGTGCCACTCCTAGATGGGCCCGGTGTTTGTGTCGGCCACTAGGGTCGCTTATCTTACTCACACAGTCAGCTACCTCATTGCGCCTCTTTTTTTCTTTGCGTCATGTGCTGTTTGGGGAGGGTTTTTTGGAAGGGCCATCCTGCGTGACACTGCAGTGCCACTCCTAGATGGGCCCGGTGTTTGTGTCGGCCACTAGGGTCGCTTATCTTACTCACACACTCAGCTACCTCATTGCGCCTCTTTTTTTCTTTGCGTCATGTGCTGTTTGGGGAGGGTTTTTTGGAAGGGCCATCCTGCGTGACACTGCAGTGCCACTCCTAGATGGGCCCGGTGTTTGTGTCGGCCACTAGGGTCGCTTATCTTACTCACACAGTCAGCTACCTCATTGCGCCTCTTTTTTTCTTTGCGTCATGTGCTGTTTGGGGAGGGTTTTTTGGAAGGGCCATCCTGCGTGACACTGCAGTGCCACTCCTAGATGGGCCCGGTGTTTGTGTCGGCCACTAGGGTCGCTTATCTTACTCACACAGTCAGCTACCTCATTGCGCCTCTTTTTTTCTTTGCGTCATGTGCTGTTTGGGGAGGGTTTTTTGGAAGGGACATCCTGCGTGACACTGCAGTGCCACTCCTAGATGGGCCAGGTGTTTGTGTCGGCCACTAGGGTCGCTTATCTTACTCACACAGCTACCTCATTGCGCCTCTTTTTTTCTTTGCGTCATGTGCTGTTTGGGGAGGGTTTTTTGGAAGGGACATCCTGCGTGACACTGCAGTGCCACTCCTAGATGGGCCCGGTGTTTGTGTCGGCCACTAGGGTCGCTTATCTTACTCACACAGCGACCTCGGTGCAAATTAGGACTAAAAATAATATTGTGAGGTGTGAGGTATTCAGAATAGACTGAAAATGAGTGTAAATTATGGTTTTTGAGGTTAATAATACTTTGGGATCAAAATGACCCCCAAATTCTATGATTTAAGCTGTTTTTTAGGGTTTTTTGAAAAAAACACCCGAATCCAAAACACACCCGAATCCGACAAAAAAAATTCGGTGAGGTTTTGCCAAAACGCGGTCGAACCCAAAACACGGCCGCGGAACCGAACCCAAAACCAAAACACAAAACCCGAAAAATTTCCGGCGCTCATCTCTAATATTTACAGGTTATCCCACAAAATCTCCCGTTTTTTGGGGCTTCCTGTAAATATTAAGTATCCCCTGAATGTATCTACGGGGACCGCAGCACATATTGGAGACATCTGCTGTGATTCATGTTTATCATTGCAAAAGCAGCCCCCCAAAAAGAACCTATGCGAGCTGCTTGTTGCCGAATTTACCAGGGGCGTGGCCATGTGTAACGTGTCCCCATTTCCGGCACCCAGCATGTCCTGTGGAAGTCGGGAAATTAGACCGTAAGCTCCACTATAGCAGACTTCTGTGCCTAAGCAACTTCTCAGATTGGAAAGTGCTACTGAAAATGTTGACATTATAGTGGTCATTCCGAGTTGATCGCTAGCAAATTTCGGTCGCTGCGCAGCGATCAGGCAAAAATTCGGCACTTCTGCAATGCGCACGCGCATCGTACTATTACAACGAACGATGTAGTTTCACACAAGGTCTAGAGAAGCTTTTCAGTCGCACTGCTGGCCGCAGAGTGATTGACATGAAGTGGGCATTTCTGGGTGTCAACTGACCCTTTTCAGGGAGTATTCGAAAAAACGCAGGCGTGCCAGGAAAAACGCAGGCGTGCCAGGAAAAATGCAGGCGTGGCTGGAAAAACGCAGGCGTGGCTGGGCGAACGCAGGTCGTGTTCGTGACGTCAAAACAGGAACTGAATAGTCTGAAGTGATCGCATGCGCTGAGTAGGTCTGAAGCTACTCTGAAACTGCACAAAATTATTTAGTAGCCGCTCTGCGATCCTTTCATTCGCTATTCTGCTAAGCTAAGATACACTCCCAGTGGGCGGCGGCTTAGCGTTTGCACGGCTGCTAAAAACTGCTGGCGAGCGAACAACTCAGAATGACCCCCTATGTGTGTGCGTGTGTGTGTATACAGATAGATGGAGAGATAGATAGATAGATAGATAGATAGATAGATAGATAGATAGATAGATAGATAGATAGATAGATAGATAGATAGATAGATAGAAGTCTGTCAAAATGATGGAACAACATAAAAGTAATGTCAACGCCGGCAGCTGTGTGCGCCAAAACAGAGCAACACTGGATTAGCTCCGTCGAGCGCCATTTAGTGACCGCAGATACTTGATTTTCCCCAATAGAGGTGAGAAGCAGTATTAGCTTTTTATTAGATAGATAGATAGATAGATAGATAGATAGATAGATAGATAGATAGATAGATAGATAGATAGATAGATAGAGACTGTATATATATATATATATATATATATATATATGCAACAATATAATATATTAACAAAATAATTTATAATAATAGGATTTTGATAACCTACCGGTAAATCCTTTCTCCTAGTCCGCAGAGGATACTGGGCACGGCATCAAGACCATGGGGTATAGACGGGATCCGCAGGAGACATGGGCACTACAAAGACTTTTCATTGGGTGTGAACTGGCTCCTCCCTCTATGCCCCTCCTCCAGACCTCAGTTGTAGGAACTGTGCCCAGGGAGACTGACATTTCGAGGAAAGGAATTACTTAACTAGTGGTGAGATATCTACTAACTCACACCCTCAACCATGCCGCACACATGGAATTCAACATAACACACGCCAACAGGCATGAACCAATTGCAGCAACATGCTGAAATCAAGATAACACAACTTGTGTAACTGTAATAACTAAACTGCAGGTAAAGTACGCACTGGGACGGGCGCCCAGCATCCTCTACGGACTAGGAGAAAAGGATTTACCGGTAGGTTATCAAAATCCTATTTTCTCATACGTCCTAGAGGATGCTGGGGACGACATCAAGACCATGGGGTCTATACCAAAGCTCCAGTACGGGCGGGAGAGTGCGGATGACCCTGCAGCACCGATTGACCAAACTTTACGTCCTCATCGGCCAAGGTGTCAAACTTGTAGAACTTAGCAAATGTGTTTGACCCTGACCAAGTAGATGCTCGGCAAAGTTGTACTGCCGAGACCCCCCGGGCAGCCGCCCAGGATGAGCCCACCTTCCTAGTGGAGTGGGCCTTTACCGATGTCGGTAACGGCAATCCAGCCGTAGTATGAGCTTGCTGAATCGTGTTTCTAATCCAGCGTGCAATAGTCTGCTTGGAAGCAGGACAGCCAATCTTCTTGTGATCATACAGGACAAACAGAGCCTCTGTTTTCCGTATACGAGCTGTTCTAGCAACATAGATTTTCAAAGCTCTAACCACATCTAGAGACTTTGAATCAGTGAATGTGTCAGTAACTACTGGCGCCACAATAGGTTGGTTTATGTGAAAAGCAGAAACCACCTTTGGAAGAAAATGTTGTCGAGTTCGCAACTCTGCCCTATCTTCATGGAAAATCAGGTAAAGGCTCTTGTGAGACAAGGGCCCCAATTCCGACACCCACCTTGCGGATGCCAATGCCAAAAGCATCACCACTTTCCAAGTGAGAAACTTCAACTCTATCTTTTGTAGAGGCTCAAACCAATCCGATTGAAGGAACTGCAATACCACGTAAGGTCCCATGGTGCCACTGGAGGCACCAATGGAGTCTGGATGTGCAGAACCCATTTCACGAAGGTCTGAACTTCTGGAAGAAAGGCCAATTGTTTTTGGAAGAACACTGACAAGGCCGAAATCTGGACCTTGATTGATCCCAATCGTAGGCCCGTCTCCACACCATCCGGCAAAAAATGGAGAAAACGTTCTAAGTAAAACTCTTCCATAGGAGCTTTCTTGGATTCACACCAAGACACATATTTTCTCCAAATACGATGGTAATGTTTCGACGTTACTCCCTTTCTGGCCTGAATAAGGGTGAGGATGACCTCCTTAGGAATACCCTTCCTGGCTAGGATACAGCGCTCAACAGCCATGCCGTCAAACGTAGCTGCGGTAAGTCTTGGTACACACACGGCCCCTGCTGCAGCAGGTCCTCCCAAGGAGGAAGAGGCCAAGGATCTCCTATGAGTAACTGCTGAAAATCTGGGTACCAAGCCCTTCTTGGCCAGTCTGGGGCAATGAAGATTGCTCGAACCCTTGTCTTTCTTATGATCCTGAGTACTTTTGGGATCAGCGGAAGTGGAGGGAAAACATACACTGACAGAAACACCCACTGGGTCACCAGTGCATCCACTGCTACTGCTTGAGGGTCTCTCGACTTGGAACAGTATCTCTGAAGCTTCTAGTTGAGACGAGACGTCATCATGTCTATTTGAGAAACTCTTCAAAGACTTGTCACCTCTGCGAAGACTTCTTGGTGGAGGCCCAACTCTCCTGGATGGAGATCGTGTCTGCTGAGGAAGTCTGCTCCCCAGTTGTCTACTCCCGGAATGAATATTGCCGACAGAGCTTGTAGATGTTTTTCTGCCCAGCTGAGGATTTTTGTCGCCTCTGCCATTGCCGCTCTGCTTTTTGTTCCGCCGTGCCTGTTTATGTATGCGGCTGCTGTTACATTGTCCGCCTGGATCTGCACGGGACGGTCTTGAAGAAGATGTAACGCTTGTTGAAGGCTGTTGTAAATGGTTCTTAGTTCCAGAATGTTTATGTGAAGGCAGGCTTCCTGTTGTGACCAACATCCCTGGAAGTTTTCTCCCAGAGAGACTGCTCCCCAGCCTCGGAGACTTGCATCCGTGGTTACTAGGACCCAGTCCTGAATCCCGAACCTGCGTCCCTCTAGCAGGTGAGAGCTGTGCAACCACCACAGGAGCGAAATCCTGGTTTTTGATGACAGGATTATCTTTCTGTGCATGTGTAGGTGTGACCCCGACCACTTGTCCAACAGGTCCCACTGGAATACTCTGGCATGGAATCTGCCAAACTGTATGGCCTCGTAGGCCACCACCATCTTCCCCAACAACCGAATGCACTGATGGATCGACACACTTGATGGTTTCAATATCTGTTTTACCATTTTCTGGATTTCCAGAGCCTTTTCCAGCAGAAGAAATACTCTCTAAACTTCTGTGTCCAGAATCATCCCGAGGAAAGACAACCTTGTCGTCGGTTCCAACTGTGACTTTGGGTAATTTATGATCCACCCGTGTTGTTGGAGTATTGACAGGGAGAGGGATATGTTTTGTAATAACTGCTCCCTGGATCTCGCATTTATCAGGAGGTCGTCCAGATAAGGGATTATATTGACTCCTTTCTGACGAAGGAGGACCATCATCTCCGCCATCACCTTGGTGAATACCCTCGGCGCCATGGAGAGACTGAAAGGTAACGTCTGGAATTGGTAATGGCAATCCTGAATCGTGAATCTCAGATAAGTCTGGTGAGGAGGATAAATGGGAACATGCAGGTAAGCATCCTTTATGTCCACCGACACTAAGTAGTCCCCCTCCTCCAGACTGGCAATCACCGCCCGAAGTGATTCCATCTTGAACTTGAACCTTTTCAGGAAGAAATTCAGATCTTTTAGATTTAGGATCGGTCTGACCGAGCCGTCCGGCTTCGTAACAACAAAGAGGCTTGAATAAAAACCCCGCCCTTGTTGTGACAACGGTACCAGGACTATAACCTGGTCTTGACATAATTTTTGGATTGCCGCTGTTACTGCTTCTCTCTCTGGCGGAGAAGCTGGCAAGGTCGATTTGAAAAATCGGCATGGGGGAACATCTTTAAACTCTAGTTTGTATCCCTGGGATACTATTTGCAACACCCAGGCATCCAGGCCAGACAGAATCCAATCCTGGCTGAAGAGTTTGAGACGTGCCCCCACCCAAGCGGCCTCCCGCAAGGGAGTTCCAGCGTCATGCTGGGGATTTGGCAGAATTAGGGGTAGACTTCTGCTCTTGGGAACCTGGAGCCAGTGTGGGCTTCTTTCCTCTTCCCCTACCTGCAAAGAAGGGGGAACCTCGCGCCTTTTTGTTTTTATTGGGCCGAAAGGACTGCATTTGCGGGTGATAGGTCTTTTTTGCCGGTGCAGGCGCAGAGGGCAAAAATGTTGACTTACCTGCGGTAGCCGCTGAGACTAACGCATCCAGGCCATCGCCAAATAAAGCCTCACCTTTATATGGGAGAGCCTCCATGTTTCTTTTGGAATCTGCATCTGCGTTCCACTGGCGAATCCATAACGCCCGCCTAGCCGATACTGCCATGGTAGCGGCTTGTGAACTCAAGAGTCCAATATCCTTCATTGCTTCCAGCATGTAGGCGGCAGCGTCCTTGATATTCCCTAACTTAAGGAGTATCTCATCTTTATTAATCGTGTCAATTTCTGATGACACGCTTTCTGACCATTTTTCAATAGCGCGACTCACCCATGCGCAGGCAATAGTGGGCCTGATGAGTGTACCATTAGTAACATAAATGGATTTCAATGTCGTTTCCATTTTGCAGTCTGCCGGCTCTTTAAGAGAAGCCGTGCCAGGAGCAGGGAGAATTACCTTCTTTGTCAACCTGGAAAGTGCACTGTCTAACACAGGGGGTGACTCCCATTTTTTCCTGTCTTCAACCGGGAAAGGATAAGCTATGTGAATCCTTTTGGGAATACAAAATATTTTATCAGGATTCACCCACATCCCTTCAAACAGAGCATTTAGTTTGTGTGAAGGAGGGAACGTGACTTTGGATTTCTTTTCCTTACATAAATAAGCTTTCTCCTGAGGTACAGGAGTGCTTTCTGTAACCTCCAACACGTCCCTTATAGCCACAATCATATATTGTATACTTTTCGCCAATTTATGATCTACAGTATCTCTCTGGATTCACTATTGTCGACACAAGAATCAGAATCCGTGTCAGTATCAGTGTTTACAACATTTGCAAATGGTTTCTTATGTGATCCAGAGGGGCCGCCCGCATAAGGAATAACAGCATCTTGAAAAATCACATCTTCCACAGATTTTCTCCAGCATGCAGCCTTAGATTCAGACTTATCTAATCTACGGTTAATCAGATGCATACTGTCACGTAGCTCTTTCACCCATGCAGGCTCTTGGTGTGCCGGTAGCGCCACCACATTACAACTCTGTGTCCCTAAAATGGCTTCCTCCGGGGGGGAACTCCCTGCCTCAGACATGCCTCACACATGTACAGCGCACTCACAGACACACTGGGACTTATTTTGG
This sequence comes from Pseudophryne corroboree, assembly GCF_028390025.1. Classification (NCBI taxonomy): domain Eukaryota; kingdom Metazoa; phylum Chordata; class Amphibia; order Anura; family Myobatrachidae; genus Pseudophryne; species Pseudophryne corroboree. The sequence continues at coordinate 39,618,508 of NC_086445.1, read as the reverse complement.
GGACAGACCCACAGTAAAATCTGTCAGAGGGACACAGGATAGGAGCAGCCAGTTCACAAACCCAGCGTCAGTATTGCCTGTGAACACAGTATGTCCACAGCCCAAAAGCACTTTTAAATAGTAATATACACTATCAAATGCACCACAATCGCTTTGTGCCCCACCCTTTATAGCACCCTGTACTTGTCAGAAGTGGAGGAGAGGACCAGCGTGGTCTCTGCAGCCTGAGGAGAGAGAGAAAATGGTGCTGAGTAGTGTGCTGGCTGCCTGAGGAAGAAGCTCCGACCCTCAGTATCCATGACAATATTTATTCTGGCGGGGGTAGGGCTGTGCCAGCGGCATCTTATGCCCCCTTTTAGCCGGTTTTAGGTATTTTTCCTGCTGCCCAGGGCACCACCCCCCCCCCCCCCCCCCGCCCTGCACCCTGCAGTGCCTGTGTGTGTGGGCAGCAATGGCGTGCTTCTCTCCCGCCAGCCGCGCCGCACCTCAGCCGTCACTTACTTGATTGAAGATCATTCTTCTCATACTCACCTGTCTTCTGACTTCTGGCTGTGTGAGGGGGGTGACGGCGTGCTGTGGGAGTGAGCATCTAGACACGGCTAGCGTTCAGTTCCCTTTAGGAACTAATGGTGTCCTGTCAGCGAGAAGCAGAGGCATGAAACTCTGAGGAAGTTGGTTCTGCTTCTGGCCCCTCAGTCCCACGAAGCAGGGAGTCTGATGCCAGCAGATCTCCCTGAAAATAAAAAACCTAACATAAGTCTTTTCAGAGAAACTCAGTAGAGCTCCTCTGGAGTGCATCCAGTCTGCCTTGGCACATTTCTAAAACTGAGGTCTGGAGGAGGGGCATAGAGGGAGGAGCCCACCCAATGAAAAGTCATTAGAGTGCCCATGTCTCCTGCGGATCCCGTCTATACCTCATGGTCTTGATGTCGTCCCCAGCACCCTCTAGGACGTTTGAGAAATATAATTATGTGACAATATAATTGTTAGGAAGAAGGGAGTAGGGTGGGAATTAGGTGGGCAGGGGAGTGTAAAGGTGCATACACAGTTGCCGATAAAAGAGCGACATCGCCCATTTTCTCTGCAAGTGTGTATGCTGCCGGCGACCATTCATGCACAGCCTCGTTAACGACCCTCGCTGTCGGCCGTGCAGGTAGCTCAATCTGGACTGTTGTCCAAGAGCTGCATGCACGGCCCGGCTGCTGCGTGACATCACTGAGCGATATGAAAGTCATATCTCTCAGCAGAAACGGCCCTAACCAATATGATGCCCTAGGCAAGATTTTGGCTGGTGCCCCTAGCACCACCGCTGACCCCGCTTCTCTTTCCCAGCACCATCACCCCTCACCCATAGCAGTCCTTATTTTGGGGTTTGTACCCTCTATATTTTAAATAGGAACAGTTCGCACATTTGGCGCACAGTCCAAAAAGGGGTGTGTTTTTGCTGGCAAGGGGCATGGCCACACAATAGTAACCCCAATTTCAATTATGCCACACAGTAGTGCAACTTTATTCACATTTGATCATGCGATAGTGTCCATAATTCATATTACATCCCACAGTAGTATTACTTTACCTTATAAACATTACTACTCACAGTAGAGCCCCTTACTCACATTACATCACACTGAATTGCTCCTTATTCACATTACACCACACCCTATTGCCCTTTATTCACATTAGATGACACAGTGGTGCCCTTTCTATACGCAATGCCACATAGTAGAGCACCTTATACACATAATGCCAAACAGTAATGCCCCTTACACATATGAGACACATTATTAATGTCCTTATAAGCATAGTGCCCCCTACACATTTGCTGCACATTATTAGTGCCCCTATACACATAATGACACACATACAGTAGTACCCTGTTACACATATGCTGCACATTATTAATGCCCTTATACACATAATGACACACATAGTGCCCCCTACACATTTGCTGCACATTATTAGTGCCCCTATACACATAATGACACACATACAGTAGTACCCTGTTACACATATGCTGCACATTATTAATGCCCTTATGCACATAATGACACACACAGTGCCCCTTACACATATGGTGAAGATTATAAATGCATTTTTACATGACACACATAATCCTCCTTACACATATTCCGAACACTACTGCACAACTAACCTACTCACATGCACACAGCACTCACACTGCCACTAACACTGTGACCTCTGCCTCTGCTTGAATACAGATGTGTCCTCATAAATCTTGCCTCAATGCTATTGTCGGGCACATTTTTTAAAATAAAAATGCATCTTATTTGCATTGCTATGTGGCTAGGATGCACAATCAGCTTCTGCTGATTGAATTGATATGCAGCATGCCTATATAATGTGTGAGACTGTGGCTGTATCTGAATATGAAATGCTACACACAGAATATAGGCATGCCACATATCATTTTAATCAGCAGAAGCTGCTGATGCCCCTAGGCATATCAAATGCCCTAGGCAATTGCCTAGTTTGCCTATGCCTATGGCCGGCTCTGTCTCTCAGTGTGCACGGCCAGCCGCCTGGCCCGGGAGGGGGGGACACTACGGAGTCTATTCCTGTAGCAGTGAAAAGCCTTGTTTTGCGTTAAACAGGGCTTTTCTCTGCCTAGTGCAATTCACAGAGCGGGTTACCGTGGAGAAGTCTCTACCTTTGTATGATGAGTGCGATCCATGAAGGAGCAGAAAGCTCTGCTTTCCGCTTCTCCACGGGGTTCAGGTTCGCCATCTCAGGACGGCGTTACCTAAAATGCGGTGTGGAGACGGTAGGGAAGCTCAATGCTCTCTGCTCGGCACCTGGCGCTGGCTCTGCCCCCGACCTCCCAGCAGCCACTGCGGCCTGCCAGGAGGTCAACAAACTGCGCATGAGTATACATGAATTGCTACTTATTACAGCTATACATCGAAGCGATGCGATGTATAGTGATAAGTAGCAATTCTGTTTTTGTTTTCTTGGGGAATAGACCCCTAGGTGACGTCGCTCATACAGCACGTCGCCTAGTGTGTACCCACCTTAAACCTGCGAGCTGGGCCCTTACTACTCTGTAAATATCGATACTCAATTTATTACTGTTTTGTTCCAAAATGTAAAATACAACACAATAGGGTGGCGCTATATAAATAAATGCTAATAATAAAATAGATATAGGGCAGGGGGTGGCTGAGGGGGTGGAGTTATTGGGCGGGTTCCATGAGAGAGCAATGTATTACTGTAACAAGGCGACTCTAGAGACCACACCTGCCCACTGTGGGCTTATAAAATGTTTATCTGTACAGAGCTGATCTGTATAAGGGATATATATAATGTGCACCCCACACGCTATGTACAGTATGTATGACAGGGGATATATACACAGGCTATGTACAGTATGTATGACAGGGGATATATACACAGGCTATGTACAGTATGTATGACAGGGGATATATACACAGACTATGTACAGTATGTATGACGGGATATATACACAAGCTATATACAGTATGTATGACAGGGGATATATACACAGGCTATGTACAGTATGTATGACAGGGGATATATACACAGGCTATGTACAGTATGTAGGACGGGATATATACACAGGCTATATACAATATGTATGACAGGGGATATATACACAGGCTATGTACAGTATGTATGACAGGGGATATATACACAGGCTATGTACAGTATGTATGACAGGGGATATATACACAGGCTATGTACAGTATGTATGACAGGGGATATATACACAGGCTATGTACAGTATGTATGACGGGATATATACACAGGCTATATACAGTATGTATGACAGGGGATATATACACAGGCTATGTACAGTATGTATGACAGGGGATATATACACAGGCTATGTACAGTATGTATGACAGGGGATATATACACAGGCTATGTACAGTATGTATGACAGGGGATATATACACAGGCTATGTACAGTATGTATGACAGGGGATATATACACAGGCTATGTACAGATTGTATGTCAGGGAATATATACACAGGCTATGTACAGTATGTATGACAGGGAATATATACACAGGCTATGTACAGTATGTATGACAGGGGATATATACACAGCTATGTACAGTATGTATGACAGGGGATATATACACAGACTTTGTACAGTATGTATGACAGGGGATATATACACAGGCTATGTACAGTATGTATGACAGAGGATATATACACAGGCTATGTACAGTATGTATGACAGGGGATATATACACAGGCTTTGTACAGTATGTATGACAGGGGATATATACACAGGCTATGTACAGTATGTATGACAGGGGATATCTACACAGGCTATGTACAGTATGTATGACAGAGGATATATACACAGGCTATGTACAGTATGTATGACAGGGGATATATACACAGGCTATGTACAGTATGTATGACAGGGGATATATACACAGGCTATGTACAGTATGTATGACGGGATATATACACAGGCTATGTACAGTATGTATGACAGGGGGTATATACATAGGCTATGTACAGTATGTATACCAGGGGATATATACACAGGCTATGTACAGTATGTATGACAGGGGATATATACACAGGTTATGTACAGTATGTATGACAGGGGATATATACACAGGCTATGTACAGTATGTATGACAGGGGATATATATACACAGGCTATGTACAGTATGTATGCCAGGGGATATATACACAGGCTATGTACAGTATGTATGACAGGGGATATATATACACAGGCTATGTATAGTATATATGACAGGTGATATATACACAGGCTATGTACAGTATGTATGACAGGGGATATATATACACAGGCTATGTACAGTATGTATGCCAGGGGATATATACACAGGCTATGTACAGTATGTATGACAGGGGATATATATACACAGGCTATGTATAGTATATATGACAGGTGATATATACACAGGCTATGTACAGTATGTATGACAGGGGATATATACACAGGCTATGTACAGTATGTATGACAGGGGATATATACACAGGCTATGTACAGTATGTATGACAGGTGATATATACACAGGCTATGTATGTATGTATGTATGTATGACAGGTGATATATACACAGGCTATGTACAGTATGTATGCCAGGGGATATATACACAGGCTATGTACAGTATGTATGACAGGGGATATATACACAGGCTATGTACAGTATGTATGACAGGGGATATATACACAGGCTATGTACAGTATGTATGACAGGGGATATATACACAGGCTATGTACAGTATGTATGACAGGTGATATATACACAGGCTATGTATGTATGTATGTATGTATGTATGTATGACAGGTGATATATACACAGGCTATGTATAGTATGTATGACGGGATATATACACAGGCTATATACAGTATGTATGACAGGGGATATATACACAGGCTATGTACAGTATGTATGACAGGGGATATATACACAGGCTATGTACAGTATGTATGACGGGATATATACACAGGCTATATACAGTATGTATGACAGGGGATATATACACAGGCTATGTACAGTATGTATGACAGGGGATATATACACAGGCTATGTACAGTATGTATGACAGGGGATATATACACAGGCTATGTACAGTATGTATGACAGGGGATATATACACAGGCTATGTACAGTATGTATGACGGGATATATACACAGGCTATATACAGTATGTATGACAGGGGATATATACACAGGCTATGTACAGTATGTATGACAGGGGATGTATACACAGGCTATGTACAGTATGTATGACGGTATATACACAGGCTATGTACAGTATGTATGACAGGGGATATATACACAGGCTATGTACAGTATGTATGACGGGATATATACACAGGCTATATACAGTATGTATGACAGGGGATATATACACAGGCTATGTACAGTATGTATGACAGGGGATATATACACAGGCTATGTACAGTATGTATGACAGGGGATATATACACAGGCTATGTACAGTATGTATGATGGGATATATACACAGGCTATATACAGTATGTATGACAGGGGATATATACACAGGCTATGTACAGTATGTATGACAGGGGATATATACACAGGCTATGTACAGTATGTATGACAGGGGATATATACACAGGCTATGTACAGTATGTATGATGGGATATATACACAGGCTATATACAGTATGTATGACAGGGGATATATACACAGGCTATGTACAGTATGTATGACAGGGGATATATACACAGGCTTTGTACAGTATGTATGACAGGGGATATATACACAGGCTATGTACAGTATGTATGACAGGGGATATATACACAGGCTATGTACAGTATGTATGACAGGGGATATATACACAGGCTATGTACAGATTGTATGACAGGGAATATATACACAGGCTATGTACAGTATGTATGACAGGGAATATATACACAGGCTATGTACAGTATGTATGACAGGGGATATATACACAGCTATGTACAGTATGTATGACAGGGGATATATACACAGGCTTTGTACAGTATGTATGACAGGGGATATATACACAGGCTATGTACAGTATGTATGACAGAGGATATATACACAGGCTATGTACAGTATGTATGACAGGGGATATATACACAGGCTTTGTACAGTATGTATGACAGGGGATATATACACAGGTTATGTACAGTATGTATGACAGGGGATATATACACAGGCTATGTACAGTATGTATGACGGGATATATATACACAGGCTATGTACAGTATGTATGCCAGGGGATATATACACAGGCTATGTACAGTATGTATGACAGGGGATATATATACACAGGCTATTTACAGTATATATGACAGTTGATATATACACAGGCTATGTACAGTATGTATGACAGGGGGTATATACACAGGCTATGTACAGTATGTATGCCAGGGGATATATACACAGGCTATGTACAGTATGTATGACAGGTGATATATACACAGGCTATGTATGTATGTATGTATGTATGTATGTATGTATGTATGACAGGTGATATATACACAGGCTATGTACAGTATGTATGCCAGGGGATATATACACAGGCTATGTACAGTATGTATGACAGGGGATATATACACAGGCTATGTACAGTATGTATGACAGGGGATATATACACAGGCTATGTACAGTATGTATGACAGGGGATATATACACAGGCTATGTACAGTATGTATGACAGGTGATATATACACAGGCTATGTATGTATGTATGTATGTATGTATGACAGGTGATATATACACAGGCTATGTACAGTATGTATGCCAGGGGATATATACACAGGCTATGTACAGTATGTATGACAGAGGATATATACACAGGCTATGTACAGTATGTATGACAGGGGATATATACACAGGCTATGTACAGTATGTATGACAGGGGATATATACACAGGCTATGTACAGTATGTATGACGGGATATATACACAGGCTATGTACAGTATGTATGACAGGGGGTATATACACAGGCTATGTACAGTATGTATGCCAGGGGATATATACACAGGCTATGTACAGTATGTATGACAGGGGATATATACACAGGTTATGTACAGTATGTATGACAGGGGATATATACACAGGCTATGTACAGTATGTATGACAGGGGATATATATACACAGGCTATGTACAGTATGTATGCCAGGGGATATATACACAGGCTATGTACAGTATGTATGACAGGGGATATATATACACAGGCTATGTACAGTATATATGACAGGTGATATATACACAGGCTATGTACAGTATGTATGACAGGGGATATATACACAGGCTATGTACAGTATGTATGACAGGGGATATATACACAGGCTATGTACAGTATGTATGACAGGGGATATATACACAGGCTATGTACAGTATGTATGACGGGATATATACACAGGCTATATACAGTATGTATGACAGGGGATATATACACAGGCTATGTACAGTATGTATGACAGGGGATATATACACAGGCTATGTACAGTATGTATGACAGGGGATATATACACAGGCTATGTACAGTATGTATGACAGGGGATATATACACAGGCTATGTACAGTATGTATGACGGGATATATACACAGGCTATATACAGTATGTATGACAGGGGATATATACACAGGCTATGTACAGTATGTATGACAGGGGATATATACACAGGCTATGTACAGTATGTATGACAGGGAATATATACACAGGCTATGTATAGTATGTATGACAGGGGATATATACACAGGCTATGTACAGTATGTATGACGGGATATATACACAGGCTATATACAGTATGTATGACAGGGGATATATACACAGGCTATGTACAGTATGTATGACAGGGGATATATACACAGGCTTTGTACAGTATGTATGACAGGGGATATATACACAGGCTATGTACAGTATGTATGACAGGGGATATATACACAGGCTATGTACAGTATGTATGACAGGGGATATATACACAGGCTATGTACAGATTGTATGACAGGGAATATATACACAGGCTATGTACAGTATGTATGACAGGGAATATATACACAGGCTATGTACAGTATGTATGACAGGGGATATATACACAGCTATGTACAGTATGTATGACAGGGGATATATACACAGGCTTTGTACAGTATGTATGACAGGGGATATATACACAGGCTATGTACAGTATGTATGACAGAGGATATATACACAGGCTAAGTACAGTATGTATGACAAGGGATATATACACAGGCTTTGTACAGTATGTATGACAGGGGATATATACACAGGCTATGTACAGTATGTATGACAGGGGATATCTACACAGGCTATGTACAGTATGTATGACAGAGGATATATACACAGGCTATGTACAGTATGTATGACAGGGGATATATACACAGGCTATGTACAGTATGTATGACAGGGGATATATACACAGGCTATGTACAGTATGTATGACGGGATATATACACAGGCTATGTACAGTATGTATGACAGGGGGTATATACACAGGCTATGTACAGTATGTATGCCAGGGGATATATACACAGGCTATGTACAGTATGTATAATAGGGGATAAATACACAGGTTATGTACAGTATGTATGACAGGGGATATATACACAGGCTATGTACAGTATGTATGACAGGGGATATATATACACAGGCTATGTACAGTATGTATGCCAGGGGATATATACACAGGCTATGTACAGTATGTATGACAGGGGATATATATACACAGGCTATGTACAGTATATATGACAGGTGATATATACACAGGCTATGTACAGTATGTATGACAGGGGATATATACACAGGCTATGTACAGTATGTATGACAGGGGATATATACACAGGCTATGTACAGTATGTATGACAGGTGATATATACACAGGCTATGTATGTATGTATGACAGGTGATATATACACAGGCTATGTACAGTATGTATGCCAGGGGATATATACACAGGCTATGTACAGTATGTATGACAGGGGATATATACACAGGCTATGTACAGTATGTATGACAGGGGATATATACACAGGCTATGTACAGTATGTATGACAGGGGATATATACACAGGCTATGTACAGTATGTATGACAGGTGATATATACACAGGCTATGTATGTATGTATGTATGTATGTATGTATGACAGGTGATATATACACAGGCTATGTACAGTATGTATGCCAGGGGATATATACACAGGCTATGTACAGTATGTATGACAGAGGATATATACACAGGCTATGTACAGTATGTATGACAGGGGATATATACACAGGCTATGTACAGTATGTATGACAGGGGATATATACACAGGCTATGTACAGTATGTATGACGGGATATATACACAGGCTATGTACAGTATGTATGACAGGGGGTATATACACAGGCTATGTACAGTATGTATGCCAGGGGATATATACACAGGCTATGTACAGTATGTATGACAGGGGATATATACACAGGTTATGTACAGTATGTATGACAGGGGATATATACACAGGCTATGTACAGTATGTATGACAGGGGATATATATACACAGGCTATGTACAGTATGTATGCCAGGGGATATATACACAGGCTATGTACAGTATGTATGACAGGGGATATATATACACAGGCTATGTACAGTATATATGACAGGTGATATATACACAGGCTATGTACAGTATGTATGACAGGGGATATATACACAGGCTATGTACAGTATGTATGACAGGGGATATATACACAGGCTATGTACAGTATGTATGACAGGGGATATATACACAGGCTATGTATGTATGTATGTATGTATGTATGTATGTATGTATGTATGACAGGTGATATATACACAGGCTATGTACAGTATGTATGCCAGGGGATATATACACAGGCTATGTACAGTATGTATGACAGGGGATATATACACAGGCTATGTACAATATGTATGACAGGGGATATATACACAGGCTATGTACAGTATGTATGACAGGGGATATATACACAGGCTATGTACAGTATGTATGACAGGTGATATATACACAGGCTATGTATGTATGTATGTATGTATGTATGTATGTATGACAGGTGATATATACACAGGCTATGTATAGTATGTATGACGGGATATATACACAGGCTATATACAGTATGTATGACAGGGGATATATACACAGGTTATGTACAGTATGTATGACAGGGGATATATACACAGGCTATGTACAGTATGTATGACGGGATATATACACAGGCTATATACAGTATGTATGACAGGGGATATATACACCGGCTATGTACAGTATGTATGACAGGGGATATATACACAGGCTATGTACAGTATGTATGACAGGGGATATATACACAGGCTATGTACAGTATGTATGACAGGGGATATATACACAGGCTATGTACAGTATGTATGACGGGATATATACACAGGCTATATACAGTATATATGACAGGGGATATATACACAGGCTATGTACAGTATGTATGACAGGGGATATATACACAGGCTATGTACAGTATGTATGACGGGATATATACACAGGCTATATACAGTATGTATGACAGGGGATATATACACAGGCTATGTACAGTATGTATGACAGGGGATATATACACAGGCTATGTACAGTATGTATGACAGGGGATATATACACAGGCTATGTACAGTATGTATGACAGGGGATATATACACAGGCTATGTACAGTATGTATGACAGGGGATATATACACAGGCTATGTACAGATTGTATGACAGGGAATATATACACAGGCTATGTACAGTATGTATGACAGGGAATATATACACAGGCTATGTACAGTATGTATGACAGGGGATATATACACAGGCTATGTACAGTATGTATGACGGGATATATACACAGGCTTTGTACAGTATGTATGACAGGGGATATATACACAGGCTATGTACAGTATGTATGACAGAGGATATATACACAGGCTATGTACAGTATGTATGACAGGGGATATATACACAGGCTATGTACAGTATGTATGACAGGGGATATATACACAGGCTATGTACAGTATGTATGACAGGGGATATCTACACAGGCTATGTACAGTATGTATGACAGAGGATATATACACAGGCTATGTACAGTATGTATGACAGGGGATATATACACAGGCTATGTACAGTATGTATGACATGGGATATATACACAGGCTATGTACAGTATGTATGACGGGATATATACACAGGCTATGTACAGTATGTATGACAGGGGGTATATACACAGGCTATGTACAGTATGTATGCCAGGGGATTTATACACAGGCTATGTACAGTATGTATGACAGGGGATATATACACAGGTTATGTACAGTATGTATGACAGGGGATATATACACAGGCTATGTACAGTATGTATGCCAGGGGATATATACACAGGCTATGTACAGTATGTATGCCAGGGGATATATACACAGGCTATGTACAGTATGTATGACAGGGGATATATATACACAGGCTATGTACAGTATATATGACAGGTGATATATACACAGGCTATGTACAGTATGTATGACAGGGGATATATACACAGGCTATGTACAGTATGTATGACAGGGGATATATACACAGGCTATGTACAGTATGTATGACAGGTGATATATACACAGGCTGTGTATGTATGTATGTATGTATGTATGTATGTATGTATGTATGACAGGTGATATATACACAGGCTATGTACAGTATGTATGCCAGGGGATATATACACAGGCTATGTACAGTATGTATGACAGGGGATATATACACAGGCTATGTACAGTATGTATGACAGGGGATATATACACAGGCTATGTACAGTATGTATGACAGGGGATATATACACAGGCTATGTACAGTATGTATGACAGGTGATATACACAGGCTATGTATGTATGTGTGTATGTATGTATGTATGACAGGTGATATATACACAAGCTATGTACAGTATGTATGACGGGATATATACACAGGCTATATACAGTATGTATGACAGGGGATATATACACAGGCTATGTACAGTATGTATGACAGGGGATATATACACAGGCTATGTACAGTATGTATGACGGGATATATACACAGGCTATATACAGTATGTATGACAGGGGATATATACACAGGCTATGTACAGTATGTATGACAGGGGATATATACACAGGCTATGTACAGTATGTATGACAGGGGATATATACACAGGCTATGTACAGTATGTATGACAGGGGATATATACACAGGCTATGTACAGTATGTATGACGGGATATAGACACAGGCTATATACAGTATGTATGACAGGGGATATATACACAGGCTATGTACAGTATGTATGACAGGGGATATATACACAGGCTATGTACAGTATGTATGACAGGGGATATATACACAGGCTATGTACAGTATGTATGACAGGGGATATATACACAAGCTATGTACAGTATGTATGACAGGTGATATATACACAGGCTATGTACAGTATGTATGACAGGGGATATATACACAGGCTATGTACAGTATGTATGACAGGGGATATATACACAGGCTATGTACAGATTGTATGACAGGGAATATATACACAGGCTATGTACAGTATGTATGACAGGGGATATATACACAGGCTATGTACAGTATGTATGACAGGGGATATATACACAGGCTATGTACAGTATGTATGACGGGATATAGACACAGGCTATGTACAGTATGTATGACAGGTGATATATACACAGGCTATGTACAGTATGTATGACAGGGGATATATACACAGGCTATGTACAGTATGTATGACAGGGGATATATACACAGGCTATGTACAGATTGCATGACAGGGAATATATACACAGGCTATGTACAGTATGTATGACAGGGAATATATACACAGGCTATGTACAGTATGTATGACAGGGGATATATACACAGGCTATGTACAGTATGTATGACAGGGGATATATACACAGGCTTTGTACAGTATGTATGACAGGGGATATATACACAGGCTATGTACAGTATGTATGACAGAGGATATATACACAGGCTATGTACAGTATGTATGACAGGGATATATACACAGGCTATGTACAGTATGTATGACAGGGGATATATACACAGGCTATGTACAGTATGTATGACAGGGGATATCTACACAGGCTATGTACAGTATGTATGACAGAGGATATATACACAGGCTATGTACAGTATGTATGACAGGGGATATATACACAGGCTATGTACAGTATGTATGACAGGGGATATATACACAGGCTTTGTACAGTATGTATGACGGGATATATACACAGGCTATGTACAGTATGTATGACAGGGGGTATATACACAGGCTATGTACAGTATGTATGCCAGGGGATATATACACAGGCTATGTACAGTATGTATGACAGGGGATATATACACAGGTTATGTACAGTATGTATGACAGGGGATATATACACAGGCTATGTACAGTATGTATGCCAGGGGATATATACACAGGCTATGTACAGTATGTATGCCAGGGGATATATACACAGGCTATGTACAGTATGTATGACAGGGGATATATATACACAGGCTATGTACAGTATATATGACAGGTGATATATACACAGGCTATGTACAGTATGTATGACAGGGGATATATACACAGGCTATGTACAGTATGTATGACAGGGGATATATACACAGGCTATGTACAGTATGTATGACAGGTGATATATACACAGGCTATGTATGTATGTATGTATGTATGACAGGTGATATATACACAGGCTATGTACAGTATGTATGCCAGGGGATATATACACAGGCTATGTACAGTATGTATGACAGGGGATATATACACAGGCTATGTACAGTATGTATGACAGGTGATATATACTGTCAAAGTCAAAAATATTACATAGAGAGAACATACAAACTGCACACATTTAAGTCGCTATACTTGCAAATATGCGCAGCGAGCACAGCAATATATGGTAACACACGCATTTACACGGACATGGCACAGAGATGGATTCGACACTTATTTCATACAGTACATAATTATAATAATATCAAGCACCAGACATCATGGAGATTTAAAATTAGCTAATGAATTAATGTCATGAATGTGTATTATTTGAACAGAACCAGATACACCCGTCATGTTTAATATTAAAACAAGCAGATTGGTGTGTAGATTAATTTGATACTTGTTGTGAAGTTGTGGGACATTGCAGCGGATAGATATGATTATATGTATAAAAGCTAAAATCCCTTTGTTAGAACAATGAATGATACAGTTGGCAGTTTGCAGGGCTGAACCTGATCAGCATATACAAAGCAAGAGAGACCCCTCCCCCAGGAACTAGTCAAATAGTTTAAAGTAGTTCCTGGCTAAAAAAAAGAGGTCAGTGTTCAGTTGCTTGTGGCCTCAGAGGACAGATGTACTGTAGCTACTCCCACAGCTACCTGGCACCCAGAAGCATGGCTGGCCTATCCCCAGGACTGACTACCAAGCGAAAGGCTAAGTATCATAATCTCAATATCACATGGCTGATTGGCATAGAATAGTTTAAATATGTGTTTGAGGTAGAGTAGTTGTGAAGTGATTGGTATAGAGTGGTTGGTTTGGAGATACAAATGGCTTAAGGTTAATGAGGCTTGTGCAGTTGTGTGATTGTTGGGTGTTTGTGCTGATACTCTATGAAATCTGTAATGAATTGGAACAGTAGACAATCTGTAGCATAGCATCTCTGGTATAATTTTGTGGATGGTGATTTATAACAGATTGTAGTGGTTTTATATAGAGTGCATCTTGCTGAAATATAGCATGTGTTTGTAGGAATGGCAGGATGATATGTGTGGTTACATTGTGATCAGGTGTAGAAGATGGCTGCTGCTGGGTGTTTTCCCCTCCCCCTTTGAACCATGTGTTGCAGTCTTTGGAATCATGGGAGGTTTTTGCTAAAATGGAGTCTAGCTTCTGCCCCATGCGGCATTGTAGGGAAAATTGTGTTGCTGGGTGTTGTGTATATAGGGACAGGCAGCCTGGGTAAGCTCAAGTATTTTCTCCACAAAGATTCTCAGCATTGACTAACTGCGCAGCGATTGTTCCTCACATGTGTAAGTTTCTCTGCAGCCATATAACCATATTGTCTTATTGTTATTGTTAGCCATTCTCTCTCCCCCTTTCTCTCCCCTCCCCCTTAAACGTACTTGTGTCTTTATTGTATTATATGTTAGTTACTTGGTTAGATATTCTATGTTATTTTGGTAGTGTATAGCTTGTATTGTATTATTCTTTTTGAACGTTCATTCTCTCACTAAAGGCGTTAGAACCATAGACCGGTATTTGATTGATTATTATAAATGCATAAAGGTTCTCAGAGCGTCATAGTCGCTCATACAGCTTTTAAGCTAACAAGGTTACACTGCATTACATCTACACATTATCACTGCACAAATGTTTACAGTATAAGTACATTCCTTAAGGTATAGTTAAGGGCGTACCCTTGCGGTACTTTTTGCGCCAATTGCGTACTGTGTTCTATAACCTTTTAGAGGGATTTAAATAAGATAAATATTCAGCTTTATCAAGTGGGAGCTCGTCCTCCGGTCTTCACATATCTGCACTAGGTAACTTTAGCAGACATTATCGATCAGCAAAAGGCGGGAAGGTGCTATCCCTCGCAGTGCTGACCAGATATGCGCCTGCTTCACTTAGTAAGGAGTGCTGAGGGAATTCGGGAACTGGAAGGTAAGAACAGTACGTTATTGTCTTTGTAAATCTGGGTTTTATTTCTATTTGGTGCCAACTACACACGCAGATTGGATGGTTTGTCTGTTTAAATAGGTTTAAAATTATTTTTAATCGCTCTGCATAGCGTGATAACTTTAGGAGCTTGCATGATGACTTTCTTTGTGACAAGAGGCCGCATGGTCTGTCCACCATTTTGTGTGACCCTCATGGAGGTGGAAGGGGGAGGAGCAGCGGCCATTTTGGGAAGGTAAAAAAAAATTTTTTTCCTGAGCGGCTGATTTTCAGTTGACTCAGGAAATAATCAGCCATCCATTGTCAAAAAGAAATCATCATTTAATGAGTTTTTTTTAATGCATTTATTTAGTCTATATCATAGTCAATCATAAGTAGTTCAGATAGAGTTTAATAACAGTTAATAATAAATTAAATATTTGATTTAAGAAATACACAAATAAAACAAAGTCGTTTTTTTTTTTTGGTCACTGTCTCTCTTCAAAAAACCTGTTTTAACTCTGCTACTTGTAGGATGGCCATTGAAATGCAAATGACCTGTGGGACTGTTTTTTTTTTTTTTTCTCTCTCCAAGCAGTGAAAGAAATCGCACACTCATATGCAAATTAGAAGCACTGCATAGGGTCTCATATATGTAATATCTATATGCGTGTGCTTACATCAATGTATGTTATTAGATTAAATTTAGAATTGCATGTTCATTTGTGTAATTTTCACATCTCACTCTCCTGGTTGCCATTTCACAATTGATAACGTGCTAAGAAAGATTTGTTGCTATTAGTAGTTAAAGAGTAGAAGTAATATTTAAGGGTAATTTGTAAAGCACGCACACAGCTTTGCCTAAGATACAAGGAAAGACCTGGGTGGTGCTCGGTAGATGATTGAAGACCATCTACATTGATAAACGTGTTAATTGTATTTCTGTGGACATATCTGGCTGGCATACACGTGTTTCTAACAAAAGGGTTAGACTAGTGTACGCAACGTAAAGGCCGACGCACGCAGCGTATATTACAACGGAGCGTCTGGGTACGCCCACGTAACTCAAATCACACTATAGTATTATTTTAACAGGCGAAAAGGTGGCAACGCGATAAATAGCGCAAGTCAATTTTAGTGTCCGAAATTTAAACTAATAGATCCTTCTCTAAATTTACGACTCATCTGGTCTAAAGGAAAGAAATTTCTGCGCAGAAATAGAAACAAAAGTAAAGTGTACATGTGGTGAGTGAGTGTTTGTATATATATGTTTTTACAATTTTTGGGTTGAACCACAAGAAGTCGAGTTCTCGTGAGGTACATACATGTAAGTGACGTGCATGGTGGCTGGGGAGGCATCCCTTGTTAAACATAAATTTGAGCATTAGAGTATAGCAGACCAGGAGGTCCGGAACAGACCAGGAGGTCCAGGTACAGCAGACTAAGAAGTCCGCTATAGAGAAAAGAGCACAACCCAGGGGGTTGGTGCAGAACCCATATAGGCCATTAAAGCTCTGGCTGAAGGAATTCGCAGCCGCAATTTTCGATTCCACTGGTCGCTCCGCACATAAGATTAGTTGCTTATGTGCCGAACGATTGTACCGCACGTAATTGTGTGCATTAGTTAGTAATCTGACCCAGTGCCATTTGCGTACGAAAGGGGTCATAAACGCTATTTGTACATTCTAACGTGATTTGTGTAAAAAATTTTTATTTTAAGGGAGGTTCACTGGTCACTCAGGAACTATCCAGCAACCAATAGTTACTGGAAAGAGTAAGTGCTCTTCGGATCACCCTCGCATGTTCCAGTAAATAGCGGTTCAGGTCGCAGGGGCCCTGGGTCGAGTACGCCAGCGCTAAGGCAGTGTGTGGGCGTATTGGTCGGCGTGGGCGAGTGAGTGGGGTACTCGGTAAACCGCCACCGTCGGCCTATCTTGAACATCTTGGTTTTTGTAAGGGTTCGCTGAAGACCCTGATTGAAGGTCAGAGGTAGTGAAAGCAACACCTGCAAGTTATGGGGGCCAGTTGTTCAGGTAGGGGGCGATCAACCTCGGTTCGGGTTGATTCAGTAAACCGACCAATCGGGTCGGCAAGGTATGTAATGTGTGAAAAATACGGTTCACACACACAGGTTTTATGTGATGAATGGGAAAGAATGACTGTGCATGACGGGGAGAAGTTTCCCCGGGTAGGTAGCTTTAGCCCAGATGTGTTACAAAACCTAAGGAGAAGGATAGGTCTCATTAAATCAGCAAAGAGACGGATCAAACATTATGACTATTTAAAATTGTGGCAACAGGAAAGTGAAATGCAAAGAAGTTTAACTGACATATCTGACTCTCATCTTGGGAGGAGAGACATGGCAATGGAGAGGATTATGGTTGCGGAGAAAGGCACAATGTTGTACGATAAAAATGCACTTAGTAACTGTATTAAGGATGAAAGTAACAAATGTAATAATGTTTTATAAAAATGAAAAGTGTAAAAATTACAGATGTTAACCTGTGCAAGTCGCACCCCATGTTAAACTCCCCTCAGGATTACCAGCGAGAAGGTGAAACCAACACGATGTCAACACTCTACCCAGCAGTCATCATACGAGACACCCAGAGGGACACGGCCAAGTTGGTAAAGGCAATAGCAGAACCCCCTAACGGAGGGTCAGGTGAGGTCGTGTCAACAGGTAAGTACGGTATTGTATGTTACTCACAGACAAATGCATCTTACACCAAAGAGTTAACACAAAATAGCATAATGGAACAAAATCCTGTCAGGGTGAACAATATATATATTAAAACAAATGTACACTACAGGAAAGTAGCAGTTTAGGTGTTAATAAATGGTTTAAAGGAAGTATTAAGAACGAGTATACAAGCCTCTCTACCTAACTGGAGAAATAACTCAGTAACTGCATTAAGGAACTCCGCTGTTGGGCATGAGCAAAACATCATCAAGCACAGGGAAACAAAGAAGCCCCAGATCCCTGTGGGTAAGTCAAAGGTGAAAAGGTGTTATAATTGCCATAAGGAAGGTAATTTTGCAAGAGATTGTAGACCAAGAAGTAGACCAAATTCATATAAACCCCCTAGACAAAGATATGAGCAGAGTTATGACACACCAAATTGTAATCAGAGACCACATAGGAAGGAGTTTTGGGCCGCACCTGTAACATGCAATCAGGAAAGGTGATCATTAGGACTGATAGTAAGCCTGAGGTTACAGTTAATGAAATGGGAGGTCAGTTCCTTGCAGGCACAAGGACGGCCGGGTAGATGTTGTAATTTATCTGTAAATGTTCTTTTCCCCATCTCTGATGTTCATCGGCAGGACCCAAATATCACATAGCTATTTGGTCCTTGCAGAAGTCTACCAAACCCCAGTATGACCTACCAGCATCGATGTATCCTGGCCAGATACAGAGTGTAGGTATGGAAATACTGGTGGGAGAGACTATGCAAGGATACCATTGGACATGTAGATGTGACAGCCTAATGGTGAACGGAAGATCTGACAATGTTTTTTTTTTTCTCTCCTGAAAAAATGTTTTTTTTTCTGTTGTTGTTTATTGTTGATTTATGTGAAGGACGACAAGACTAGAGAACTAATTATCGTAACAAGTTTCTCTCCCCCTCAAACTGTTTTCCTGTACCCCCATTACAAATTTCTCCTTTTCTCCTCCTGTAAGATGGACTCGCCTCAAGAGACTGTGATCCGTGTTTTCATGTTGACCCTGATGTTGACCAGAGCAGTCTGTTTCGGTGAGAGTACCAGTGAGGTCGAGAAAGGATCCAGAATGGGTTTCTGATGACTGAGACGGAGGTGTAAATTTCCAATAGCAACACAATCACCAAGCAAAGGCGAGTACCGGAAACGATCTAGCAGCCATGTTATTTGTAGACAATTTTGAAGGATTGTTAGCTGAGAAAAGAACTGTATCTGTAGACACTGTGATAGTTGAGGATGGGTGCATCAAGAAATGTCAGTCCAGTTTTAACATTAACATGGACCGGCACCCATTGAGTGACTATCACTCCTTAGTGGGTAAAGTGTTAAATCAGACAGATTGTTGGGTATGCTCTCAAGTACCTCAAGGCCATAGCAAATCAGGTTTAGTACCATTCCCTTTAACGGTAGGGGAGGTACTTGAGTTAAGTGGTGGGAGACCGGTGGACAGGAGGTTTAATATCTCCAGTCCTCCTAGTTTGAAGCTCCACCAATATCATGTGGATAGATCCCTAGTATGTTTTAACATTTCCAATCCCCGAAAGCCGGGAAATTGGGAGGTGTCATGGAATAACCAAACCATGACCTTTTCATATAGAGCAGATAGAATGCCTACAGATACAGAGCTTATACGCCACATAGCCGGTAGTGGAAAATCTTTCCGATATAGGTATACCCTAGGAAATAGGATCATGAGAGTTGGAGAGGTATCACCAGGATACTGTGCACATATCATACAAACAGATACGTGTACTAAACAGATGGGAGAATTAGGGTTAGGAGATTTCATATGGAAAATGTGTAATATGGTTATGTCCTACTCCGTCCCATATGTTCTCCCCGATGATGCATATTTCATATGCGGGAGAAAGGCGTATGAGCGGCTTGCCCCAAACTCAGAAGGATTATGTTATATTGGAAAAGTACTGCCTGAGGTAATGACTGTATCGCATACCAAAATGAAAGATATTCACCGTGGTGCCCAAGCTCCTTATACTCACACCCATTACGAACACGTAGTTAAAAGGCAACTGACAGAAAGGACAGAGCATCCGGCCTCTGATCTGATCCATGAATCCACCGGGATTCAGGTTCTACTCGCGTTAGACTTCACTCGCACCGCCAGAGGAGTGTTGAACTATAGATATATATCAGCGCTTGCAAATTTATTAGACAATATCACTGAAATGTATGACGACACTTTTAGGTATACTGGAAGAGAGCTCCAAGCTTATAAAACAGAACTGGTTCAGCATAGGATGGTTCTTAATTATCTCACGGCAGTGACAGGCGGATATTGTGTCACACTGGCAACGCAGTACGGCGTGAAATGCTGCACTTATATTACGAATAGTACCGAGGACCCGGTCGAGGTCATAGACCAAAAGATGGACGACATTCTCCAATTAAAGTGGGAATTTCGCAGGAGACACAATCTCACCCTTGCTGCTGTGGGAAATGAGCTGACTGGTTGGGTGTCATGGTTGAACCCGCGAAATTGGTTCTCTGGTTTAGGAGAATGGGCTGAAGGAGTTATAATGAATGTAGGGAAGTTTCTTCTATGTATCCTGGGTGTTGTCATATCGATTGGCTTGATATTTAGATGCGGTCAAGCTTTAACGAAGTGTAAACAGAGTTCCAGGGTAATGAGTCTAAGGAGTGAGGAAATTGTAATTCCGATGGATTTGATTTATGACCCAACGATAGAGACAATGATGTGATGAAAATGTGATTCCACGGTCCGTTTCTTTCACCTGTTTCTCCTTTGTTTCTCTCCAAGGTGAAAAGACATCCGCTTGGAAGAAGAATTTGACAGCCTTGTATACAGACAACAGACGGACTAAAGAAGAAGTTTGACAACCTTATACACAGACAACAGATGGACTATGCCATAGACCCCCTTATCCCTAGTCACGTTAATTTTACGCTAGCCCAACACTTTTTGTAAGTCTATGGACATTGACAAAGCTTTTTGCATACCGCTAATAGCAAAAGCCCAAAGGAGACTTCAGACAAGACTTCAGACAAGACATCAGACAAGACTTCAATCGACAAATGTTCATTAACCTCACATAGAATACGACTGCATTTCCCATAATTGTTCTTTATCTTCATTTGTACAACCTTCAGGTAATAACACACATAGTCGATAGGGAATACAGGCACAGATATCAGCACTCACATACCTCCCCCATTCATGTATCATCAACTAAAATGTGCTCCCCCATTTTGTTGCAACCAAAAGCCGAAACGAGCTCGGTAAAGTTTGACAGCCCATCCACAGACCCTTAATACGGGATAAGAAGGAATTCAAATGTATACTTCGCAATACCTCGAAGCTTGATTTAAAACACGTACGGCACGATGATACATGACCCCCCAAACACGGATTCATACACACATGCTTCTGCTACCTCACTAGGTCATACCCTTTTCCCACCTTCTTCTCTCCTCCCTTACCCAATCATAGAAATGTATTTACATATGACATATATTTTTCTCTTTTTGAAATGTTTTAGGAAGTGGCAGTTATTGGTGACTGCCAAAGGGTGGACTGTCAAAGTCAAAAATATTACATAGAGAGAACATACAAACTGCACACATTTAAGTCGCTATACTTGCAAATATGCGCAGCGAGCACAGCAATATATGGTAACACACGCATTTACACGGACATGGCACAGAGATGGATTCGACACTTATTTCATACAGTACATAATTATAATAATATCAAGCACCAGACATCATGGAGATTTAAAATTAGCTAATGAATTAATGTCATGAATGTGTATTATTTGAACAGAACCAGATACACCCGTCATGTTTAATATTAAAACAAGCAGATTGGTGTGTAGATTAATTTGATACTTGTTGTGAAGTTGTGGGACATTGCAGCGGATAGATATGATTATATGTATAAAAGCTAAAATCCCTTTGTTAGAACAATGAATGATACAGTTGGCAGTTTGCAGGGCTGAACCTGATCAGCATATACAAAGCAAGAGAGACCCCTCCCCCAGGAACTAGTCAAATAGTTTAAAGTAGTTCCTGGCTAAAAAAAGAGGTCAGTGTTCAGTTGCTTGTGGCCTCAGAGGACAGATGTACTGTAGCTACTCCCACAGCTACCTGGCACCCAGAAGCATGGCTGGCCTATCCCCAGGACTGACTACCAAGCGAAAGGCTAAGTATCATAATCTCAATATCACATGGCTGATTGGCATAGAATAGTTTAAATATGTGTTTGAGGTAGAGTAGTTGTGAAGTGATTGGTATAGAGTGGTTGGTTTGGAGATACAAATGGCTTAAGGTTAATGAGGCTTGTGCAGTTGTGTGATTGTTGGGTGTTTGTGCTGATACTCTATGAAATCTGTAATGAATTGGAACAGTAGACAATCTGTAGCATAGCATCTCTGGTATAATTTTGTGGATGGTGATTTATAACAGATTGTAGTGGTTTTATATAGAGTGCATCTTGCTGAAATATAGCATGTGTTTGTAGGAATGGCAGGATGATATGTGTGGTTACATTGTGATCAGGTGTAGAAGATGGCTGCTGCTGGGTGTTTTCCCCTCCCCCTTTGAACCATGTGTTGCAGTCTTTGGAATCATGGGAGGTTTTTGCCAAAATGGAGTCTAGCTTCTGCCCCATGCGGCATTGTAGGGAAAATTGTGTTGCTGGGTGTTGTGTATATAGGGACAGGCAGCCTGGGTAAGCTCAAGTATTTTCTCCACAAAGATTCTCAGCATTGACTAACTGCGCAGCGATTGTTCCTCACATGTGTAAGTTTCTCTGCAGCCATATAACCATATTGTCTTATTGTTATTGTTAGCCATTCTCTCTCCCCCTCTCTCTCCCCTCCCCCTTAAACGTACTTGTGTCTTTATTGTATTATATGTTAGTTACTTGGTTAGATATTCTATGTTATTTTGGTAGTGTATAGCTTGTATTGTATTATTCTTTTTGAACGTTCATTCTCTCACTAAAGGCGTTAGAACCATAGACCGGTATTTGATTGATTATTATAAATGCATAAAGGTTCTCAGAGCGTCATAGTCGCTCATACAGCTTTTAAGCTACAAGGTTACACTGCATTACATCTACACATTATCACTGCACAAATGTTTACAGTATAAGTACATTCCTTAAGGTATAGTTAAGGGCGTACCCTTGCGGTACTTTTTGCGCCAATTGCGTACTGTGTTCTATAACCTTTTAGAGGGATTTAAATAAGATAAATATTCAGCTTTATCAATACACAGGCTATGTACAGTATGTATGACAGGGGATATATACACAGGCTATGTACAGTATGTATGACAGGTGATATATACACAGGCTATGTATGTATGTATGTATGTATGTATGTATGTATGACAGGTGATATATACACAGGCTATGTACAGTATGTATGCCAGGGGATATATACACAGGCTATGTACAGTATGTATGACAGGGGATATATATACACAGGCTATGTACAGTATATATGACAGGTGATATATACACAGGCTATGTACAGTATGTATGACAGGGGATATATACACAGGCTATGTACAGTATGTATGCCAGGGGATATATACACAGGCTATGTACAGTATATATGACAGGTGATATATACACAGGCTATGTACAGTATGTATGACAGGGGATATATACACAGGCTATGTACAGTATGTATGACAGGGGATATATACACAGGCTATGTACAGTATGTATGACAGGGGATATATACACAGGCTATGTATGTATGTATGTATGTATGTATGTATGACAGGTGATATATACACAGGCTATGTACAGTATGTATGCCAGGGGATATATACACAGGCTATGTACAGTATGTATGACAGGGGATATATATACACAGGCTATGTACAGTATATATGACAGGTGATATATACACAGGCTATGTACAGTATGTATGACAGGGGATATATACACAGGCTATGTACAGTATGTACGACAGGGGATATATACACAGGCTATGTACAGTATGTATGACAGGTGATATATACACAGGCTATGTATGTATGTATGTATGTATGACAGGTGATATATACACAGGCTATGTACAGTATGTATGCCAGGGGATATATACACAGGCTATGTACAGTATGTATGCCAGGGGATATATACACAGGCTATGTACAGTATGTATGACAGGGGATATATATATACACAGGCTATGTACAGTATGTATGACAGGTGATATATACACAGGCTATGTACAGTATGTATGACAGGGGATATATACACAGGCTTTGTACAGTATGTATGACAGGGGATATATACACAGGCTATGTACAGTATGTATGACAGGGGATATATACACAGGCTATGTACAGTATGTATGACAGGGGATATATACACAGGCTATGTACAGTATGTATGACAGGGGATATATACACAGGCTATGTACAGTATGTATGACAGGGGATATATACACAGGCTATGTACAGTATGTATGACAGGGGATATATACACAGGCTATGTACAGTATGTATGACAGGTGATATATACACAGGCTATGTACAGTATGTATGACAGGTGATATATACACAGGCTATGTACAGTATGTATGACAGGGGATATATACACAGGCTATGTACAGTATGTATGACAGGGGATATATACACAGGCTATGTACAGTATGTATGACAGGGGATATATACACAGGCTTTGTACAGTATGTATGACAGGGGATATATACACAGGCTATGTACAGTATGTATGACAGGGGATATATACACAGGCTTTGTACAGTATGTATGACAGGGGATATATACACAGGCTATGTACAGTATGTATGACAGGGGATATATACACAGGCTATATACAGTATGTATGACAGGGGATATATACACAGGCTATGTACAGTATGTATGACAGGGGATATATACACAGGCTATGTACAGTATGTATGACAGGTGATATATACACAGGCTATGTACAGTATGTATGACAGGGGATATATACACAGGCTATGTACAGTATGTATGACAGGGGATATATACACAGGCTATGTACAGTATGTATGACAGGGGATATATACACAGGCTATGTACAGTATGTATGACTGGGGATATATACACAGGCTATGTACAGTATGTATGACAGGGGATATACACAGGCTATGTACAGTATGTATGGCAGGGGATATATACACAGGCTATGTACAGTATGTATGACAGGGGATATATACACAGGCTATGTACAGTATGTATGACAGGGGATATATACACAGGCTATGTACAGTATGTATGCCAGGGGATATATACACAGGCTATGTACAGTATGTATGACAGGGGATATATACACAGGCTATGTACAGTATGTATGACAGGGGTTATATACACAGGCTATGTACAGTATGTATGACAGGGGATATATACACAGGCTATGTACAGTAAGTATGACAGGGGATATATACACAGGCTATGTACAGTATGTATGACAGGGGATATATACACAGGCTATGTATGTATGTATGTATGACAGGTGATATATACACAGGCTATGTACAGTATGTATGCCAGGGGATATATACACAGGCTATGTACAGTATGTATGCCAGGGGATATATACACAGGCTATGTACAGTATGTATGACAGGGGATATATATACACAGGCTATGTACAGTATATATGACAGGTGATATATACACAGGCTATGTACAGTATGTATGACAGGGGATATATACACAGGCTATGTACAGTATGTATGACAGGGGATATATACACAGGCTATGTACAGTATGTATGACAGGTGATATATACACCGGCTATGTATGTATGTATGTATGTATGACAGGTGATATATACACAGGCTATGTACAGTATGTATGCCAGGGGATATATACACAGGCTATGTACAGTATGTATGCCAGGGGATATATACACAGGCTATGTACAGTATGTATGACAGGGGATATATATATATACACAGGCTATGTACAGTATGTATGACAGGTGATATATACACAGGCTATGTACAGTATGTAGGACAGGGGATATATACACAGGCTTTGTACAGTATGTATGACAGGGGATATATACACAGGCTATGTACAGTATGTATGACAGGGGATATATACACAGGCTATGTACAGTATGTATGACAGGGGATATATACACAGGCTTTGTACAGTATGTATGACAGGGGATATATACACAGGCTATGTACAGTATGTATGACAGGGGATATATACACAGGCTATGTACAGTATGTATGACAGGGGATATATACACAGGCTATGTACAGTATGTATGACAGGTGATATATACACAGGCTATGTACAGTATGTATGACAGGGGATATATACACAGGCTATGTACAGTATGTATGACAGGGGATATATACACAGGCTATGTACAGTATGTATGACAGGGGATATATACACAGGCTATGTACAGTATGTATGATAGGGGATATATACACAGGCTATGTATAGTATGTATGACAGGGGATATATACACAGGCTATGTACCGTATGTATGGCAGGGGATATATACACAGGCTATGTACAGTATGTATGACAGGGGATATATATATACACAGGCTATGTACAGTATGTATGACAGGTGATATATACACAGGCTATGTACAGTATGTAGGACAGGGGATATATACACAGGCTTTGTACAGTATGTATGACAGGGGATATATACACAGGCTATGTACAGTATGTATGACAGGGGATATATACACAGGCTATGTACAGTATGTATGACAGGGGATATATACACAGGCTTTGTACAGTATGTATGACAGGGGATATATACACAGGCTATGTACAGTATGTATGACAGGGGATATATACACAGGCTATGTACAGTATGTATGACAGGGGATATATACACAGGCTATGTACAGTATGTATGACAGGTGATATATACACAGGCTATGTACAGTGTGTATGACAGGGGATATATACACAGGCTATGTACAGTATGTATGACAGGGGATATATACACAGGCTATGTACAGTATGTATGACAGGGGATATATACACAGGCTATGTACAGTATGTATGACAGGGGATATATACACAGGCTATGTACAGTATGTATGATAGGGGATATATACACAGGCTATGTACAGTATGTATGGCAGGGGATATATACACAGGCTATGTACAGTATGTATGACAGGGGATATATACACGGGCTATGTACAGTATGTATGACAGGGGATATATACACAGGCTATGTACAGTATGTATGCCAGGGGATATATACACAGGCTATGTACAGTATGTATGACAGGGGATATATACACAGGCTATGTACAGTATGTATGACAGGGGATATATACACAGGCTATGTACAGTATGTATGCCAGGGGATATATACACAGGCTATGTACAGTATGTATGACAGGGGATATATACACAGGCTATGTACAGTATGTATGCCAGGGGATATATACACAGGCTATGTACAGTATGTATGACAGGGGATATATACACAGGCTATGTACAGTATGTATGACAGGGGATATATACACAGGCTATGTATGTACGCCAGGTGATATATGCACAGGCTATGTACGTACGTACGTACGTACGTACGCCACGTGATATATACAAAGGCTATGTATGTACGCCAGGTGATATATACACAGGCTATGTATGTACGCCAGGTGATATATACACAGGATATGTATGTGTGTATGTATGACAGGTGATATATACACAGGCTATGTATGTATGCCAGGTGATATATACACAGGCTATGTATGTACGGCAGGTGATATATACACATGTTATGTATGTAACAGGTGATATATACACAGGCTATGTATGTCTGACAGGTGATATATACACAGGCTATGTACGTACGTACGTACGTACGTACGTACGCCAGGTGATATATACACAGGCTATGTATGTAACAGGTGATATATACACAGGCTATGTATGTATGACAGGTGATATATACACAGGCTATGTATGTACGCCAGGTGATATATACACAGGCTATGTATGTATGTATGTATGTATGTATGTATGTATGACAAGTGATATATACACAGGCTATGTATGTATGCCAGGTGATATATACACATGCTATGTATGTATGTATGTATGTATGTATGTATGACAGGTGATATATACACAGGCTATGTATGTATGTATGTATGTATGTATGACAGGTGATATATACACAGGCTATGTATGTATGTATGACAGGTGATATATACACAGGCTATGTATGTATGCCAAGTGATATATACACAGGCTATGTATGTACGCCAGGTGATATATACACAGGCTATGTATGTATGTCAGGTGATATATACACAGGCTATGTATGTATGCCAGGTGATATATACACAGGCTATGTATGTATGCCAGGTGATATATACACAGGATATGTATGTAACAGGTGATATATACACAGGCTATGTATGTACGCCAGGTGATATATACACAGGATATGTATGTAACAGGTGATATATACACAGGCTATGTATGTACGCCAGGTGATATATACACAGGCTATGTATGTACGCCAGGTGATATACACACAGGCTATGTATGTACGCCAGGTGATATATACACAGGATATGTATGTAACAGGTGATATACACACAGGCTATGTATGTACGCCAGGTGATATATACACAGGCTATGTATGTACGCCAGGTGATATATACACAGGCTATGTATGTACGCCAGGTGATATATACACAGGCTATGTATGTACGCCAGGTGATATACACACAGGCTATGTATGTATGCCAGGTGATATATACACAGGCCATGTATGTATGCCAGGTGATATATACACAGGCCATGTATGTATGCCAGGTGGTATATACACAGACTATGTATGTACGCCAGGTGATATATACACAGGCTATGTATGTATGTCAGGTGGTATATTCACAGGCTATGTATGTATGTATGCCAGGTGGTATATACACAGGCTATGTATGTATGCCAGGTGGTATATACACAGGCTATGTATGTATGTATGTATGTATGTATGCCAGGTGGTATATACACAGGCTATGTATGTATGCCAGGTGGTATATACACAGGCTATGTATGTATGCCAGGTGGTATATACACAGGCTATGTATGTATGCCAGGTGGTATATACACAGGCTATGTATGTACGCCAGGTGATATATACACAGGCTATGTATGTATGTATGTATGCCAGGTGGTATATACACAGGCTATGTATGTATGCCAGGCAATGCACTGAGAGGGGTAGTTGCTCCCACACGCTGGAGGCTTGTACAGGACACTGGACAGGTAGTCCCGGCAACGCCTCCGCTCCGCCGCTAGGTGTCGCTGCTGCTGTTGCGGTGACGTCACGAGAGGTGGTATAATAAGATATAGCAGCTGATGCCGGGCAGGAAGCGCAGAGTGACTGAGCCGGCACTAGTGCAGCAGCTGCAGAGGACAGATCCCGGAGCCGCTCACCAGTCACCAGGTACTGCGGACTCTCAGTGCGGGACACTGCGGGACTCTCAGTGCTGGGGACTTTGCAGCGGGACACTGCGGTACTGGGGGTCCCGGGAAATGTCCTGTACAGCTGGGGCAGTGCTGGGTGGAGGTGTCCTTGGAGAACTTGCTGCATAGGTCTTTCTAGCTTGAGAGGATGGAGGTAGTGCTCTCCTGGCTGGGGAGGATGAGGGTAGTGCTCTGTGGCTGGGGATGATGGGGGTAGTGCTCTGTGGCTGGGGAGGATGAGGGTAGTGCTCTGTGGCTGGGGAGGATGGGGGTAGTGCTCTGTGGCTGGGGAGGATGAGGGTAGTACTCTGTGGCTGGGGAGGATGGGGGTAGTGCTCTCCTGGCTGGGGAGGATGGAGGTAGTGCTCTGTGGCTGGGGAGGATGGGGGTAGTGCTCTGTGGCTGGGGAGGATGGGGGTAGTGCTCTGTGGCTGGGGAGGATGAGGGTAGTGCTCTGTGGCTGGGGAGGATGGGGGTAGTGCTCTGTGGCTGGGGAGGATGAGGGTAGTGCTCTCCTGGCTGGGGAGGATGGAGGTAGTGCTCTGTGGCTGGGGAGGATGGGGGTAGTGCTCTGTGGCTGGGGAGGATGAGGGTAGTGCTCTGTGGCTGGGGAGGATGGGGGTAGTGCTCTGTGGCTGGGGAGGATGAGGGTAGTGCTCTGTGGCTGGGGAGGATGGGGGTAGTGCTCTGTGGCTGGGGAGGATGAGGGTAGTGCTCTGTGACTGGGGAGGATGGGGGTAGTGCTCTCCTGGCTGGGGAGGATGAGGGTAGTGCTCTGTGGCTGGGGAGGATGAGGGTAGTGCTCTGTGGCTGGGGAGGATGGGGGTAGTGCTCTGTGGCTGGGGAGGATGGGGGTAGTGCTCTCCTGGCTGGGGAGGATGAGGGTAGTGCTCTGTGGCTGGGGAGGATGAGGGTAGTGCTCTGTGGCTGGGGAGGATGAGGGTAGTGCTCTGTGGCTGGGGAGGATGGGGGTAGTGCTCTCCTGGCTGGGGAGGATGAGGGTAGTGCTCTGTGGCTGGGGAGGATGAGGGTAGTGCTCTGTGGCTGGGGAGGATGGGGGTAGTGCTCTGTGGCTGGGGAGGATGGGGGTAGTGCTCTGTGGCTGGGGAGGATGGGGGTAGTGCTCTCCTGGCTGGGGAGGATGGAGGTAGTGCTCTCCTGGCTGGGGAGGATGAGGGTAGTGCTCTCCTGGCTGGGGAGGATGAGAGTAGTGCTCTCCTGACTGGGGAGGATGGGGGTAGTGCTCTGTGGCTGGGGAGGATGGGGGTAGTGCTCTGTGGCTGGGGAGGATGGGGTAGTGCTCTGTGGCTGGGGAGGATGAGGGTAGTGCTCTGTGGCTGGGGAGGATGGGGGTAGTGCTCTCCTGGCTGGGGAGGATGAGGGTAGTGCTCTGTGGCTGGGGAGGATGAGGGTAGTGCTCTGTGGCTGGGGAGGATGAGGGTAGTGCTCTGTGGCTGGGGAGGATGGGGGTAGTGCTCTCCTGGCTGGGGAGGATGGGGGTAGTGCTCTGTGGCTGGGGAGGATGAGGGTAGTGCTCTGTGGCTGGGGAGGATGGGGGTAGTGCTCTGTGGCTGGGGAGGATGGGGGTAGTGCTCTCCTGGCTGGGGAGGATGGGGGTAGTGCTCTGGGGCTGGGGAGGATGGCGGTAGTGCTCTGTGGCTGGGGAGGATGGGGGTAGTACTCTCTGGCTGGGGAGGATGGGGGTAGTGCTCTGTGGCTGGGAGGATGGGGGTAGTGCTCTGTGGCTGGGAAGATGGGGGTAGTGCTCTGTGGCTGGGGAGGATGGGGGTAGTGCTCTGTGGCTGGGGAGGATGGGGGTAGTGCTCTGTGGCTGGGGAGGATGGGGGTAGTGCTCTGTGGCTGGGGAGGATGGAGGTAGTGCTCTGTGGCTGGGGAGGATGGGGGTAGTGCTCTCTGGGTGAGAGCTGGGGAGGATAAGGTAGGTGCTGTGGTAGATGGGGGTAATACTCACTGGGCCTGATGGGGGTAGTACTTTATGGGTAAGAGCTGGTCCTGATGGGGCTACTGTATAACTGCATCAAGGGGGTTGTACTCTCTAACTGAATGCTGGGGCAGATGGGGGTTCTCTGTAACTAATGCTGGGGCAGATGGGGGTACTCTGTAACTAATGCTGGGGCAGATGGGGGTACTCTGTAACTAATGCTGGGGCAGATGGGGGTACTCTGTAACTAATGCTGGGGCAGATGGGGGTACCCTGTAACTAATGCTGGGCAGAGTTGGGTACTGTGTGACAGAGTTGGGGGTATGTTCTGTATAGCAGATGCCCTTGCTGACATTGGGAGAATGCAGAGCTGGCTCTTCCTGGTCTCTCTCCTGTGTGACCTCCATCTGTATAATGTCTCTCTAGCTGTAAAAAGAGAAAATGTGACGAGAGAGAGTGTTAGTAGTGGTAGCTGTGATTGGTAGATCTGTGCAGTAGTAGAGGTAGCTATGATTGGTGGATCTGTGCAGTAGTAGTGGTAGATATGATTGGTGGATCTGTGCAGTAGTAGTGGTAGATATGATTGGTGGATCTGTGCAGTAGTAGTGGTAGCTATGATTGGTGGATCTGTGCAGTAGTAGTGGTAGCTGTGATTGGTAGATCTGTGCAGTAGTAGAGGTAGCTATGATTGGTGGATCTGTGCAGTAGTAGTGGTAGATATGATTGGTGGATCTGTGCAGTAGTAGTGGTAGATATGATTGGTGGATCTGTGCAGTAGTAGTGGTAGATATGATTGGTGGATCTGTGCAGTAGTAGTGGTAGATGTGATTGGTGGATCTGTGCAGTAGTAGTGGTAGATCTGTGCAGTAGTAGTGGTAGATATGATTGGTGGATCTGTGCAGAAGTAGTGGTAGATATGATTGGTGGATCTGTGCAGTAGTAGTGGTAGATGTGATTGGTGGATCTGTGCAGTAGTAGTGGTAGATGTGATTGGTGGATCTGTGCAGTAGTAGTGGTAGATATGATTGGTGGATCTGTGCAGTAGTAGTGGTAGATGTGATTAGTGGATCTGTGTGGTGGTTGTTTATAATATTGGTGGATCTGTGCAGTAGTAGTGGTAGATATGATTGGTGGATCTGTGCAGTAGTAGTGGTAGATGTGATTGGTGGATCTGTGCAGTAGTAGTGGTAGATGTGATTGGTAGATCTGTGCAGTAGTAGTGGTAGATATGATTGGTGGATCTGTGCAGTAGTAGTGGTAGATATGATTGGTGGATCTGTGCAGTAGTAGTGGTAGCTATGATTGGTGGATCTGTGCAGTAGTAGTGGTAGATGTGATTAGTGGATCTGTGTAGTGGTTGTTTATAATATTGGTGGATCTGTGCAGTAGCAGTGGTAGATGTGATTGGTGGATCTGTGCAGTAGTAGTGGTAGATGTGATTAGTGGATCTGTGTAGTGGTTGTTTATAATATTGGTGGATCTGTGCAGTAGTAGTGGTAGCTATGATTGGTGGATCTGTGCAGTAGTAGTGGTAGCTATGATTGGTGGATCTGTGCAGTAGTAGTGGTAGCTATGATTGGTGGATCTGTGCAGTAGTAGTGGTAGCTATGATTGGTGGATCTGTGCAGTAGTAGTGGTAGCTATGATTGGTGGATCTGTGCAGTAGTAGTGGTAGCTATGATTGGTGGATCTGTGCAGTAGTAGTGGTAGATGTGATTAGTGGATCTGTGTGGTGGTTGTTTATAATATTGGTGGATCTGTGCAGTAGTAGTGGTAGCTATGATTGGTGGATCTGTGCAGTAGTAGTGGTAGCTATGATTGGTGGATCTGTGCAGTAGTAGTGGTAGATATGATTGGTGGATCTGTGCAGCAGTAGTGGTAGATGTGATTGGTAGATCTGTATAGTGATTGTTTATAATATTGGTGGATCTGTACAGTGGTAGATGTGATTGGTAGATCTGTGTAGTGGTTGTTTATAATATTGGTGGATCTGTGCAGTAGTAGTGGTAGCTATGATTGGTGGATCTGTGCAGTAGTAGTGGTAGATGTGATTGGTGGATATGTGCAGTAGTAGTGGTAGATATGATTGGTGGATCTGTGCAGTAGTAGTGGTAGATGTGATTGGTGGATCTGTGCAGTAGTAGTGGTAGATATGATTGGTGGATCTGTGCAGTAGTAGTGGTAGATATGATTGGTGGATCTGTGCAGTAGTAGTGGTAGATGTGATTGGTGGATCTGTGCAGTAGTAGTGGTAGATATGATTGGTGGACCTGTGTGGTGGATCAGTGCAGTAGTAGGGGCATATATGTGGTGGCTGCTTTGGGGTAGATTATTGGCGAACACGTGCCAATACAGTAGAGATGGCGTACTTGTGGTATTTAAACTGTTGTGGAACTACAAGTGCAAACTTGGTCTACCAAGCAAAGGCTGGAATATCAAAGCTTCCTAAGCCTGGTTCACAGTGTGATGTTCCTGAGTCCTCTCCCCCGCAGGTCACACAAGGGCTGGGATGGAGCCCCCTCTCCCCTGTATATACTCTCTCCCTGCAGTGTATAGATCCTGCACAGCTCACATTTCATTGCAGACTCCAGGAGACATGGAGGAGGGGGCTCTCTACAAGATCCACTTCTAGGAGTCTGCGAGGAGTATATTCCTGGAGCCCATGGGAGGGTGTGGGGCCTCTGGTAACTGCGGAGAGGGTCCAATGATGAAAGTAGCTTTCTGGAGGGAACACATCGCGTGCACGCCTGTCCCATCTGTCACGTAGAGATTTTCCCTGTCAGATGAGGTGACGGCAATATCTGAGGGTGCAGACTCTCGACCACCATGGGCCGGAGTCGCCTATGTGACCGATGTAGAGAGCGGTAGAACATGGCGACTGAAATGCGTTCAGTGCTGCATTGCCTCTACTTGCGCACGCTTAGTTTCGGAGCAGCGTGAAAGCGCGCAAGCCGCGCTCCGCAAATGGGCGTATGTTCCGCTCTCCGTCTGCCCCGGTGTGATAGTGGTGCAGCCACATGGGTTTAATTTGAGTAAGTTAAAGTGTGGTGAAAGAGCGCCCTTATCTGCCGCCAGCGTCCCCAGTCTCTGATCAATGTGTCAGTATGCTGGGGGTAAACCTCTTTAATTCTGTATTACATTTATATTATATCACGGCGGAATGAAGATGGAAATTCTCTCGCTGCCGTCTAATGCTACTTCCAAAAATTGTATTTTTTTTATTTTTATATTTTGCATTGGTATCTGACCTGCGCCATTGGTTGGCTGAGAATACCTCTCTACGCTGTAAGGCTACTCCTGGTATTCTGCAGGCCCTGGTTTGCAGTCTGTATTTACATACTGAATGGTCTTTAATCCTTTCTTAAAAGATTGAGCAAATCAGCAATTGCATATAACCGGTCTGGCAAGAGCACCTGCTGATAGGTAATGACCCCCTGCGGATGCAGGGATATTGGGCCGAATTCAGACCTGATCGCTCCCATGCGAAGTTGCAGAGGTTTGCGTTCAGATAGTCGCCTCCCAGACAGAGTGAAAACCCGCCCCGTGCAAGTCTGCGTACGCCGTGTGAAAAGCTTTGCAAACGCCGGCCAGCTGCAAATCCATCCGCAACTCACTCACCATCAAATGATTTTTCCAGTCTGTGCGTAGCCCAGGACCTACTCCTACAGTGCGAAAGAATCCGGCTGATCGGGGCCGGACCTGACGTCACACACCCGCCCTGAAAACGCTTGGGAACACCTGCGTTTTTCCAGACACTCCCAGAAAACGTCCAGTTACCACCCGCTTTCTGTCAATCAGTCTGTGTTTGCCTAGCGATCAAAAAAGACGCAGAATATTTTCGCAGTCTGGCCTTGTGCGTGCGCATTACTATCCGTACGCATGTGCAGTCGTTCGATAATCGACCGTTGTGCGTTTTCTCACAACAGCGGTCAGGTCTGAATTAGGCCCATTGTCTTTGAGGGATTGGTTCTCTCTTGTGCTAAGAGCATGGGCGGTACTCCTGTTTTCTGGTGTTTCTATATGAGGTCTGATCAAAAACTGCTGCATTTTCTATACATCTGTGAAGATGCTTGTACAGTATGTAGCTATAAGGACAGCACTGTAAGGAAATAAGGACCGCTGTCTCTCCAAATATGCAGGCCATGATTACCCACAGTCCCCTGCTCCGGTGTGACCCCTCTAATGTCCGGGCCACAAT
Organism: Pseudophryne corroboree; assembly: GCF_028390025.1. Taxonomy (NCBI): domain Eukaryota; kingdom Metazoa; phylum Chordata; class Amphibia; order Anura; family Myobatrachidae; genus Pseudophryne; species Pseudophryne corroboree. The sequence continues at coordinate 39,581,960 of NC_086445.1, read as the reverse complement.
ACAATTGTCTCTATAAATAAAGTCCTATAGGCAGAGCTGGAGGTTGATTTAATGCGTTCTGCAGAGAGATGACCTCCTCAGCACAGGTTTTATTGCATTATGTGTGGGAATGATCAATGGAACATAAAACCATCTCCTCTCTCCTACAGCCAGTGCCAGTGGCTCAGGTACTAAGACTAGTAGTGTCCCAGTTACTGTATTTGCGTTGCTGTACACCCGGTGTCAGCGCTGATATAATCCTTTAACGGAAACGCTCATCATTTATAAACATGGATTTTATTTTTTATTTTCTTAAATATTCAGAATAAAGCCACATGGGTGAGCGAGGCTGTAATGTATTTCCCTAAGTATCTTTTAATTAAATAAAGCACCAACCACCATATTGATTCCCGGCCTGAGGTAAAGTGCATCCTCCGCCGACGTCCGTGGATGCAGAATGCGTTTCAGATTAATACGAGACGGAAAATTTCATTTTACGGGTTAAAAATATAAAATCCGCTGGTTGTACCTGTCACTTGCCCTTGCAGCGCCTCACACGTGTGTCGTTAGTCATAGGTGCCTGACGCTGTTTATATAATGTTACATCCTAGGCTATAATAATACACCTATAACCCTGTGGTTACATGAGGCGGGGTCTTGTACCGATACATGGTACATTGGGTGTGACAGCTGTCGGATGTTACCTGTTCATAGCTCTGGGCTCAGTCATAGCTTAATGGAAATAATCCTGCAGCTTTTTACCAGCGTGCCTACCGCCTACACCATGCGCTTTCTGCAGTCTGTGGGACTACACATCCCAGCCTTACCTCACTCCTCAATTGTACCGTGCATTGCTTTCATTTAAATCTGATTCCATAGAGAAAAAATTGTACCTATAAGGAGCACAGGATGGGTAACACAAGCTGGTATGGAACCGTCTGCATGGAATAAGCATGACGGGTGCGGATCATTAGATCGACAGTGTCTAGGTCAGTGATGTCTAACCTTGACACTCCAGCTGTTGTTGAACTACACATCCCAGCATGTGTAGTTTTAGCATGGCCAAATAGCAAAACTGTAGCAGGGCATGCTGGGATGTGTAGTTCAACAACAGCTGGAGTGTCAAGGTTAGCCATCACTGGTCTAGGTTGACAATGTTTAGGTCGACCACTATAGGTCGACCGTCACTAGGTCGACAGGGTTGGAAGGTCGATAGGGTTTCTAGGTCGACATGTGCTAGGTCGACAGGTCAAAAGGTCGACATTCATTTTTTTTCCGGTGTTGTTTTCTGCGTACAGTGACCGGGAAGCCGAATTAGTGCACCGTGTCCCTTCGCATGGCTCGCTTCGCTCACCATGCTTCGGGCAAGGTGCCTCGCTTCGCTCGGCACAGATTACCGTTCCAATCGTAGTCCGCGTGGATCGTTAAGTATGAAAAAGTTCAAAAAAAGAAAAAAAAATTGAAAAACTAATGTCGAACTGTCGACCTAGAAACCCTGTCGACCTTCCAACCCTGTCGACCTATAGTGGTCGACCTAAACATTGTCGACCTAGACAGTGTCGATCTTCAGACCGGATCCCAAGCATGACACCTGGTAATCGCATTGTGTGTCATTGTATAATGGCCGTCTGCACCTGCATTGTGGGCAGCAGAAAACTGCCCTCAAAAGACGTTATTGTTTTTGTTTTGTTTTTATTACATTACAACACACCTAAATTACAACACACCTAAAAATGTATTAATTTTGCTTTATTATCCCTAGGATAGGAATGTGCATATGATAGAGTTTTCTGTTCACTCTCTGTTCTGGTTTTCCACAAACTCGTGGGTATATACCTTCCCATGAGGCCATACTCAAGATTTTCTGTGAGGGTTAGCTAACCTCAAAGGGTTTGACAGGAAGGTGGTAGTGCCCTGAGAAAAGGGAAGACAAACAATGGAACTGTACTCGATGGGGAGCTCAGCAAGCTGCGTTACTAACAAAAGTCCTGTGACAAGAATATTTCCATACAGTCCTACAGTGTTTTATCTTGGAGAGGTACCATAAAACATACAGGGTCGGGGTTCTTTTTAATGTACTACGACAGTTTCAGGTGCCTCCGTCGGGATTGGGTATTGTCCTGACAAGTTATGAGGTTGGTTATTTTCTCCAGTCTCTGTCAGCGCACCACCCCAACCTGACTGCTTTTGGCAGTGGGATCACTGTGCTTCTGCTTTTCCCGCTTATTTTCTAAGGGCTGTAAAATGGGCTGAAATACCTGGTGACAAAGCTGTGTCCTATTGTTAATGAATTAATGGCAGTTGTGCAGGGACACATGGGACAGATGGCCAGACAAAGCTTGGAGGGGGATGGGCTGGCTCCTCTGTATACTGAAAGCAATGGGATTTTGTCCTGGGGAAAATCTGTATAGCCCCACTTACATATGTTCTCTGTGCAGCCTGTCCATAGCCACAGGAGGGCTGAGACCCCATTATCTTATTACTGGACAAGAAGTCCCATAAATTTATATGGAATTCTGAAGTAGCCTGCAAAATGTGCTGCACATTTGTGGTGTCATTGTAAATGTATTCTGTACTGTGCTATGGAATTACACAATAAGCAGCTGCCTGGTGTCCAAGCTTCTTATACAGTGTATAATAGCCATTATTATTCTGATTATTACAGAGTGACCACAGTGAGTGGAATCAATGCACTAGCATATGTTCCTATGTGCGGCCTAGGTATTTATATCTCGTTGCCAGCAACAAGTTCTGTGAACTGTCTGGAAACCTCACGTAGAGGAACTTTCTGAAGTGTGACTGTCACTGTAAAAGCCCCCTCCGCTTCAGAGGCGTGACTGTCACTGTAAAAGCCTCCTCCGCTTCAGAGGCGTGACTGTCACTGTAAAAGCCCCCTCTGCTTCGGAGGCGTGACTGTCACTGTAAAAGCCCCCCCTGCTTCGGAGGCGTGACTGTCACTGTAAAAGCCCCCTCTGCTTCGGAGGCGTGACTGTCACTGTAAAAGCCTCCTCCGCTTCAGAGGCGTGACTGTCACTGTAAAAGCCCCCTCTGCTTCGGAGGCGTGACTGTCACTGTAAAAGCCCCCCCTGCTTCGGAGGCGTGACTGTCACTGTAAAAGCCCCCTCCGCTTCAGAGGCGTGACTGTCACTGTAAAAGCCCCCTCCGCTTCAGAGGCGTGACTGTCACTGTAAAAGCCCCCTCCGCTTCAGAGGCGTGACTGTCACTGTAAAAGCCCCCTCTGCTTCGGAGGCGTGACTGTCACTGTAAAAGCCCCCTCCGCTTCAGAGGCGTGACTGTCACTGTAAAAGCCCCCTCTGCTTCGGAGGCGTGACTGTCACTGTAAAAGCCCCCTCCGCTTCGGAGGCGTGACTGTCACTGTAAAAGCCCCCTCCGCTTCGGAGGCGTGACTGTCACTGTAAAAGCCCCCTCCGGTTCAGAGGCGTGACTGTCACTGTAAAAGCCCCCTCCGCTTCGGAGCTGTGACTGTCACTGTAAAAGCCCCCTCCGCTTCAGAGGCGTGACTGTCACTGTAAAAGCCCCCTCTGCTTCGGAGGCGTGACTGTCACTGTAAAAGCCCCCTCCGCTTCGGAGGCGTGACTGTCACTGTAAAAGCCCCCTCCGCTTCGGAGGCGTGACTATCACTGTAAAAGCCCCCTCCGCTTCGGAGGCGTGACTGTCACTGTAAAAGCCCCCTCCGCTTCGGAGGGGGCTTTTATTATTTAGCCGAATGAGAGGGTGTATCTTTGCGCCGTTACATGCGTGTAACTTGCATTTGTGTTCTAGTTAGCTTGCTGTAGCGGTAAATGCCCGGCTCTGTACTGCCAGGAGGGGGACAGATGTATGAGGGAATGCCCCAGGTTTGCAGGCTCGGTGATGGCAGTAGGGGGACAGATGTATGAGGGAACGCCCAAGGTTTGGTGATGGCAGTAGGGGGACAGATGTATGAGGGAACACCCCAGGTTTGCAGGTTTGGTGATGGCAGGAGGGGGATAGATGTATGAGGGAACACCCCATGTTTGCAGGTCCGGTGCTGGCAGGAGGGGGACAGATGTATGAGGGAACGTCCCAGGTTTGCAGGTTTGGTGATGGCAGGAGGGGGACAGATGTATGAGGGAACGCCCAAGGTTTGCAGGTTTGGTGATGGCAGTAGGGGGACAGATGTATGAGGGAACACCCCAGGTTTGCAGGTTTGGTGATGGCAGGAGGGGGATAGATGTATGAGGGAACACCCCATGTTTGCAGGTCCGGTGCTGGCAGGAGGGGGACAGATGTATGAGGGAACGCCCCAGGTTTTCAGGCTCGCTGCTGGCAGGAGGTGGACAGATGTATGCGGGAACGCCCCAGGTTTTCAGGCTCGCTCTTGGCAGGAGGTGGACAGATGTATGCGGGAATGTCCCAGGTTTGCAGGCCCATCTAGTCTGCCCTTTTTTTTATCCTTTAGGTAATCTCGCTGCTGGCAGGAGGGGGACAGATGTATGAGGGGACGCCCCAGGTTTGCAGGCTCGGTGCTGGCAGGAGGGGGTCAGATGTATGAGGGAACACCCCAGGTTTGCAGGTTCGGTGCTGGCAGGAGGGGGACAGATGTATGAGGGAACACCCCAGGTTTGCAGGTTCGGTGCTGGCAGGAGGGGGACAGATGTATGAGGGAACGCCTCAGGTTTGCAGGCTCTTTGCTGGCAGGAGGGGGACAGATGTATGAGGGAACACCCCAGGTTTGCAGGCTCTTTGCTGGCAGGAGGGGGACAGATGTATGAGGGAACGCCTCAGGTTTGCAGGCTCGGTGCTGGCAGGAGGGGGACAGATGTATGAGGGAACACCCCAGGTTTGCAGGTTCGCTGCTGGCAGGAGGGGGACAGATGTATGAGGGAACACCCCAGGTTTGCAGGCTCTTTGCTGGTAGTAGGGGGACAGATGTATGAGGGAACACCCCAGGTTTGCAGGTTCGGTGCTGGCAGGAGGGGGACAGATGTATGAGGGAACACCCCAGGTTTGCAGGTTCGCTGCTGGCAGGAGGGGGACAGATGTATGAGGGAATGCCCCAGGTTTGCAGGTTCGGTGCTGGCAGTAGGGGGACAGATGTATGAGGGAACGCCCCAGGTTTGCAGGCTCGGTGCTGGCAGGAGGGGGACAGATGTATGAGGGAACACCCCATGTTTGCAGGTTCGGTGCTGGCAGGAGGGGGACAGATGTATGAGGGAACACCCCATGTTTGCAGGCTCTTTGCTGGCAGTAGGGGGACAGATGTATGAGGGAACACCGCAGGTTTGCAGGGATTGCAGAGTACTGGAAGCTGCCACAGATATCAGGAGAGCAGGCCCAGCAGGAGGAATTATAAGTACCTGCTGTGGGGTGTCTCCTTTGTGTTGGAAATGAAGCAGACGACACCCGTTCCCTGCATTGCTAATGTGATTAGGATGCCAATGTCTTGCAAGGGAGGGGGTAACTAATTACAGTCATCTTACTGGAGTTTTCTCTCACAACGGTGACCAAAAGCTGACTCATGTAGCGGGATCAGCAATAGCATTTCCGTGCTCGGGGCGGAACTATAGATCCTTTGGTTCGGGTTTCTTCTGTTTGTATTTCCATGTGGAGCTATAGATAAAATGTCCACTTTGTGTGACCGTTGCATCTTGTACAGCGCTCCCTGATATGTAAAAGCATACAAGATGGCCACTTGGTTAGTGAAATATTAAATTCGATTATTCTCTAGAAACTGATTTATTATGAGTTGTTGAAAATGACCAAAACCATAATCCACGTTTCTTTAATATGAGGTGGGGACAAGCCTATATAAGGTGACTGGTCCACTTGAATAAAATTCAAGAGACTTGAAGCGGCCCTGGATGGTGGCGCTGTAATTGAGTCTGCTGCATCGCAGCACTATGGCTTATGTGTAGAGTTTGTATGTGCTCCCATTGTTTGCATGCGGGTGCTCCATGTTTTTCCCACACTCCAAAAACTGGTACGGTAATTGGCTCCTGACGGAAGACTACCCCTAGTGTGACTCCATATGACGGGGTATAGATTGTAAGCTCCACTGGCGCAGGGACGGATGTGAATGACTGGTATATTCGCTGTAAAGCGCTGTGTAACGTGTGCAGGCCCCTTGGTGTACATCTAGCAGAGGTACAGATGCTCCATCTGCAAGGACTAGATAACAGGAACTTGTTTACTGACTGATGCAGGCACTGAGGGCTTGTGTCTGTATTCCGAGAAGCGGAACATGTGACAAGGAAGTTACCGCTGCTGTCCCAGTACACAGGTCTGCCTGTATCACACATGCATCTGGTATTATTACCTCAGCATCCGGTACACATATGCAACATAAACTATTGTACAGTATTTAAGGCTCTGCTGAGTAGATGCGGCTGAAGAATAAGGCGCTGTTCTCCAGTTGTTGTGGAACTATAAGACTCAGAATGCCTGGCATGCTGGGATTTGCAGTTCCACACAGCCGTAGAGCCACAAGTCACTAGGAGTAGGCGGCTGGGCTTGCAGGTGCCTGTAGTGCCACAGTGTAACGAAGGGCCTAATTCTGACCTGATGGCTCCTCTGCGAATTTACAGAGGTTTGCAATCTGATAGTCGCTGCCCAGACAGAGTGAAAATCCGCCTCGTGCAAGTCTGCGTACGCCGTGTGAAAAGCTTTGCAAACACTGCTCAGCTGCAAATCCATTCGCAACTCACTCACCATCTAATGATTTGTCCAGTCTGTGCGTAGCCCAGGACTTACTCCTACAGTGCGAAATAATCCGGCTGATCGGGCCGGAGCTGACGTCACATGCTTGGGAACGCCTGTATTTTTCCTGACAATCCCAGAAAACGGCCAGTTACCACCCCCAAACGTCCGCTTCCTGTCAATCACACTGCGGTTGCAGGATTTATTTGCAGTTTAAGTCTGCACCAAAACATATGCAGGACGTTTTCCCGAGACTTGCACCGTGTTAATATAAAGTGACTTCTGCAGAACAGTTCTGTTCATTATCGTAGCATGTATTTAGGGGGATATATTACATAGATTTTAATGTTTTTTTCTGTCACCTGCCCGGCTACATGCACCTTTGCTGGAATCGGCTTGCATGAACCGTGGTTGTCTTTGGCGGTTGTGAAATGCTCTGCATTAAGCTGCGCTTTGGTTGCAGAGCTCCTGGTCTGTGTCACACAGCAGCAGTGGGAGAATGCAGGGTGCTGACGCGTTCCTCCTCCTCTGTGGCGTTCTCCTGATGCAGCTTGCAGATATGGAAAGGTCACATCGGAGGCTCCGCATTCTCCCAATGTGTATGCATCACAAGTCACCAGACCTGCGGCTGTCAGACATCCAGGAGCAATGAGCTCACAGCCCTCTCCATTATTCAGTCCCTTTGCTGCGCTCATTGTGTGCCCAACAAAAGGCCTCATTCTGAACAAAGCCGGTACACGAGTCTGTCATCCGCTCTCCTGCATAATGCACAGCACAGAACATTAAAGTGTATTCTGGCTGAACTTTCCAGGTCCTGTGCTCTCCGCCATGGACACAGATACATCATCCTCTAGCGTGCCCTAACAGCAAAACAGTGGCAGGGCATGTAGTTCCACAGCAGCTGGAGTGACACACGTTGCCTACCCCTGTTGTATATTCACGTGGCCGGAGTTTTCCAAATTAGAGTGCTTCTCTTATATGGGGAAGGAATTTTCCTGCATACTCTGTACTTCCTGTCAGCAAGCCTAGTCATGGATTTGTAAACAGGGTGGAGGGATGGTGGTGCTAAACGTCCAGTCATTTTACTACTGGTGGTGTCAGGAGCTAGGTGTCTGAGGGCAGAATTCATTGGTGACTGGGCAGGAAAGTAAATTATCATGGGTACCCGTCATTAAGGCTGAGGGGGTTCAGTATATAGGGAATAAGAGAGAGAGAGCCTGTATGGGTGAGTATGTATATTTTGCCAGTGGAAAGGCTCTATACTAGCCCCGGCCGCCCCTGTGTGGCTCTGGTTTAGGATCGACCAGGCATATTCTGTAATGTATATTGCAATATTTATTTATTAACGGTTTCTTATATAGCGCAGCAAATTCCGTTGCGCTTTACAGTTGGAAATAACAATGATATAACAAAACTGGGCAATAACAAACAGTAATAGAGGTAGGAGGGCCCTGCTCGCAAGCTTACACTCTATAGGGAAATAGGAAGGGATACACAAGGATAGGTGCTATCTATTGCAGAGTTGTTCACTAGATTCCAAAGGTTCTTGGTGGGCTGTATGGTATGGTCACACAGCAATGATGAACCGGGGTCGAGAGGAAGGATGAGAAGACGTGAGGATATGTGTGGACTGTGCAGAGTGGATGCAATTTGATAGGAAAGTTTATGATAGGAAAGTTTAACCCATTGAAGGGCCCATAGGCCAGATACCTTACAGTGTCGTTATACAGTGTATAAAGTTGTGGCCTGTTATTGATCCTGTGGGCCATACGTGGTATTGGGAAAACCTGTATTATCGTTTCTTGTTGTTAGATATTACAGCAGGTTAGCGTCATTTCACGTGGCGTTGTGCAATTGGCATTTAATTAATCTTTAGTAACCTAGCTCCTCCTTATTCCATATAACTGTTACAGAGAAAGCTCCCACCCCTGCCCCACACAGCTTACACTCTATATTCCTTTCCATGCAGACACATTTGTGCTACAGCGCCCTTACACACTGTGTATATATAGGACGGATCAGCGTTCCACAGAGGACATCGCACACACGTTAGTGTTATTTTTGGTTACAGTCAGCTGATGTTGTTTAATAACACAGAACTGTGTATACAGCCGGGCTCGAATCACAGACCGCAATATACTATACAAACCTCCTGCAGAATGTATCCACCCTGTTATAAAGTGTATCTACCCTGCTGTCAGTGTACCAAACATGCACATTGTGGGACCACAGCCATCTTGTGGTTAGACCCAACATTCAGCCTATCGATCCCCTAGGAAGATGGAGCCTTGGTGACTCCACTGGTTCCTATTGGTTTGCCTTCTCGTGAATATTGGTTTTGGAAACAAAATGGCTGCCCTCATGTTGTTGTGTAGACATCCAACACACATGAAATGACAGGCCTGAGACCCGTCCTTGCTGTGAGGATATTTTCCTTACACATCCTGCGTCAACAGGAACTTGGTGATTGTGTGTTTGTGTTTCATGGAAACCCCACTTCCAGGATAAACGAGCCAGGATTTCCGACCCTCCGTTCACAGCCAAAATCCGCTAGTATTTACTGCATATTATTTTACTCCGGCGGCCTATTGTTAGACACGGTGTGACATCATTCTGTCCTGCATCTTGTGGGAATGGGCAGTCCAGCCGCTTATATCTCCCACCCTGGCCCTCCACGTACCTTTACATGTGTATAGTCTGGGCCTTAAGTCCCACCCCACCCCACTGAAGTGCACCATCGGAGGAAGCTCTTGCCCCTGTGGCTTCTCTGTCTGCATTTGCTGTAACTTGGTCGAGGTCTCTGGGGTTAAGTAATGGAGGAAGTAATCTGTAATACACGGCCTGTCACGTCCTGTGTGACCTGCGCTGCCGCTTTCTGCTTGCTGGCATTGACAAGTGGTGACCAGTCTGCTTCCAGGCTGGGAACCAGTCCTTGCGCTGCAGGATGTGCTGACGTACCTGTTACAGGTACTCAGGTGACTCTCTCCCCTGCCCGGACTCGCTCTCCTTCAGGTGATGAATGCGCTGCAGAGAAGCCTGGGATAAAAATAGCTCGCCACTGACTGCTCATTTTAGCAATCTCAGAATGGACGGCCATAAATAGATCCCAGGGGATGCGTCATCTGTTATTAGTGCGGCGAGCTCATTCAGCCTTGTGCAGGATGACGCCGTCAGAGGCCCGGCCATACAGCAGATTGCTTGCATCCAATCTCTTTTCTAATATACGGTTATGCCAGTGCTGTATTTATTGTGTGTAAATATATACTAATGTCAGCATTGCAGAAATGGTATACTCAGTCCTGATCTCTCATGCAGCGCAGCATGAAGGTGACGGCCTTATACCCAATACTAGCGTTTGATTTGTGTTTGAAATACGCCTGTACGAACCCGGTGGAACCGCGTGCTATGCTTTTTGCATAATTAAATAAAGGATTATTCTGAGAGCGCTTCTCTACAGTGAGTAACCCTATTACACGGGCTGTATTGTTCCCATGGGGTATCGGCTGCCGCAACGCCAGTGTCCAGGATGAATTGTGGGTACTAGCGGCTCATAGGGTCGCTATAGGAAGATAGAGAGCATTATAAATGGCCTTAATGTTTGTTGCACCCATTAGAGGTGATAAGCCTGAGCTGTGTACAAATGGAGGACTGTGTGTGACGGCGCTTACAGATCTGTGATGCATGCGGCCATTTTGTCGCCTGACCTGAGAGCTATTGAGGAGTCCCTTCAAACCTTTATTATAATGATATGATAGCACATATAGCTGAATATCCTCTTCCCTGCCCTGTGCCCTAGTGGAAGGAGACTGTTAGCTGTGGTTATGTTACCGACAGTCCTAGGGTGCCCATAAACGGGCGATGTGGACACTGTATCTGACTGCCGCGATCTCTGTTAGGTTTGGCATGCACACACCTACACATATGTTGGCAAATCTGAAGTATCTGGCTATCCGGTGCTTGGCCTAAAGCGTCTGTCTCCGCCATGGGTGCAGTGGAACGATGAATGCCATCGTACTGTCCATAATGAGAATTGGTGGTTCCACAACATCTGTGGGTTGGGATCAGCAGCCATTTTGGACCTATACATTTTGACGTCATCTAGGTTCAAAAGTCCTGATTGGCTGTCCGGGTGGCATTACCGGCCCTATGCTGTAATGGAGGGGAAGGGATGTAAGTGGTGTAGTCTAGTGTAGGGCATCAGTGTGTGCATGCCATCTGGCCAGGTAATTGGGGTGGCTCCGATGCCCCATAAAATGATCTACAATGGTTCCAGGGCAGGTGTGCTGTTGCTGCTGTAAAGCGGTTATCCATTTCTGTGCCCTTCCCCCTGATATAAGGCCAGTGTTGCTGGGGAGAGCAGATTATCTAAAGGCCATAGGAGGAGAACCATGTCCTTCCTCTCTGTAGATAGGAAACAAATGGCTTGACACTAGCCGGCCTCACGGAAGGGACACGGCCCAGGTTTGGCAAATGGCTGTCGTGCCAGGGTTGGGACGTTACTGGTGGTAGGCAGGCAGTATTGAGGAGGGGATTGTCCAAGGGACCACCACCCCTTTAGGCTTTATTATCCCACAACTCTCCTGTATAACACAACTGGAGAGCTTGTTATGGATTATTCACCTAGTTGCTTGCGTTACCTAGAGGGACCCGAGCTGGTGACGTAAGCCGGGCCTGGCAGAGGAGCACTAGTCCCCTAAGGGCACCACCGCTAAGCTCCAACGCTGCAGATTAATGATGTAACCCAGTAACTGCCGGGCGACACTGACTCTGTTCTGAACGAATGATAAGGCTCAGTATTGGCGCAGTCCACACAGCGGCCGCTATACGGAGTCCCTATAGTGCCTCCGTGCTGCTGTTAGCTCCAGGTAAATTGATAAATTGCGTTCTCCCTAACGTGTGCAGGGGTCATCTATCAGCCGACTAATAACCAGTATCAGCCGATCGGCAAAGGCAAATCCAGAGCATTCCGGGAATGCTAATGGCTGATTGCTGCAGGTAACTGGACATTTGTGAAACATCATTAGTAAATCGCCATCTTGGACGATGTTTAATGTTTTATAAAATTCAGTTTGAAATCACAATAGTTTTTTTTTGTTTTTGTTTTTTTTTTCTGGGCAACTTTTGTAAACTACAACTTTTCTCTAACGTCCTAGTGGATGCTGGGGACTCCGTCAGGACCATGGGGATTAGCGGCTCCGCAGGAGACAGGGCACAAAAATAAAGCTTTAGGATCAGGTGGTGTGCACTGGCTCCTCCCCCTATGACTCTCCTCCAAGCCTCAGTTAGGTTTTTGTGCCCGTCCGAGCAGGGTGCAATCTAGGTGGCTCTCCTAAAGAGCTGCTTAGAAAAAGTTTTTAGGTTTTTTATTTTCAGTGAGTCCTGCTGGCAACAGGCTCACTGCATCGAGGGACTTAGGGGAGAGAAGTGAACTCACCTGCGTGCAGGATGGATTGGCTTCTTAGGCTACTGGACACCATTAGCTCCAGAGGGAGTCGGAACACAGGTCTCACCCTGGGGTTCGTCCCGGAGCCGCGCCGCCGACCCCCCTTGCAGATGCCGAAGATGGAAGAGGTCCAGAAGCAGGCGGCAGAAGACTTTTCAGTCTTCCTGAGGTAGCGCACAGCACTGCAGCTGTGCGCCATTGTTGTCAGCACACTTCACACAGCGGTCACGGAGGGTGCAGGGCGTTGGGGGGGCGCCCTGGGCAGCAATGTATAATACCTTTTTATGGCTAAAAATACATCACATATAGCCCTTGAGGCTATATGGATGTATTTAACCCCTGCCAGATCTCACAGACTCCGGAGAAGAGCCCGCCGAAATAGGGGGCGGGGCTTATTCTCCTCAGCACACAGCGCCATTTTCCTGCTCAGCTCCGCTGTGAGGAAGGCTCCCAGGACTCTCCCCTGCACTGCACTACAGAAACAGGGTAAAACAAAGAGGGGGGGCACTTTTTTTTGGCGATATTACTATATTTAAGCTGCTATAAGGATACTACACTTATATAGGGTTGTTCCCATATATATTATAGCGCTTGGGTGTGTGCTGGCAAACTCTCCCTCTGTCTCCCCAAAGGGCTAGTGGGGTCCTGTCTTCAATAGAGCATTCCCTGTGTGTCTGCTGTGTGTCGGTACGTGTGTGTCGACATGTATGAGGACGATGTTGGTGTGGAGGCCGAGCAATTGCCGGTAATGGTGATGTCACCCCCTAGGGAGTCGACACCGGAATGGATGGCTTTGTTTATGGAACTACGTGATAATGTCAGCACATTACAAAAATCAGTTGACGACATGAGACGGCCGTCAAACCAGTTGGTACCTGCCCAGGCGTCTCAGACACCGTCAGGGGCTGTAAAACGCCCTTTACCTCAGTCGGTCGATACAGACCCAGACACGGACACTGAATCTAGTGTCGACGGTGAAGAAACAAACGTATTTTCCAGTAGGGCCACACGTTATATGATCACGGCAATGAAGGAGACTTTGCATATCTCTGATACTACAAGTACCACAAAAAGGGGTATTATGTGGGGGGTGAAAAAACTACCTGTAGTTTTTCCTGAATCAGAGGAATTGAATGATGTATGTGATGAAGCGTGGGTTAACCCAGATAGAAAAGGGCTAATTTCTAAAAAGTTATTGGCATTATACCCTTTCCCGCCAGAGGTTAGGGCGCGCTGGGAAACACCCCCTAAGGTGGATAAGGCGCTCACACGCTTATCAAAACAAGTGGCGTTACCGTCTCCTGATACGGCCGCCCTCAAGGATCCAGCTGATAGGAGGCTGGAAACTACTCTAAAAAGTATATACACACATACTGGTGTTATACTGCGACCAGCCATCGCCTCAGCCTGGATGTGCAGTGCTGGAGTGGTCTGGTCGGATTCCCTGACTGAAAATATTGATACCCTGGATAGGGACAGTATTTTACAGACTTTAGAGCAATTAAAGGATGCTTTTCTTTATATGCGAGATGCTCAGAGGGATATTTGCACTCTGGCATCGAGAGTAAGTGCGATGTCCATATCTGCCAGAAGAAGTTTATGGACACGACAGTGGTCAGGTGATGCGGATTCCAAACGGCATATGGAAGTATTGCCGTATAAAGGGGAGGAATTATTTGGCGTCGGTCTATCGGATTTGGTGGCCACGGCAACTGCCGAGAAATCCACCTTTTTACCTCAGACCCCCTCCCAACAGAAAAAGACAGTCTTTTCAGCCGCAGTCCTTTCGGTCCTATAAGAAGCGGGCAAAAGGACAGTCATATCTGCCCCGAGGCAGAGGAAAGGGTAAGAGAGGGCAGCAAGCAGCTCCTTCCCAGGAACAGAAGCCCTCCGCGGGTTCTGCAAAGCCCTCAGCATGACGCTGGGGCTTTACAAGCGGACTCGGGAACGGTGGGGGGTCGACTCAAGAATTTCAGCGCGCAGTGGGCTTGCTCACAGGTGGACCCCTGGATCCTGCAGGTAGTATCTCAGGGTTACAGGTTGGAATTCGAGAAGTCTCCCCCTCGCCGGTTCCTAAAGTCTGCTTTGCCAACGTCTCCCTCAGACAGGGCGACGGTATTGGAAGCCATTCACAAGCTGTTTTCTCAGCAGGTGATAGTCAAGGTACCCCTCCTACAACAGGGAAAGGGGTATTACTCCACGCTATTTGTGGTACCGAAGCCGGACGGCTCGGTAAGACCTATTCTAAATCTGAAATCTTTGAACCTGTACATACAAAAATTCAAGTTCAAGATGGAATCACTCAGAGCAGTGATAGCGAATCTGGAAGAAGGGGACTTTATGGTGTCCCTGGACATAAAAGATGCTTACCTGCATGTCCCAATTTGCCCTTCACATCAAGGGTACCTCAGGTTCGTGGTGCAAAACTGTCATTATCAGTTTCAGACGCTGCCGTTTGGATTGTCCACGGCACCTCGGGTCTTTACCAAGGTAATGGCCGAAATGATGATTCTTCTGCGAAGAAGAGGCGTATTAATTATCCCTTACTTGGACGATCTCCTGATAAGGGCAAGGTCCAGAGAACAGCTGGAGGACGGAGTAGCACTAACCCAAGTAGTGCTGCAACAACACGGGTGGATTCTGAATTTCCCAAAATCTCAGTTGACCCCGACAACACGTCTGCTGTTCCTGGGAATGATTCTGGACACGGTTCAGAAAAAGGTGTTTCTTCCGGAGGAGAAAGCCAAGGAGTTATCCGAACTTGTCAGGAACCTCCTAAAACCAGGAAAAGTGTCTGTGCATCAATGCACAAGAGTCCTGGGAAAGATGGTGGCTTCTTACGAAGCAATCCCATTCGGCAGATTCCACGCACGAACTTTTCAGTGGGATCTGCTGGACAAATGGTCCGGATCGCATCTGCAGATGCATCAGCGGATAACCTTATCGCCACGGACAAGGGTGTCTCTTCTGTGGTGGTTGCAGAGTGCTCATCTGTTAGAAGGCCGCAGATTCGGCATACAGGACTGGGTCCTGGTGACCACGGATGCCAGTCTGAGAGGCTGGGGAGCGGTCACACAGGGAAGAAACTTCCAGGGAGTATGGTCAAGCCTGGAGATGTCTCTTCACATAAATATACTGGAGCTAAGAGCGATTTACAATGCTCTAAGCCTGGCAAAACCCCTGCTTCAGGGTCAGCCGGTGTTGATCCAGTCGGACAACATCACTGCAGTCGCCCACGTAAACAGACAGGGCGGCACAAGAAGCAGGAGAGCAATGGCAGAAGCTGCAAGGATTCTTCGCTGGGCGGAAGATCATGTGATAGCACTGTCAGCAGTGTTCATTCCGGGAGTGGACAACTGGGAAGCAGACTTCCTCAGCAGACACGATCTACACCCGGGAGAGTGGGGACTTCATCCAGAAGTCTTCCACATGATTGTGAACCGTTGGGAAAAACCAAAGGTGGATATGATGGCGTCTCGCCTCAACAAAAAACTGGACAGGTATTGCGCCAGGTCAAGAGACCCTCAGGCAATAGCTGTGGACGCTCTGGTAACACCGTGGGTGTTCCAGTCAGTGTATGTGTTTCCTCCTCTGCCTCTCATACCCAAAGTACTGAGAATTATACGGCAAAGGGGAGTAAGAACGATACTCGTGGCTCCGGATTGGCCAAGAAGAACTTGGTACCCGGAACTTCAGGAGATGCTCACGGAAAATCCGTGGCCTCTACCTCTAAGACGGGACCTGATTCAGCAGGGACCGTGTCTATTCCAAGACTTACCGCGGCTGCGTTTGACGGCGTGGCGGTTGAACGCCGAATTCTAAGGGAAAAAGGCATTCCGGAAGAGGTCATTCCTACACTGGTTAAAGCCAGGAAGGAGGTGACTGCACAACATTATCACCGCATTTGGAGAAAATATGTTGCGTGGTGCGAGGCCAGGAAGGCCCCCACGGAGGAATTTCAATTGGGTCGATTCCTACATTTCCTGCAAACAGGATTGTCTATGGGCCTCAAGTTGGGGTCCATTAAGGTTCAAATTTCGGCCCTGTCGATTTTCTTCCAGAAAGAATTGGCTTCAGTTCCTGAAGTCCAGACTTTTGTAAAAGGAGTACTACATATACAGCCCCCGGTTGTGCCCCCAGTGGCTCCGTGGGACCTTAATGTAGTTTTGGATTTTCTCAAATCCCATTGGTTTGAGCCACTCAAATCGGCGGATTTGAAATATCTTACATGGAAAGTAACCCATGCTACTGGCCCTGGCTTCAGCCAGGAGAGTGTCAGAATTGGCGGCTTTATCGTATAAAAGCCCATATCTGATTTTCCATTCGGACAGGGCAGAACTGCGGACGCGTCCTCATTTTCTGCCTAAGGTGGTGTCAGCGTTTCACCTGAACCAGCCTATTGTGGTGCCTGCGGCTACTAGCGATTTGGAGGATTCCAAGTTGCTGGACGTTGTCAGGGCATTGAAAATATATATTTCAAGGACGGCTGGAGTCAGAAAATCTGACTCGCTGTTTATACTGTATGCACCCAACAAGCTGGGTGCTCCTGCTTCTAAGCAGACGATTGCTCGTTGGATTTGTAGCACAATTCAACTTGCACATTCTGTGGCAGGCCTGCCACAGCCTAAATCTGTCAAGGCCCATTCCACAAGGAAGGTGGGCTCATCCTGGGCGGCTGCCCGAGGGGTCTCGGCATTACAACTCTGCCGAGCAGCTACGTGGTCGGGGGAGAACACGTTTGTAAAATTCTACAAATTTGATACCCTGGCTAAAGAGGACCTGGAGTTCTCTCATTCGGTGCTGCAGAGTCATCCGCACTCTCCCGCCCGTTTGGGAGCTTTGGTATAATCCCCATGGTCCTGACGGAGTCCCCAGCATCCACTAGGACGTTAGAGAAAATAAGATTTTACTTACCGATAAATCTATTTCTCGTAGTCCGTAGTGGATGCTGGGCGCCCATCCCAAGTGCGGATTGTCTGCAATACTTGTACATAGTTATTGTTACAAAAAAATCGGGTTGTTCTTGTTGTGAGCCGTCTGTTCAGAGGCTCCTACGTTGTCATACTGTTAACTGGGTTCAGATCACAAGTTGTACGGTGTGATTGGTGTGGCTGGTATGAGTCTTACCCGGGATTCAAAATCCTTCCTTATTGTGTACGCTCGTCCGGGCACAGTATCCTAACTGAGGCTTGGAGGAGGGTCATAGGGGGAGGAGCCAGTGCACACCACCTGATCCTAAAGCTTTATTTTTGTGCCCTGTCTCCTGCGGAGCCGCTAATCCCCATGGTCCTGACGGAGTCCCCAGCATCCACTACGGACTACGAGAAATAGATTTATCGGTAAGTAAAATCTTATTTTCCTATAGGGCCCGGCTCCGTAGAAGCAGTTTTTTTGCAGTGGTATCCGGTCTTTGGGTTGACAGTCATTAGGTCGATACTGAAAGCGAGAGGACTCATTTCAATTGTCTGTGGTCCCAGATGGAAATTCAGGTCAAGAAACCCCCCCCAAAACTGTGTCGACCTTTTGGGTGTCAACCTTGCTCACGTCAACCTAATGACTGTGTTGACCTTCCATACCTGTCGACCTTCGGTCAATGTCAACCTTCTTACTGTCGACCTTCAGTGGTTGACCTAATGTCTGTCGACCTAGATCCAGTCGATCCAGTCATCCACTCCCCTTTGCAGTAGAACAGTGTACACTTGGGAGCAGGTCTTTACGTCCATGGATTCTGCAGGGAACACGTTGACACTGACTGATGACAGAGGGTAGGCACTGAACTGGAAAAAAGACAGCGTAGTTACGTAGTCCTGACGATGCAGCGTGTATATCTGGGGATGGTTTAGATTCTTCGTCAGGGAGGATCACATTTAGGCTTTGGGCTATATTTTAAATCCATGTTATGCATTTTTTGCATTTATTACAGCAGGATCGTGGAATGTAATTTGATATTAATGGCTTGTGTTTTGTCCTTGCAGATTCTCCCCAGTGAAGCCCCCAGCTGCAGGACACGATGCAGAACGTGCACGGTGTACTCCTTTCCTGTCTGTTTGCAGTAAGTAACCAGTCCTACTCATCCCTAACTCCGCCGGTCACCCCGTATCCAGCTTCTTACAGCACTGCCTGTGTCTATTTCAAGGGCTTGTGCTTGTCCTCTGTCTCTGGCAGATGATTGTTTAGTAAATAGGAGACTTTATACCTGATCGGTGTTACGTGGTGCAGCTCACACCCTGTGACTGTGCAGTGTAAACACACAATGATTGCGCTGCCGGGGCAAGACAGGGAAATAAAGCCCGTCTGCCGCTCTTCCTCCCGGCTGCTGGATCAGATTGTGGAGCCCTCATCTGTGTCGCATCCTACCGGAGACCTGATCCCCCTGCAGCACAGACCGGAGCTGGTATTGGGGAGAAAGTGGTGTGCTCAGCGCTGTATATCTGCATATACAGTCCATGGCCTGGGGACCTTTAAATGCATATTTAAATTAGAGATGAGCGGATTCTGTTTTACTCGGATTTACTCGGTTCTCAAAACGGCATCTTATTGGCTCACGGATGTCACGTGTTTTGGATAGCCAATCAGATGCCGTTTTGAGAACCGAGTAAATCCGAGTAAAACCGAATCCGTTCATCTCTAATTTAAATCTACAACTTTATTTGTCATCCTGGCCGTGCACATAATCTTAGCTCCCTGGCCCCCATGATATCTGGGCAGTGTAGGACAGTGACCCCCAGTGACCGTGACATGGGAAGTATAAGCCAGTAACACCTCACATTTCCTGCATTGTGATATACGTAATGTTTATACGGTGACACATGAGCTGTCATAGCTTCCGCTGGCTATGTGCAGAGAATGCTGATGTGTGTGTGTGTGTGTGTGTGTGAGCGCCCCTTGGTACACAGAGGTGGACGACACTTACTGTACCAGGCGGCACAACCTGCAGTGTTATAGCCACTTTGCAGCAGATGAGAGAGATGAAGGCTCTGTGCTGAATGTGACTTATTGTGCAGAGGCTCCTGACGGATGCTGTGCAGGGAACGTTTCCTCGGCAGCTGCCTGCGACAGGCAGAGGACGCGCAGCGTGAAGGAGAGAACTGTGCCCTTGAGTCAGCATTGTGCGCAGTGACGCTCTGTTCTCTCCTCGGATGCCCTTCCACTGTCCTGCAGAGAAGAGAAAATACTGCAGAACGCCTGACGTTACAGGCACGCTTGTCTTTTTATATCCGAGTGACAGTGTGGCGCACACAGGGCAGGTACGGTTGTGTGGCTCCCTGGCTGGGGCCCATGTGAGCTATCCGATAGGGACCACAGATCTGCCGTCTGTATTTTCCAGCATGCTGCATAAAAACCTGATTGATCCCCCTTTTTTTAGTTAAAGAAATTGTCTCTGTAATTAAGTTTGCACTGTGACTGTGGTGGCCATCTTGGGACGGAGTGCCCTGTGTTCCTGCGTAATCACCATTACGAATGCTATCCACTTTGCCAGAACAGCCCCCCTGCTATATGAGGAGTTAATGCATGATATTTGGGGTTCCACGGGGCAATGCTGTGTGACGGCAGATCTGCGGGCAGCCTATTGCAGGGATATAAGCCTGGGGAGCGGGGTGTGTGGGGTGCAGGCTGCAGGGCGGTCCCCCGGGTGTGATGCGGGTGTCTTCTCGGATTGGATCACTGCTGCGTAGACAGGTGGGACAGCTGCTGCGGGAAGTGCTGTAATCTGATGCAGGAATTCCCAGATCACCGATTTAGGAAGAATGTTTTGCTCTGCAATTTTGTAGCTGTTTTAGTGAATTACCCTTTTTGGATTTTAGGCCCGTTCCATACATTGAGTAGGGTATAGCATCACTTAGTACAGGACACTGTCCGTTTTATAGCTTGTGTGTGATTACTTTGGTAATCAGTCTGGTCATCTCATTTCATGTTTGACATTATCCGAGATGTCTGGCTAATAGCAATGCATTTGCAGGAAGAATTCTAGATGTCTCCAAAACATTAGAATTTTTTAATTGAATGTTCTAAATACTGTACTATGATCTGTGTCCTTCATTAACCTGAGAGAAACATAAATGTACGATATAGCCTTCTCCTTTCTAGTCTGACTCGGACTCTTTAATTAGAGCAGTGAGAGAGCAGAACGGCCGGACGTCATCTCCAGTTATACCGCGTGTGGTCTACAGGCCGCGAGGGGGCTGCTCTGCAGCCACAGTCTAATGGATATAATGCAGAGATAAAGGGGTTTCAGGGCCGGTCTGTACCACAAATATGTTCCTGAGCAGTGATACATCCGTTGTACTGGTAGCGGTGGCGCCATTCATCCAGTACGCCCGATAGGACATAACTGCAAGTGCACCAGGTGTGCGTGCCGTATTGTTGCTGGGGGGAACCGACCTCCAGTTGCACCACGTTCTGCCATGGGTCCGTGATGGGCGCTTGGGTCTGTCCTGGAGTAAATGGGTTAAGGATTGTGCTTTAGTACAGTATGTTTTCACCTGTTGTCTAATCGCTGCCTCAAATTTCCAATGTTCTCTGTGTCTAATTAACGAAGATCACCTAGAGCTGCGGGAGATTTAACCTCTCTCCAAGCAGGTTCTATAAATAAGACTGAGGCAGGAGAACGGCCAATAACAAGCTCCGCTCAGTACATGCTGACGGCAGAACGAAGGCCGCAGATCCGGGAACTGCGGTCATGGCTGAACTTGCTGCACGTTCTTTCATCCATGGAAAATGGGCGTAGGTGCAAACATCTGTATGTAGCTTTGTAATTAGTCTGTCTGCTTCCATTCCGTACATCGGGCGCAGACATCGGGGAGGCGGCTGTTTTCTACGCTGGATCGGTATTTGCAGATTCAGCCTATCCATTCCCTGGGAACCTGTGACATCACTTAGGGACAGAGCGCTGTCACTTGTTTGCAGTGTTTCGATAGGCTGCGTCTTTAGTGGCTAAGTGACGTTACAGGTTGCTAGGGAATGTTGGCTGCATTCTCTGCAGTGTTGACTAAGATCACAAAATGGCCGCCCCCACTGTAGGTGACAGGAATCATTTCTGTACAGTGTACAGTGTAACTTGCTCAGTGTATTCCGATGACCACATGCCGTATTGTCTTCTGTAGCTTCAGGTCTGGGAAGGAATCTGCCAGGAGTGTGGTAAAGGGGAGTACCTGGACAGTAGCGGGCAGTGTGTACCCTGCGTGAGATGCCCTGCAGGACAGGAGCCAGATGGGGTAAGGCATTACATTTCTGTCACGCGTCTTCTATAGTTTATTCTTGACTGTTTCCCGTTTTAACATCCAAAATGCCTTTCCGATCATACGTGACCCGGTGATATGTTGCGGCAAGGATTCTCGCTTCACACTGTGTGTTCCCCTGTGTTCTGCAGTTCTGTGGCTTCGGGACGGGCTCCGGTGTTCGCTGCCGCGGCTGTGCGCCAGGCACATTTTCCAGTCGCCTGGACATGTCTGTCTGCATACTGCACATCCAGTGTGACAAGCGCAATAGGGTCCAGCGGAGTGCCGGCACTGCCAGAACGGACGCCGTGTGTGGTGACTGCCGGACGGGGTAGGTGCCCAAAGCTGATTCACCCTTGTAATGCCCTAAATGACTGTGCAGTTACTCAATCTGTTGTCCTCTCTCTCTCTCTCTCTCGTCATCAGGTATTTCTCTCTGGTGTCCAATAGCGTCAGCACCTGCATGGCGTGCTGGCTGGCTGCCCCTGATACGGTGGGCTGTGAAGGTGGGTACTCTATTTTTTATGCTCATGAATCCGATATGGTCAAAGTAGCTTAAGTGACAGATGCTGGTAGTGGCAACCAATCAGATTGTGCCTATCATTTGCTAGGATGCAATATATGAACCTTGGCTAGATTCTGATTGGTTGCTATGGGCAACTCCACCCCTTCTCACTTTTAGTAAATCTACCCCTTTGTTTAAGGATAAAATGCTGAATAAGGACCCCCCCCCACTGTCCAGCACGCCTGTAACGTTGACTTGTGTGAAATGTTTCTGCGTCGCAAATTGCACGTTTTGTGGAATTTCCCGCCTGTGTTTCCGTCTGTGCTGATTTCCTTTAGTTTCCTTTAATGTTTTTTTAAGGCCGTCGTTCTGTACTTCACAATGATCTTGTGTGAAGTCAGGGTGGCAGAAGCTGTGCCCAGAACACCCTCAGGGACTAACACTGGGAAACAGGATCTTATTGATGCAGCTCTTGGCCTCATTACTTCTCAGTCCCTGTAGGTTCTCTCCTGAGCGCACGTGTAACTGTTGTGTAACTCAGGTGTCTCCGGGAAGACTTGTTTCCTGTAAATAAAGACTCCTCAGAACATGTTCTGATTGCTTAAGAAGGGAACATTTATTAATCCTAATTTAAAGATCCAGTTTCCTTTTTTTCCCCCCTTCTTAAGTGTGTTTCCTTGGGCGGGATGTACTAAGCGGAAAATGCGGTAAACTCCCTGTTTACCACATTTTCCTGATGTACTAAGCCCCGGCCGGCAGGACAGCGCAGCGGCGGGGTACGCCAGCTGTAGTTGGCGTACGTCCATAGAAGCCTATGGGCTTCTCTCCGCGGCGCTGTGTGAGGGATCCGATCGGATCCCTCCCAGCATGCCCTGCGGCCGCCCCCGTCACCCCGCGCATGCGCAGACTGACTCCTGGGGCCGAATCCCGGAAGTCAGGCTGCCGCTGCGCATCGCGGAGGACAGCTCTTATCGGAAGAGCTGTCCTCCGCAATGCTGATCGCATATGTTAGTACATATGCGATCAGTATCGTGGCGCAGGGCGGCGATGTACATTAGTACATCCCGCCCCTTATATTTTATGTGTATTGACCTGTGAATTCGGATAAAGTAGGTCCAAGGTCTTGGTGTCTCACCGTTTTACTTATATTCACTCGTGAATGTGTTTCTCCGGTTCCCTCCAGGTCAGAGGACGCTGAGAAATCGCTCTCCGCGGACCCTGGAGGCTGAGGGTAAGCCGGACCCCAAGTCCACCCTGAACAGCACCCGTAAGGGGACGCGGGAGGACTCCCGGACGGAATACGCCGTCCTGGCCATAGTGCCCGTGTTCTGCATGATGGGCCTGTCCGGCATCTTCCTGTGTAACCTGCTGAAGAAGAAAGGGTATCACTGCACCGCGCAGAAGGAGCAGGATGCGGAGGCTGCCCCAGAGAAGGACGGTGAGTGCTCCCTAACCTGCGCTAGTAATGGGTTATACCATAGAGTCTCCTATTATAGTCCAGTGTCTCTATATTAGGGTACTAAGGGGGACATTTACTAAGCAGTGATAAGAGCGGAAAAGTGAGCCAGTGGAGAAGTTGCCCATGGCAACCAATCAGCACTGAAGTAACATCTATAATTTGCATACTATAAAATGATACAGAGCTGCTGATTGGTTGATGGGAAATTTCTCCACTGGCTCACCTCTCCACTCTTATCACTGCTTAGTAAATGTATGTGCAAGTGTACTAAGCCTTGGAGAGAGCTAAAGTGGCCAGAGATATAGGGACAGATGTACTAAGCCTTGAAAAGTGATAAATATCACGGTGATAAAGTACCAGCCAATCGGCTCCTAACTGTCATTTTTCAAACACAGCCAGTGACATGGTAGTTAGGAGCTGATTGGCTGGCAGTTTATCACTGTGAAATTTATCACTTTTCAGGCTTAGTACATCTCCCCCAAAGTACCAGCTAATCAGCTCCTGTCAATTTTTCAAACACAGCCTGTGGCATGGCAGTTAGGAGCTGATTGGCTGGTACTTTATCCTCTCCACTTTATCTCTCTGCGAGTCTTAGTACATAGACCCCTCAATCTTCTTCCGTCCTCCTGTGATCATTGTGTTCCGGGGAGCGGTCTGCTTGGGGACCCTCTCCCACAATGTTTCTGTTTCATATGTGAGAAGCTGCGGCTCTGACATTACATCAGGGGGACCGAATACCCATTGAAGCAGTGTGACACAGTGAGAGATCTGTAATGGTGTCTATGGGAACGCTGCTTCCGGAGACCCCCAGCTTCTGATGTTAGTGGTTGCTACGGGGCTTTCCATTCCGCGGCCTGTACCTACCTAGCTCTAACACGCCCCCATAGACGGAAACGTCTGTCACACGGGACGTAAATGTGATACCCCGCACTATTTGTGTCAGCCCAGGATTGGCCGACTCGCCCTTAGAGGGCTGGGGGGGGGAGGGGGGGGGAGGCGGACAGCTGATATCCTATTTAATACTCCCAGTGTGGGTGGGGAGAATTCCTCACATCAGCTGGTATGAGAGTCGCGTTGTGGGCCATGAGGGAAGAGAAGGGCTATTAGGGTGAACAGAGCCTGTGGTAGGAGCGTGACTTGCCATATATATCAGGGAAGGTTTATATCCAGACTGATGGTCAGTGACAGCAGCCCTGAGGTATTCATGAGAGGTTTTATTTGAAATAATAAGAAAAAAAAATACTAATTGCCATTATTTTCTTTTATTTGACTTGGTTTATGCTGGCCAAAATCGTCCAAATTTTATGGGAAAATTCAGAAATAAACAATCATTGTGAATCCGATGTTTGTTTGTTTGTTTTTTTAAACAAGACAAAGTAATTTTTGGAACCTTACGATAATTCGTTTAAAATGCTGATTAGTGTGGGAGAACAGAAGTGTTTTATTATAGTCGTGTGTATGTATATATTGTAATAATGAGTGTATTATGTGTGCTTATATTAGTGTATATGTCTGTTATAGGTTTGTATATATTAGAATATATATGTGTGTATAATGCATGCATGGCAGAGGACAGGTATTCGCCTCATCCAAGTCTCTTGACCGATGAGCCTCCATTCCTGTCATATACTCAGGCCTACACTGAGATATGTGCAGGATCCAGGCCTACGTCTGCTCTGTCCTGACGTTGCTGGCACGGATGGTCTGAGGTAAAAGTGCGGGAACATCTGCAGATTACTGCGGCCTGGTGCTGTACCTCGGCCATTACTGCAGTTAGGGAGAATGTACACTAATGTGAAGTGTTGTGTCTCTCGTCTACACAAATATTAAAATTCTGTATATGTCTGGCCAGGTATTATCCCTCCCGACATGTTGGAGGAGAATGGAAATGAAGACACCATTGGGGTCCTTGTGCGTCTCATCACGGAGAAGAAAGGTCAGTTTGCCACATTGTGCGCAATATAGAGGGGAACCTAATACCATGATGCAGATCTTCTGTAACCCTTTCCTCCATTAGTGCATGCCGTACCAATGACGGCTAATGCAATCCTCCCAGCAGTCGTGATTTACAAACTGGGACAGTTTAGGCCCCAATATGACCACAGCCTATTCTGGCCAGGCTGTACCACCAGCCTTAATTGAGGGGTCACCTCTGTTTGCAGCCGATATCTGAGCTGCTATATGAAAGACTGTATTGTTTATTAAGGGGGTATACATGGTGATCACGGCTTCCATCATGTCTGCGATATATGGTCTCTACTTAATGTCCCTCAGGTGCAGAGAGGGCAGTGACTGAGTATTAGCTCCTGCTAGTACCTGTTACTGGTCAGGCTTTCTGACCGCCATTCCCATGGTGTGAGCAGATAGATTAGCGGCGCCAGGCTGTGAGCGCGGAGGGAGGGCTGTCGCCCTGTTGATGTCACATGGTCACACATGTCTCCTCTCTTCCGCCAGAAAATGCTGTTGCTCTGGAAGAATTACTGAAGGATTATCAGAACAAGCAGATCTCCACGATAGGAAACAAGTCGCCCCAAAGGTAAGTGACGTTCCCAGGGTAAGAGACTCCTACGTAGTGACTGCAGAGCCTACACATCCCCCTGTGCTCCATCTTGTGGGCTGAGCATAGTCAGCCATCTGCAAAATCCTTCCCAATGTGTATCGGTCTCCTACACACAGGGAGCTGAACCAATCCTAAACTTGTCAGTTCACTAGCAGCCAGTGACATCACTGAGGCATGAGGCACAAAGTACCTCATGCCTCAGTGATGTCAGTATATATTATGAATCCAAAGAAAATTTAAATTGATTCTCAACAATAGCAGAATCTTGAGGTTTGAGGATGGGGGAGGAGACTCGAAATAAAAGTGCAGCAGTTAGACATTAGACAAAGTATGGCTGATTATGTGGGGGAGGGGAACACTTCTGAGGCGTAACAGTCTGTTACATTAGTCTTGTTTTCTATCAAATGCTTCCAGGAGTGTAATTAAAGGTGACATTGTCAGACAGCCCTTATCCATCCCCTTCTTCTCTTCCCGGCCTCCTTGGTAATGTTACACCCATCCTCTGAAACCAGACCCTCCCGAACAATGCAGCCCTCTAATTACAGCCGTGCAAGAGCCGCTGCCTATACAGATTCTTTCCATAAGCCTCGGGTATCAGTGTACCTCACTACTGCGGTCACGTTAGGGCAAAACCACTGTACAGAGGGACAAATCCTATATATCCCTCTATCCTGGCCGCTTCCACACAGTACATCATCATAATAATAATAATAGTATTATTAGTATTCTAAGTATTAGTATTATTATGACAGGACGGTACCGTACGAAAGCACTCGCCGCTTTCGCGTCCCGTTGGCTGCGCACAGAATGGAAGGTCAAGCCGCACGAGGCCTGACCACATAGGGGATTCCCGCTTACCGTCAGTAACCGCCTGTTACTGACTCCACCCACTGCGCTGTGGGCGGGTTCTCGCTGCCACCACCAAACTCCTAACCTGCCGTGGCGTTTGGAACCACGGTTCTGCTCTGTATGTGCCGACGCACTGCCTTACCACCCCTGTGTGGTGCTGACGAATCCCCACTAGCCACTTGCTAGGCCTCTACCGGTAGCTGGCGGAAGGCGGAGCTTGGAGACGCTAGGTGCTTCCCTGGACAGCCGGAGGACGGGGCTAGGTTTGGCCTAACCCTGTTGGTCACAAGATGAAGCAGTCTTGAGGCAAAGATGTTTATTGCTCAAATAACCTTTAAAAAGGCTCTTCCCTATTGCTAGGGGCAACAGCATACAATTAGATGTTTTCAGCAGAAGAAGATGTTACAACTACAACTCTGGAGGCACGCAGGTCTCCTTTTTATGTCAGTTTTCCACACAGTACCACAGGGGGGTAAGCCCTCCCTGTCTTCTCCAACCAATCAGGTTATTTTACAAAATACCAATAAATTACATTTTACAAGGATATAAGTGCAATAAAACAATATCCTCCTTCCTGTCACCCAGACAACGTTTGGTATCAGATTAACATTCACTATTGATAAATTTATCACATATCTTCAAAATACAGATGTTTCTGGTCATTCACATCTCCAGGCAATCCCAGTGTTTAAGATTACAACAGGAATGGCTACAATACAAACAAACAGTCTTCCTTCCTTTATCTTCCATTCAGGGATCGTATATCAAATCCAAGCCCATAAACCCAATGATTAGCATCTCTCCTAAGGAACTTACACATCAAAAGGTATTGTCCTTCACACCTCTCTGATAGAACAGGGCCATTAGCATGCCACTTCCTATTTCCAGAGGATAAGAGATGCGTATTCAGACATCTATAGTAACTGCATTTTTCCTTTAAATATACACCAAGCCTGTCTTGAATATAAAATAGATACAGTTAAACATGCCTTCCTGCAATGGTGCACAGAGCACTACATATGACATGTTAAAAGTAAAACACATGATTCAACAAACTTTTAAACAGTCCGCAACATGGCGCTGGGCACGATGGTTAACCCCTTCAGTGCCGCAGACGCCATTACACGTGTGGCTGGCTAGTCTCTCCGGCCACATTCCTTCCCCCCCATTCAAGCGGGTCAACCAGGGACCCATGTCCCAACGATTTGGGTCCTGGTCCCGCAGTCCCTTGTGTTGAAGGGGACGCTACCTAGGGTGTGTAGGCTCCGGCCTAGACAGTTCATCCATAGTGCAGTGGGCCTCTCTTCGTGGGTGCACAATGTTCAAATAGTCCACCTGAAGTCCAAGTTCAAGGCTCCACCACAAAAGTCTGTCCAATTCCCCCAAGGTAGGTTGCAGCCACCTAACAGGTAGGTGGTAAGTCACCACGGTGGGAGGCCGGTTACAAACAAGTGCCACCCAAGGTGTCCCAATTGTGGCATACCCCAGCTCCCACAATAGCAGTATACTGCTCAACCAGGCCACAGGGTGCTCCTGCCCATATGGCTCTTTCTGGCTCTGTACTGCTCCCAGTCCGTGCAGTGGCGCAATAGTTCGTAACACACAGTCCTGGTCAAGAATGTGCGCCATCAGCACTGGAGCGGGTACCCGAGCCTCCTTCAATGACTGGAATGCCAACTCGCAAGCGGGTGCAAAGTCCACTGACTTGGGAATGCCCTTCCTAGCCATCTCTGTCAAGGGGTTCACTACAGGACTAAAGTTAATGACAACATGTCCGTAGGGCCTTACAGGTATTAAGGTCAGTACCGGTCTGGGTGATGTGGGTCGGGGACGGCCTCTGGTTGCCTCCACCCCCTCTGGGTTGGGCCTACCCCTGTCTCCTCCCACATGGTGCCCCAGGCACTGCACCTCCGTCATACCTTTCTGGCAACTGTCTGCCCTAACTGTCAGACCTGCCCTCCAATCCTCCACTGTCGACCTATGACTCGGGAAACCTACCCTGTCACCTAGGCCTACTCCTTCCTCCTCGTCCGCTACCTGTGCCACAGTGATGGCGGCCAGACCACCAGCCTCTGGATCCTGTGTGGCATCAACTACAGGGAGGCTGCGTGTCTTCCCCGATCTACTGTGCACAGGCAGGGGACCTGCTATGTCCACAGCAACTTGCTGCAAGGGTTCTCCTATGGGCAGAGGCCCAGAGACAACACAACCGCTGGAGTGCCCCGGCTGCCAACGCATGGCACCAGCCTTACATTTGGTCTGGGCGTCATCCGACATTCCAGACCAGGGTAAGCTCTGTGTCAGGCACTTCAGGGTACGGTCTGTCTCCGGGTTGCTGTCCAAAGGGGTTTCGCTGGCAACCGACACCGGTTGCGCAGGAACGTTCCCTGAGGGGACCAGTTGGACACATTCCCTATCTGGTCTATCCCCTCCCACTTTCCTGGCTACCCTGTACCTTAACCCTTCCCGCCAGGTCAAACTTCCTGCCCCAACCCTGTCAAGGCCGCTGCCAGAGTGGCGCCTCATGCCTTTTGGGGATGGGTCAGAGAGTTGAGCCTCCCTAAACTCCTGCCTGTGGCCCTCAATCTCTCCTAAATTGGGACACTCTACAGGGGGATCCAGGTGGGGACTACTAGGGTCAGTCTGGTAGGGGTCAGTCATGGAAAAGTCAGTGTGGTTTCTCATACTCACCGCCGGAGTTGGCAAACCACTTGGGTCAGGAGCATCATTGGGCACCCCCACAGGATCACACGAGCTGGAACCGACATCCTCTGCGTAGCTAGGGGACGTAGGCATACCAGAGGCAAAAGGCATGCGGGGTCGATGTACTGATCTAGCCGCTGTAATCTTTTCCTCTGGGCTGGTTGATGCTGTGGTTGGCTGTGCTGGCAGTTGTCTAGCATCTGTAGTCTTTTCCTCTGGGCTGGGCTGTGCTGGAGTAGCTGATGTCAATGGTGGTTTTGGAACTTGACTCCGGGGAATGGCGCCAACAAACATAGTGACGATCCCACCACCCAGATCATTTCCTAGGACCACATCAGTTGGGAGACCATCCATGACGGCAACTTCTCGCAACTCTGGTCCAGCTCCCCAGTCCAGGTAGACTCTTGCCATGGGAACCGCTTTTTCTGTTCCTTCTGCCAGGGTGACCGTGGCAGTGCGACCCTGCAATACTGCAGCAGGATCTATAAGGTGGGGGCTCACCACAGTGATTGAGGCCCCAGAGTCTCTTAGGCCTTCTCCCTGCAGGGGTCCCACGTGGACTGGCTGCAGGTGCCTCCACATGTTGTGTAGGGGCTGTTTGGCCATGCAGGTGACTCTCTCCGCAGAGTGCACCTGTCTCTCGCCACACTCCATCGGACTGACTGGAGGGGGAACAGTCTCTGTAGGCTCATCTCCTCTCGTCAAACAAGCGAGCCGGGCTCCAGCACTCGGATTTGGGGCACGAGTCTGGGGTGCTTGGGATGCAGGACAGTTCATCCTCAGATGTCCGATTTTCCCACAGCCGTAGCACTTCTTCTCCAGTCGTGGCACCGATGATCTCTGATCAGTTGCAGGGACGCTGCGGTGCGGTTGCTGGCCAAGAGCACCCGGGTTGGAAGATGCTTGTCTTTGGGGGTAATGAGCTGAAGAGGGTGGTCCCCTTGGTGGTACAGTCTGTTGGAGCTGGCTGCTGGCGGGGCGCTTCTGCCCCCGTGGCCGAATTGCCACATATTTGTCGGCTAATTGGGCAGCCATTTTTAAGCTGGGTGGCTCCCGATCTAGCACCCACTCCTTCACTTCTTGGGCGCACCTGCGGTAGAACTGCTCCCTGCAGATCAGGTCGATCAGTGCGTCCCATGTAGTGGCTTCCGAATCCTTCACCCACTTCACCACGTACTGCCGCAGCTGGGTGGCGAACTGCTCATGGGTGCTGCTAGGATTCTTGGGCAAGTCTCTGAACTTCTTCCTGTAAGACTCTGGAGTGATGAAGAATCGCTGGAGGAGGGCCTTCGCGACTTCGTCGTAGTTCCCGCAGTCCTCCGTCGCCACTCCTCGATAGGTCTCCAAGTCCTGATCTGTGTACAACAGCTGACAACGGCTCCCGGGGTACCACTGCCTGTGATGCCCGCTCCGCATGCCACATCCGAATGACAAGCATGCGTTCTTGCTCCGTTGCCCTTTCCCCCAATTCCGCTAGCCGATCTGCTAGGGTATCCGGGTCGCCCCCCCTGGGACGTTGGGATCCTGGCCCTGCTAGGGATTGCTGGGAAACATGGCTGTTGTGAGAGAGGGCGGGGCTTGTGGTTCTCACCGGTTTTGTGCGAAGGTCCACTGTTGGGTCGTCCTCTGCGATGCTGACGCCGTCAGTGTTTTCCACCTCCACCCGATGAGACTCCTCCCAGCTCCTGAGCGCCGCCTGCATGACGCTCCTGGACGCGTTGAAAGGGATATCCACACCCTTCTCCTGGCATACGATCTCCAGATCATCCTTGGACATTCCGCTGAATTCCGCCATCTTGTGCGTCCTCTTGCGCTGCAGTTACTCCTCTCCTGAGTAACTCGGCTTCTCCAATCGGGTGATGAAAAGCCGCCTGGGATTATCCCACCACTATGCCACCAATTTCTGTGACAGGACGGTACCGTACGAAAGCACTCGCCGCTTTCGCGTCCCGTTGGCTGCGCACAGAATGGAAGGTCAAGCCGCACGAGGCCTGACCACATAGGGGATTCCCGCTTACCGTCAGTAACCGCCTGTTACTGACTCCACCCACTGCGCTGTGGGCGGGTTCTCGCTGCCACCACCAAACTCCTAACCTGCCGTGGCGTTTGGAACCACGGTTCTGCTCTGTATGTGCCGACGCACTGCCTTACCACCCCTGTGTGGTGCTGACGAATCCCCACTAGCCACTTGCTAGGCCTCTACCGGTAGCTGGCGGAAGGCGGAGCTTGGAGACGCTAGGTGCTTCCCTGGACAGCCGGAGGACGGGGCTAGGTTTGGCCTAACCCTGTTGGTCACAAGATGAAGCAGTCTTGAGGCAAAGATGTTTATTGCTCAAATAACCTTTAAAAAGGCTCTTCCCTATTGCTAGGGGCAACAGCATACAATTAGATGTTTTCAGCAGAAGAAGATGTTACAACTACAACTCTGGAGGCACGCAGGTCTCCTTTTTATGTCAGTTTTCCACACAGTACCACAGGGGGGTAAGCCCTCCCTGTCTTCTCCAACCAATCAGGTTATTTTACAAAATACCAATAAATTACATTTTACAAGGATATAAGTGCAATAAAACAATATCCTCCTTCCTGTCACCCAGACAACGTTTGGTATCAGATTAACATTCACTATTGATAAATTTATCACATATCTTCAAAATACAGATGTTTCTGGTCATTCACATCTCCAGGCAATCCCAGTGTTTAAGATTACAACAGGAATGGCTACAATACAAACAAACAGTCTTCCTTCCTTTATCTTCCATTCAGGGATCGTATATCAAATCCAAGCCCATAAACCCAATGATTAGCATCTCTCCTAAGGAACTTACACATCAAAAGGTATTGTCCTTCACACCTCTCTGATAGAACAGGGCCATTAGCATGCCACTTCCTATTTCCAGAGGATAAGAGATGCGTATTCAGACATCTATAGTAACTGCATTTTTCCTTTAAATATACACTAAGCCTGTCTTGAATATAAAATAGATACAGTTAAACATGCCTTCCTGCAATGGTGCACAGAGCACTACATATGACATGTTAAAAGTAAAACACATGATTCAACAAACTTTTAAACAGTCCGCAACATGGCGCTGGGCACGATGGTTAACCCCTTCAGTGCCGCAGACGCCATTACACGTGTGGCTGGCTAGTCTCTCCGGCCACAATTATTATTAGCAGAATGTATTAATTGATGTTTTTAGGACTTGGGTCATTGAGGTAATCTTGGTTAAGAAACTGCAGGGAGTCTGTGTGTGTCTTGTACTAGAGCAGGCCAGGCCAACCTGTGGCTCTCCAGGTGTTGTGAAGTCCCATCATGCTCTGCCACAGTTTTGCTATTAAGGAATGCTAAACTGAGACAGAGCATGCTGGGATGGCGTGTAGTATGGTATGCCGGCGGCCGGGCTCCCGGCGACCAGCATACCGGCGCCGGAAGGCCGACCACCGGTATACTGACAGCGCGGCAAGCGCAAATGAGCCCCTTGCGGGCACGGTGGCGCGCTGCACGCTATTTATTCTCTCTCCAGGGGGGTCGTGGACCTCCACAAGGGAGAAAAAGTGTCGGTATGCCGGCTGTCGGGATTCCGGCGCTGGTATACTGTGCGCCGGGATCCCGACAGCCGGCAACCTGAAGACCACCCCTGGGATGTGTAGTTTCACAACAGCTGGAGAGCCACAGGTTGGCCAGGCCTGCACTAGAGGGTCCGTCTCCAGATTTTCTCTCACTGTGATTAAATATTTTGGCCAATTGTATGGTATGCCAAGTGATTGTGACCCCCCGCTCTTCTTCCCCTGCCCAGCAGGCTGCACCTCCTCCCCCAAATGCCAAACCTCTGCAAACACCAGCATCACCTGCACACCGTCCAGGGTACAGCCTCCCGCTCCGGAACGTGTTGCTCTCGTTGCAGCCAGAAGAAGTGGCCAGGGGAATTTGCATCTCCGCAGCCTGAACCGGTTCCTGCTGCCGCTGCCAAAGCCGGTAGACCTGGGGCCAAAGCTGCCAGGGCTGGAGAGATCACCATCCTCTCTGTGGGCAGGTAAGTGTCTCTTAAAGAACCTAAAATGGGGGAGGGAATAACATGATAATGGTTAAAGTGACTGTATGTCTTAAAAAGACTGTCTAGAATTTTGAGAATATATGTTTGAATAGCCGGGGAGCGGACTGGTTCTCCCGCCAAGCTTTCAGATTAGAAATTATATAAAGGTGGTGATCAAAATTGGTTTGCTGGTTCTGTATTATAAAACAGGCAGACAGAGCCCCAGGGAAAACCAGTTACGTGTACCAGCTCTGTCTGTGGGGAGGGCGGGGGGCGACGTAGTGAAATTATTTTGCATAGATGATAGCACAGGTCACTATGTGACAAGTTCTAGGGAAGATCATATAACAGATGTATGTCGTTGTGCAGTGTGATTATCGTTACCAGAATACATTCCAAAAGGAGATGACCCCTCAGAGTAACCAATCACAGGCTGTCAACGTCCAAGTTCCTGTCCAATCACCTGCGGCTAATTCCTGACAGTTGGCTAGATCCACTTCCTGTTGTGTTGCTGCATAATAATGTTATACAGTTTATTCTTTGGAAGCGACAACTTGTAAATGCAGGAATAATGGTGGCGGTTGTCCTGTGGGCGGAGCCGATGCTCGGGAGATTGCAGCCTATCCATTCGTTAGCTGCTAGCACCATATACCTCAGTATTGTCCCTTGTTCCTAATATATTCATAGTCTGCTTACTCCTTATATTGGCTCCGCCCACAACATGGCTGCCATGGCTGTACGTAGGACCCCTGGCGGCTCTTTAGTGTCGTACATTATCCAGGTAAAATGCAAACGAGCAGCTGGGTGATCGTTGTGATTCTGATCGTCCCAGCAACCATACACTCCAGATGTGATAACTTGATCATGCTTTGACCTCCAGGTTCCGGGTAGCCCGAATACCAGAACAAAAGCCGAACCCCCTAGAGGTGAAAGCCGCTTCTGACCTCGCCGTTGGAAACGTCTGCTGTCTTCCTCAGAATGAGGATTCCGAGCAACGCGTTCTGCTGTCCAACACCGTGAGAGCCAAGAATCGCAGTCTAGAAGATACCAGCAAGTTGGAGGTAACGTCTGGGGTATACGGCCTCCCTACTGCCATTAAATCGCCGTAGGAGGACCCTGTGGGTGGTCCTGCCTGTACGTGATGTGTCCGCTCTTCCACTACATTTCCCAGTGGGAGACAGACCTTTGGTAGGCTAGAATATATTGTATCTAAGGAACATTTTAGCCAATCACTGGCCTGGATTATGTTTTGATAACTGGGCACCAGCTTTCACTATGCCCAATGGATTAGGCTGTCACTACTGTAGTTCCTAGTGAAAGGTTACGTTCTCGTGAATGGTGCGTCGGCTCTGCTGTGCGTGGTGAGTCTACGTTAAAGCTTTGGGTGACGTGGTAACGATCTCATTATTTGACCTAAATCCCATCGGAGATGCTGAATTTGCTGCAGCCATATTACACGGCATCTGACCGGTGATGTGGCAGGAATTGCAGTAATACCGGTAAATTGGCTCAGTCACTCTCTCTCGTGTCAGGCCGGAGATGACGCTGGGTTTGTGTCACACTTAGATGGCAGGGTGTGATGTCTGAGTCACCTGCCATGGAAAGTGCGTCAGGTAGGAAGCATTACCAGAAACGTTGCCCAAACCAGTTCTCCTGCAGGCTGGAAGCACACGCCTTTCTCTCGTTGGACTGGAATAGGATTATGCTAATTGTATACCTACTGTACTCTGTTTATACAGTTGATTCAGCGCGTTGTTTCCTGATTGAAATATCCGCTCAGAGAGAACCTGTGACCTCCCTGAGTCTTGAGGCACAAAATAGCTGTGCTTCCCCGTGCCTCAGTGATGTCATTGGTTCCCAGTGGATTGATAGGCGTTAGGCAATTGGCTGTACCTTACTGCCATTAAATCGCTGTAGGTTCCTGCTGAAGACACAAACCGGAGTAGTCCCATCTTAACGTAAATCTCTCTCTCTTTCTCTCCAGGATGTTATCTGACTCCCCTCCTTTCCAGAACAGCCATTCACCTACACAACTCCAAGCCGTGGTGGTTCGGTCCTCCTGCCGGTCCCAGGAGGACTAACAAGGAAGAACAATGTGAAGTATGGCGCCGCCCTGTCTGTACAGCACCTCATTGCACTGCATTTTAAACCTATTCTTATTCCACGACAATCCCTGGAAACTTCATTTCGGATACAGATGCGAGATGGGGATCTCCGCAAGAGAAATGCGTCGGGAGCGTTGGCCTGATGCCATGCTTCATATTCTCGTGGTCCGTGGATGAGAGACTATGTGACGGACATCCCATCGGAGGGGTCATCCAGTGCTGCATTATGTCCCCTGGACTGGAGAATCGGGCTCTAGGCCTGGAGTGGGACGATTGCTCATATTCTATGGGGAGAGGGAGTACGTCCTCCCTCCTCAGACTCTACAAACCAAAGCTGCTGCTATTAGTGTTCATTTAAATGCACATCCTCTCTTTGTGTTTGTTTTTGCTAATGTAAGTTTCCCCAGAGCAGCCTGCGGAGTACCATCGCTGGGGTGCATAGGGCAAATCAATGTGAAAGTATTGACACTACATGGGTAGAACACGTGGCTGGCGGAGCCTGATATGAATAGTCTATGCATACAACCTGTGCAGTTTTGTAGCTATATGGCACCTGTGGTACTACAAGTAACAGCATATCCTGCCAGCTAGAGGCTGGGGCTTGTAGGTCTGCAACAGCTCAGAGAGTCACTACCTGTATACTAGGGGTGGAGGCCACAGATATACCATACGGGTGGTATTTAGGTTTGCCGGCTGTTGGGATCCCGGCACACAGTATACCGGGGCCGGAATCCCGACACCTTTTCTCCCTCTTGGGGGTCCACGACTCCCCTGGAGGGAGAATAGATAGCGTGGCGCGCGTAGCGCACCACCGTGCCCGCAGCGAGCCCGCAAGGGGCTCCTTTGCACTCGCCCGGCGGTCAGGATTCCGGCGCCGGTATGCTGGCCCGCCGGGAGCCCGGCAGCCGGCATAGCATACTACACCCATACCATACAGGTACAAGTTTTAGCGTTCAGCTACCTGAACTACAAATGACACTAGTGATACATAGAGTGTATGTTATATCTACGTATAATGTAACTGACGAATACACATGTAAAAGTTTATATTTATAACCTGAGTGTACCAGGTTTATTGTGCTGGAATTGTAGTGACTGTAGATGCTTTGCGGTATCGGATATTTAAAGACCAGGCTGTTCGTGGTTCGCTGGATTAAGGCGATATCGCTGCAGAGCTGTCCGTTGTCCCTGTACTATTATCTGGTAGTTCCGTAACCTGAGCTCCATCTTGGTGACGGATGAGCAGAAGTGCTGCGAGCTCCCTGTAACCATGTGATCTGTCCTGAAGCTGGCGCAGCTTTTGCAGTACACGAGTATTAGTCCATTACTGAACTCCGGCTCGTCTCTGTCCTGTTACCGGCTGTCACCTCCTGGCTTCTGTGCGCCGTGATACGGGTCCTGCTAATCGTCTGCTTGGCTGACCTTGTCCCCAATCTCCTTGTGTGTCTGTGTGTGAGCAGAAAGCATTTAGGAGCTATTGGAACATAATGTCTGGCATGTTGGGGCCAGTAAAAGCTGGGTTAGCGGCGTAATGTGACCCCGGGCCATTATCCTGGAAGGGCTGCCTGGGTGTGATAGCCGGGGGATGTTCTGACCTTTTGTTCTTGGAATATGCGTCTACTTTCAGATGCTGTTTGGCAGCACAGTAAGAAGCATGGACGGTGACAGAGGACTGGGCCGGTGAGCTCCAGTGCGCGGCATCACTGAGCTTCTGGTGATAGGAGACCAAAAAAGCCCCCCTACACGAGTACAAGCGCCAGATTCCTCTAACCGTGAGGAAGCGCCATATTCCATTAACGGCAAGGAACGAGACGGGATATTAGGGCGGTAAAACATGGCTTATATTTGCTTGTACCCGTACAGGAGCCAGCGCGCGCCACCTGTACATTGTAATGGAACCTCTCGCCTAAGAGAAACTGCCCCTAAGTGCGCTGGGTACAGGTTAGCGGTATATAAATGAGCCTCCATTTTGTGCTCTGAATCATTACTTACTTTCTCCAACATTAACATTTCTGGTGCTAATGGTACCCCCAAAATCTGAATCTGGACGCTCGGGCGTATTAGATGGGTGAACACGGTCTGTGGAAGAGTTACTGGCCAGACTATGGTTCTGGTGCCGTCTGGTACTTATCGGACAGGGCCGGCTCCATTTTCTGTCACCAGTCTCCAGTCTGGGTCCGGGCATTAGCTGAGGTAAAACTATTTAGGAGATCCTCCTAATAATGAATGCGCTGTCTCCAAAAGAGCCATATATTTTATTTCTCGCTTTATAGTGTGCCTTACATTGGGCGGAGGCGGCCATTTTGTTAACTTCGGTGTGTCACTAAGCGCCTCAGTCAGGTCACTAGTGCCTCATGAAACGTCCAGAAATTTATTCTTGTCTCCACCCTATGTAGGTGATGGGTACACTGTCATGTAACACGTTTTTGCACGTTTCGCCTCTGACTGGTCCGTAGCATTTTGCCGGGGGCGTTCGCCCGAGCTGCTTATAGCTTCCAAAACTTGAATCTCATGACTGTCTCTTGTGTTTTTTAAAATTAATTTATTGATGCATATATTTATATTTTTACAATCTACTCTTTGAAGTGGGGCAGGGTTACGTGGCTGTCTTGGAAGTGTTAAATTACCCGTTGCCTGAAGGGTGTGAAACAGTGTAGTGGATATAGCGCCAGGCTGTCATCGTAGACGAGCAGTGTTATTACTGACCGGAAGGTATTTATATACTTGTATATCTGACTAGCCATCACATGTAGTTCTGTGCTGTGTTGGCATAAAGGCCCGCTAAACTTTATTATAGAAAAATTATTCCACCCTGAAAACATGTCCTGTTGGGGGTACTTGGGGACTGAAGTTTAAACCACTGCTTTAAAGCTACATTTACCCTTTAAAATTAATAAAATACGCACCCTCTTATCAGTCCTTGCTCCTGTCACAGTATGGAAACTTGTCCTTTATGCACATCCTGTATACGGCGTTGCTTCACAGTGTTGTAGTAATTTGAGTGCTGGGTTTAGTGGGCCATTTGATACCAGAGGTTACATCTGTACACGTCTGCGGAACGGGCATCTAACGCGCGACTCCATTCTCTCCACGGTCCCCTGTGGTCTGTATATTCAGAGGTGGGTTGTAGCAAAAAGGGTACATTACAGTTTTTAATGTATTATTTAGTATATCTAGGTTTTTTTTATTTTTTAGTCTAGTATTTATAGAACATTACAGCTGCCTGTAGCAGATTAGGCTGTGCTTACATACTGGGATTTACCACGCAATACTTCCACAGCCCGCCACAGAACCAGCCACCAGCCGTTGTGTGGCGCTGGAGAGATTAGTGGTGAGAACGCGAGTGCTGTACGCATGGACCAATCATTGTGTGACTATTTATTTTTGTTACTTCTGAACGTTTCTTTGAGTATTAAATAAAAACATTTGTTTCTCATCCATCTTGAATTTATTTATTTCTCTGACGTCCTAGTGGATGCTGGGGACTCCGTAAGGACCATGGGGAATAGCGGCTCCGCAGGAGACTGGGCACATCTAAGAAAGATTTAGGACTACCGGGTGTGCACTGGCTCCTCCCTCTATGCCCCTCCTCCAGACCTCAGTTAGAATTGTGTGCCCGGCCGAGCTGGTTGCACACTAGGGGCTCTCCTGAGCTCTTAGAAAGTGTATATTTAGGTTTTTTATTTTCAGTGAGATCTGCTGGCAACAGACTCACTGCTACGAGGGACGTAGGGGAGAGAAGCGAACCTACCTGCTTGCAGCTAGCTTGGGCTTCTTAGGCTACTGGACACCATTAGCTCCAGAGGGATCGAACACAGGCCCAGCCTCGGTCGTCCGGTCCCGGAGCCGCGCCGCCGTCCTCCTTGCAGAGCCAGAAGCAAGAAGAACGTCCAGAAAATCGGCGGCTGAAGACTCTGGTCTTCATTAAGGTAGCGCACAGCACTGCAGCTGTGCGCCATTGCTTCCTATGCACACCACACACTCCGGTCACTGATGGGGGCCGGGCGCTGGGGGGGGGGGGGGGGGGGGGGGGGGGGGGTGCCCTGGGCTGCAGTAAGGTTACCTTATCTTGGCAAAAAAACACATAATATAGTCAGTAGAACTATATATGTGTAAAATCCCCTGCCAAAGATATCCTTAAAAAAGCGGGAGAAGCCCGCCGAGAAAAGGGGCGGGGCTATCTCCCTCAGCACACTGGTGCCATTTCCTCTCACAGCTCCACTGGAAGGACGCTCCCAAAGCTCTCCCCTGCAGTTTCCAGGCTCAATAGGGTAAAAAAGAGAGGGGGGGCACTAAATTTAGGCGCAAACTGTGTTTTATAGCAGCTATAGGGGAAAATCACTGTGTGTAGTGTTATCCCTGCATTATATAGCGCACTGGTGTGTGCTGGCATACTCCCTCTCTGTCTCCCCAAAGGACTTTGTGGGGTCCTGTCCTCAGTCAGAGCATTCCCTGTGTGTGTGCTGTGTGTCGGTACGGCTGTGTCGACATGTTTGATGAGGAGGCTTATGTGGAGGCGGAGCAGGTGCCGATAAATGTGATGTCACCCCCTGCGGGGCCGACACCTGAATGGATGGACATGTGGAAGGAATTACGTGACAGTGTCAACTCCTTACATAAAAGGTTTGACAACATAGCAGATGTGGGACAGCCGGCTTCTCAGCTCGTGCCTGCCCGGGCATCTCAAAAGCCATCGTGCTCTAAAACGCCCGCTATCTCAGATGGCAGACACAGATGTCGACACGGATACTGACTCCAGTGTCAACGACGATGAGACTAGTGTTCAATAGAGCCACTCGTTACATGATTACGGCAATGAAAAATGTGTTGCACATTTCTGATATTACCCCAGGTACCACAAAAAAGGGTATTATGTTTGGGGAGAAAAAACTACCAGTGGTTTTTCCCCCATCTGATGAATTAAATGAAGTGTGTGAAGAAGCGTGGGCTTCCCCCGATAAGAAACTGGTAATTTCTAAAAGGTTACTAATGGCGTACCCTTTCCCGCCAGAGGATAGGTCACGCTGGGAGACATCCCCTAGGGTGGATAAAGCGCTCACACGTCTGTCAAAGAAGGTGGCACTACCGTCTCCGGACACGGCCGCCCTAAAGGAGCCTGCTGATAGGAAGCAGGAGGCTATCCTGAAGTCTGTTTATACACACTCAGGCATTATACTGAGACCAGCTATTGCTTCAGCATGGATGTGCAGTGCTGCAGCTGCGTGGTCAGATTCCCTGTCGGAAAATATTGATACCCTAGACAGGGACACTATATTGTTAACCATAGAGCATATTAAAGACGCAGTCTTATACATGAGAGATGCACAGAGGGATATTTGCCGGCTGACCTCTAGAATAAATGCAATGTCCATTTCTGCCAGGAGAGGATTATGGACTTGGCAGTGGACAGGGGATGCAGATTCTAAAAGGCACATGGAAGTTTTGCCTTACAAAGGTGAGGAGTTGTTTGGGGATGGTCTCTCTGACCTAGTTTCCACAGCAACAGCTGGGAAATCAACATTTTTACCCCATGTTCCCTCACAGCCAAAGAAAGCACCGTATTATCAGGTACAGTCCTTCCGGCCTCAAAAAGGCAAGCGGGTCAGAGGCGCGTCCTTTCTGCCCAGAGGCAGAGGTAGAGGGAAAAAGCTGCAACATACAGTCAGTTCCCAGGAACAAAAGTCCTCCCCCGCTTCCTCTAAGTCCACCACATGACGCTGGGGCTCCACAGGCGGAGCCAGGTACGGTGGGGGCCCATCTCAAGAACTTCAGCAATCAGTGGGCTCGCTCACGGGTGAATCCCTGGATACAAGTGGTATCTCAGGGGTACAAGCTGGAATTCGAGACGTCTCCCCCTCGCCGTTTCCTCAAATCTGCCTTGGCAACAACTCCCTCAGACAGGGAGGCAGTGCTAGAGGCAATTCACAAGCTGTATTCTCAGCAGGTGATAGTCAAGGTACCCCTCCTTCAACAAGGACGGGGTTACTATTCCACAATGTTTTTGGTACCGAAACCGGACGGTTCGGTGAGACCCATTTTAAATTTGAAATCCTTGAACACTTATATAAAAAGGTTCAAGTTCAAGATGGAATCGCTCAGGGCGGTTATTTCAAGCCTGGACGAGGGGGATTACATGGTATCACTGGACATCAAGGATGCTTACCTGCATGTCCCCATTTACCCTCCTCACCAGGAGTTCCTCAGATTTGTGGTACAGGACTGTCATTACCAATTCCAGACATTGCCGTTTGGTCTGTCCACGGCACCGAGGGTATTTACCAAGGTAATGGCCGAAATGATGATACTCCTTCGAAAAAAGGGAGTTTTAATTATCCCGTACTTGGACGATCTCCTGATAAAGGCGAGGTCCAGGGAGCAGTTGTTGGTCGGGGTAGCACTATCTCGGGAGGTGCTACAACAGCACGGTTGGATTCTGAATATTCCAAAGTCACAGCTGGTTCCTACGACACGTCTACTGTTCCTGGGGATGGTTCTGGACACAGACCAGAAAAAAGTGTTTCTCTCGGAGGAGAAAGCCAAGGAGCTGTCATCTCTAGTCAGAGGCCTCCTAAAACCAAAACAGGTGTCGTCGCGTGCAGTGACTGGGAAAAATGGTAGCTTCCTACGAAGCAATTCCATTCGGCAGGTTCCATGCAAGGACCTTTCAGTGGGATCTGTTGGACAAGTGGTCCGGATCGCATCTTCAGATGCATCGGCTGATAACCCTGTCTCCAAGGACCAGGGTGTCTCTGCTGTGGTGGCTGCAGAGTGCTCATCTTCGAGAGGGCCGCAGATTCGGCATACAGGACTGGGTACTGGTAACCACGGATGCCAGCCTTCGAGGCTGCGGGGCAGTCACACAGGGAAGAAACTTCCAAGGACTATAGTCAAGCCAGGAGACTTCCCTACACATAAATATTCTGGAACTAAGGGCCATTTACAATGCCCTAAGTCAGGCAAGACCCCTGCTTCAAAACCAGCCGGTACTGATCCAGTCAGACAACATC
The DNA here is from genome assembly GCF_028390025.1 of Pseudophryne corroboree. Taxonomy (NCBI): domain Eukaryota; kingdom Metazoa; phylum Chordata; class Amphibia; order Anura; family Myobatrachidae; genus Pseudophryne; species Pseudophryne corroboree. The sequence continues at coordinate 39,539,420 of NC_086445.1, read as the reverse complement.
ACGGCGGTCGCCCATGTAAACCGACAGGGCGGCACAAGAAGCAGGATGGCGATGGCAGAAGCCACAAGGATTCTCCGATGGGAGGAAAATCATGTGTTAGCACTGTCGGCAGTGTTCATTCCGGGAGTGGACAACTGGGAAGCAGACTTCCTCAGCAGGCACGACCTCCACCCAGGAGAGTGGGGACTTCATCCAGAAGTCTTCCAACTGATTGTAAACCGCTGGGAACGGCCACAGGTGGACATGATGGCGTCCCGCCTCAACAAAAAGCTAGAAAGATATTGCGCCAGGTCAAGAGTCCCTCAGGCAATAGCTGTGGACGCTCTAGTGACACCGTGGGTGTACCAGTCGGTTTATGTGTTCCCTCCTCTTCCTCTCATACCCAAGGTACTGAGGATAATAATAAGAAGAGGAGTAAGAACTATACTCATTGTTCCGGATTGGCCAAGAAGAGCTTGGTACCCAGAACTTCAAGAAATGATCTCAGAGGACCCATGGCCTCTGCCGCTCAGACAGGACCTGCTGCAGCAGGGGCCCTGGCTGTTCCAAGACTTACCGCGGCTGCGTTTGACGGCATGGCGGTTGAACGCCGGATCCTGAAGGAAAAGGGCATTCCGGAGGAAGTCATCCCTACGCTGATTAAAGCTAGGAAGGAGGTGACCGCAAACCATTATCACCACATATGGCGAAAATATGTTGCGTGGTGTGAGGCCAGGAAGGCCCCAACGGAGGAATTTCAGCTGGGCCGTTTTCTGCACTTCCTACAGTCAGGGGTGACTATGGGCCTCAAATTGGGTTCCATTAAGGTCCAGATTTCGGCTCTATCGATTTTCTTCCAGAAAGAACTGGCTTCACTGCCTGAAGTTCAGACATTTGTTAAAGGAGTGCTGCATATTCATCCCCCTTTTGTGCCTCCAGTGGCACCTTGGGATCTCAACGTGGTGTTGGATTTCCTAAAGTTGCATTGGTTTGAGCCACTTAAAACCGTGGAACTAAAATATCTCACGTGTAAAGTGGTCATGCTGTTGGCCTTGGCTTCGGCCAGGCGTGTGTCAGAATTGGCGGCTTTGTCATGTAAAAGCCCTTATCTGATTTTCCATATGGATAGGGCGGAATTGAGGACTCGTCCCCAATTTCTTCCTAAGGTGGTATCAGCTTTTCATTTGAACCAACCTATTGTGGTGCCTGCGGCTACTAAGGCCTTGGAGGATTCCAAGTTGCTGGACGTAGTCAGGGCCCTAAAAATATGTTTCCAGGACGGCTGGAGTCAGGAAAACCGACTCGCTATTTATCCTGTATGCACCCAACAAGCTGGGTGCTCCTGCTTCAAAGCAGACTATTGCTCGCTGGACCTGTAGTACGAGTCAACTTGCACATTCTGCCGCATCCTAAATCTGTAAAAGCCCATTCCACGAGGAAGGTGGGCTCGTCTTGGGCGGCTGCCCGAGGGGTCTCGGCTTTACAACTTTCCCGAGCTGCTACTTGGTCGGGTTCAAACACATTAGCTAAATTCTACAAGTTTGATACCCTGGCTGAGGAGGACCTGGAGTTTTCTCACTCGGTGCTGCAGAGTCATCCACACTCTCCAGCCCATTTGGGAGCTTTGGTATAATACCCATGGTCCTTACGGAGTCCCCAGCATCCACTAGGACGTCAGAGAAAATAAGAATTTACTCACCGGTAATTCTATTTCTCGTAGTCCGTAGTGGATGCTGGGCGCCTATCCCAAGTGCGGATTGTCTGCGATACTTGTATATAGTTATTGTTTAACTAAAGGGTTATTGTTATGAGCCATCTGTTGAGAGGCTCAGTTATTATTCATACTGTTAACTGGGTATAGTATCACGAGTTGTACGGTGTGATTGGTGTGGCTGGTATGAGTCTTACCCGGGATTCCAAATTATTTCCTTATTGTGTCAGCTCTTCCGGGCACAGTTTCCTAACTGAGGTCTGGAGGAGGGGCATAGAGGGAGGAGCCAGTGCACACCAGGTAGTCCTAAATCTTTCTTAGATGTGCCCAGTCTCCTGCGCAGCCGTTATTCCCCATGGTCCTTACGGAGTCCCCAGCATCCACTACGGACTACGAGAAATAGAATTACCGGTGAGTAAACTCTTATTTTTTTGTTCTATTAAATCAGGGGTGGGGAACGTCCGTCCGCGGGCTGTATAAGGCCGGCACAGCCTCTTCATCCGGCCCAGCGGCCAGTGCTGCAGCCGCTGCTATGTGAGGAGAGGAGAGCGCAGAGCCTCTCCTGCCCCTGAATGTACTCAGTGGTCTTCGACGGCGGAGGCGGGGTGAATCTCCTTGGTTTGTTAGCCAATCAGAGCTCACGGACCGGCAGCTCCGGGTCCTGATCGGCTGTCGGTCCGCCAGCTCTGATTGGCTAACGAACCGGCGCCTCATTTAAGATACCCGCCGCCTGAGATCGGACTTCAGGAAGCATTGAGGGGCAGGAGAGGCGCTGCGCCCTCCTCCCCTCACATAGCAGAGGCAGCGGGGGTCATTTTGGGGCAATGTGTGCTTGGCACTGTGGGGTAATGTGTATCTGGCACTGTGGGGCATTTGTGTATCTGGCACTGTGGCCACACCCATTTATTGGCACGCACGCACGCACGCATGCAAACATTACCACTAAGGGGCATATCTACTGTGGCATAACTACTGGGGACAGGCTAATTTTTAAGTTGATAATTTTTGTATGGCCCCCGAAGGATTTTGCAAATATCCAAATGGCCCTTGGTAGAAAAAAGGTTCCCCACCTCTGCATTAAATGATCACTTTCATGATAAGTTCAAAGCAAAATTTATATTCTTGCTCAATGACGGCAGGATTGCGGTATAAAGCGTTCTAAAGCTCCATACACAAATGCACGCTCTAGGACTCGCAACTAAATGCCGTCACTGAAATCATCACATAGGTCCATGTATGTAGACTACAATGTTCAGCTTTATCTGGAATTAAATGTTATGCGCTGTTTTAGGAATACACAAATTAAGTGAAGGACTGAACAACGTCTCTGCGACGCTGGCCTATGTTATTGGATGAGTAAATGGCCAGGCCAAAGTTAGGCGACCTGTGACCCTCCAGCTGCTGTGGACCACATTTCCCAGCATGCCCTGCCACAGTTTTAGCATGTCCTTACAGCAAACTGGTGGCAGGGCTTTCTGGGAGGTGTAGTTGCACAGCATTTGGCATATCGTAGGTCCCTTACGCCTGGACCGGCTAGGGCATGGAGCATTTTTTAACCTTTCAGAGACTTGCTAGGCAACCGCAAACCTCCTGGCTCTGTCAGATAGAGGAGCAGCACCCTCACAAGCAATGGCTGCTTTCTCTGACTGAGCACAGCGTGCTGCACACATCGCCCTGGTGCTTAATCATAAACATAGCCATTAGTTCATGCAGTTATTTTACTGCAGGCCTGGCCAACCTGTGGCTCTCCAGATATTGTGAAACTACACATCCCAGCATGCCCTGCTACAGTTTTAGCATTCCCAAATAGCAAAACTGTGGAAAGGCATGATGGGACTTGTAGTTTTACAACAGCTGGAGAGCCACAGGTTGGCCAGGCCTGTTTTACTGACTCTAAAGCTGGATACACACTATAAGATTATGCCCTAGATTTATCAAGCCTTGGAGAGTGATAACTAGCACAGTGATAAACTACCAACCAATCCGCTCCCAACTATCATGTTACAGGCTGTTTGAAAAATGACAGAAGCTGATTGGTTGGTAACGTACGGGAGCAAATGACAATCAAGCGTTTGCTCCCAAAAGTTGAAAAAAGACAAAACCGGTCGCTCAGATAAATTGGATAAATAAAACCGCTTTAACCAATTTGTCTGAACGTCTCTTTTCCAGTGTTTGGGAGCAAATGGTGAATAGTTATTTGTGAGGCCTATTTATTAAAAAAAATGTTTTGAACTAAAATAATGTGAAAAGAGTGTTATCTGTTCACACCCGTATCACATTATTTTAGTATCAACTGAATGTATTAAAGCACAGGTTCTCAAACTCGGTCCTCAGGACCCCACATGGTGCATGTTTTGCAGGTCTCCTCACAGAATCACAAGTGACATAATAAGCTCCACCTGTGGACCTTTTAAAATGTGTCAGTGAGTAATTAATACACCTGTGCACCTGCTGGGTTACCTGCAAAACATGCACTGTGTGGGGTCCTGAGGACTGAGTTTGAGAACCACTGTATTAAAGCATAGGTTTGCAAACTCTGTCCTCAGGACACCACACGGTGCATGTTTTCCAGGTCTCACAGAATCACAAGTGAAATAATTAGCTCCACCTGTGGACCTTTTAAAATGTGTCAGTGAGTAATTAATACACCTGTGCACTTGCTGGGTTATCTGCAAAACATTCACTGTGTGGGGTCCTGAGGACCGAGTTTGCAGACCTATGTATTAAAGGGCTTTTGGAGCAGTCTTCATGAAAAACTGCTCCAAACTGTCTAATTCACTTTTTTTTTTAGTAACTCGCATCGCATTCCCCGTAATGGGGAATGTGATCTGACCAGATTGAAAATTTAAAAAAATGCTAAAAAAAAAAAACCCTGTGATAACTATGCCAGGCTCACTCCGGATCCTGCAAAGAAAGCTGTGCGGGGAGCCTGCAATGTTATCAATGCTGAACACACAGAGCTGATCACTGTGCTAAAAAAAAAAATCAAAACATACTGACCTACCCAGGGTCCGGTGATCGGTGCAGGCTGCGGGCCATCAGGGGTTTCCCTGCTGCTGTGACCGCCGGGGCAGTAAAGTGATGCTGCGGAGGTCACATCAGCAGGGAACCACCGATGACCGGCAGCCCTCCAGGAGCTCCAATCAACGATACCCGGGTGTTGGTGAGTATGATCACCTGTGTGTGTGTGTGTGTGTGGGGGAGGACATTAAAGAAAAATACCCCGAAAATGTTGATGAGTTTATCGCAGTGCAGATTGGGGTGATTTTATCACATCTCATCCGCATCCTGCTCCCAAAAGTAAAAAAGACAAAACTTGTCGTACGGATAAATTGGTTAAACTTAAACGTCTTTCACCAATTTTTGTCTGTTTTCCAGTGTTTGGGAGCAAATGGTGAAATGTCATTACCAATATTTTTGTTCCAACAAGAAAGATTTATGGTGTGTATCCAGCTATATTATTATAGTAACTGGATCTCTAATGCAGCGACGTACTGGATGTTACAAAGCCTACAACGTGAGATCTGAGGTTTTTCCTTGTTGCGTGTGATTGGCTGAGTCTGCAGATCACTGCTGGGAAGTATTCATTGAGATCTGTGGGGAATTCCGCAGGTTTCAGGCCCACTGTACGGCTAACGCGCCTGTTTCCTCATTCCCTGCCTGTGATTCATCACCTGTGGCAGCGACTCACATCACGTTCTCTCTCCCTCCTTCTCTCTCTCTCATCCCCTCCAGCTACAATGTGTCACTGATAGTTTTACTTTTTCTGTGTCAGATTCCAGAATGAAGTGCGCTGTGTGTTTTGTTCTTGATGCACAAATTATATTTTTAAATCCTGGTTCAGGTGCAAATCCCAAACTGCGCTGTGCAGACCAGACCTGAGCAGAACTGACGCTAATAGTGGGTGTGTTGCAGGCAGGTGCGTGCTCCGGCCTTACAGATCCCCCACTACAGCGTGCGCGGTAATTCCGTAGCGTTGTCCAGCAAAACCTTTATGTCGCTCGATGAAATACAATAAAGCTCCATCCCCATAGAGATCGGTGCGGATGTCCGTTATACGCAATCTATCCTCTGTTATAGCCCGTCATCAGACTAATTGTTGGTTCACTGGAGATCTATCAAACCTAGAGGACAAGTGCTGGTGTTGCCCATAGCAACCAATCACTCTAGCTGTCCTTTTGTAGAATGTACTAGACGGCTGATAACTAGGATCTGATTGGTTGCTATGGGCAACAACATCTCCACTTTGTGCTTTTTAGAAGGTTTGATACATCATGTAAAGTGTTCAATAGGGGTCCTGCGCAGTACAGCGATGTATAGACCAGGAACAGCCAACGCAGGAGCCGGTGGGAGAGTCAGCCGGGAAGTATTTGCCGTTTTCTGTGTTCACACCTAACATACAGCTGTGTCCTCCTACATCCAGCCTCAATACACCATGCAGCATGTGAGCCCCAGGTCCCGTGTAACTCTGCTAACGTTGGGCGATGCGACTAGGACGCACCAGGAGACTGCGCTGATTAATGTGATATATGACACTTAGGGGGACATGTATTAAGCGGTGATAAAAGTGGAGAAGTGAGCCAGTGGAGAAGTTGCACATAGCAACCAATCAGCATTGACGTAACATTTAGAATTTACATACTATAAGCGTATACAGAGCAGCTGATTGGTTGCCATGGGCAACTTCTCCACTGGCTCACTTCTCGACTTTTATCACTGCTTAGTACATCTCCCTCTTATTGTGTGCGGCTGAGTCTGTATACGGAGCAGAACAGAACTTGTACTGGAAACCAGTGGCTGCTACATTGTAGAACTACGTATACAGATTAGGAGGCCGATTTATTATTGTATAATTGTGGCTTAATCCCCATTTTTGGGGTTAACCGCAAATATTAAGTATCCCCTAAATCAGGCATGGCCAACCTGTGGCTCTCCAGCTGTTGTGAAACTATACATCCCAGCATGCCCTGCCACAGTTTTAGCATTCCCTGATAGGAAAACTGTGGCAAAGCATGATGGGACTTGTGGTTTTACAACAGCTGGAGAGCCACAGGTTGGCCAGGCCTGCCCTAAAACATGGGTCTTCAACCTGCGGCCCTCCAGCTGTTGTGGAACTACACATCCCAGCATGCCCTGTTTACCAGTTTCCAGAATGTGAAGCACTCCGGAGATTAGCCCCCACTGCTATTGGCTACACATCGTGGATGAAGTTCTGGAGGGGCCCCCGTGATAGTGCATTGAAGGGACGGGCCCCTGCTCCTGGATTATACAGTACATGTACCAGAAGTCATTGCATCATATCGCGTCCAGATCGCACTGAATATACGATTAATACATCAAAATAATCCGAGCGTTCTCCCCGTGCGTCCTCGTCACATTGCAACTTGAGACGCATTTTCGTCAAAAAAGTTTCCCGATGCTGGAAGATTCTCACGTGACCTGGCGTGCCAAGGGGGGCAGTTTGGCACGACTGCAGCAAAGACGTATGAGGACATAACTGCATTTATCGTATGAACGCAGATGCAATTGTGATTCTCTAGGCTACGGAGCTGCTGATGTTAGTAAGTGAAGCTGCCACCCTGGAATGAGAGGAGACGCCCAGTGGACTCATTACAAGCGGAATGGCAATTGCGTACACATTAGTGGACTATACATAATTACAGGGAACGTCGAAGACAAGGCTTAGTCTCTGGCTACGCAGACTGGACACACGTAGCGACTCGGATGTATTTGCACGTACAATCACACACCCGTCGGCAGATACCCGCCGCAAATACAGCCATGACACGCTGCGTTTTCCCAACCGCTCCCCTGTAACTCCTGGTTACCACCTCCAAACGGCACCTTCCTCTCAATCTCTCAGCGTACATATATGAATTAGGGATCCGTTTGTCCATAACCGCCGGGATGTAGTCACAGTGTTGACTTGTGAAATAACTTTCTGCAAGAACAGGCAGCGGAGGGTTAGGCTGAGGCAGCGGAGGGTTAGGGTTAGGCTGAGGCAGCGGAGGGTTAGGCTGAGGCAGCGGAGCGTTAGGGTTAGGCTGAGGCAGCGGAGGGTTAGGGTTAGGCTGAGGCAGCGGAGGGTTAGGCTGAGGCAGCGGAGGGTTAGGGTTAGGCTGAGGCAGCGGAGGGTTAGGCTGAGGCAGCGGAGGGTTAGGCTGAGGCAGCGGAGGGTTAGGGTTAGGCTGAGGCAGCGGAGGGTTAGGGTTAGGCTGAGGCAGCGGAGGGTTAGGCTGAGGCAGCGGAGGGTTAGGCTGAGGCAGCGGAGGGTTAGGGTTAGGCTGAGGCAGCGGAGGGTTAGGCTGAGGCAGCGGAGGGTTAGGGTTAGGCTGAGGCAGCGGAGGGTTTGGGTTAGGCTGAGGCAGCGGAGGGTTAGGGTTAGGCTGAGGCAGCGGAGGGTTAGGGTTAGGCTGAGGCAGCGGAGGGTTTGGGTTAGGCTGAGGCAGCGGAGGGTTAGGGTTAGGCTGAGGCAGCGGAGGGTTAGGCTGAGGCAGCGGAGGGTTAGGGTTAGGCTGAGGCAGCGGAGGATTAGGGTTAGGCTGAGGCAACGGAGGGTTAGGCTGAGGCAGCAGAGGATTAGGGTTAGGCTGAGGCAGCGGAGGGTTAGGCTGAGGCAGCGGAGGGTCAGGCTGAGGCAGCGGAGGGTTAGGCTGAGGCAGCGGAGGATTAGGGTTAGGCTGAGGCAGCGGAGGGTTAGGGTTAGGCTGAGGCAGCGGAGGGTTAGGCTGAGGCTGAGGCAGCGGAGGGTTAGGGTGAGGCAGCCGAGGGTTAGGCTGAGGCAGCGGAGGGTTAAGCTGAGGCAGCGGAGGGTTAGGCTACAGGAGGGGAAGTTAGGGTACGTGAAACGGGATCTGCCATTAGGACGTCACTCCTGGAGTCACCGTACCAGATGAGTCACCACTAGTCCACCACCATCAGGGACGTTTTGTCGACACTTAGCAGGTTGACATTTCAATGGCAACATGTTGACATTCTCATGTTGACACAAATATTCCACATCCGATTCAGCCTTCATCTCACACCCTCATCCTCTCACTCACCAACGTGGTTTAGGAATGAAAGCAATGCTGCAGCTTCTCTCACTCTAAAATAAACTCTGGCCCGTCAGCTGCTGTAGGTGGCACCCGCCCAGATGAGCCAGCACAGTGACTCAGAAAGGGTTGCATGTCTCTTGGCTTCCCTCATTGTGACCTCATTGGAGAACAACCCTGGGGCGCTCTCGGGTCGGGAGGCAAAACGTGACCAAAGTGGTTGTGCTACCGAACATTCTTTACCCCTTCCCCCCCATTCATATTGCTTCAAATTCCTTCAAGTTTTACAGAAATTGGTAGAGGTCCTTGTATCAGTGGTCCCAAACTTGGTCCTCAAGGCTCTCTAACATGGATATCCTAAAAAAACTTAACTCTTAGGTACGCTTACCATACTACCCCTTTACACCGGGACACTCATTAATTACACAGGTTCTGTGGCTGGCTGACTTTAAGCCTGCATTTCACCTGGTTTTAATCAGCCACAGAACCTGTGTAATCCATGAGCATCCCAGTTTAAAGGGATAGTATGGTAAGCTTAGGGTGTCTTGAGGGCTTTATATCTAATGCAGTGGTTCCCAAACTTTTTTGAATCATGCTGCCCTAGAGTACCAGAATTTTTTTCACGGCACCCCTAGGCCAATAATTTCTTATTGAGAAATTTAGAAAGAAATATTAAATTAAGTAGATTGTGTTTATATGTCATCCTTAGGGTCAGTTATGTGGTAAGGGACGAGATTTGCTTCTGTTTGTCCCCATATATTTTTGACTGATAGCCACCAGCACTGGTTTTGTCTATTATATTGACCATAAATAATTTGAATTGGTCCTGGACCACCAACCCGGGGCACCCCTGCAAGTGTCCCGAGGCACCCCAGGGAGCCACGGCACACAGTTTGGGAACCACTGATCTAATGTAATGCTGTCTCAATAGGGCTTGGGGCTGTGTGTGTGTGGGGGGAAGGGGGATGAGCGGAACGTGCCTCCTGCCCATACACTGCATCCATCTCCCGTTACAGTCCTCACACAGGCCTGAGCTGTGCCTCCTGCCCATACACAGCAGCCATATCCAGTTACAGTCCTCACACAGGCCTGAGCCGTGCCTCCTGCCCATACACTGCAGCCATATCCAGTTACAGTCCTCACACAGGCCTGAGCCGTGCCTCCTGCCCATACACTGTAGCCATCTCCTGTTACAGGCCTGAGCCGTGCCTCCTGCCTATACGCAGCAGCCATCTCCCGTTACAGTCCTCACACAGACCTGAGCCGTGCCTCCTGCCCATACACTGCAGCCATCTCCTGTTACAGGCCTGAGCCGTGCCTCCTGCCTATACGCAGCAGCCATCTCCCGTTACAGTCCTCACACAGGCCTGAGCCGTGCCTCCTGCCCATACACTGTAGCCATCTCCTGTTACAGGCCTGAGCCGTGCCTCCTGCCTATACGCAGCAGCCATCTCCCGTTACAGTCCTCACACAGACCTGAGCCGTGCCTCCTGCCCATACACTGCAGCCATCTCCCGTTACAGGCCTGAGCCGTGCCTCCTGCCTATACGCAGCAGCCATCTCCCGTTACAGTCCTCACACAGGCCTGAGCCGTGCCTCCTGCCCATACACTGTAGCCATCTCCTGTTACAGGCCTGAGCCGTGCCTCCTGCCTATACGCAGCAGCCATCTCCCGTTACAGTCCTCACACAGGCCTGAGCCGTGCCTCCTGCCCATACACTGCAGCCATCTCAAGTTACAGTCCTCACAAGTATTAACATTACATTCTGTCACCAATTCCCATACTATAATGTTGCACAAGTCACTTGATTTTCTTCTTTGAAGGCAATAAGTAAAAAAATAATACATTCATATGCATGTACATAGAAGAAGCTTCCACACAGGTTAGAATGCCCTTAGGCCCCGGCTGCATGATCACCCTGGCCTGGAGACACTACTCTCCCTCTGGCCGGCTGTTTCCAGTCCACATCTCTACAGGAAGATACTGCATCATCTCTGGTCAAATGTTAGTGACATCCCCCCCCCCCTCCACCCCCCCTCCTGAGCCCGTCACCCTCTGTGCTGTCTGCTATCTCTCTGCCATATTTATTTTATTTATTTACTATCAGTTTCTTATATAGCGCAGCATATTCTGTTGACCTTTACAATTAGAACAACAGTAATAGAACACAACTGGGTAAAAACAGACATAGAGGTAGGAAGGCCCTGCTCGCAAGCTTACAATTTATAGGGAAAAGAGGAATTCAATACCTACCGGTAATTCCTTTTCTCCTAGTCCGTAGTGGATACTGGGGTTCTGTACTTTAGTACCATGGGGTATCGGGGGTAATTCTGAGTTGATCGCAGCAGCACGTTTGTTAGCAATTGGGCAAAACCATGTGCACTGCAGGGGGGGGGGGGGGGTATATGTAACATTTGCAGAGAGAGTTAGATTTGGGTGGGTTATTTTGTTTCTGTGCAGGGTAAATACTGGATGCTTTATTTTTACACTGCAATTTAGATTTCAGTTTGAATACAACCCACCAAATCTAACTCTCTCTGCACATGTTACATCTGCCCCCCCCCCCCCCCCCCTGCAGTGCACATGGGGGGTCATTCTGAGTGGATCGCTAGCTGCTTTCATTCGCAGCACAGCGTTCAGGCAAAAAATCGGCAGTTCTACGCATGCGTATGGTGCGCACTGCGCACGCGCGACGTACTTTCACAAAAGCAGATGCAGTTTTACACAAGGTCTAGCGATGCTTTTCAGTCGCACGGCTGACCGCAGAGTGATTGACAGTAAGTGGGTGTTTCTGGGTGGTAATTGACCGTTTTCAGGGAGTGTTCGGAGAAACGCAGGCGTGCCAGTTAAAAATGCAGGAGTGGCTAAAGAAACGGGGGAGTGGCTGGCCGAACGCAGGGCGTGTTTGTGACGTCAAAACAGGAACTAAATAGTCTGAAGTGATCGCAAGCGCTGAGTAGGTCTGCAGCAACTCTGAAACTGCACAAATTTTTTTTGTAGCTGCTCTGCGATCCTTTCGTCTGCACTTATGCTAAGCTAAAATACACTCCCAGAGGGCGGCGGCTTAGCGTTTGCACTGCTGCCAAAAACAGCTAGTGAGCGAACAACTCGGAATGAGGGCCATGGTTTTGCCCAACTGCTAACAAATTTGCTGCTGCGATCAACTCAGAATTAGGCCCATAGATCGGATCTACTTGAGCCTGGCACTTTAAAACCTTTGGTGTGTGTATGTGTGTGCTGGCTCCTCCCCTCTATGCCCCTCCTACCAGACTCGGGTATATTCAATTGATGTCGAAAGCTGCCGCGCCGGAGGATGTGTCACAGCCGCTGCTCACAGCAGCATCCACCCGGCTGCAGCAAGCAAGACCTCGCTTGCTGGAGCCAGGTGGACGCTACCGCGAGCGACGGCTGTGACACATCCTTCGGCTACGCTGCTACAGCCACTGCTGTAGCGCTGCTCTCCCCTGTCTGCCCGCGGCTCTCCCCAGTCTCAGCTCCCGCATCTCAATTCGACTTTTTTAAAGTCGAATTGAGATTGCATTGAATACCCCAGGTCGAATCCATTCCGACAAATAATGTCGGAAATGGATCCGACTTCAATTGAATATACCCCTCAGTCTAGGAAACTGCGCCCGAGGAGACAGACATAATATGAGAGAAGAAACAATACAACAGCGGTGAGGCAACAAGCCAACACACAACCATAATTGAAAGGTGGGCGCTAACCCGAACAGAGAATAGCAACACCAACCCAACCAGGATAGCACAGCTATCCCAACAACATAATGAGACCACAACGTCGGTCCAACCAAATACTTACACAGGTAAGCAGGAGTGAAGCATTGAGGCGGGCGCCCAGAATCCACTACAGACTAGGAGAAAAGGAATTACCGGTATGTATTAAATTCCTATTTTCTCTTACGTCCGAGTGGATACTGGGGTCTTGTACTTTAGTGCCATGGGGAAGTTCCAAAGCTCCCAAACGGGTGGGAGAGTGCTGAGACCCCTGTAAAACCGCTTGACCAAACTGAAGGTCATCCTTGGCTAAGGTATCGAACCTATAGAATTTAACAAACATGTTTGAACCAGACCAAGTTGCAGTTCGGCACAATTGCAGGGCGATACACCATGGGCAGCCGCTCAGGAAGATCCCACCGACCTCGTTGAGTGGGCCTAAATAGACGTCGGCAAGGGCAGAGCCACCAAAGTATATGCCTGTTGAATGGTCAACCTGAGCCAGCAAACAATAGATTGCTTAGAAGCGGGCCGACCAATCTTGGAGGCATCATAAAGGACAAACAGCGAGTCAGATTTCCGATGACGGGCCATCCTTTTACATAAATCTTCAGTGCCCTGACCACATCCAAGGACACAGGACCAACGGAAGCGTCAGACAACACTGGAACCACAATGGGTTGATTCACATGCAAAGCTGACATTACTTTCGGCAAAAACTGAGGATGGGTCCTAAGTTCCGCCCTGTTTTCATGAAATATCAAATGAGGGCTCTCACAGGATCAGGCCCCCAATTCAGACACACGTCTGGCAGACGCCAATGCTAACAACATCACCGTCTTCCAGGTGAGTAATTTTAACTCCACCCTATGTAAGGGTTCAAACCAGTCCGATTGAAGAAAAGACAGAACCACATTGAGATCCCACAGAGCTGTGGGAGGAACAAAAGGTGGTTGCATATGAAGAACTCCACAGAACCTTGAAGAAGATCCCTTTAAAGCGTCAGAGACCAAGGATCCTCCAGAGCCATGGCTAATAAGTCCGAGAACCAAGCCCATCGAGGCCAATCTGGGGCAATTAGAATTGTTTGAATGCTTTCCCTTCTTAATCTTTTTATAACCCTTGGGATTAGTGGTAGAGGAGGGAACAGGTACACAAACTGGTACATCCACGGTGTCGTTAGCGCATCCACTGCTATAGCCTGTGGATCCCTCGTCCTGGAACAGTAACAGCAAAGTTTCTTGTTGAGATGAGAAGCCATCAGATCTATCTGTGAACAGCCCCACCGGTGAATTAACTGTTGATACACCTGGGAAAGTAGGCCCCACTCCCCCGTATGGAGGTCGTACCTGATGAGGAAGTCTGCTTCCCAGTTGTCCACTCCAGGAATGAATATGGCTGAGATAGCCCTTGCGTTGGCCTCAGCCCAGACAAGTATTCTTGACACTTCTCGCATCGCCACTTTGCTTCTTGTTCCCCCTTGTCGGTTTATGTACGCCACCGCCGTGGCGTTGTTTGATTGAACCTGGTTCGCCTGGTCCTTCTGGAGGTGGGAAGCTTGCAGAAGAGCATTGTAAATCTCCCTGAGTTCCAGGATGTTTATCGGCAAAGTCGATTCCTGAACTGACCATATCCCCTGGAACTGGGCCCCTTGGGCCACAGACCCCCAACTCCGGAGGCTGGCATCCGTTGTCAGTAGAATCCACGTGTGGATATTGAAATTCCTGCCTTCTACCAGGTGATGAACTTGTAGCCACCATAAAAGAGAAATTCGGTCTTTCGGAGATAAGGTCACTTCCTGATGCATGTGAAGGTGAGACCCCGACCATTTGTCAAGCAGAACCAGCTGAAATGGCCGGGCATGAAATCTACCGTATTGGAGTGCCTTGTAAGCAGCTACAATCCTGCCCAACAAGCGAATGCAAAGATGTATCCGTACCTTGCAAGGACGGAGCACTGAGCGGACCATAGCTTGGATAGCCAAGGCCTTGTCCATCGGAAGAAACATCTTCTGAGACACTGTATCCAATATCATTCCCAGGAACTGAAGACGTTGGATCGGTTTCTGGTGAGATGTCTGGAAATTTCATCCACCCATGATCCGTAAGCAGGCGAGTCATCAGATCAATACTATGCAATAGACGCTCCATGGACATAGCCTTTATCAGGAGATCATCCAAGTAGTGGACTATATTGACTCCCAACATGTGCAGTTGCAGCATCATCTCCACCATGACCTTGGTGAAGACCCTCGGAGCTGTGGACAGGCTAAAGGGCAAGGCCTGAAACTGGAAGTGGTCGTCCAAGAGGGTGAACCTGAGGTAAGCCTGATGAGGGGGCCACATGGGAATGTGTAGGTAAGCATCCTTGACATCTAGGGATACCAGGAATTCCCCCTCCTCCAGACCGGACACCACTGCCCTTAAGGATTCCATCTTGAATTTGAACACTCGCAGATACGGGTTCAGAGACTTCAGGTTTAAGATGGGTTGCACCAAACCGTCTGGTTTTGGAACGACAAAAAGATTCGAGTAAAAAACCCTTTTGTGTAAAGGAGGAGGTAACAGAACCACCACCCTTGTCCACAAAAGTTTTTGAATTGGCTCTTGCAAGGTGATTTTTGCTGCGGGCAAATCTGGTAAGCCCAATTTGAAAAATCTGTGAGGATGAAGTGCTTGAAATTCCAGCGGGTATCCCTGGGAAATTAAGTCCCACACCCAAGGATCCCGGCAGGACTTTACCCACACGTGGGCGAAGTGGTGATGGTGAGCACCTATCTGAAAATCGCTCAGAAAATTTGCAGCATCTTGTATATGTTGCAGCAGAGAAATGACCTCATCCTGGGGTAGAGAGTCTAAACCATTAATAATATTATCAGACCACTTGACTACCATGCTGGAAAACCACCCACAAACATTTGTGGGCACTGTGCTGCGCCTGCTGCTGTATATATTGCCTTGAGCGTGGTCTCAATTTTACGGTCAGCCGGCTCTTTTAGGAATATAGCCCCTGGCACCGGCAGTACCAATTTATTAGATAGTCTGGATACAGACGTATCGGCTGCTATGCCTCCCTGGCCAGGGAGTTTAATTCTTTAGATACAGGGAAAGTTGCTGAGGTCTTTAGTCTAACATTAAAGTACAACTCCTCATCTGGTTCTGCCTCCTGATCCGGTATGTGAAGGACCTCTCTTACAGCAAAAGCGAGAGCCTACACCCCAGGGTACAGAGAGCTGTCCTCATCCATATCATTATCATCCACATCAGGCTGATCAGAATCAGAATCAGACTGGAGCACCTGTGACAGTGAGCGTTTATGTGAAACCACTGGAGGGGGATGAGAAGCCTTCTTGGTATCTTCTGCTTTGGCCAAACAATCAATAGAGTATTTTAACACCTGTCTCTCTCTTTTGGCTGCAGCTAATTCTGAATTTACATTCTGAATCATGCTTTTAAATCTTTCTAGTCAGTCAGGTGCCTGTGAACTGTGTCCCTGTGGAGATAAGGAACATTGCTCAGACATGAGTGACCTCGCTGAGGATGGGGTAGAGTTACAAGCAGCACACGTAACCATGTCAACAGACATCTTACACAATAGTAATACAGCGCAGCCCACTGACCAACACCTCCACACAGACCCTAGAGAGGCCCTGGAGTGACACTGAGGAGCGGACACCAGCACACAGAAACACAGGAGTACAATGTGTGACTAAGTGTATGACCTGACAGTAGTGCATCAGCGATACCGGTAGTGTGCTCCCCCCTGTCTATGACCCCCTGGTACCTGTACAGAGTCCTGTAGCAGCGTGGGTCTCTAGAGGAGCAGCGTACACGCAGCTTGATGATCCGCAGCAGCAGGAAATGGCGCCTTCCCGCCTCAGGTCCCGCTCCGGGAAGCCCCGTCCCCTGTAATGGCGCGCGGTCCCTGATCAATAGATTATACTGGCCATATTACTAAAACATCAGACTGCACTGAGGGGCATCAGTCCAGAGCCAGTTTGTCTGCGGCGGGCACCGCAGCTCTGGACCTGTGACCGCCATGCGACTTGCCGCCAAAACTGCACCGGGGACTCGCTAACCGGGACCCCGGTGTAACACTCACCGCACCTTGGCCCTCATCCGAGTTGATCGCTCGCTAGCTGCTTTTAGCAGCCGTGCAAACGCTAAGCCACCGCCCTCTGGGAGTGTATCCTAGCTTAGCAGAAGTGCGAACGAAAGGATCGCAGAACAGATGCAAAAAAAATTCGAGCAGTTTCTGAGTAGCTCCAGACCTATTCCTAGCCTGCGATCACTTCAGATTATTTAGTTCCTGTTTTGACGTCACGAACACGCCCTGCGTTCGGCCAGCTACGCCCGCGTTTCCCCAGGCACGCCTGCGTTTGTATCTGTCACGCCTGCGTTTTTCTGCAAACTCCCTGAAAAGGTTCAGTTACCTCCCAGAAACACCCCTTTCCTGTCAATCACTCACCGACCAGCAGTGCGACTGAAAAGCGCCGCTAGACCTTGTGTAAAACTACATAGTTTGTTGTGAAAGTACGTTGCGCATGCGCATTGCGGCCCATACGCATGCGCAGAAGTGCAGATTTTTAGCCTGATCGCTGCGATGCGAACAACGGCAGCTAGCAATCAACTCGGAATGAGGGCCCTTGTACTTCGGCATCTGTTAGAGGGTGGCGGCTAGCTGCTGGTGTGGGCACACATACTAACAATGTGTGATCAGCACCTCAGGAGCTCAGTGTCCT
Organism: Pseudophryne corroboree; assembly: GCF_028390025.1. Classification (NCBI taxonomy): domain Eukaryota; kingdom Metazoa; phylum Chordata; class Amphibia; order Anura; family Myobatrachidae; genus Pseudophryne; species Pseudophryne corroboree. The sequence continues at coordinate 39,522,219 of NC_086445.1, read as the reverse complement.
GTCAGCTGGTATTACAAACCATTAACCCTCAGGAGGTTGATTCGGTTTCCCCTCTAAGTCCCACGAAGCAGGTAGCCTGGTTGCCAAGCAGGGCTACCTGAAAATAATAAACTAAAATAAAAACAAAGGATACTCTCTGGAGCTCCAGAGAAATGCACCCGGCTCCTTGGGCACATTTTTCTAAACTGAGTCTGGTAGGATGGGCATAGAGGGGAGGAGCCAGCACACACATACACACACTAAAGGTTTTAAAGTGCCAGGCTCCAGTGGACCCGATCTATACCCCATGGTACTAAAGTACAGAACCCCAGTATCCACTAGGACGTAAGAGAAATAGGCATTGATACAAAAGGATAGATGCTACCTATTGCACAATGGTCCACCAGATTGCTAGGTTCTTAATGGGTTGTATGATGATACCCTGCAATGTTGGCCAAGTGTCAGGAAGGTGTGAGACTAAAGAAAGACAAGATATGTGATGTTATGTATACTGTACAGAGGGGATGTAATTAGATAGGGAAGCACTGAAGGTTATATGGGCGGGTCTGGAATTTGATTGGCTTGTCTAAAGAGGTGAGTTTTCAGGGCACGTTTAAAGGTGTGGAGACTAGAGGTGAGTCTTATTGTTCGTGGGAGGGCATTCCACAGAGTGGGTGAAGCCCGGATAAAGTCCTGTAATTTTGAGTGTGAACAAGTAATGCGTGAGCATGAGAGACGTAGATCTTGTGCAGAGCGGAGAGGTCGGGTAGGGAGATATTTTGAGATGAGTGAAGTGATGTACGTTAGTGTTGTTAGGTTTATAGCCTTATATGTAAGTAAAAGTATTTTATATTTAATACGGTAGAATACCGGTAACCAATGGAGGGACTGACAGAGCGGATCAGCAGACGATGAATGTCTAGTGAGGATGATTAGCCTCGCAGCTGCATTTAGAATGGATTGTAGTGGTGAGAGCCTATGTTTGGGAAGATCAGTCAGGAGACTATTACAATAATCAATGCGGGAGATAATGAGGGTGGATTAGAGTTTTTGCTGTGTCTTGTCAGGGCCGGCTCGAGGGTTTTGAGCGCCCCAGGCAGGCGATGGGGGCGTGGCTTCATACAGGGGGCGTTGTCACTTACGCCCCCTGTACAGTTGTAGCGCCGATGAAATGATGTGCGGTGCGCAATGACGTCATCGCGCACCGCACATGAAAAGGTCCTCTCCACGAAGGGAAACTAGACGCTTCGTGTCTAGTTCCCTTCATGGAGAGGACCTTTGCTGTGCGGTGCGCGATGACGTCATCGCGCACCGCACAGTAAACGTCCTCTCCACGAAGGGAAACTAGACGCTACGCGTCTAGTTCCCTTAACGGCGGGGGACAGCGGCAGCGGGCAGCGGGGGGCATGGCACATCAGCAGCGGATCTTGCCATGGTGCGGCGCCCTCCGGATGGCGCCGGCGCCCTCCGGAAGGCGGCGCCCCGGGCAAAAGTCCTGCTTGCCCGTGGCAAGATCCGCTACTGTGTCTTGTGTAAGATCAGGAGCAGTTCTAGGCACGGGCAAGCAGGGCGGGCACCTGGGTCGCTTTGGTCCGCAGACGTGGCTGCAGTCACCCTGCAGGCGCCCGCCGCCCGCTCGCACCCCGCATCCTGCTGCACCCCGCTCCCCAGCTGCAGCAGGCGCCATGGGCTGTGTGGGCGCACGCTGCAGCCGGCTCTATCATCAGACACTAGAGGTCATAATTGACTTCTAGTGTCTGCGCTGGGCTGCTATGGGAGAGATGTCATGACGTCTCTCCCATAGAGAGGAGTGGGTGGAGCAGCAGCGGTCAGGAAGCAGGAGCGGGGAAGGTGAGTATTTTTGTTTTTGTTTTCTTTAGTGTTTGTAAACAAATCTACAGGGGGCACAACTACTCCAGGCACATCTACTCTGGGCACATCTACAGGAGCTACAGGGGGCACAGCTATAGGGGGCACAACTACTGGGGGCACATCTACAGATGGCACATCTACAGGGGTCACATCTACAGGGGGCACAGCTACAGGGGGCACAACTACAAGGGGCAAATCTACTGGGGGCACAGCTACAGGGGCATAACTACTGGGTCTATAACTACAGGGAGCATAACTGTGGCCACGCCCATTCCCTATGAAGCCACGCCCCTATTTTTGGTGCACGCCTTTGGCGTGCACTATGTTTGACCTAGTGCTGGGCTGTGTATGTGTGTGTGTGTGCGTCTAGAACCGCTCCTGTGTAAGATATGGTCGTATTTTGGATATGTTTAGACATATGTAACATGATCTTGAGACAGATTGAATGTGGTGAACAAAGGACAGATCTGAGTCAAGGATGACACCTAGGCAGCGAGCTTGTGGGGTAGGGATGACTGCTGAGTTCTCAACAGTGATAGAGATATCAGGTTGGTAACTACTATTGGCTGGTGGAAATATAATTAATTCTGTTTTGGAAATATGAAATTAATTCTGTTTTGGAAATATTAAGTTTGAGGTGGTGAGATGTCATCCAAGATGAAATGGCAGACAGGCATTCAGTGACATGGCCCAATACTGATGGTGACAAATCTGGGGAGGATAGGAAAGATGCTTGGCTGAACAAAGATGCTTGGCTGAACAACAGCCAGCTGAACAGGGCTTTATTAGAAGGGCTTTTTTAAAAGGGTTATGAAAATATTACAATATAGACTTACCCAGGACTTCTACATAGTGGCTGTATGTTTGCCATATACTGAAGGGCTGTGCCGGACCAATATGACAATTGCTCTCCTTTCTCTGCAGGTAATCTACACTCCTTGCATTTTGGATCTGCTCAGAATATATATGCATCAGTGATAGTGTTATTATAACTAGGTAATCTACACTGTCAATTTGTATATCATAAGCTATATTGTATTCTAGGATGAAACTGTTTTGCAGCTTTATATAGTTGGTAACTGCTATCTTAGTATTTGTTTTAGTTGAGTTTTATGGCATGCTCTGTAAGCGGGGGTGGGTTGTTAGGCCTTGATTGCAATTACTAGAGACACATGGATACTTACCATTCATGTCAAAGTCAGAAAAATATCACTATGCACACTGCCATATTTGCACCTCATGCGAGCTCCCGCTGCGCGTGCAAGAGCTCTCCCGTGCGTGCGCATACTCGCCTTCGCGGGCACCCGCAGGCGCACGATATGCGGATTTACGGTAGAGTTTGTATGCGTCTAGCGGGCGACTCAATCGATATATATTTTAACCATATAATGTATTTTGTAGATCATGGTCCCTTTGATAGATTCTGAAAGTTTAGTTAATGTAGCATGTTCATGGACAGAGAGATCCCTCTTTGTCTGATACAGGGGGTCAGACAAGGATTATACAGTGGTGTTTAGTATCCATCGGAAGAGTATTTAATTAGCAATATTCCGGTGTTGGTTTGGAGCAGATTAATCGCTCGTGCGAATAGTTATGGACATAAGAAGTTTATGTCCATTTACTATTATTTGCACTTACTTATCCATGCGGCGGGAAACCTAGTTTCCCACCCACCTGAGCAGTTGGAAGTAGACACAGCCCACCTGTATGAATCAACCTATGACCTTTTGTTTTAGTGCGAAGACGAATTCCTGTGTCCAATGAACAATGAGATTGTAGGGACCATTGAATTGTATTGTGTGTGGGGCATAAATAGACAAGCCGATCACATCCAGCTCTCACTCTTCAACGGTTCTCATTGCTGATAATCGGGAGCTGGATGTCCAGAGGCGCATGCGATCGTTCCCCTTTGTGCGTAAGTTTTCTCCGCAATCATATTGTCTTTCTTGTTATTCTGAGCCATATCTATCTCTCTCTCTCTCTCTCTTCTCTTTCTCTCTCGTTTCTCTTATATCGTTATTGTACTGATATTGTATTTCATGTGTAGTTATCTGGTTAGGTAGTCCATGTTATATTGGTAGTGTATGACTTGTATTGTATTATTCTTTTGAACGTTCATTCATTTCCTTAAAAGGCGTTAGACCCTTAGACCGGTATTGTGTGTTCATTATATTGCAGTGGGTAATAGGAGCGTCTCTATCGCTCAAACAGCTTTAGTGTAATCCCGCTTACAAAGTGTTGCATTCTCATCTTATCACTACACCAAGGTTTACTGCATAATACACTGTTTTATGGTATAGTTACAAAGGTTTAACATTGTGAGCGTCTGCGCCGCTGGTGATCTCCTCGTGGTCCCGAGCGTTCGCTACGCTATAGCGAATCCTTACGTTAGTCGGCAGCCAATAGCGTGCCTGCCTGTGATCTCTTGGCCGTGAGCGAACGTGGCGCTTGAGCGTCTCGACTACGGCTAAGCGATAGTTACGCAACGTGCGTACCCTTACGGTATTCCATACGTTAATAGCGTACAGTGTTCTTAGACCTCTTAAAGGGTTTTAAGTAAGATAAATATTTAGCTTTATCAATTGGCGGCTCGTCCGTCCTTCACATATCTCTGCTAGGTAATTCCAGCAGACATTATCCATCAGCAAAGGGCGGGAGATCATATTCCTCGCAGTGCTGTCTGGATAAGCGTCTGCTTCGCTTAGTAAAGGGTGCTGAAGGAATCCGGAACCGGAGGTAAGAACAACACGCTAGTGTCTTTTAAAACTGTTTATTTCTGTCTTGCGTACGTACGCACGCACATATCTGCATTTCTTTTCATTCGTGTATTTTCATATATCACTCTTCTGTTTGCCATTCTATAATTGATAAACGTGCTAAGAGAGATTTGCCGCTATTTCATAGTTAAAGTATAAAAGAAATACATTAAGAGATAAATTGCAAAGCACACACGCAGCTCTGCCTAAAGATACAAGGAGAGATTGGTGTGGTGTTCGGTAGATGATCGAGGATCATCTACATTGATAAACGTGTAAAATTGTGTTACGGTGGATATTTGCTTTGTGTACACGTGTCTCTAACAAAGGGTGAGACTCGCGTACGCAACTCAAAGGCCAACGCACGCAGCGTATATTACGCAACGGAGCGTCCGGGTACGCCCACGTAACTCAAATCACACGCTAGTGTTATTGTAACAGGCGAAAAGGTGGCAACGCGATAAATAGCGCAAATCTATTTTAGTGTCCGAAATTTAGACTAACAGATCCTTCTCCAAATTTACAACTCATCTGGTCTAAAGGAAAGAAAATTTCTGCGCAGAAATAGAAATAGAAACAAAAGTGTACATGTGGTGAGTGAGTGTTTGCATATATAAGTTTATACAATTTTTTGAGGTTGAACCACAAGAAGTCGAGTTCTCGCAGGGTACATACATGTAAGTGACGTGCATGGTGGCAAGGGAGGCATCCTTTGTTAAACATAAAATCTGAGCATTAGAGTATAGCAGACCAGGAGGTCTATTATAGCACAGACCAGGAGGTCCGGAATTGACCAGGAGGTCCAGGTACAGCAGACAAGGAAGTCCGCTATAAATAGAGGAAAGAGCACAACCCAGGGGGTTGGTGCAGAACCCATATAGGCCAATAAAGCTCATGCTGAAGGAATTCGCAGCCGCAATTTTCGATTCCACTGGTCGCTCCGCATATAAGATTAGTTGCTTATGTGCTGAACGATTGTACCGCACGTAATTGTGTGCATTAGTTAATCTGACCAGTACCATTTGTGTACGAAACGGGTCACAAACACTATTTGTACATTCTGACGTGATTTGTGTAATTTTTTATTTTCTGAAGGGAAGTTCGCTGGTCACTCAGGAATTATCCAACAACCAACAGTTACTGGAAAGGGTTAATGCTCTGCGGATCACACTCACATGTTCCAGTAAACGAAGGTTCATAGGGGCCCTGGGTCGAGTACGCCAGCACTAGGGCAGTGTGTAGGTCGTATTGGTCGGCGTGGGCGAGTGAGTGGGGTACTCGGTAAACCGCCACCGTCAGCCTATCGTGAACATTTTGGTTTTTGTAAGGGTTCGCTGAAGACCCTGATTGAAGGTCAGAGGTGGTGAAAGCAACACCTGCAAGTTATGGGGGCCAATTGTTCAGGTAGGGGGCAATCAACCTCGGTTCGGGTTGATTCAGTAAACCGACCAATCGGGTCGGCAAGGTACGTAATGTGTGAAAAATACGGTTCACACACAGAGGTTTTATGTGATGAATGGGAGAGAATGACTGTGCATGACGGGGAGAAGTTCCCAAGAGTAGGCAGCTTTAGCCCAGAAGTGTTACAAAATCTAAGGAGGAGGATATGTCTCATTAAATCAACAAAGAGACGAATCAAACATTATGATTATTTGCAGTTATGGCAACAGGAGGGTGAAATACAGAGAGGATTGGCTCAGGCGGCGGGATCTAATCCTATCAAGAAACTAATAGCCACGGCCCCGCCGCCACCATACATATCAGGAGAGAAATTGGTTGCCGAGAATGACGCACTAGGGTGTAACAAACAAACACTTAGCAACTGTGTAAATGTTAATAAGTTAACCAATGCAAGTATTAACCCGTGCAAGTTGTACCCTGTTTTGAACTTTCCCCAGGAGTGTGATCAAGAGGACGAATCAGCAACAATATCGGCGCTCTCTCTAGCAGCCACCATATCAGAAACAACAGTAGGCACGGCCCAACCCTTAAGATTAGTAACAAAGCCCCCTAGCGGAGGGACAGGTGAGGTCGTATCAACAGGTAAGTACGGCACCATACACTATGCTGAAACCATTTCACCACAGGCTGTAGAATCTACACAGAATGATGTTATTAAACTTGCTCCCGTTAGGGTAATAGCAGTTCCAAATGGGAAAACGGACACTACAGGAGTCACTCCTATCAGGAACATTGCCATGTACAGCCCGTTTTCCCGAATGGAATTAAGAACCATAGTGTCTGAATTCCCTGATCCTAGAAAAGATCTAGTTGCTAGCCAGAAATACATCAGAGACATAGGGAACACTTTAGAGCCCAATAACAAAGACTGGCAGGTATTGCTGAGGGCTTGTTTACCCTCCAATGTCGACTCGGCTCAATTTTTAGCTGACTGTGGATTGGATTAGGATGTACCTCTTACAGATGTGTACAACAAAGACAATGTAAAAAGGATAAGCTTACAGTTAAAGGAGTATTTTCCAGCTGTAGTTAAATGGAACAAGATTTTCTCCATTAAACAAAAAGAGTCAGAAACTGCTGCAGAGTATTTTCACAGGGCATTACTAGATATGGCAAAATACACAGGCATAGAGGACATTAAAACAAACATAAACCATCGAGAAGTAGCAGTATCTGTACTAATGGATGGTTTAAAAGAGGCATTAAAGACAAGGGTACAGACCACGCAACCATGTTGGCGAGGTCTGTCGGTGGCTACTTTGAGAGAGGCAGCTGTGGATCACGATCGGAATATCACCAGACACAGGGAATTACAAGGTGATAAGTTAATGGCCGTAAGTATACAGGCCCTGACCACAAGGCAGCCTTTGTATAGATCACCAAACCCTGTGGGTAAGTCAAATGTGGTAACCTGTTATTTCTGTCATAGAGAGGGACACTTTGCACGAGACTGTAAATCAAGAAACGTACAAAAGTCTTATCAACCCCCTAGACAACGACACGACACACGACATTGGGAGCAGGGTCCGCAGAAACGGAGTTATGAGCCACATGCAGGGGAAACAAAAAGATACCCCCCGAACAGAGACTGGCAAGCCTCTGGTAGTTCCCATTTAACCCCTTCACAAGTAGTTGCTGCCAGCGGGATTCAGGGAGGTCACCATACCCAATAGGGGTGTGGCCATACCTGTAATCTGCAGCCAGTAAAATTGATTGCAAATCTTGGAAGTGAACCCGAAATTGCAATTAATGTAGCTGGTAAATCATTAAACTTTCTTGTAGATACGGGGGCGGCCAAATCAGTGATAAATTCGACAGTGGGCATGAGAACCACTGGTAAGACAATTCCAGCCATGGGAGTAACGGGAGTAGTCCAGCATTACCCTGTTAGCAAACCAGCCGAGATTACAATAGGGCCTTTACATACCAAGCATTCCTTTTTGCTGGCTGCATCGGCACCGACTAATCTCCTGGGAAGAGACTTATTGTGTAAAATGGGGTGCGTCATTTATTGTACTCCTGAAGGTGTATTCTTGGACATACCTGAGAACCACGCTCAGGAAGTGCGAGACATGTTAGACTCCCCATCAAAATTAATGTCACATACCATTATGACAAATAGGACTCCATCCCAAGTAGAAGAAATGACATCCCAGATACCAGAGTCACTGTGGACTAAAGACGGACAAGACACTGGATTGATGGCAAACGTAGCTCCGGTAGTTGTACAAGTAAAAGATGGCAGGATAGCTCCAAAAATCCCACAGTACCCTCTGAAGCCAGAGGTGGAGTTAGGAGTGTATCCCGTAATAGAGCGCTTGCTACAACAGGGCATTCTGGTAAGAACGTCCAGCACTGCCAATAGTCCCATCTTCCCTGTGAAAAAGAGTGGGGGGAGGGGTTACCGGCTAGTGCAGGATCTAAGGGGGATTAACAAAATAGTTGAGAGTCAGTTCCCCGTAGTGCCAAATCCAGCTGTCATCCTTATGCAAATCCCTCCCACTGCGAAATTTTTCACTGTTATTGACCTCTGCTCCGCTTTCTTTTCGGTACCTCTGCACCCTGACAGCCAATATTTGTTTGCATTTACATACAGAGGAGTCCAATACACATGGACTCGATTACCACAAGGTTTCATAGACAGTCCAAGTATATTTTCCCAGGCTTTGCATGATTGTTTACAGTCTTTCCAACCAGAGAGTGGATCAGTATTGATACAGTACGTGGATGATTTACTACTGTGTTCTGATTCAGTGGAAGCATCCCTGAAGGATACGAAACAGCTCCTGTTTCATCTTTCAGACACAGGACACAAGGTTTCCAAAGACAAGTTACAATTATGCCAAACTAAAGTAAAATATTTGGGACACTGTCTAACACAAGGACTGAGACACCTGACCGCTGATAGAATTCAAGCAATTAGAGACATGACTCTGCCACAAACCCAGCAACAGATCAGAACATTTTTAGGAATGTGTGGGTATTGCCGTAACTGGATCCCAGGATTTTCCATTCTAGCATTACCTTTGCAGGAGATGGTCTCCTCAAACAAACCTGATCGAATTTCGCATACAGACGAGTCCGAGATGGCATTTGAGAGACTTAAACAGTGCCTAACGCAGGCACCAGCATTAGGTATGCCAGACTATGGGAAACCCTTTGAGCTGTACGGAACAGAAAGTGCTGGTTGCGCGGCAGGCGTCCTAACCCAAAAGCACGGTGATGCCAGCAGGCCAGTAGCATACTACAGCGCTCAGCTAGATACGGTAGCGCGATCCCTCCCCACATGCTTGCGAAGCGTTGCTGCGATAGCATTGCTAGTAACGAAAAGCGAAGATGTAGTGCTAGGTCACAACCTCACAATTCATACACCACATGCAGTGTCAGCCTTGCTAAATTCTGCCCAAACCAGGCACGTCTCATCAGCGCGGTTTACAAGATGGGAATTGGCACTAATGGCCCCCGTAAACATCACCATAAGGAGATGCAGTGCATTAAATCCTGCAACATATCTCCCAGGTGTGCCTGGACAGGCACAAAGGGTGGAGGATGAGAGTGGTGGGGAAGGAGAATTTAATACAAAGGAGGACACACATGATTGTATGGAATATTTGACCCAAAATTTTACCGCAAGGCCTGACATCAGTGACAACCCACTAGAAGATGTAGACTTTACTTTCTACACCGACGGTAGTTGTCACAGACAGTCAGACTCGGGAGACTTGTGTACTGGATACGCAGTCGTAGATGACCAAGGCACCATAGAAGCTGAACCGCTAGGCCCACCTCACTCAGCCCAGGTTGCTGAACTGGTCGCCCTAACCAGAGCATGTGAATTGGCTAAGGGCAAATCAGCCAATATCTACACCGATTCTAGATACGCATTCGGGGTAGTCCATGATTTCGGAGCCCTATGGCGCCTCAGAAATTTCATGACAGCAGTTGGTACACCGGTAGCGCATGCAGCTCACATAAAAAGGCTTCTAACAGCAATACAGGAACCCGACAGAGTGGCTGTTATCAAGTGTAAAGCACACACATATAGCCAGGACCCAGTATCACTTGGTAACAGCCGAGCAGATGAAGCTGCTAAGCTAGCAGCTGGTACCCCCAGACAGACAGACACCACACAACTGATGGTATTTAATACCATCAACACACAGAAGCTGTGTGAAATGCAAAATTTGTATTCCACACAGGAAAAAGCAGTCTGGAAGGCAAAGGGATATGGCCAGGAGTCCTCAGGACTCTGGACGGATGGACAAGGTAAACCAGTGGCACCAAGAGCATATCTTCCATGTTTAGCTGAGGCAGCCCACGGGCTGACTCATCTGGGCAAGGAGGGAATGTGTAAGTTGGTAAGAGCATATTGGTGCGCCCCAGGATTTTCATCCCATGCAGGTAAGAGAGCAATGTCATGCCTTACCTGTTTGAGAAAGAATATCGGAAAGGCAATACCAACAGAACCATCTCATATCCCACCTACAGGCGGCCCTTTTCAGGTAATACAGATTGACTTTATTCAATTACCCCCTTGTCGAAATTTGAAATATGTACTTGTTTGTATAGATGTGTTCTCAAATTGGGTCGAAGCATTTCCTGCGGCCACAAATACCGCTATGTTTACTGCTAAGAAAATTGTGCAGGAATTTGTATGTAGATATGGTATCCTTAGAATAATTGAAAGTGATAGGGGTACCCATTTTACAGGTGATGTCTTTCAAGGAATGTGTAAGTTGATGGGAATTGATAGCAAGCTGCACACTCCATACCGTCCACAGGCGAGTGCGAAGGTGGAAAGAGTGAACAGCACTATTAAAAATAAACTGAGCAAAGTTATGGCAGAAACAGGATTGACATGGCCAGAAGCTTTACCCATTGTACTATACAGCATCAGAACCACTCCCAGGTCCCCTCTTAATCTGTCTCCCTTTGAAATCTTGTTTGGTCGACAACCGCATGTTATGATTAACCCTCAGGATGATTTGAAGTGTAACAATGAAGTGACTGTAAAGTACCTGATTAACATGAGTAAACAGCTAAGGAATCAAAATGATAATTTGAAGTTGGTGATTCCTGATTTACCAGATAGTAATTGTCATGACATTGAACCTGGGGATTATGTAATGATACGGAATTTTCTACGCTCAGGTTGCCTTATTGACAGATGGGAAGGACCATACCAAGTCTTATTGACTAGCACTACAGCATTGAAGGTTGCCGAGAGAGAGACTTGGGTTCATTCGTCCTATTGTAAGAAGGTTGCTGATCCAGAGAGGTCCCGTGATAAGGAACAGACGGTAGAGGAAGTTGTATCACTGGAGTGTCTGTTCCAGGAGGACTGAGGCGGCACCTGAGCATTGAGAATCACAAGATCAAAAGCAGTTGTCGATTTCCTGTTCCCTTTTATTGTTTTTCTCCACTTCCCATCCCCTCTCCCTCAAATTATTTTTCCCCCTTCTCATTCTTCTTCGTTTCCTCCTATAAGATGGACTTGCCCCAAGAGACTGTGATCCGGATTTTCCTGTTGACCATGATGTTGACCAGAGCAGTCTGTTCCGGCGAGAGTACCATGGAGGTCGAGAGAGGTTCTGGAATGGGTTCTGATGACAGAAATGGAGGCGTAGTTTCCCAAGAACAACATAATCAACAAGCAAAGGCGAGTATCAGAAAACGATCCGATAACATAGACCATAGAAGGAATTGTGAAGGATTGTTAGCTGAAGAAAACTGTATCTGTAGGCTCTGTGACAATGTAGTTGAGGATGGGTGCATCAAGAAATGCCAATCCAGTTTTAATATCCACATGGACCGGCACCCCTTGAGTGACTATCACTCCTTAGTGGGTAGTGTGTTAAATCAAACAGATTGTTGGGTATGCTCTCAAGTACCTCAAGGCCATAGTAAATCAGGCTTAGTACCATTTCCTTTAACGATAGGGGAGGTACTTGAGCTAAGTGGTGGGAGGCCGGTGGACAAGAGGTTTAATATCTCCAGTCCTCCTAGTTTGAAGCTCCACCAATATCATGTGGATAGATCCCTAATATGTTTTAACATTTCCAATCCCCGAAAGCCGGGAAATTGGGAAGTGTCATGGAGTAACCAAACCATGACCTTTTCATACAGAGCAGATAGAATGCCGACAGATACAGAGCTTATACGCCACATAGCCAGTAGAGGAAAATCTTTCCGATATAGGTATACCCTAGGAAGTAGGATTACGAGAGTTGGAGAGGTATCACCAGGATACTGTGCACATATCGTACAAGCTGATACGTGTACTAGACAGATGGGAGAATTAGGGTTAGTAGATTTCACATGGAAGATGTGTAATATGGTTATGTCCTACTCCGTCCCATATGTTCTCCCCGATGATGCATATTTCATATGCGGGAGGAAGGCGTATAAGTGGCTTGCCCCAAACTCTGAAGGATTGTGTTATATTGGAAAAGTACTGCCTGAAGTAATGACTGTATCACATGCCAAAATGAAAGATATACACCGTGGTGCCCAAGCTCCTTATACTCACACCCACTACGAGCACGTAGTTAAACGGCACCTGATAGAAAGAACAGAGCATCCGGCCTCTGACATGATCCATGAATCCACCGGGATTCAGTTTCTACTTGCGTTAGACATCACTCGCACCGCCAGAGGAGTGTTGAATTATAAATACATATCCGCGCTCGCAAATTTGTTAGACAATATCACAGAAATGTATGATGACACGTTTAGGTATACTAGAAGAGAGCTTCAAGCTTATAAAACAGAACTGGTTCAGCATAGAATGATTCTCAATTATCTCACGGCAGTGACAGGTGGATATTGTGTCACACTGGCAACGCAGTACGGCGTGAAATGCTGCACATATATAACGAATAGTACCGAGGACCCGGTCGAGGTCATAGACCAAAAGATGGACGATATTCTCCAATTAAAATGGGAATTTCGCAGGAGACACAATCTCACCCTTGCTGCTGTGGGTAATGAGCTGACTGGTTGGGTGTCATGGTTGAACCCGCGAAATTGGTTCTCCGGTTTAGGAGAATGGGCTCAAGGAGTCATAATGGATGTAGGGAAGTTTCTCCTATGTATCTTAGGTGTTGTCATATCAATTGGCTTGATATTTAGATGCGGTCAGGCTTTAATGAAGTGCAAACGTAGTACCAGGGTGATGAGTTTAAGGAGTGAGGAAATTGTAATTCCAATGGATTTGATTTATGACCCAACGGTAGAGACAATGATGTGATGAAAATGCGATTATACGGTCCGTTTCTTTCACCTGTTTTTCCGTTTTTTCCAAGGTAAAAAGACCCACTTGGACGAGGAATTTGATGAGCCTGTATACAGACAACTGATGGATTAAAGAAGAAGTTTTGACAACCTTATACACAGATATTTGATGAACTATGCCATAGACCCCCAGTTTCCCTAGAAATTTTAAAATTACGCTAGCCCAACACTTTTGTAAGTCTATGGACATTGACAAAGCTTTTGCCCACACCTATTGGCAAAAGCCCAAAGAAGATTGCATTCAACAGACACCGAACAAGACTTCAACCGACAAATGTTCATTAACCTGACATAGAATACCACTGCATTTACCATAATTGTGTCTTATCTTCATCTCTACAACCTTCAGGTAAAGCACACACATAGGCGATAGGGAATACCGGCACAGATATCAGCATTCACATATTCCCCCATTCATGTATCATCAACTAAAATGTGCTCCCCCATTTTGTTGCAACCAAAAGCCGAAGAGAGCTCGGTAAAGTTTGACAGCCCATCCACAGACCCGTAACACGGGATAAGAAGGAATTCAAATGTATACTTCGCAATACCTCGAAGCTTGATTTAAAACACGTACGGCACGATGATACATGACCCCCCAAACATGGATTCATACACACATGCTCCTGCTATCTCACTAGGTCATACCCTTTTCCTACCATCTCCTCTCCTCCCCTACCCAATCATGGAAATGTATTTACACTTGACATATATTTTTCTCGTTTTGAAATGTTTTAGGAAGTGGCAGTTATTGTTGACTGCCAAAGGGTGGACTGTCAAAGTCAGAAAAATATCACTATGCACACTGCCATATTTGCACCTCATGCGAGCTCCCGCTGCGCGTGCAAGAGCTCTCCCGTGCGTGCGCATACTCGCCTTCGCGGGCACCCGCAGGCGCACGATATGCGGATTTACGGTAGAGTTTGTATGCGTCTAGCGGGCGACTCAATCGATATATATTTTAACCATATAATGTATTTTGTAGATCATGGTCCCTTTGATAGGTTCTGAAAGTTTAGTTAATGTAGCATGTTCATGGACAGAGAGATCCCTCTTTGTCTGATACAGGGGGTCAGACAAGGATTATACAGTGGTGTTTAGTATCCATCGGAAGAGTATTTAATTAGCAATATTCCGGTGTTGGTTTGGAGCAGATTAATCGCTTGTGCGAATAGTTATGGACATAAGAAGTTTATGTCCATTTACTATTATTTGCACTTACTTATCCATGCGGCGGGAAACCTAGTTTCCCACCCACCTGAGCAGTTGGAAGTAGACACAGCCCACCTGTATGAATCAACCTATGACCTTTTGTTTTAGTGCGAAGACGAATTCCTGTGTCCAATGAACAATGAGATTGTAGGGACCATTGAATTGTATTGTGTGTGGGGCATAAATAGACAAGCCGATCACATCCAGCTCTCACTCTTCAACGGTTCTCATTGCTGATAATCGGGAGCTGGATGTCCAGAGGCGCATGCGATCGTTCCCCTTTGTGCGTAAGTTTTCTCCGCAATCATATTGTCTTGTTATTCTGAGCCATATCTATCTCTCTCTCTCTCTCTCTTCTCTTTCTCTCTCGTTTCTCTTATATCGTTATTGTACTGATATTGTATTTCATGTGTAGTTATCTGGTTAGGTAGTCTATGTTATATTGGTAGTGTATGACTTGTATTGTATTATTCTTTTGAACGTTCATTCATTTCCTTAAAAGGCGTTAGACCCTTAGACCGGTATTGTGTGTTCATTATATTGCAGTGGGTAATAGGAGCGTCTCTATCGCTCAAACAGCTTTAGTGTAATCCCGCTTACAAAGTGTTGCATTCTCATCTTATCACTACACCAAGGTTTACTGCATAATACACTGTTTTATGGTATAGTTACAAAGGTTTAACATTGTGAGCGTCTGCGCCGCTGGTGATCTCCTCGTGGTCCCGAGCGTTCGCTACGCTATAGCGAATCCTTACGTTAGTCGGCAGCCAATAGCGTGCCTGCCTGTGATCTCTTGGCCGTGAGCGAACGTGGCGCTTGAGCGTCTCGACTACGGCTAAGCGATAGTTACGCAACGTGCGTACCCTTACGGTATTCCATACGTTAATAGCGTACAGTGTTCTTAGACCTCTTAAAGGGTTTTAAGTAAGATAAATATTTAGCTTTATCATTCATAAGGAAAGATGCTTGGCTGAACAACAGCCAGCTGAACAGGGCTTTATTAGAAGGGCTTTTTTAAAAGGGTTATGAAAATATTACAATATAGACTTACCCAGGACTTCTACATAGTGGCTGTATGTTTGCCATATACTGAAGGGCTGTGCCGGACCAATATGACAATTGCTCTCCTTTCTCTGTGTTATGAACCACAGGTAGTGGTTCATTCCTATTTTATGTTTATAAAGTTGTCTTGCATGCCAGGATTTCCCGTTGCTCTGTTTTAGAATACTCTTGTCTGCTGCCGCTGGTGAGTCTGTGTAATTGCAGTTTGTTCCCATGTGTTCAGTCTCACCTGGCTGCTAATTGCATCTTGTCAGTTTAGAGTCATGCAACAGGGCAGCTGTATGGGATTATTAATTAGGCCTCTCTGTTATATGCTGGCTGTTTGCAATTCACAGATGCTGGTGATATTCCTTGGTTTGCAGTCTGCTTGAAGTTTGAGCTGGTTCCTGTCAGTCCCTGTGTTGATTCCTGTGTCAGTCCCTGTGTCGATTCCTGTGTCTGATCCCGTGTCCTGCTGTGAGGCGTTCCTGCCCTGAGTTCCAGTGGCTTTGCCTGTCCCTGGTCAAGTCTTCTGGCTTCCTGGTGTCTACCGGTCTGTTGTTTGGGATTCTGCCTGTCCTCCAGTTCTGAGAGTCGGTGTCGGCAGCATTAGAAGTTCCTGTCCGTTTGCCAGTATTCGTACCGGTTCCGTGAGTAGCGGCTCTCCCGCGTCCGTTGGCCTAGGCCGCTGTATTCCATTATTGTTTCTGTCCCTGGTGTTTTGCAGAGGGTTCTGCTTATGCTGTCACCGCTGGTACACAAAGGTATTGTGTCGGCGTGTGATCAGCATTTCCTTTGTTGTTCTTTTCCTTTGGCAGTTTCTCCGCACATACTTTAGGTTTTTAGTTAGCTTATAGCCCCTGGCCTGTTTGCTTAGTTAGAGGTCCTCTTGTTATCATTCTGCCTCGGATTTCCCTTTGTCTCTCATTAAGACCGGGGGGCACCGGAGTTGGGCAGACATAATCCGCCCTTCAAACGTGGCTGCCAAGGGCTCAAGAAACCATAGTCTCGCAAGGGATTTCCGATAGCACGGGTGAGACAACAGAGTTAGGGCGCCAGGGGCTATTCCCTTTCCATTCCCCTTTCCCAGCGTTACGTCCTGGTGCTCTGGACTCACTTCATGAACATCTCCCTTGTTCTGAGCACCAGGAACCTAACATTATCACCAGCCATACCACAAAAAAGAAATAAAACTTTTTTTTCTTTTTTGGCCCAGTCCAGTGTCTAGTCTAGAATCCAGTCTTGTCTAGAATTCAGTGTGCAGAATCCAATCCGGTGTTTAGAATCCAGTCCTGTCTAGAATTCAGTGTGCAGAATCCAGTCCGGTGTTTAGAATCCAGTCCGGTGTTTAGAATCCAGTCCGGTGTTTAGAATCCAGTCCGGTGTTTAAACAAAAAAACAAACAAAAAAAGTCTTGTTTTGTTTAGCAAAATTTAGTCTTGCCTTGCCTTGTCTAGTTTTAAATCCTCCTATGTCTACTATGCAAGCCCTGCAGGCATCTCTCGCAGCCCTGAACTCTGTATTCAGTGCTTTGAGACCAGAGCGACTAGAAGTTTTGCAGCAATCCCTAAAGCAACTGTAAAACCTTCTGACTAAAATCTTGCTCATTTTGCCAGAAGTCGTTGAGAGTACATCTATCTCTAAAGAGACTCTTGTTCACAGTATGGTGACAAGAGAATCCTCTGGTTTAATTGAAGAGAAAAGGTTTAAAAGTTTTCTGCGGCCCAGGCTCTCAGAAGAGGAGCGTCTGCGTCGCAGAAACTTAAACTTATGCCTATATTGTGGGGGTTTAGGCCATTATCTGCAGACCTGTGAGTTGCGCAAGCCAAAGTGTGGTGACGAGTCTTGCCCTCTGGCCAAGTTGAGTCATGATACAAGACCTACTCCTGTCTCTACTGTGGCAGAGGTACTTGTCACACAACCCACACAAAAAGGCTCTCTGTCCTATAATTGGGGTCCTTGGGCAAGGGAGCCCCATTATAGATTCAGGAATCAAAAGAGAATGTTTCTCTCCTCTCTTGAGGTTCCTGTGGAAGCGGAGTTGCAAGTCCCTGGAGTGGTGCCCGATGCCCAGGTTCCTGGAGTGGTGCCCGATGCCCAGGTTCCTGGAGTGGTGCCCGATGCCCAGGTTCCTGGAGTGGTGCCCGATGCCCAGGGTCCTGGAGTGGTGCCCGTAGCCCAGGGTCCTGGAGTGGTGCCCGTAGCCCAGGGTCCTGGAGTGGTGCCCGTAGCCCAGGGTCCTGGAGTGGTGCCCGTAGCCCAGGGTCCTGGAGTGGTGCCCGTAGCCCGGGGTCCTGGAGTGGTGCCCGTAGCCCGGGTTCTTGGTGCGGTGCCCGATGCCCAGAGTGCTGGAGCGGTACCCGATGCCCAGAGTGCTGGAGCGGTACCCGATGCCCAGAGTGCTGGAGCGGTACCCGATGCCCAGAGTGCTGGAGCGGTACCCGATGCCCAGAGTGCTGGAGCAGTACCCGATGCCCTAGCTTATAGAGGGACATCAAATATTATAGTTCAGGTGTCCATACCAGAAGGGGTCTCAGAAGCTGTTACCCCAGGTAGGGACTTGAAAAGCGCAACCCTAGAAAGGGTCTCTAAAACCATAGTTCTTGAGGGGAACTCGAGAAGCAAAACCCCAGAAGGGATCTTTGAAGTAATATCCCCAAGTGGGGTCTCGAGAGACGCAGCCCCAAAGAAGGGTCTAGAAGTCGCTTCCCCAGGAAAGAACTTAAGAAGCATAGCATTAGTGGAGGATCTGAACGTTATTGCTTCAGCAAAAGTCCCGGAAGTCAAAGTCCCGGGAGAACTTTCGATAATTATCGACTCAGAGAGGGAGGCCGATGGCCCGATCCCAGTCAGGGAGGCCAACGGCCCGGTCCCAGTAAAAGAATCCGAGGTGCTGGCCCCAGCGGGGTTCCCGGAGGCCACTGCCCCAGCAGGGTTCTCGGAGGCCACTGTCCCAGCGGGGTTCTCGGAGGCCACTGTCCCAGCGGAGTTCTCGGAGGCCACTGTCCCAGCGGGGTTCTCGGAGGCCACTGTCCCAGCGGGGTTCTCGGAGGCCACTGCCCCAGCGGGGTTCCCGGAGGCCACTGCCCCAGCGGGGTTCCCGGAAGTCACTGCCCCGGGTGGGGTTCAGAAAGTCACTGCCCCGGGTGGGGTTCAGAAAGTCACTGCCCCGGGTGGGGTTCAGAAAGTCACTGCCCCGGGTGGGGTTCAGAAAGTCACTACCCCGGGTGGGGTTCAGAAAGTCACTGCCGCGGGTGGGGTTCAGAAAGTCTCAGCCCCGGTTGGGGTTCAGAGAGTCTCAGCCTCGAGTAAGGTCAATAGTGACCAGGTCCTAGCAAAGCACTCCAGTCAGTCAGATGAGAAGGAAACAGATCCTGACTCTGATATCTCAACATCCATAACCTTTGATGGGGACTTCGCCCAATTTCTGGCGCTTTTCAAACACTATTACACTATTATGTTGTCTAGACCATTTCTGGGCATCACTTCAGAAAACCTTGGGCTCTATCTGATTTATTCTTTTAGAGGAGAGCCTTCTGAGTGGGCGACCAGCCTAATGAAAGCTGAAGATCCCATTCTTCAGGATCCCCTAGTATTCTGTGATGCAATTGTTAAAAGATACGGTTCCAAAGAAATTGGTTCAGGTTCCTCTAAGTCACCCGTCTTGTCTGCTGAGAGTCCACCAAATACTGTAAACTCGGCACAAGAGTCCCAGCCCGTTGTTTTGACTGCAGGATGTGCTTTTTTGACTTCTTCTTCTAATATTAGTACTTTACCAGAAAATTCAGCTCCCAAGGGTAAGAGACCTGTCTCTGATTTGAACGCAGCCTTGCTGGGTGGTACCATCAGTTCAGACAATGGCCCTCATTCCGAGTTGATCGGTCGCAAGGCGAATTTAGCAGAGTTACACACGCTTAGTCTACGCCTACTGGGAGTGTATCTTAGCATCTTAAAAGTGCGAACGAAGTTTACGCAATATTGCGAACAAAAAAAACTTAGCAGTTTTAGAGTAGCTCCAGACTTACTCTGCCTGTGCGATCAGTTCAGTGCTTGTCGTTCCTGGTTTGACGTCACAAACACTCCCAGCGTTCGCCCAGACACTCCCCCGTTTCTCCGGCCACTCCTGCGTTTTTTCCGGAAACGGTAGCGTTTTCAGCCACACGCCCATAAAACGCCGTGTTTCCGCCCAGTAACACCCATTTCCTGTCAATCACACTACGTTCGCCGGTGCGAACAAAAAGCCGTGAGTAAAAATCCTTTCTTCATAGCAGAATTACTTAGCGCAGTCGCAGTGCGAACATTGCGCATGCGCTCTAAGCTGATTTTCACTGCGATGCGAAAAAAAAGAACGAGCGAACGACTCGGAATGAGGGCCAATGTTTGGGGAATTACCTTGGTCAGACCTAAAGAGCTTTGTAAAAAGAAGAAGAAGAAAAAGAAGTAATTTTTGACTCTTGCCTTGATAAAAAAAAAAGAGAGATTTTTTTTTTTTCCCTTATCTTGTGTCCAGTGGCCACCATCAAGGGGAGGGCACTGTTACAAGTTCTTGCTACAGCTTGTTTTTTGTTTTCTTGTCTGTTAGACCAGTGTGTCAGGTTTTTTTTTTATCCCTTGTTCTGGATAGTCTGAATTTTGGGGTCTTTTGACCCCTCCTCAAGGGGGGGGTAATGTTATGAGCCACGGCTGTGGCTCATTCCTGTTTTGCATTTTTGTTCTGTATTTTATGTTATACTTCTGTTTATGTTCCCCGTGGGTGTCATGGGGTGCTCGGAGCTCACCCTTAAGGAGGGGATACTGTTATGAACCACAGGTAGTGGTTCATTCCTATTTTATGTTTATAAAGTTGTCTTGCATGCCAGGATTTCCCGTTGCTCTGTTTTAGAATACTCTTGTCTGCTGCCGCTGGTGAGTCTGTGTAATTGCAGTTTGTTCCCATGTGTTCAGTCTCACCTGGCTGCTAATTGCATCTTGTCAGTTTAGAGTCATGCAACAGGGCAGCTGTATGGGATTATTAATTAGGCCTCTCTGTTATATGCTGGCTGTTTGCAATTCACAGATGCTGGTGATATTCCTTGGTTTGCAGTCTGCTTGAAGTTTGAGCTGGTTCCTGTCAGTCCCTGTGTCAGTCCCTGTGTCGATTCCTGTGTCTGATCCCGTGTCCTGCTGTGAGGCGTTCCTGCCCTGAGTTCCAGTGGCTTTGCCTGTCCCTGGTCAAGTCTTCTGGCTTCCTGGTGTCTACCGGTCTGTCGTTTGGGATTCTGCCTGTCCTCCAGTTCTGAGAGTCGGTGTCGGCAGCATTAGAAGTTCCTGTCCGTTTGCCAGTATTTGTACCGGTTCCGTGAGTAGCGGCTCTCCAGCGTCCGTTGGCCTAGGCCGCTGTATTCCATTATTTTTTCTGTCCCTGGTGTTTTGCAGAGGGTTCTGCTTATGCTGTCACCGCCGGTACACAAAGGTATTGTGTCGGCGTGTGATCAGCATTTCCTTTGTTGTTCTTTTCCTTTGGCGGTTTCTCCGCACATACTTTAGGTTTTTAGTTAGCTTATAGCCCCTGGCCTGTTTGCTTAGTTAGAGGTCCTCTTGTTATCATTCTGCCTCGGATTTCCCTTTGTCTCTCATTAAGACCGGGGGGCACCGGAGTTGGGCAGACATAATCCGCCCTTCAAACGTGGCTGCCAAGGGCTCAAGAAACCATAGTCTCGCAAGGGATTTCCGATAGCACGGGTGAGACAACAGAGTTAGGGCGCCAGGGGCTATTCCCTTTCCATTCCCCTTTCCCAGCGTTACGTCCTGGTGCTCTGGACTCACTTCATGAACATCTCCCTTGTTCTGAGCACCAGGAACCTAACACTCTGCAGGTAATCTACACTCCTTGCATTTTGGATCTGCTCAGATTATATATGCATCAGTGATAGTGTTATTATAACTAGGTAATCTACACTGTCAATTTGTATATCATAAGCTATATTGTATTCTAGGATGAAACTGTTTTGCAGCTTTATATAGTTGGTAACTGCTATCTTAGTATTTGTTTTAGTTGAGTTTTATGGCATGCTCTGTAAACGGGGGTGGGATTTTAGGCCTTGATTGCAATTACTAGAGACACATGGACAGAGGCGTCACCAGGTGTGGTGACACCCGGTGCGCACCCCTGATGTACTGCCGCGATCGCGGCAAAAAGGGGGCGTGGCCTTACAGCTAGGGAGCGTGGCTTCGCGGGGATACCGGGATCGTCACTCTGGGGGCGTGCCCAGCATCTCCGGAGATGCTGGGCTTCCCCCAGAGACGGTCTCAGTGTGCGGTCGGCTCCTCTGCTATGACAGGAGCCGGGTGCTGTAGCGGAATTTCACACTGCAGCACCTGGCTCCTGTCACTGCGGAGGAGCTGACATTTGGTGTCACCCCCTCCAGGTGTCACACCCGGGTGCGGGCCGCACCCCCCGCACCCGCCTTGTGACGCCACTGCACATGGATACTTACCATTCATACGGAAAGATGCTTGGCTGAACAACAGCCAGCTGAACAGGGCTTTATTAGAAGGGCTTTTTTAAAAGGGTTATGAAAATATTACAATATAGACTTACCCAGGACTTCTACATAGTGGCTGTATGTTTGCCATATACTGAAGGGCTGTGCCGGACCAATATGACAATTGCTCTCCTTTCTCTGCAGGTAATCTACACTCCTTGCATTTTGGATCTGCTCAGAATATATATGCATCAGTGATAGTGTTATTATAACTAGGTAATCTACACTGTCAATTTGTATATCATAAGCTATATTGTATTCTAGGATGAAACTGTTTTGCAGCTTTATATAGTTGGTAACTGCTATCTTAGTATTTGTTTTAGTTGAGTTTTATGGCATGCTCTGTAAACGGGGGTGGGATTTTAGGCCTTGATTGCAATTACTAGAGACACATGGATACTTACCATTCATAAGGAAAGATGCTTGGCTGAACAACAGCCAGCTGAACAGGGCTTTATTATAAGGGCTTTTTTAAAAGGGTTATGAAAATATTACAATATAGACGTACCCAGGACTTACCAGGACGAAAACATACGGAAACAACCCACCGACAAAACAGAAAACATCGTCCCTTCCTTACATTTCCAAGCATCTGTGTATTTCAGCGTATGTAAATATTTTACCAACTAAAATCCTCATGACCTCTAAGAACAAAATGCAACCAATTTGGTAGACAACTATATACATTGGGATTGTACATATGTAACACTATTCTTTTTATTTAGATTAGGTACTTTATTTTACTTACTGTAAATAAAATAAATTTTATTAGTCGTACCTGTTTTCTTCTTTTCGACTTCTTTTATATCTTCACAGAGTTCGTGGGGTAAGTATGGAATAGTACACCACTTAAACCATTCAATAGTAAATAAACATTTTATTACAATATGTCAAACTTTAATGACTATTCAGCATGGCGAAATCTGTTACTCTTTAGAACAAACTTTAAAACGTGTTATTCTATCCTCAACAATATTACAACGATGAATAGTAATGTAATTATTTTGAGATTTTTAGTTATACAATTTAAATAATATAGAATGTAGTGTACACTACCAATCTTTAATTAAATGTTACTGTATCTATCCTAAGAATACTCTTCTTATCTCAAGTATCTATTTTAATTGTCTTTGCTGCGCAGTGACTATAGGTCTTGGCGTTGGTGCACATGAAGTTCTTCCCAGATGACCTCTTTAAGGAATAAATCCAGTCATTTGTAATCCAGGTATAACTAATGTAGCTGCACTATCTCCTTTTTATATTATAAATATTAAGAATTTTGGTGTTCGGTCCGAGGCTTCCAGATACTAATCAACGCTGCACTATGTTTCCGTTTTCTTAACTTATCTATCAACTGAAGTAGTTCTGTATTAACTGGCATGCAAACTTCTTGACTATCCTGAACTCCGCTATGTTAAGAGTTACTTTATTACTTTTCCTGTGGATTCCTGCACATTGCTGCAAATAATTAATACTTCAAGATTTACTTGTATTTATGATATCCTGTATGAATAATTATCCTTATAGAACTCCGGATGACAACTGAGTTAATATATATATGTAGAGATATACACTTCACTTGGTTGATACGATATAGGTTTGGCTGCTGTGTTAATTCTATCAATTAAGTAGTTAACAGCGTTTTGTGAGGTACTTAAATATGGTTCTTGTTGGGGAATGAACAGTACTTAATACGGTTGTCAATTGGAGCACACCTCTTGATATAGACTCAGCTGCTGTGTTAAGTCTATCAATTAAGTAGTTAACAGCGTTTTGTGAGGTACTTAACTATAGCTCTTGTTGGGGAATTAGAAGTACTTAATACAGTTGTCAATTAGAGCACACCTCTTTCCTTTTAGGGAACATCCGGGGCTGCCTCCCTCACCAGCCTCCTAAATACCTCAACCTCTCTCTCTGCAGCACAGACGTCTTAGCTGGGTTGATCCGGATTGGCTATATAAGGAGGTATTCTACATGTGTCAGTCAGGACTCTCCCCGGTACCTCTATCTTGGCTGCGGCTACCTCTCTCCGTCGTTGTCCGACTGTTAAGATGGGCGCTTATGTGACACTCCGGTCCTTCATTTGTTTAAACAGCACCGTCTTACTTGTCGTCTTCTCTCCGGCCGAGGATTTTCTCTTGACACTCCGCGTCTGAGGTAAGGTCGTCCCGCTTACAGCGCAGCAGCTCCGTTCCCCGTGCTGTCGTCCCCGAGACCTCTCCAACCGTCCCGCGGGTCTCCCTTTTATCACCTCATCCCCAGTACCCCGATTAGTCCCGCCGGAGCATTCCTGCACGCGCCGGCATTGTCAGTTACCTGCTCTCGTTCCCCTGGGACCACGTTATCTGTCTCTGGTTCAGTATTCAGGCAGCTGATTCTGATTTCCCTCTGTGAGGGAGATATACCATATATATCTTCTCTCTATGAGAGTGTCAAACTAGGGTATAATTTTTCCCTCTGTGAGGGTCATTTCTAGACAACCAATCATTACAGAATTTCCTCTCATCAACACAACCATATACATAGATATATATATATATATATATATATATCTACAATGTAGTTTTCTTTCACTAGTATCACTTCAATTAATGAATTCATTCATTATCCTTCATCATAATAGATAGGATATTACACATACCAGTTTGTCACTTTGCTCTATAATGCACAGTTAACATACAGCAGAACAACACCAGTAGGCACCTGCACTTTTAACTTGAACAAGTAAAAACTTACACTCTCAGCCTAGAAAACACTGATTTCATCTCAAACTAACTATGTTCCACAAATTGATTTTCTGCATTGCTCTTCATGGAGTATTCATAAAGGCCATTGCATCATTCAGTCTCCCAGCAACTCACCCCTCTGTACATGTTGCCCCCTCAATTCTACACTCTCCTCTTATTAGCACTCATGAGCTTTTTACTTCCCTATACTCATTGACAATAACATCTACAACCTCTCACCATAAAAAACTTTCACAAACCTCTGACACCCACATTTATCTCTCTCTTCTGCTTCTGATAGCTGGTGACATTTCACCAAATCCAGGACCCAGCCACTTGCATCACTCACATTCACCTGATTCACAGCAACATAGAAATCCAGCTAACCTCATAAACATCACATGTCTTCCATCACCCTCCAGATCACTAAAATGTGCCTTATGGAATGCACGCTCTGTTTGTAACAAATTAACATCCATTCATGACCTTTTCATATCTAACAACATCAATCTGCTGGCTATAACAGAAACCTGGCTCACACAATCTGACAGAGCCTCCCCTGCAGCACTGACACATGGTGGTCTCCACTTTACACACACCTCCAGACCCGATAACCATAAAGGAGGAGGAGTTGGACTTTTACTTTCCCAATCTTTGGCATATACTGTTCTACCACAGGTTCCATCACTCACATTTACATCATTTGAAGTACATTCCATTAGGGTTTACTCTCCTTTCTCTCTGCGTGTTGCAGCTATCTACCGCCCACCTGGGCATCCAAAACAATTTTTGGAAGATTTTTCTGCCTGGCTCCCTCACTTCCTATCCTCTGACATCTCCACCATTATCATGGGTGATTTCAATATTGCTATTGATTGTCCAAAATCTGCTGCGCATGCCTCCAAACTACTCTCTCTAACCTCCTCTCTTGGCCTCTCCCAATGGACTGACCCCTCTACTCATCAGGCGGGCCACTGCCTTGATCTAGTATTCACCAGACTATGCTCCATTGCTGAACTCACTAACACTCCTTTCCCCCTCTCAGATCACAACCTTATCACCTGCATGCTTTCCTCTGTTAATTCAAACCCTGTGTTGCGGAAGTTCTCCAATCTTCCTCAAACTCGCAGAATATTAACACAATTAATCTTCAAGAACTTTCCACTTCACTCCAACAACTGCTTTCACCTATTTCTGCATTCACCTCTCCTGAGATGGCTGTATCACACCTTAATGAGACTCTAGAACTAGCCCTTGATGAAGTGGCTCCAGCTACCCATCACACTCCACGTAGGCCTAGATGTCAACCATGGCACTCCAAATTAACAAGACAACTACAAAAACTCACACGAAAACTTGAACGTCAGTGGCGTAAATCTCGTATTTCAAGTGACTTCCTCACATATAAGACAGTCTACCATTCTTATAAAAATGCCCTGGACACTGCCAAACAAACATATTTCCAAACTCTTATCTCTGCTCAAGCCTCTAACCCCAAACGACTCTTTAATACATTTAAATCACTTCTGAATCCTCCCGCACCTACCCCACCAGCCACTATCAAGGCACGGGATCTTGCTTCCTACTTCAAGGAGAAGATTGCTAAGATCCGAGATGAAATGGTATGCTCTTCGGCAGCCAGTGACCTGCTCCGTTCTTTACCTGAACCCTCTGGCACTCTTTCTTCATTTGATCCCACAAGTGAAGATGAAGTATCATCACTCTTCTCATCCTGCTTCTCTACTACCTCTCCTCTTGATCCTTTACCCTCACAAATAAGTAAAGCTCTGTCTCTGGTGCTCATCCCTACCTTAACTAACATCTGTAATCTCTCTCTCTCTACTGGTATTTTTCCTTCACTCTTCAAGCATGCAGTGATTACTCCCATTTAAAAAAAAATAAGATTTTACTTACCGATAAATCTATTTCTCGGAGTCCGTAGTGGATGCTGGGGTTCCTGAAAGGACCATGGGGAATAGCGGCTCCGCAGGAGACAGGGCACAAAAAGTAAAGCTTTTCCAGATCAGGTGGTGTGCACTGGCTCCTCCCCCTTTGACCCTCCTCCAGACTCCAGTTAGGTACTGTGCCCGGACGAGCGTACACAATAAGGGAGGATTTTGAATCCCGGGTAAGACTCATACCAGCCACACCAATCACACCGTACAACTTGTGATCTAAACCCAGTTAACAGTATGATAACAGCGGAGCCTCTGAAAGATGGCTTCCTTCAACAATAACCCGAATTAGTTAACAATAACTATGTACAATTATTGCAGATAATCCGCACTTGGGATGGGCGCCCAGCATCCACTACGGACTCCGAGAAATAGATTTATCGGTAAGTAAAATCTTATTTTCTCTATCGTCCTAGTGGATGCTGGGGTTCCTGAAAGGACCATGGGGATTATACCAAAGCTCCCAAACGGGCGGGAGAGTGCGGATGACTCTGCAGCACCGAATGAGAGAACTCCAGGTCCTCCTTAGCCAGAGTATCAAATTTGTAAAATTTTACAAACGTGTTCTCCCCTGACCACGTAGCTGCTCGGCAAAGTTGTAATGCCGAGACCCCTCGGGCAGCCGCCCAAGATGAGCCCACCTTCCTTGTGGAGTGGGCCTTTACAGATTTAGGCTGTGGCAGGCCTGCCACAGAATGTGCAAGTTGGATTGTGCTACAGATCCAACGAGCAATCGTCTGCTTAGACGCAGGAGCACCCATCTTGTTGGGTGCATACAATATAAACAACGAGTCAGATTTTCTGACTCCAGCTGTCCTTGCAATATATATTTTTAATGCTCTGACAACGTCCAGTAACTTGGAGTCCTCCAAGTCACTTGTAGCCGCAGGCACTACAATAGGCTGGTTCAGATGAAATGCTGACACCACCTTAGGGAGAAAATGCGGACGAGTCCGCAGTTCTGCCCTGTCCGAATGGAAAATCAGATATGGGCTTTTGTAAGATAAAGCTGGCAGTTCTGACACTCTCCTGGCCGAAGCCAGGGCTAGAAGCATGGTCACTTTCCATGTGAGATATTTCAAATCCACCTTTTTTAGTGGTTCAAACCAATGAGATTTTAGAAAGTCCAAAACCACATTGAGATCCCACGGTGCCACTGGAGGCACCACAGGAGGCTGTATATGTAGCACTCCCTTAACAAAGGTCTGGACTTCAGGGACTGAAGCCAATTTTTTTTTTTTTTTTTTGAAAGAAAATCGACAGGGCCGAAATTTGAACCTTAATAGATCCCAATTTGAGACCCATAGACAATCCTGATTGCAGGAAATGTAGGAATCGACCCAGTTGAAATTCCTCCGTCGGAGCACTCCGATCTTCGCACCACGCAACATATTTTCGCCAAATTCGGTGATAATGTTGCACGGTTACTTCCTTCCTTGCTTTAATCAAAGTAGGAATGACTTCTTCCGGCATGCCTTTTTCCTTTAGGATCCGGCGTTCAACCGCCATGCCGTCAAACGCAGCCGCGGTAAGTCTTGAAACAGACAGGGACCCTGCTGAAGCAAGTCCCTCCTTAGGGGTAGAGGCCACGGATCTTCCGTGATCATCTCTTGAAGTTCCGGGTACCAAGTCCTTCTTGGCCAATCCGGAACCACTAGTATCGTTCTTACGCCTCTTTGCCGTATAATTCTCAATACTTTTGGTATGAGAGGCAGAGGAGGAAACACATACACCGACTGGTACACCCAAGGCGTTACCAGCGCGTCCACAGCTATTGCCTGCGGATCTCTTGACCTGGCGCAATACCTGTCCAGTTTTTTGTTGAGGCGAGACGCCATCATGTCCACCATTGGTCTTTCCCAACGGGTTACCAGCATGTGGAAGACTTCTGGATGAAGTCCCCACTCTCCCGGGTGAAGATTGTGTCTGCTGAGGAAGTCTGCTTCCCAGTTGTCCACTCCCGGGATGAACACTGCTGACAGTGCTATCACATGATTCTCTGCCCAGCGAAGAATCCTTGCAGCTTCTGCCATTGCACTCCTGCTTCTTGTGCCGCCCTGTCTGTTCACATGGGCGACTGCCGTGATGTTGTCCGACTGGATCAACACCGGTTTTCCCTGAAGCAGAGGTTCTGCCTGGCTTAGAGCATTGTATATTGCTCTTAGTTCCAGAATGTTTATGTGAAGAGACGTTTCCAGGCTCGTCCATACTCCCTGGAAGTTTCTTCCTTGTGTGACTGCTCCCCAGCCTCTCAGGCTGGCGTCCGTGGTCACCAGGATCCAATCCTGTATGCCGAATCTGCGGCCCTCCAATAGATGAGCACTCTGCAACCACCACAGAAGAGACACCCTTGTCCTTGGAGACAGGGTTATCCGCAGGTGCATCTGAAGATGCGACCCTGACCATTTGTCCAACAGATCCCTTTGGAAAATTCTTGCGTGGAATCTGCCGAATGGAATTGCTTCGTAAGAAGCCACCATTTTTCCCAGGACTCTTGTGCATTGATGTACAGACACCTTTCCTGGTTTTAGGAGGTTCCTGACAAGCTCGGATAACTCCTTGGCTTTTTCCTCCGGGAGAAAAACCTTTTTCTGAACCGTGTCCAGAATCATCCCTAGGAACAGCAGACGAGTTGTCGGCATTAACTGTGATTTTGGAATATTCAGAATCCACCCGTGCTGTTTTAGCACTTCTTGAGACAGTGCTAATCCCATCTCTAGCTGTTCTCTGGACCTTGCCCTTATTAGGAGATCGTCCAAGTATGGGATAATTAATATGCCTTTTCTTCGAAGAAGAATCATCATCTCGGCCATTACCTTTGTAAAGACCCGAGGTGCCGTGGACAATCCGAACGGCAGCGTCTGAAACTGATAGTGACAGTTTTGTACAACGAACCTGAGGTACCCCTGGTGTGAGGGGTAAATTGGAACGTGGAGATACGCATCCTTGATGTCCAAGGATACCATAAAGTCCCCTTCTTCCAGGTTCGCTATCACTGCTCTGAGTGACTCCATCTTGAACTTGAACTTCTTTATGTACAGGTGCAAGGACTTCAGATTTAGAATAGGCCTTACCGAGCCATCCGGCTTCGGTACCACAAATAGAGTGGAATAATACCCCTTCCCTTGTTGTAGAAGAGGTACCTTGACTATCACCTGCTGAGAGTACAGCTTGTGAATGGCTTCCAAAACCGTCTCCCTTTCGGAGGGGGACGTTGGTAAAGCAGACTTCAGGAAACGGCGAGGTGGATCTGTCTCTAATTCCAACCTGTACCCCTGAGATATTATCTGCAGGATCCAGGGATCTACCTGCGAGTGAGCCCACTGCGCGCTGTAATTTTTGAGACGACCGCCCACCGTCCCCGAGTCCGCTTGAGAAGCCCCAGCGTCATGCTGAGGCTTTTGTAGAAGCCGGGGAGGGCTTCTGTTCCTGGGAAGGAGCTGCCTGTTGCTGTCTCTTCCCTCGACCTCTGCCTCGTGGCAGATATGAATAGCCCTTTGCTCTCTTATTTTTAAAGGAACGAAAGGGCTGCGGTTGAAAAGTCGGTGCCTTTTTCTGTTGGGGAGTGACTTGAGGTAGAAAGGTGGATTTCCCGGCTGTAGCCGTGGCCACCAAATCTGATAGACCGACTCCAAATAACTCCTCCCCTTTATACGGCAAAACTTCCATATGCCGTTTTGAATCCGCATCGCCTGTCCACTGTCGCGTCCATAAAGCTCTTCTGGCCGAAATGGACATAGCACTTACCCGTGATGCCAGTGTGCAGATATCCCTCTGTGCATCACGCATATAAAGAAATGCATCCTTTATTTGTTCTAACGACAGTAAAATATTGTCCCTGTCCAGGGTATCAATATTTTCAATCAGGGACTCTGACCAAACTACCCCAGCACTGCACATCCAGGCAGTCGCTATAGCTGGTCGTAGTATAACACCTGCATGTGTGTATATACTTTTTTGGATATTTTCCATCCTCCTATCTGATGGATCTTTAAGTGCGGCCGTCTCAGGAGAGGGTAACGCCACTTGTTTAGATAAGCGTGTTAGCGCCTTGTCCACCCTAGGAGGTGTTTCCCAGCGCTCCCTAACCTCTGGCGGGAAAGGGTATAATGCCAATAATTTCTTTGAAATTATCAGCTTTTTATCAGGGGCAACCCACGCTTCATTACACACGTCATTTAATTCTTCTGATTCAGGAAAAACTATAGGTAGTTTTTTCACACCCCACATAATACCCTGTTTAGTGGTACCTGTAGTATCAGCTAAATGTAACGCCTCCTTCATTGCCAAAATCATATAACGTGTGGCCCTACTGGAAAATACGGTTGATTCGTCACCGTCACCACTGGAGTCAGTGCCTGTGTCTGGGTCTGTGTCGACCGACTGAGGCAAAGGGCGTTTCACAGCCCCTGACGGTGTTTGAGTCGCCTGGACAGGCACTAATTGATTGTCCGGCCGTCTCATGTCGTCAAACGACTGCTTTAGCGTGTTGACACTATCCCGTAGTTCCATAAATAAAGGCATCCATTCTGGTGTCGACTCCCTAGGGGGTGACATCCTCATATTTGGCAATTGCTCCGCCTCCACACCAATATCGTCCTCATACATGTCGACACACACGTACCGACACACAGCAGACACACAGGGAATGCTCCTAACGAAGACAGGACCCACTAGCCCTTTGGGGAGACAGAGGGAGAGTTTGCCAGCACACACCAAAAGCGCTATATATAACAGGGATAGCCTTATAATAAGTGCTCCCTTATAGCTGCTTTATATATATCAAAATATCGCCATAAATTTGCCCCCCCTCTCTGTTTTACCCTGTTTCTGTAGTGCAGTGCAGGGGAGAGACCTGGGAGCCGTCCTGACCAGCGGAGCTGTGAGAGGACATGGCGCCGTGTGCTGAGGAGATAGGCCCCGCCCCTTTTTTGGCGGGCTCGTCTCCCGCTATTTAGTGAATCCAGGCAGGGGTTAAATATCTCCATATAGCCTCTGGGGGCTATATGTGAGGTATTTTTAGCCTTTATATAGGTTACATTTGCCTCCCAGGGCGCCCCCCCCCAGCGCCCTGCACCCTCAGTGACTGCGTGTGAAGTGTGCTGAGAGGAAAATGGCGCACAGCTGCAGTGCTGTGCGCTACCTTTAGAAGACTGCAGGAGTCTTCAGCCGCCGATTCTGGACCTCTTCTGACTTCAGCATCTGCAAGGGGGCCGGCGGCGCGGCTCCGGTGACCATCCAGGCTGTACCTGTGATCGTCCCTCTGGAGCTGATGTCCAGTAGCCAAGAAGCCAATCCATCCTGCACGCAGGTGAGTTCACTTCTTCTCCCCTCAGTCCCTCGTTGCAGTGATCCTGTTGCCAGCAGGACTCACTGTAAAATAAAAAACCTAAGCTAAACTTTTTCTAAGCAGCTCTTTAGGAGAGCCACCTAGATTGCACCCTTCTCGGCCGGGCACAAAAATCTAACTGGAGTCTGGAGGAGGGTCATAGGGGGAGGAGCCAGTGCACACCACCTGATCTGGAAAAGCTTTACTTTTTGTGCCCTGTCTCCTGCGGAGCCGCTATTCCCCATGGTCCTTTCAGGAACCCCAGCATCCACTAGGACGATAGAGAAACAAAATTCTGACCCTAATGCTCTCTCAAACTACCGCCCTATCTCTCAGCTCCCTTGTCTCTCTAAGCTACTTGAGAGACTTGCCTACACTCGACTCACACACTTTCTTAACTCATACACTTTGTTGGACCCACTTCAGTCAGGCTTCCGTTCCCAACATTCCACAGAGACGGCACTGACTAAAGTGGTTAATGATTTGGTCACTACGAAGTCTAAAGGCCACTACTCACTACTTATTCTTCTAGACCTATCTGCTGCATTTGACACTGTAGACCACTCTCTTCTCATACAGACACTACAATCCCTAGGTCTTAAAGACACAGCCCTTTCTTGGTTCCTATCGTACCTATCTAATCGCTCCTTCAGTGTTCGCTTCTCTGAATTTACCTCCTCTTCGCTACCTCTTTCAGTTGGAGTACCGCAAGGCTCAGTCTTGGGTCCTCTGCTTTTCTCTATCTATATCTCATCTCTTGGTAAACTAATCAGCTATTTTGATTTTCAGTATCATCTGTACGCAGATGATACTCAAATCTACCTATCCTCCCCTGACTTGTCCCTATCTGTACTGGACCGTGTCACTGAATGCCTTTCTGCCATCTCATCCTGGATGACATCTCGCCACCTCAAACTTAATATTTCAAAGACAGAGTTAATTATATTTCCACCGGCCAATAGTAGGTACCAACCTGATATCTCTATCACTGTTGAAAACTCGACTATCTACCCTACCCCACAAGCTCGCTGCCTAGGTGTCATCCTTGACTCTGATCTGTCCTTTGTTCCCCACATTCAATCTGTCTCAAGATCATGTTACATGCATCTAAAAAAACATATCCAAAATACGACCATACCTTACACAAGACACTGTTAAAACTCTAATCCACGCTCTCATTATCTCCCACATTGATTATTGCAATAGTCTCCTAACTGGTCTTCCCAAAACGAAACTCTCACCACTACAATCCATTCTGAATGCAGCGGCGAGGCTTATCTTCCTCGCTAGACGTTCATCGTCTGCAGATCGACTCTGTCAGTCCCTCCATTGGTTACCTGTACTCTACCGCATTCAATATAAAATACTTTTACTCACACACAAGGCCATTAACCAAACTACACAAACATACATCACTTCGCTTATCACAAAATATCTCCCAACCCGACCTCTTCGCTCTTCACAAGACCTGCGTCTCTCATCCACACTCATTACTCGCTCCCACTCACGACTGCAGGATTTTCATCGGGCTGCACCCACTCTGTGGAATGCCCTACCACGCACAATAAGACTCTCCTCTAGTCTCCAAACCTTCAAGCGTTCCCTCAAAACTCACCTCTTTAGGCAAGCGTATCAAATTCCTGAACCGCCCACATAACTTTCATAAACCTTCCTATCAAATTACATCCATTCTGTACAGTCCACACATATCCTCACATGTCTGTTCATTCTATGCAATAGATAGCACCTTTCCTTGTGTACATATGCCTATTTCCCTATAGATTGTAAGCTTGCGAGCAGGGCCTTCCTACCTCTATGACTGTTATCACCCAGTTTGTTATTGTTATTTCAAATTGTAAAGCGCAACGGAATTTGCTGCGCTATATAAGAAACTGTAAATAAATAAATAAATAAATAGGTAGATTTGAGTGTCATCTGCGTACATATCCTCCTAGAGTGCATTTCAAATCTATTTGAAGCTAAATTTCGGTTGGGATCCTACTTCATTACTTCCCCCATCCGCTCCCCACACCAGTTTTACTGTAACCCCCAACTCCTAGACTGGGATCTTACACTCTGCCCTCTCCTCTACGTCACCTTTATCCATCATTAAGTTCTTCCACCTTCACATCCCCAGAATATTCCCCTCAATCTGCCCCCCTCTCCTCCAGCCCATACACTGGCTCTCCTTCCCACTGAGATCCCAATTCAACTACTACACTCACATATAAACCTCTCAGCCTGTCTTGTCTACCCCCCATATGGCCACCCTCATCTTCCTCCACACCCCCTCCCGCCCATTTGACTCTACAAATGAACACCACCTATGCTGCTCCCCACCACTGGAACTCTCTCCCTCTCCCTATCAGACTACTCACCTCTCTGCAAAGCTTCAAACAGCCTCTCCAGATCCACGTCTTTATCAAAGCCATCCAGCTCTCATCCTAACACACTGCTCCTTGCTCCTCACTCGCTCTCTTCTCTCTGTCTCCCACTCCCCTTTAAATTGTAAGCTCTCACGAGCAGGACCCTCTTCCCTTATGTGCTTTTCCCTACCTCCCTTACACCATTATCTCCTCCCCATTGGAGACACAAACCTTTGGGATCAGCCAGCACTGCATATGTATGTACTATGACTTCATGTGCAGCAATGGTTATATAGCCTGTACCCCATGTTCTGCTTTGTATTATACTGAAAGTCTTTTACAATTTTTTCTCATTTTCTTGTCGCCGCTTTTCTGTTCTGTGTCAGGTGCTGCGGACTCCTTGCGGTGCCATATAGAGGATAATAATAACTTTATCATATCTCTCTCAGAATACTGTGACCTGCTCCCCGCTACCGTACGCCTTCAGATACTTCACCAAACTTATCTACAGCTCATGTTCCTTCATACTGACACCACACTCCGCCTGCCCCATCCCTGTCCCCGAAACTCAAGAGCCAAATTCTGTCTTCACCAGTGCTGGCATGTGCTCATAGCCAAATTAAGGGGGGGGATCCAGGCTATACTGTATCCCGGGCCTCCCATTTGTCAGGGACCCCCCCCAGCTAGAGCACACTGACATCACTAGCTTTTAGCAGCAGCAGAACCAGCAGCCAGAATGCAAGCAGGACAGTGGGGGTCATTCCGAGTTGATCGTAGCTGTGCTAAATTTAGCACAGCTGCGATCTTCTTCCCTGACATACGGGGGGGACGCCCAGCACAAGGCTAGCCCATCCCGCATGTCAGTCCGGCCCCCCCTTGCAGAAGTGCAAAGGCATCGCACAGCGGCGATTCCTTTGCACTGCAAGAGTAGATCCCGCCCAGCACAGTTTTAGCGCACTGGCCGGGAGCTACTCATCGCTCCCCGGCCAGCAGCGGCTGCGTGTGATGTCACGCAGCTGCTGCGGCCCGCCCCCCCCCCCCCCCCCCCCCCCGTTCGGTCCGGCCACGCCTGCGTTGCCCGGACCAAACCAACAAAACGTTCCGCCCCCTCCCGCCCAGCGATCGCCTCTGCCTGTCAATCAGGCAGGGGTGATTGCATCCCTGCTACGGCCTTCGGCCGTCGCACTACTTCGCCGGCACATGCGCAGCAGGGACCCGTTCACTCTGCTGCGTTAAAACGCAGCGAGTGAACGAGTCAGAATTACCCCCTGTATGCAGTGCAGGCAGAGACACAGGAATATCATGTTTCATGAGCTACCGACAGAGCTTTCTGACCAGAGGAGAGATAGGAGGGTGGAGAGAGCTGTAAGTGATACAGAGGCTGCTGCTATTCTTACGTGACAGGATCAATTATTTTATTTTTCTACGTGTATTTTAAGGTTCAGTTGTCTTTGTTACACTATAAGAAAACTTTAATAGTTGTCTTTCTATCAGATGGAGCTATAAACAGTACCCAGCCATTACTAAACTGTTAGCTAAAACTAATATACACCATTGGATTAAATTTAATATACACAATCAATACCTCCCAACATGTCCCATTCCAGCAGGGTTGATGCTAGATTCAAGTGGCCTAAGGGACCTTTTACGCCAGGGTGAGGAGCCACGGCACAAGGGGGAGGAGCTAGGACAGCGGGATAGGTCCTCTACTATCCACGCCACCAACTATTACCTTTAGTAATCAGGTGGCAAGCGGAGCGGAGCTTGCCACCGAGCCCGAAGCGTGGCGAGCGAAGCGTGGCGAGCGAAGCGAGCCCGCGAGGGTACTTTTCAGGAACCCTGTATGGCCGTAACTCCTCCCATTGGTGACGTGTCTCCTCCCCTTGTGACGTCAGAAGGTCCCTTCTCCCACTCCGATTTAGAACCAACCATTCCAGCAGGGACAACATGTTCTCTACCTGGACGTCCTTCTAAATTTATGATTGCAATCACCTGTGTTGAAAAACCTTTCTTATCAATTAAATAGTTCAACACAGGTGTCACCAATCATATATTAAGTGGGAAGTCCAGGTAGAGAGCATTTTCTCCCTCCTGGAATGGGACATGTTGGGAGGTATGCACTCCCACCTTCCACCGGGGCCCCCCTGTCTTAAGTGCACAGGGCACTCCCAAGGCTTAATCTGGCCCTGCCTCTGCTCTGCCGTTCCTAGAACAGCCCTGTTTTTATTATTAGGAATCCAGTTGGGCTGCATATAGCCCTGAATTCTCCTTATGGGCCTGAATGGGTGTGGATTGACTGGTTGATAGTCATCAAGTCTACCTGGATGATTCGTGTTGGTCCAGTGCCTTCCTACATTCTCCCAGCAGCAGCGGTGGCTCCAGTGTCTTCTGGACTGGACCTCTGATGCTGCAGTATTCCAGTGAGTTTGTCTTTTACTCCAGTGGCGGAACTAGCGAGCGGTGGGCCCAGGTGCGACAAAATGCTTGCCCCCCCCCCCCCCCCCCCTCATCTCATCCCATCCAAGTCCACCTCCTCACCCCTGGAGAGGATCTGGTGAGGGGGACCTGCTCAGGGCCAGAGAAATGGATACCTGGCAACAGTGCCATAACTAGACATTTTAGCGCTGTGTGCAAGAAACGGCTTCGGAGCCCCCCCTATGTAAAACAGGGGCAGTGTGCGCCGTAGGCGCGCACAAAAAATATAGGGGCGTGGCTTCGTGGGGAAGGGGTGTGGCCACAAAATAATACCACTTCATATAACGGTGCACAGTAGTCTCCATTATTCAAATTACGCTGCACAGTAGCACCACTACACCAGGTAGAGACTCTTTTACACCTTACAGTGGACAGATTCCTCTTTTTACACATTATGGCAGACAGCGTCCCCTTTTTACACATTACGGCAGACAGCGTCCCCCTTTTTTACACATAACGGCAAACAGCGTGCCCTTTTTACACATTACAACAGACAGCGTCCCCTTTTTACACATTACGACAGACAGCGTCCCCTTTTTACACATTACGACAGACAGCGTCCACCTTTTACACATTACTGCAGACAGCGTTCCCTTTTTACACATTACGACAGACAGCGTCCCCTTTTTACACATTACGACAGACAGCGTCCCCTTTTTACACATTACGGCAGACAGCGTTCCCTTTTTACACATTACGACAGACAGTGTCCCCTTTTTACACATTACGGCAGACAGCGTCCCCTTTTTACACATTACGGCAGACAGCGTCTCCTTTTTACACATTACGGCAGACAGCGTCCACCTTTTTACACATAACGGCAGACAGCGTCCCCTTTTTACACATTACGACAGACAGCGTCCCCTTTTTACACATTACGGCAGACAGCGTTCCCTTTTTACACATTACGACAGACAGTGTCCCCTTTTTACACATTACGGCAGACAGCGTCCCCTTTTTACACATTACGGCAGACAGCGTCTCCTTTTTACACATTACGGCAGACAGCGTTCCCTTTTCTCTAACGTCCTAGTGGATGCTGGGAACTCCGAAAGGACCATGGGGAATAGCGGCTCCGCAGGAGACTGGGCACAACTAAAGAAAGCTTTAGGTCACCTGGTGTGCACTGGCTCCTCCCACTATGACCCTCCTCCAAGCCTCAGTTAGATCTTTGTGCCCGGTTGAGCTGGATGCACACTAGGGGCTCTCCTGAGCTTCTAGAAAGAAAGTATATGTTAGGTTTTTTATTTTACAGTGAGACCTGCTGGCAACAGGCTCACTGCACCGAGGGACTAAGGGGAGAAGAAGCGAACCTACCTGCTTGCAGCTAGTTTGGGCTTCTTAGGCTACTGGACACCATTAGCTCCAGAGGGATCGACCGCATGGAACTGGCCTTGGTGTTCGTTTCCGGAGCCGCGCCGCCGTCCCCCTTACAGAGCCAGAAGCAAGAAGAGGTCCGGAAAATCGGCGGCAGAAGACTTCTGTCTTCACCAAGGTAGCGCACAGCACTGCAGCTGTGCGCCATTGCTCCTCATACACACTTCACACTCCGGTCACTGAGGGTGCAGGGCGCTGGGGGGGGCGCCCTGAGAAGCAATAAAAACACCTTGGCTGGCAAAACAATCACAATATATAGCCCCAGAGGCTATATATGTGATAAATACCCCTGCCAGAATCCATAAAAAAGCGGGAGAAAAGTCAGTGAAAAAGGGGCGGAGCTATCTCCCTCAGCACACTGGCGCCATTTTCTCTTCACAGTGCAGCTGGAAGACAGCTCCCCAGGCTCTCCCCTGTAGTTTTAAGGCTCAAAGGGTTAAAAAGAGAGGGGGGGGGCACTAAATTTAGGCGCAATATTGTATATACAAGCAGCTATTGGGGAAAATTCACTCAGTTATAGTGTTAATCCCCACATTATATAGCGCTCTGGTGTGTGCTGGCATACTCTCTGTCTCCCCAAAGGGCTTTGTGGGGTCCTGTCCTCAGTCAGAGCATTCCCTGTGTGTGTGTGTGCGGTGTGTCGGTACGGCTGTGTCGACATGTTTGATGAGGAGGCTTATGTGGTGACGGAGCAAATGCCGATAAATGTGATGTCGCCCCCTGTGGGGCCGACACCAGAGTGGATGGATAGGTGGAAGGTATTAACCGACAGTGTCAACTCCTTACATAAAAGGCTGGGTGACGTAACAGCTGTGGGACAGACGGCTTCTCAGCCCGCGCCTGCCCAGGCGTCTCAAAGACCATCAGGGGCTCAAAAACGCCCGCTCCCTCAGATGGCAGACACAGATGTCGACACGGAGTCTGACTCCAGTGTCGACAAGGTTGAGACATATACACAATCCACTAGGAACATCCGTGACTTGATCCCGGCAATAAAAAATGTGTTACACATTTCTGACATTAACCCAAGTACCTCTAAAAATGGGTTTTATGTTTGGGGAGAAAAAGCAGGCAGTGTTTTGTTCCCCCATCAGATGAGTGAATGAAGTGTGTGAAAAAGCGTGGGTTCCCCCGATAAGAAACTGGTAATTTCTAAAAAGTTACTGATGGCGTACCCTTTCCCGCCAGAGGATAAGTTACGCTGGGAGATATCCCCTAGGGTGGATAAGGCGCTCACACGGTTGTCAAAAAAGGTGGCACTGCCGTCTTAGGATACGGCCACTTTGAAGGTACCTGTTGATAAAAAAGCAGGAGGCTATCCTGAAGTCTGTATTTACACACTCAGGTACTAGACTGAGACATGCAGATCGTGCTGCTGCAGCGTGGTCGGTGACCCTGTCAAACATACGTGTATTTTAAGGTTCAGTTGTCTTTGTTACACTATAAGAAAACTTTAATAGTTGTCTTTCTATCAGATGGAGCTATAAACAGTACCCAGCCATTACTAAACTGTTAGCTAAAACTAATATACACCATTGGATTAAATTTAATATACACAATCAATACCTCCCAACATGACCCATTCCAGCAGGGTTGATGCTAGATTCAAGTGGCCTAAGGGACCTTTTACGCCAGGGTGAGGAGCCACGGCACAAGGGGGAGGAGCTAGGACAGCGGGATAGGTCCTCTACTATCCACGCCACCAACTATTACCTTTAGTAATCAGGTGGCAAGAGGAGCGGAGCTTGCCACCGAGCCCGAAGCGTGGCGAGCGAAGCGAGCCCGCGAGGGTACTTTTCAGGAACCCTGTATGGCCGTAACTCCTCCCATTGGTGACGTGTCTCCTCCCCTTGTGACGTCAGAAGGTCCCTTCTCCCACTCCGATTTAGAACCAACCATTCCAGCAGGGACAACATGTTCTCTACCTGGACGTCCTTCTAAATTTATGATTGCAATCACCTGTGTTGAAAAACCTTTCTTATCAATTAAATAGTTCAACACAGGTGTCACCAATCATATATTAAGTGGGAAGTCCAGGTAGAGAGCATTTTCTCCCTCCTGGAATGGGACATGTTGGGAGGTATGCACTCCCACCTTCCACCGGGGCCCCCCTGTCTTAAGTGCACAGGGCACTCCCAAGGCTTAATCTGGCCCTGCCTCTGCTCTGCCGTTCCTAGAACAGCCCTGTTTTTATTATTAGGAATCCAGTTGGGCTGCATATAGCCCTGAATTCTCCTTATGGGCCTGAATGGGTGTGGATTGACTGGTTGATAGTCATCAAGTCTACCTGGATGATTCGTGTTGGTCCAGTGGCTTCCTACATTCTCCCAGCAGCAGCGGTGGCTCCAGTGTCTTCTGGGCTGGACCTCTGATGCTGCAGTATTCCAGTGAGTTTGTCTTTTACTCCAGTGGCGGAACTAGCGAGCGGTGGGCCCAGGTGCGACAAAATGCTTGCCCCCCCCCCCCCTCATCTCATCCCATCCAAGTCCACCTCCTCACCCCTGGAGAGGATCTGGTGAGGGGGACCTGCTCAGGGCCAGAGAAATGGATACCTGGCAACAGTGCCATAACTAGACATTTTAGCGCTGTGTGCAAGAAACGGCTTCGGAGCCCCCCTATGTAAACAGGGGCAGTGTGCGCCGTAGGCGCGCACAAAAAATATAGGGGCGTGGCTTCGTGGGGAAGGGGTGTGGCCACAAAATAATACCACTTCATATAACGGTGCACAGTAGTCTCCATTATTCAAATTACGCTGCACAGTAGCACCACTACACCAGGTAGAGACTCTTTTACACCTTACAGTGGACAGATTCCTCTTTTTACACATTATGGCAGACAGCGTCCCCCTTTTTTACACATAACGGCAAACAGCGTGCCCTTTTTACACATTACGACAGACAGCGTCCCCTTTTTACACATTACGACAGACAGCGTCCCCTTTTTACACATTACGACAGACAGCGTCCACCTTTTACACATTACTGCAGACAGCGTTCCCTTTTTACACATTACGACAGACAGCGTCCCCTTTTTACACATTACGACAGACAGCGTCCCCTTTTTACACATTACGGCAGACAGCGTTCCCTTTTTACACATTACGACAGACAATGTCCCCTTTTTACACATTACGGCAGACAGCGTCCCCTTTTTACACATTACGGCAGACAGCGTCTCCTTTTTACACATTACGGCAGACAGCGTCCACCTTTTTACACATAACGGCAGACAGCGTCCCCTTTTTACACATTACGACAGACAGCGTCCCCTTTTTACACATTACGGCAGACAGCGTTCCCTTTTTACACATTACGACAGACAGTGTCCCCTTTTTACACATTACGGCAGACAGCGTCCCCTTTTTACACATTACGGCAGACAGCGTCTCCTTTTTACACATTACGGCAGACAGCGTTCCCTTTTCTCTAACGTCGTAGTGGATGCTGGGAACTCCGAAAGGACCATGGGGAATAGCGGCTCCGCAGGAGACTGGACACAACTAAAGAAAGCTTTAGGTCACCTGGTGTGCACTGGCTCCTCCCACTATGACCCTCCTCCAAGCCTCAGTTAGATCTTTGTGCCCGGTTGAGCTGGATGCACACTAGGGGCTCTCCTGAGCTTCTAGAAAGAAAGTATATGTTAGGTTTTTTATTTTACAGTGAGACCTGCTGGCAACAGGCTCACTGCACCGAGGGACTAAGGGGAGAAGAAGCGAACCTACCTGCTTGCAGCTAGTTTGGGCTTCTTAGGCTACTGGACACCATTAGCTCCAGAGGGATCGACCGCATGGAACTGGCCTTGGTGTTCGTTCCCGGAGCCGCGCCGCCGTCCCCCTTACAGAGCCAGAAGCAAGAAGAGGTCCGGAAAATCGGCGGCAGAAGACTTCTGTCTTCACCAAGGTAGCGCACAGCACTGCAGCTGTGCGCCATTGCTCCTCATACACACTTCACACTCCGGTCACTGAGGGTGCAGGGCGCTGGGGGGGGGCGCCCTGAGAAGCAATAAAAACACCTTGGCTGGCAAAACAATCACAATATATAGCCCCAGAGGCTATATATGTGATAAATACCCCTGCCAGAATCCATAAAAAAGCGGGAGAAAAGTCAGTGAAAAAGGGGCGGAGCTATCTCCCTCAGCACACTGGCGCCATTTTCTCTTCACAGTGCAGCTGGAAGACAGCTCCCCAGGCTCTCCCCTGTAGTTTTCAGGCTCAAAGGGTTAAAAAGAGAGGGGGGGGGGCCACTAAATTTAGGCGCAATATTGTATATACAAGCAGCTATTGGGGAAAATTCACTCAGTTATAGTGTTAATCCCCACATTATATAGCGCTCTGGTGTGTGCTGGCATACTCTCTCTCTGTCTCCCCAAAGGGCTTTGTGGGGTCCTGTCCTCAGTCAGAGCATTCCCTGTGTGTGTGTGTGTGCGGTGTGTCGGTACGGCTGTGTCGACATGTTTGATGAGGAGGCTTATGTGGTGACGGAGCAAATGCCGATAAATGTGATGTCGCCCCCTGTGGGGCCGACACCAGAGTGGATGGATAGGTGGAAGGTATTAACCGACAGTGTCAACTCCTTACATAAAAGGCTGGGTGACGTAACAGCTGTGGGACAGACGGCTTCTCAGCCCGCGCCTGCCCAGGCGTCTCAAAGACCATCAGGGGCTCAAAAACGCCCGCTCCCTCAGATGGCAGACACAGATGTCGACACGGAGTCTGACTCCAGTGTCGACAAGGTTGAGACATATACACAATCCACTAGGAACATCCGTGACTTGATCCCGGCAATAAAAAATGTGTTACACATTTCTGACATTAACCCAAGTACCTCTAAAAATGGGTTTTATGTTTGGGGAGAAAA
Source organism: Pseudophryne corroboree (assembly GCF_028390025.1). Lineage (NCBI taxonomy): Eukaryota > Metazoa > Chordata > Amphibia > Anura > Myobatrachidae > Pseudophryne > Pseudophryne corroboree. The sequence continues at coordinate 39,478,997 of NC_086445.1, read as the reverse complement.
AGCAGGCAGTGTTTTGTTCCCCCATCAGATGAGTGAATGAAGTGTGTGAAAAAGCGTGGGTTCCCCCGATAAGAAACTGGTAATTTCTAAAAAGTTACTGCTGGCGTACCCTTTCCCGCCAGAGGATAAGTTACGCTGGGAGATATCCCCTAGGGTGGATAAGGCGCTCACACGGTTGTCAAAAAAGGTGGCACTGCCGTCTTAGGATACGGCCACTTTGAAGGTACCTGTTGATAAAAAGCAGGAGGCTATCCTGAAGTCTGTATTTACACACTCAGGTACTAGACTGAGACATGCAGATCGTGCTGCTGCAGCGTGGTCGGTGACCCTGTCGAACATACTAGTTTGCTAACATAAGAACATATTAAAGACGTCGTCTTATATATGAGGGATGCACAGAGGGATATTTTGCCGGCTGGCATCCAAAATTAATGTAATGTCCATTCTGTCAGGAGGGTATTAGAGACCTGTCACTGGACAGGTGATGCTGACTTTAAAAGGCGCATAGAGATTCTGCCTTATAAGGGTGAGGAATTATTTGGGGATGGTCTCTGGGACCTCGTATCCACAGCAACAGCTGGGAAGAAAATTTTTTACCTCAGGTTTCCTCACAGACTAAGAAAGCACTGTATTATCAGGTACAGTCCTTTCGGCTTCAGAAAAGCAAGCGGATCAAAGGCGCTTCCTTTCTGCACAGAGACAAGGGAAGAGGGAAAAAGCTGCACCAGTCAGCCAGTTCCCAGAATCAAAATTCTTCTCCCACTTCCTCTGAGTCCACCGCATGACGCGGGGGCTCCACAGGCGTAGCCAGGTATGGTGGGGGGCTGCCTCAAAAATTTCAGCGATCAGTGGGCTCGCTCACAGGTGGATCCCTGTTTCCTTCAAGTAGTATTTCAGGGGTACAAGCTGGAATTCGAGATGTCTCCCCCCCGCCGTTTCCTCAAATCTGCCTTGCCGACAACTCCCTCAGGCAGGGAGGCTGTGCTAGAGGCAATTCACAAGCTGTATTCCCAGCAGGTGATAGTCAAGGTGCCCCTACTTCAACAAGGACGGGGTTACTATTCCACACTGTTTGGGGTACCGAAACCGCACGGTTCGGTGTCACCCATTTTATATTTAAAATGCTTGAACACATACATAAAAAAATTCAAGTTCAAGATGGAATCGCGCAGGGCGGTTATTGCAAGCCTGGAGGAGGGGGATTACATGGTATCCCTGGACATCAAGGATGCTTACCTGCATGTCCCCATTTACCATCCTCACCAGGAGTACCTCAGATTTGTGGTACAGGATTGCCATTACCAAGTCCAGACACTGCCGTTTGGACTGTACATGGCACCGAGGGTGTTTACCAAGGTAATGGCAGAAATGATGATACTCCTTCGAAAAAAGGGAGTTTTAATTATCCCGTACTTGGACAATCTCCTTATAAAGGCGAGGTCCAAGGAGCAGTTGTTAGTCGGGGTAGCACTATCTCGGAAAGTGCTACAACAGCACGGTTGGATTCTAAACAGTCCAGAGTCACAGCTGGTTCCTACGACACATCTACTGTTCCTGGGGATGGTTCTGAACACAGACCAGAAAAAAGTGTTTCTACCGGAGGAGAAAGCCAAGGAGCTGTTATCTCTAGTCAGAGACCTCCTGAAGCCGAAACAGGTATCGGTGCATCATTGCACGCGAGTCCTGGGAAAAATGGTAGCTTCCTACGAAGCAATCCCATTCGGCAGGTTCCATGCAAGAACTTTTCAGTGGGACCTGTTGGACAAGTGGTCCGGATCGCATCTTCAGATGCATCGGCTGATAACCCTGTCTCCAAGGACCAGGGTATCTCTACTGTGGTGGCTGCAGAGTGCCCATCTTCAAGAGGGCCGCAGGTTCGGCATACAGGACTGGGTCCTGGTGACCATGGATGCCAGCCTTTGAGGCTGGGGGGCAGTCACACAGGGAAAAAACTTCTAGGGACTTTGGTCAAGTCAGGAGACTTCCCTACACATAAATATTCTGGAACTGAGGGCCATTTACAATGCCCTGAGTCAGGCAAGGCCTCTGCTTCAAAACCAGCCGGTACTGATCCAATCAGACAACATCACGGCAGTTGCCCATGTAAACCGACAGGGCGGCACAAGAAGCAGGATGGCGATGGCAGAAGCCACAAGGATTCTCCGATGGGCGAAAAATCACGTGTTAGCACTGTCAGCAGTGTTCATTCCGGGAGTGGACAACTGGGTAGCAGACTTTCCCAGCAGGCACGACCTCCACCCGGGAGAGTGGGGACTTCATCCAGAAGTCTTCACACTGATTGTAAATCGTTGGGAACGGCCACAGGTGGACATGATGGCGTCCCGCCTAAACAAAAAACTAGAGAGATATTGCACCAGGTCAAGGGACCCTCAGGCGATAGCTGTGGACGCTCTAGTGACACCGTGGGTGTACCAGTCAGTTTATGTGTTCCCTCCTCTGCCTCTCATACCAAAGGTACTGAGAATAACAAGAAAACGAGGAGTAAAAACAATACTCGTGGTTCCGGATTGGCCAAGACGAGCGTGGTATACCCGGAACTTCAAGAGATGATCTCAGAGGACCCATGGCCTCTGCCGCTCAGACAGGACCTGCTGCAGCAGGGGCCCTGTCTGTTCCAAGACTTACTGCGGCTGCGTTTGACGGCATGGCGGTTGAACGCCGGATCCTAAAGGAAAAGGGCATTCCGGAGGAAGTCATTCCTACGCTGATTAAAGCCAGGAAAGATGTAACTGCAAAACATTATCACCGCATATGGCGGAAATATGTTGCTTGGTGTGAGGCCAAAAAGGCCCCAACAGAGGACTTTCAACTGGGTCGATTTCTGCACTTCCTACAGGCAGGAGTGACTATGGGCCTGAAATTAGGCTCCATTAAGGTACAGATCTCGGCTCTGTCAATTTTCTTCCAGAAAGAACTAGCTTCACTACCTGAAGTTCAGACATTTGTAAAAGGAGTGCTGCATATTAAGCCCCCTTTTGTGCCCCCAGTGGCACCTTGGGATCTGAACGTGGTGTTGAGTTTCCTAAAATCACATTGGTTTGAGCCACTAAAAACCGTGGATCTAAAATATCTCACGTGGAAAGTGGTCATGTTATTGGCCTTGGCTTCGGCCAGGCGTGTGTCAGAATTGGCGGCTTTGTCATGTAAAAGCCCTTATCTGATTTTCCATATGGATAGGGCAGAATTGAGGACTCGTCCTCAGTTTCTCCCTAAGGTGGTATCAGCTTTTCACTTGAACCAACCTATTGTAGTGCCTGCGGCTACTAGGGACTTGGAGGATTCCAAGTTGCTGGACGTAGTCAGGGCCTTGAAAATTTATGTTTCCAGGACGGCTGGAGTCAGGAAAACTGACTCGCTTTTTATCCTGTATGCACCCAACAAGATGGGTGCTCCTGCTTCTAAGCAGACTATTGCTCGCTGGATTTGTAGCACAATTCAGCTGGCGCATTCTGCGGCTGGACTGCCGCATCCTAAATCAGTAAAAGCCCATTCCACAAGGAAGGTGGGCTCATCTTGGGCGGCTGCCCGAGGGGTCTCGGCTTTACAACTTTGCCGAGCTGCTACTTGGTCAGGGGCAAACACGTTTGCAAAATTCTACAAATTTGATACCCTGGCTGAGGAGGACCTTGAGTTCTCTCATTCGGTGCTGCAGAGTCATCCGCACTCTCCCGCCCGTTTGGGAGCTTTGGTATAATCCCCATGGTCCTTTCGGAGTTCCCAGCATCCACTAGGACGTTAGAGAAAATAAGATTTTACTCACCGGTAAATCTATTTCTCGTAGTCCGTAGTGGATGCTGGGCGCCCATCCCAAGTGCGGATTGTCTGCAATACTTGTACATAGTTATTGTTAACAAAAGGGTTATTGTTGAGCCATCTGTTGAGAGGCTCAGTGTTTTCATACTGTTAACTGGGTATAGTATCACGAGTTATACGGTGTGATTGGTGTGGCTGGTATGAGTCTTACCCGGGATTCAAAATCCTTCCTTATTGTGTCAGCTCTTCCAGGCACAGTATCCTAACTGAGGCTTGGAGGAGGGTCATAGTGGGAGGAGCCAGTGCACCCCAGGTGACCTAAAGCTTTCTTTAGTTGTGCCCAGTCTCCTGCGGAGCCGCTATTCCCCATGGTCCTTTCGGAGTTCCCAGCATCCACAACGGACTACGAGAAATAGATTTACCGTGAGTAAAATCTTATTTTTACACATTACGACAGTGTCCCCTTTTTACACATTACGGCAGACAGCGTCCCCTTTTTACACATTACGGCAGACAGCGTCTCCTTTTTACACATTACGGCAGACAGCGTCCCCTTTTTACACATAACGGCAGACAGCGTCCCCCTTTTTACACACAACGGCAGACAGCATCCCCCTTTTTACACAAAATGGCTGACAGCATCCCCTTTTTACACATAACAGAAGACAGCATCCCCCTTTTTACACATAACGGCAGACAGCGTCCCCTTTTTACACATAACGGAAGACAGCGTCCCCTTTTTACACATAACGGAAGACAGCGTCCCCCTTTTTACACATAACGGAAGACAGCGTCCCCCTTTTTACACATTACGGCAGACAGCGTCTCCCTTTTTACACATTATGGCAGACAGCATCCCCTTTTTACACATTAAGGCAGACAGATAGAAAGAAAGAAAGAAAGAAAGAAAGAAAGAAAGAAAGAAAGAAAGAAAGAAAGAAAGAAAGAAAGAAAGAAAATAGGATTTTGGTACTTACCAGGTAAATCCTTTTCTTTGAATCCATAGGGGGCACTGGAGTACTCTTGGGATATGGACGGGCTTCCGCAGGAAACAGCACTGAATATTTAAATTAGTAACACTCCACCCCTCCATATCCCTGAGCACTTACTCAGTGTTTTTTACTGAGCCGAACAGGAATTAAGAGAGGTTAATAATGGAGTATTACATATAACATAACTGACAATAACGAAGTTAACACATAACGTTACTGACAACTAACAGTTGACACCCTAACCAGCACTTGTAACTTGAACCAGCCGGTGAAAGTGTGTTACCATAAGATCCTCAGAACTAACCACAAGTAGGTAAAACTGCTCTGGGTGGGCGTCCAGTGCCCCCTATGGATTCAAAGAAAAGGATTTACCTGGTAAGTACCAAAATCCTATTTTCTTTATCATCCACTAGGGGTCACTGGAGTACTCTTGGGACGTACCAAAGCTTCCCCCGTGGGCGGGAGAGCTGTTTGGCACTTGTAAAACTAGGCGGCCAAAGCTAGATGCTGATGCCGCAAAAGTATCAAACTTGTAAAAGCGCACAAACGTGTGCACGGAAGACCATGTAGCCGCCCGGCAAAGCTGCGTCGCAGAAGCCCCACGACCAGCTGCCCATGAAGTTCCCACAGAACGTGTGGAATGAGCGGTTACTGACGTAGGCGGTTGTAACCTAGCATGAAGGTAAGCCTGGCGTATGGTCAGTTTTATCCATCTGGATAAAGTTTGTTTAGATGCTGGCCAACCCATCTTGGCAGCATCATAGAGAACAAATAACGTATCCGTCTTACGAACTGAAGACGTTCGGGATACATAAACGCGTAATGCGCGAACCACATCCAGAGTTCCAGAATGTGCTGTCAACACAGGAACTACTATTGGTTGATTGATGTGAAAAGATGACACTACCTTTGGTAAGAAGGCGGGATTCGTCCGAAGTTCCGCTCTGTCATCATGAAACACCAAATACGGTGGCTTGCATGACAAGGCACCCAAATCCGAAACACGCCTTGCGGAAGCTAAGGCTAAGAGAAAAATTGTTTTCCAAGTGAGAAACTTTATATCCACTTGTTGTAAGGGTTCAAAATATGAAGACTGTAAGAACTCCAAAACCAGATTCAAGTCCCATGGCGCTATAGGTGGTATGAATGGAGGCTGTACCCTGAGTACACCTTGGAGAAAAGTGCGTATAGACGGCAATAGAGCCAATCGTCTTTGAAAGTAAATTGACAAAGCAGATACCTGCACCTTTAGTGTAGATAAACGCAATCCTCCATCTAAGCCTGTTTGTAGAAACAACAAAAGGCGGCATAACTTGAAAGCTGATGTCGGAAATTTCCGAGCTTCACACCAACCTATATAGGCACGCCATATTCTGTAATAATGAGCTGCCGTAACCGGCTTTCTAGCTCGTAACATGGTTGGTATAACTGAATCTGGAATGCCCTCTCTTCTTAAGAGGGCGGTCTCAACAGCCACCCCGTCAAACGCAGCCGCGCTAAATCGGGGTAAAGAAACGGACCCTGTTGTAACAGGTCTGGACGTATCGGGAGCGGCCACGGATCGTCTGCGAGTAATCCTCGAAGATCCGAGAACCAAGCTCTCCGAGGCCAATGAGGCGCCACTAGTATGACTGTGAGCGACTCTCTTTTGATCCGTTTTAGCACCAGAGGGAGCAGCGGAAACGGTGGAAACAGATACACAAGACTGTACGGCCACGCGACAGTGAGAGCATCCACCGCGACTGCCTTTGGATCTCTTGTTCTGGACACATACTGGGGCGTTTGATGATTGTGTCGAGATGCCATCAGGTCCACCTGAGGATAACCCCATCGCTGAACCAACATGTGAAACACTTCTGGATTTAATGACCATTCGCCTGGGTGAAAATCCCGACGACTGAGATAATCCGCTTCCCAGTTGTCCACTCCCGGAATGAACACGGCCGACAATATCACCTGGTGGCATTCCGCCCAATTGAGGATTCGAGCTACTTCCCGCATTGCCATGCGGCTTCTCGTTCCTCCTTGTTTGTTGATGTATGCGACCGCCGTCGCATTGTCTGACTGCACTTGGACAGGCTGAGAGCGAATCATGTGCACTGCTTGTCGTAGCGCATTGTAAATTGCGCGGAGTTCTAGAACATTTATAGACAGCAATTTCTCGTGATCCGCCCAGAGACCCTGGAGCTGACAATTTTGAATTACCGCTCCCCAACCTCTGAGACTGGCGTCCGTAGTTAGAATTATCCAATTGCAAACTCCGAACCGTCTTCCTGCGGTTAAATTGTGTTCCTTGAGCCACCATAGCAGAGAAACTCTTCTATTGGTGACAACCTCACTCTGTGGTGAATCTGCAGATGCGAGCCCGACCACTGGGCAAGCACGTTCAGCTGAAATGGACGAGAGTGAAATCTTCCGAACTGAAGCGCCTCGAAAGCTGCCACCATTGTGCCTAACAGGCGAATGCACAAGTGTACCGACACTGTGCGTGGTTTGAGTACTAATTGTACTAGATGGCGTAGCATTTGTACTTTTTGTTGTGGTAGGTAAATCCTTTGATTGACCGTATCGAGAATCATACCTAGGAACTGAAGGCGTTGAGACGGAATCAGATGTGATTTCTTGAAATTTACAATCCAACCGTGGTGAACCAGTACATTGTAAGTTAGCAGCGCATGTTGGGTAAGTATCTGTGGAGACGGAGCTTTGATGAGCAGATCGTCTAAATACGGAACTATTGTCACTCCCAGGGATCTGAGGTGAGCTATCATCACAGACATTACTTTGGTGAATACCCGAGGCGCTGATGACAGGCCAAACGGCAGAGCCTGAAACTGGTAATGGTTCTGGCGTATTGCAAATCGTAAGAATTTCTGATGAGGCTGCCAAATTGGAATGTGTAAGTACGCATCCTTGAGGTCTAGCGCAATCATAAATTCCTTGGTCTCTAACCCCGCAATCACCGACCGTAGAGACTCCATTTTGAATCTGTAGTAAGTTACGTACTGATTGAGGCCCTTTAAGTTCAATATTGGTCTGACTGAGCCATCCGGCTTCGGGACCACAAATAGACTTGAATAATAACCCTGACCCTGTTGGTGTACAGGGACCGGAATCAACACTGCCGAATCCAGTAAGGACTGAATGGCAATTTGCAAAACTGTCCTCTTGTCGTCCGACAGAGGCAAGCCTGTCTTGAAAAACCGCAGAGGCGGCAGACAGTCGAACTCTATTTTGTAACCTTTTAACACTAAATTGCGAATCCAGCCCTCCGCGGATGTGTGGAACCACGCCCCATGGAACGTCTGAAGGCGTGCTCCCACAGTTGGAGAACCGAGATGGGCTGGTAGGCCGTCATGCCACTGGCTTGTCGGTAACCTTAGCGTCTTGGCGAGTTGTGTTGGTTTGATGGAAACCACGTCCTCGACCACGTCTAGCAGGCGTGGCTGATCCTCTGCCACGTCCTCGAAAGGGCTGAGATCTAAAGGATTTGAACGAAGGTCCAGCGTACCTTCTTCTTGGCGCAGGTGGAGGCACTGGTAAGAACACAGACTTACCTCCCGTAGCCTCCTTAATCCATGCGTCCAATTCTGGACCAAACAACTTCTTGCCATCGTAAGGCAACGCCTCTATACTTCGTTTGACCTCTGCCTCCGCTTGATAAGTACGCAGGTAGAGTGCTCTTCGTGCCGTAACTAGCGAAGATGAAATACGAGAAGTGAGCTGACAGACGTCAGTAGACGCTGTACAGAGATACTCTACAGCCTCAATCATTTGATTTACCTGAATTATCAGGTTTTCGTCATGTAAAGCAGATTTGAGTTCTGTAAGCCATATTATGAGCGCCTTAGTGACCCAAATGCCAACCAATCCAGGTCTTAGCATCACACCTGCTGCTACATACATGGATTTTAGCATAGTTTCTATCTTACGATCTGAAGGATCTTTAAGCGTAGTAGCTGATGGCACTGGTATGGTTAATTTCTTGGTAAGCTTTGACACTGAAGAATCAACTATTGGTGGATTCTCCCATGTACACGTTACCGAGTCTGGAAACGGATAACTAGACTTAAATCTGCGAGGTATAGAAAACCGTTTATCTGGATTCTGTCTTGTTTCTACTAACATCTGATTTAGAGAATCCGACACAGGAAAACTTACTGGCGTCTTCCGTCGTTTAGTAAATACGACCTGATCATTGGTGAGAGGCTGCTCAGCTTCAGGAAACCTTAGCGACTGCCGTACCGCTCTGATGAGATCATCAATGCCGGAACTGTTAACATCCTCGCCATCTGACTCCACTTCGCCCTCCTCCCCCTCATCGTGTTCCGTGAGGTCTGGGATGGAATCGTCAGAATGCAACATAGCAGACACTGGAAAATCATAAGACATATGAAAATTATCCCGTTTGCCCAAAATGGATTTGGACCGTACGCAAGGCTGAGACGTCTCCGGTAGTTCTGGCGGTCTCACCCTAGACTCAGATCTTAACGTTTCTCGCTCCAGACGAGCAGCGGTCATTTCTGTCTGAAATTTCTCCAGTACATTTACTAACATACCCCACGGAGGGTCCGGTGAGGAAATTGGTTGCAAAACCGGAGCAGAAATGGTATTCTGAACGGAATCCACAAAACATACGTTACATGTGGTAGATGCATCCGGTAACACACTGCCACATACTTTGCAAATATGCTTTTTAGTTTTTGCTGGTGCCTTACTCATGGCGACAGACAATACAATACACAAAAAACAGACACCTGCACGACTCAGTAAAATAGCAATAAGGTGGCTCTGTATATATATCTGGCCCAGTGCAATACACGTGGCCAGTACTAAGAAATTTGATCCCAAATTCCCACTAACACCCCTGCGCCTTCCGGTGGTGTAGAGATGTAAGGCAGGAACGTTCTGGAATCACAGCAGGAAAACACAGGAAGCATGTTAAAAATGTCTGCCCTGCTAACTTATACATATAATCACCGTGCTGGTACAACTTTCACTGATTATACTGTAACAATCTCCTCTGCTGCTGCAGTATTTCTCTGCGACATTATTATTGTCCCCCCTGTAATGGCTGCCTGCTCTTTTAGCTTATTACAGCGGCAGCGCAGCGTGTGGGCCCCCAGCGGGTATCGTAGAGCGCTATGTGCCTCGTGTGTCCCAGCGGTGGCCTCGTGTATAATAGCGGCGTCAGCTAATCAAGGTAGCGCTGCGGCGGGCGGCGGCCTGTAAGAATCGATCAGCGGTGCCTGCACGGAGGTCTGTGGCCGAACGTGCGGGCGCCTGAGCGGGGAGAGCCGCGGTGCCCGCACGGAGGTCTGTGGCCGACCGTGCGGGCGCCTGAACGGGGAGAGCCGCGGTGCCTGCACGGAGGTCTGTGGCCGACCGTGCGGGCGCCTGAGCGGGGAGAACCGCGGTCGAACGTGCGGGCGCCTGAGCGGGGAGAGCCGCGGTACCTGCCGGAGGCTGAGAGGGGAGAGCCGCGTAACAATCCCTCTGCCGTCACCAAGCACTATGTCCCCACACGTCGGGGCGGCAGCGGGAGCTGACCGCCCCGTTTCACATACCTTACTCCTGCAGACGTGCGGAGGCTCCGACGGGGCTTTTCAGTAAGCGCCGGCTAGCCAGTGCAGGAGGATGTGAGGGCTGTGAGGGAGCTCTTTCAGAGAGGCCCGACACGCCCGTGCTGCTATCAGCAGCTGCACGATCCCTGACCCTGCCTTTTGGAAGGGGGAAAGGGATGTGTACAAATAGTAGAAAAAATAAAAATAAAAATAAAAGTTTCTTCAACAAAACCGTGACTTCAGGTATTAAGCTGCTACCACGTTCAGCACAGAAAAAACACTGAGTAAGTGCTCAGGGATATGGAGGGGTGGAGTGTTACTAATTTAAATATTCAGTGCTGTTTCCTGCGGAAGCCCGTCCATATCCCAAGAGTACTCCAGTGACCCCTAGTGGATGATAAAGAAAGAATAGATTATACTTACTGTCTCAGCTGGCAGTCAGGCTCCTCGGTGAAGCAGCTTCTGCAGAGATCCCATGCAGGGGAGAAGGAGGAGGAGGGAGCCGCAGCAGCGCAGCGTAATTGGTGGAAATGCTGCTGCAGCTGTCCCTCTCCTTCACCATAGGCTGTCCTCTGCCGCTGTGAATGCTGGGATGCGCTTCCCAGCATTCACAGCGGCGGAGGACAGCCTATGGTGAAGGAGAGGGACAGGAGCAGCAGCGCCTCCACCAATTACACAGCGCTGCTGCGGCTCCCTCCTCCACCTCCCCCCCCCCCCCCCGTGGCCGCTGCGCTGCGCTACTCTCCTCGGCGGGCGGCTGTGTGCTGCGGGCGGCGGTGTTTGACTCATTACATGACGCGCTGCTTTGGGCCCCTTGACAGTGGCAGTAGTCCCGCCACTGCCTAACTCAGCGTCCCAGGTCCAACTTCTGTACAGGTGGCCACCCGGCGATCATATCTGTTTTGCCACTCAGCACTGCAGCGCCTCTTTCCTGAAGGGACACTTGGCGACAGTGACACCGCCGCTGAATCAGATATCCACGTTGCCTATTGGGAAATCTGATTCAGCGGCGGTGCCACCGTCACCAAGTGTCCATTAGTGCTGAGTGGCAGAGGTGATGTAATTGCCGGGGGGCCACCTGTACAGCAGTCACGCCTGGAATGCTAGTGGAAATATAACCTGTGGCGAGCGTAACGAGCCTGCAAGGGGCTTCATTGTGCTCGCCCACCTGCCGGCATTCTGGTGGTCGGGACCCAGGCGTCGGTACTCTGACCGCCGGGATCCCGTACCCAACGCATACACAGTGCCCTCTTAAATTATTATTGAATATATCCAAAGAGGTCTATTTATTCATATCAGCGTGATTAATTTGTTGTTTAGAAGGGTATCAATTCCATATGTCATTTTTAGGGTGTTGATATCTATTGCATTATATTTTATCAGTAAATTACTAGATTTTTGTATATTTTGACTGTGTCCCTCATTGCCAGACCAATGTTGTACAAATCTCCTATATTATGGGGGGGTATTCAATTGAAGTCAGAAACTGCCATCTTGTCGGAAAGACGGCAGTTTTCAACTGTTTTAGGTCGGCAGGGGTTCCAACCTATTCAACGCTGCCCCTTAGCCCTTGCACACCCTTGTGGCGTGCAATATTTTTATTATATGGAGTATTACCTCCAATCATAATTGTGTGAGTGGTTAAATATTGCACGGACAAAGGGCGTGCGATGGTTAAGGGGTCGAAGCCCCTTGCAACGGCGTGAACAGTGCACGCAGGGCCTGATGAATCACCTAGTAGGTGCTTTGGTTGGGGGAGTGGCGGTTGCGGGGAAGAAGCGGATGGGATCCGGGGGTGCCGCGGGAGGGGTGATTGCGGTGGTGCCGCAGGTGGGGGAGGGGCTGGTGCGGTGGTGCTGTGGGTGGGGGAGGGTACGTGGGTGCCGCGGGTCAGGGTCCAGAGACACCGCGGGTGGGGGAGGAGCAGTTGCAGGGGTGCCCCGGGTGGGGGAGGGGTGGATACGGTGGTGTGGTGGGAGGGGCGGGTGCGGGGTTTGCTGCGGTGGGGGTCCGGAGCTACCGCGGGTGTTGGAGGGGTTGTGTGGGGGTGCCGCAGATGGGGTCCCGGAGGTACTGTGAGTGGGGGAGGGGCGGGTAATCCTGCTTCTCCTCCTGTCAGCAGCTAAGTTGCTGTCCTCCCTTTGGCAGTGGCTCTCCCGGAGATTCGCACAGCAGGCAGTCCTATTGTTAGCGCCGGATTACAGGGAAGAAGATGCACTCAATAAACTTCAGCTCCCAGCAGCCCTAGGGCGGGAATGCTTCGGCGCTAAGGGCTGCTGGGAGGTGTAGCTTATTTAGTGCGTCTACTTCCCTGTAATGCGGCGCGTTGGAACACTGGTGATAACAATAGTGACTGGCTGGCAGAACTGACTGACTGGCTGAATCAATGTAAAAGGTGAGAGTGCTGTGCAGTGTCAGCGACACTGCACACAGGCCCGGCGCTAGCCGCTCAACAAAGGGATGCAGTGCAGGGAGGCACCAGGAAGGAGAGACGTTCTCCCTGCTCTGCATCCCTGTGCTGAGCTGCTGCTGCTGCCGGCTGCTGTCACACATGCAGCGGGGCCAGCAGCACAAAACCTCCTCTCCCCCTCGGCGCCGGCAGCACAAAGCCGCCTCTCCCCCTCCCCTCCCATGTGTGACATTCAGTGGCCGGGCGAGAGCCAAAGGGGGCAGAGCTAGATGAGAATAAGGGGCGGAGCTAGATGGACCATGCTGCAGCAGGAGGATGAGCTGCTACAGCTTCGGCCAGCCAGACTTCATTAGGTAAGTGTCCGGAAAGAGAGTGAGTGTGTGTGTATATACAGTGTCTGTGTATACTGTATATATGTGTGACTGTGTATGTGTGTAATGTATGTACAGTATGTATGTGTATATATATATATATATATATATATATATATATGTGTCTGTTGTGTGTGTATGTGTGTGTATGTGTGACTGCGGCATACCGTGTGTAAGCGGCACTGGTACAGGGGGTGTTACGTGTGTAAGCGTGACTAGTACAGGAGGCGTTACGTGTGTAAGCATCACTGGTACACGGGGCATTACGTGTGTATGCGGCACTGCTACAGGGAGCGTTACATGTGTAAGCGGCACTGGTACAGGGGGCGTTATGTGTGTAAGCATCACTGGTACAGGGGGCGTTACGTGTGTAAGCATCACTGGTACAGGGGGCGTTACGTGTGTAAGCGGCACTGGTACAGGGGGCGTTATGTGTGTAAGCGGCACTGCTACAGGGGGTGTTACGTGTGTAAACGTCACTGGTACAGGGGGCGTTATGTGTCTAAGCGTCACTGGTACAGGGGCCGTTATGTGTCTAAGTGGCACAGATACAGGGGTGTTACATGTCTTAGCAGCACTGATACAGAGGGCGTTACGTGTGTAAACGTCACTGCTACAGGGGGTGTTACATGTCTTAGCGGCACTGGTAGTACAGGGGGGGGGGTTACGTATGAAAGCGTCACTGGTAAAGGGGGCGTTACGTGTGTAAGCATCACTGGTACGGTAGGCGTTATGTGTGTAAGCGTCACTGCTACAGGGGGCGTTATGTGTGTAAGCGTCACTGGTACAGGGGGCGTTACGTGTGTAAGCGGCACTGGTACAGGGGGCGTTATGTGTGCAAGCGGCACTGGTACAGGGGGCGTTACGTGTGTAAGCGTCACTGCTACAGGGGGCGTTATGTGTGTAAGTGTTATTGGTACAGGGGGTGTTACGTGTGTAAGCGTCACTGGTACAGGGGGTGTTACTTGTGTAAGTGTCACTGGTACAGTGGGCGTCACGTGTGTAAGCGGCACTGGTACAGAGGGCGTTACGTGTGTAAGCGTCACTGGTACAGAGAACGTTACGTGTGTAGGCGTCACTGGTACAGGAGGGCGTTACGTGTGTAAGCGTCACTGGTACAGAGGACGTTACGTGTGTAGGCGTCACTGGTACAGGGGGCGTTATGTGTGTAAGCGTCACTGGTACAGGGGGCGTTACGTGTGTAAGCGTCACTGGTACAGGAGGCATTACGTGTGTAAGCGTCACTGCTACAGGGGGTGTTACTTGTATAAGCGTCACTGGTACAGGGGGGCGTTACATGTGTAAGTGTCTCTACTACAGGGGATATTATGTGCCTTTGTAAAGTATGCAAGGGTGCAAATTTATAGTTTGCAGGGGGGCGCCGAACACCCTAGCACCGGCCCTGACTGCACACCCACTGCACTGCACAGCACTGTCACCTTTTACATTGATTCAGCGTCCAGACATTACCCTCCGCGATATCACCCTCTCTATCCTCTACATTAGCCATCTCGGGGCTTCCAGGCCGGCAGCCCAGGTGCTGTGTTGCGGAGTCAGGGCCTCTGGGGATATGGGCGCGGCTGTGAGGCACTTCTGTGACATCACACGCAGAGGAGGCTCCGGGGCTCAGAGAGTATGCGGCGCAGGGAGGGCTATGAAAGCCTTTCGCTGCGCCGCTTTCATACACATCTATGCCGGTGGCCGCAGCAGCTTTTGTTCCACCTACGCTGCGGCTAGGGAGTGGGGATTGTTGATGCCGGAGGGGGCAGGCGGACTGGTCGCAGGTCATAGGACGCTGCAGTAAAAGGATTTTTTTCCTCCCTATCTACAGCGCAGAGACTTGCTGCAGATGTAGTGGCATACCCTCCAGCTGCACCTTTTTGGCAAGTACAGTCCCTTTTTTTATGGTCTGTACCGATTTTTGACTCTCCAAGCTTCCATTGAAAGTATAGGAAAAGTGGCGAGGTCACGCCGCTGTACCCGTGGCCACGCCCCCTTTTCGAATTTGTAGTGATTTTTATGTGTAAAGTGTTGGAGGATGTGTTGCTGCAGATGCAGGGGGACTATTTTGGGGTGTGGACCTGGAGCTTCAGCTCCATCAGTCCCATTGCTAATCCTGCTCTGGGGACACACAGCAGCCAATGGGCAGAGCCTCCCATTGGATGTAACCTGTGTGGGAGGGCGTTTCTCGCCCAATCAGCTGTGGATTGGGTGTAAGAGACCTGCTGCTAACCCAATGAGAGCTCCTAGCCACTCCCAGCGTTAGAGGCCCAGGCACAGAGTCACAGATCTGGGCTATTATATAGGAGATGTGGTATGAAAGTATAAATAAAAGAAGCCAAAAGTTCATATATACACAAATGTCCTCACGGAGGAATATTAGAATAAATTTATGATAGCTCTCATGGAGAGAAGTTTTGTTGAGTAATATTTCTCTCACGGAGGGGAGTTGGAACTGTCGACCTGTATGCCGGCTTAAGAGACTGCTACACTACCTCTTAATAAAAGGGGTGCTGACACGAGATGACTATTGTGAAGGCCAGCTCGCGCAGAATGCATCTGGCGGGACTGATCCGGGCACCCTGAGGGAGTGTATAAAGAGAGGTCCCAAAAACCGTTAGGGTGGCGTCTGAGGAAAAGATCGAGAGGAAAGAGACCTGTGCTCTAGCTCTGGGCCATGTTAGAGACTGGTGTACCTCAATTCAGCTGTACTCGGTGTGAGAGGCTGTGGGGAAACCTCCGGTATCTCCGGTGTAATGTGGAGCGAGGCTTCAGCGGTGACACCGGCGGTGAGCAGCAGCGGGATCCGGCATCGGCATCTTCTGTTGGGAAGAGCGGAGGAGGCGGCCCCGTGTGGTGTTCCGTGCGGCTGTGGGCGGTCTTAACAGCGGGACCTAATATCTGTACCTCCCGCTGGGTGGGCCATGGACGGTGCTGCCCTGATTTGGATCTCCGGTGGCGGCCCTGAGCGGTGAGTGGCAGCAGCAGGCGGGGACATTCTTCTGATCTTCCCCAGTAAACTGGGCAGCAGGGCGGTCTTGGAGGAGGAACCGGAGAGCCCTAATAAGGTAGCCTGGTTACATGACTACAGCAGCGCATCAGGACAGTTGTAGTAACTGACTTAATTACGGCCACTATACATCAGGGATAGCCCCACACAGAACTATGGGGGTCATTCCGAGTTGATTGCTCGCTAGCCGTTTTTAGCAGCCGTGCACACCCTATGCCGCCGCCCACTGGGAGTGTATCTTAGCTTAGCAGAAGTGCGTACGAAAGGATCGCAGAGCGGCTACAAAGTTTTTTTGTGGAGTTTTAGAATAGCTCAAAACCTAGTCAGCGCTTGCGATCACTTCAGACTGTTCAGTTCCTGTTTTGACGTCACAAAGACGCCCTGCGTTCGCCCAGCCACGCCTGCGTTTTTCAGTCACGCCTGCGTTTTTCCGAACACTCCCTAAAAATGGTCAGTTGACACCCAGAAACGCCCACTTCATGTCAATCACTCTGCGGCAAGCAGTGCGACTGAAAAGCGTCGCTAGACCTTGTGTGAAACTACATCGGTTGTTGTAATAATACATCGCGTGTGCACATTGCGCCGCATACGCATGCGCAGAAGTGCCGTTTTTTTTTGCCTCATCGCTGCACAGCGACCGAAAGCAGCTAGTGAACAACTTGGAATGACCACCTATATGTGTACTGATTGAGAATATGCAGCCCCATCTAATGAATGTAGCTTAAGTGAACAGCCTTTGAGGGGTATCATCAGTTATAGTTAGAAATCCCTCGGTGACACTACAGTGTAACAAATAAGTGCCTTATTGGAGTTCCGAATAGGCTGTAATTGTCAATATGCTTGGCATCCTCAGTACCAGAAACAGCCTTTAGAGACAGCTTGTATAATAGCGTAACCCGTAGCGTCTGAAGCCTGAGTCAGGAACTGATTATTCCTCATCTGGCCCCTGTTACAGTAGATACTTACTATTTCACCAGCCCGTCAAAAGACAACTAGTTTGCAATTCTGCTGCTCAGTGTACTAACAGAAAAAGCTATAGAAGGAGCATCGCAGCGGCGTTGTTCTACAATTGCGCCACAGTTTGCTACTGAGATACAATAACTCTTATGATTCAGTCAGACCCTTACAGGAGAGGAGATTAAAGAAACCCACGATCGCCAAATATCCCATTACTTTGGAGACTGATAATAGGGCAAGTACTTGGAGCGACTCTAGCCCTTTTAGCATAGACATAAACCAGTTTATCTAACAAAACTCTGGCATCGTTCTTAATGTGCACCAACGAGGTAATGAGAGTACTCAGACTGAAGTATTAGGGGAACTCCTTTCCTTAAGGTACCATTAGCGAGCAATATACAGTAGCTATTGTTATTGATATTGTTGCATGTTGAGCTGTTTCCCACCTTATATGAAATAGAATGCTGTATTAAACCTTTTTGCTTGGGTTGCTCTATTTACTGCTGACAAAGAAGCGGTTCCTGTATAATAAAACACTTTTCGTTTGAGCTACAGCACAGATTTAGTCAATTTTGTTGCAAGAGTTTGGTTTAATTGCATATGTGATCCACGGTTAGGGTGTTCCTGCTGAACGAGGGGTGGGTAAGTCATACATCGTGTCGTGCACAAAGTGCTTATTGTAAACTCCACCCTCATCTCTCCGTGGAAACTGGCACTGGAGAACCCTGCGGGCAACAGAACATCAGGTATAATTCTAGAGACTAAGGTGGTCAGTCCGAGTTGATCGCAGCCAACAACTTTTAGCTGCTGCTGCGATCAACTAGTCCACGCCTATGGGGGAGTGTATTTTAGCTTAGCAGGGCTGCGATCGCTTGTGCAGCCCTGCTATGCTAAAAAATTTTCAAGCAGAAGTAGAGCAGCCCTGGACATACTTACCCTGTGCGATGGATCCAGCGATGATGGGACCGGCTTTGACGTCACACCTCCGCCCTCCGTTGTCCTGGACACGCCTGCGTTTTACTCATCACTCCCCAAAAATGGCTCCAACGTTCCGGATCCGCGCATCCACGCCTCCTTCCTGTAAATCTTCCTAGCGGTCGCCGCTGCGACCGCTTCCGACGGTAGCCGAAACGTAACGGTCGCTGAGCAATGTCGCGCACTGCGCTCGCCGCGTATGCGCATTCCGAACCCGTTTGCACTGCAGCGAGAAACCGCTGCGCGCGAACAGGTCGGAATGACCCCTAAGTACCCATCTGAGTGATACACCGACCTGCCCAACCATGCTTACAACTTACTCACCTGAGTACAAAATCTGCTGTTACCTACTTACCTAATTAGTACATTATTACAAAGACACCCCTAAGTTATAAGCGCTGTTCCACATTTACATGTCATTACTACTATTCCAGCAATCCAGACTACGTTATAGTGCTGTGAGACATATATGAGATAAGGCAGATTCTACTGTGACACATGCGGCTACTAGAAGTCGCCAACGCGTTTTGTGCAAAAAATAAAACCTTACTCCCAGCTGACGGAACCCTAAGGTGACTACATTTCTTATATTCTACTATAAGGGGTGTGCTATTCCTTATTATACATGAATAGCGCTTTTATGACAAGTAAATGAAGACCTACTATTTATAATGATCATCGTTACTGTATTTTTCTCAGTGATTTTTTTTTTAATGACGTATTTTCTTTTTCTTCTACAGAAAGTCACCAGTCACACAAGGTTTCCTCTTTCTTTCCTTTTCTGCTTACACTTCAAATGAAAGCTCCTCTGACGGTCAGCCCTTCGTTGGGTCCATGGACGACTCATTGTGACCTGACTTATGCTGAGCACTTAAAAGTGATGCTTATTGGCTGAGTCTCCACCGTCCGGAACAATGGGGCCAATGTGAAGAGCCGGGAATGAATCGTGTAATTGTTTCAGCCTCCGGCTCAGTATCACTCACAATGAGACATTAATAGATTCAGGTTCTACCGTTAAATAGGCAAATACCACGTCCGTAGTATAAGTCTAGTACAATCAAATCACATGGACACTTTCAAAGGAGCTCACGAGGAAATAACACAAATTCACGTAACTCTTTTCTTAATCACATTTTTATGGGACAAGAGGAAAAGTCGGATGATGAAGCTGAATTTCCGCCTGGACGATGTTACTGACACTATAACAAGGCTCCACTAACAAATATCCATGTAGCAATATACTCTATATGCTTCAGATCATTTGCAGCTTACCGAAGCTCCCTGTAGATATCAGGCCATGATAACAGCAGCAACAGAGGGAGCTTCAGTAAACTGGGAACTTGTTTCATTTACTACGGGGTACATTTACTAAGATTCGTATTTTCCAGAATCATGTCCAAGTTCAATCACGAATGACATCGACAGTGTAAAATTGCAACTTTTTGAATTGATTACGACTAATTTACTAAGCTGTCGTATTCGTAATTTTCGTTTCTTCCGATGTCGATGTCATTCGTGCTTTTCTGATGTAGATTGCGGCCGCGTTTGCTATTTCGCGGCCGCGTTGTGGGTTTTTTTTTACGACTGCGTCACATGTCTGTTACGGCAGTGATTTGGAAATTGCTGCCGCGTTTTTAGTCCTAAGTTTCGTTTACGTCACGCGGCCGTGATTGGTTGTATTCGTGAAGGAGGAGTGTCTGTGCATATTACTATAAAACCGCCCCAAACACTCCGCACCTCGTGGGTTTAGCTAGTGGAGAGGAGAGAGGAAGGTGTATTTGGAGTTGGTGAGTTTGGTGGAGTTTTTGGTGGATTTGGAGATGAGTTTGGTGATTGTTGAGTGCTGTACTGTGTGTGTAAGTAGTCTTGTCATATTTGTAGTATTGTTTTTTCACAGTTTGTCAATTTTTTTGTCCTTGTTTTTTTTTTACAGTCTTTTGTCATTGTTTGTGAATGAGTGAGTGAGTGAGTGAGTGAGTGAGTGAGTGAGTGAGCGTGTGTGTTGGCTGTGTGGTGTGTAGTAGTAGGAGTAGTGGAGGAGTGTGTTTTGTGTTTTGATTTTTCAGTGTTTTTTGTTGTTTGTCATGTCCGACTCAGAGGTCAGTGTGGTGGCGGAGGTTAGTGAGGTGGAGGCTGGTAGTGAGGTGGAGGCTGGTAGTGAGGTGGAGGCTGGTAGTGAGGTGGAGGCTGTTAGTGAGGTGGAGGGGGGTAGTGAGAGGGAGGAGGTTAGTGAGGAGGAGGAGGAGGGGGTGCCTGTTGCTGTATTTTCCAGTGATAGTGATGGTGTTGTGGCTCCGCAGCCACGCACCACTACCAAGACTGGCAGGAATATAAAGTTCAGCTATGCTGAAAACATGGCTTTGGTGCGTGAGCTGATGAAGCACCATCGCCAATTGTTTGGTCAGGATGCTGGCAAGGTGTCCTCCCGCAGGAAGTCTGTCCTGTGGGGGCAAGTAATACTTGCTGTGAATAGTGAGGGTGTGGTGAGGCGGACTGAGGACACGTGCCGCAAGAGGTTTTATGATATTAAGCGGCGTGTCAAGGCCAAGATGGCCAAAGAGGCCAAATCTGCACGTAAAACCGGAGGTGGCCCACCTTTCCGGGCAACCTATCGGGACTGGGAGGAGCCTGTGCGGGCATTGATTCCTGCAGAAGTGGTGTCTGCTACTCATGTCCGGGATTCGGACCGACCCACGCCGGATGGTAAGTTTGATTTGTTATATTGTTTTTTTAAATGTCCGCTAAATGTTGTAAATGTCATTTTTAAAGGGTAAAGGATGCATATATTGTTTTTCACATATTGCAGGCCTATGCACCCTTAAGGTGTGTTTGTGTTTAGAATGTGCTTTTTTCACCTTGCATTGGCTGTTTGTTAAATTAAATATTGCGCAAAAACATGTGCAATGTCTGTTTTTTATTTAAACTAAAAAATATTTTTTTTTGGCGATAATGCTTGGACATCTGTGTTGTCTGCTTATTTAAAAATGTTTTTTTTTTTTTTTTTTACTTCTGAAAAGCGGTGCAATTTTTGCAACATTACATTTTTAAAACATTTGCAAGTAGTCAATCTCTGCAATATCTGAGGCATAATTCTAAAATGTAACATATTTATTGTGTGCCACATCATGTACATTTGGATATACAACACAAAAAAATGAAGCTAGAAGCTCTTAAGCTGAAATTATTTGTTTAACCAATACCTAATAGATGGTTACAGTACAATAAGGCTTTGCAGGGTTTTTTTTTACACAAAGCATGGTAATAATGTTTGGTACACTTTTTCAACAGTCGCACAGACCAGCCGGCCAGACAGGCCTCAGACAAGTCAGGATGAGGCTGGGATATCAGGTAAGTCTTCACTGTAGTCACATATTCTGAAAACACATAGAAGTACAAAATATTAATGTTTAAATTTTCACATAGGTTCTGCTTCTGGAAGCCGACCTCCTGTAAGGCGCCCATCACAGGGCTTGGGCCACTTACCCAGGAGGCCAAGTAAGACACGGCGTCTTGGCTCGGAATCTGCGGCTCCATCATCCCCACCCAGGCGACGACTTTCGGCAGTGTCACCCCAGCCACCACTGGCACTATTGGCGAGTTCGCAGAGTGATGAGCCCCGATCCCCTCAGTTATTTGGTGAGTAAAAACAGAAATTAAACACATAAGCAATAATATACACAGTACAGTTAATATGTTGTTAGTTGGTTTTGAGATTACATGTTTTCCAGAACAAGCAATGTGTTGTTACGTCTTCAATTGCTAAAGGTGATAAAACATTTTTATATAAGGTCTTAGTGGATGTTCTCGCCAACATAATTTTTAATAAATTACAGAATTTTTAATAAATTGGGCCCACACACGTGCACATTTAAATAAAATATGAATAAAATTCAATATAAAAAACAGTATCCACAACATTATAGTGTTCACACATCTCCCCTGTCCAGTATGTAGATGGCTTACTTGCTCCGCTCCTCTGGACTATCCAGGTAAGTAGTCTATATCGTGGTCAGGGGAGGGAATCTAACAGTGTAATGCTGTGGAGGGGAGTTGGTTAGGTGAGGATTATGCAAATCTGTCTATGTTTCCGCCTGTGTTGGTATATATGTTTTTGAACATAAAAAACATTATAAGTTTATAAAATCAACGCCAAAAAGTTTAAAAATGGAGTATTATGAATGTAGTAATGTGTAGAAGTAGCCTTGAAAAAAATAAAGAAATAAACATTGCATGTTGCCCACCCCATACAGAGCCCAGCTTGATGGCCGACGTGGACCAGCAGGGACAAGACCAACAGGCAACCATCACACTTCAACTTACACCTGTTGACCCAAGCCAGCCAATACAGTTGCAGGATATCCCCCAAGCCTCCATCAGTCCACAACTGGCACAAGCTCCGCCCCCAAGCCAAATACCAGATGATTTTTGGGCCAGTTGGACAAGCCAACAGGCCCAAAGCAATGCCAGCCTGACCGCACATACACAACACCTTGCCAGTCTGCCCCATCATCTACCGCGTATTAGTCGCAACTCGGGCAGACTGATTGTACAAGTAGGGCGAATGGCAACCTCAATGGAGCAAATAAGGGCTGACAACAGCCAAATGCTTGCTCATTTATCGCGCATCATAGATGAGCAACAGCGCCATCAGCAGGCACTCGTTCAGCTCATTCAGCACAACCAAGTGGTGAATGAGTCGTTATCCAGGATTGTAGCCAGCCACACTGCAACCAACACTCAGCTGATTGCAAGCCTTAATAATTTGAGCAGCAATATTTCATTGATGGGAGCTCACCAAGTAACCTCCAGCTCGGGGACCACGACCCCTATCCAAACGCCAGTAACCTCCCCTGTTCGGCGTTCCTCCAGAGCACGTGCCAGTGAGCCAGCACCCAGCACACACAAGCGCAAAAAATAACCACAATGTTATTTGAAAAATAAAAATTTGTATTTGACAAACACACAACTTCCTGTGTCCGTCTCCAACATTGGCGAAGCTGCTCTGTATGTATGTATGTTTTTCATGGGTAATGACTGAAAATGTATTATTAGCATAAACTAAGCACAATGTACACACCACTATAAACAACAAACAGTAAGTAACAAAACACACAATAGAAAGTAGTGCAAAGAGTTTAGTCAAGGATAATTACAGCCTAATAAAACTGACCTGAAAAATAGCGCAGGATCACTTCTTGCCGTACCTGCCTCCCTACATTTGTACTCACACTGTCACCAGATGGTTCTAACTCCTCTGCTTGCTGACTGCTTTCTCCCTCATCATGTGCCAGATGTTGACTTAAACACAGATTATGGAGAAAACAGCAGCAGAACACAATTCTAGTCACCTTTGAGGGACTATACAACAAAAGGCCTGCAGATTTATCCAGACACCGAAACCGTGACTTCAGCACACCAAAACATCTTTCTATCACATTCCGCGTAGCCTTATGTGCATGATTGTAACTGTGTTCAGCAGGAGAATCAGGTTGGGACAATGGAGTAAGGAGCCAAGAGTAGCAGCCGTAACCCCCATCACCTGAAAAACAGATATAGTCAACATTAGTACATATGTTAGATTATTCTTTCACCTCATCCAAACTGGAGTTTGTGGTCAAAAGACATACACACAAAACATTTTAAACATACCCAACAGCCAGCCATCAGGCATTTGTCCGTCCTCAAATTTATCGAAGAGCGATGACTGACTGAGGATGAAGGAGTCATGGCAGCCACCAGGGTAACCTGCAACAACACTCATAATTTTTATGTTTGCATCACAGACCACCTGAACATTAGTTGATTGTGCCAGATGCCTATTAGTATATATATATTGGCGGCCCTTAGGTGATCTCAGCTGAACGTGTGTGCAATCTATGGCCCCCAGCACATTGGGCATGCCAGCAAGCTCATAGAAAGCTACCCTGACAGCACTCCACTCCGACTCCTCGGTAGGGAAGCAGATTGAGGCTTTAATGTGTGGCTCCAACACATCCAAAACCTGAGTGGACATTAAAGAAGCTAAGGTGAGTGTCATGTTAGGTATTCTCTACAATACTGTGTTGTTTGTACTTACAGAAGCAACACTTAGACATAACCGCATATGTATTTTTAGACTCACCTGAATCAAATATCTGGAAAAGGTGGGCTGTGAGATACCAATGACGTCGCCTGCCACAGCCTGGAAGCTCCCAGTAGCCATAAAGTGTAACACAGCCAGGAGTTTGTGTAGGCCTGAGACAGAGCGAGAGCGTGCTGTCTCAGGGTCTATGCCCAGTTTGACAAGGTCATACAGTTGGAAAATGTTGGTTCTATTTAGGCGGAACATCTGTATGACCCTATCATCGGACAATGCATTTAAGTTTAAACGCCCTCTAAAAAAACGAGGCTGGCGCAGCCTCCGCGGTACCTGGACAACCTGTTGACCATGTTCACTTACCTGGGCCTGATTCCTGGAAGCCTCATGGAGCAGTCTAAGGTATCCCACAGCAAACAAAAAATCATTGCCACACACCACAGCCGCCATTTCTGAGTGAGAGAAGTTCAGAATGTGCCTGGAACACTTTTATAGGGCCAAACATTCAGGTGTGAGTAATGGATAATTGAGTACACATGTAAACGCGGTTTTCAAATGCTGGCGCGTTTTTTTTTAGGAAAAAATTACGATTTGTAATTTTTCGCGGCCGCGAATGCATTTTCGCGGCAGCAATTACAATTACGAATGGTTAGTAAATGACCGAGATTCATATCTAAACAGGCGTAATTTGACCGATGGTGTATTCATTCGTAATTTTTTACTTGGACTTGCAAAAAATTACGAATGCCCTCATCACTGCCGAGATTAGTGTTTAGTAAATTACCGAGATGACACTTTGAAGAAAAAACGCCATCTCGGTCAAAATCGGGACCTTAGTAAATTTACCCCTACGTATCCAACATAAAACCAGGGGCGTAGGTAGGGCGGTTCCGGTGTAGCTCGAGCTTCAGGTGCCCAAGACAGTACAGGGCGCCGCAGCTCAACTCCGCCGGAACCTGGCCGCACGCAGCATCAGCTCCTTCCCTCCTCACCTCCGTGCTCCGTGATGCACGGGCATCTGATGTCCTGACGTCAGGCGCCAGATGGGTGGAGACGCGACCAGACTCCACAGGACTGCGGAGACAGAGCAGCAGCAACGGCGAGCAGGAGTGGGGCGGGTGAGTATTTTTTTTTCTTGTTTTTCTTTTGTGTGTAAGGAAGCGGCGCTACCAGGGGGTACAAACCAGGGGGTACAACTACTGGGGGCAAATCTACAGGGGGGCACAGCTACTAGGGGCAAAACTACTGGGGGCAAATCTACAGGGAGCAATACTACTGGGGGCAAATCTACAGAGGGCACAACTACAGGGGGCACAACTACTGGGGTCAAATCTACAGGGGGGCACAGCTACTAGGGGCAAAACTACTGGGGGCAAATCTACAGGGGACACAACTACTGGGGGCAAATGTACAGGGGGCAAAACTACTGAGGGCACAGCTGCAGGGGGCAAATCTACAGGGGGATCAGCTACAGGGGCACAACTACTGGGGGCAAATCTACAGAGGCACAGCTACAGGGGGAAAATCTACTGAGGGCACAACTACAGGGGGCAAATCTACAGGGGGCACAACTACTGGGTCCATAGCTACGGGGGGCATAACTGTGGCCATGCCCCTTCCCTATGAAGCCACGCTCCTTTTCTTGCCACGCGCTTTCAGCGTGCACTATGTTTGACCTAGGGGGGTGGGGGTGGGGTGGTTGCCAAAGGAAACTTTCTCCCTGGGTGCCACAAGGTCTCGAACAGGCCCTGGTGGCCACGCCCCCAATTCAGTACAGGGGAGGGGGGCGTCGAAACATACTTTGCTCCAGGCACGATGACACCTTGCTACACCTCTGCATAAACCTCAGGCCTGGCAGATACATGGGAAAAAAAATGATAAAACTTTTAGATATAGTAGATGAAGCATGTGCTGTGCATATTTCATGGTAATTATTTGAAAAAGGAAAATTAATTTTGGATTGCTGAAACATTTTTGGAATGTGAGAACTCTCCCAATGCTCCGAAGTGCAGGGATTTCTAGGAATCTGACGTTTTTTTAGAGATGAGCGCCTGAAATTTTTCGGGTTTTGTGTTTTGGTTTTGGGTTCGGTTCCGCGGCCGTGTTTTGGGTTCGACCGCGTTTTGGCAAAACCTCACCGAATTTTTTTTGTCGGATTCGGGTGTGTTTTGGATTCGGGTGTTTTTTTTAAAAAAACACTAAAAAACAGCTTAAATCATAGAATTTGGGGGTCATTTTGATCCCATATTATTATTAACCTCAAAAACCATAATTTCCACTCATTTTCAGTCTATTCTGAATACCTCACACCTCACAATATTATTTTTAGTCCTAAAATTTGCACCAAGGTCGCTGGATGACTAAGCTAAGCGACACTAGTGGCCGACACAAACACCTGGCCCATCTAGGAGTGGCACTGCAGTGTCACGCAGGATGTCCCTTCCAAAAAACCCTCCCCAATCAGCACATGACGCAAAGAAAAAAAGAGGCGCAATGAGGTAGCTGACTGTGTGAGTAAGATAAGCGACCCTAGTGGCCGACACAAACACCGGGCCCATTTAGGAGTGGCACTGCAGTGTCACGCAGGATGTCCCTTCCAAAAAACCCTCCCCAATCAGCACATGACGCAAAGAAAAAAAGAGGCGCAATGAGGTAGCTGACTGTGTGAGTAAGATAAGCGACCCTAGTGGCCGACACAAACACCGGGCCCATTTAGGAGTGGCACTGCAGTGTCACGCAGGATGTCCCTTCCAAAAAACCCTCCCCAATCAGCACATGACGCAAAGAAAAAAAGAGGCGCAATGAGGTAGCTGACTGTGTGAGTAAGATTAGCGACCCTAGTGGCCGACACAAACACCGGGCCCATTTAGGAGTGGCACTGCAGTGTCACGCAGGATGTCCCTTCCAAAAAACCCTCCCCAATCAGCACATGACGCAAAGAAAAAAAGAGGCGCAATGAGGTAGCTGACTGTGTGAGTAAGATTAGCGACCCTAGTGGCCGACACAAACACCGGGCCCATTTAGGAGTGGCACTGCAGTGTCACGCAGGATGTCCCTTCCAAAAAACCCTCCCCAAACAGCACATGACGCAAAGAAAAATAAAAGAAAAAAGAGGTGCAAGATGGAATTGTCCTTGGGCCCTCCCACCCACCCTTATGTTGTATAAACAAAACAGGACATGCACACTTTAACCAACCCATCATTTCAGTGACAGGGTCTGCCACACGACTGTGACTGATATGACGGGTTGGTTTGGACCCCCCCCAAAAAAGAAGCAATTAATCTCTCCTTGCACAAACTGGCTCTACAGAGGCAAGATGTCCACCTCATCATCACCCTCCGATATATCACCGTGTACATCCCCCTCCTCACAAATTATCAATTCGTCCCCACTGGAATCCACCATCTCAGCTCCCTGTGTACTTTGTGGAGGCAATTGCTGCTGGTCAATGTCTCCGCGGAGGAATTGATTTTAATTCATTTTAATGAACATCATCTTCTCCACATTTTCTGGATGTAACCTCGTACGCCGATTGCTGACAAGGTGAGCGGCGGCACTAAACACTCTTTCGGAGTACACACTTGTGGGAGGGCAACTTAGGTAGAATAAAGCCAGTTTGTGCAATGGCCTCCAAATTGCCTCTTTTTCCTGCCAGTATAAGTATGGACTGTGTGACGTGCCTACTTGGATGCGGTCACTCATATAATCCTCCACCATTCTTTCAATGGTGAGAGAATCATATGCAGTGACAGTAGACGACATGTCCGTAATCGTTGTCAGGTCCTTCAGTCCGGACCAGATGTCAGCATCAGCAGTCGCTCCAGACTGCCCTGCATCACCGCCAGCGGGTGGGCTCGGAATTCTGAGCCTTTTCCTCGCACCCCCAGTTGCGGGAGAATGTGAAGGAGGAGATGTTGACAGGTCGCGTTCCGCTTGACTTGACAATTTTCTCACCAGCAGGTCTTTCAACCCCAGCAGACTTGTGTCTGCCGGAAAGAGAGATCCAAGGTAGGCTTTAAATCTAGGATCGAGCACGGTGGCCAAAATGTAGTGCTCTGATTTCAACAGATTGACCACCCGTGAATCCTTGTTAAGCGAATTAAGGGCTCCATCCACAAGTCCCACATGCCTAGCGGAATCGCTCCGTGTTAGCTCCTCCTTCAATGTCTCCAGCTTCTTCTGCAAAAGCCTGATGAGGGGAATGACCTGACTCAGGCTGGCAGTGTCTGAACTGACTTCACGTGTGGCAAGTTCAAAGGGCATCAGAACCTTGCACAACGTTGAAATCATTCTCCACTGCGCTTGAGACAGGTGCATTCCACCTCCTATATCGTGCTCAATTGTATAGGCTTGAATGGCCTTTTGCTGCTCCTCCAACCTCTGAAGCATATAGAGGGTTGAATTCCACCTCGTTACCACTTCTTGCTTCAGATGATGGCAGGGCAGGTTCAGTAGTTTTTGGTGGTGCTCCAGTCTTCTGTACGTGGTGCCTGTACGCCGAAAGTGTCCCGCAATTTTTCTGGCCACCGACAGCATCTCTTGCACGCCCCTGTCGTTTTTTAAATAATTCTGCACCACCAAATTCAAGGTATGTGCAAAACATGGGACGTGCTGGAATTTGCCCATATTTAATGCACACACAATATTGCTGGCGTTGTCCGATGCCACAAATCCACAGGAGAGTCCAATTGGGGTAAGCCATTCCGCGATGATCTTCCTCAGTTGCCGTAAGAGGTTTTCAGCTGTGTGCGTATTCTGGAAACCGGTGATACAAAGCGTAGCCTGCCTAGGAAAGAGTTGGCGTTTGCGAGATGCTGCTACTGGTGCCGCCGCTGCTGTTCTTGCGGCGGGAGTCCATACATCTACCCAGTAGGCTGTCACAGTCATATAGTCCTGACCCTGCCCTGCTCCACTTGTCCACATGTCCGTGGTTAAGTGGACATTGGGTACAACTGCATTTTTTAGGACACTGGTGAGTCTTTTTCTGACGTCCGTGTACATTCTCGGTATCGCCTGCCTAGAGAAGTGGAACCTAGATGGTATTTGGTAACGGGGGCACACTGCCTCAATAAATTGTCTAGTTCCCTGTGAACTAACGGCGGATACCGGACGCACGTCTAACACCAACATAGTTGTCAAGGCCTCAGTTATCCGCTTTGCAGCAGGATGACTGCTGTGATATTTCATCTTCCTCGCAAAGGACTGTTGAACAGTCAATTGCTTACTGGAAGTAGTACAAGTGGGCTTACGACTTCCCCTCTGGGATGACCATCGACTCCCAGCAGCAACAACAGCAGCGCCAGCAGCAGTAGGCGTTACACGCAAGGATGCATCGGAGGAATCCCAGGCAGGAGAGGACTCGTCAGAATTGCCAGTGGCATTGCCTGCAGGACTATTGGCATTCCTGGGGAAGGAGGAAATTGACACTGAGGGAGTTGGTGGGGTGGTTTGCGTGAGCTTGGTTACAAGAGGAAGGGATTTACTGGTCAGTGGACTGCTTCCGCTGTCACCCAAAGTTTTTGAACTTGTCACTGACTTATTATGAATGCGCTGCAGGTGACGTATAAGGGAGGATGTTCCGAGGTGGTTAACGTCCTTACCCCTACTTATTACAGCTTGACAAAGGGAACACACGGCTTGACACCTGTTGTCCGCATTTCTGTTGAAATAGTTCCACACCGAAGAGCTGATTTTTTTGGTATTTTCACCAGGCATGTCAACGGCCATATTCCTCCCACGGACAACAGGTGTCTCCCCGGGTGCCTGACTTAAACAAACCACCTCACCATCAGAATCCTCCTGGTCAATTTCCTCCCCAGCGCCAGCAACACCCATATCCTCCTCATCCTGGTGTACTTCAACACTGACATCTTCAATCTGACTATCAGGAACTGGACTGCGGGTGCTCCTTCCAGCACTTGCAGGGGGCGTGCAAATGGTGGAAGGCGCATGCTCTTCACGTCCAGTGTTGGGAAGGTCAGGCATCGCAACCGACACAATTGGACTCTCCTTGTGGATTTGGGATTTCGAAGAACGCACAGTTCTTTGCGGTGCTACTGCTTTTGCCAGCTTGAGTCTTTTCATTTTTCTAGCGAGAGGCTGAGTGCCTCCATCCTCATGTGAAGCTGAACCACTAGCCATGAACATAGGCCAGGGCCTCAGCCGTTCCTTGCCACTCCGTGTGGTAAATGGCATATTGGCAAGTTTACGCTTCTCCTCCGACAATTTTATTTTAGGTTTTGGAGTCCTTTTTTTACTGATATTTGGTGTTTTGGATTTGACATGCTCTGTACTATGACATTGGGCATCGGCCTTGGCAGACGACGTTGCTGGCATTTCATCGTCTCGGCCATGACTAGTGGCAGCAGCTTCAGCACGAGGTGGAAGTGGATCTTGATCTTTCCCTAATTTTGGAACCTCAACATTTTTGTTCTCCATATTTTAATAGGCACAACTAAAAGGCACCTCAGGTAAACAATGGAGATGGATGGATACTAGTATACAATTATGGACGGACTGCCGAGTGCCGACACAGAGGTAGCTACAGCCGTGAACTACCGTACTGTGTCTGCTGCTAATATAGACTGGTTGATAAAGAGATATCGTAGTATGTATGTATGAAGAAGAAAGAAAAAAAAACCACGGTTAGGTGGTATACAATTATGGACGGACTGCCGAGTGCCGACACAGAGGTAGCCACAGCCGTGAACTACCGTACTGTACTGTGTCTGCTGCTAATATAGACTGGTTGATAAAGAGATGTCGTAGTATGTATGTATGAAGAAGAAAGAAAAAAAAACCACGGGTAGGTGGTATACAATTATGGACGGACTGCCGAGTGCCGACACAGAGGTAGCCACAGCCGTGAACTACCGTACTGTACTGTGTCTGCTGCTAATATAGACTGGTTGATAAAGAGATGTAGTAGTATGTATGTATAAAGAAGAAAGAAAAAAAAACACGGGTAGGTGGTATACAATTATGGACGGACTGCCGAGTGCCGACACAGAGGTAGCCACAGCCATGAACTACCGTACTGTACTGTGTCTGCTGCTAATATAGACTGGTTGATAAAGAGATGTCGTAGTATGTATGTATGAAGAAGAAAGAAAAAAAAACCACGGTTAGGTGGTATACAATTATGGACGGACTGCCGAGTGCCGACACAGAGGTAGCCACAGCCGTGAACTACCGTACTGTACTGTGTCTGCTGCTAATATAGACTGGTTGATAAAGAGATGTCGTAGTATGTATGTATAAAGAAGAAAGAAAAAAAAACCACGGTTAGGTGGTATATACAATTATGGACGGACTGCCGAGTGCCGACACAGAGGTAGCCACAGCCGTGAACTACCGTACTGTACTGTGTCTGCTGCTAATATAGACTGGTTGATAAAGAGATGTCGTAGTATGTATGTATGAAGAAGAAAGAAAAAAAAACCACGGTTAGGTGGTATACAATTATGGACGGACTGCCGAGTGCCGACACAGAGGTAGCCACAGCCGTGAACTACCGTACTGTACTGTGTCTGCTGCTAATATAGACTGGTTGATAAAGAGATATCGTAGTATGTATGTATAAAGAAGAAAGAAAAAAAAACCACGGTTAGGTGGTATACAATTATGGACGGACTGCCGAGTGCCGACACAGAGGTAGCCACAGCCGTGAACTACCGTACTGTACTGTGTCTGCTGCTAATATAGACTGGTTGATAAAGAGATGTAGTAGTATGTATGTATAAAGAAGAAAGAAAAAAAAACCACGGGTAGGTGGTATACAATTATGGATGGACTGCCGAGTGCCGACACAGAGGTAGCTACAGCCGTGAACTACCGTACTGTGTCTGCTGCGACTGGATGATAAATAATGATATAAAAAATATATATATCACTACTGCAGCCGGACAGGTATATATATTATATAATGACGGACCTGCTGGACACTGTCTGTCAGCAGAATGAGTTTTTTATAGAATAAAAAAAAAAACACCACACAAGTGAAGTCACACGACGAGTGTTTAACTTTTTCAGGCAATCACAATATAGTATACTACTAACTATACTGGTGGTCAGTGTGGTCAGGTCACTGGTCAGTCACACTGGCAGTGGCACTCCTGCAGCAAAAGTGTGCACTGTTTAATTTTAATATAATATGTACTCCTGGCTCCTGCTATAACCTATAACTGGCATTGCAGTGCTCCCCAGTCTCCCCCACAATTATAAGCTGTGTGAGCTGAGCACAGTCAGATATATAATATATACATAGATGATGCAGCACACTGGGCTGAGCAGTGCACACAGATATGGTATGTGACTGTCTTGTACTCCTGGCTCCTGCTATAACCTATAACTGGCACTGCAGTGCTCCCCAGTCTCCCCCACAATTATAAGCTGTGTGAGCTGAGCACAGTCAGATATATAATATATACATAGATGATGCAGGCATGCAGCACACTGGGCTGAGCAGTGCACACAGATATGGTATGTGACTGAGTCACTGTGTGTACCGTTTTTTTCAGGCAGAGAACGGATATATTAAATAAAACAACTGCACTGCTGGTGGTCACTGTGGTCAGTCACTAAACTCTGCACTCTCTTCTACAGTATCAGCCTCAGGTCAATCTCTCTCTCTCTCTCCTAATCTAAATGGAGAGGACGCCAGCCACGTCCTCTCCCTATCAATCTCAATGCACGTGTGAAAATGGCGGCGACGCGCGGCTCCTTATATAGAATCCGAGTCTCGCAAGAATCCGACAGCGTCATGATGACGTTCGGGCGCGCTCGGGTTAACCGAGCAAGGCGGGAAGATCCGAGTCGCTCGGACCCGTGAAAAAAAACATGAAGTTCGTGCGGGTTCGGATTCAGAGAAACCGAACCCGCTCATCTCTAGTTTTTATTCTCTGACTCAGTTTCTGGTTGTCGATTGTAACAGGATTGTGAAACTTTCCATTGTGTAAAATATCGGAATTCTAGAACCTCGTTTCAAAAGCATCAGCTGCCCCCTGGTGGACTTAGAGAGAATAGCCACAATAAGAAACACTTTGGTCAGGATGTATTGTGGTCCGAGTTCTCCCAACGTGCGGGTTCCCGGCAGAACTTGGACTTGTTTTTAAAGGGGCAGTCACTTACAAGGCATGGATGTAACGCCATCCCAATTCAGCCGGAGCCCGCACATCGGGCGAAGACATACGGCATTACCTCCCACCCTTATCTTATTACAGAGGTAGGGTGGGAGCTTGAGCCTTAGCTGTTGTAGAATCCTGGGTTGTAGGGCATGCTGGGACTTTCAGTTCCACAACAGCAAAAGAGCTGTAGATGGCTTACTGTGACAACACAATAATGTACAAAAACATTTTACTAATTTAATCAATAATGATCGAGTACTTGTTTTCTGTCGCTACAATAGTAGAGGTCACTCAACCGTTTACCATTGAACGAGGTGGAATTATAATGATCTTTTATTTACAGGGCGCCACAAGGGTTCTGTAGCGACGTATAAAAAGGACAAAGACATCAAACGGAATACAAATGTTTTACCGACCACGGCACCTCGTCTGTCAAAATCCCGGCAGCAAGTCCTCTCGCTGCGCTCGCCATGCTTTGGGCCCGGTGACTTAGTCCACTCGCCACAGGTTATATTCCCACTCGGTTGTTGGCGTGGTCCCACCAACCGAGTCGGAATAGCCTGCGGTGTTCGGGAATCCATCCAGCGGGATTTCACCGGCTGTCGGGATTCCGCCATCGGCCTCCTGATCACCAGGGTCGGGACTGGCAGCACATAAAGTCATAAGGACTGACGCAGAGATGAACACACGCCGGTATTACAGATGTATCTTGCATGTTTTGCACGGTGTGAGCTCCGAAGCCGAGTGTACGCAATTACTGGCAAGGCTGAGTCGTGCGTATCTCAGTTGCGCCACCACTTGCAGGTGAAGTGTAACTGGGTGGCAATCAGGTCATCTGGTCTCCAAGGGGTAAATTTACTAAGATGGGAATTCTATTTAAGACGGGATGTTGCCCATAGCAACCAATCAGATTTTACTTCTCATTTATCTAGCACCTTCTAGAAGATAATACCTGGAATCTGATTGGTTGCTATGGGCAACATCCCATCTTAAACAGAACTCCCATTTTGGTAAATATACCCACAGGTTTCTCCAAGCTTTGAGCGTTTTCGAGGCGGCTGTGTGACATCACACGCAGCAGCTCCAATAAAAAAAATGGTGGCTGACCGACTGACAGCGCAGCCAGGGGTCAACCGTTGGACCTTATTTAGAGATGAACGCAGATCGCTGCATACGTAGCCAGATCAGCATTCATCTCCTCACATGCTGGGGGACGCCCAACACAGGGCAAAGCTGGCGAGCGTGTGTGAGGCCGCCTCCCAATGCATTAGATGGCGGACGAATCGTAACTTAGATTGACCCCTGGCAGTGCAGCCTGGCTGTGCTGTCAGGTGGGCCGCCGCCATTTTTTTATTGGAGCGGCTGCGTGTGATGTCATGCAGCCACCCCGAAAATGGTCCTGGCCCCGCCCCCCCAATGCCACATCGCCTCTCCACGAAGGCCCACTGCTGTCAACGGCAAATTGCACTGCGGGTCGCATTAGCAGCCGGGTCTAAATGATCCCCTTAGTTCCGATGCATCCGCAATCCAATTGCATCGGGAGGCGGCATCACACATGGGGGCTAATTCAGACTGGATCGCTGCAGCGGCACGATTGCAGTCTGAAGCCCTTTTGGCGCGTGCGCACCCCGGGAGCCCAGTGAGATGATAAGCAGAGGTGGTTGCGGGGCGGGAAGGGGCGTGCCAACGGCATTAGAACATCATTGAAGGGCGCGGACCAGACAACGGCGGCAGTCCGCGGCTTTGTGTGATGTCTCGCAGCTGCTCGCCCACCTCCCCCTCCCCGCCCCAAATATCCGGACATCTGAGCCGCGCCGCGCCAATGACGTTCTAATGCCATTGGCATACCCCCTCTCCCCCGGGACGCGGTGAGTAGTGGCCTGCCAGCGCGCAGGAGTTGCGCTGGCAGGGAGCTACTTGCCAGGTGCAAAATCATTGCCTATAATTTTGCTGATACGCTGGTTCTCGTATAAGTGCTGGGGTGTGAGGAGCCGTCTCTCCCTGTCCCCAGAGTGCAGCCACACAGCTCCACAGCCCTGGGACACTCCGCTGCCTGGCCTTGGCCAACATGGAGCAGCGAGACTCTACCCTTAAAGTGCTGGGGCGACGGGAGCTAAGCTCTTGTTCCTACAGCTACTCTACGTACACCATCAACCAGTGCAGCGCTCCGGGAGTTAACATCAGCATCACCGCGTTGGGATCCGGCTTTCCCAGTCACCCAACGGGCGGCTCTGTTCTCCCTCACTGCCCCGCAGCCTGGGAAAATCATCCCCGCTGCAGCGGCACCCTGTTACCTAGTGCACATAGCATTGCTGCAGCCACCGAAAAGGGTCCGGGGCTGCAGCACATTAAAAAAAAAAACATTTTTTTTTTAAACACCCAGCACCAGGAATGCATTTAAAAAATGGCACTATGGCACTAGGGTTAACCCCTTATGTGCTGTGGCCACCATTAGCCATGTGCAGGGAGCTGGAATCGGGACAGGGACCCAGCCACACATAGTATATCTGTAAGTATGGATGGTGTAATGGTTAGTAGCATAACCGCCTCATAGCACTGAGGTCATGGGTTCGATTCCCACCATGGCTCTAACTGTGTGGAGTTTGTATATTCTCCCCGTACTTGTGTGGGTTTCCTCTGGGTACTCCGGTTTCCTCCCACAATCCAAAAATATACTGGTAGGTTAATTGGTGCCCAACAATATTTAACCCTAGTGTGAATGTGTGTGTGTGTGTACATGTGGTAGGGAATATAGACTGTAAGCTCCACTGGGCAGGGACTGATGTGAATGGCGAAATATTCTCTGTACAGCGCTGCGGAATATGTATGAGCTATATAAATAACTGGTAATAATAATTACAGATATAATGTGAGTGACAGCTCAGCCTCGCCCTGTGTGCAGAATGTCACCTCACTTGTTTCTGAGTGTCAGAGACTTTCACTTTCATCTCTCTCTCCTGCTGCAGCGATGGCGTCTGCTGATCTGAGACAGGAGCTGGACTGTTCCATCTGCCTGAACATTTACACAGATCCTGTAAACCTGAGATGTGGCCACAATTTCTGCCGGGTCTGTATTGATCGTGTGCTGGATACACAGGAGGGGTGTGGAGTTTATACCTGTCCTGAGTGCAGAACAGAGTGTCAGGAGCGTCCTGCACTGCAGAGGAACATAACGCTGTGTAACATAGTGGGGAGTTTCCTGTCTACTCGGCCAGATCAGGAGGAGACTGGGATCTTCTGCACTTACTGTATTCACTCTCCTGTACCTGCTGCTAAATCCTGTCTGCATTGTGAGGCTCATCTGTGTGATAATCACCTGAGAGTACACAGCAAGTCAGCAGAGCACGTCTTATGTGATCCCACCACTGCCCTGGGGAACAGGAAATGCTCCGTACATAAGAAGGTCCTGGAGTATTACTGCACTGAGGACGCTGCCTGTATCTGTGTGTACTGTTCAGCTGGAGAACATCGGGGACACCAGGTGGAGATCCTAGATGAGGCCTTCGAGAAGAAGAAAGAGAAGCTGAGAA
This sequence comes from Pseudophryne corroboree, assembly GCF_028390025.1. Lineage (NCBI taxonomy): Eukaryota > Metazoa > Chordata > Amphibia > Anura > Myobatrachidae > Pseudophryne > Pseudophryne corroboree. The sequence goes on along the minus strand of NC_086445.1, from coordinate 39,442,212 downwards.
CTGTTCTGCAGAAACTGACCATAAAGAGTGCAGAGACTGAGAAGAGAGTGCAGAGTCTGCAGGAGCGCAGGAGAAAAGATACAGTAAAAGCAGCTGGTATAACAGAGAGAGTCACTACTCTGTTTAGAGACATCAGGAGACAGCTGGATGACCTGTAGAGGAGAGTCCTGAGTGAGATCTCCAAGCAGACAGCGTGTGTTTCACTCTCAGTCTCTGATCAGATCCAGCAGCTGGAAATAAAGAAGGACGAGCTGTCCAGGAAGATGCGTCACATTGAGGAGCTGTGTAACATGTCTGATCCAGTGACTGTCCTACAGGAACCAGACACAGGTGACGTGTGTGATACTGAGGACACAGAGAGACATGATAACCAGGTCCATGGTGCAGGAGATCTGGATGTGAGTCTCATCTCAGGGAAATTACATATATTATCTGATATAATAACAGGGATAAATAGAGGGATCTATGTGCCGGAACCTACAGATCTATTACTGGATGTAACCACAGCTGCTAATAATATACAGATATCACATGACAAGAAAACTGCATCCTGCACAGATATAACCCAGAATCGCCCAGTAACACCAGAGAGATTTCAGTGTGATCAGGTAATAAGCACCAGGGGATTCTCCTCAGGGCGACATTGCTGGGAGGTGGATGTCAGTAAGTCAGCGAGGTGGAGGGTGGGGATGTGTTACCCCAGTATAAGGAGAGGAGATCAGTCATACATTGGAGGTGATAACAAGTCCTGGTGTCTGCGTAGGAGTAATATGATGTTGTTTAAGCAGTATAGTCCGTACTCAGTGCTACATGACAAGAAAGAGATCCAGTTAGATAACAAGATCCGCTGTGATAGAGTGAGGGTATATCTGGATTATGAGGCAGGACAGCTGTCCTTTTATGCTCTGTGTGTCCCCATCATACACTTACACACCTACACTGCCACCTTCACTGAGCCCCTCCATGCTGCATTATGGGTAGGGAACGGGTGTAGTATAACTATATCGGGGGGAGTCAGGACGGAGCTGGGAGAGATGATAAAAAATCTGCCCAGAGACTGGTGACATCACAGGGGGAGGGGATCTGACTGATGAAACACTTAGCCAATAGTATGATGGTGATTTATGTCTGTCTCACTAATGCTGGGTACTAGTCATGGGCAGACAGATACAGTGAGGTGAGTTGAGACACATGACTCAGTGGAGTGTCTGGAGACAGTGTCTCAGTACATGGCTCTGTGTAATGCAGTGCAGACTGTGCACATGCAGTGAGTGCAGAGACTGCTGGGACTGGTGGAGGGAGAGACTCAGACAGTCTTTAGGTCGAGTCATTAGGTCGACCACTGAAGGTCGACAGTGAGTAGGTTGACACTGACTGAAGGTCGACACATGAGGTCGATGTGGTCATTAGGTCGACGTGGGCAAGGTCGACACACAAAAGGTTGACACAGGTTTTTTTGGGGGGGTTTTAGGACCTTTTCATACCACTTCTATCCAAGTGGGCATAAGGTTGGTTATAAACCTTGTGGCGAGCGTTGCGTGCCCAAAGCAGGTCGAGCCAATGCGTTTCAACTGTCGGTGGTCCCAGGTGGAAATTCAAATCAAGGAACCCCCCCAAAAAATAAAAAATAAACTGTGTTGACCTAATGGCCATGTCGACCTTGCATACCTGTCGACCTTCAGTGGTCGACCTATACAAGGCAACCCAATGATGCGCACCCGACACAGACATCTGGGAGTGCGTTATCTATTCAGCTGCACTGAATGATGCAAGGAATCTGATCCATCTCCACTGAGTCAGCATCAGTGTCACAGGCAGTCAGTGCTCAGACCTCTGGTAATGATATCTGCTATTCAGCTGCACTGGATGAATCATTGTGAATCTAATGAGTCTCCGCTGTCTGAACTCAGTGTCACAGGAAGTCAGGCCCAGCAGCAGCAGCCCTGACACTGAGCAGCATCACACTGCTCCCTCCCAGGGGGTGTCACCCAGGAGTGCTGCCACCCAATCACTGTGACTGACTGAGAGAGGCTGCTGCGGGCTGTCTCACCACACCAAACTGTAAGGCTGGTATCACACACTCCGGTTTCTCCCGGATGGCAAAAAGCCGGACAAACTTTGTCCGGCTTTTTGCCATCCGGGAGAAACCGGCAGTGTCTGTCACACAGGACGGCTTTGAGCCGTGTGTGATGCTGTGCGCATGCGCAGCATCAGACACGGCTTCAGAAAAAAACGTGTGTGAAAGCTCCCCTTCACACACATGGTTTACTGGCTCCAAAGACGGCCCGGCGGCCGCCCGGCAGCCGTACCTTCCAGTGGTGAGACCCGGCTGCAACCCGGCAGCCGGGCCGGGGCCGTGCAGTGTGAAGGGACCCTAGCCCTCACACTGTTAACTACAATGCCGGCACGGGAAAAAGCCGTGGCAAAAGCCGTGTAGTGTGTTTCAGCCCTAAGTGACTCCAATCATTCCAACGTCTGAATGATTCGAGTCATTGTGTTGCAACAGCAACTCAGAAGCCATCTCTACTGGGTACACACTGGCCAATATATCGGGCGTTCTGTTGAATGGCCGAAATACTGTATCACTGGCCCGTCGGCCAGTGTGTACCAGCGATATGTCTGTGAACACCATCGTTCACATACATATTGCATCGGCCCTGCAGCACACACGATGACCAGTATATCTACAGATAAATTGGTGCATCATTGTGTGTGTACAGGCATTCCAGCAACTGCCAGAAAACACGCCGCAGCGGCCGGCGGTGATTGGCTGCTGAACTGGGCGGGCGTATGTAAATGTCTGCACAGTTCATGATGTCAGTCACGACGGATCGGGCAGTGTGTATGCACAGCACACTGCCTGATCCGGCTATAGATATATCTACAGATCCATTGATCTGCAGATGTATCTACAAGTGTGTACCCAGCATTAGAGCTGTGATTGGCTGCAGTAACTGTCAGTCAGTGTATACCCTATGACTGTAGTCATCTCTATGCTTGCTCCTATTGGCTGCAGTGTATGAAGGGGTTATTGCCCCTGTAAAGCTCCACCTACTTGGGGGGTTCCATGACTGTTTCTTACATAACACAAGATAGAATGGACTACAAATCCCAGCATGTCTCTCTAGGGGCTCATTTATCAAGCACATTTGCAATGCAATTTGGGTGTGATGTTAGCACCAGACTCGTATTGCAGAATGTGATTGCACCACTCGGATGTACAGTATGAAGCGGCACACGCAGGGTCAGGGGCTCTGTAAGGATCCTGTTCGTGCGATGCTTTCACATCAGAGCCGGCACTCCTGTACATGCGCGTTCCGCTGACCACGCATGTGAGGCAGCCATTGCCAGGGAGGGTTACTCTGCTTTCTGTGATCTGTAGCCCATAGGATACAGCAGCATAATGCCATCTTCAGATGGCGGCAGCTACGGGGGCATACTTGCATACCTGACCCTCTCCATGAGGGAGAAAATGCTCTGTTCCTGGACTTTCCTGGTAATGTATGATTGCCATCACCTGTGGTGAAACACCTTTCTTATTAATTACCCAGCTCACCACAGGTGATGGCAATCATACATTACCAGGAAAGTCCAGGAACAGAGCATTTTCTCCCTCATGGAGAGGGGCAGGTAGGCAAGTATGCTACGGGGGCCAAACTGTGGAGTGCATCACATTCCTGTACTGCATCTGCTAATTATCATATATGAATACCATGAATGCTTAGCTATAGGTATGACTAGTGTATTAATTATTATTAGCAGATTTAAGCAAGTTTTATTATTAGTTATTTGGGGAATGTGTGATGGTTTCATCCCCACACATCATTTATTTGTGTAAGTTTTATTGCTTTAAATGGGTGATGGGCTAGGGGAGGGTCCAATCAATCAATGTGCTTACATACACGTTTGTTGGTCTTGATATTAGTGTGTGGTCTAGCTGAATCAGTGTGGGTTGAAAGATTTCAAAGGGTACAAATTTCTAAGGGTGCCTTTTGTGACTTATACTGGACTTTAACTGAACGGAAACTAAAAGGAAACACCAAACATGCAAAAAAACCTTCACAAACCAACAATACTTGGACTGCAGCTACAAATGTTTGTTCACTCCTAATATTCTCCAATCCTCACTTACTCAGGAAACTATACATTCACTTTCTGCAAAAACACCTGCAATGCAACTTTTACTCGGATCCTGCAAATACCTGGAAAACAAATGTTACATTGAGAAGAATAGCTAATGAAGGAACACTGACTTGCGGTTTGCTAACACTGTGTCATTTCCCATCTAACAGCAGCAAAATATTTGACTTACTGTTAAACCTGTAGACAATAACCACATTTCAAATACTTGCCAATCGTATTTATTTCTGCAAATTTCACTGCTCTCTCATTCAGCCACCACTCCTCCTCCTATTCTCATTTTACTACCATTATTTACCCCATCACCACTATGGCCAGGCTGGCAACATCCCCCATTAATCCTTTATTCTATCCCCTGGTACCACCTCTATCCCTCTCTCCCAGTATCCTACATCTCACCCTCTCTCCTCTCCTCTGTCTACCATCTTCCCCTCTGCCTCCCTTCCCCTCTTCTTCTGTTTCCCCATTGCAATTTACTTCTGCCCTTTCACACCCTTTCTACCCCACCACTCAACCCTTCTCTCTCCCTCCTCTGCCTGTCACCTCACCTCTCCTCCACCAGTATCATTCTGCTGTAAAGTTTGATTATTTTACAATGAAAAGCGATACCTAAACACACTGTGGTTCAGGCCGCTGCGGCCGCTAAATGTAAACAAATAACCGCTAAGATATGTATGCACTGTAAATTTCTAATTATTTCTAAATAAACATTTAAAATGCCAGCATTAATATATGCTACGGACGCAAGGCGCATCTTATTACCATATATGATAAAAGTGTGCTGTATGTCGCAAACACTATATCCCTCAAGAGAAAGCAAGCACACACCCACATTGTAGGCTGAGGTCCAACACTCAGAGATGTATATATTTGATATTAAAAGGGTATGCATACAATATAACATATGTACAGTATATCTATGGTTACAGAGCTACAATTACACAAGAAACAGTTGTAGTTACATAAGGATCAATTACAGCCAGCATACTTCACCCTATTTGCTCAATGCACAGTCGTCTCCATCTCAGCAAGCAACCAACAGCAACAAAACAGAGCTTCCTGGGTAAGTGGAAATACCTATATACTTTGTATTGGGGGAGGTACATGTCTGGGACTGAGTCTTCTGTTATTAGTCCAGGGGAGGGAGATCCAGAGCCGGCCATATGCATAGGCAAATTAGGCAATTGCCTAGGGCATTTGATATGCCTAGGGGCATCAGCAGCTTCTGCTGATTAAAATGATATGCGGCATGCCTATATTCTGTGTGTAGCATTTCATATGCAGATACAGCCACAGTCTCACACAGTATATAGGCATGCTGCATATCATTTTTATCAGCAGAAGCTGCTTGTGCATCCTAGCCACATAGCAATGCAAATAAGATGAATTTTCATTAAAAAAATGTGCCCGACGTTAGCATTGAGGCAAGATTTATGAGGACACATCTGTATCCAAGCAGAGGCAGAGGTCACAGTGTTAGTGGCAGTGTGAGTGCTGTGTGCATGTGAGTGGGTTGGTTGTGTAGTAGTGTTCGGAATATGTGTAAGGAGCATTATGTGTGTCATGTAAAAATGCATTAATAATGTGCAGCAAATGTGTAGGGGGCACTATGTGTGTCATTCTGTGTATAAGGGCATTAATAATGTGCGGCATTTGTGTAAGGGACATTATGTGTAAAAGGGCATCAATAAAGGTTGTCATAATGTGTAAGACACATTATGTTTATAAGGACATTAATAATGTGTGTCATGTGTGGGGCATTACTGTGTGGCATTATGTGTTTAAGGTGCTTTACTATGTGGCGTTGCATATAGAAAGGGCACTACTGTATCGTCTAATGTGAATAAAGAGCAATAGGGTGTGGTGTTATGTGAAGAAGGGGCTCTACTGTGAGGAGTAACGTTTATAAGGTAAAGTGATACTACTGTGGGATGTAATATGAATTATGGAAACTATCGCATGATCAAATGTGAAAAAAGATGCAGTACTGTGTGGCGTAATTGGAACTGGGGTTACTATTGTGTGGCCATGCCCCTTGCCAGCAAACCCCCCCCCCCCCCCCCCCCTTTTTGGGCTGTGCGCCAAATATGCAAACTGTTCCTATTCAAAATATAGGGGGTACAAACACCAAAATAAGGACTGCTATGGATGAGGGGTGATGGTGCTGGGAAAGAAGTGCAAGGTCAGAGGCGGAACCAGCGGTGGTGCTAGGGGGCACCAGCCAAAATCTTGCCTAGGTCATCATATTGGTTAGGGCCGGCTCTGGGGAGATCTCTCATTCATGATGTGTTATTGGTCAGTTTGAGGGCTTTTGTCCTAGGTTGCTGACATGTGTCTTCAGGAAATCTTTTGTATTCATACTGTACATTTAGTCATAACGAATTGTTGCAATGTGCTACAATCTTCCCATAGCTATCAAATTAACACACTCATTCCCCTGATTATTTTGACACTAAGCATGATATGGTTATCTTGTTCCGTTCCAATAATACATATATATCTGATGTTACACTCTATTATATAAATACATAATGATGCTAAACATGTTTTGTCTATGTGTTGTATGAAATATCTGTTGAATATATCTTTGTGGCTTGTCTGTGTGAATGCGTATGCTACCTTATATCGCTGTGCACGCTGCGTGTATGCGCACGCACAGTGGCTCATCTGTTTGGAGTTTGTATGTAGTGTGTATGTAATATTTTTGACTTCGACCACCCTTTGACAGTAGACAATATCTGTCATAACGGTCACACTAAACATAATTACAAAAAATATTTCAAACACATAATCGGTTACCTAGACACACATATGTATTCATTTAGCAAATCAGACATTGACTATAGTTGGGGAAGACAGGGAGGAGGATGGGACATCCTCTATATGCACTCTGTTGTCACGGGATCACTGGTTGGCTGTGGGATGACATTCAACCTATAGAGATGCTGGGACAGTGCTTTGGCCTATAATGTCTGATTCGAACGAACGTTGCACACATACATGTACCTACGTCTTTGCACACTGATGTTCAGATTCGATAGAGGATTTGCTGGTTAGAGGGAGAAAACACAAACAAATCGTGAAAGAGACATATAACATTTTCATGGTATATATTCCTATCACTCCCTGAACATTGTTTCAATTCCTGTAACGTATGCCAGGTCTGTTTCATCATTGAACAAGGGTTATTATTTCAGGTAGTGTCCTTCCTAGATAACATAAACCTTCAGAATTCGGGGAGAACCACTCGAACTTTTCTTCCACATATATTAATGAGCTCTTTATCTGCTATGTGTGAATAAACCATTGTCTGATTGTTCCTGATTACCTCCCAATTTCCTGATTTCCTGACATTGGTGAGATTTAAACATACCAGGGATTTAGCAATAGTACTGGTGGATCTTAAGACTAGGGGGTCTAGTTATATTATATTCCTTGTCCACCAGTTCCCCTCCCCCCTTCCGTGTCATTCAAATACCTCAGATAACTCTGAAGAATATGGCACTAGACCTTATTTGTCTTGAGGTACCTGTGAGCACATCCAACATTCCGTTTGGTTTAAGACCTTACCCACTAGTGAGTGGTAATCACTCAATGGATGTCTGTCAAATGCTGCCTTATTGCTAGACTGAAATCTCTGGATGCACTCATCTTCAATTATGGGGTCACAATAACTACAACATACAGTATTCCTCAGACAATAGCCTATCACGTTACCTACGAACTCCGTAACTACTAGACCTTTGATTTTCTCTGGCTTTAACAAAGTGATAGGCTGATCCTGGGATCCTATGAAGACATAACTCCTTTCTCCAGAACCAGTTCCAGTCCCACACTCGACTCCTCATAAACCTCACAAAAATAGAATGTCCTGAAAAAGATGTTTGTCAACGGGAAAAGAAGATAGAACGAAACAAATCTTGCTTATAGCAAATCCATTACAATGACTGCTCTTTCTGTAACCCTTTAGTACGCTCAGGTAGTGTTCAACAGTGCCGCCTCTCAGTCTTCACAGAACAGACTCTCGAGTGATATTTCTGCAATTTCACTCCCTTTACGAGTTCCTTCCAGACTAACGACTTTCCTGCGATGGGAATTCGTGGACCCAAGTCTCTCTCTCGGCTACTTTCACTGGGATCGTGCTGTCAACAAAACTTGGTACGGTCCTTCCCACCTGTCTATTAGGCAACCTGAGCGTAAGAACAATCACACAGTCTCTTGGTTCACAATCAAGACAGTTAGTAGTTAGCATGTCAAGAATCAACAGTTTCAAGTTCTCAAATGCTGGCTCATCTCGATAAGGTACTGTACTGTCACCTCATTGGTGTATTTCTGATCATGGTGCGGATCGATCATGACATGAGGTTGTCTTCCAAAAAACAAAAACAAAACAAAAATTTTTCAAAGTGGGTGATTCGTTAAGTGGGGATCTGGGAGTAGTTCCGATGCTACATAACACTAGTGGCAGTGTCTATGACCACAATAGTCCAGTTTCAAGCTATCACTTTGCTCCTACTCCTAAGGATACCATATCTACACATAAATTTCTGCACAATTTTCTTTGCGGTAAACACAGCAGTATTTGTGGCGGCAGGAAATGCCTCTACCCAGTTTGAGAATACACCAGTGCACACCAATACATAATTCAAATTCCTACAGGGTGTTAATTGTACAAAGCCAATGTGTATTACCTGAAAAGGTCAGTCTGTAGGAGGGATATGGGATGGCTCTGTTGGTGCTACCTTACCAATATTATTCCTCATGCAAGTAAGACAGGTCATTGCTGTCCTGCTTGCCTGAGAAAAGAACCCTGGTACACGCCAGTAAGCACTTACCAATTTGCACGTACCTTCCTTACCCTAGGCGAGTCAGACCATGTGCCGCCTCAGCTAGCCTAGGAAGATATGTCCTGGGGGCCACTGGCTTACCTTGTCCGTCTCTCCAGAGTCCTGAGGACTCCTCACCATACCCCTTTGCCTTCCAGACCTCCTTTTCCTGTAGGGAACACAAATTTGCATCTTAATTTAATTGTTGTGTGTTTGCAATGTAGAGTAAAATCATCTCTAGAGGAGGAGAAAAAAAAATCAGGTCTGCGTTCACTAACAGGCTGTCACTTATGTCTGGTCTCGTAGTAAAGGTCAGAATTTCAGATATTCCCTACCATCATGCATATCAGTGTCTTTACAAAATTTCCCTTCACCAGTATACTCATCCTCCACCCTTTGTGCATGACAAGGCACACTGCAGTAATATACTGGTGCCATCATGCTGATGAGACATACCGGGTTTGGGCAGAACTTTGACGGACCAATACAGCATGTGGCATGCTGGTTCCTACAGTGCCATATGGAGAACCCAGGGGTGGCTCCAGGTAAGTTAGCTCTCAATTTGGATATATCTGTTAGGTGCCATTATCATGTGGCACTATATTTAGTATGACCCAGAAGGGCTATTATTATTATTTATTATTATTATTATTATTAGTACTGGAGATGGGTCTGGGGTGCGGTTCCCCCTGATTGGAGTGGCTGGGCTGCTGTGGGGTAGCACACTATAATATTTATTTAGCACCCCCCTTAACACTGTTATTAATCCTTTAGGTCTTTTAATTACACTGTCACTAGTGTATCACTTTTTGTATACAGATTTTGCGTTCCCTTTAATTAACACATACTAACACTTTATCTTCTCACATGTGTGCTGCCCTGGGGTGGCTGGCCTGTGCCGGTTTGTGGGGTTCTGCGCCCCAGGCCCAGATATAGTATTAGGTTTAGGACCACCAGCATCAGAGGAGCCTTGTCGAGGCCTGGTGGCTTTGCCATATTTCTGCAGATATATGTAACGAAGACCTCTGGATTTCTATTATATGTAGGTTTTCAAGTCATGTTACCCATATAGTTTGGTGTGCTGGGGGGCACCAGGGGTTAATCCCCATCCTGTCTCTTGCTTAGAATTACCCCTCCCTTTCAAGCACCTGAAGTATATTGTCAAATTGATATGAGCAACTTGCATTCTGTTTCACTACTGGGACTACCTCAGCCATCAATCCAGTGTCCTGTCCATCCTAAATTCATAGGGAACCCGGTATCTGTGAGATAATTTCCTCTACCTGTGATGGACATGAATCTAGAACAGTGGAATGCAACATTAGTCTTTGAGGAGTATCTAACATACCTTGTGCTTCCTAAGCGGGAGTACAATATATATATTTCTCTAACATCCTAGTGGATGCTGGGAACTCCGAAAGGACCATGGGGAATAGCGGCTCTGCAGGAGACTGGGCACAACTAAAGAAAGCTTTAGGTCACCTGGTGTGCACTGGCTCCTCCCACTATGACCCTCCTCCAAGCCTCAGTTAGATTTTTGTGCCCGGCCGAGCTGGATGCACACTAGGGGCTCTCCTGAGCTTCTAGAAAGAAAGTATATGTTAGGTTTTTTATTTTACAGTGAGACCTGCTGGCAACAGGCTCACTGCAACGAGGGACTAAGGGGAGAAGAAGCGAACCTACCTGCTTGCAGCTAGCTTGGGCTTCTTAGGCTACTGGACACCATTAGCTCCAGAGGGATCGACCGCAGGCCCGTCCTTGGTGTTCGGTCCTGGAGCCGTGCCGCCGTCCCCCATACAGAGCCAGAAGCAAGAAGAGGTCCGGAAAATCGGCGGCAGAAGACATCAGTCTTCACCAAGGTAGCGCACAGCACTGCAGCTGTGCGCCATTGCTACTCATACACACTTCACACTCCGGTCACTGAGGGTGCAGGGCGCTGGGGGGGGGGGGGGGGGGGCGCCCTGAGCAGCAATAAAAACACCTTGGCTGGCAAATATATCACAATATATAGCCCCAGAGGCTATATATGTGATAAATACCCCTGCCAGAATCCATAAAACGGGAGAAAAGTCAGCCGAAAAAGGGGCGGAGCTATCTCCCTCAGCCCACTGGCGCCATTTCTCCCTCACAGCTCCGCTGGAAGGAAGCTCCCTGGCTCTCCCCTGCAGTCTGCACTACAGAAAAGGGTAAAAGAGGGAGGGGGGGCACTAAATTTAGGCGCAGTAAATATAATAGCAGCTATAGGGGACATAATTCAGTTAGTCCCTGCATTATATAGCGCTCTGGTGTGTGCTGGCATACTCTCACTCTGTCTCCCCAAAGGGCTTTTGTGGGGTCCTGTCCTCTGTTAGAGCATTCCCTGTGGGTGTGCGGTGTGTCGGTACGGCTGTGTCGACATGTTTGATGAGGAAAATTATGTGGAGGCGGAGCAGATGCCTGTAGAAGTGATGTCACCCCCTGCGGGGCAGACACCTGAGTGGATGGTCTTATGGAAGAAATTACGTGCAAGTGTCGACTCCTTACACAAAAAATTTGACGACATGCCAAATGTGGGACAGCCGGCTTCTCAGCTCGTGCCTGCCCAGGCGTCTCAAAGGCCATCAGGGGCTCTAAAATGCCCGCTACCTCAGATGGCAGATGCAGATGTCGACACGGATACTGATACCAGTGTCGACGACGATGAGTCTAATCTAATGTCCACTAAGGCCATTCGTTGCATGATTGAGGCAATGAAAGAGGTGTTACACATTTCTGATATAAACCCAGGTACCACTAAAAAGGGTATTATGTTTGGGGAAAAAAAACTACCCGTAGTTTTTCCCCCATGGGAAGAATTAAATGAAGTGTGTGAAGAAGCGTGGGCTTTCCCCGATAAAAGATTGGTAATCTCTAAAAAGTTACTAATGGCGTTCCCTTTACCGCCAGAGGATAGGTCACGTTGGGAAACACCTCCTAGGGTGGATAAAGCGCTCACACGTTTGTCTAAAAAGGTGGCACTACCGTCTCCGGATACGGCCACCCTCAAGGAGCCTGCAGATAGAAAGCAGGAGGCGATCCTGAAGTCTGTATATACACACTCAGGCATTATACTTAGACCAGCTATTGCGTCAGCATAGATGTGCAGTGCTGCCGCTGCGTGGTCAGATTCCCTGTCAGAAAATATTGACACCCTAGACAGGGACACTGTATTGCTAACCATAGAGCATATAAAAGACTCAGTCTTATACATGAGAGATGCACAGAGGGAGATCTGCCGGCTGGCATCTAAAATAAGTGCACTGTCCATTTCTGCTAGGAGAGGCTTATGGACTCGCCAGTGGACAGGGGATGCAGATTCTAAAAGGCACATGGAAGTTTTGCCTTATAAGGGTGAGGAGTTATTCGGGGATGGTCTCTCGGACCTAGTTTCCACAGCAACAGCTGGGAAGTCAGCATTTTTACCCCATGTTCCCTCACAGCCTAAGAAGGCGCAGTTTTATCAGGTACAGTCCTTTCGGACCCAGAAAAACAGGCGAGGAAAAAGCGGGTCCTTTCTGTCCAGAGGCAGATGTAGGGGAAAAAGGCTGCAACAAACAGCAAGTTCCCAGGAGCAAAAGTCCTCCCCCGCTTCTTCCAAGTCCGCCGCATGACGGTGGGGCTCCACAGGCGGAGCCAGGTACGGTGGGGGGCCGCTTCAAAAATGTATAGCGATCAGTGGGCTCGCTCACAGGTGGATCCCTGGATCCTTCAAATAGTATCTCAGGGGTACACACTGGAATTCGAGGCGTCTCCACCCCACAGGTTCCTAAAATCTGCCTTGCCGATTACTCCCTCAGACAGGGAGGCTGTGCTAGCGGCAATTCACAAGCTGTATTCCCAGCAGGTGATAATCAAGGTGCCCCTACTTCAACAAGGACGGGGTTACTATTCCACACTGTTTGTGGTACCGAAACCAGACGGTTCGGTGAGACCCATTTTAAATTTGAAATCCTTGAACACATACATAAAAAAATTCAAGTTCAAGATGGAATCGCTCAGAGCGGTTATTGCAAGATTGGACGAGGGGTATTACATGGTATCCCTGGACATCAAAGATGCTTACCTGCATGTCCCCATTTACCATCCTCACCAGGAGTACCTCAGATTTGTGGTACAGGATTGCCATTACCAATTCCGGAAGCTGCCGTTTGGACTGTCCACGGCACCGAGGGTGTTTACCAAGGTAATGGCGGAAATGATGATACTCCTTCGAAAAAAGGGAGTTTTAATTATCCCGTACTTGGACGATCTCCTAATAAAGGCGAGATCCAGGGAGCAGTTGTTGGTAGGAGTAGACCTATCTCAGGAGGTGCTACACCAGCACGGTTGGATTCTGAATATTCCAAAGTCACAGCTGGTTCCGACGACGCGTCTACTGTTCCTGGGTATGATTCTGGACACAGTCCAGAAGAAAGTGTTTCTCCCGGAGGAGAAAGCCAAGGAGCTGTCATCTCTAGTCAGAGACCTCCTGAAACCAAAACAGGTGTCGGTGCATCACTGCACGCGAGTCCTGGGAAAGATGGTGGCTTCTTACGAAGCAATTCCTTTCGGCAGGTTCCATGCCAGAATCTTTCAGTTGGACCTGTTGGACCAATGGTCCGGATCGCATCTTCAGATGCATCGCCTAATAACCATGTCTCCAAGAACGAGGGTTTCTCTGCTGTGGTGGCTGCAGAGTGCTCATCTTCTAGAGGGCCGCAGATTCAGCATACAGGACTGGGTCCTGGTGACCACGGATGCCAGCCTTCGAGGCTGGGGGGCAGTCACACAGGGAAGAAACTTCCAAGGACTATGGTCGAGTCAGGAGACTTCCCTACACATAAATATTCTGGAACTAAGGGCCATTTACAATGCCATAAGTCAGGCAAAACCCTGCTTCTACACCAGCCGGTACTGATCCAGTCAGACAACATCACGGCAGTCGCCCATGTAAACCGACAGGGCGGCACAAGAAGCAGGATGGCAATGGCAGAAGCCACAAGGATTCTCCGATGGGCGGAAAATCACGTACTAGCACTGTCAGCAGTGTTCATTCCGGGAGTGGACAACTGGGAAGCAGACTTTCTCAGCAGGCACGACCTCCACCCGGGAGAGTGGGGACTTCATCCAGAAGTCTTCACACTGATTGTAAATTGTTGGGAACGGCCACAGGTGGACATGATGGCGTCCCACCTAAACAAAAAACTAGAGAGATATTGCGCCAGGTCAAGGGACCCTCAGGCGATAGCTGTGGACGCTCTAGTGACACCGTGGGTGTACCACTCAGTTTATGTGTTCCCTCCTCTGCGTCTCATACCAAAGGTACTGAGAATAATAAGAAAACGAGGAGTAAGAACAATACTCGTGGTTCCGGATTGGCCAAGACGAGCGTGGTACCCGGAACTTCAAGAGATGATCTCAGAGGACCCATGGCCTCTGCCGCTCAGACAGGACCTGCTGCAGCAGGGGCCCTGTCTGTTCCAAGACTTACCGCGGCTGCGTTTGACGGCATGGCGGTTGAACGCCGGATCCTAAAGGAAAAGGGCATTCCGGAGGAAGTCATTCCTACGCTGATAAAAGCCAGGAAAGATGTAACTGCAAAACATTATCACCGCATATGGCGGAAATATGTTGCTTGGTGTGAGGCCAGAAAGGCCCCAACAGAGGAATTTCAACTGGGTCGATTTCTGCACTTCCTACAAGCAGGAGTGACTATGAGCCTAAAATTAGGCTCCATTAAGGTACAGATCTCGGCTCTGTCGATTTTCTTCCAGAAAGAACTAGCTTCACTACCTTAAGTTCAGACATTTGTAAAAGGAGTGCTGCATATTCAGCCCCCTTTTGTGCCTCCAGTGGCACCTTGGGATCTCAACGTGGTGTTGAGTTTCCTAAAATCACATTGGTTTGAGCCACTAAAAACCGTGGATCTAAAATATCTCACGTGGAAAGTGGTCATGTTATTGGCCTTGGCTTCGGCCAGGCGTGTATCAGAATTGGCGGCTTTGTCATGTAAAAGCCCTTATCTGATTTTCCATATGGATAGGGCAGAATTGAGGACTCGTCCCCAGTTTCTCCCTAAGGTGGTATCAGCCTTTCACTTGAACCAACCTATTGTAGTGCCTGCGGCTACTAGGGACTTGGAGGATTCCAAGTTACTGGACGTAGTCAGGGCCTTGAAAATTTATGTTTTCAGGACGGCTAGAGTCAGGAAAACTGACTCGCTATTTATCCTGTATGCACCCAACAAACTGGGTGCTCCTGCTTCTAAGCAGACTATTGCTCGCTGGATTTGTAGCACAATTCAGCTGGCGCATTCTGCGGCTGGACTGCCGCATCCTAAATCAGTAAAAGCCCATTCCACAAGGAAGGTGGGCTCATCTCGGGCGGCTGCCCGAGGGGTCTCGGCTTTACAACTTTGCCGAGCTGCTACTTGGTCAGGGGCAAACACGTTTGCAAAATTCTACAAATTTGATACCCTGGCTGAGGAGGACCTTGAGTTCTCTCATTCGGTGCTGCAGAGTCATCTGCACTCTCCCGCCCGTTTGGGAGCTTTGGTATAATCCCCATGGTCCTTTCGGAGTTCCCAGCAATCCACTAGGACGTTAGAGAAAATAAGATTTTACTCACCGGTAAATCTATTTCTCGTAGTCCGTAGTGGATGCTGGGCGCCCATCCCAAGTGCGGATTGTCTGCAATACTTGTACATAGTTATTGTTAACAAAAGGGTTATTGTTGAGCCATCTGTTGAGAGGCTCAGTGTTTTCATACTGTTAACTGGGTATAGTATCACGAGTTATACGGTGTGATTGGTGTGGCTGGTATGAGTCTTACCCGGGATTCAAAATCCTTCCTTATTGTGTCAGCTCTTCCGGGCACAGTATCCTAACTGAGGCTTGGAGGAGGGTCATAGTGGGAGGAGCCAGTGCACACCAGGTGACCTAAAGCTTTCTTTAGTTGTGCCCAGTCTCCTGCGGAGCCGCTATTCCCCCATGGTCCTTTCGGAGTTCCCAGCATCCACTACGGACTACGAGAAATAGATTTACCGGTGAGTAAAATCTTATTTTCACATTTCAATTTACATAATAAAAGCTCTGTCGATTAAGTTAGTCAGAGGCCACTGCTGCTAGGGAAAAAAAGAAAAGGGTTAAGCATCATAGAGGCCCAATCGTAACTTCTGCAGGTTTTGTCAAAGGGTAACGTTGCACTTCTCTCGTTCCTCCCATTTGCCGAATTAGCGTTTGCCAGTGGTCTTATCCTGACAGAGAATTTTCTAGTAAATAAAAATATTTTTTTCTCACAATGGCGCATATCACTTTAAATGTTTAAAGAAAAGTCCTTACTCCAATTGGCTGTAAAAAATGGAGGAAGTCCAAGAATTCCTTTTGTCATGAAGTGGGATAATTCTTATCCATATGTAGTATGATTTCACAGCAGGTTCTCAATATAATTTTCTCAGAGTGTAATTTGTACTAGAACCATACAAATCAATCAGATATTTGCTCTCACTGTATAACTTCCATGGTTGGCAGTTGCTTGCCTCTTCTTGCATCCCCTTTTGTGAAGTGGAACTACGTTCGCTTTTTTCTAGTACTCTGGAACTACTCCTGTAGCTAGTGACTGGTTGTATAGAATGGTTCTAGTACAAATTACACTCTGAGAAAAATATATTGAGAACCTGCTGTGAAATCATATTACATATGGATAAGAATTATCCCACTTCATGACAAAAGGGATTCTTGGACTCTCTCCATTTTTTACAGCCAATTGGAGTAAGGACTTTTCTTTAAACATTTAAAGTGATATGCGCCATTGTGAGAAAAAAATATTTTTATTTGTTGTGATTATTGTGGTGAATTTGTGAGGCACTATTTTTTCTCATAGGCTGCTATTCATAGTTAGCGCATCCATGATCAATTCTTGTTTTGTAGAGAATTTTCTAGTACTGCAAAAAAAAAAACAAGTTTCTAGGTCATGCGAAGTCCCGTATTAAGGGTCTGTACATGGTCCAACAAACATTTCCGAGCTTATCTAGACAAGGGCATTCCAAGAAATGAATACTTCTTATGTGGTAATTAAAAAGAAATACCCTGTGGGTTACTCCATCTCTGTCCTTTTTCCTACTGGGAAATACTAATGTGCGGACAGGATATTCTCCATTTATGACATTTCTTTCTTGATTTTTTATTTTATTGTTTGGGGGGGGGGGGGGGGAGTTACTATATATGTACTTGAATGGCTCCATACTCACCAGTTACACTGGTCTCAGCCACTTCCCCTGGAGACTACAGCTCCTCTTTTACCAGTTGGATATTACTCCTCTGAGTGCATGATAAATGGCTGAAACCAGTCAGGTCACCTTCTCCTGCTAAATTAAACTTTGACATTCATTAGTACATATATAGGTTACATTCATATTTTTCATATTTTAATTTTTATTTTCTATAGTTTGTATGCTGGCTGTAACTGCTTCCACATCCACATATGGCGGTGTACTTGCTCTCTCTTTTTTTCTTACTTATTGTTGCTACGAGTTCAAACAGTTATTATGTTTTCGGTCTTGTCTTATATGACTTTGGTTAAACATACTAACTGCAATACCTCAGGATCAAAACCACCAATCACTGGAAATGATATTCCACCATTCATACGTACTCAATCATTACAAAAAGCCTCTGCGTGTAAGGACCATACTTCTTACACCTAATATACCGAGCGGACCCTCTTGGCCTCTGCTCCTCAGCCTGAACCCTGGCTCCTGAACGCCTCTCGCATGCCCATTTGGCTCCCATTGTGGGCTTTTTTCACAACACACCAAATGGCCCACACGAGACGACGGTGAAAAGTTCCTTACCGAGCGCTTTTCACCCGCTCCTGCCTCTGCTGGCCAGTACCACGGTCCACTCCATTAGTGACCCCCGCGTACCCAGACTAGGCCCCTACCAGACCCCTCAGCACTGGAAGTATTGAAGTATTAACAGCAATAAATTAATACCCTACCTTTTTCAGTGGCGGTTACAGGCCTGCTACTTTTGGGTTTCTATCTACTGGAATTTTCTTGGGTGAGAAACAACTTATCGATCACCCTTTCCAGTGAATGTCCACCAGGAAGATTTCCTGAGAGAGAGTCAGTGAAAAACTCCTTTACTTTACACAAATCACGTCTGTGTATGCTAACACAGCACGTATGATGACGCAATTGCGCGGAATTACGCAAATGGTATCACGTTGCACCACGTATCACGCACACAGACGTACGGTCCAATCGCACAGCTTATAGATACTTGTTATCTATATACCCTACAATCACGGGAGTCGAATTCACAAGCTGCGCTCCACAGCCGGAGTGTAACACCAACCCTTTGGTCAATATATCACGCTCCTCCGCACGTTTTTCCTTTAAAAACACACACTACATGCCTCAATACCAATAAATATGTAAGGTCGCTAACCTTCACATCACCGAGCCTCTGCTAACTCAGTGCCTCACCGACGAGATCCAGCTGTGTTCTGATTCAATCCACTCACACTTGCTTTTTTACACCCCCACACTTTTAGATTATCTGTACAGAAAAAAATAAACATTTTTACCAGTGATTGATAACATCCCCTTCAGAGGTATTACACTTTAAACAAAGCATTATAGTAATGTGCTTTAAAATCGGATAGTTACCTGTTAAAATGTGTTTTATCCCACCTTAACAATCAATTTCTATTATGCAGCCAACTTCCGCTTGCGTAAATACGCACTCACGTTTCCCGCCTGTGCGTCCACATGTGTACCCGTGCGTCGCTATATATGCGTCCACATACTATTGTACTATGACACGTGTATACTTGCGTATGCAAATGTGTATCGCTGCGTACCTTTTGCACGCAGCTTGCCACACTCTGTTACACAACTCTAGTAATACAATAAAAAAAAAACACTATTTGTATTGTATTGTAGTAGTTAGATAAATGCTTCCACGTTCCCTTTGAGCACCGGAAGTCCCCTGCTGGAAAGCTTCCGCTACATGCTACCTAAACTTTTAGGCAGGAACGGAGCTTCACTTATGAAATGCAAATATTTTGCGAATTTTCGTTAACAATAACACTTTAACAATCAATTTTAAAACATTTCAATATAATATGGCTATTGACTATAATTTAAATGCTATGATTCAGATTGGATAGCTATCTTGCAGAACATACACTGATACAAATATCTATATAATAATAATAATATATATATACACACACACACACACACACACACACACACACACACACACACACTATTTATTACACTTCTATGAAACCCCTCACACAGCATATGTATTCATATACACATGCTGAATGAATGTAGTTTCTACAGAGCCTCTAATTTGCATATCAACAGATGTTCACATGCTTGTTGTTCCAGAGTGGTGGTTGAACAGGTTCATTAAAATTTCAATTGAGGGTTAACAAATCCCGGGGGGAAAAAACTCTTCTTCTGTGTGTAATTCTTTCATAAAGTATTTATTTATCTCACTATTACTATTACTCTCACTAGGCCCAATTGAAACACTATTTATAATTGACTATGGCATGGGTTAGTTAAATTCATTGGTAGCTTTTAAATGGTGTTGGATTTGTACATATATATTGTTTATTTGTGACAAAGGAAACAGATTGTTTAAACAAACTGAAAGTCAGCTGTTAGCTAAGTGGATAGAGAGTTACCTTATGTACCTAAAATGGCCATTGCTCCTCCCCCTTCCCAAGCCATGTGCATGGACAAAATGGTGATCACACCATGCGGCCAGAATACACAAACACTAGCTCTTTTGTCACAAATAAATCCCAAGTTATACAAGCACCGGAAGTTTGTTACTTCAGGCCTGCGTTAGCAGTATGCGAATAGGCCTCAGCATGCTAACACAGCTATATCATACCTATGCACCAACTTTTAAATGCTATTTAAATTTACTTAACAGCTAAACAATCCAATCTGAATCAAACACAATATGACTCACTGAACCTCGTGTAGCAACAATAAAAATACGCTGAAGCATTTCTAATATTGTGCGTTTTTGTCACACTCACACAACAAATAAATATATTGTCCCTTGATTCATATCAGCGCCTTACTGATACAAAAAAACAGCATGCGGTTCAGCAGCATCTAGATGCGTCCATCCTTAGCTGGTAGACCACAGCAGCATCTGTACTGCGCATCATTAAGTACGTGATGTCCTGGCTACGAGCCCACAACTGTAAATTTCTAATTATTTCTAAATAAATATTTCAAATGCCAGCGTTAATATATGCTGTGGACGCAAGGCGCATCTTACTACCATATATGATAAAAGTGCGCTGTACGTCGCAAACACTATATCCCTCAAGAGAAAGCAAGCACACGCACACATTGGAGGCTGAGGTCCAATGCTCAGATATGTATATATTTGATATTAAAAGGGTATTCATACAATATTACATATGTACAGTATATCTATGGTTAAAGAGCTACAATTACACAAGAAGCAGTTGTAGTTACATAAGGATCAATTACAGCCAGCATACTTCACCCTATTTGCTCAATGCACAGTCGTCTCCATCTCAGCAAGCAACCAACAGCAATGAAACAGAGCTTCCTGGGTGAGGGGAAATACCTATATACTTTGTACTGGGGGAGGTACATGTCTGGGACTGAGTCTTCTGTTATTAGTCCAGGGGAGGGAGATCTCTCATTCATGATGTGTTATTGATCAGTTTGAGGGCTTTTGTCCTAGGTTGCTGACACATGTGTCTTCAGGAAATCCTTTGTATTCATACATTTGGTCATAACTAATCGTTGCAATGTGCTACAATCTTCCCATAGCTATCAAATTAACACACTCATTCTCCTGATTATTTTGACACTAAGCATGATATGTTTATCTTGTTCCGTTCCAATAATACATATATATCTGATGTTACACTCTATTATATAAATACATAATGATGCTAAACATGTTTTGTCTATGTGTTGTATGAAATATCTGTTGAATATATCTTTGTGGCTTGTCTGTGTGAATGCGCATGCTACCATATATCGCTGTGCACGCTGCGTGTATGCACACGCACAGAGACTCATCTGTTTGGAGTTTGTATGTAGTGTGTATGTAATATTTTTGACTTCGACAGCACGTTGCGTATACACGCCGACACGCTATGCGCACAATGCAGCGACACGTGTGGCTGAATACACCTTATTCCCAAACAAGAATGGAATGCGACACCAGTAGTTAAATGTTATGCTGTGGTCCAACGCATCAACAATATTTACTCAAAAGATACAAGTAAAGATACAATATTACAGAGAAGAGCTACAACCAATAGTACATACATTTGTTCGCGAGCGCTCCCGGATCCAGGTCTCAGTCAGTCTTAGCAAGATGACCTTCAGAGAATAGACTGAGCCTGGTCAGGAAGCCTTTCTTTTATACAATGGGTCCAAATACAATACAATAGGAAATGTTAGCTCTTCTTCCATAGGTCAAGGGGCAGGTCATTTACAGTACATGAGGGGTCATAGGTTGGTTTGAATGAGTGGGCGATGCTTGGTCCAGGTGTGCTTGCAGGTGTTCGCCACTGGGTTCCCGCCGAATATCAAGAGTACAGTATTTACAGTATTTGTGAATATTATAATTGTGCGCATATCTATGCGCAGAAACATGCGATTAACTGCACATAACAACCGGAATGTAGAGCTCAAAATACTGCATATCTGGATACCAAACACTAAGTCCTAACCTTGCTCTGTCCCCTCACATCCTGTAAAGCTGTATAACTCTATTGTTCTACCCTTTGAGTAAATGTAACTTGCTGGCAACGTGTGTGGAGACTATATGTGTACATTCTGCACTATATGAATAGAACATTGAATATGTCTTTGTAGGTTTTTCTGTGCGAATGCGTATGCTACCGTCAGGGGTTAAAGTGAGCCGGAACGGGGCGGAACTGCGTTCCGTCAGTTCCACTTGGAGACGGAACGCAGTTCCTCCTCCTCTGGCTCACCTAACCCGGCGATGTGTCCCCGTCGCTGCAGGGAGATGACGGGCGCCCGCTGAGAGTGTGTTACCAGCGGGCGCCCGTCTTCCCGCACAGCGGCAGCCGGAGGCAGCAGCTCAGTACTGAGCCCCGCCTTCCGGCTCAGTCAGTGCGCGCTATGGGAGAGACGTCATGACGTCTCTCTCATAGTGCAGAGGAGCGGGCGGCGAGAGGACTGCAGCGGCCGGACTCGGAGCGGGGCTTGGTGAGTATGGTATGTGCTGTGTTTTTTTATTTTTTTTATTTGTGTAGCAGCTGGGGGGCAAACTACTGAGAGGTCATTACTACGGGGGCATTACTACTGGGGGGCAAACTACTGGGGGGCATTTACTGGGGGACATTACTACTGGGGGCCATTTACTGGGGGACATTACTACTGGGGGCAAACTACAAGGGGGCAAACTACAGAAGGGCATTACTACTGGGGGACAGACTACTGAGGGGCAGTACTACTGGGGGACATTACTACAAGGGGGCAAACTACAGGAGGGCATTACTACTGGGGGGCAAGCTACTGAGGGGCATCTACTGGGGGGCATTTACTGGGGGACATTACTACTGGGGGGCAAACTACTGAGGGCATTACTACTGGGGGACATTACTACAGGAGGGCATTACTACTGGGGGGGCATTACTACTGGGGGGCAAACTACAGAGGGGCATCTACTGTGGGCATTACTACTGGAGGCAAACTACTGGGAGACATTACTACTGGGTGCAAACTACAGGAGGGCATTACTACTGGGGGCATAACTACAGTGGCATTACTACTGGGGGCGTAACTACAGGGGTTAAACTACTGGGGTCATTACTACTTGGAGGCATTACTACTGGGGGCTAAACTACAAGGGGGCATAACTACAGGGGCTAAACGACTGGGGGCATTACCATTAATTGCATTACTACTGGGGGCACTACTAATGAGGGCATTGTAAAGGGGGCACTTCATAAGGGGCATCACTCCTGGGGTCATAAGGGGCATAATTATTTAAGGGGCACCACTACTATGGGCTCTATATAAGGGGCGCTACCACTGTGGGCATTGTATAAGAGGCGCTACTGCTGTAGGCATTATGTGTATTATGGGGTGCTACTACTGTGGACGTTATTACTATTGTGTAACACGCTCCTTTTTTGAGACCACGCCCCTTTTTGCGGTGCGCGCCTAAGGCGCGCGCAATACCTTTGTTGAATTGCCACCGTGGGAAGGGGGGTGAGTTCCACCACCTCTCTAGGACCACTTTAACCACTGGCTACCGTATATACTCATACCACGCGCCAATACACAAGGCTCGTGAACCTGTGTACGTAGCGTGCGTGTATGTGTATGCACGGCGAAAACACGCATGCACAGAGGCCACTCTGTGTGGTGTTTGCACGTGGTGTGTGTGTAATATTTTTGACTTCCACATTGCACTCCCTCCCTGCCTCACTCCTGCAGTCTCCCTTCCTAGCCAAGGCCCCAGCACCATCATTACACCCTCTTTATCCCTTCCTTCCAAATTAATCTTACCTCAACGCTACAGCAATCCTGATAATCTCATTCACGTCTCTCCCACAATCTCATACCCCCTATCCTGTGCCCTCTGGAATACCAGATCTGTTTGCAACAAACTGGCCCCCACTCATGACCTTTTCATTTCCAACTCCCTGCACCTCCTGGCCATTACAGAAACCTGGATTACTCCCCATGACACCACTTCTCCTGCTGCTGTCTCTGTTGGGGGCCTCACATTCTCACACACACGCCGACCTGGGGGTCGCCATGGGGGTGGTGTTGGGATCCTTTTACCCTCTAGCTACACATACCAACTTATACCTCCAGAACCATCCCTTACATTCTCTACATTTGAGGTCCATGCGATACGCCTCTACCACCCCACTAATCTTCGAGTTGCTTTCATTTACTGTCCACCTGTCATTTCCTCCAAATTCCTTGACAACTTTGCTTCCTGGCTTCCTCACTTCCTCTCTTCTGACATTCCCTCCATTATCCTAGGTGATTTCAACATCCCTATCGATAACCCACAAAACTACCTGCCTCTAAACTCCTTAACCTCACCGCTTCACTTGGTCTCTCCCAGTGGACCACCTCACCCTCCCATGTGTACGTGAGCTCACTGGATCTGGTTTTCACTCACCGCTGTGATTTCTCTTTCATCCATCTGGGGGACGCTGCACCATTACTTGTGGGTTAGAGGTGTGTGGTTGTGGAGTTTGGCACAGAACTATTAAAACCTGACTCCTCCCCCCTCTAACCCCTCCCATCTCCTTCCTGCCTAGCCAGCACCTCAGTTTTAGTTTTGTGCCTGTGGAGTACAGACACAGATTTTTTTCTCTGAAAGATTTTAGTTAGATATTTTATTCTTGGAGTGCCTAGTCCCTGTATACAGGTGGCAGGTACTATTAGAGTGGGGTTAGCTAGATTTTCCCACTCTATTCTGCTGCTGGAGGCCACCACACTTCGGTCACTGGGGCTGGATTCCTGTCTCTGAGAAGTCGGCAGTGAGGAGGTACTGGATAGACACAATCTGTCTCTGACAGTATTGGTCTATCCTTCCTATGTATATATATATCTATATTCATTTTATTGAAACTGTCCTCCTCTCTCTCTCTAAGGGGAGGTAATTTTTGCAATACACCAGTATAATTCACAGTAGATTTACATTGTGTCATGCTATACTTTTAGGGGAGGTAATTTTTGCAATATATAATATGCATTGCACAGTATGATTCATAGTATATTTACAATATACAACAGTACATGTCAAAGCATTGGACTACTCTACTGAGTTTATTGTTCATTTGTAGTGCATTTGCTGTTCATTTAAAAAATAAATAAATAAATAAAAAAATAAAAAAATAAAAAATAATAATAATAATAATAATAATAATAAAAAAAAAAAAGGGAATAAATTAATTAATTAATTAATTATGAAATCTACAAAGGGTAAGACCGCCTCGGTGGTTTATTTTTTCCTGCTCACTATGTGGATCATAGCTAGCGAAGGGAAGCCCGGACGCAGGTACTCTCTGTGTTTCATGCTCTGGTGCATCTGTGGCGGACCAGCAGGGAAGTTCCGCGGATCAGTCTATGCCTCCATGGCTACAGTGGAAGCTCTATGGGCTCAAAATATGGGCTCAATCTCTAAACAAATTTGTTAACTCTGCCGGCAGTTCTTCTGCTACAAAACGGCCACAGCCGTTGCCCGCTATAACTTTTCCGGAGGAGTAGTTGGAAACATTCCCATTGGAGGATGGGGAAGTAGACCCAGAGTGGGATGGTAAGATGAGTAGCTTTTGTACTAGCTCAGGTGTTAGATTCTGATATAAGCCATCCGTCAGACTCTTAATATTCAGAGTTCGGAGGTGGCGGGTTCTTCCTCTGCCTTTTTCAAATATAGAAAAGACAACTTACTTTCTTTCCCCCTTATTCACACTTTGCGGATATTTAAAGGACCCCTGGCTTAAGCCGGATTCTCCTTTCCCAGCCCCAAAAGAAATTGAAATTTATATATCCTTTTACAGAGGAGGATACAAGATGTTGAGAAACAGCCCCAAAAGGTAGACGCTCCTATTTCACATTTAGCAAAAGCTACGGTTATTCTTTTTGTACAGTCTGTGACGTTGAAAGATCCTACAGATAGGAAGATTGATACAATAATTAAATCTGTTATCTTTATCAGGTGTTTTTCTACGCCCAATTCTAGCTAGCACTTGGGTCCTCATGGCCGCGGATGACTGGCTGGCAGAGGTTGTATCTGGAATGCAGTCTCACGATCCATCGGAAGCCATCCAGTTAGCAGAACAGATTTAGGAGGCTCTTACTTATGTGAGGCCTTGTTAGATTCTACTGCGCTACAATCCCGTATTTCTGCCTTGACCGTGACAGCAAGACGGTCTCTTTGATTTCGGGTTTGGGAATGCCGTTTCTGACTCGAAACAGAACTTGACGGCGGTACCCTTTGAGGGTGAGTTTCTTTTTGGGTCGGAATTACAGAAGATTATTTCAGATACTACAGGGGGCAAGAGCCCTTTTCTTCCATTTGCTCCTCAGAAACCGAAGACCACGAGGTTTCGGTCTTTTCGTACACAGGACAGAGGTAGTTTCCATTCCTTTCGTTCTTTCTCCAGGTTCCCACGGAGAGAGGCATTCAGAGGTAGAGGAACACAGGCGGCTCGTAGACCAGCCAGTAAACCTGCCGACAAACCTACTGCATGACGGTTAACGATCTCTGGAGGGATCAATGACTGTGGGGGCTCGGTTACGGCAGTTCATGGAAGTGTGGCTCCTGTCAAAACCAGATCGGTGGGTGACGGAGGTCATATCCAGAGATTATATTTTACATCTCGAGGAACCAGTCCCATATCGTGTGTTCGTCACTCCTCTCCAAAACGCTCCCTCTAGCCGTCGAGCTCTTCTTTATGCAACAGCCACTCTCTTACGAAATGGAGTAATTCTTCTAGTTCCTGCTCAGAGAGAGGTCGGGGATTTTACTCAGGTCTTTTTCTTGTGGACAAACCGTTTCGGCCCATTTTAAATCTAAAAGGGTTTAAATCCATATCTCTCAACCCAAAAGTTCAAAATGGAATCCATCCGTTCGATTATCGCTGCCATGAAACCAGGGGAATATTTGGCTTCAATAGACATAAAAGGCGTCTACCTGCATGTTCCTATTTGGACGGGTCGTCAATCTCGTCTGAGGTTCGCAGTCGGTCCTTGCCATTTTCAGTTTCTCTTCCCTTTGGTCTATCCACGGCTCCTCAGGTATTCACAAGGTCATGGGCCGTGTGGTGACAATTCTGCGGTGCCAGGGTGTCAGCATTACTCCGTATTTAGACGATCTTTTCATCAGGACTGTCAGAGTTGATCCTTCACCAGAACTTGCGTCTCACGATAGAGACTCTATAGTCATTCAGATGTATAATAACTTTTCCACAGTCGTCTTAACTTTCTTCCCAGAAAATGATATTTCTGGGGCTCTTATTCGACGCCACTAACCAGAAATCGTTTCTTCCTCGCGGACAGGACCTCATCTCGAATTACAACTGATCCGCTTGTCTGTAAAGACTCGTCAGTCGCTTCGCTGGTGGCTTCACAGCCCCAATTTGACCAAAAGGGGTTCCGTTCATGACTTGGTCTTGGGTCATGGTCACCACAGACGCAAGCCTCAGAGGTTGAGGGGCGGTGTTTCAGACTCATCACTTTCAGGGGTTCTGGAACAGTCGAGTCGAAGTTACAGATCAACATCTTGGAGTTAAAGGCAGTCCGGTATGCACTCCTTCGGATTCAAATAAATGGTAAAGGGTCATCCAGTCCGGGTTCAGCCCGACAACGCCACGGCAGTTACTTAAATAAGCAAGCAGGGAGGAACTCGAAGCTGGACCGCCAGGAAAGAAGTCGCTCAGATTCTCACTTGGGCGGAACATTGGGTTCCGATCATATCCGCGATTCACATTCCAGGAGTCGAGACCTGGGAAGCGGTTTTTCTTAAGCCGTCACACGGTGCATAAGGGAGAGTGGGGGCTTCACCAGGAGGTGTTTCTGACTCTAGTAGCCCGGTGGGGGATACCCGATGTAGATCTGATGGCATCTTGTCTCAATAATAAACCTCCTCTCTACGGGTCGCGTGCTCAGGACCCTTAAGCAATTCTAATCAATGCACTGACGGCGCTGTGGCACTTTCAACTGGGATATGTGTTTCCACCATTTCCACTGATTCCACGTCTGCTTCAACGCGTTCAGAGAGAAGGTCTTCCAATCATTCTGGTGGACCCAGATTGGCCACGATGACAGTGGTACACTCTTCTGCACAATAGGGTCGTCAAGAAACCATCCCGACCCCCTCTGCTCCAGATCTTATGATTCAAGGACCATGTCACCACACAGGTTGGGTCGGCTGACTTTGACGGCTTGGTTCTTGAATCCAACATTTTAAGCGGAAAAAGGTTTTTCTCGTCCTGTTGAGTAAACGATGATTCAGGCTAGATAACCGGTGGCTTCTGGAATTTACCACGGAGTGTGGCGTATTTACATTGCTTGGTGTGAAAAGCGTGGTTTAACACCGGATGTGTTTAGAGTTTTCTCATCTGTTATCTTTCCTTCAGGAGGGTCTCAATAAGGATCTGAGACTTCTTCACTAATGGGGTCAAGTTTCTACCTTATCGGTTCTACTTCATAGGAGACTGGCTATCATTCCAGAAGTTCAGACGTTCCTTCAGGGAGTCCTTCGGATTCAGCCACCTTTATTTTTTTGGTTCCTCCGGTTCCTCCCTGGGACTTTAACTTAGTCCTTACGGCTTTTCAGAAATCTCCATTTCAACCTTTGGAATCTGTACAATTGCGGTTTATAACGTTCAATGTCTTCCGATTGACAATTGCCTCCAAAAGATGAGCATCTAAATTGGCAGCTCTTTCTTGCAGACCACCCTTGTTGGGTTTTCATGATGATCGGGTGGTTCTGCGAACAAAACCTTCCTTCCTTCCGAAGGTTGTGTCAGCGTTTCATCTAAATCAGGACATTGTACTTTCAGCGTTTACTCCTCCTCCTTCCGGGGAGGATTCCCATTTGGCTCTTTTAGATGTGCTTAGGGCCTTACGGATTTATTTATCTCGTACGAATTCTATCCGTCGTACGGATGCATTGTTGGTTTTTAATGGCTGCGTCCAAACGAGATTGGCCGGATTCCAAGTACACAGTGACTTGTTGGGTAACTACGACCATCACACAGTCTTCTAATGTTTCAGTTCCTGACTCGATTCAAGCTCCTTCGACTCCAGCTATTGGAGCTTCTTGAGATGTTCGCGGGGCTGCGTCTATTGAGCAGTCGTGTAGGGCGGCGACCTGGTCGTCTGTGCATATGTTTTAAAAAGGTTTTACCCTTCTAACACTTTCGGTTTGGAGACTGCCCCTGTTGGGCGTCAAATTTGGCGGACGGCTATGCCGTCTATGTCTCCCTCCTCTCATTTGCTTGCTTTGGGAAATCCCACAAGTAATGGCGCAGCGTCCCCCAGATGGATGAAAGAGAAATAGGGATTTTTGTTTACTTACCGTAAAATCTCTTTCTCTGATTCCATCTGGGGGACGCTGCGATCCCTCCCATATGTTGTCTGGTTTAACCAGTTAATTTTTTTCGGTCTATCTCCTTTGGCTTGGCTAAACGTTAACTGAGGTGCTGGCTAGGCAGGAAGGAGATGGGAGGGGTTAGAGGGGGGAGGAGTCAGGTTTTAATAGTTCTGTGCCAAACTCCACAACCACACACCTCTAACCCACAAGTAATGGCGCAGCGTCCCCCAGATGGAATCAGAGAAAGAGATTTTACGGTAAGTAAACAAAAATCCCTATATTTCTGATTTCTCCAATTCCCCTTTTCCCCTCTCTGACCACCACCTGCTCTCTTTCAACGTATCTGTCTCTGCTTCCCCATCTCTCCCTCCTAAAGGCTACCATCACTTAGCATAAAATTGAGGCTACTGACACCCCATCCCTATCCTCCCTGTTTGACTCACTTCTCTCTCCTCTTCTCTCTCTCACATGCCCTGAACAAGCCACATCCCTATACAATGCATCTCTTACTTCTGCCCTTGACTCTGTTGCTCCACCAACCACTATTCACCCTCGCAGATCAACACCTCAACCCTGGCACACCAAATGCACCAGATAGCTTTAAAAATGCTCATGTACTGCTGAGCGACACTGGAGGAAATCACGCTCTAAAGCAGACTTCCTCCATTTCAAATTTATGCTCTCATCCTTCAGTACTACTGCCCTTCCCCTCGCTAAACAATCATACTTCAAATTCTCATCTCTACCCAGTCTTCCAACCCCCGGCGCCTCTTTGCCACTGTTAACTCCCTCCTCTGCCCACCACCACCTCCTCTCCCTTCCTCATTGTCTGCTCTTGACTTTGCCACTTATTTCACATCTAAGATTGACTCCATACGACAGGACATCACATCCCACCAGACCAGCAACCAGCCACCACCCATCCCTTGCCACCCCTCCCCTTCCCTCTTACCAACTCTGACATCTTTCTCCCATGTATCTGGCGAGGAAGTCATGGCTCTCATCTGTTCCTCCCTCCCCACAACCTTCCCACTTGACCCATCTCTCCTCCCTTTTGCCTCCAAACTCCTTGAGCGTATTGTCTATACTCGCTTCCCTGCCTTTCTTTCCTCTCTCTCACTGCTTGACCCATTCCAGGCTGGTTTACATTCTCTCCACTCCACTGAAACTGCCCTCGCAAAAGTCTGCAATGACCTCCATGCAGCCAAATCTAAGGGCCACTACTGTCTGCTTATTCTTCTTGACCTCTCTGCTGCTCTTGACACTGTGGACCACCCTCTCCTTCTGCAAATCCTTCACTCTCTTGGTCTGAGTGATACTGCCCTCTCCTGGCTGTCCTCCTACCTCTCTGATCATTCCTTCTCTGTCTCCTCTCATGATGTTACCTCCCCCCCACACTTCCACTAACTGTTGGTGTCTTCCAAAGCTCTGTTCTTGGTCCTCTCCTTTTCTCTCTCTATACGTCCTCTATAGGTGAACTCTTTAGTACTTTTAACTTCCAATACCACCTCTATGCTGATGACACTCAAATCTACCCAGGGGCGGATCCAGAAGAAAATGATAGGGGGGGTACCATGGAAGGGGCAAGTACATTTGCGTGCGGCTTCGGTGCATGTGAGGTGACGCTTCTTATACAAAGCCCACAGTTGTAGCGCTCATTATGCAATGTCCACTGTACTGGTAGTGCCCCTTATATAGACCCCATAGTAGTGGTGCCCCTTTTGCAATGCCCGTATTGCCCCCAGTAGTAATGTTGCCTGTAGTAATGCCCCCAGTCATTATGCCCCCAGTGGTAATTCCCCTGCAGTCATGACCCCAGTAGTTTACCCCCCCCTTCAGTTTAGCCTCCCAGTGGTAATGCCCCCAGTAGTTTAGCCACCAGTAGTAATGCCCCCCTGTAGTTTGCCCCATTGTAGTTTAGTCCCTGTAGTTATGCCCCCTTGTAGCTTAGACTTCAGTAGTAATGCCCCCAGTAGTTTGGCCCCTGTAGTTATCCCCCAGTAGTTTGGCCCCTGTAGTTAAGCCCCCAGTAGTTTGGCCCCCCTGTAGTTTAGCCCCCAAGTAGTAATGCCCCTGTAGTTAAGCCGCCAGTAGTAATGCCCCTGTAGTTACGCCGCCAGTAGTTAGCACCTTTGTAGTTGGCCCCCAGTAATAGTCCCCCAGTAGTTTGCCCCCAGTAGATGCCACCCAATAATAATGTCCCCCAGCAGTTTGCCCCCAGTAGATGCCCCCTAGTAATAATGTCCCCCAGTAGTTTGCCCCCAGTAGATGCCCCCCAGTAATAATGTCCCCCAGCAGTTTGCCCCCAGTAGATGCCCCCCAGTAATAATGTCCCCCAGCAGTTTGCCCCCAGTAGATGCCCCCCAGTAATAATGTCCTCCAGTAGTTTGCCCCCAGTAGTAATGCCCCCAGTAGATGCCCCCCAGTAATAATGCCCCCAGTAGATGCCCCCCAGTAAAAATGTCCCCCAGTAGCTGCCCCCAATAGATGACCCCCCAGTAGTAATGCCCCCAGTAGATGCCCCCCAGTAATAATGCCCCAGTAGCTGCCCCCAATAGATGACCCCCCAGTAATAATGCCCCCTATGAGTTTGCCCCAATAGATGACCCCCCTGTAGTAATGCCCCCAGAAGATGGCCCCCAGTAAAAATGTCCCCCAGTAGCTGCCCCCCCAGTGGTAATGCCCCCAGTAGATGCCCCCCAGTAATAATGCCCCAGTAGCTGCCCAATAGATGACCCCCCAGTAATAATGCCCCCTACGAGTTTGCCCCAATAGATGACCCCCCTGTAGTAATGCCCCCAGTAGATGGCCCCCAGTAAAAATGTCCCCCAGTAGCTGCCCCCAATAGATGACCCCTCAGTAGTGATGCCCCCAGTAGATGCCCCCCAGTTATAATGCCCCCAGTAGTTTGCCCCCCCCAGTAGTAATGCCCCTTGTTGATGCCCCCCAGTAGTAATGTCCCCCGTAGTTTGCCCCCAGTAGATGCCCCCGCTGCATTAAGGAAGAAAAAAACATACTTACCGAGCCCCGTTCCCGCGCCGCTGCAGTCCTCCTCCTCCCTGGGCGTCCGCTCCTCAGTCAGCACTATGAGAGAGACGTCATGACTTACGTCTCTCCCATAGCGCACGGCGCACAGTGACAGCGCCGGAACTCAGTACTGAGCTCCTGCCTCCGGCTGTTGCTGTGCAGGGAGACGAGCGCCCGCTGGTAACACAATCTCAGCGGGCGCCCGTCATCTCCCCGTGCGGCGGCAGCGGTGGCGCCGGCACCGGGGGGGGGGGGGAAGGGGGTAGACAGAAGGTCACAAATGACAGGGGGGGCACGGGCCCGAGTGCGCCCCCCCTGGATCCGCCACTGAATCTACCTCTCCTCCCCTGATCTCTCTATGGCTCTCCTCACTCATACCTCCGACTGTCTTCCTGCTATCTTTTCCTGGATGTCCCAGCGCTTTCTTAAACTCAACATGTCTAAGACTGAGCGGATCATCTTCCCACCCTCCCGCACAACCTCACCTCCCACAATCGCATTATCCATTGATGGCATGACTATCTCCTCTAGCCCCCAAGTACTTTGTCTTGGTGTAATCCTTGACTCCTCCCTCTCCTTCAAACCACACATTCAGCACCTCCTACAAACCTGTCATTTTCATCTCAAAAACATTTCCAGGATCAGACCTTTTCTCACCCAGGATGCCACTAAGATCATTATTCACTCACTGATTATTTCCAGACTGGACTACTGTATTCTCCTACTAACTGGCCTCCCTGACAATTACCTCTCTCCACTCCAATCTATCCTCAATGCTGCTTCCCGGCTCATCTTCCTCACCAAACGCACTACGTCCACCTCCCCTCTCCTACAAGCCCTTCACTGGCTTCCCTTCCCTTTCAGAATCCAATTCAAACTTCTCACACTCACTTACAAAGCCCTCACCCACTCCTCTCCCACTTACATCTCTCACCTTATCTCCCTTTACTCTCCCACCTGTCCTCTTCGCTCTGCTAATGCACACCGACTCTCCTGTCTTCTGATTACCTCCTCCCACTCCTATCTCCAAGATTTTTCACGTGCTTCTCCAATTCTCTGGAATTCTAACCCTCTCCCCCTCAGACTCTCCACCTCTCTACAAAACTTCAAACAGGCTCGACCCACTTCTTTACCAAACCCAGCCAAATCTCATCCTAACCCTCTGTTCCACGCTCTCTATGTACCCCATCTGTGTCACCCCTGTCTGTCTACCCCTCCCCCTTAGAATGTAAGCTCTCACGAGAAGGGCCCTCTTCCATCATGTGCTTATCCTTTTCTTACTTTAATAATCCTCAACTGCCCAAATCCCGCAGTTTTTTGGCCACCTTGGTACTTATCTCTATGTCGTCTACTGGTGTAGTTATGCTTAGTTACCCTGTACTTGTCCAATATTGTCTTCAGCTGTAACTCACTGTTTTCCTGTTTTGATTATGTGCATATGTACTCTGTAATTGGGCGCTGCGGGCCCCTTGTGACGCCATATAAATAAAGGATAATAATAATAATAATACATTTCGGAGCTTGGTAAGTCTGGTAGCATTGCATCCCCCATAGACACCTATGTGGCTGCAGGTACTGGTGGGAATGGAGGGACTGCAGCAGATATCTCCATAATACATGCTGGTGATACTAAATATTTGCTTTTACCCCTAGAACACGGGTGTTTTCTGGGAATAAGCTGCAAATATTTAATGATAAATGGCCCCATAATCTTTACTGACTGGATATTTGTCACATTCATAAAATATCATTATTATTATTTCTCTATGACAGAAATACTCATTATACAGTCTCCTCTTTATACAGATGTCATGGCAGCTGTTATATAGACTCTATCTAACCAACCGATAACACCAAGAAGCACATTATTTTATATCATTCATCCACACAGTATAATCCCCCCTTAATATATATATATATATATATAAATAAAGTTTTGCAAGCTTTTTTCTTTTGTATCACTTCCCAAAAATTGTTTAACCACTTGCCTTATGTGGTTGTATCAAATGCAACCACACCAGGCTCTGTGTTATCTTACATGGTCGCAAACAATGTCAGAAACGAAGAGTAGGCGGTTGCCAGAAGAAAATCTTCTAGCAGCCACTAATCACAAGCGACCTCCCATCCCCGAATGCATCCCTGACCAAATGTCTGCAGATCATTACTGATCAGTCAGCACGGAAGATCCCCCCCCCCCCAACCGGCAGCTGCAGAGAGAAGCAGCAGCCTGGGAAATGTGAATGCCAGTTAAGTGATTCAAAAGGCCCAGATATAGGTCAAGTGGGTGAATGTGGACCCCAATACTACTACTAAATAACAATGCTTTCAGCATACCAGTTATTATGTGTATTACGTATTATGGGGTCTATTTACTAATCCTTGGACGGAGATAAAGTACCAGCCAACCAGCTCCTGACATTTTTTAAATACAGCCTGTAACATGACAGGTAGGAGCTAATTGGCTGGTACTTTATCTCTCTCCAAGACTTAGTAAATAGATCCCCTATATTCCTCAGTCCAGACAATGACATCACCGTGCATTAGTCAGATGCATTATTTCCTCACTGTAAATTGCTCGTTACCATATTTCATTACTGTAACATCGAGTTTTTATCCCGCACCAGACAGACAGTGAGAATGTGTTAGTCACAAACCAATTTTAGAAAACCAGCTACGATTATATACCAAAATTTGGATTCATAATAATTCACAGAGCTGGAGGTGCTCCTGCAACCAAGAACTAAGCATGCTTATAAATGTGTTGTTGGGAAAGACCAACAGAGAAAATAGATTGCTTTTTTAGAGCACTCTTTTAGATAGATTAAGTACTTAATTTGACATGATTACAATATTTTAAAATGTAACCTTTATTATATTTCAATAAAATAAATGGGGTAATTTCATGACAATGTGATAAATAAATGTAATTAAATCAGTGCATGTACTGTATTGAAACCCTAGTCGGTCTTACACAGACCTGATAAAAATCAAAATGTGTGGTGAATTAATTATGAAAAATAAAAATAATTGATATTATACATAACTGTGGTCCTCTAATTATTTGTAAATACTAAGATTTGTATTTCTGGACATCTACAGTCATCAAGAAAAAGGGATTTATTTAACAAAATGTTATTAAATCATAGCCAAAATCATAATAGTATTCTGGTATGGAACTTAATTGTTCATCACCGATGCAGCTTGTACCTGTTAAACTTAATTAACTAAAGAAATCCCATATTTAGCACATTTTAATGGTAAACTGCAGCATTTGTTCATATAGGGGGTAATTCTGAGTTGATCGCAGCAGCCAGTTTGTTAGCAATTGGACAAAACCATCTGCACTGCAGGGGGGGCAGATAAAACATTTGCAGAGAGAGTTAGATTTGGGTGGGTTATTTTGTTTCTGTGCAGGATAAATACTGGCTGCTTTATTTTTATACTGCTATTTAGATTTCAGTTTGAATACACCCCACCCAAATCTAACTCTCTCTGCACATGTTATATCTGTCCCCCCTGTAGTGCACATGGTTTTGCCCAACTGCTAACAAATTTGCTGCTGCGATCAACTCAGAATTAGTCCCATAGCATACTTGCCTACCTGACCCTCTCCATGAGGGAGAAAATGCTCTGTTCCTGGACTTTCCTGGTAATGTATGATTGCCATCACCTGTGGTGAAACACCTTTCTTATCAATTAACTAGCTCACCACAGGTGATGGCAATCATACATTACCAGGAAAGTCCAGGAACAGATCATTTTCTCCCTCATGGAGAGGGTCAGGTAGGCAAGTATGTCCCATAGAGTAGTAAAACACACCACCAATTGCACCTATGGCATTGAATGCTCTTCTGGTGTTGCTATAACAATTAATGGGGGTCATTCCGAGTTGTTCGCTCGCAAGCGGATTTTAGCAGATTTGCTCATGCTAAGCCACCGCCTACTGGGAGTGAATCTTAGCATCTTAAAATTGCGAACGATGTATTCGCAATATTGCGATTACACACCTCGTAGCAGTTTCTGAGTAGCTTCAGACTTACTCGGCATCTGCGATCAGTTCAGTGCTTGTCGTTCCTGGTTTGACGTCACAAACACACCCAGCGTTCGCCCAGACACTCCCCCGTTTCTCCGGCCACTCCTGCTTTTTTTCCGGAAACGGTAGCGTTTTTCCCCACACGCCCATAAAACGGCCTGTTTCCGCCCAGTAACACCCATTTCCTGTCAATCACATTACGATCGCCAGAACGATAAAAAAGCCGTGAGTAAAATTCCTAACTGCATAGCAAATTTACTTGTCGCAGTCGCAGTGCGGA
This sequence comes from Pseudophryne corroboree, assembly GCF_028390025.1. Taxonomy (NCBI): domain Eukaryota; kingdom Metazoa; phylum Chordata; class Amphibia; order Anura; family Myobatrachidae; genus Pseudophryne; species Pseudophryne corroboree. The sequence continues at coordinate 39,405,789 of NC_086445.1, read as the reverse complement.
CATTGCGCATGCGCATTAAGCGGAAAATCGCTGCGATGCGAAGATTTTTACAGAGCGAACAACTCGGAATGACCCCCAATGAGCAGCAAAATCTCATGGCTCGTGTATTAGACAGTAAAATGCAGCATTGGTTCATACAGGGTAATAGCTACACCCCACATTCAAGACCCTCACGTGACATGCCAAAAAATGTACTGAAAGCACTGATGACCTTGGCTGGTGAGTCGTACATAGTATTTCACTAAGTATAATTGTAGCAAGAGAATGTATCAGAAAGTGCTACATCTCCTGAATATGTGTCTAGTTGTTGCACATCATAGATTCTTCAACAGATTGAACCTTTTCAGAGTTACCACAGTTTTAAAACAGACGTGTCTATTGTTGTAATTGTTTAAAGCACAGGTTCTCAAACTCGGTCCTCAGGACCCCACACGGTGCATGTTTTGCAGGTAACCCAGCAAGTGCACAGGTGTATTAATTACTCACAGACACATTTTAAAAGGTCCACAGGTGGAGCTAATTATTTCACTTGTGATTCTGTGAGGAGACCTGCAAAACATGCACTGTGTGGGGTCCTGAGGACTGAGTTTGAGAACCCCTGGTTTAAAGGTATTAATGGGTTCTTTCATTGTTTGTAAATAGACATTTAAACACAGTACACTCTCATGCAAGGTACGTATGTACAGATCCTGTACAGAGAGACAAAAAGGATTTCTTAGTCATACTGGAGGCACTAATTATTTTTATAAATTTACATGCTCTCCCAGCATTTGTTGAATAAAATTCTGCACCTTCTCATACAAAAATACTATATCAAATATTGATTTTAGAGTCCACCTAGCACTTCATGAGGAAGCTCATTATATATATCACACTGACAGTGCTGTATAATAATTTATAATTTTAGGTACAGGTGATTAAGATTTGCGCCTCTTTGCCACTCTCAACTCACTCCTCTGCCCACCTCCACCTCGTCTCCCTTCCTCACTCTCTGCTCTTGACTTTGCCACTTACTTCACATCCAAAATTGACTCCATACGTCAGGACATCACATCACACCAGACCATCAGTAACCAGCCTTCTCCCATCCCTCGCACCAACTCTGTCATCTTTCTCCCATGCATCTGGAGAGGAAGTCATGGCCCTCATTCGTTCCTGTCCCCTCACCACCTCCCCACTTGACCCTATCCCCTCCCGCCTCCTCCGCTACCTCTCTTCTTCTGCTTGTTCCCATCTTTCCCACCTTCTCAATCTCTCCCTCTCATCAGGCACTGTCCCCTCTGCCTTCAAGCACGCACTCATCTCTCCTATTCTTAAAAAACCTACCCTTGATCCAAACACTCTCTCCAACTACCGACCCATCTCTCTCCTCCCTTTTGCCTCCAAACTCCTTGAGCGTATTGTCTACAACCGCCTTACTTCCTTTCTTTCCTCACACTCACTGCTTGACCCATTCCAATCTGGCTTCCGTCCTCTCCACTCCACTGAAACTGCCCTTACAAAAGTATGCAATGACCTCCATGCTGCTAAATCTAAGGGACACTACTCTCTACTTATTCTACTTGATCTCTCTGCTGCTTTTGACACTGTGGACCATCCTCTCCTACTGCAAATCCTTCACTCCATTGGTCTGCGTGACACTGCCCTCTCTTGGTTGTCGTCCTACCTTTCTGACCGTTCATTCTCTGTCTCCTCTCATGACTCCACCTCCCCCTCACTTCCACTAACTGTAGGGGTACCCCAAGGTTCTGTCCTTGGTCCTCTTCTCTTCTCTCTCTATACGTCCTCACTAGGTAAGCTCATTAGTTCTTTTGGTTTCCAATATCATCTCTATGCTGATGACACTCAAATCTATCTTTCCTCTCCAGACCTCTACCCTACTCTCCTCACTCGTATCTCCAACTGTCTCTCTGCTATCTCTTCCTGGATGTCCCAGCGCTTTCTTAAACTTAACATGTCTAAGACCGAGCTGATCATCTTTCCTCCCTCCCGCATAACCTCACCTCCTACAATCTCATTATCTATTGATGGCACTACTATCTCCTCTACCCAGGGCCGGTGCAAGGTTTATTGGCACCCTAGGCAAGATTTCAGATAACTCCCCCCCACCCCCACCCTCCTTTCCTCCTCTTTTATTTATTATTATTTTCTGTTCGGCGTTGAAGCATAAATCAGCAGATCCCTCTGTTGTGCAATTGTATAAAAATATATACACACTGGTGGTGCCTAACCCTAACCCTTCCTGCTTGTTGCCTAACCCTAACCCTCCCTTCCCCGCTGCCTAACCCTAACCCTCCCTTCCCCGCTGCCTAACCCTAACCCTCCCTACCCCTAACCCTCCCTTCCCCGCTGCCTAACCCTAACCCTCCCTTCCCCGCTGCCTAACCCTAACCCTCCCTTCCCCGCTGCCTATCCCTAACCCTCCCTTCCCCACTGCCTAACCCTAACCCTCCTTTCCCCGCTGCCTAACCCTAACCCTTCCAGACCGGTCCATAACCCTAACCTTCCCTGTGCTTTCCCCTAACCCTAAAACCCCTTCTTCACCCTAAACGTAACCTCCTAAACCTAAAGCCAGTGCGTACCGTTATCAGGACGTTCAGGATGCCGGCTGTCAGTTGTCAGTATTGTGACGCTGGCATCCCATACGGCATCGGTATGTTGACGCCGGGATGGTGTCCTTGTTCGGGATGCTGGCGTCGGTATAGCGCCCGTCGGTATCCCGTCCCACTGTCACCCACTGCCACACACACTCGCACACAGCAGTCAACCACTGCCACCCATACACAGCAGTCACCCACTGTCACGCATACACTGCAGTCACCCACTGTCACCCATACACTGCAGTCACCCACTGTCACACATACACTGCAGTCACCCACTGTCACATATACACTGCAGTCACCCACTGTCACCCATACACTGCAGTCACTCAGTGTCACCCATACACAGCAGTCACCCACTGTCACCCATACACTGCAGTCACCCACTGTCACACATACACTGCAGTCACCCACTGTCTCACATACACTGCAGTCACCCACTGTCACACATACACTGCAGTCACCCACTGTCACCCATACACTGCAGTCACTCAGTGTCACCCATACACAGCAGTCACCCACTGTCACCCATACACTGCAGTCACCCACTGTCACACATACACTGCAGTCACCCACTGTCTCACATACACAGCAGTCACCCACTGTCACACATACACTGCAGTCACCCACTGTCACCCATACACAGCTGTCACAAACACTCTCCCACTGTCACGTATACACTGCAGTCACCTAATGTCACCCATACACAGCAGTCATCCACTGTCACCCATACACTGCAGTCACCCACTGTCACCCATACACTGCAGTCACCCACTGTCACCCATACACAGCTGTCACAAACACTCACCCACTGTCACGTATACACTGCATTCACCCAATGTCACCCATACACAGCAGTCACCCATACACAGCAGTCACCCAATGTCATCCATACACAGCTGTCACCCACTGTCACAAACACTCACCCACTGTCACCCATACACTGCAGTCACCCAATGTCACCCATACACAGCTGTCACCCACTGCCACACTCACCCTCTGTCACCCATACACTGCAGTCACCCACTGTCACCCATACACAGCAGTCACCCAATGTCACCCATACACAGCAGTCACCCACTGTCACCCATACACTGCTGTCACCCACTGTCACCCATACACTGCTTTCACCCACTGTCACCCATACATTGCTGTCACCCACTGTCACCCATACACTGCTTTCACCCACTGTCACCCATACACTGCAGTCACCCACTGTCACCCATACACTGCTTTCACCCACTGTCACCCATACAGTTGTCACCCACTGTCACCCATACACAGCAGTCACCCACTGTCACCCATACACTGCTTTCACCCACTGTCACCCATACACTGCAGTCACCCACTGTCACCCATACACTGCGGTCACCCATACAGTTGTCACCCACTGTCACCTAATCTCTCACACACACAAACAGTGCACCCAGTAGTGCTCACCTAGCGCCACCTCACACTATGCAGCGGGCTGTGATGAGCATGGGCAGCAGATGTCATCTGCAGGGGTTATGTGCCTAGCTCTAGATCACTTGTGGTAGAGTAACTGCGGCTGGTGTGACGGCTGCTCGGTGGCTAGGAGAAGCTCTGCTCCACCCGTCAAGATCAGCCACTGCAGCAACAGCCGGAGGAGGGACAGGGAACTTCTGGCATGGAGTGCGCACGGAGGATGTACCGCGTCCCAATGCTAATGTGTTCTCAGTAGCGGGAAGTGTCTGACTCTCCTCCTCAGGCTAGGGGGCGGGCGCCACACAGGAACAATTCATTGAAGAGCACGGCATGTCAGCACTGGGGGCGGGACTCGAAGAGACCAATAGACTGCAGGTGGTGAGGTTAGTGATGGACGGACCCTCGCCGCTACCGCTCCCAGGCTAGCAAAATGTATTCTTTACAAAAAATGTATTTAACTGGAGCATGCCGCCCTCTAGTGGCCGGCGCCCATAGGCAGCTGCCTAAAGCTGCCTAATGGTGGCGCCGGCCCTGCCTCTACCCCCCAAGTGCGCTGTCTTGGAGTAGTCCTTGACTTCTCCCTCTCCTTCAAACCACACATTCAGCACCTCTCACAAATCTGCCGTTTTCATCTAAAAAATATTTCCAGGATCAGACCCTTTCTGACCCAGGATGCTACTAAGACTCTTATACACTCACTGGTCATCTCCAGACTGGACTACTGTAATCTCCTCCTGACTGGCATTCCTGACAAATACCTCTCTCCACTCCAATCTATCCTCAATGCTGCTGCCCGGCTCATTTTCCTCACCAAACGCACTACGTCCACCTCTCCTCTCTTACTAGACCTTCACTGGCTCCCCTTCCCTTTCAGAATCCATTTCAAGCTTCTCACACTCACTTACAAAGCCCTCACCCACTCCTCTCCCATCTACATCTCTGATCTTATCTCGCTTTACACTCCCACCCGTCCTCTTCGCTCTGCTAATGCTCGCCGACTCTCCTGCCTACGGATTACTTCCTCCCACTCCTACCTCCAAGATTTTTCACGTGCTGCACCACTTCTCTGGAATTCCCTACCTCTCTCCCTCAGACTCTCCACCTCTCTACAAAACTTCAAACGGGCTCTCAAGACCCACTTCTTCACCAAACCCAGCCAAATCTCATCCTAAACCTCTGTTCCACGCTCTCTATGTACCCCATCTGTCTCACCCCTGTCTGTCTACCCCTCCCCTTTAGAATGTAAGCTCTCACGAGCAGGGCCCTCTTCCCTCATGTGCTTACCCTTTTCTTACTTTAATAATCTTCAGCTGCACCAAATCCAGCAGTCTTCTGCCACCTGATACTTATTCCAGTGTCATCTGCTGATGTAACTATGTTTATTTACCCTGTACTTGTCCTATACTGTCATCAACTGTAAGTTGCTGTTTTCCTGGTTGATTATTTGTTTATGTACTCTGTAATTGGGCGCTGCGGAACCCTTGTGGCGCCATATAAATAAAGGATAATAATAATAAATAATAATAATAATATTAATGATGTTGCTGCCCCTGTAGGCGATTAATCACTTGTTGTTTATAAGAGCATTTCATTACACAGAATGTAAATACCGAAAATCTACATGACGTACCTGTTGATTATGCTCCAATATTCAAATATTGGTTTCAAATCCACAAAACACAATCCATTTAATTGTGCTCAGCACAGCCACAATTCCACATATGTTTCAAAATGCTGTTTACTATATTGTGATTAATCGCCTGCTATATATGAAAGCTTTTAATTACGCAGAGCACAAATACCGGGAATCTGCATGAAAAAAGCCATTAATTACACAGAGCATGAAAACCAAGGAGCTTCATGATATGCCCTTCAATTGTGCTTCATACAGCTGTAGTGCGAAATTGTATTTTAATATGCTGCCTACAGTAGTTGTGGCAATGGTTCTTCTATCATATAAACAAACCTCCAGTTGAACAGAACACAGATGCTGCACACCTTTGCTCTAATTAAATATCTCAATGTAAAAACTGATTAATAGGCATGTAATAGTGCCTCTCAAAAAAGGGCACAATGGGGGTCATTCCGAGTTGATCGCTAGATGAAAATGTTCGCTGCGCAGCGATGATGCAAAAAAATGGCACTTCTGCGCATGCGTATGTGGCGCAATGCGCACGCGCGACGTACTTTCACAATGGCCGATGTAGTTTCACACAAGATCTAGCGATGCATTTCAGTTGCACTGCTGACCGCAGAGTGATTGACATGAAGTGGGCGTTTCTGGGTGTCAACTGACCCTTTTCAGGGAGTGTTAAAAAAAATGCAGGCATGCCAGGAAAACCGCAGGCGTGGCTGGGTGAATGCAGGGGGTTTGTGACGTCAAAACCGGAACTGAATAGTCTGAAGTGATCGCAAGCGCTGAGTAGGTCTGGAGCTACTCTGAAACTGCACACAATTATTTTGTAGCCGCTCTGCGATCCCTTCGTTCGCACTTCTGCTAAGCTAAAATACACTCCCAGTGGGCGACGGCCTAGCGTTTGCACGGCTGCTAAAAACTGCTAGCGAGCGATCAACTCGGAATGACCCCCAAAATGCATTCATTACAGTTTCAAATTTCTTGGAGTGCAAAATTCTAACGTGTTCCACAAATAACTTGGTATTTGAGTTTGATATCATATATCAGATACCTGGGGTACCCCATTTAGTAATATAATGGCAGGCAGTATACAGTGAGCATAGAAAATTGGTGTCACTGTACAAATATCTGCAACATAACATTCACTGACATCATTAACGTGTGACCATTATCATTAGGATTGTTTGGTCACAGATTACAGTACATGTGGTGCACGTATTGAAACGTGTGTTATAATACAATAAACTTGAATAGTTGCACGTGTAGAGAGTAGTACAGTCCATTGCACAATACACCTCATCTACAGCCCGACATCTTCACTGAGCGGATGATGGGTGAGAGTGAGGGCGATTGCCGGGCCGTTCGAAAAATAGATCCGGCATCACTCTGTCATCCTGTGTCTGGTGTTAGATGGATCCTGTTACCTGCGGCATTGCAGGATCCAAATGCGCCAGCAGGAGATGAGTGATTGCCAGAAGAAAGGAGTGTGTGTGTGTGTGTGTGTGTGTGTGTGTGTGTGTGTGTGTGTGTGTGTGAGGCAGCGTGTGTTACCAACCACGACGGTGTTGTTTCATATGCCAGGAGCGGGTATGATGCAACAGCAAATAGCGGTGGATTTCAACTGCCCTCGGCGACTTCCCCCTACTGTGAGAGGCCGGAAAACTTTTGGCTAAGGTCCAATTTCTGAACGTACGTTTCACCACGCAAGGCTTGATCACCAGTGGGTCTGTGTAAGACCGACAAGGGGTTCAAAACAGCACATGCACTGATTTAATCACATTTATTTATCACAGTGTCACGAAATGACCCCATTTATTTTATTGAAATATAATAAAGGTTACGTTTTAAAATATTGTAATCATGTCAAATGAAGTACTTACTCTATCTAAAAGAGTGCTCCAAACAGCAATCTATTGTCTCTGTTGGTCTCTGTTGGTCTTTCCCAACAAAACATTTATAAGCATATTTCATTACTGCTTAGATGTGTCGCTGTTATAATCCTATGGCAAGTACCCCTCCCCATTACCCTACACCCACCCTGATGTGTCACTTACCAGCCACACAATACCCCAGATACCACATATTATCATGGCCGCCATGTGACAACTCCCAGCGTCCTCCCCTCTGACCCCATCAATAGAGTGTGACACATCATGAGGTGTAACCTATCACAGTCAGCGTATGTTCCCTCCTTACCCTGTGTTGTGTCATTCTGGTTGTGTGACGAGTATTGTGCTGCTGTGTGTTACTGCTGTATTGTGTATTACATACAACGAAGCATCAATAAATGTCTCATTCTCTCTTTATATTCATTTCTCAGTGTCCTGGGAGGTACAGAAATGTGTGAGTGTGTGATGTGTGGGGGGGGGGGGGGGGGGTGTAACATGTGTAGACAGTCACATTATATAACACACAATGACACACTGACATACATCAGCCATGTAACTATGCATCTAGTACAGTAAGGAGTGTGGGCACCTCCTACATATACAGATCTCCTCTATATGTCTCTCTCTTTCATATCTGTGTATAGTAGCAGACTAGCTGGGCCATGTGGTTCTTATTTGGCGTTCTCAGCGATGTGTATACAGCATGTGACACATGAGCACGATGGTGACATCTGGCTACATGCGGCTGGGCCTACGTACATCTCTGTCAGGCCCTATAGTATAACGTGGGGACAATAATAATCAGAAGCGTTCCTACACCAGACACCTCCATTACTGACGTTTGGGAGACACCAGTTTGCTTTTCTGCCAGGACACAATTTCCACTGGATTGTGGAAGAACGATTAATTCATTTAAAATCAAAGACTTTGTTTTTTGGAAACATTTTAATAGTTATTGAATGTTCTACATCTTACAGTAAATATACAGTTACAAACTCTTGGCTTAAATGTTTCAGGGAGATCTTTAAAAAAAAAATTAGAAACAGATTTTACATTTCATATTCACAAGCGAGAGCTGTGGGGCTTTCACAGATTCTATGCAGCCAGGGGCTTGAAGTTACTGCTTGGAAGACTTGCTTACTTTGCTTATTTTGTATTTATTTCTTTTTATATCCCACCATTATTACTGAATAAAGTGAAAAATCAAGAAGTCCAAGCTGTAGTTTTTAAATTTAATGACCGCTGCTAAAAATAAAGACAAATTAATGCCTGATCAATAAATATAGTGGGACAGGGAATGAGAATCAAGTCAAATTTAAGGTTAGAGTAAAAAAATAAATAAAAGAAAATCTGTTAATTTTTTTTTATAGAATTTCCACAGCAGGACCATTATCGGTGAGGAGCAACACCTCCCTCTGCTGGACAATGTGTAAACACACCGCACATTCAGGCAGTCTGCGTCTGAATGTACACTGCTGCCCTCTGCTGGACAAGGAAACACACGACACATGCAGGCTGTTTACGGCTGAATGTGCAGCAAGTTAGTTATACATCTATAGCAGAACTGTGAGAATTTACAGCACAACTAAAGCCATGACCAATAGACAAGGCTACTACTGATTGGACTTGAGAGCACTGAAAGAAGGACTCTTGGAAAACTGGTCTTTGATAATGGGAAATTCACAGAGGAGGAGAAATCAGTTGTGGTAGAGTAAAGGATCTTTGGAGAGATCAGGTTTTCCAAACTGTGTATTTTACTTTTTCTACTGAGCTTCAATCAGAACATAAAACTTAGTTTATCAGGACTTACAAATGTATCCCATATAAAGCGTAATCATGTTCCATATGTATATGTGGTCTGAATATTACTGACAGTGTATATAAGATAGCTATGCAGTTGGATGTATATTTAATCTTCTTAAGGCTCCGTATTCTGTTCTAATAATCCTTTGTTCATAGGACACAATTCTGAGAATCAAAGCTTATTTCAGTATTATGGCCCTCAATCCGAGTTGTTCGCTCGCAAGCTGCTTTTAGCAGCATTGCACACGCTAAACCGCCGCCTACTGGGAGTGAATCTTAGCTTCTTAAAATTGCGACCGACGGATTCGCAATATTGCGATTAGACCTCTCTTAGCAGTTTCTGAGTAGCTCCAGACTTACTCGGCATCTGCGATCAGTTCAGAGCTTGTCGTTCCTGGTTTGACGTCACAAACACACCCAGCGTTCGTCCAGACACTCCTCCGTTTCTCCAGCCACTCCCGCGTTTTCCCCAGAAACGGTAGCGTTTTTTCCCACACGCCCATAAAACGGCCAGTTTCCGCCCAGAAACACCCACTTCCTGTCAATCACATTACGATCACCAGAACGATGAAAAAGCCGTGAGTAAAATACCTAACTGCATAGCAAATTTACTTGGCGCAGACGCAGTGCAAACATTGCGCATGCGCAATAAGCGGAAAATCTCTGCGATGCGAAGAAAAATACAGAGCGAACAACTCGGAATGACCACTGATATTTTGATCATTTGTTAGGATGTTTGCAATACCTAATAACAATGGTATGGGGTAGTTTGCACATAGGAAGTGGCTCAAACTTACTACGGTACCTGTGGAAGAGCTATGAATACAATACGCAGAGCAGAGGTCGGCAACATGTCCCGGTCACATGTGACGTTATCTAGGTTGTGTAGTTCGAGCATCAGATGAACCACCGCATGTCCTAAGCCCGATGTGCAGTGTTCTACTGGTCATGCTTAGTGGCTATACTGCCAAGATACGTCCACATCTTCCTAGCAGTGTCCATCAATTTCATTACGCTTTAAATAGTCACAATTACACAATACATGCTCCCGGCCTTGTGTTCTGAAATGATCCATAACCATAAATTTCCTCTACTTTAGTATAATAAACATCAACTGTTGGAACATAACTTAAATACTGTAACACTTGTGGTATAAAAAGTGTCTTAAATTACATAACAGAACTGCCATATACTGCAGCTATCTCCCGTTACAGTCCTCACACTGACCTGAGCCGTGCCTCCTGCCCATACACAGCAGCCATCTCTTGTTACAGTCCTCACACAGACCTGAGCCGTGCCTCCTGCCCATACACAGCTGCCATCTCGTTACAGTCCTCACACAGGCCTGAACCGTGCCTCCTACCCATACACAGCAGCCATCTCCTGTTACAGTCCTCACACAGACCTGAGCCGTGCCTCCTGCCCATACACAGCAGCCATCTCCTGTTATAGTCCTCACACAGACCTGACCCGTGCCTCCTGCCCATACACAGCAGCCATCTCCAGTTATAGTCCTCACACAGACCTGAGCCATGCCTCCTGCCCATACACTGCATCCATCTCCAGTTATAGTCCTCACACAGACCTGAGCCGTGCCTCCTGCCCATACACAGCAGCCATCTCGTGTTACAGTCCTCACACAGGCCTGAGCCGTACCTCCTGCCCATACACAGCAGCCATCTCGTGTTACAGTCCTCACACAGGCCTGAGCCGTACCTCCTGCCCATACACAGCAGCCATCTCGTGTTACAGTCCTCACACAGACCTGAGCCGTGCCTCCTGCCCATACACTGCATCCATCTCCTGTTATAGTCCTCACACAGGCCTGAGCCGTGCCTCCTGCCCATACACAGCAGCCATCTCCAGTTACAGTCCTCACACAGACCTGAGCCGTGCCTCCTGCCCATACACTGCAGCCATCTCCCGTTACAGTCCTCACACAGACCTGAGCCGTGCCTCCTGCCCATACACTGCAGCCATATCCAGTTACAGTCCTCACACAGGCCTGAGCCGTGCCTCCTGCCTATACACAGCAGCCATCTCCAGTTACAGTCCTCACACAGACCTGAGCAGTGCCTCCTACCCATACACAGCAGCCATCTCCTGTTACAGTCCTCACACAGACCTGAGCCGTGCCTCCTGCCCATACACAGCAGCCATCTCCTGTTATAGTCTTCACACAGACCTGACCCGTGCCTCCTGCCCATACACAGCAGCCATCTCCAGTGACAGTCCTCACACAGGCCTGAGCCGTACCTCCTGCCCATACACAGCAGCCATCTCCAGTTATAGTCCTCACACAGACCTGAGCCGTGCCTCCTGCCCATACACAGCAGCCATCTCGTGTTACAGTCCTCTCACAGGCCTGAGCCGTACCTCCTGCCCATACACAGCAGCCATCTCGTGTTACAGTCCTCACACAGGCCTGAGCCGTACCTCCTGCCCATACACAGCAGCCATCTCGTGTTACAGTCCTCACACAGACCTGAGCCGTGCCTCCTGCCCATACACTGCATCCATCTCCTGTTATAGTCCTCACACAGGCCTGAGCCATGCCTCCTGCCCATACACAGCAGCCATCTCCAGTTACAGTCCTCACACAGACCTGAGCCGTGCCTCCTGCCCATACACTGCAGCCATCTCCCGTTACAGTCCTCACACAGACCTGAGCCGTGCCTCCTGCCCATACACTGCAGCCATATCCAGTTACAGTCCTCACACAGGCCTGAGCCGTGCCTCCTGCCCATACACAGCAGCCATCTCCTGTTACAGTCCTCACACAGACCTGAGCCGTGCCTCCTGCCCATACACAGCAGCCATCTCCAGTTACAGTCCTCACACAGACCTGAGCCGTGCCTCCTGCCCATACACTGCAGCCATCTCCAGTTACAGTCCTCACACAGACCTGAGCCGTGCCTCCTGCCCATACACAGCAGCCATCTCCAGTTACAGTCCTCACACAGACCTGAGCCGTGCCTCCTGCCCATACACAGCAGCCATCTCCTGTTACAGTCCTCACACAGACCTGAGCCATGCCTCCTGCCCATACACAGCAGCCATCTCCAGTTACAGTCCTCACACAGGCCTGAGCCGTGCCTCCTGCCCATACACTGCAGCCATCTCCCATTACCAGAGGCGTAACTGGGTTTTTGGAGCCCAGGGCAAGATTAGGAATGACGCCCCCCACCCCCACCCCAAAAGAAAAAAAAAGGCCTATAAAGAAACTGTGTGCGTGCCGCGAGAAATGGGCATGGCCACATACCAGAAGGGGTGTGGCCACTGGAAATGGGTCATGCCAACATGACACACCACCTGTTTCACATCACACCCGGAGCATTCTTTTCAATTCAACATGCACTTTACCTGTATAATGGTTTCTCACGATATGGATCCTCAGAAGAAATGCATCCTCTAAGGCAGACGGCGTCTTCAGTAGGTATTCACTATTCATGTAAGAGATCACACCGTCCAGAAGATGCCTGCGACCTTGCATCTCTCAGCCACACCATCTCACCATTGCATCTCTCAACCACACCATCTCCCCTTGCATTTCTCAGCCACACCATCCCCTTACCCCACCATCGTTTCTCAGCACACCATCACCTCCCCCTGCGCCACCTCTCAGCACACCATAACCTCCCCCTGTGCCATCTCTCAGCACACCATCACCTCCCCCTCATGTCATCTCTCAGCACACCATCCCCTTACCCCACCATCATCTCTCAGCAGACCATCACCTACCCCCTGTGTCATCTCTCACCACACCACCACCTACCCACTGTGTCGTCTCTCAGCACACCATCACCCACCCTTTACATCATCTCTAAGCACATCACCTACCCCCTACATCATCTCTCAGCACATCATCTACCCCCTACAATATCTCTCAGCACACCATCAGCTCCCCCTGCAAAGTCTCTCAGCACACCATCACATTCTATGTCTCTGTGTCTCTCCTCCCTTTCATTCTGTCTCTCAGTGTGTCTCCCCTCCTTCTTCTATGTCTCTTAGTCTCCGCTTCTACGGGCATGATTCAATTCGATGACATTTGAATAGCACCGGGAATTAGCTCCCGCTGCTATTCAATACAGCGCAGTGGTAAATCGGAGAATGCCCGTTCTCCCGGACTAAACAGGGTGTTTTGTCGGGAGAACCGGCATTCTCCAACTTAAGTGCCCAGTGCATCGCTGTTTCTGCCACGTGAAGGGCAGAAATCAGCCTCACGCCAGCACTTTCGTCGGATTTCTGCCCGCATCCTTCCAGGGGTGCGACAAGAAATTCCGTCGCCACTTATTCTTATACCTACAGTATGTGGTAGTGTTTACACTTTATAGTGGGCCACACAATGGTGTTCCCAAATTCACAATAAGTTTGATAACAGTGCCCCCAAATTCATAATGTACCACAAGCAATAATATGATTTGGCAGACAACACGAATAAAATAACTATATGTATAATTCAGACTAATGTAAGTACTACTACATTGTGCTTTTCTACACACAATGCAGAAACCCACATTGCCCCTCTGCTGTACAGACACCACATACATATAAGAGGCCGCTGTCTCTGTGCACGAACTCCCACCTTCCAATACAGGAAAATCATTAGTATGTCATTACATCCAGCTCCTCGTCTGCGCTGCAATCAGTACGGATCACCCGCAGACAGCGCAGCTATGGGGACACACAATGCCGACACCGCCGTGTACACAGCAGCCCGGGCTGAAAGTGACACTCGCCTGCCTGCTGTGCCCAGATGGCATATGACACACAGCGTACTATTCAGTGTACACACAATCGCTGGCAGAGCCAGGGGCATGACGGGTACAGTGGAGGACAGATCCACTAACCGGGCCAGCTGGGAGCCGGGATATGCGGACCGGAAGCCGGCGGGGTGAGGTGACTGGGAGCCGGGCGCTGGCGGAGGGCAGCAGGCTCATCAAACAGGGAGCGTGACACATCGCGGTCACGCTCCCTGCAGCAAGAGGACAGCAGACGGGTGGAGGGCAGCGGAGGACTGGTGGAGCTCTGGCGGCCGCGGCGAAGGTGAGCGCAATGGTGCACAGAGGGGCGAGCAGGCCATGCATGTGCCGGTGGCGCCCCCCACTGTTGGGTCTGCCATGGCGCCTAGGACACATGCTCTGCTTGCCCCATGCTACTGTAGTTACGCCTCTGCCCGTTACAGTCCTCACACAGACCTGAGCCGTGCCTCCTGCCCATACACAGCAGCCATCTCCAGTTACGGTCCTCACATAGGCCTGAGCCATGCCTCCTGCCCATACACTGCAGCCATCTCCAGTTACAGTCCTCACACAGACATGAGCCATGCCTCCTGCCCATACACTGCAGCCATCTCCAGTTACAGTCCTCACACAGACATGAGCCATGCCTCCTGCCCATACACTGCAGCCATCTCCAGTTACAGTCCTCACACAAGCCTGAGCCATGCCTCCTGCCCATACACAGCAGCCATCTCCAGTTACAGTCCTCACACAGACCTGAGCAGTGCCTCCTGCCATACACAGCAACCATCTCCAGTGACAGTCCTCACTCAGGCCTCAGCCATGCCTCCTGCCCATACACAGCAGCCATCTCCCATTACAGTCCTCACACATGCCTGAGCCGTGCCTCCTGCTCATACACTGCAGCCATCTCCAGTTACAGTCCTCACACAGACATGAGCCATGCCTCCTGCCCATACACTGCAGCCATCTCCAGTTACAGTCCTCACACAAGCCTGAGCCATGCCTCCTGCCCATACACAGCAGCCATCTCCAGTTACAGTCCTCACACAGACCTGAGCAGTGCCTCCTGCCATACACAGCAACCATCTCCAGTGACAGTCCTCACTCAGGCCTCAGCCATGCCTCCTGCCCATACACAGCAGCCATCTCCCATTACAGTCCTCACACATGCCTGAGCCGTGCCTCCTGCTCATACACAGCAACCATCTCCAGTTACAGTCCTCACACAGACATGAGCCATGCCTCCTGCCGATACACAGCAGCCATCTCCTGTTACAGTCCTCACACATGCCTGAGCCATGCCTCCTGCTCATACACAGCAGCCATCTCCTGTTACAGTCCTCACACAGACATGAGCCATGCCTCCTGCCCATACACTGCAGCCATCTCCCATTACAGTCCTCACACAGACATGAGCCATGCCTCCTGCCGATACACAGCAGCCATCTCCAGTTACAGTCCTCACACAGACATGAGCCATGCCTCCTGCCCATACACAGCAGCCATCTCCCGTTACAGTCCTCACACAGGCCTGAGCCGTGCCTCCTGCCCATACACAGCACCATCTCCAGTTACAGTCCTCACACAGGCCTGAGCCGTGCCTCCTGCCCATACACAGCAGCCATCTCCTGTTACAGTCCTCACACAGGTCTGAGCCATGCCTCCGGCCCATACACAGCAGCCATCTCCAGTTACATTCCTCACACAAGCCTGAGCCATGCCTCCTGCTCATACACAGCAACCATCTCCAGTTACAGTCCTCACACAGACCTGAGCCGTGCCTCCTGCCCATACACAGCAACCATCTCCAGTTACAGTCCTCACACAGGTCTGAGCAATGCCTCCTGCCCATACACAGCAGCCATCTCCCGTTACAGTCCTCACACAGACCTGAGCCGTGCCTCCTGCTCATACACTGCAGCCATCTCCCGTTACAGTCCTCACACATGTCTGAACCGTGCCTCATGCCCATACACAGCAGCCATCTCCAGTTACAGTCCTCACACAGGCCTGAGCCCTGCCTTCTGCCCATACACAGCAGCCATCTCCTGTTACAGTCCTCATACAGGCCTGAGCAATGCCTCCTGCCCATACACTGCAGCCATCTTCCATTACAGTCCTCACACAGGCCTGAGCCGTGCCTCCTGCCCATACACAGCTGCCATCTCCTGTTACAGTCCTCACACAGGCCTGAGCCGTGCCTCCTGCCCATATACAGCAACCATCTCCTGTTACAGTCATCACACAGGCCTGAGCCGTGCCTCCTGCCCATACACTGCAGCCATCTCCTGTTACAGTCCTCACACAGACCTGAGCCGTGCCTCCTGCCCATACACTGCAGCCATCTCCTGTTACAGTCCTCACACAGGCCTGAGCCGTGCCTCCTGCTCATACACTGCAGCCATCTCCTGTTACAGTCCTCACACAGGCCTGAGCCGTGCCTCCTGCCCATACACTGCAGCCATCTCCTGTTACAGTCCTCACACAGGCCTGAGCCGTGCCTCCTGCTCATACACTGCAGCCATCTCCTGTTACAGTCCTCACACAGGCCTGAGCCGTGCCTCCTGCCCATACACAGCAGCCATCTCCTGTTACAGTCCTCATACAGGCCTAAGCAATGCCTCCTGCCCATACACTGCAGCCATCTCCCATTACAGTCCTCACACAGGCCTGAGCCATGCCTCCTGCCATACACAGCTCGTTCTCCTGAGCCCGTCACCCTCTATGCTGTCTGCTATCTCTCTGCCATAACCTCCTAGAGTACATTTCAAATCTATTTGAAGCAAAACCTGTATTATCCTAGACTGGGAGTCATCTTACACTCTGCCCTCTTCTCTACGTCACCTTTATTCCATCATTACGTTCTTCCACCCTCACAACATCCCCAGAATATTCCCCTCAATCTGCCCCCCTCTCCTCCAGCCCCTACACTGGCTCTCCTTCCCATTGAGAACTAAATTCAACTACTACACTGATATATAAAGCTCTTACCCAGTCTTCTCTACCCCCCTTATGGCCATCCTCATCTCCCTCCACACCCACACCCACCCATTTCACTCCACAAATGAACACCACCTATGCTGCTCCACACCACTGGAACTCTCTCCCTCTCCCTATCAGGCTATTCACCTCTCTGCAAAGCTTCAAACAGCCTCTCCAGATCCACGTCTTTAGCAAAGCCATCCAGCTCTCATCCTAACACACTGCTCCTTGCTCCTCACTCGCTCTCTTCTCTCTGTATGTCTTCCACTCTCTCACAAGCAGGGCCCTCTTCCCGTATCTGCTTTTCCCTACCTCCCTTACACCATTATCTCCTCCTCATTGGAGACACAAACCTTTGGGATCAGCCAGCACTGCATATGTACGTACTATGACTTCATGTGCAGCAATGGTTATATAGCCTGTATCCCATGTTCTGCTTTGTATTATACTGAAAGTCTTTTGCAATTTTTTTCTCATTTTCCTGGTACTGCCTCTCTGTTCTGTGTCAGGTGCTGCGGACTCCTTGCGGTGCCATATAGAGGATAATTATTTATTTATTTTTCTCATACGTCCTAGAGGATGCTTGGGTCTATTCAGTACCATGGGGTATAGACGGTTCCACAGGAGCTCATGGGCACTTTAAGACTTTTTCAGAGTGTGAACTAACTCCTCCCTCTATGCCCCTCCTCCAGACCTCAGTTTAGAAAATGTGCCCCGGCAGACTGGTCGCACTTTATGTTAAGTTTTTTATTTTCAGGCAGACTGCTGGCAACAGTCTCCCTGCTTCGTGGGACTTAGGGGAAGAAGTAGGAACCTACTTCCTGAATAGTTCAATGGCTCTGCTTCTTGCTGACAGGACACCATTAGCTCCTGAAGGGTACTGAACACTAGCTGCGGCTATGCGCTCACTCCCACAGCACGCCGTCACCCAGTGCCGTAACTAGGCATTTTAGCGCTGTGTGCAAGAAACGACATTGGCGCCCCCCCCCCTCATGTAAGATAGGGGC
Organism: Pseudophryne corroboree; assembly: GCF_028390025.1. Lineage (NCBI taxonomy): Eukaryota > Metazoa > Chordata > Amphibia > Anura > Myobatrachidae > Pseudophryne > Pseudophryne corroboree. The sequence continues at coordinate 39,387,681 of NC_086445.1, read as the reverse complement.
AGTGCGCGCTGTAGGCGCGTGAAAATATATATAGGGGCGTGGCTTCATGGGGAAGGGGCGTGGCCACAAAATAATAGCAATTCATACTACGGTGCACAGTAGTCTCCATTATTCAAATTACGCTGCACAGTAGCGCCACTACACCAGGTAGAGACCCTTTTACACATTACGGTAGACAGTCCCCCTTTTTATACATTACAGCAGACAGTCCCCATTTTTACACATTGCGGCAGCCAGTCCCCCTTTTTACACATTGCAGCAGACAGCGTCCCCTTTTTTACACATTACAGCAGACAGCGTCCCCTTTTTACACATTACAGCAGACAGCGTCCCCATTTTTACACATTACGGCAGACGGTGTCCCCCTTTATTCACATTGCGGCATCCAGTCCCCCTTTTTACACATTACGGCAGCCAGTCCCCCTTTTTACACATTGCGGCAGCCAGTCCCCATTTTTACACATTACGGCAGCCAGTCCCCATTTTTACACATTGCGGCAGCCAGTCCCCCTTTTTACACATTACGGCAGCCAGTCCCCATTTTTACGCATTGCGGCAGCCAGTCCCCCTTTTAACACATTGCGGCAGCCAGGCCCCCTTTTTACACATTATGGCAGACGGTGTTCCCCTGAGAGAGAGAGAGAGAGAGATACATACCATCTCCCTGCTGACAGGCTCCTCTTGCTGGCAGCTCCCTCGGTGCAGGCAGGTGAGAAGGAGGAGGAGGGAGGGGGACTGGAGCCGCAGCAGCGCTATTTCATTGGTAGTAAGCGCCGCTGCAGCTGTCCCCTCTCCTTCCGTATTGGCTGCCTGGCGCTGTGAATGCTGGGATGAAGGAACCGCATCCCAGGATCCACAGCAGTGCCGGGCAGCCAATACGGAAGGAGAGGGGGCTGCTGCAGCGGCGCTTACTACCAATGAAATAGCGCTGCTGCGGCTCCAGTCCCCCTCCCTTCTCCTCCTTCTCCGCTGCCCGGCGCTGTAGCTCTCATCCACATTGCGGCAGCAGCGCAGACTTCAGAGGCATGTAATGAGTCAATTTGACTCATTACATGCCGCTGGGCGTGCGCCCTCAGGGCAACTGCGCTGTGTGCCAAGCCCACTTGGCACACACGTAGTTACGGCCCTGCCGTCACCCCCCTAACAGAGCCAGAAGTCAGAAGACAGGTGAGTGTATTACCGAAGAGGATCTCCGGTCATCGTGACGGCTCAAGGTACCGCGCAGCGGGCGGGAATGCTGCGCAAGCATGCTACCCATAACACAGGCACAGCAGGGTGCACGGCGCGCGGGGGGGGGCACCCTGGGCAGCATGAAAACCTACTGAAACTGGCAAAAAGGTAGCATATTGGGCCGTGGCACAATCCTACACCCCCGCCAGTATAAATATTACCTATGTTTGCTGAGGAAGAACGCGCCATTGCAGGGGGCGGGGATTCTTCCTCAGCACACTGTTCAGCGCCATTTTCTTTCAGCAAAAAGCAAGGGAAGAAATGCTGATCCTCCTCTCAACTTATGATTTTAGTATCAGAGTGCAAAAAGGGGGGAAAAGTGTATATTGTGGTATTATAACCTATTATTGACAATATATATAGAGCGGAAAGTCTCTGTGTACAAAGTACACGACACAGGGATTTTTTATTTAAGCGCTGAGTTGTGGACTGGCAATTCATTTCTGTGTCCCTCTGACAGATTTTACTGTGGGTCTGTCCCCTATAAGCCCCGGAGTGTCTGTGGTGTGATTGTGCACATGTGTGACATGTCTGAGGCAGGGAGCTCTTCCTCTGTGGGAGCCATGTTAGGGACACAGAGTTGTAATGTGACACCAAGAGCCTGACTGGGTGAAAGATTTACGTGACAGTTGAATCATATCAGTAAGAGATTGGATAAGTCTGAGTCTCATGCAGAAAACTGAAAATAATCTGTTGAAGATGTGATTTTTAATAGTTCTGCCTTTCATCCACAGGGGACCCCTCTGGGTCACATAAACATTTGCACAAGTACTATGAACTGATACCGACACGGACGCTGTTTCCTGTGTCGACACTAGTGATTCCAGGGGAATAGGTCCTAAGTTAGCGAAAAACATTCAAAACATGTTTTTAGCTATAAAGGAGGTATTAGAAGTTATGGGGCCCCTCCTTTACCACAGGAGCAGGCATACTTTAGTAAAGAAGTAATGTAACTTTCCCTCACCTCATGAGCTGAACAGTCTCGTGGAGGGAGTCTGGTTTAACCCGAAAATAAATTTCAGATTCCCAAAAGAAGTCAGTCAGCTTAGCTTTTTCCATGCAGAGGACAGGAAAAGGTGGGAGTCACCCCCCATTTTAGACAGTGCCCTGTCACGGTTAAAAGAAATAGGTGTTTCTCCCTGCGCCTGGGACGGCTTCACTTAAGGAGCTGGCAGACCGCAAATTGGAGACTACGTTGTAATCTATTGATGTGGCCAATGGGACACTACTCAGGCCTACCATTGCCTGTGCATGGGTGCTATTAAAAACTGGTCAGAAAACTTGTCATCAGACATTGACACAATAGATAGAGATGACATACTCCTAACGTTAGGTCATATCAAAGACGCTGCTGCGTACATGCTAGAAACTATGAAAAATATTGGTCTCTTGGGATCAAGAGCCGCTACCATGGCAATCTCAGCACGGGGGGCGTTGTGGATTCGCCAAAGGAATGCTGACGCAGATTCCAAAAGGAATATGGAGGCTCTCCCGTATTAAGGTGAGTCCTTATTTGGAGATGGGCTGGAGGCTTTAGTTTCTGTGGCTACCGCAGGTAAGTCGACATTCTTGCCTATTGCTCCTGCGCCGGCAAAAAATACACATCACTCTAAGATGCAGTCATTTCGGCCCAAAAATTACAAAAAAGGGTAAAGGGAAAACGCAGGCGTTCCCAAGCGTTTTCAGGGAGGGTGTGTGACGTCAGCTCCGCCCCCGATCAGCCTGTTCTCATCGCACTGGAGAAGTAAGTACTGGGCTGCGCACACACTGCACAGACGGAATTTTAGCAGCTCTGCATACACATAGCATCGCACACTTGCACGGCGAATTTACACTCCCCATGTAGGCGATGACTTTCTGAACGCAGGACAGCAAAATTTACAGCCCAGCTATCAGGTCTGAATGACCCTCCTGTATACTCAGTGCCCACTCAAACTATTATTGAATATACCCAAAGAAATTTACCTATATCAGCGTGATTCATTTTTTTAGAAGGGTGACAATACCATATGTCATTTTTAGGATATTGATATCTGTTACATTATATTTCTCTTACGTCCTAGAGGATGCTGGGGTCCATATTAGCACCAATGGGGTATAGACGGGTCCTCCAGGAGCCTTTGGCACTTTAAGAGTTTGAGAGTGTGTGCTGGCTCCTCCCTCTATGCCCCTCCTACCAGCCTCAGTTTAGAAAATGTGCCCGGAGGAGCCGGTCACAGCTAGGGGAGCTCCTAGAGCTTCTTTAGTTTTATTATTTTTCTAAAAGTTAGTTAGGCACAGGGAGGCTGCTGGCAACAGCCTCCCTGCTTCGCAGGACTAAGGGGGGGAGTAGTGTCCGCCCTGACGGGTCTGAGCCACTATCTCCACTGACAGGATACTGAGCTCCTGAGGGTGCTGATTGTTAGCTGCCCCAGGCGACCGCTCACTCCCGCAGCATGCCGCCACCCCCTTACAGAGCCAGAAGATTTCGGTGGCGAGTGAGTCCTGGCAAGCAGGGAGCTGGTGTGAAGATGGCGGCAACAGGGTAGGGAGCGCAGTACTAACTGCAATCCGGGGCTCAGCGGTACATAGTGCGGTGCCGTGAGAGGCGCCCTGAGCCAGCGTCTATACCCTACACTGGCCAGCAAGCCTGTCAGGGTCCCCGGATCACTGCCAGCAGACAACTTCAGGCCAGTATAAAAAAATGAAGAGCAGGAAGCAGCGCCATGTTCAGGGGGTGGAGCTTCTCCTCAGAGCGGACCCAGCAGTGTTCAACACCATTTTCCTGCCTGCAGTTCCTGTACACAGATGCTGACAGGGAGAGCTGTCCCTCCAAGCAACTCCAGCTATCCAGTGCGGTACCAGGGGGTTGTAGAAGGCGGGGTGGGGGGGTGGGGGGGCTGTGTAAAGTCTGTGTAGTCTATTAAGGTACACAGATAGTGCTGGTAGTTTTATTAGTTTTACCTCAGAAAGTGCTGTGTGTGTGATGGCTCCAATATCTGTCTCTCTCTGTGGCATACTTGGGGGGAAACTGTGTCTGACATTTCCCTGTGTGTGTGTGTGTGTGTGTGTGTGTGTGTGTGTGTGTGTGTGTGTGTGTGTGTGTGTGTGTGTTTAATATCTCCCATAGCCATGTCTAGGGACCAGTGGTCGAAGTGGCGCGGTATATGGCGGTATGGTATACCGCCACTTCTCCACAGACCCAGAAGTTCGTTTTTTTTTTTATTGTAGCAGCATGCAGGGGACCCGCGTCTCCTACATGACTCTGCAGCAGACAGCGTTGGGGCAGCGTGTCTGTCCCCAGTGCTGGTGGACTGGCAGAATATGGTGGTGGACAGCGCTGGGATCAAGTGTCTGATCCCAGCGCTGATGAGGCTGCAGCGGCGGCGGATGCATTTAAAGATTGGCGCCATCTGTGAGCCAATCGCGGCTCACGGATCGGCGGGCAATCACAGGCGGCCGCGGCGAGCCAATCAGCACTCGTCGCGTCATAGGCCCCGTCCCCGGCATCTGACGTCAGATGCCGCTGGGACGAGAAGAGAGGAGGCCGCGCGGAAGAGCGGCGAAGAGGAGCCGCGCTCCAGGAGGAAGAAAAGTCGGCACCGCTGGCCAGGACAGGACAGCGGCAGAAGACAGAAGAGGCGGCGCCGCTGGCCAGGACGGGCCAGCAGCAGAAGACTGAAGAGGAGGCGCCGCTGGCCAGGACGGGCCAGTGGCAGAAGACAGAAGCTGAGGACCGGAGAGGCCACCAGGGGTGGAAAGGAAAAGAGCTAACGAAGCTCCCCCCTGGTGCCTCTCCCACCAGGACAGGTAGGCCCTCGGTGAGGCCCAGGTCACTCCAACCTGTCCCTGGGGCAATGTGCCTATAATCAATAGGGGATAGGTAGGGGTCTCACTCTCCCTGTCACTGCTGTCACTCTCTCTGTCACTGTCCCTATGTCCCTGCTGTCACTCTCCCTCTCCCATAATTGTGGATCATACCGTGTGTCATAATGTGAATTGTGGATCATGTGAATTGTGGATCATACCGTGTGTCATAATGTGAATTGTGGATCATACCATGTCTCATAATGTGAATTTAGGCTCATTCTTTCAGTGTGCTATAATGTGAATTTTGGCTTATTCTGTGTGCTATGATGTGAATTTCGGCTCGTTCAGTGTGCTACAATGTGAATTTCGGCTCTTCTGTGTGCTATAATGTGAATTTTGGCTTATTCAGTGTGCTATAATGTGAATTTCGTCTTATTCAGTGTGCTATAATGTGAATTTCGGCTCATTCAGTGTGCTATAATGTGAATTTTGGCTTATTCAGTGTGCTATAATGTAAATTTCGGCTCATACAGTGTGCTATAATGTGAATTTCGGCTCATTCAGTGTGCTATAATGTGAATTTCAGCTCGTACCATGTGCTATTTTGTGAATTTTGGCTCATACTGTGTGCTATATTGTGAATTTCAGCTCGTACCGTGTGCTATAATGTGAATTTCGGCTCGTACCGTGTGCTATAATGTGAATTTCAGTTCGTACCGTGTGCTATAATGTGAATTTCGTCTCGTACGATGTGCTATAATGTAAATTTCTACTCGTACCTTGTGCTATATTGTGAATTTCGGCTTTTACCGTGTGCTATAAGGTGAAAGGGGCACCAGTACTAGATAGTATAAGGGGTTCTACTACACTGGCAACGCCCCCTTTTGAGTGGCCACTCCCCCTTTTCTGGAGCGCTCACGCCTTCGGCGTGCGCACAAGTGCATCCTTAACTTTTGCATACCCCCACTTCAAGATTTCCACTTCAACCACTGCTAGGGACTCTGTGTCATATGCTGCACATTATGCAAGATGACACGGATACCGACTCTGATACTGCAGACGGTGATGGGGATATGCTGAGGGGGGCGGCATCCCTTGCAAAGGGCGTGCAGCTCATGATTGAGGCCATTAGAAATGTGTTACACATTACTTACAGGTTGAGGAGGCTTACTTCACTGACAATAAGAAAGTCTCACTAACCTTCCATGCGTCTTAAGAATTAAATGCTATATTTGAAAAAATCCTGGGAAAACCCAGAGAAAAAATTCCAAATCCCAAAGAGGGTTCTGATTGCTTTTCCCTTCCCTGAGGATAGGAAAATATGGGAAAACCCACCCATTGTTGACGCATCTGTCTCCAGACTGTCTAAAATGGTGGTTTTACCTGTCCCTGGATCTACCACGTTGAAAAGAACCGGCTGATCATAAGATTGACACTACTCTAAAATCCATTTACACTGCTTCAGGAGTGGCGTTAAGGCCCACTATTGCCTGTGCATGGATTTCTAAAGCCATAGTAAAGTGGTCAGGCACATTGCTAGAGGATTTGGATACAATGGATAGAAGTGACATTGAATTGTTTTTACGTAACATACAGGACTCTGCGGGGTTCATGGTGGAATCCATGAAGGACCTGGGTACGCTGACTGCGCTGTTATCTTCCATGTCAGTATCAGCTCGCAGGGAACTCTGGCTACGCCAATGGTCTGCAGACGCGGAGTTCAGGAGAAGTATGGAGAACCTACCCTACACAGGTCAGGCTCTATTTGGGGAAGCATTGGATGCGTGGATTTCCACGGCAACCGCGGGTAAGTCACCTTTCCTTCCCTCTGCTACACCTCCTACACAGTAACCATTTTCTTCAGCTGCTTAACAGTCCTTTCGGACCGCCAGGGCAAAAAAGTCCAAGCCTCCTACCACCTTCTGTTAGGAATATTTGTGTTTTGTTTTGTTTTGCCTTGCATTACCTCATTCCTGCCTCTAGGGGTCTCACTTGTTGCCTCAGGTCTGAATGGCAGTTGCACACTGCCTCTGCAGGGTAATTACCTGATTGTGTGCACCTGGAGCCCAACACCCTGCTGCTATTTAACTCCAGCTCACAGGCACTTAGTTGCAGATCATTGCGGTTCCGTATGGAGTGAGACTGGGCTCTCTCCAGTAACCCTGTCCAGATTCTGCCTTATTTGCTTCTTGGAGACTTCCCTGCAGTTTGCTAAAACGCATGTGCCTTGCTTCTGGACTTCTTACCCTGCCAGTTCAACATCTACATTTCTGGACTATTATTTGCAGTTTGTTTCCATTCCTGCCTGATCACTTCATTTTTGGTATGTTATTTTTCCCCTGCTTGATTTAAACCCGGATTTCTTCATGTTTATTTTGCATCTATGTTTAACCTGAAATATTCCATTTATCGTGTTTTGTTCCATGTAATCAAGCATCCAGTTTATATTTATTTTTACCACCACTTTTTCCACAATAAACTTTACTTAATTTTCACCTGGCTTCAGCTGACATCTTTCCAAGCACGCACACACAGAGAACTCTAGAAATCGTTATAGAATGATCTGCCAAAATAAACGTGTGCAGGAGTTTTGTTTTGATTCAGCTGAATCTCATAAAATGGCTTCACTTCAGAAAGGTTCCCTGCCTCTCAAGTTTTTGCCGTTTTTGAGTTCTGCATTGCTGGTGGATTTCAGAGAGAAACTGGAGGGTATTCAAATCCTATCTTCAGAGATACTGGTTGCTCTGCCTGAAGATTCAGTAAGGTTACCTGCTCCCTTTAAGGAGACGCAGGAAAAAAGGGGAAAAGATCAGTCTGGTACTCTCAATTCTGGCTGCTGTTTTTCTAGCGTAAGCAAAGGCAAGTTTTGGAGTTTTCCACGACCCAGTCTCTCTGAGGAAGAAAGGAGACATAGAAGGGATAAGAAGCTCTGTTTTTATTGCGGCAGGTCGGGACATTTTATTCAGTTATGTCCTGCTCGCAAACATAAAAAGAGCTTTCCTCATTCTGCCATAGTGCCAAATTCTGCTCAGTTATGCCACTGTGGTGCTCAAATTTCGAAAGGAGGGGTGTCCGGCCAAGCGACCCCAGGAGGGGTGTCCGGCCAAGCGACCCCAGGAGGGGTGTCCGGCCAAGCGACCCCAGGAGGGGTGTCCGGCCAAGCGACTCCAGGAGGGGTGTCCGGCCCAGCGACTCCAGGAGGGGTGTCCGGCCCAGCGACTCCAGGAGGGGTGTCCGGCCCTGCGACCCCAGGAGGGGTGTCCGGCCCTGCGACCCCAGGAGGGGTGTCCGGCCCTGCGACCCCAGGAGGGGTGTCCGGCCCAGCGACCCCAGGAGGGGTGTCCGGCCCAGCGACCCCAGGAGGGGTGTCCGGCCCAGCGACCCCAGGAGGGGTGTCCGGCCCTGCGACCCCAGGAGGGGTGTCCGGCCCTGCGACCCCAGGAGGGGTGTCCGGCCCTGCGACCCCAGGAGGGGTGTCGGTCCCTGCTGCCCTTGCCTTCGGGCATGAGGTCCCTGCTGCCCTTGCCTTCGGGCATGAGGTCCCTGCTGCCCTTGCCTTCGGGCATGAGGTCCCTGCTGCCCTTGCCTTCGGGCATGAGGTCCCTGCTGCCCTTGCCTTCGGGCATGAGGTCCCTGCTGCCCTTGCCTCACGGCATGAGGTCCCTGCTGCCCTTGCCTCACGGCATGAGGTCCCTGCTGCCCTTGCCTCACGGCATGAGGTCCCTGCTGCCCTTGCCTCACGGCATGAGGTCCCTGCTGCCCTTGCCTCACGGCATGAGGTCCCCGCTGCCCTTGCCTCACGGCATGAGGTCCCCGCTGCCCTTGCCTCACGGCATGAGGTCCCCGCTGCCCTTGCCTCACGGCATGAGGTCCCCGTTGCCCTTGCCTCACGGCATGAGGTCCCCGTTGCCCTTGCCTCACGGCATGAGGTCCCCGTTGCCCTTGCCTCACGGCATGAGGTCCCCGTTGCCCTTGCCTCACGGCATGAGGTCCCCGTTGCCCTTGCCTCACGGCATGAGGTCCGAGAGGTGCCCGCTTCGCCAGAGGTCCGAGAGGTGCCCGCTTCGCCAGAGGTCCGAGAGGTGCCCGCTTCGCCAGAGGTCCGAGAGGTGCCCGCTTCGCCAGAGGTCCGAGAGGTGCCCGCTTCGCCAGAGGTCCGAGAGGTGCCCGCTTCGCCAGAGGTCCGAGAGGTGCCCGCTTCGCCAGAGGTCCGAGAGGTGCCCGCCTTGCCAGAGGTCCGAGAGGTGCCCGCCTTGCCAGAGGTCCACGCCTTGCCAGAGGTCCGAGAGGTGCCCGCTTCGCCAGAGGTCCGAGAGGTGCCCGCTTCGCCAGAGGTCCGAGAGGTGCCCGCTTCGCCAGAGGTCCGAGAGGTGCCCGCTTCGCCAGAGGTCCGAGAGGTGCCCGCTTCGCCAGAGGTCCGAGAGGTGCCCGCCTTGCCAGAGGTCCGAGAGGTGCCCGCCTTGCCAGAGGTCCGAGAGGTGCCCGCCTTGCCAGAGGTCCGAGAGGTGCCCGCCTTGCCAGAGGTCCGAGAGGTGCCCGCCTTGCCAGAGGTCCACGCCTTGCCAGAGGTCCGAGAGGTGCTCGCCTTGCCAGAGGTCCGAGAGGTGCCCGCCTTGCCAGAGGTCCACGCCTTGCCAGAGGTCCGAGAGGTGCCCGCCTTGCCAGAGGTCCGAGAGGTGTCCACCTTGCCAGAGGTCCGGCCAAGGCCTGTCCAGCCCCAGGAGGGGGTTCTGCCTGTCCAGCCCCAGGAGGGGGTTCTGCCTGTCCAGCCCCAGGAGGGGGTTCTGCCTGTCCAGCCCCAGGAGGGGGTTCTGCCTGTCCAGCCCCAGGAGGGGGTTCTGCCTGTCCAGCCCCAGGAGGGGGTTCTGCCTGCCCAGCCCCAGGAGGGGGTTCCGCCTGCCCAGCCCCAGGAGGGGGTTCCGCCTGCCCAGCCTCAGGAGGGGGTTCTGCCTGCCCAGCCCCAGGAGGGGGTTCCGCCTGCCCAGCCCCAGGAGGGGGTTCCGCCTGCCCAGCCCCAGGAGGGGGTTCCGCCTGCCCAGCCCCAGGAGGGGGTTCTGCCTGCCCAGCCCCAGGAGGGGGTTCTGCCTGTCCAGCCCCAGGAGGGGGTTCCGCCTGTCCAACACCAGATAGAGGTGCCTGCCATGCCCGAGATCCAAGATTTGCCCGAGGATCTGCCTTACTTTTATGGAAATATCTCTCACTGTTTAGCTCTCTTCAGATATTATCTGAGTTTTGATGACTTGTCCCCTATTGATATCATTGCTAACGTATGTATGAGATTCAGAGGGAGGGCCTTGAAGTGGGTAAATGGTCTTATAGATAAGGGAGATCCAGTGTTACAAGATTTGCCCGGTTTCCTCAAGGCTGTGACCGAAAGATTCAGTCCACCAACTGTCCTCACGCTCCTAGATGAATCTACTAAGGTGTGCCCCTCTGAGAACCTGCCTTTGCAGTCTGGGGAGCACCCTCAGTTTTTCAGATGTGGGCAGGTATCTCTAGGTGTTCACGCAGATTGCTCGGCAAGTTTAACATCTACAAGTTTACCATCCGCTCTTGATTCCATCCAGGAAAATAAGAGGTCAGTTCTACCGCTGGGTGGTGGCTCCGACTCTGAGAGTGAGCTTCTGGATGATCCGAGACTCGTTTTTGATGGACCTGTATTGCCTAATAGTGTCTTTGTGACACCTTCAAATAGGGTTAGGCAACCCAGAAAGAAAAAAGGAAAAAAGAAGAGAAGGTGAACTTTGAGGCGTCTGGAATCCACCTGTTTAAGGGGGGGATAATGTTAGGAATATTTGTGTTTTGTTTTGCCTTGCATTACCTCATTCCTGCCTCTAGGGGTCTCACTTGTTGCCTCAGGTCTGAATGGCAGTTGCACACTGCCTCTGCAGGGTAATTACCTGATTGTGTGCACCTGGAGCCCAACACCCTGCTGCTATTTAACTCCAGCTCACAGGCACTTAGTTGCAGATCATTGCGGTTCCGTATGGAGTGAGACTGGGCTCTCTCCAGTAACCCTGTCCAGATTCTGCCTTATTTGCTTCTTGGAGACTTCCCTGCAGTTTGCTAAAACGCATGTGCCTTGCTTCTGGACTTCTTACCCTGCCAGTTCAACATCTACATTTCTGGACTATTATTTGCAGTTTGTTTCCATTCCTGCCTGATCACTTCATTTTTGGTATGTTATTTTTCCCCTGCTTGATTTAAACCCGGATTTCTTCATGTTTATTTTGCATCTATGTTTAACCTGAAATATTCCATTTATCGTGTTTTGTTCCATGTAATCAAGCATCCAGTTTATATTTATTTTTACCACCACTTTTTCCACAATAAACTTTACTTAATTTTCACCTGGCTTCAGCTGACATCTTTCCAAGCACGCACACACAGAGAACTCTAGAAATCGTTATACCTTCTTTAGAGGTGGTCATGCAAAATCCAAAAAGCCTGCTCCCACAGGCTCCCAGGACCGGAAACCTGCCTCTGGTTCATCAAAATCCCCAGCATGACGGTTGACCGCACAGCCTGAAGGAAGAGTTGGTGGGTGCGAGACTCAGGCGTTTCAGGCACGTCTGGGTGTCGTCAGGGCTGGTTCCCTGAGTACAGGATATTGTATCCCAGGGGTACAGGCTGGCGTTTCAAGATCTCCCGCCTCACCGATTCTTCAAATCAGGCTTGCCAGCCTTGCTGACTGACAGGGCTATCCTACAGTAAGCCATTCTAAAATTGAAAAAGTCGCAGGTCATTGTTCCAGTTCCACCTCATATGCAAAACAAGGGTTATTATTCGAACCTTTTTTCGTGGTACCGTTACCGGATGGTTCGATCAGACCAATTTTGAACTTGAAATCGCTGAACCCTTATCTGAAGGTGCAAATTCAAAATGGAGTCTCTCAGGGGAGTGATCCCAGGTCTGGAGGAGGGAGATTTTCTGGTATCCCTGGATATCAAGGATGCATACCTCCACATTCCAATTTGGCTGCCACACCAGGCTTATCTCAGATTTGCACGGTTAGACAGTCACTATCAATTTCAGGCCCTGCCATTCGGCCTCTCCACAGCACCGAGGGTGTTCACCAAGGTGATGGCAGAGATGATGGTTCTCTTCCGCAGACAGGGGGTGAACATAATCACATATCTGGACGATCTGCTGATAAAGGCATCGTCCAGGGAGATGTTGTTGCAGTCCATTGTTCTCATGACTCATCTGCTCAGGGAACACGGTTGGATCCAAAATCACATTTGGAGCCAACAAGGAGATTGTCTTTTCTGGGAATGATCCTTGACACAGACGTGCAGGGGCTGTTTCTGCCAGAGGAGAAAGCATTGGTGATTCAAACAATGGTCCGGGACATCCTGAAGCCAGCCCGGGTATTGGTTCATGAGTGCATTCGCCTTCTGGGGAAGATGGTTGCCTCTTACGAGGCTCTACAGTACAGAAGGTTTCATGCTCGGCCCTTCCAACTGGATCTCCTGGACAAGTGGTCGGGATCTCATCTCACATGCACCAGAGTCTGTTGCCGAAAGCCAGGATTTCACTCCTCTGGCGGCTGCAAATACCTCACCTTCTGGAGGGCCGCAGGTTCGGGATTCAGAACTGGATCCTCCTAACCATGGATGCAAGTCTCTTTCCAAAGAAAGTGGTCAAGCCTGGAATCCAGTCTTCTAATAAACATTCTGGAACTAAGCCATCTACAACGGTCTCCTCCAAGTGGCTCATCTTCTGCGAGATCGAGCCATTCTAGTACAGTCGGACAATGTAACGACGGTGGCCTACATAAACCGACAGGGCAGAATGAAGAGCAGAGCTGCAATGTCAGAGGTAACAAGAATCCTCCTCTGGGCAGAAAAGTACACGTTGGCGCTGTCAGCAATCTTCATTCCGGGAGTAGACAACTGGGAAGCGGACTTCCTCAGCAGACACGATCTCCATCCAGGAGAGTAGGGCCTCCATCCGGAGGTGTTCACGGAGGTGACAGATCTTTGGGGTATATTTCAAATAGACATGATGGCCTCCCAACTCAACAAGAAGCTTCAGAGGTATTGTTCCAGGTCAAGGGACCCGCAAGCCGTGGCAGTGGACGCCCTGGTGTCTCCGTGGGTGTTCCAGTCAGTGTACGTGTTTCCTCCACTTCCACTTATTCCAAGAGTTCTAAAACTCATAAGGAGAACAAGAGTTCAGGCAATCCTCATTGCTCCGGATTGGCCAAGAAGGGCTTGGTACGCGGATCTTCTGGGTCTTCTGCTGGAAGATTTGATGCCTCTTCCTCTTCAGGAGGACCTACTGCAACAGGGGCCATTTGCTTATCAAGACTTACCGCGGCTACGTTTGATGGCATGGAGGTTGAACGCCAGATATTAGCTCGGAAGGGCATTCCGAACAAGGTTATTCCTACCCTATACAGGCTAGGAAAGGAGTAACGTCTAAACATTACCATTGCATTTGGAAAAAGTATGTATCTTGGTGTGAATCCAAGACGTTTCCTACGGTGGAGTTTCAACTGGGACGGTTTCTCCTCTTCCTGCAAGTAGGTGTGGATATGGGCCTGAGGTTGGGATCCATAAAGGTCCAGATTTCGGCCCTATCCATTTTCTTCCAGAAACAACTGGCTTCCCTCCCTGAGGTTCAGACCTTCTTGAAAGGGGTTCTGCACATCCAGCCTCCCTTTGTGCCACCGACGGCACCCTGGGATCTTAACGTGGTGTTTACATATAGATTGGTAAATGCTCAATTAGCTTAGTGATATCATTCAGGTGCTCGAAAGGAAGGGGTATTTCTGAGCAAGAAAAAAAGCAATTGGTTTCCCCAGCACCCTGAATGATAACAGTAACCAGATATAAATCCCACATGATAATAGAATTCAGAGATCTTCGTTACACATATTTGCGCAAATGTGTGGTTAAGCCCCAAAGCCGCATCAAGGCCTCTCTGTATATTTGGGGTCCCTAGCGCTATATCTAGGTGCAGGGTGTGGCACCCCAAAACACCAGAATGAGCCAGAAAGCCCAGCGTGGCATACCAGTGTAAAAAACTATAGTGTTAATAAATTAGTATTTAGGAAGCCGAAGCTATAGAGAGGGTGATACAAACATGAAATGTAATTAAAATAGAGAAATAGTGTTAGAAAATTAATAAGTGAAAAGTGTTAATAGAATGTAAAGGTATGCCACACTAAAGCCATCCAGCTCAGCCAGTCCAGAGGCACCACACCTCACACCTCCATTACCCCAATCTGGGTCTAATATTAACCAGCAAGGAGCCACATGATAATGGCTCCTTACTAAAATATGTCTAAGCTAAGAGCTACCTACCTTGGAGCAACCCCATAATGCTCCATGTGGCATGTCAGGGCCTGCACCTCCTCCTAATGCAGGAACCTCTCTGCCTCTCACAACAGACATATAGATTGGTAAATGCTCAATTAGCTTAGTGATATCATTCAGGTGCTCGAAAGGAAGTGGTATTTCTGAGCAAGAAAAAAAGCAATTGGTTTCCCCAGCACCCTGAATGATAACAGTAACCAGATATAAATCCCACATGATAATAGAATTCAGAGATCTTCGTTACACATATTTGCGCAAATGTGTGGTTAAGCCCCAAAGCCGCATCAAGGCCTCTCTGTATATTTGGGGTCCCTAGCGCTATATCTAGGTGCAGGGTGTGGCACCCCAAAACACCAGAATGAGCCAGAAAGCCCAGCGTGGCATACCAGTGTAAAAAACTATAGTGTTAATAAATTAGTATTTAGGAAGCCGAAGCTATAGAGAGGGTGATACAAACATGAAATGTAATTAAAATAGAGAAATAGTGTTAGAAAATTAATAAGTGAAAAGTGTTAATAGAATGTAAAGGTATGCCACACTAAAGCCATCCAGCTCAGCCAGTCCAGAGGCACCACACCTCACACCTCCATTACCCCAATCTGGGTCTAATATTAACCAGCAAGGAGCCACATGATAATGGCTCCTTACTAAAATATGTCTAAGCTAAGAGCTACCTACCTTGGAGCAACCCCATAATGCTCCATGTGGCATGTCAGGGCCTGCACCTCCTCCTAATGCAGGAACCTCTCTGCCTCTCACAACAGACATATAGATTGGTAAATGCTCAATTAGCTTAGTGATATCATTCAGGTGCTCGAAAGGAAGGGGTATTTCTGAGCAAGAGGCAGAGAGGTTCCTGCATTAGGAGGAGGTGCAGGCCCTGACATGCCACATGGAGCATTATGGGGTTGCTCCAAGGTAGGTAGCTCTTAGCTTAGACATATTTTAGTAAGGAGCCATTATCATGTGGCTCCTTGCTGGTTAATATTAGACCCCGATTGGGGTAATGTAGGTGTGAGGTGTGGTGCCTCTGGACTGGCTGAGCTGGATGGCTTTAGTGTGGCATACCTTTACATTCTATTAACACTTTTCACTTATTAATTTTCTAACACTATTTCTCTTTTTTAATTACATTTCATGTTTGTATCACCCTCTCTATAGCTTCGGCTTCCTAAATACTAATTTATTAACACTATAGTTTTTTACACTGGTATGCCACGCTGGGCTTTCTGGCTCATTCTGGTGTTTTGGGGTGCCACACCCTGCACCTAGATATAGCGCTAGGGACCCCAAATATACAGAGAGGCCTTGATGCGGCTTTGGGGCTTAACCACACATTTGCGCAAATATGTGTAACGAAGATCTCTGAATTCTATTATCATGTGGGATTTATATCTGGTTACTGTTATCATTCAGGGTGCTGGGGAAACCAATTGCTTTTTATCTTAACGTGGTGTTACAGTTCCTCCAATCGGATTGGTTTGAGCCTCTACAGAAGGTTGAGGTCAAGTTTCTCACGTGGAAGGCTGTCACTTTGTTGGCCTTGGCTCCTGCTAGACGCGTGTCGGAGTTAGGGGCTTAGTCATGTAAGAGCCCCTACTTGATCTTCCATGAAGATAGAGCTCAGCTCCGGACACGTCAGCCGTTTCTTCCTAAGGTTGTGTCGGCTTTTCATATCAATCAACTATTGTGGTGCCAGTTGTTACTGACTCCTCAATTACTTCAAAGTCCTTGGATGTTGTAAGGGCTCTGAAATTCTATGTGAAGAGGAATGCTCGTCACAGGAAATCAGACTCTCTGTTTGTCCTGTATGATCCCAAGAAAATTGGGTGTCCTGCTTCTAAGCAGACGATCACTCGCTGGATCAGGTTCACTATCCAGCATTCGTATTCTACGGCAGGATTACTGTGTCCAAAATCTGTTAAGGCCCACTCTACTCGTAAGGTGGGTTCTTCCTGGGCGGCTGCCCAGGGTGTCTTGGCTTTACAGCTTTGCCGAGCAGCAACTCGGTCAGGGTCGAACACATTTGCTAAGTTCTACAAGTTCGATACTTTGGCCTCTGAGGACCTTAAGTTTGGTCATTCAGTTCTGCAGGAGCCTACGCGCTATCCCTCCCGTTATGGGAGCTTTGGTACATCCCCATGGTACTAATATGGACCCCAGCATCCTCTAGGACAGGCATTCCCAATCACGGTCCTCAAGGCACACTAACAGTGCATGTTTTAGAGATATCCAGGCTTCAGCACAGGTGACTTAATTAGTAGCTCAGTTATTTTGATTTAACCATCTGTGCTGCAGCCTGCACTGTTGGTGTGACTTGAGGACCGTGGTTGGGAATGCCTGCTCTAGGACGTAAGAGAAAATAGGATTTTAAGTACCTACCGGTAAATCTTTTTCTCGTAGTCCGTAGAGGATGCTGGGCGCCTCATTATCCTGCAGTGGTTATCTGGTTCAGTATGGCTTTGTTCTTAGTTAAGTACTGCCTTGTTACTTGGTTTAGTAATGTTTCAGCTGTTGCTGAGTTTCAAGCTAGTTTGCTTGGTTTGCCATGTTGTGTGAGCTGGTGTGAATCTCGCCACTATCTGTAATTCCTTCTCTCGAAGATGTCCGTCTCCTCGGGCACAGTTTCTAGACTGAGTCTGTTAGGAGGGGCATAGAGGGAGGAGCCAGCCCACACTCTCAAACTCATAAAGTGCCAATGGCTCCTGGTGGACTCGTCTATACCCCATGGTACTAATATGGACCCCAGCATCCTCTACGGACTACGAGAAAAGGATTTACAGGTAGGTAATTAAAATCCTATTTTAATCAGTAAATTGCTATATGTATTTTTTTTATATTTTGAACGTGTCTTGATCCCTCATTACCAGACCAGTGTTGTACAAATCTCCTATATTATGTCTAGAATCAGAATCAGCTTTATTGGCCAGGTATACTTGTGTACACTAGGAATTTGTCTTCGGTTTGCTATATGACAGCTAAGTAGGTAACAGATAAGCAGGTGAAGGGGGGGGGGGGGAGTAAAGTCATACAGATAGGTCAGTCAATGTTCAGGAGTTCAGCAGGCGGACCGTTTGGGGAAAGAAACTTTTGAGGCTTCTGGTGGACCCGGTGGGGACGGCCCTGTAACGCCTGCCTGAAGGAAGCAAGTTAAACATGCTGTGGCTGGGGTGTAGCTGGTCTTTTACTATCTTCATTGTCCGCTTTTTAGCTCTGGACAGGTACAGGTCTTGGACTGAGGGAAGGTCGGCTCCGATGATCTTCTCTGCGGATCTGACCACCTTTTGGAGCCTGCATTTGTCCCTCGCACTGTCGGAGCTGTACCATACCAGTATCGAGGAGCACAGTACCGACTCCACACTCGTGGAGTAGAAGAGCAGAAGCTTCTGTGGGATGTTGAACTTCCTTAGTTGCCTCAGGAAGGAAAACCTCTGCTGCTCTTTCCTGACAGTGGCATCAGCGTTGGACCTCCATTTAAGGTTCTGGGAGATTGTGGTCCCTAGAAACTTGAAGGCGTCCATTAGCGATACCACAGTCAGCAATAGTTAGCGGAGGTGCACTATCTGACTTCTTCCTGAAGTCCACTATCATCTTGACAGTTTTGAGGAGGTTGAGCTCAAGGTTGTTGTGGCTGCACTATTGGGCCAACCGGTCTACTTCCCGTCTATAGGCCGATTCGTCCCCGTCCTTGATGAATCTAATGATGGTGGTGTCGGCGAATTTGATCATCTTTACTGATTGCGCCTCGGAGGTGCAGTCATTTGTGTACAGGGAGAAGAGCAGGCGTGAGAGGACACAGCCCTGAGGGGCCCCTGTACTAATGGACTGCGCTTAAGAGGTGAAGTCCTCCACTTTCACCACATTTCCCTTTCATTACTACTATTCCAGCAATCCAAACTACGTTATAGTGCTGTGGGACATATATGAGATAAGGCAGATTCTACTGTGACACATGCAGCTACTAGAAGTCGCCAACGCGTTTCGTGACAAAAATAAAACCTTACACCCAGTTCACGGAACTCTAAGGTGACTACATGTCTTATATTCTACTATAAGGGGTGTGTTATTCCTTATTATAAACGAATAGCGCTTTTATGAAAAGTAAATTAAGATCTACAATTTATAATAATCATCGTTACTGTATTTTTCTCAGTGATTTTTTTTTATGTGACGTATTTTCTTTTTCTTCTACAGAAAGTCACCAGTCACACAAGGTTTCCTCTTTCTTCCCTTTTCTGCTTACACTTCAAATGAAAGCTCCTCTGACAGTCAGCCCTTCGTTGGGTCCATGGACGACTCATTGTGACCTGACTTATGCTGAGCACTTAAAAGTGATGCTTATTGGCTGAGTCTCCACCGGCCGGAACAATGAGGCCAATGTGAAGAGCCGGGAATGAATCGTGTAATTGTTTCAGCCTCCGGCTCAGTATCACTCACAATGAGACATTAATAGATTCAGGTTCTGCCGCTAAATAGCCAAATATCACGTGATAAAGTCAAATATTACTTATGAACATAAGATATGTACTAATACCGTGGAGCCGTAATGGCCGCTAAACCACGTGCACGTGTTGCGCATTTTGTACGCTGTTTGCGTACAAAGAACCGTACGTGGTACGCACGTTGCGTACACACGCTGCGCTGAATGTATGGAATACACACAGCGAGCGCACACACAGTTGATAACCTTTAAACCTTTTTAAATGAACGCAGTAAGGGTATGCTTATACTGTAAACCTTGGCAATGTAAAACCACAATGATGTAATGCTTAAACTTTTAACGATGTGAATACGGTATGAGCGGTTAATACGCTAAGAGAGACCCTTTATAATAACTGGTGAAACACACAAGACCTGGTAAGGTTCCAACACCTTCGTAGAAGATTCTTTTAGTATAAAAAGGGGAAAACAATTACAGCTTATACACTACAGACCTAACATCAATATCTAAACAGAATAACAAGAAATAAATGTGAACAATAGCGAACGATCGCAAACAGAACAAAACACAAAGAGAATAAATGGCAAATCACTAAGGATAACAAAATGGCTACAGAGAAACTTACATACGGGGGAATGATTCGCAAGTGCGTTCTGGAAACCAGCCCTCAGCCTTCACCGTGAAAACCTTGCAGAGAGAGTGAGTGCTGGTCTAGCAATGGTGGTCTTTATATACACAGCATACAGTACAATACAATGGTCCCTACAATCTCATTGTTCATTGGACACAGGAATGTGTCTCTGCATTATAACAAAAGGTCATAGGTGGATTAGAACAGGTGGGCTGTGTCTATTTCCAACTGCTCAGGAGGGAGGTATCCTCAGGATTCCCGCCGCATGGATAATGAACCGCAAATAAAGTAAATGTCTATAAATTACTTTTATACATAACTATACGCAGGAGCGAACAATCTCTTCCTAACCAACACCGAAATGTTACTAATAAAATACTCTACAGCTGGATACTAAACACCACCGTTCAACCTTTGTCTGACCCTTCATATCATAAAAAGAGGAATCTCCATGTCCACGAACCATTTACACTAAACATACTTGCTGACATTGTTAAGGGGAATACTATCTATAAAACACACTATTTAGGTTAAATATGTTAGAAACGAGTCGCCCGCTACAAGCTCACAAACTCTACCGTAAATACGCATATCACATGCGTAATCGCCGGAGCGATTTTACGCAAATTGCGGACATGTGACCGCACGGCAGACTGGGTGCACAAGCAGCGGGCATGTGCATTGGGTTTAGTACAAGGCATTGTGAATCACGATATTTTTCGACTTTGACAGTCCACCCTTTGGCAGTCACCAATAACTGCCACTTTCTAAATAATTCAAGCAGAAAAATATATATATGTTACCATGAACTACCTTATTATGATTGAGAGTAGGGAGGAGAGGAGGAGGTGGGAAATGTATGACCTAGTGGGATAGTAAAAGCATGTGTGTATGAAATCCATATCTGAGGGGTCATGTATCATCGTGCCGTACGTGTTCTAAACCAAGCTTCGAAGGTATTGCGAAGTATACATTGAATCCTTCTCATCCCGTATTAAGGGTCTGTAAATAGGCTAACAAACTCTACCAAGCTCTTTTCGGCTTTTAGTTCCAACAAATGGGGGTGCACATTAGTTGATGATACATGAAGGGGGAGAATATGTGAGTGCTAATATATGTGCCTATATTACCTATCGACTATGTGTGTCACTACCTGAAGATAGTAGAGATGAAGATAAGAAACATGCGTTATAAATGCAGTCGTATGATTATGTATGTGGTCGTCTTTGGGTGTCTTGTTGAAGTCTTGTCCGGATTGTTGTATCTTTGCTGTATCTTTGCTGTAAGTGGCAAGCAAAGCTCTTCAAGTGTCCATAAAATTACAGTCTCTAAAAGCTCATCAGGTTTCTGTGACACAGTTCATCAGTGGTCTGTATAAAGGGGCATCAAATTCTTCTTCCAAGTGGATGTCTTTGTACCTTGGAGAAAATCAAAGGAGAAACGGGTGAAAGAAACGAACCGTGGAATCACATTTTATCACAACATTGTCTCGATTGACGGGTCATAAATTAAACTAGTTGTTGTTACAATGCCCTCGCTCCTCAAACTCATCAATTTGGTTCTACGCTTGCAAGTTATTAAAATCCGAACACATCTGAATATCAGACCAATCATTATGACAACTCCTAGGATACATAAGAGGAACTTCCCTACAGTAACGATAACATTTTGAGCCCATTCTCCTAAACCTGAGAACCAATTGCGTGTGTTCAACCATGATACCCAGCTGGTTAGTTCATTACCCACAGAGGCAAGGGTAAGGTTGTGCTTCCTTCGGAACTCCCACTTTAATTGCAAGATATCGTCCATCTTTTGATCTATGACCTCTGTTGGGTCCTCAGTGCTGTTTGTGATATACGTACAACATTTTACACCATACTGAGTTGCTAGGGTGACACAATACCCTCCTGTCACTGCTGTTAGGTAATTTAGAACCATCCTGTGCTGGATCAGTTCCGTTTTGTAAGCTTGCAATTCTCTCCCGGTATACCTGAAGGTGTCATCATACATCTCAGTGATTTTGTCTATCAGGTTCGCTAGCGCAGTTATATACCTATAATTTATAACTCCTCTGGCGGTACGGGTGATATCTAACGCGAGTAGGAATTGAATCCCGGTGGATTCGTGGATCAAATCAGAGGCTGCATGCTCTGTCCTATCTATAAGGTGTCTCTTTACAATGTGTTCGTAATGGGTGTGAGTGTAAGGAGCTTGAGCATTGCAGTGAACATCTTTCATCTTTTCATGGGTAATGGTCATTACTTCTCGCAATACTCTTCCAATGTAACACAATCCCTCTGAGTTTGGGGCAAGCCACTTATACACCTTCCTCCCACATATGAAATATGCATCATCGGGGAGGACATATGGGACAGAGAATGACATCACCATATTACAAACCTTCCAGGTGAAAAATCCTATCCCTAACTCTCTTATCTGTCTAGTACACATATCCGGTTGTATGATATGCGCACAGTATCCTGGTGATACTTCTCCAACTCGCATGAGCCTATTTCCTAGAGTGTACCTGTATTGGAAATATCTTCCACTGTTGGCTATTTGGCGTATAAGCTCTGAGTCGATGGGCATTCTATCGGCTCTGTATGAGAATGTCATGGTTCGGTTGTTCCATGTCACTTCCCAATTTCCCGGCTTTCGGGGATTGGAAATGTTAAAACATATTAGGGACCTATCTACATGGTATTGGTGGAGCTTCAAACTAGGAGGGAAAGAAATATTAAATTTCTTGTCCACCGGTCTCCCACCCCTTAATTCAAGTACCTCATCTATCGTTAAAGAGTATGGCACTAGTCCTGACTTTCTAGGACCTTGAGGTACTTGTGAGCATACCCAGCATTCTGTTTGGTTTAAAACCTTACCCACTAATGAGTGGTAGTCACTCAATGGATGACGGTCCATGTTGATATTAAGTCTGGACTGACATCTCTGGATGCACCCGTCCTCAACTATGTTGTCACAATTCCTACAGATACAATTCTCTTCAGCTAACAATCCTTCACAATGTCTACTAGTGTCATGGCTACCAGATCGTTTTCCGATACTCGCCTTTACTCTGTGATTGTGTTGCTCTTGGAATTCTACGACTCCATCCTGATCATCAGAACCCATTGCAGATCCTTTCTCGACCTCACTGGTACTCTCACCGAAACAGACTGCTCTGGTCAACAACAGGGTCAACAGGAAAACACGAACTGCAGTCTCTTGGGGCGAGTCCATCTTACAGGAGGAGAAAGAGAAAGTTGTAATGGGGGAAAGAAAATAACTATGAGGGAAAGAAAACTTGGCGCAACAACTGCCTCCGATCTTGTAATTCTCTGTGCTCAGGTGCCGTGACAACAGTCCTGCCTCTCAGCCTTCCCGGAACAGACACTCCAGTGATATGGTTTCCTCCACACTCTGTTCTATGTCACGGGCTTTCTCTGGGTCAGTGACCTTCTTACAGTGGGACGAGTGGACCCAAGTCTCTCTCTCAGCAACCTTTAATGCTGTCGTGCTGGTCAGTAAGACTTGGTACGGTCCTTCCCAACGGTCAATCAGGCAACTTGAGCGTAGAAAATTTCGAATCATTACATAATCCCCAGAATCAATGTTATGACAATTACTGTCTGGCAGATCAGGAATTACTAGCTTTAGATTGTTATTCTGATTCCTCAACTGCTTGCTCATCTTAACCAAATACTTTACGGTTACTTCATTGTTACATTTCAAATCATCTTGGGGGTCAATCATAACATGGGGTTGTTGACCAAAAAGAATTTCAAAAGGGGACAGATTAAGAGGGGACCTGGGAGTGGTTCTGATGCTGTACAATACAAGTGGCAAAGCTTCTGGCCACAACAATCCAGTTTCAGCCATTACTTTGCTCAACTTGTTCTTAATAGTGCTGTTTACTCTTTCCACTTCCGCACTCGCCTGGGGGCGGTACGGAGTATGCAGCTTACTATTAATTCCCATTAATTTGCACATTACCTGAAAGACTTCACCTGTAAAATGGGTACCCCTATCACTTTCTATTATTCTAGGGATACCATACCTGCACACAAATTCCTGCACAATTTTCTTTGCAGTAAATGTAGCGGTATTTGTGGCAGCGGGGAACGCTTCAACCCAATTTGAAAACACATCAATACAAACCAATACATACTTTAAATTTCTACAAGGTGGTAATTGTATGAAATCAATCTGTATTACCTGGAAAGGGCCATCCGTTGGCGGAATATGGGATGGTTCTGTTGGTATTGCCTTTACAATGTTCTTCCTCAAGCAGGTGAGGCATGTCATTGCCCTCTTACTCGCATGAGAAGAAAATCCTGGTGCGCATCAGTAGGCTCTTACCGACTTACACATACCTTCTTTACCTAGATGAGTCAGCCCATGTGCCGCCTCCGCTAAACTCGGAAGGTATGCTCTGGGTGTCAATGGCTTACCCTGTCCATCTGTCCAGAGACCTGAGGACTCCTGGCATAATCCTTTTGACCTCCAGACTGCCTTTTCCTGTGGCGAACACAAATTTTGCATTTCACTCAATTTCTGTGTGTTGACGGTGTTGAATACCATCAGTTGTGTGGTGTCTGTCTGTATGGGGGTACTGGCTGCTGATTTAGCAGCTTCGTCTGCTCGGCTGTTACCAAGTGACACTGGGTCTTGGCTATACGTGTGGGCTTTACACTTGATAACAGCCACTCTGTCAGGTTCCTGTATCGCTGCTAAAAGTCTTTTGATGTGGGTTGCATGCGCCACGGGTGTGCCAGCTGCCATCATGAAATTTCTGAGGCGCCATAGGGCCCCGAAATCATGCACTACTCCAAAGGCATACCTAGAATCCTGTAGATATTGGCCGACTTACCTTTAGCCAATTCACACGTTCTGGTTAGGGCAACCAGCTCAGCAACTTGTGCTGAGTGTGGTGCGCCCAGGGGTTCCGCTTCTATGGTGCCTTTGTTATATACGACTGCGTATCCAGTACACAAGTCTCCCGAGTCCGTCTGTCTATGGCAACTACCGTCGGTGTAGAAAGTAAAATCTACACCTTCCAGTGGGTTGTCACTGATGTCAGGCCTTGCAGTGAAATTTTGGGTCAAATATTCCATACAATCATGCGTGTCAGTGTCTGTACTAAATCCTCCTTCGCCATCATTCTCATCCCCCACCCTTTGTGCCTGTCCAGGCACAACTGGGAGATACGTTGCCGGATTTAGTGCACTGCATCTCCTTATGGTGATGTTTACAGGGGCCATTAGTGCTAATTCCCATCTTGTAAACTGTGCGGATGAGACGTGTCTGGTTTGGGCAGAATTCAGTAAGGCTGACACTGCATGAGGTGTGTGTATGGTCAGGTTGTGTCCTAGCACTACATCTTCGCTTTTACTCACTAGCAATGCTATCGCTGCAACACTTCGCAAGCATGTGGGGAGGGATCGTGCTACCGTGTCTAGCTGAGCGCTGTAGTAGGCTACCGGCCTGCTGGCATCACCATGCTTCTGGGTTAAAACGCCTGCCGCACACCCAGCACTTTCCGTACCGTACAGTTCAAAGGGTTTCCCATAATCTGGCATACCTAATGCTGGTGCCTGCGTTAGGCACTGTTTGAGTCTCTCAAATGCCAGTTCGGACTCATCTGTGTGCGAAATTCGATCTGGTTTGTTTGATGAGACCATCTCTTGCAAAGGTAAGGCTAGTATGGAAAATCCTGGGATCCAGTTACGACAGTACCCACACATTCCTAGGAACGTGCAAATCTGTTGCTGAGTCTGTGGCAGAGTCATGTCGTGAATTGCCTGTACTCTATCAGTGGTGAGGTGTCTCAATCCTTGTGTCAAACAATGTCCCAAATATTTTACCTTGGTCTGGCATAATTGCAACTTATCCTTTGAAACCTTGTGTCCCGTATCAGAAAGATGAAACAGAAGCTGTTTCGTGTCACTCAAGGACGATTCGAGTGAATCAGAACAAAGCAGTAAGTCGTCTACATACTGTATTAATACCGATCCGCTCTCAGGTTGAAAGGATTGTAAACTATCATGCAAAGCCTGCGAGAAAATACTTGGGCTGTCAATGAAACCTTGTGGTAAGCGAGTCCAGGTGTACTGTACTCCTCTGTATGTGAATGCAAACAAATATTGGCTGTCAGGGTGCAGAGGTACCGAGAAAAATTTCGCAGTAGGAGGGATTTGCATAAGGATGACAGCTGGGTTTGGCACTACGGGGAATTGGCTCTCAACTATTTTGTTGATCCCCCTTAGATCCTGCACTAGCCTGTAACCCCTCCCCCCGCTCTTTTTCACAGGGATGATGGGACTATTGGCAGTGCTGGACGTCCTAACCAGAATGCCCTGTTGTAGCAAGCGCTCTATTACTGGGTAAACTCCTAACTCCACCTCTGGCTTCAGAGGATACTGTGGGATTTTTGGAGCTATCCTACCACCTTTTACTTGAACTACTACAGGAGCTACATTTGCCATCAATCCAGTGTCCTGTCCATCCTTGGTCCAAAGTGACTCTGGTATCTGGGAAGTCATTTCCTCTACCTTGGACGGACACCTATCTGTAACAGTAGTGTGTGACATTAACCTTTGTGTGGGAGTCTAGCATATCCTGCACTTCCTGAGCGTGATTCTCGGGTATGTCTAAGAACACACCTCCAGGAGTACAATATATGACATACCCCATTTTGCACTGTAAATCTCTCCCAAGTAGAGTAGTCGGAGCCGATGCAGCTAGCAAAAAGGAGTGCTTGGTCTGCAACGGCCCTATCGAAATCTCTGCTGGTTTGCTTAAAGGGTAGTGTTGTACTACTCCCGTTACTCCCATGGCTGGAATTGTTTTACCAGTGGTCTTCATACCCACTGTTGAATTTATCACTGACTTGGCCGCCCCCGTATCTACAAGGAAAGGTAGAGATCTACCAGCTACATCAATTGTGACCTCGGGTTCACTTCCAAGGCTCGCAATCAGTTTCACTGGCTGCAGACTACAGGTGTGGCCCCACCCCTATTGTGTGTGGTGACCTCCCCGCAGCGCGTTGGCAGCTACTACATGTGAAGGGGGTAACTGGGAATTGTCAGAGACTTGCCAGTCTCTTTTTGGTGGGTACCTTCTCGTTTCCCCTGCATGTGGCTCATAACTCCGTCTCTACGGTCCCTGATCCCAATTACGTGTGTCTTGTCGTTGTCTAGGGGGTTGATATACCTTATGGGTGTCTTTAAACATACAATTCCGTGCAATATGTCCCTCTCTGTGACAGTTATAACATGTTATTACATTTGACTTACCCACAGGGGTCTGGGGCCTTGGCTGAGGTGGCTTTGTTGTAAGGGCTTGTATACTTACTGCCATCAGCTTATCGCCCTGTGACTCCCTGTGTCTCATGATGTTCCAATCATGTTCAATAGCGGTCTCTCTCAAAGCAGCCACCGACAGACCTCGCCAATTTGGTTGAGTGGTCTGTACCCTTGCTATCAACACTTCCTTTAAACCATCTATTAACACAGAAACTACTACTTCCCTATGATGCACATTTGTCTTAATGTCTTCTATTCCAGTATACTTAGCCATTTCCTGCAGTGCCCGATGGAAATACTCAGAAGCCATTTCGCCCTCTTTTTGTCTTATGAAGAAGATTTTGTTCCACTTGACAACAGCTGGGAAATATACTCCTAACTGCAGGTTTATACGTTTTACATTGTCCTGATTGTACTCATCAGTGAGAGGCATCTCTTCATCTAACCTACAATCAGTGATAACTCTCGCAGAGTCGATATTGGGGGGCAAACATGCCCTCAGCACTGTCCGCCAATCTTTGTTATTGGGTTCTGCGGAGTTACCTAGTTCTCTAACGAACCTTTAGCTTGCAACTAGATCTTTCCTAGGATCAGGGAATTCAGACATAATTGCTCTCAATTCTGTCCAGGAAAAGGGACAATGCATTGCAATGTTCCTGATGGGAGTGACTCCCGAAGTGTCAGTTTTTCCATTTGGGACCGCAATTACCCTGACAGGATTAAGTTCAATAACATCACTCTGAGTTGATTCTACAATATGTGGTGTAATTGTTTCTGCGTAGTGTACAGTGCCGTACTTACCTGCCGACACGACCTCACCTGTCCCTCCACTAGGGGCCTTTGCTACTCCTCTTACTGGTTGGGCCGTGCCCACTGTAGTCTCTGCAATGGTGGCTGCTAGAGAGAGTGCCGATATTGTAGTAGGCTCATCTTCCTGCTCGCAATCCTGGGGGAAGTTTAAGATGGGATACAACTTGCACGGGTTAGTATTAGCATCAATACACTTATCCACTTTACTCTTATCACTAACACATTTATCAAGTACATTTTTATCATATACCAGTATGCCATTCTCTGCAGCCATTTTCTCTCCTGTTATATATGGTGGTGGTGGTGCGGTAGCTATCAGTTTCCTGATAGGATTGAACCAGCTGCTTGAGCTAATCCTCTTTGAATCTCACCTTCCTGTTGCCATAACTGTAAATAATCATAATGTCTAATTCGTTGCTTCCCAGACTTTATTAGACATATCCTTCTCCTTAAATTTTGCAACACCTCAGGATTAAAACTGCCTACCCTGGGAAACTTCTCCCCATCGTTCACAGTCATACGTTCCCACTCATTGCATAAAACCTCGGCGTGTGATCCATATTTCTCACACATTATATATCTGGCCGACCCAACTGGTCGCGGTACTAAATCAACCTGAACCTTGGTTGATCGTCCCTTACTTGAGCAACTGGCCCCCATTATTTGCAGGTATTGCTTTCTCAGTGAATTCCTACAAAAACCAAGTTCCCAGAGGTAAGGCGACGGTGAAAGTTCAACGAGTGCCTTCACCCACTCTCACCCACGTCGACCAATACACCCAAACACTGCTTTAGCGCTGGCGTACTCAACCCAGGGCCCCTGCAACCTGAACCTCTATTTACTGGGGCGTGTGGGAGTATGCTACCCTCCCCAGTAAGTATCAGTTGCTGGAGAATTCCTGAGTGATCAGCGAATCTCTCTTAAAATAAAAAAAACCTACACAAATCACGTTAGAATGTACAAATAGCGTTTATGATCCCACAAAGTGTACGCAAACTGCGTAATGGGTATCAAGGTAACCAACTAATGCACACAATTACATGCGGTACAGTCGCACTGCGTATAAGTAACTATTACTCATCCGCCGCACGACCAGCGGAATCGGTTGTTTAGGCTGCGAAACCTTCAGCCGGAGCGTATTCTCAAAACGGGCCTATATGGGTACTGCGCCAACCCCGGGGCTGCGCTCACTACCTCTGACCTTTCTTAAGTCAGGGTCTTCAGAAACTTCGTATAGGTACTTTTAACGGCTTTCTGACTTTAGCGGACCTTCTGGTCTGCTGTAACACTAATTGCTCCTTTTACCTTATTCACTGTTAACGTGAGATGGCCTTCTCCCACGCCACCACGTGTTCACTTCACGGGTGTCTTTCTACGAGATCCCGATTTTTCTCAAGGTTCACCCAAAAGAAAACTTTACTTGCATACGCACGCTCTTTCACTTCATATATACTTTGATTTTTCTGTACAGAAAATTTCTTTCATTCAGGCAACACAGGTTAATCCCAGAGGAGATGCAGCAAGAGAAGGATCTTTTTAAACTAGTTTTAGGAAACTGAAAGAACTTGTGCTATTATCTCGTGGCTTCCGTATCGCCTTACTAAAACAATGCTATCGTGCCATTTGTATCTAGTGGGCGTATCTGTACGCACGTTGCGTAATTTACGCCACGTGTGTAGGCCTTTGCGTTGCGTACGCTGTCTCGCACTCGGTCAGAGACACGTGTACACAGGCCGGATACGTCCGCAGCAACACAAATAACACGCTTCTATAAATGCAAACGATACTCAACTATAATCGATCACTTAACACTACACACAGCTTCCTCTGTATCAACCTTTACAACTAGGCCAGGCTGTGTGCGTGCTCTACAATTACTCCCTTAAGTATTACTCTTTACTTTTAACTAAAATAGCAAAACATTTTCTCAGCACGTTATCAATGCAAATGGCAAACAGAAAAGTAGATATGTGAAAGTACACAAATGAAAATACAGGTGTGTGCGTGTGTTGCGTGCGCAATTTGCACCAAACAGAAACAAACAGTTTTAAAAAAAACAATAGCTTAACGTTCTTACCTTTCGGTTCCGGATCCCACCAGCATCCCTACAAACCAAGCGAAGCAGACGCTTATCTGATCAGCACTACCGTATCCCCAACCACAAACACGGATACAGGGGATACTACCTTCCCGCCCTTTGCTGATGAATAAAGTCTGCCTGGTTCCGCTTGGCTGCGGATATGAGGAGGACCGGACGAGCACTCAATTCATAAAGTCAAATATTACTTATGAACATAAGCTATGTACTAATACCGTAGAGCCGTAATGGCCGCTAAACCAGGTGCACGTGCTGCACACTTTGTACGCTGTTTGCGTACAAAGAACCGTACGTGGTACGCACGTTGCGTACACACGCTGCGCTGAATGTATGGAATACACACAGCGAGCGCACACACAGTTGATAACCTTTAAACCTTTTTAAATGAACGCAGTAAGGGTATGCTTATACTGTAAACCTTGGCAATGTAAAACCACAATGATGTAATGCTTAAACCTTTAACGATGTGAATACGGTATGAGCGGTTAATACGCTAAGAGAGACCCTTTATAATAACTGGTGAAACACACAAGACCTGGTAAGGTTCCAACACCTTCGTAGAAGATTCTTTTAGTATAAAAAGGGGAAAACAATTACAGCTTATACACTACAGACCTAACATCAATATCTAAACAGAATAACAAGAAATAAATGTGAACAATAGCGAACGATCGCAAACAGAACAAAACACAAAGAGAATAAATGGCAAATCACTAAGGATAACAAAATGGCTACAGAGAAACTTACATACGTGGGAATGATTCGCAAGCGCTTTCTGGAAACCAGCCCTCAGCCTTCACCGTGAAAACCTTGCAGAGAGAGTGAGTGCTGGTCTAGCAATGGTGGTCTTTATATACACAGCATACAGTACAATACAATGGTCCCTACAATCTCATTGTTCATTGGACACAGGAATGTGTCTCTGCATTATAACAAAAGGTCATAGGTGGATTCGAACAGGTGGGCTGTGTCTATTTCCAACTGCTCAGGTGGGAGGTATGCTCAGGATTCCCGCCGTATGGATAATGAACTGCAAATATAGTAAATGTCTATAAATTACTTTTATACATAACTATACGCAGGAGCGAACAATCTCTTCCTAACCAACACCGGAATGTTACTAATAAAATACTCTACAGCTGGATACTAAACACCACCGTTCAACCTTTGTCTGACCCTTCATATCATAAAAAGAGGAATCTCCATGTCCACGAACCATTTACACTAAACATACTTGCTGACATTGTTAAGGGGAATACTATCTATAAAACACACTATTTAGGTTAAATATGTTATAAACGAGTCGCCTGCTACAAGCTCACAAACTCTACCGTAAATACGCATATCACTCGCGTAATCGCCGGAGCGATTTTACGCAAATTGCGGACATGTGCACGCACGGCAGACTGGGTGCACGAGCAGCGGGCATGTGCATTGGGGTTAGTACAAGGCATTGTGAATCACAATATTTTTCGACTTTGACACACGTCCGTAGTATAAGTCTAGTAAAATAAAATCACATGGACACTTTCAAAGGAGCTCACAAGGAAATAACACAAATTCACGTAACTCTTTTCTTAATCTCATTTTTATGGGACAAGATGATGTTACTGACACTGTAATAAGGCTCCACTAACAAATATCCATGTAGCAATGGGATCCGGTCTGAAGGTCGACACTGTCTAGGTCGACAATGTTTAGGTCGACCACTATAGGTCGACAGTCACTAGGTCGACATGGATGGTAGGTCGACAGGGTTTCTAGGTCGACATGTGCTAGGTCGATAGGTCAAAAGATGGAGATGAGTTTTTCACTTTTTTTTCTTTTTTTGAACTTTTTCATACTTTACAATCCACGTGGACTATGATTGGAACGGTAACCTTGCCCGAAGCATGGCGAGCGAAGCGAGCCATGCGAGGGGACACAGTGCAGTAATTGAGGTTCCCGGTCACTTTACGAAGAAAACAACACCAAAAAACAACAACTCATGTCGACCTTTAGACCTGTCGACCTACCACAGGTCGACCTAGAAACCCTGTCGACCTTCCATCCATGTCGACCTAGTGACTGTCGACCTATAGTGATCCACACCAGTAGCAATATACTCTATATATCAGGGCTGGCCAAACCGGTCCAATATTGGAATTCTAGAACCTCGTATCAAAGGCATCAGCTGCCCTCTGGTGGACTTAGAGAGAATAGCCACAATAAGAAACATTTTGGTCAGGTTGTATTGCGGTCCGAGTTCTCCCAACGTGCAGGTTGCCGGCAGAACCTGGACTTTTTTTTAAAGGAGCAGTCACGTACAAGTCATGGATGTAATGCCATCCCAATTCAGCCGGAGCCCGCACATCGGGTGAAGTCGTACGGCATTACCTCCCTCCCGTATCTTATTACAGAGGTAGGGAGCTTGAGCCTTAGCTGTTGTAGAATCCTGGGTTGTAGGGCATGCTGGAACTTTCAGTTCCACAACAGCAAAAGAGCTGCAGATGGCGTACTGTGGCAACACAATAATGTACAAAAAACATTTTACTAATTTAATCAATAATGATCGAGTACTTGTTTTCTGACGCTACAATAGTAGAGGTCACTCAACCGTTTACCATTGAACGAGGTGGAATTATAATGATCTTTTATTTACAGGGCGCCACAAGGGTTCTGTAGCGACGTATAAAAAGGCCAAAAACATCAAACGGACTACAAATGTTTTACCGACAGCGGCACCCCGTCTGTCAAAATCCCGGCAGCAAGTGCTCTTGCTGCGCTCGCCATGCTTTGGGCCCGGTGACTTAGTCCGCTCGCCGCAGGTTATATTCCCACTCGGTTGTTGGCGTGGACCCACCAACCGAGTCGGTATAGCCTGCGGTGGTCGGGAATCCATCCGGCGGCATTTCACCGGCTGTCGGGATTCCGCCATCGGTCTCCTGATCATCGGGATCCCGACAGACGGTATTTTAGCTGCATCTCGTACACACAGATGCTGAAGGACAACTCATTCTGCCATGTTGGGAAAGGACTGGCAGCACATAAAGTCACAAGGACTGACGCAGAGATAAACACACGCTGGTATTGCGATGTATCTTGCATGCTTTGCACGGTGTGTGCTCCGGAGCCGAGCGTACGCAATTACTGGCAAGGCTGAGTCTTGCGTATCTCAGTTGCGCCACCACTTGCAGGTGAAGGAGTGTAACTGGGTGGCAATCAGGTCGTCTGCTCTCCAAGCTTTGAGCGTTTTCGGGGCGGCTGTGTGACATCACACGCAGCAGCTCCAATAAAAAAAAAATGGTGGCTGACCGACTGACAGCGCAGCCAGGGGTCAACCTTTGGACCTTATTTAGAGATGAACGCAGATCGCTGCATACGCAGCCAGATCTGCATTCATCTCCTCACATGCTGGGGGACGCCCAACACAAGGCAAAGCTGGCGAGCGTGTGTGAGGCCGCCTCCCAATGCATTAGATGGCGGACGAATCGTAACTTAGGTTGACCCCTGGCAGTGCAGCCTGGCTGTGCTGTCAGCTGGGTCGCCGCCATTTTTTTATTGGAGCGGCTGCGTGTGATGTCATGCAGCCACCACGAAAATGGTCCTGGCCCGGCCCCATCGCCTCTCCGCAAACGCCCGCTGCCGTCAACGGCAAACTGCACTGCGGGACGCATTAGTAGACGGGTCTAAATGATCCCCTTAGTTCCGATGCATCCGCAATCTAAACGCATCGGGAGGCGGAATCACACATGGGTGCTAATTCAGACTGGATCGCTACAGCGGCAGCGATCGCATGCTGAAGCCCTATTGGCCCGTGTGCACCCCGGGAGACCAGTGAGATGATAAGCAGAGGTGGTTGCGGGGCGGGAAGGGGCGTGCCAATGGCATTAGAACATCATTGAAGGGCGTGGCCCGGACAACGGGGGGCAGGCCGCGGCCATGTGTGATGTCATGCAGCCGCAGCTGCCCCCACCCCCCCAACAATCCGGACATGCCTCCGTTGTCTGGGCCGTGTCCCACCAATGACGTTCTAATGCCATTGGCCTGGCAGTGCGCAGGAGTTGCGCTGGCAGGGAGCTACTTGCCAGGTGCAAAAGCATCGCCCATAACTTTGCTGATACTCGGGTTCTCATTTAAAGTGCTGGGGTCTGAGGAGCCGTCTCTCCCTGACCCCAGTGTGCAGCCACACAGCTCCACAGCCCTGGGACACTCTGCTGCCTGGCCTTGGCCAACATGGAGCAGCGGGACTTTACCCTTAAAGTGCTGGGGCAATGGGAGCTAAGCTCTTGGTCCCCAGTGTTCTGCAGCTACTCTCCGTACACCATCCCCCAGTGCAGCGCTCCGGGAGTTAACATCAGCATCACCACGCTGGGATCCGGCTTTCCCAGTCCCCCAGCAAGCTGCTCTGCTCTCCCTCACAGCCCTGCAGCCTGGGAAAATCATCCCGGCTGCAGCGGGACCCTGCTACCTAGCGCACATAGCATTGCCGCGACCGCTGAAAAGGGTCCGGGACTGCGGCACATTAAAAAAGAAACCAACATTTTTTTTTTAAACACCCAGCACCAGGAATACATTTCAGAAATGGCACTATGCAGGGCCGTTTCTTGGGGCAGGCGAGCAGTGCAACCGCACTGGGCGCCCGCCGCGGCACTAACTGTGGCTCCCTGCTTCCCCCTCCTATTTCCCCCAGAGTAACCCGCTCGGGGGGCGGAGTTTCACGGAATGACGCGGTTGCGTCGTTACGTCACGACGCAACCCCGTCACTCCGCGGAACTCCCCCCCCCCCCCCCCCCCCCCGAGCGGAGTACAGAGGGGGATCCAAGTTAGGAAGAGGGAAAGGCCGGCGCGAGGAGCGACTGGTGAGGCGGGCCGAAGAGCGGTAATCGCCTCTGTAAGTATTCTCTCTCTCAATGTGTAAAATGGGGACACCTGCCGTAATGTGTGAAATGGGGACTCTTGCCTGCCGTAGTGTGGGGATTTAATGTATCAAGGGCATTGCGGTGTGTGGCATAATATGGTGCAGGGGGCATTACTGTGTGGGGCTTAATATGGTAGCATTTTTTTTTTCCTGTGGTGGTCGTGATCTGTTGGAGCAGGGTCAAAAACTGGATTGTGAGGTAGTCTTTTCAGACAAGGCCATGCCCATTTAAATGAGGCCACACCCATTTAGATGAGGCCACGCCCCCTTGTCGGGTGCGCGAGCAAGTTTTTTTTTTATCTAGGTGTGTGTGTGTGTGGGGGGGGGCACATTATTTTATGCCATGGGGGGGGCATTTTTAAATCTCGCACTGGGAGCCAAATTGGCTAGAAACAGCCCTGGCACTATGGCACTAGGGTTAACCCCTTATGCGCTGTGGCCACCATTAGCCATGTGCAGGGAGCCGGAATCGGGACAGGGACCCAGCCACACATAGTATATCTGTAAGTACGGATGGTGTAATGGTTAGCATTACTGCCTCACAGCACTGAGGTCATGGGTTCGATTCCCACCATGGCTCTAACTGTGTGGAGTTTGTATATGCTCCCTGTACTTGCGTGGGTTATCTCTGGGTACTCTGGTTTCCTCCCACAATCCAAAAATATACTGGTAGGTTAATTGGCTCCCTACAAAATTAACCCTAGTGTGTGTGTACATGTGGTAGGGAATATAGATTGTAAGCTCCACTGGGGCAGAGACTGATGTGAATGGCCAAATATTCTCTGTACAGCACTGCGGAATATGTATGAGCTATATAAATAACTGGTAATAATAATTACAGATCAGACTTGCCTACCCTCCCGCATTCAGCGGGAGGCTCCCATTTTTTTCCTTGAGCCTCCCGCTGCCCCGCAAACTTCGCTATGTCTCCCGTTTTTTTATGGGTCCCTCCGTGAAAATCTGGACTGTGCATGCGCGAGCCCAGAAACGCCGGAGGACAGGTCCTGCACGGGAGACGTCACTGCCATTATCTGTGAGAGTCCTGCAGAGTCTCTTCACTTCAGTCTTTATCAGTGTGGGTCTGTGGACAAGCTTCAGGTAGAGACTTGATCAGGTTGTGCACTGTGTGAGGTCCGTAGGGGGGGCGGGGTTAGCAATGCAGGGAGACGCTATGTTGCAGAAGTGTTCTCCCTGCTCCGAAACTATCAGTTGCTGCAGAACAGCAGTGTGGAGGCCCTTCAGTGCCAATTTCCCTGGCCGGATCTCCTTCCCCCAGGAAATGTATTTTTTTTTATTATTATTTTTTTGCCTGGTTACAGCCGAGGCCCCGCCCCTTGTACAGGCCCACCCCTTTCACGGCCCGCGATTTCCTCCCCTCCACCGCCAGCTATGAGGATCCAGCACAGAGCTCCTGCAGGTAAGAGCTCACTGTACTCAGTATTTTCAAACTCAGGCACCAATATGATAAGTTCAGAAAGCATCATCTTCTTGCCAGTGTATGGGTCCAGTATTTTTTCATTAAAGTTGCATTATTTGTTAGGCAGGGCCGGATTGGCCTAGGTTTCGGGGCCGCCTGTTATATGATGCCCCCCCCCCCCCCCACCTGCACGTCACCAACTCAATGTCCTCACTCCTTTGCGCCACGGCCACCAGACGCTATCGAGAGAAGAGGCCCACCCCCACCCCACTTGGCAGTCCGAAACAGGAGGTCTGCGCACCAAACGTCACTGACGTCATCGGCGCGGACCTCAGCGGAAGAGATGGTGCGGCTGCTGTGGATCCATCTCAGTTAGTATGAGTGTTTGGCGATCAGGCAGTGGGGAGCCCCTGTAAAATCCCTGTGCAGCTCTGCGGGCGCAAGTGTAGCAATGTGCAGCCGGCCGGCTCCATGCACTCTGGATATTTAAATTAAATCTGAATTAGGGAGTTATTGCTGAGGTAGATAAACTGATGCCCATCAGCAGCAAATGCAAGGAGCACAGGGATTAAACACAGGTTTGGCAGATTCTGGGGTTATTAGTGTGCGGGGCCGCCTGTCATAGGTGGCCCCGCTCCCCACGCGTCACCCGCCGGCTGACTCAATGTAGTGCAGTGCACGCAGCGGCCACCGCCCGCTATCAGGAGAACTGGCCTTGCCCCAATCCCACCTTGCTGTCAGGAAGAGACGGTGCAAATCCAGCAGGAGAACAGATTCAGCAGCACAGGGGTTCCTGGTGTGCACAGGCACCCCCTCTTGTCAGGCCCCCACCTCACATGCCGATCGATTCTCTCCCCCCCTGCACCCGGCCATTCTAAATTTAGTGTCGGCCACCAGCCAATCAGAGCTCACAGACTGGCAGCAGCGGCTCTTGAATGGCTGCCAGGCCGCTAGCTTTTATAGGCTGGCAGCCGGCGCCAAATTTCCGCAGGAGGGCTTTATTGAGCTGGATTTAGTAGAGATGCGTTTTGCATTGCGCTTTCCTCCCCTCATACAGTACAAGCAGCAGCAAACCAGCAGCGGCGGCGGTGAGCACTAATGGGGGAAAATCTGTATCTGACACTGCTGGGAGAGTATTACGTGGGACTGGCACCTCTGGGGGTATTTCTATCTGGCACTGCTGGGGGCATACTGTGTGGCGTAATGTGAATTTCAGCTCATACTGTGTGGGTTAATGTGAGTAACAGATGCTGCTGTGCGGTATAATGTGAATTGAAACTATTCTGTGACCACAATCCCATATTTTTGCCGGGGGTGCAGCGCCAAACAAAACTTTCACCCTAAAACTGCAACATATGATTTACAGGATAGGATATCCTGTTCATTACAGCCAGGGCCGGATTAACAATGGGGCGGATGGAGCTGCAGCTCCAGGCCACCCATTAAAAATAGGCCCAGAGCCCACAGCAGTGAAACCCCATATCCGCCGACATTGCAATGAGTCACAGTGACTCATTGTATGCCGCAGTTGCTGCCAGCACCTTGTCCGACGCCAGAGACAGTGCCCTAGTCTGTGTATACATAGAAATCCCAGCTCAAGTGGGAGGAGGGGCTGCTTTCCCCCTAGACTAGGAGTAGCGGTGCTGCTGTCTCTGTGCTCACTACCCAGTGACGCGAGTCTGCACAGCCAGGGTGGAGGAGGAGCCAATCTACTCACAACTCCTTTCCCCCAGATTTATTGCAGCTGAAGAGGACGGCCCGGCCGGATGAGGAGGAGGGGCCTCTCTCAGCTCCTCCCCTTTCCCACTAGGGCACAAGGAGCAGTCACCGCATGAGCATCGCAACCAATGGCAGGCTGCCTTCGGGGGGCAGGATGACAGTTGCCCCCCCCCGGTCCAGTACTAAAGAAGCAGTTTAGGGCCCAGACACACAGCAGCGTGGTCACAGGGGGCGGGGTTTCGGTCGGGGGCGGAGCCATCCGGATCACAGTATGCTAATGCCACTACAGGTGCTGCTGGCATTAAGGCTGTACAGAGGGTTGGTTCTATATCGGAGGGGCTGTACAGAGGCTGCAGCTGTGACTGGATGGTGTAGACTGAGTGTGTGGTGATTATAGCATGCTGTAGCCTCTCACTGCTGTCACTCTGCTGCAGCTGCTGTTCTCCAGGATTAGCTGGACAGCTAATTCTGTAGCTAACCACTCCCCTGGGACCAGCCACCAATGCTCCGAGCTCCTTTTCAGGCTGGTCCCTCCCCTATTCTGTCTCCCATCCTCCAGTCTCCTCCCTATTCTGGGCCAGCCCAGTGCCTCCTGAGTCATGACTTCTTTTCCCTCCACTGCTTCTATAAAGTGCAGAAACCAGGCAAGTAGATTGTGGTGGGGACATGAAGGTTACAAGGAAAAAAATAGTTTATTATTATTAATGTAGTAGTCAGCGGCACTCACGGTAGTGGAAATAAATACAGCAGTCTGGTCTGCAGTGTCGACGTCGCAGACGAGACTGCTGTCTTTATTTCCACTACCGTGAGTGGCCGCCGACTGCTACATTTGTATTTGTTAAGGTCCACACCTGGAGGGCACCGGTAATAGTGATATGTATCAATTGGAGTGGAGTGCTGTTGACTGAGTTTATTATTTTTATATATGTATATACAGAAATATAAAATCCATTCCTCTTCCACTCTATCCCATTCCACACTTTGTTATTCAACAGCCCGGGAATGGTCAGTACACCGTCAGTTGAAACACCGACGCCGGAATCCTGACACTGCTTAGAACGCTGGGGCCGGCATCCCAACTGGGATCACAATTCCGGCACCAACATCTCGACAGCCAGGATCCCCAATGACTGACTGCCAGACAGCCATAAAGGTAAGCCAGCGGGGAGCATTTGGGAGGGAGGGGGAGGGGGGGGGGTTGTTGGGGAGGTCAGGTTTAGGCTGTAGTGGGGGGGTTAAGTATAGGCATCACCAGGGAGGGGTAGGGTTAGGCTCCAGGCTGGGGAGGGTTAGGTTTAGACTGTGGGAACAGAGGGTTAGAGTTAGGGGAGCATTGGGGAAAGGTCGACCTAGAACATGTCGACCTAGAGACCCTGTCGACCTAGTTACTGTCGACCAATAGTGGTCGACCTAGATGGTGTCGACCTAGTTACTGACGACCTAGAGACCGGATCCCATACTTACCTTCCCCTGTCCGGATCCCCATCAAAGGGAATGGCGCGGTCGGTATTCTGACCCCTGGCATTTCAAACCCAACCCCTCCACATTAGACACTATCGCTCCAAGAGGGTTAAACGAGAACATTAACTCTAGATGCTTTCTGTGATTAGATTTATAAGGGAATCCTGACCAAGTAGCTTGTTATTTATGTAACATTTATAGTTTTTATTTTATTTTTTAGATTGTGTCATTTTGCGTTAGTGACATACAGTAGTAGTGCAGCAGATTGGGATTCGTTATGTTATATCATTGGACGGGATGCCATTGGTCAGAATACTGACAGCGGCATCCCAAACATCAGAATGCCTTCAGCCCCCAGAAAGTACTTCAACCCTCCCCTGCCCCTATCCTAGCCCTCCCTTGTGGGTGCCTAACCCTAACCCTCCCCGCTGGTGCCTAACCCTAACCCTCCCTGCTTGTGCCTAACCCTACCATCCCCGCTGCCTAACCTATCCCTCCCTGCTTGGTGCCTAACCCAAACCTCCTCTTCCAAGTGCCTAAACCTAACCCCCCCTCCCCGGTACCTAACCATAACCTTACCGTACCTGCACCCTAACCCTAACCCCCTTCTAATGCCTAAACCAAACCCCCCCTCCTCCGTGGCAAAACATGATCGAGCCCCACTAAAAGTACGTTCGAGATTTTGATGCCATGATCCCGAGCTCCTTCGGGATTTTGATACCGGCATTATGTTGCCGTTCAGGATTCCGGCCTCTGTATTTTAGCCATCGAGATTCCATGCGGCACCATTTTAACTACATCCTGCAGACTATATATGTTTACACTTATTGTATTGTGCACACTGCACTTCACAGCGTTACTTACACTCTGAGCAGCCGGATGTGAGTTTAACAGTTATTATTAGATGTGTGTAGTCAGGGCCGGATTAACAATGGGGCGGATGGAGCTGCAGCTCCAGGCCACCCATTAAAAATAGGCCCAGAGCCCGCAGCAGTGAAACCCCATATCCGCCGACATTGCAATGAGTCACAGTGACTCATTGTATGCCGCAGTTGCTGCCAGCACCTTGTCCGACGCCAGAGACAGTGCCCTAGTCTGTGTATACATAGAAATCCCAGCTCAAGTGGGAGGAGGGGCTGCTTTCCCCCTAGACTAGGAGTAGCGGTGCTGCTGTCTCTGTGCTCACTACCCAGTGACGCGAGTCTGCACAGCCAGGGTGGAGGAGGAGCCAATCTACTCACAACTCCTTTCCCCCAGATTTATTGCAGCTGAAGAGGACGGCCCGGCCGGATGAGGAGGAGGGGCCTCTCTCAGCTCCTCCCCTTTCCCACTAGGGCACAAGGAGCAGTCACCGCATGAGCATCGCAACCAATGGCAGGCTGCCTTCGGGGGGCAGGATGACAGTTGCCCCCCCCCGGTCCAGTACTAAAGAAGCAGTTTAGGGCCCAGACACACAGCAGCGTGGTCACAGGGGGCGGGGTTTCGGTCGGGGGCGGAGCCATCCGGATCACAGTATGCTAATGCCACTACAGGTGCTGCTGGCATTAAGGCTGTACAGAGGGTTGGTTCTATATCGGAGGGGCTGTACAGAGGCTGCAGCTGTGACTGGATGGTGTAGACTGAGTGTGTGGTGATTATAGCATGCTGTAGCCTCTCACTGCTGTCACTGTGCTGCAGCTGCTGTTCTCCAGGATTAGCTGGACAGCTAATTCTGTAGCTAACCACTCCCCTGGGACCAGCCACCAATGCTCCGAGCTCCTTTTCATGCTGGACCCTCCCCTATTCTGTCTCCCATCCTCCAGTCTCCTCCCTATTCTGGGCCAGCCCAGTGCCTCCTGAGTCATGACTTCTTTTCCCTCCACTGCTTCTATAAAGTGCAGAAACCAGGCAAGTAGATTGTGGTGGGGACATGAAGGTTACAAGGAAAAAAATAGTTTATTATTATTAATGTAGTAGTCAGCGGCACTCACGGTAGTGGAAATAAATACAGCAGTCTGGTCTGCAGTGTCGACGTCGCAGACGAGACTGCTGTCTTTATTTCCACTACCGTGAGTGGCCGCCGACTGCTACATTTGTATTTGTTAAGGTCCACACCTGGAGGGCACCGGTAATAGTGATATGTATCAATTGGAGTGGAGTGCTGTTGACTGAGTTTATTATTTTTATATATGTATATACAGAAATATAAAATCCATTCCTCTTCCACTCTATCCCATTCCACACTTTGTTATTCAACAGCCCGGGAATGGTCAGTACACCGTCAGTTGAAACACCGACGCCGGAATCCTGACACTGCTTAGAACGCTG
The DNA here is from genome assembly GCF_028390025.1 of Pseudophryne corroboree. Classification (NCBI taxonomy): domain Eukaryota; kingdom Metazoa; phylum Chordata; class Amphibia; order Anura; family Myobatrachidae; genus Pseudophryne; species Pseudophryne corroboree. The sequence goes on along the minus strand of NC_086445.1, from coordinate 39,346,254 downwards.
GGGCCGGCATCCCAACTGGGATCACAATTCCGGCACCAACATCTCGACAGCCAGGATCCCCAATGACTGACTGCCAGACAGCCATAAAGGTAAGCCAGCGGGGAGCATTTGGGGGGGAGGGGGAGGGGGGGGGGGTTGTTGGGGAGGTCAGGTTTAGGCTGTAGTGGGGGGGTTAAGTATAGGCATCACCAGGGAGGGGTAGGGTTAGGCTCCAGGCTGGGGAGGGTTAGGTTTAGACTGTGGGAACAGAGGGTTAGAGTTAGGGGAGCATTGGGGAAAGGTCGACCTAGAACATGTCGACCTAGAGACCCTGTCGACCTAGTTACTGTCGACCAATAGTGGTCGACCTAGATGGTGTCGACCTAGTTACTGACGACCTAGAGACCGGATCCCATACTTACCTTCCCCTGTCCGGATCCCCATCAAAGGGAATGGCGCGGTCGGTATTCTGACCCCTGGCATTTCAAACCCAACCCCTCCACATTAGACACTATCGCTCCAAGAGGGTTAAACGAGAACATTAACTCTAGATGCTTTCTGTGATTAGATTTATAAGGGAATCCTGACCAAGTAGCTTGTTATTTATGTAACATTTATAGTTTTTATTTTATTTTTTAGATTGTGTCATTTTGCGTTAGTGACATACAGTAGTAGTGCAGCAGATTGGGATTCGTTATGTTATATCATTGGACGGGATGCCATTGGTCAGAATACTGACAGCGGCATCCCAAACATCAGAATGCCTTCAGCCCCCAGAAAGTACTTCAACCCTCCCCTGCCCCTATCCTAGCCCTCCCTTGTGGGTGCCTAACCCTAACCCTCCCCGCTGGTGCCTAACCCTAACCCTCCCTGCTTGTGCCTAACCCTACCATCCCCGCTGCCTAACCTATCCCTCCCTGCTTGGTGCCTAACCCAAACCTCCTCTTCCAAGTGCCTAAACCTAACCCCCCCTCCCCTGTACCTAACCATAACCTTACCGTACCTGCACCCTAACCCTAACCCCCTTCTAATGCCTAAACCAAACCCCCCCTCCTCCGTGGCAAAACATGATCGAGCCCCACTAAAAGTACGTTCGAGATTTTGATGCCATGATCCCGAGCTCCTTCGGGATTTTGATACCGGCATTATGTTGCCGTTCAGGATTCCGGCCTCTGTATTTTAGCCATCGAGATTCCATGCGGCCCCATTTTAACTACATCCTGCAGACTATATATGTTTACACTTATTGTATTGTGCACACTGCACTTCACAGCGTTACTTACACTCTGAGCAGCCGGATGTGAGTTTAACAGTTATTATTAGATGTGTGTAGTGAGGAGGAGCAATGGTGCTGGTACGCTCACCCGCACCGGAAGTGCGGGTGAGCATGCGCATTACGGTGGAACGCATGACGTTCCGGTGAGCATGTGCAGTGCGATGGAATACACGCACGGGCCCCCGGCTGCCAGGTGTATGATCTGATTAGATAGAGATGGCTTAAGTGTTGTTTTGAGCGCAAGTCACTGTTTTACAGACTTCTGATGCATGGCTCATTAACACTCTGTTGCATGTCTCTAGCAGCCCAGGAGGGGACCGAGGTTGACAAACTAAGTATAAGGATGAGATGGCATTGATTTGCATATTGGTTTTATGGTTGCCATGATAATTATTGGATCTCAGAAGCTTGCAGTTTCTTTTACTGGGTGGTGATGAAGGCAAGCTGATTCATTAAATATGTAATTTTGTGTAAAGCAACTTTTGGAGAGTGGCCTCTTCATTGAATCTGTTCTGCGGCTGCACTTGGACTGTGTTGGCGTTTTTGAGTGAGCATTTTGGAGGCTGTAAATGAATGACGAGTGCATATTTTTTACACACACACACACACACACACACACACACACACACACACACACACACACACACACACACACACACACACACGGGAAGCAGTTAGTTTCCCGGCTGACGGGAACGTGGCGGTCAGGATACTCGCCACCAGGCCTGAAGCGCGACAAGCCCATGAGGGGATGACCTCCATGCCACACCCATAGCACAGGCCACACCCCCTATTTTGACCACCCCCACCGCAGCACTTGTTACACCTCCTATCAAGGCACACCATAGGCCCTTTGTAAATTTCAGCTCCAGGCCCATGTGGACCTTAATCTGGCACTGATTACAGCGAATTACAGGTTATTGGTGCAGAGGAAGAGTATTTTAGTATAAACTTAATGGGATTCTCCTAGTTTACTTAAAGCACATAAAAAATGAGTACAGAATTTGAATTTCCTGCATAGGATATTAAATGTTTCACACCGCACAAATACCGGAAAGCGTTCATTTTCATTTACAGACCCTGTAGGCAGGGTCAGCACAATGCACTCAGCAAGGGCAGCAATGCAGGAAGGCGCCTTGCTGGAGATATACTATCTCCACTAAGGATGCCGTCTTGATGCCAGCAGTCGGAATCACGGCACTGAAATCTTGACACGCAGGCAGAAGACCAGCGCAGGAATTCCGATATTGGACAAAATCAGATGCCAGAATCTTGACAACCCGGGAAAACTAATGTAAGTGTGTAGGCACGCATGGGAGGGGAGGGGGGTTAGGTTTAGGCACCCCCGGGGAGGGTTAGGATTAGGCTGCAGGGTAGGAAGGGTTAGGGAGGTATTGGGTGAGAGTAAGTATACTTACCTAGCCCCTGTTGGGATTCTCTCCATCAGGATGCAGCGGTCGGTCTTCTGACCACCGGCATCCAGACTGCCAGCTAAACGTATCACACTCCCCCACTCTGCTGCTATTCACTGCTGCTATGCCTGTCAAGCTATATGACAGGCAGCAGCATCAAGGCGCTTCAGTACCGACCCCCCACTGCTGCTGCTGCTGCTAGAGATAGGATTTTTTTTCTGCTGCAGCAGCTTTCTAGTAGCAGAGGCCCCACTGTAGGCCCTACGGCTCCCCCTGGTACAGATAGGAAAAGTTTCCCATTCCTTTTTAAAAGCTTCTTCTTCTACCTCCTCCTTCTCCAATCTCTGCACCTTTCTGTCCTCTCTGAGCTCTTACCTTAAACACTTCACCCCTGTTCCATCACACTGCCTGCTATCCGATCCTTCTGTGCACTGCTTCTTTCACTCCTTCCTCCGCTGTCCTCTCCAGGCTGGGGAGGGGAGGTTAGAGTTAGGCACCATTTGGGGGGGGTTAGGCTGCGGCATGTGAGGGGTAGGTGAGAGGGGAGAACAGCCCCAACTTACCCCTGTTGGTATTCCAAACTTCAGTATCCCAGCATCGGTCTTCTGACTGCCAGGATACCAAGCGCCGGCATTTCCTACTGATTCCCATATGACACATGTAGCTACTCACTCGCCCCTTTGGCTATTTCACACTAGCCAGTTTGTCCCTGCCAGCAGAAAGCCAGGCGGCTTTTTGCTGTGGCTGGAATTTAATAATGCAGAACTGCATACAGTATGTTCTTTCACACGGCACGGTTCTGGCCTGGCCACCGCGTTGCAGCTGGGACTATCCACTGAAAAGTCCATCTGCCGGGCTGTGCCGTCCATGAAGGCAGTGCAGTAGGTATCCGGACTCCAGGTCGGCAACAAAAAGGTCGACACACCTTAGGTCGACGCCAATTGGTCGACACACCTTAGGTCGACATGGAAAAAGGTCGACAGGAACAAGGTTGACATGGAAAAAGGTCGACATGAGTTTTTTATGTTTTTTTTTCCTTTTTTCGAACCTTTTCATACTTAACGATCCACGTGGACTAGGATTGGAACGGTAATCTGTGCCGAGCGGAGCGAAGGCACCATGCCCGAAGCATGGCGAGCGAACGCGGTGCACTAATTGGGGTTCACGGTCACTTTACGAAGAAAACGACACCAAAAAACATAAAAAACTCATGTCGACCTTGTTCCAGTCGACCTTTTGTCCATGTCGACCTAAGGTGTGGCGACCAATTGGCGTCGACCTAAGGTGTGTCGACCTTTTTGTTGTCGACCCTGAATCCCAGACCCGTGCAGTATGTGTGTGAATGGGCTCTTTCACACACAACGGGTTTTATGTGCCGCTGCGTATGCGCGCAGCATTGAACACGTCTCAAAGCTGCTGTGTGTGAAAGGGCAGTGACGGGACCCTGTCTTGGTCTCCTTTCAAACTGCACTTCTTTTAGAAAAGTGGGAAACAGTGTAACCAGCATCCTTAACTAGATACAATTAACAATCATTGTTTCAATCTGCCTGTGGAGTCCGCTCTTGAACTCACTTAGAGGCACAAATAGACACACTGGGGTAAATTTGCTAAGGTGGGAGTTTTTTTTAGAACTGGTGAAGTTGCCCATAATATATAGTGCACTTATATTATTACTCTTTTTTTTCTTTATTGCTGCTTTTAGTACTATAGCTTTCACCTACCACAGCAGGACACACCTGACAGGCGCCGTTCTGTTGCCACCTGGAATCTCCCTGAGACTAGTTTTCCAAAGTAGGCAAGTATGTTTACAGATATAACCTGAGTGACAGCTCAGCCTCGCCCTGTGTGCAGAATGTCACCTCACTGGTTTCTGAGTGTCAGAGACTTTCACTTTCATTTCTCTCTCCTGCTGCAGCGATGGCGTCTGCTGATCTGAGGCAGGAGCTGGACTGTTCCATCTGCCTGAGCATTTATACAGATCCTGTAACCCTGAGATGTGGCCACAACTTCTGCCGGGTCTGTATTGATCGTGTGCTGGATACACAGGAGGGGTGTGGAGTTTATACCTGTCCTGAATGCAGAGCAGAGTGTCTGGAGCGTCCTGCACTGCAGAGGAACATAATGCTGTGTAACATAGTGGGGAGGTTCCTGTCTACTCGGCCAGATCAGGAGGAGACTGGGATCTTCTGCACTCACTGTATTCACTCTCCTGTACCTGCTGCTAAATCCTGTCTGCATTGTGAGGCTCATCTGTGTGATAATCACCTGAGAGTACACAGCAAGTCACCAGAGCACGTCTTATGTGATCCCACCACTGCCCTGGGGAACAGGAAATGCTCCGTCCATAAGAAGGTCCTGGAGTATTACTGCCCTGAGGATGGTGTATGTATCTGTGTGTACTGTTCAGCTGGAGAACATCGGGGACACCATGTGGAGATCCTGGATGAGGCCTTCGAGAAGAAGAAAGAGAAGCTGAGAACTGTTCTGCAGAAACTGACCATAAAGAGAGCGGAGACTGAGAAGAGAGTGCAGAGTCTGCAGGAGCGCAGGAGAGAAGATCTGGTAAAAGCAGCTGGTATAACAGAGAGAGTCACTGCTCTGTTTATAGACATCAAGAGACAGCTGGATGACCTGGAGAAGAGAGTTCTGAGTGAGATCTCCAGGCAGGAACAGCGCGTTTCACTCTCTGTCTCAGCTCTGATCCAGCAGCTGGAAATAAAGAAGGACGAGCTGTCCGGGAAGATGCGTCACATTGAGGAGCTGTGTAACATATCTGATCCAGTGACTGTCCTACAGGAACCAGACACAGGTGACGTGTGTGGTACTGAGGACACAGAGAGACGTGATACCCAGGTCCGTGGTGCAGGAGATCTGGATGTGGGTCTCATCTCAGGGAAATTACATATATTATTTGATATAATAGCAGGGATAAATAGAGGGATCTATGTGCCGGAACCTACAGATCTATTACTGGATGTAGCCACAGCTGGTGATTATATACAGATATCAGGTGACAGGAAAACTGCATCCAGGTCAGATATAAACCAGAATCGCCCAGTAACACCAGAGAGATTTCAGTGTGATCAGGTAATAAGCACCAGGAGATTCTCCTCAGGGCGACATTGCTGGGAGGTGGATGTCAGTAAGTCAGCGAGGTGGAGGGTGGGGATGTGTTACCCCAGTATAGACAGGAGAGGAAAGCAGTCAACCATTGGCTGTAATAACAAGTCCTGGTGTCTGCGTAGGAGTAATATGATGTTGTTTAAGCAGTATAGTCCGTACTCAGTGCTACATGACAAGAAAGAGATCCAGTTAGATAACAAGATCCGCTGTGATAGAGTGAGGGTATATCTGGATTTTGAGGCAGGACAGCTGTCCTTTTATGCTCTGTGTGACCCCATCATACACTTACATACCTACACTGCCACCTTCACTGAGCCCCTCCATGCTGCATTATGGGTAGGGAACGGGTGTAGTATAACTATATCGGGGGGAGTCAGGACGGAGCTGGGAGAGATGATAAGAAATCTGCCCAGAGACTGGTGACATCACAGGGGGAGGGGATCTGACTGATGAAACACTTAGCCAATAGAGTGATGGTGATTTATGTCTGTCTCACTAATGCTGGGTGCTAGTCATGGGCAGACAGATACAGTGAGGTGAGTTGAGACACATAACTCAGTGGAGTGTCTGGAGACAGTGTCTCAGTACATGACTCTGTGTAATGCAATGCAGACTGTGCACATGCAGTGAGAGCAGAGATGGGTGGCAGTGCTGGAACTCGTGGAGGGAGTGACTCAGACAATCTTTCGGTCGACCACTGAAGGTCGACAGTGAGTAGGTTGACACTGACTGAAGGTCGACACATGAGGTCGATGTGGTCATTAGGTCGACATGGGCGAGGTTGACACACAAAAGGTTGACACCGTTTTTGGGGGGTTTTAAGGACCTTTTCATACCACCTCTATCCAAGTGGGCATAAGGTTGGTTATAAACCTTGTGGCGAGCGTTGCGAGCCACCGTGCCCAAAGCATGTCGATCGAACGCGTTTCAACTGTTGAAGGGTCCAGATGGAAATTCGGGTCAAGGAAACCCCCCCCCCCCCCCCCAAAAAAAAAAAAAAACTGTCGACCTAATGACCATGTCGACCTTGCATACCTGTTGACCTTCAGTCAGTGTCGACCTATACAGGGCTACCCAATGATTCGCACCCGACACAGACATCAGGGACTGCGTTATCTATTCAGCTGCACTGGATGACGCAAGGAATCTGATCCATCTCCACTGAGTCTGTATCAGTGTCACAGGCAGTCAGTGCTCAGTGACTCAGACCTCTGGTAATGTGTCTGCTATTCAGCTGCACTGGATGAATCATTGATGAATCTAATGAGTCTCCACTGTCACGAAATTACCCCATTTATTTTACTGAAATATAATAAAGGTTACATTTTAAAATATTGTAATCATGTGAAATGAAATACTTACTCTATCTAAAAGAGTGCTCCAAACAGCAATCTATTGTCTCTGTTGGTCTTTCCCAACAAAACATTTATAAGCATATTTCATACTGCTTAGATGTGTCGCTGTTATATTCCTATGGCAAGGACCCCCCCATTACCCTACACCCACCCTGATGTGTCACTTACCAGCCACACAATACCCCGGCTACCACATATCATCATGGCCGCCATGTGACAACTCCCAGCATCCTGGTGGGAAATCCCCTCTGACCCCATCAATAGAGTGCGACACATCATGAGGTGTAACCTATCACAGTCAGCGTATGTTCCCTCCTTACCCTGTGTTGTGTCATTCTGGTTGTGCGACGGGTATTGTGCTGCTGTGTGTTACTGCTGTATTGTGTACTACATACAACGAAGCATCAATAAATGTCTCATTCTCTCTTTATATTCATTTCTCAGTGTCCTGGGAGGTACAGAAATGTGTGAGTGTGTGGCGGGGTGTAACATGTGCAGACAGTCACATTATATAACACACAATGACACACCATCATACATCAGCCATGTAACTATGCATCTAGTACAGTAAGCAGTGTGTGGCACCTCCTATATATACAGGTCTCCTCTATATGTCTCTCTCTCATATCTGTGTATAGTAGCAGACTAGCTGGGCCATTTGGTTCTTATTTGGCGTTCTCAGGGATGTGTATACAGCATGTGACATGAGCACGATGGTGACATCCGGCTACATGCGGCTGGGCCTACGTACCACTCTATCAGACCCTATAGTAGAACGTGGGGACAATAATAATCAGAAGCGTTCCTACACCAGACACCTCCATTACTGACGTTTGGGAGACACCAGTTTGCTTTTCTGACACAACACAATTTCCGCTGGATTGTGGTAGAACGATCAATTCATTTAGAATCAAAGACTTTGTTTTTTGGAAACATTTTAATAGTTATTGAATGTTCTACATCTTACAGTAAATATACAGTTACAAACTCTTGGCTTAAATGTTTCAGGGAGATCTTTAAAATAAAAATAGAAACAGATTTTACATTTCATATTCACAAGCGAGAGCTGTGGGGCTTTCACAGATTCTATGCAGCCAGGAGCTTGAAGTTACTGCTTGGAAGACTTTCTACCTTTGCTTATTTTGTATTATTATTTTTTTCTTTTTATATCCCACCATTATTACCCAATAAAGCTGATAAATCAAGAAGTCCAAGCTGTAGTTTTTAAATTTAATGACCACTGCTAAAAAAAAGACAAATCAATGCCTGATCAATAAATATAGTGGGATAGGGAATGAGAACTCAAATTTAAGGTTAGAGAAAAAAAAATCTGTACAATTTCCACAGCAGGACCATTATCGGTGAGGAGCAACACCTCCCCCTGCTGGACAATGTGTAAACACACCGCACATTCAGGCAGTCTGCGGTTGAATGTACACTGCTGCCCTCTGCTGGACACACGGAAACACATGACACATGCGGGCGGTTTACGGCTGAATGTGCAGCAAGTTAGTTATACATCTGTAGCAGAACTGTGAGAATTTACAGCACAACTAAAGCCATGACCAATAGACAAGGCTACTAATGACTGGTCTTGAGAGCACTGAAAGAAGGACTCTTGGAAAACTGGTCTTTGATAACGGGAAATTCACAGAGTTGTGGTAACGTGGAGAGATCAGCTTCTTCGAACTGTGTATTTTACTGAACTTCAATCAGAACATAAAACTTAGTTTATCAGGACTTACAAATGTATCCCATATAAAGCGTAATCATGTTCCATATGTATATGTGGTCTGAATATTACTGACAGTGTATATAAGATAGCTATGCAGTTGGATGTATATTTAATCTACTTAAGGCTCCCTATTCTGTTCTCATAATCCTTTGTTCATAGGACACAATTCTGAGAATCAAAGCTTATTTCAGTATTCTATTTTAATAATTTGTTAGGATGTTTGCAATACCTAATAACAATGGTATGGGGGAGTTTGCATATAGGAAGTGGCTTAAACTTACTACGGTACCTGTGGAAGAGGTATGAATACAATACGCAGAGCAGAGGTCGGCAACATGTCCCGGTCACGTGTGACGTTATCTAGGTTGTGTAGTTCGAGCATCCGATGAACCGCCGCATGTCCTAAGCCCGATGTGCAGTGTTCTACTGGTCATGCTTAGTGGCTATACTGCCAAAATACGTCCACATCATCCTAGCAGTGTCCATCAATTTCATTACGCTTTGTTTAAAAAAAAAAAACTCAAAAAAGTAACTTTTTTTCTTCTTCAAAAATAGTCGCAATTACAAAATACAAGCTCCCGGCCTTGTGTTCTGAAATGATCCATAACCATGAATTTCCTCTACTTAAGTATAATAAACATCAACTGTTGGAACAAAACTTAAATACTGTAACACTTGTGGTATAAAAAGTGTCTTAAATTACATAACAGAACTGCAAAAATATAAAAGAAATGTAAAATGCCTAATCATTCATAAAGTACCAGAGCAAATACTCACACACACAGATCAGCCTCTTGAAGGGTTTGTTTGGTCTCCAAGACACTGACATTTGGGCCAAGAAAACTATTAATATGCATTTTTATTTTTTTTCAAGTCTTGCATTACAGCATGTTCAAAGCAAAGCTATATTTTATATGTATATATAGATATAAGGGCTTGTGTAATTATGGTATAATCTGCAGTGCTAAAACCATTATAACTGCCTTATATTACCCTTGATAAAGCTCCGTTCATAGATTTTAAGACCGATGATGCATTTAATGGAAGGAAACGGTCTCTGCTTTTCAATCCAACTTTATGGATAACAAAAAATAAAATTAAAAAAAACCTATTGCTACATACAGAACGGGAATCACAAGACGGCAGCTACAGAAGCGCAAGTAGGAGGATTATGTGAAACGCGCTGTGCAGCGGCTTTGTGATTCGTTTCTGGCTCTCATCTGACAGCCTTAGGGGGAGGAGCGGAGCTCACTAATTATAATATGCTAAAGTATTAATAACGATGTCCATTCAAAAACATGAGGGTACATTTTGGGAGAAGTCACAATGAATAGAGGATCATCCCGCAGGGTGGCGATCCTGTGAGTTATCCGCTATAGATCCAGGACTGCTTGAACTCTGTGCTTCAGGTGGGTCAGGGCAGCAGCACCGGACATGTGACCCCTTTGGGGTAATTGCAGAATCAGTGAACCACCGGTTACTCCCATAACTCACTATCGGTATCCTGCAGATAACGCAGAACATACACATTGCAGCTGCTACGCTATCCCCCCGACTGAGCCTGGTCTGCACAGATACAGCAATTGCTATGGGTGCAGTATCACAAGTAATAGTAATTATAGCTTATTATACAGCTGGGCTGCAGATACAGTGTAGGGTTTAATAACCAGGGTATTAATGTGGATCAGTGCATCATGAAGCAATCTGGGCAATCACAAAGGTTTGAGAGTCATTTGGTCGCACACTAGGAAAGGACGATTACACAGGATTGGTGTGGTTCTGTGGATTGGTTGACCACAATGTGAATTTGGCCACACATGCTCATTATTACTTCCGGGCCAGACACAGAGGTCACCGACCGACCTGAGACACACCAACGGAGGTCACCAGCCGACCTGAGACACACCAACGGATGTCACCAGCCGACCTGAGACACACCAACGGAGGTCATCAGCCGACCTGAGACACACCAACGGAGGTCACCAGCCGACCTGAGACGCACCAACGGATGTCACCAGCCGACCTGAGACGCACCAACGGAGGTCACCAGCCGACCTGAGACGCACCAACGGAGGTCACCAGCCAATCTGAGACGCACCAACGGAGGTCACGGGCTGACCTGAAACACACCAATGGCGACACACCAATGAAGGTCATAGGGTGACCGGAAACATACCAACAGAGGTCACAAGCCAATCTTAAAACATACCAATGGAGACCAAACAATGGGATCGGAGACAAACAAACCGAGGTCATAGGGTGACCTCAAATACAAAATGGATGTCATAGGGCAACTTGATTTTTCATCATCCCAGGCAAAACTAATTAGGATTTAGGCCTGACAGATCATCTACAATATCACTCCCAAGACGCTGCATAATAAAGCTGCACTACGGGGTACTCATACCGATCTATGTACTACGTCTATGCCAAACACTGTGAAATGGGCACGAGACACCAATGGATGTGTTCTTTCTCTTATCCTCCAGTCACATCACAAACTATACATACTGACATAAACAAGCGCTGCGACAGATAGTAACCGCCAATCATCCGTCACGTAACCCTCAAATCGCGATACACGGAACCTCCCATTCCATTATCGAAATGGCCGCCACAGCATTGATAAGACAATGTGGTGCATCGGACACTGCTACCTACAACAGTAACCTACCCCTGTAACAACATTCCGTCCCTGGGCCTCCATTGCCTTCGCCACTACAATACAGCGTCACTTACCACATCACACTCAGCGACCAGCTCTGTAGCCGGTCAGAACTCGTCGTCATTCACTTTATTAATTCACAAGTCAAATCCTTTTTGTTGTACTGACGGAATAAGACAATTTAATGTAGCAGATTAATGACCACTAATTACAAGGCTGGAAATAGGCCACAAACCGTCTCATTAGGACCATGTTGCAAATGTTTTTAGGCTGACTGCCTAATACGGTGCTATATTAGTCACGCATGTGGCGGGCCTGGCTCAGAACCAATCAGGGACACGCATGGGATCCGGTGCACGAGAGGCAGCGCTGCTACAGGGCCAAATACCTTTTCCGTTCTTATCTTCTTGATGATTAGAGTATGGAAACAAGATGGGATTTGCGGATAAGAAGTAACCTAGCACCAGTTGTAATAAAATGTCCCCCAAAACGAGTACATATGGGGACGGTTACTAACCCCCCACCCCCCCAAAAAAACACACAAAAAAAAACACGCCACAAATAGCACATACTTACTGTACCAATACATAGTAGTATAATGGTTCTGGATTACTAGTATATTATAGAGGAACATACTTCATGCAGTAGCTGCTGTGACCTGATTCTATTGTACCATTCTGCAACACTGCATGCCCCCCTGCGTCATCATACAACTTTGTTTTCTGGAATGGGAGATGGTGAATACTACCTTCATTTCCTGTATACTGACGCCATTCCCAGAACTAAGATGAGCCCCCCTAATACACCATCATAAGCAGTCAGTGCCCTGTGTTCCATATTGTGCTTATAAGAGGCTGGGAGAGCATACTGGGAGGAGATGCAAGCCACCGGCTGCCTCTCTCCGGCAGCACAATTATTGCAATGTACTAGCTGCAGCCTATTAGCCCTCCAGCAGTTACGAAAACAGTCCATGTTTTAAGGATATCCATGCGTGGGCACAGGCGACTAAATTAGTACCTCAGTCACTATGATTTAACCATCAGTATTCAACCATGGCTATCCCTAACACACGGACTGCTCTGGGGTCTTGAGGCCGTCGGTAAAGCTGCTGTCAGGTGGGCGGGCGCCATTTTTTTTATTGGAGCGGCTGCGTGTGATGTCATGCAGCCACCCCGAAAATGGTCCTGGCCCCATCCCCCCAATGCCACATCGCCTCTCCGCAAACGGCCGCTGCTGTCAACGGCAAATTCCACTGCGGGTCACATTAGCAGCCGGGTCTAAATGATCCCCTTAGTTCCGATGCATCCGCAATTCAATTGCATCGGGAGGCGGCATCACACATGGGGGCTAATTCAGACTGGATCGCTACAGCGGCAGCGATCGCAGTCTGAAGCCCTTTTGGCGCGTGCGCACCCCGGGAGCCCAGTGAGATGATAAGCAGAGGTGATTGCGGGGCGGGAAGGGGCGTGCCAACGGCATTAGAACATCATTGAAGGGCACGGCACGGACAACGGGGGTGGGCCGCGGATTTGTGTGATGTCTCACAGCTGCCCGCCCACCTCCCCCCAACGATCCGGACATGCCTCCGTTGTCTGGGCCGCGCCCCGCCAATGATGTTCTAATGCCATTGGCACGCCCCCTCCCACCCCAGGGCGTGGCGAGTAGTGGCCTGCCAGCACGCAGGAGTTGCACTGGCAGGGAGCTAGTTGCCAGGTGCAAAAGCATCGCCCGTAACTTTGCTGATACTCGGGTGCTCATATAAGTGCTGGGGTCTAAGGAGCCGTCTCTCCCTGTCCCCAGGGTGCAGCCACACAGCTCCACAGCCCTGGGACACTCCGCTGCCTGGTATTGATCAGAATGGAGCAGCAGGACTCTACCCTTAAACTGCTGGGGCGATGGGAGCTAAGCTCTCGGTCCCCAGTGTTCTACAGCTACTCTCTATACACCATCCCCCAGTGCAGCACTCCAGGAGTTAACATCAGCATCACCGTGCTGCAATACGGCTTTCCCAGTCACCCAGCGGGCGGCTCTGTTCTCCCTCACTGCCCCGCTGCCCCGGGAAAATCATCCCAGCTGCTCCAGCACCCTGCTACCTAGCGCACATAGCATTGCCGCGGCCACCGAAAAGGGTCCAGGGCTGTGGCACATTAAAAAAGAAACAATTTTTTTTTTAATAAACACCCAGCACCAGGAATACATTTCAAAAATGGCACTGTGGCACTAGGGTTTACCCCTTATGTTCTGTGGCCACCATTAGCCATGTGCAGGGAGCCGGAATCGGGACAGGAACCCGGCCACACATAGTATATCTGTAAGTACTGATGGTGTAATGGTTAGCATTACTGCCTCACAGCACTGAGGTCATGGGTTCCATTCCCACAATGGCTCTGTGTGGAGTTTGTATATTCTCCCTGTACTTGCGTGGGTTTCCTCCGGGTATTCCGGTTTCCTCCCACAATCCAAAAATATATTGGTACTGTAGGTTAATTGGCTCCCTACAAAATTAACCCTAGCGTGAATGTGTGTGTGTACATGTGGTAGGGAATAAAGATTGTAAGCTCCACTGGAGCAGGGACTGATGTGAATGGCCAAATATTCTCTGTACAGCGCTGCGGAATATGTGTGCGCTATATAAATAACTGGTAATAATAATTACAGATATAACCTGAGTGACAGCTCAGCCTCGCCCTGTGTGCAGAATGTGACCTCACTGGTTTCTGAGTGTCACAGACTTTCAGTTTCATTTATCTCTTCTGCTGCAGCGATGGCGTCTGCTGATCTGAGACAGGAGCTGGACTGTTCCATCTGCCTGAGCATTTATACAGATCCTGTAACCCTGACATGTGGCCACAACTTCTGCCGGGTCTGTATTGATCGTGTGCTGGATACACAGGAGGGGTCTGGAGCTTATACCTGTCCTGAATGCAGAACAGAGTGTCAGGAGCGTCCTGCACTGCAGAGGAACATAACGCTGTGTAACATAGTGGGGAGTTTCCTGTCTACTCGGCCAGATCAGGAGGAGACTGGAATCTTCTGCACTTACTGTATTCACTCTCCTGTACCTGCTGCTAAATCCTGTCTGCTGTGTGAGGCTCATCTGTGTGATAATCACCTGAGAGTACACAGCAAGTCACCAGAGCACGTCTTATGTGATCCCACCACTGCCCTGGGGAACAGGAAATGCTCTGTCCATAAGAAGATCCTGGAGTATTACTGCCCTGAGGATGGTGTATGTATCTGTGTGTACTGTTCAGCTGGAGAACATCGGGGACACCAGGTGGAGATTCTTGATGAGGCCTCTGAGAAGAAGAAAGAGAAGCTGAAAAATGTTCTGCAGAAACTGACCATAAAGAAAGTGGATGCTGAGAAGAGAGTGCAGAGTCTGCAGGAGCGCAGGAGAGAAGATCCAGTAAAAGCAGCTGGTATAACAGAGAGAGTCACTGCTCTGTTTAGAGACATCAGGAGACAGCTGGAAGACCTGGAGAGGAGAGTCCTGAGTGAGATCTCCAGACAGGAACAGCGCGTTTCACTCTCAGTCTCTGATCTGATCCAGCAGCTGGAAATAAAGAAGGAGGAGCTGTCCGGGAAGATGCGTCACATTGAGGAGCTGTGTAACATGTCTGATCCAGTGACTGTCTTACAGGAACCAGACACAGGTGACGTGTGTGATACTGCGGTCACAGAGAGACATGATACCCAGGTCCGTGGTGCAAGAGATCTGGATGTGGGTCTCATCTCAGGGAAATTACATATATTATCTAAAATAATAACAGGGATAAATAGAGGGATCTATGTGTCGGAACCTACAGATCTATTCCTAGATGTAGCCACAGCTGGTGATACTATACAGATATCAGGTGACAGGAAGACTGCATCCAGGTCACCAAACCAGAAACGCCCAGTAACACCAGAGAGATTTCAGTGCAATCAGGTAATTAGCACCAGGAGATTCTCCTCAGGGCGACATTACTGGGAGGTGGATGTCAGTAAGTCAGTGAGATGGAGGGTTGGGATGTGTTACCCCAGTATAGGCAGGAGAGGAGATCAGTCATACATTGGAGGTAATAAGAAGTCCTGGTGTCTGTGTAGGTGTAAGTTGGGCTGGTATAGTCAGTACTCGGTGCTACATGACAGAAAAGAGATCTGGTTACCTGACTATATCCCCTGTGATAGAGTGAGGATATACCTGGATTATGAGGCAGGACAGCTGTCATTTTATGCTCTGTGTGACCCCATCATACACTTACACACCTACACTGCCGCCTTCACTCAGCCCCTCCATGCTGCATTATGTGTAGGGGATGGGTGTATAACTATATCAGGGGGAGTCAGGAGCTGGGAGAGATGATAAGAAATCTGCCCAGAGACTGGTGACATCACAGGGGGAGGGGATCTGACTGATGAAACATTTAGCCAATAGTATGATGGTGATTTATGTCTCTCTCACTAATGCTGGGTACACACTGGCCGATAGAACGGCCGATATATCGCTGG
This sequence comes from Pseudophryne corroboree, assembly GCF_028390025.1. Taxonomy (NCBI): domain Eukaryota; kingdom Metazoa; phylum Chordata; class Amphibia; order Anura; family Myobatrachidae; genus Pseudophryne; species Pseudophryne corroboree. The sequence continues at coordinate 39,330,215 of NC_086445.1, read as the reverse complement.
CCCGTCAGCCTATGTGTACCAATGTACACATTGGCTGACGCCGTAGTTCACTGACATATGGTGTTGGCCCTGCAGCACACACGATGACCAATAAATCTACAGATATATTGGTGTCTCGTTGTGTGTGTACGGGCGGTACGGAGGATAATCTTCTAGCAGCCGCTAATAGCAGAGGGACCTCCCACCCCCTCGTCATTCCTGCACCCTCCCCAAATGTCGATCACTTCGAATCAGTTAGCATGGAAGAACCACCCTCCCGGCAACTGCAGAGAGGAGTAGCAACCTTGGAAATGTAACTAAACACCCCTCAGCCCCCCCAGTGTGTACCTAAAATAAAATAAAAAAGCTTACAATTTCTGAGCATTTTCAGGGAAAAATGTGCCAGTTAAAAGATTAAAAAGACCCAGATATAGGCCAAGTGGGTGACTGTGGACCCCACTATTTCTGAAGAACACTGCTTTCAGCGTACCAGTTATTCTGTGTATTACGTATTATATTCCTCAGTCCATACAATTACATCATCATATATTGCACAGATACATTGTTTACTCACTGTACATTGCTCATGTTACCATATTTCATTACTGCTTAGATGTGTCGCTGTTATATTCCTAAGGCAAGCTTTCCCCCCCCCGCCCCCCAATTATCCTACACCCACCCTGATGTGTCACTTACCAGCCACACAATACCCCGGCTACCACATATCATCATGGCGGCCATGTGACAACTCCCAGCATCCTGGTGGGAAATCCCCTCTGACCCCAACAATAGAGTGCGACACATCATGAGGTGTAACCTATCACAGTCAGCGTATGTTCCCTCCTTACCCTGTGTTGTGTTATTCTGGTTGTGTGACGGGTATTGTGCTGCTGTGTGTTACTGCTGTACTGTGTACTACATACAACGAAGCATCAATAAATGTCTCATTCTCTCTTTATATTCATTTCTCAGTGTCCTGGGAGGTACAGAAATGTGTGAGTGTGTGGTGGGGGTGTAACATGTGCAGACATCTGACATTATATAACACACAATGCATACTTGCCTACCTGACCCCCTCTATGAGGGAGAAATTCAGGTAGGCAAGTATGACACATTGACACACCATCATACATCAGCCATGTAACTATGCATCTAGTACAGTAAGCAGTGTGTGGCATCTCCTATATATACAGATCTCCTCTATATGTCTCTCTCTCATATTAATCTGTCTCATATCTGTGTATAGTAGCAGACTAGCTGGGCCATGTGGTTCTTATTTGGCGTTCTCAGCGATGTGTATACAGCATGTGACACATGAGCACGATGGTGACATCCGGCTACATGCGGCTGGGCCTACGTACATTTCTATCAGACCCTATAGTATAACGTGGGGACAATAATAATCAGAAGCGTTCCTACACCAGACACCTCCATTACTGACGTTTGGGAGACACCAGTTTGCTTTTCTGCCAGGACACAATTTCCGCTGGTGCTTGAAGTTACTGCTTGGAAGACTTGCTTACTTTGCTTATTTTGTATTTATTTTTTTTATATCCCACCATTATTACCCAATAAAGCTGAAAAATCAAAAGGTCCAAGCTGTAGTTTTTAAATGTAATGACCACTGCTAAAAAAAATAGACAAATTAATGCCTGATCAATAAATATAGTGGGATAGGGAATGAGAATCACCTAAAATGTAAGGTTAGAGTAAAAAAATAAATAAAAGAAAAATCTGTTAATGTTTTTTTTTTAATAGAATTTCCGCAGCAGGACCATTATCGGTGCGGAGCAACACCTCCCTCTGCCGGACAATGGCCCTCATTCCGAGTTGATCGCTCGCTAGCAGTTTTTAGCAGCCGTGCAAATGCATAGTCGCCGCCCACGGGGGGAGTGTATTTTTGCTTTGCAGGAGTGCGAACGCCTGTGCAGCAGAGCGGCTGCAAACACATTTTGTGCAAAACAAGACCAGCCCTGTAGTTACTTATTCTGTGCGATGATTGCTGCGACGAAAATGACACGGTTATGACATCAGATACCCGCCCACGCCTGCGTTTTTCCAAACACTCCCAGAAAACGGTCAGTTGCCACCCAGAAACTCCTATCTCCTGTCAATCTCCCTGCATTCGGCAGTGCGACTGAAAGCGTCGCTAGAACCTGTGCAAAACCATGAATCTCTTTGTACCCGTACGCCGCGCGTGTGCATTGCGGTGCATACGCATGCGCAGATTTGCAGTTTTTTTAAATGATCACTACGCAAAGAACAACGGCAGCTAGCGATCAACTCGGAATGAGGGCCAATGTGTAAACACTCCGCACATTCAGGCAGTCTGCGTCTGAATGTACACTGCTGCCCTCTGCTGGACAAGGAAACACACGACACATGCAGGCAGTTTACGGCTGAATGTGCAGCCAAGGCCCTCATTCTGAGTCGTTCGCTTGGTAAATTTCATCGCATCGCAGCGATTTTCCGCTTAGTGCGCATGCGCAATGTCCGCACTGCGACTGCGCCAAGTAAATTTGCTATGAAGATAGTATTTTTACTCACGGCTTTTTCATCGCTCCGGCGATCGTAGTGTGATTGACAGGAAATGGGTGTTACTGGGCGGAAACTGGCCGTTTTATGGGCGTGTGGGAAAAAACGCTACCGTTTCCGGAAAAAACGCAGGAGTGGCCGGGGAAACGGGGGAGTATCTGGGCGAACGCTGGGTGTGTTTGTGACGTCAAACCAGGAACGACAAGCACTGAACTGATCGCAGATGCCGAGTAAGTCTGAAGCTACTCTGAAACTGCTACGAGGTGTGTAATCGCAATATTGCGAATACATCGTTCGCAATTTTAAGATGCTAAGATACACTCCCAGTAGGCGGCGGCTTAGCGTGAGTAAATCTGCTAAAATCGCCTTGCGAGCGAACAACTCGGAATGAGGGCCCAAGTTAGTTATACATCTGTAGCAGAACTGTGAGAATTTACAGCACAAATAAAGCCATGACCAATAGACAAGGCTACTAATGACTGGTCTTGAGAACACTGAAAGAAGGACTCTTGGAAAACTGGTCTTTGATAACGGGAAATTCACAGAGTTGTGGTAACGTGGAGAGATCAGCTTCTTCGAACTGTGTATTTTACTGAACTTCAATCAGAACATAAAACTTAGTTTATCAGGACTTACAAATGTATCCCATATAAAGCGTAATCATGTTCCATATGTATATGTGGTCTGAATATTACTGACAGTGTATATAAGCCAGCTATGCAGTTGGATGTATATTTAATCTACTTAAGGCTCCCTATTCTGTTCTCATAATCCTTTGTTCATAGGACAGAATTCTGAGAATCAAAGCTTATTTCAGTATTCTATTTTAATAATTTGCTAGGATGTTTGCAATACCTAATAACAATGGTATGGGGGAGTTTGCATATAGGAAGTGGCTCAAACTTACTACGGTACCTGTGGAAGAGGTATGAATACAATACGCAGAGCAGAGGTCGGCAACATGTCCCGGCCACATGTGACGTTATCTAGGTTGTGTAGTTCGAGCGTCAGATGAACTGCCGCATGTCCCAAGCCTGATGTGCAGTGTTCTACTGGTCATGCTTAGTGGCTATACTGCCAAGATACGTCCACATCATCCTAGCAGTGTCCATCAATTTCATTACGCTTTGTTTAAAAAACAAACCCAAAAAAGTAACTTTTTTTTTTTTTTTCAAAAATAGTTGCAATTACACAATACAAGCTCCCGGCCTTGTGTTCTGAAATGATCCATAACCATAAATTTCCTCTACTTAAGTATAATAAACATCAACTGTTGGAACATAACCTAAATACTGTAACACTTGTGGTATAAAAAGTGTCTTAAATTGGGGGGGCTTGGGGGGCGTGGCCTGGCAAGCTGTGAAGAGGACGTGCGGTGTCTGTGCTCTCCCGCTTCAACACCTAAATTGTGCACCCAGCCTAAGCTTTTGGGCATCTCCCTGACGCTACACATCTCCTGTGGTGTGCCTGTCTGCCCCTGCATCGGGTGACCTGGTGTCGCGGAGCCGGGGGACACGGACAGCTGTCACTGCAGGTTGCGGCCTAGTCACTCGCTGGGAGCCGGGACCTGACGTGATCGCTGTGGTCGAGCGGCGGGATCCGAGGCGCGGACGCCGCCACAGTTGCCCGCAGCCGGCTTTGATCGCTCACTCGGAGCCTGCGGGTGAAGCGCTGTGCTGCGGCTGCCCGTGACCCGACCTTCAGGGGCCACCGCTACGGCTGAGGACGGGTCCCGTCGGAGCTGTGCGGGCGGCGCACCTCCTCCTCTCCCTGCGGCTGAATCTATCTGTTGCCCTGGTGACCAGCAGGGGCTCCCGCTGATTCGGAGGCCGGGGAACACCTCAGCCTGCTCTGCACGGAGCTAGGAGTTGTATGCTCAGGAAATACGCTCCGGATACGATCTTCTCTGCTAGGGTCTGGTGGAGAGGTGAGACCCTTTCTGCTATTATAAATTTACCCCCCCCCCCCATGCTAAATTCTGCCCCTGCTGCTGTAATAACCCCTGAAGGGGCTGTACACCACCAAGGCCCCCACTATTATTACTACAAGGCGCCTGTTAACACCGCCGCCGCACACACACCTGGAACAGCCAAAGCATTGGCGCAGCTCCCAAACTGTTCCCCTGCTGAGGGACCCTCCGCACTCCAGCTGCACTGGGGACCCTGTGGGTGCCTATCCTGGGACAAGACACATGAAGGCTGCACAACCTTCTGCACTCAGCCTACCTGGAATACAGTGAATGCCAGTTGCTGCCACAGCGGCCATTTTATCTCTCTATTTACACTCCTGCTCCACAGAGGCCTGTGACAGGAATTCAAAGCCTCCATCTTGCAGCCTGGCAACTGGCCGGAATAAAGTCTAAGCTACACTACATCACACTTTCCTCGCCCCAGCAGGATTGCAAAACCTGCCCGCACTACTGCCCGTAGCTGAGATAGCCATAAAAATGCTTTAATACTTACCATGTGTACCTGGGCCACAGGATGAGAGATTGGGCTACGACTTACCCCAGCTGCAGGGATAGCACCTGAAAGAGTTATGGCTCCATTGTTGTGACGCCCAGATACATGTATCCTCGAATCACTCTCAAGATGATTTAATACATTATAATAAAATACTATGCGTGCCATAATGAAGTAGCTGGACCTTATATGTAATATTCCTTGGCACCTTCCTTCCAACTTCGCTGTTGGTGTACCTGAGGCTGACATATTTGTCCCCCTATGGCGGCCGCTGCTGCTGTCGACCTGCTCTACACTAACTGAAGCCTGAAATAAATTACAATTCGGACCTCGGTTAATCTCTACGAACCTGCTGCGGCTCCCTCCTCCACCCCTCGAGCTACCTAAAGCCTGAAACGCTTGCTTTCCCATACCCATAGGAGCCCGGGGTGGAGCTGTAGGTCAGCAGCTCGACCTGCCTGCGCAGCTCGCCTACTATACAATCTACGGACTGTGTCCCTTCTTCAATCATTTTTTCTTCCCTTTTTTGTTCTTTTTTCTCCCCCACTCCCTCTTTTATACATTCCATTATGTCCAAAAACAAGAAAGTAACGCAAGCCCCGTCTAACTTTTTTGGCTCAAAATCTAAGGGCACGCAGAACCCCAACATGACCGCAGGCTCTCCTCCTTCTCCGTGCTCCTCAGAAGCGGGTATTGATCCCCAGATCCAGGCGGTAATGTCGAGCCTACTGGAGGGAGTGCAGTCCGCATTCAAACAGGAACTTTCTAACGCTATCGCAGAATTTAAATCGGACCCGACAGCTCTCGGCAACCGAACGGATGCATTGGAAACAAAGACTGATGATCTCTGCCGCTCCCAACACCGCCTCGACAGAGAGCTCATTAGGTTGCACGAGGAAATGGAGACTCTCAAAGAGCGACAGGAGGACCAGGAAAATCACTCGCGTAGAAATAACTTACAATTACGCAATGTTCCAGAATCGGTCCTCGGCCCATCGTTGCCGTCATTCCTGAGAGAATTCTTCATACACCTCGTACCAGATCTCACAGCCGAAGAGTGTCTATGTGATAGGGCTCATAGAGCACTCCGTGCAAAACCGTCCCCCGCACAACCACCCAGGGACGTCATTGTCCGTTTGCACTATTTCCGCTCAAAAGAGAAAATCCTGTCTTCTGTCCGGGACTCCCCAGAGATCCTGTTTAAGGGTATGCAGTTACAGATATTTGAGGATCTGGCTCCCTCCACCATCCAAAACGACGGGACCTCAAATCGGTCACCCGGGTCCTGCGACAGCACCAGATTAGATACAGATGGGGATTCCCCTTTCAACTTCACGTCTCAGTCAACAACTCTGTCCACTCTGTCAAGACTTTGGCCCAAGGACAGGAGTTGCTGGCAAAGTTGGACCTTCTCCCAGTATCATCTGCAGCCAACCTGGAGACCTCACCGTCTAAATCGCCACACACTCAACCTCCCCTTCCTGACTGGACAAGAGTGACCCGCCAGCGCACTATGGACGGAGATCCTCCTTGATGTGGGGGGACCCCCGCAGTGGTTTGCCCGCTAAATGTCGGAGCAGCATCTTTATGCCTCGTGATGAGCAATGGTTGCGGAGGATTTGACCTCCGTCCAAAACCCAATGTTGTAACTATTGTCTGTTACTGCTGTTATAGTTAAGTTAAACTAATTTGTACCCCCGTGGTATCCCCCCCTTTTATTTTTTTTTATTTTTTTTTTATTATTATTCCCCCCCTTTTGATTTTTTTGCTTGTGTCTTTATTGCTTGGATGCAGTCCTATTTGTTCTATATTATATCATGTTCTTTATAAATGTAAAGTGGCCACGACCGTTCTCAACTCTTGTGGCCCGGGTAGTTTACCCTTTCTCACATGGTACCTCAGTTACCCCCCTACAATCCCTTCCTGATGTATACATTGCTACTTATACTGTTTTCTTTGCTTGCGGTCCCCGAATGGGACCCACGACCTCAGGGATTTTTGCCCGTTTGGGTTTTCTCTTCTCTACGTTCTTCCTCTCCTCCTTTTTCTTGTGGCTTCTGTTTGACCTTTCTACTCCTTCTCTTTCCCTGCCCCGAGGGGTGGCCTCCCCCTGACTCAAATAGTCCTTTATTGGATCATGTTCTGCGATATGTCATACCCCCTCCTGTGAAGAGCCATGCCCCTTAAAATCTTCTCAGTCAATGTAAATGGCCTGAACTCCCCTAGGAAGCGTACTGTGTTCCTGAGTACTTGCAGACGAGAGAAAGTCGACATAGCATTCCTTCAGGAAACACATCTCACGGGTCCCCATACTCAACTTAAGGGTAAATGGTTCTTCCAGTCCTACTTTGCCTCGGCAGACTGTAAAAAACGTGGTGTAGCCATTTTAATTCACCGTAATATTCCGTTTATCCACTCCAGGACTGTGACGGACCCAGACGGACGGTTTCTTATGGTGCTGGGTACCCTCTGCTCTGTGGCTCTCACTTTGGTTTCCACTTACGCTCCCAACCAAGACCAATCCCTGTTCTTTGACTCTCTCTCTAAGCGCCTGTCACGAGAAGCACAGGGAAGCATTATCATGGGTGGTGATTTTAATACCATCATTGACCCGTTGTTAGATAGATCCGGCCCTCCACCTCACACTTCCACGATGTCCCTGCCTCGAGCCTCCCGCACTCTCACTGCCACCCTGAAACACCACGGCCTCTGCGACACCTGGCGATCCCAACACCCCCACACCAAAGATTTTACCCATTTCTCTGCCCCACACCAACACTATTCCAGGATCGATATGATCCACATCTCCTCGGCCCTGGTACCACTGATCTTTGATGCGGGTATCACGCCACTGAGTTGGTCGGACCATGCTGGGGTCTACCTTCTCATAGATATATACCGTTCACCTCGCAGGAAATATAAATGGCGTCTAGACGATTCGCTTTTGCAACACCCTTCTGCACTGGAGGAAATTCGACTAGCAATCACACACTACTTCACCGAAAATATGTCTCCTGATATTTCACTTAGTGTCCTGTGGGAAGCTCACAAGGCCACGATTCGCGGCGCTTTGCTGGCGAAATCGTCAGCAGGAGATCACCTCACTCGAATCTGCAATAGCCAACTTATTAACTAGGCATAAAGCATCCCCCGACGCTTCCCTCCTCTCTCAGATTGACTCCCTCCGGGGACAACTTAATACCCTTCTCTCTAACCATGCAGCACTAATTCCCCGGAAGCTGCAGCAACGTTTCTATGATAAAATGGATAAAATAGACTCCCTACTGGCCAACAAACTACGTCATAAACAAGCGCTGGGCGCAATAGATAAGTTGTACTTGCCACAGAGGGGAACCTATACTTATGACCCTGAAGTGATGACCGAAGATTTCCGCCTGTTTTATAGCTCCCTTTATAACTTGTCTGACCCGCCCCCTCTGCCACCTGACGGGGTTGGAGGAGTACGCTCCTACCTGTCTGATACCCCCCTTCCAGCCCTATCTGACACTCAGTTAGACACCCTTAATAGTCGGATCTCGGAGGAGGAGACAATAGCTGCTATACGCTCCATGCGTTCGTCGGCCGCTCCAGGGCCGGACGGTTTCACAGCCCAGTATTATAAAATGTTTGCGAAAGAGCTAGCCCCACACTTATCCTCTTTATTCGACGATATTCTCGAGGGGGCCGCCTTTCTACCGGAGACGATCCGGGCTGACATAGTGTTAATCCCAAAACCTGATAAAGACCCGACCAGTTGCTCAAATTATAGACCAATCTCACTATTGAATGTCGATCTGAAGATATATGCGAAAATATTGGCCAACCGCCTGGCTCCTCTGATGCCCGAACTGGTCCATCCGGACCAGGTCGGCTTCATTCCGAGACGCCAGGCATCCGACAACACTAGAAGGGCTATAGACTTAATTTACTCTATTCAAAAACGGAAATCCCCCGCCCTCATTTTGGCTCTTGACGCTGAGAAGGCTTTTGACCGCATTTCGTGGTCTTTTGCCTTCGCAGTCCTTGGCAGAATGGGATTCTCTGGAAAATTTCTAGAGCAGATTAAAGCACTCTATCGCTTCCCATCGGCCCAGGTTTTGGTTAACGGTGTTTCATCCGCCAGTTTTGGGATTGCCAACGGCACCAGGCAGGGATGCCCCCTGTCCCTTTTAATTTTCGCACTAGTCATGGAGCCCCTTGCAGCAAAGATTTGTAATAACACCACTATCCATGGAGTATCCACAGGCCTATCCGAAGTCCGAACACAAGATAGCGTTATATGCCGATGATGTCCTGATTTCCCTCACAAATCCAGCCCAGTCCCTCCCCTCTCTATTAACTGAGATCCGTTCATATTCACAATTTTCCGGTTATAAAATTAATGTGAACAAAACAGAGGTCCTTAACTTTCATATCCCGGCAGCTCTCAAACAAGAACTTCAAGCTATCCTTCCTTGTAACTGGTATACAAAGAAAATCAAGTACCTCGGTGTGTACTTGACCCATCATCATCTTTTCCAAGCAAATTGCCCCCGCTTATTGCAGAAAGTCAAAGATGACTTGCTGGAATGGTCCAGCTACTTTATCTCATGGATAGGCAGAATAAATTCTGTCAAGATGAGTGTGCTCCCCCGACTTCTGTATTTGTTTCAGACTCTCCCGATTTATGTTCCTACCTATGTTTTCAAGACCCTGCAAAGCCAATCCTTCTTTTATATCTGGAATCGTAAGCGCCCCCGCGTTAGGCTTAAATTGCTTCAGCGCCCCTCCAGAGGTGGGGGGCTGGGTATCCCGGACTTTAGGAAATACTTTTATGCTGCGTAACTCTTTCAATGTGCACAATGGTGCAACGAGGGTGGGACGTGGAAGGTTTGGGTGGGGATTGAGACTGAGGAGATGGGTCTAGCTACACAATCCTCCCTACTGTGGCTCCGCCGGAACCAGCGCCCCCGTACGGTCCTCTCACATCCAGTGGTAAGTCGCTCATTAGCGATATGGGACCTGACAAACAGACGGTTCGCTTTGGCCCCGTCCCTGTTAATTCCATTATTCCACAACCCAGCCTTCCCCCCGGGTACGTGTAGAACCTCGTATACATCATGGCGCTTGAGCGGTATGCTATATGTTAATGACATCACCTCCAACGCTACCTTCCCACAATTTGCAGATATTCGAGAAGGATCAGTAATCCCTTCTTCAGACTTTTTTCGTTATCTGCAAATCAGACATTTTCATTCCACCATCACCACTACCCTTCTCCACAGACAATTATCCCCCTTTGAATATATTAGCTGGAAACGCACTAATACTAGAGGCCTCATCTCAGATATTTATGCTTTACTTAGCGACCACCCCACGTCGTCCCGGGCCCCCCACGAGCTAGCATGGGAAAAGGAGTTGGGACTCGCTATAGACAACGAAGATTGGGTGGATATCTGGGATAATGCGGCCTCCAGTTCCATATGTGTAAGAATTAAAGAAAACATCTACAAACTACTCTATCGCTGGTATTATGTCCCCTCCCGTCTACACACTATGTTTCCCGACACCTCGGATAGATGCTGGAGAGGCTGTACGGACGTTGGCTCGTTCTTGCACATATGGTGGACCTGCCCAAAAAATGTTAAGATTTGGGGTGAGCTCATCACCTTGCTCTCGCACTTATGTGACACTCCCATTCCTCCCAACCCCCAATACTTTCTGCTCCCCATGTCCTTCCCCACCCTACCAGACAACAAAACAAGCTATTTCGGCATGTAGTTCGGCAATGACATGCCAAATAGCCACGGACTGGAGGAGCCCGACTCCCTCCCCAATACCGGTGATAATCTCCCGAATTTGGTACGTACTCAAAATGGAATATATGACAGCTGTTATCCGTAACACCTTGAAACAATTTGATAAAATCTGGTCCCCATGGCTAATCTTACAACAGGCCCCTTCCCCCATTTGTAACTTGACACCATCCATCGCAGCTCTATTTATCTTTTATCTCTGTAGGCCACCCCTCCACCCCCCTTTTTCTACTCCCCTACTCTCCTCTTTGATTGGATTTGTTCCAACTCCTCTATCCCTCCGATTCCTTCTACTCTCTCTCTGAGTATTACTTTCCTCTCATTTCCTCCGTTAGCTCTCTTTGACGGACGGCCACTCCGTTGCTGAGAGTTACCCTCCTCAATTCCCTTAACGTTCATAAAAAATAAAAAAAAAGGGATCCACTCAGTTGATGTTACAAAGCAACTGTAGTTACATTTGTCCTTCGAATACCCAGTACGCTTGGATGTTCTGTTATTAATGTAACAATTTTGTGATCCTTCTAATAAAATGTGTTTAAAAAAAAAAAAGTGTCTTAAATTACATAACAGAACTGCAAAAATATAAAACAAAATAAGAAATGTAAAATGACTAATCATTCACCTCTGTATGTCTGCCCCTCCCCTTTAGAATGTAAGCTCTCACGAGCAGGGCCCTCTTCCCTCATGTGTTTATCCTTTGTCTTACTTTAATAATCTTCAGCTGCACCACATCCATCAGTCTTCTGCCACCTGATGCTTATTCCAGTGTCATCTGCTGATGCAGCTATGTTTATTTACCCTGTACTTGTCCTATACTGTCATCAACTGTAAGGGGCCCTGCTCACTGGCCGACCCGCCGCCGAGCTGCCCGACGGCGGATACGGCCGACGAGCGACCCGGCGGCGGGGGGGGGGGGGCAGTGACGGGGGGAGTGAAGTTTCTTCACTCCCCCCGTCACGCGGCTCCATAGAACTGCAGGCAAATATGGACGAGATCGTCCATATTGGCCTGCATGCACAGCCGACGGGAGACCAGCGATGAACGAGCGCGGGGACGCGCATCGTTCATCGCTGGAGTCTCCACACTGAAAGATATGAACGAGTTCTCGTTCATTTATGAACGAGATCGTTCATATCTTTCAGTATATCGGCCAGTGTGTAGGGCCTATAAGTGGCTGTTTTCCTGTTTGATTATTTGTTATGTACTCTGTAATTGGGCGCTGCGGAACCCTTGTGGCGCCATATAAATAAAGGATAATAATAATAATATAAGTACCAGAGCAAATACTCACACACACAGATCAGCCTCTTGAAGGGTTTGTTTTGCCTTCAAGACACTGACATTTGGGCCAAGAAAACTATTAATATGCGTTTTTATTTTTTCAAGTCTTGCATTACAGCATGTTCAAAGCAAAGCTATATTTTATATGTATATATAGATATAAGGGCTTGTGTAATTATGGTATAATCTGCAGTACTGGACCATTATAACTGCCTTATATTACCCTTGATAAAGCTCCGTTCATTGATTTTAAGACCGATGATGCATTTAATGGAAGGAAACGGTCTCTGCTTCTCAATCCAACTTTACGGATAACAAAAAATAAAGAAAATAAAAAAACCTATTGCTACATACAGAACGGAAATCACAAGACGGCAGCTACAGAAGCGCAGTAGGAGGATTATGTGAAACGCGCTGTGCAGCGGCTTTGTGATTAGTTTCTGGCTCTCATTGGACAGCCTTAGGGGGAGGAGCGGAGCTCTAAATTATAATATGCTAAAGTATTAATAACGATGTCCATTCAAAAACATGAGGGTACATTTTGGGAGAAGTCACAATGAATGGAGGATCATCCCGCAGGGTGGCGATCCTGTGAGTTATCCGCTATAGATCCAGGACTGCTTGAACTCTGTGCTTCAGGTGGGTCAGGGCAGCAGCACTGGACATGTGACCCCTTTGGGGTAATTCCAGAATGAGTGCACCACCGGTTACTCCCATAACTCACTATCGGTATCCTGCAGATAACGCAGAACATACACATTGCAGCTGCTACGCTATCCCCCCGACTGAGCCTGGTCTGCACAGATACAGCAACTGCTATGGGGGCAGTATCACAAGTAATAGTAATTATAGCTTATTATACAAGCTGGGCTGCAGATACAGTGTAGGGTTCAATAACCAGGGTATTAATGTGGATCAGTGCATCATGAAGCAATCTGGCCAATCACAAAGGTTTGAGAGTCAGTTGGTCACACACTAGGAAAGGACGATTACACAGGATTGGTGTGGTTCTGTGGATTGGTTGACCACAATGTGAATTTGGCCGCACATGCTCATTATCACTTCAGAGCCAGACACAGAGGTCACCAGCCGACCTGAGACACACCAACGGATGTCACCAGCCGACCTGAGACACACCAACGGAGGTCACCAGCCGACCTGAGACACACCAGATTCATATTTTAAACTACTTTATTAAAAGTGAAGTTTTAATCAATTTTCTTATGTTCATATTGTAACTTATTCATAGATAACAAGAGTGCGCCCACAAAGAAGTCTTTTTTCTTCTCTCTGCTTTAAGATGTACAGTATTTTATTACTGACTTCTGGGTGCACCACCAGTTCAACCTAATTTGGCATTTTGCCAAGTTATTTAAGATATACTGGTAACGGTATTGTTTGTGATGATCTTATACCTGTGCGGAATCTAATCCAGTTCTCTGGTAATACACCAACAGAGGTCACCAGCCAACCTGAGACACACCAACGGAGGTCACTAGCCAATCTTAGACACACCAACAGAGGTCACCGGCTGATCTGAGACACACCAACAGAGGTAACCAGCCGACCTGAGACACACCAACGGAGGTCACCGGACGATCTGAGACACACCAACAGAGGTCACCAGCCAACCTGTGACACACCAACGGAGGTCACTAGCCAATCTTAGACACACCAACAGAGGTCACCGGATGATCTGAGACACACCAACAGAGGTCACCAGCCAACCTGAGACACACCAACGGAGGTCACTAGCCAATCTTAGACACACCAACAGAGGTCACCGACCGATCTGAGACACACCAACAGAGGTCACCAGCCGACCTGAGACACACCAACGGAGGTCACCAGCCGACCTGAGACACACCAACGGAGGTCACCAGCCGATCTGAGACACACCAACGGAGGTCACTGGCCGACCTGAGACACACCAAGGCAGGCAGCACAATTATTGCAATGTACTAGCTGCCACCTATTAGCCCTCCAACAGATAAGAAAACAGTCCATGTTTTAAGGATATCCATGCTTGGGCACAGGTGACTGATTTAGTACATCAGTCACTGTGATGTAACTATCCGTACTCAACCATGGCTATCCCTAATACCTGGGCTGTTCTGGGGGGATCGGTATGAAATACCTCCAATCAAAATTCCGACGTTCAAAATCCCGACACCAATTGACCGATGGTCAAAATCCTGACATGCATTTTTTTTTTTGTGTGAATGTCGACATAAGTCAACATGGACACCATATAAAGTGTACCACGTCCCCTCGCACGCTCGGCACACTATTATATTCCCCCTCCAGGTCCACTGGGATGGTAAAGTATGAACAAGTCGGTTTCAAGTAGAAAAATCATGAAAAACTCATGTCGGTATTTTGACCTGTCTGCATTTTACATGTCGGTATTTTGACCTTGTCGGTATTTTAAATGTTGGTATTTTATCCATGTTGGGATTTTGACCTTGTCGGGATTTTGACCATCGGTCAATTGGTGTCGGGATTTTGAACGTCGGGATTCTGATTGGAGGTAAACTGACTGCATCCCGTTCTGGGGCCTTGAGGCCGTCGGTAAAACTGGTGTTGGCACATCTGCAGAAAGTTCCAATTTCGCAATTTCGTCTTTATTATAGATACAACCATAGGATACACAACACACACATGTCGGACGACGCAGATTTGTATGCTTTAGTGTCAGTGAAGCAGACAGTGCAAAAACATGATCCGAACCATTGTATATATAAAATGTGCAAAGTTGTGAAATAAAATATAGTGCACACGTTTCTATAAGCTGACAGATATTAATACTAGTACATTGCAAAAATTTTGCTCAGCGTATACGTGTACCTGGGGTCCAGTGGTGCACGCAGAGGGGGTTCCGAGTACCTGGAACACCACCCCCCCACCCCCCCCCATGACCCGAATTTTATATTTTAGAAACAGAGACAGCTGTGTCTCCGTTTCAGCAAAAGCCGCTATACGTGATCGCAATCGCGGGGCCCGCATGCCTGCACATGCTCAACCACAGCAGCTCCCTCCTTCCTCTTAGTGGCGCCTGTCTCCTCTGCCATGTTACAGGCTGTTTTTACAAAATGACAGGAGCTGGTTGGTTGGTACTTTATCTCGGTCCACTTTATCGCCATCCAAGGCTTAGGCCCTCATTCCGAGCTGATCGCTCGCTAGCTACTTTTAGCAGCTGTGCAAATGGATAGTCGCCGCACACGGGGGAGTGTATTTTCGCTTTGCAAGTGTGCGAACGCATGTGCAGCCGAGCTCTGCAAAAACAGTTTGTGCAGTTTCTGAGTAGCTCTGGACTTACTCAGCGCTTGCGATCACTTCAGTTTTTTTGGTGCTGGAATTGATGTCAGACACCTGCCCTGCAAACGCTCCAACATGCCTGCATTTTCCCTACCATTCCCAGAAAACGGTCAGTTGCCACCCACAAACGCCCTCTTCCTGTCAATCTCCTTGCGATCGGCTGTGCGAATGGATTCTTCGCTAGATCCATTACACAGCAACAATGCTCTTTGTACCCATACGACGCACATGCGCATTGCAGCACGTGCACATGCGCAGTTTTGCCATGAGTACCCACTCCCCTCCCCTCTCGGCACCACTAGCAGCACTTAAAGTCATAAGTGCCGACGCAGAGATGAACGCTAGCCAGTACTGCAGATATATTTTGCATGTTTTACACGTGTGCAGAGCCGGCGCTACCCGCTCAGCAAGGGTATGCAATGCAGGGAGGCGCTGAGGTGAAGAGGCGCTCTCCCTGCTCTGCTACCCTGCTGCTGCCGGCAGCCGCTGTGCCTGTCAGACTGGATGACAGGTAGCGGTGCTGGCTGCGGGTAGCACGGCTCCACCCCTCTTCCTCCCCAGTGAGACTGCAGCAGGCAGCGCGCACTGTGCAGACTCACCCCCTCTCACAGCTACGCTGCCGCCGCCGCCGACCTTCTACGCGCCGAATTGTATTGGGGGCGTGGCCTAATCGCTGGAGGTGTGGTCACGCCCCCTTATGGGAAAAGCTTACAAAAATTAATAAATTGTTTATAGTGCCTGAGGATCCCTGTGCCCCCAGCCCTCAGCCCCTCAGCCAGGGTCATTTCGGTGTGGGAGAGTGAATAGTTTGATCACTCCCCCTCCACCACCTCCCCCGCCTCTACAGGAACAGTGCATGTGCTGGGCTCCCAGGATGAGAGCCGGCTTATGCTGCTGCCTAGTAAAGAGGGATGGTGGTGGGAGTGCGGCAGATCAGGGCTGCTCCATAAGTCCACCCCCACCCCCCCTCGGCATCACTACCGACATCCTACAGCCGTTGCTGCTGAAGTAACAGAGCCTGCAAGAAACCGGAGGCGGAGAAGGAAGAGGAGGAGCAGCGCCTGATCCGGGACCTCCTGCAGGTAACGGGGCCGCACTCTGGAAGGATTGAGGGCTGTACTTGGCATAGGGGGTTATTCAGAGATGAACGCAGATGGATGCATAGGCAGCCAGATCTGCATTCATCTCTGCACATGCTGAGGGCCGCCCAGCATGTGTGGCGCCGCCTCCCGATGCATCCGAAATTTGATTGAGAACGCATCTGATCTAAGGTTGACCCCTGGCCGTGCAGCCTGGTCAGCAGCCATTTTTTGGGGGGAGCGGCTGCGTGTGACGTCCCGGCCTGCCCCCATTTTTCCAGCATCACCCCAGCAACAACTTAACTCCACTACCCTGTCGCCTATCAATCACTTTGTGGTCGCATCCATTGGGGAAGTGACCACAATGTGTGTGGCCTCATGCCCACTGTGCATGCACAGTTTGCTGCCACTGGCAAACTGCGCTGAGGGCCGCCATTGCAGTGGGGTCTCAATAACCTTCATAATGTGTATAATGAGCTCTACTCTGGCGTAACGTGTAATAGCGGTTCTCCTGTATGGCATAATGTGACTAACGGACACTACTGTGCGGTGTAATGTGACTTACGGACACTACTGTGCGGTGTAATGTGACTAACGGACACTACTGTGCGGTGTAATGTGACTGATGGACACTACTGTGCGGTGTAATGTGACTGACGGACACTGCTGTGCGGTGTAATGTGACTAACGGACACTACTGTGCGGTGTAATGTTACTAACGGGCACTGCTGTGCGGTGTAATGTGACTAACGGATACTACTGTGCGGTGTAATGTGTCTAACGGACACTACTGTGCGATGTAATGTGTCTAACGGACACTGCTGTGCGGTGTAATGTGACTAACGGACACTACTGTGCGGTGTAATGTGACTAACGGACACTACTGTGCGGTGTAATGTGACTAACGGACACTGCTGTGCGGTGTAATGTGACTAACGGACACTGCTGTGCGGTGTAATGTGACTAACGGGCACTGCTGTGCGGTGTAATGTGACTAACGGGCACTGCTGTGCGGTGTAATGTGACTAACGGACACTACTGTGCGGTGTAATGTGTCTAACGGACACTACTGTGCGGTGTAATGTGACTGACGGACACTGCTGTGCGGTGTAATGTGACTAACGGACACTACTGTGCGGTGTAATGTGTCTAACGGACACTGCTGTGCGGTGTAATGTGACTAACGGACACTACTGTGCGGTGTAATGTGTCTAACGGACACTGCTGTGTGGTGTAATGTGACTAACGGACACTGCTGTGCGGTGTAATGTGACTAACGGACACTACTGTGCGGTGTAATGTGACTAACGGACACTACTGTGCAGTGTAATGTGACCAACGCACACTGCTGTGCGGTGTAATGTGACTGACGGACACTACTGTGCGGTGTAATGTGTCTAACGGACACTACTGTGCGGTGTAATGTGTCTAACGGACACTGCTGTGCTGTGTAATGTGTCTAACGGACACTGCTGTGCTGTGTAATGTGACTAACGGACACGGATGTGCGGTGTAATGTGACTAACGGACACTGCTGTGCGGTGTAATGTGACTAACGGACACTGCTGTGCGGTGTAATGTGACTAACGGGCACTGCTGTGCGGTGTAATGTGACTAACGGGCACTGCTGTGCGGTGTAATGTGACTAACGGACACTACTGTGCGGTGTAATGTGTCTAACGGGCACTGCTGTGCGGTGTAATGTGTCTAACGGACACTGCTGTGTGGTGTAATGTGACTAACGGACACTACTGTGCGGGGTTATGTGACTAACGGACACTACTGTGCGGTGTAATGTGTCTAACGGGCACTGCTGTGCGGTGTAATGTGTCTAACGGACACTGCTGTGTGGTGTAATGTGACTAACGGGCACTGCTGTGCGGTGTAATGTGTCTAACGGACACTGCTGTGTGGTGTAATGTGACTAACGGACACTACTGTGCGGGGTTATGTGACTAACGGACACTGCTGTGTGGTGTAATGTGACTAACGGACACTACTGTGCGGGGTTATGTGAACTGGCACTATTCTGTGGCCCTATACATTTTGCGCGCGCCTTCGGCGCGCACTGTCCCTGTTCTGAGCATGGCCAGAGGAAACTGTTGCCCTGAGGTCTTCAAGATCTACAACTGGCCCTGTCATCGATTATAAATGTGAATAAGGGGCACTGTTATGTGGCGTAATATGAATCAGGGGCACTAAATTTGGGTTAATGTGCATAAGATTGTAATACTGTGTGGCGTAATTTGAATTGTGGGTACCTTTGTGGTCACACTGCTTCCTTGTGTGGCCACACCCCTTTTTGCAGTGCGCGCTATCCCTTTTTTCCGGATGGGAGGGCGCAAATTTATTATTTGCAGAGGGGCGCCAAACACTCTAGCACCGGCCCTGCACGTGTGTACACAATTACTGGAGTCGTAGATCTCTCAGTTGCGCCACCACTTGCAGGTGGAGTGTAACTGGGTGGCAGGCATCTGCTCATAGGTTAAGCTTAGTAAGAGTCAACAGAATTGCAGGATTTATGCAGTTGTGCATGTGCATAAATATAACTGTTTGCAGCTGGGATGTGGTCAATTTACCTACAATCAAAATCCCGACGGTCAAAGTCCTGACAACCGTTGCCCGATGGTCAAAATAATGACAAGATCAAAATCCCGACATGGTCCAAATCTTGACATTTAAAATACCAACAAGGTCAGAATACCGACATTTAAAAATGTTGACTGGTCAAAAAAGTCGAAATGAGTTTTTCATGATTTTTTTTATTGAAAACGACTTGTTCATACTTAACCATACCAGTGGACATGGAGGGGGAATATAATAGTGTGCCAAGCGCAGGGAGGCACCGTACCCAAAGCATGGGGAGTGCAGCGAGCGCAGCGAGGGAACTCGGTACACTTATACGGTGTCCATGTCGACACACAATAAACAATTAAAACATAATGTCGACTTTTTGACATGTCGACATTTTAAATGTCTGTATTTTGACCATCGGTCAGTTGTTGTCGGATTGTGACCTTTGGGATTTTGATTGTAGGTATTTCATACTAAACCCCTGCAGATGTATTGTTTACACCAAGGGTACGGCTTAGGGAGGCCAATCCCGGGATCGGGATCGGCGGGATCCCGGGATTTGGGGACAAAAATGCCGGGATTTGAATCCCGGGATTGGGGCCTTCAATCCCGGGATTCACGTGCGCATGCGCACTACTGATTCTTGATCGGGCAGCGCCGCTGAGCACTAGCGCTCGGCTCAGCCTCAGACGCTGCCCTGCTGTGTGCGGCGTGACGTCAGCGAGGTCACGATGCACAGCCCCTTCAGCCATGGCCGCTCCTTCCACAGCATCCGCCCTCCAATGTGCCTGCCTGCCAGCCAGCCCTCCTGCCCGCCCTGCTGCCTGCCTCTGGACCTCAGTGACCTCTCTACTCCATAGTGAGTATTATATATATATATATATATATATAATTAATTAATGCTGCAGCACTCTGAGTCTTTTAAACATCAAAGGTGTATTGGAAGAATCACATCATGATTTTTTAAGTACACCTGTGATGTTTAAACGACTCAGAGTGCTGCAGCATTCATTTATCCCATTGCTTCCATCACTTTATTCCCTGAAACAGAGTGCCAGGCTGTATGTACCATAATATATATATATATATATATATATATATATATATATATATATAATACATACACAGTACAATCCCGGGATTGAGCATTTTTCAATCCCGATCCCCGGGATTGGAAAAACGGCCCGGGATTGGCCTCCCTAGTACGGCTGGTCCATGGGGGTAATTCTGAGTTGATCGCAGCTTCAAGCTTGTTAGCAGAGCCGGCCCTAACAAATATGATGCCCTAGGCAAGATTTTGGCTGGTGCCCCCCTAGCACCACTGCTAGTTCCACCTCTGACCCTACACCCCTTTCCCAGCACCATCGGCCCCTCACCCATAGCAGTTCTTTTTTTTTTTCCTACCTACCCTCTGTAATTTAAATAAGAACAGTGTGCACACTCGGCGCACTGTCCAAAAAGGTATGTGTTTTTTCTGGCAAGGGGCATGGCAACACAATAGTAACCCCAATTCAAATTCTGCCTCACAGTAGTGCAACTTTATTCACAATTTATCATACGATAGTGTCCCTTATTCACATTACATCACACAGTGGTACCACTTTAGCTTATATACGTTACTCCTCACAGTAGTGCCCGTCATTCACATAACATCATACTAAATTGTTCCTTATTCACATTACACCACACCATATTGCTCTTTATTCTCATTACACCACACCATATAGCTCCTTATTCACATTACACCACCCCATATTGTTCTTTATTCACATTAGACCACACAGTAGTGCCCTTTCTATACGTTACGCCACACAGTAGAGCTCCTTATACACATAATGCCACACATTGGTAATGCATTTATACACAATATCACACAGTAATTCCCCTTACACATATGAGACACATTATTAATGTCCTTATAAACATGCACCTTACACAATATGCCAACCTTTATTAATGCCCTTATACACATAATTTCCCTTACACATATGCCGCACATTGTTAATGCCCTTCTGCACATTATGACACATATAGTTCCTGGCGTGAGTCAACTGGCAGTTCTGCTAACGCCGGGTGCCTATTTTTTTATGAAAATGCATCTTATTTGCATTGCTATGTGGCTAGGATGCACAAGCAGCTTCTGATGATTAAAATGATATGCAGCATGCCTATATACTGTGTGCGACTGTGGCTGTATCTGCATACGAAATGCTACACACAGAATATAGGCATGCCGAATATCATTTTAATCAGCAGAAGCTGCTTGTGCCCCTAGGCATACCAGATGCCCTAGGCAATTGCCTAGTTTGCCTATACCTAGGGCCAGCTCTGCTTGTTAGCAATTGGGCAAAACCATGTGCACTGCAGGGGAGGCAGATATAACATGTGCAGAGAGAGTTAGATTTGGGTGTGGTGATTTCAATCTGCAATCTAAATTGCAGTGTAAAAATAAAGCAGCCAGTATTTACCCTGCACAGAAACAAAATAACCCACCCAAATCTAACTCTCTCTGCACGTTATATCTGCCTCCCCTGCAGTGCACATGGTTTTGCCCAACTGCTAAAAAATTTCTCCTGCTGCGATCAACTTGGAATTACCCCCCATGTTCTAACTGATAATGACGACAGGCATCTAACCAAGGAAACAGAAGGGGCAACTCGGCCGCAGAGATGCATAAAACTCGGCATGAAGTTCCTTGCATGTGCATGAGCAATTATACCGACTTGTGTTCACTCTGCATTATTAGGCAGTAAGTTGGCGTAGTGGTTAGCATTGCTGCCTCATAGCACTGAGGCCTTGGGTACGAATCCCACCAAGGCCCTATCTGTGTGGAGTTTGTATGTCCTACCATGTTTGCGTGGGTTTCCTCCGGGTGCTCCACTTTCTTTCACACTCCAAAAACACACTGGTAGGGCAACTGCGTTGGCTGGACCGCGCCTACGAAATGGCAGCCAAACGCCGCCGTTTCTCCCCCTCCCACCCAGCGACGGCCTCTGCCTGTCAATCAGGCAGAGGCAATCACAGCGCTGCTACGGCCTTCGGCCGTCTGGCATGCACCGGCGCATTACTGAGATCCGTTCGCTCGGCTGCAATAAACAGCAGCGAGCGAACGGGTCAGAATGACCCCCAATAAACTAACCTTAGTGTGTTCATACATGTGGTGGGGAATATAGACTGTAAGCCAGAGTTGCCTACCCTCCCTCATTCTGCAGGAGACTTCCTGAAATAGCAGCAATCTCCCTCACTCCCTGAATAGACCAGCAATTTCCCTGATTGCACCTTACCCCCATTACGCAGCTGTTACATTCTTGGGGGGGGGATAAATCAGAGATATAAACATTCAAATGGAATCATCAGCGCCATTTCCCTGTATTGGTTATAAGGCACAATGACCCCTATGGCTACATGCATTTTAAATAAGGTTTCTCATGGCCACTTACAGTATATGGAACCTCTTGTAAAACACAATACACAAACAAATCCTGCAAAATATCAGTGTCTTTAAAAGTAGATTTTACTAACTTTTGGGGTTGACTTACATTTGGATGTAGGTCATTCTTATGTTCCGCCTCTCACATGTAGCAGTACACGTCAGCGCTGATAGGTGTCACTTTCACAATCTCCCAGAGATGCTTTTTCAAAAGTAGGCAAGTATGCTGTAAGCTCCATTGGGCCAGTGGTGATTGGGCTATGGTATGAAACCACATCTAACAAGGTCTGGCCAAGTGATGAGATGTTACTAATACCCCTTTTACACCGCCAGCATATAACACGGGTTATTGCACATGAACGTGCATAACCCATGTTTCTGGCTGGTGTAAAAGGGCAGAGTTGGAATAATCCGGGGTCGAGTGACCCGCTATTCCAACACGGGCAAACTGTTCAGTGTAAACGGGAGCCAGATCGCGGGACCCAGCTTCCCGTTTACAGTGTATGAGCGGGCGGGGCTTGGAGATCATGTGACCTCCAAGAGCCGCCCCCATTGCATCACCGGCAACGTCACCAACCCGGCAATATGCCGGGTTGGTGACTCCGGTCTAAATGGGGGCTGACGCAGGTCGCAGCCGGGTAGCACCCGTATCAGGTTCCCGGCTGCAACCCGCAATTTAGGTCTAAAAGCGGTATAAGACTCCATGACCGTGAAGGCAAGGATTTCCCATTCATCTATAAGTTCATGGTGAAGGCAAGGCTTTCCCGTTCATCTGTAAGTACATGGTGAAGGCAAGGATTTCCCATTCATCTATATAAGTAAGTACATGGTGATGGCAAGGATTTCCCATTTATCTATAAGTACATGGTGAAGGCAAGGATTTCCCATTCATCTATAAGTTCTTGGTGAAGGCAAGGCTTTCCAGTTCATCTATAAGTTCATGGTGAAGGAAAGGATTTCCCGTTCATCTATAAGTTCATGGTGAAGGCAAGGCTTTCCCGTTCATCTGTAAGTACATGGTGAAGGCAAGGATTTCCCATTCATCTATAAGTACATGGGGAAGGCAAGGATTTCCCATTCATCTATAAGTACATGGTGAAGGCAAGGATTTCCCATTCCTCTATAAGTTCTTGGTGAAGGCAAGGCTTTCCAGTTCATCTATAAGTTCATGGTGAAGGAAAGGATTTCCCGTTCATCTATAAGTTCATGGTGAAGGCAAGGCTTTCTAGTTCATCTATAAGTTCATGGTGAAGGTAAGGATTTCCCGTTCATCTATAAGTACATGGTGAAGGCAAGAATTTCCCATTCATCTATAAGTTCTTGGTGAAGGCAAGGCTTTCCGGTTAATCTATAAGTTCATGGTGAAGGCAATGCTTTCCGGTTCATCTATAAGTTCATGGTGAAGGCAAGGCTTTCCAGTTCATCTACAAGTCCATTGTGAAAGCAAGGCTTTCCCGTTCATCTATACGCTTACGGTGAAGGCAAGGCTGTCATGCCAGGACACCTAATCAGGCCTCCACTAATGGTGTAGCTTGTACCACTCCTTCCCAATGTGTGAGGGCTCTCTGACAAGCACCCCGGTCCTCTTCTGAGAGACCAATATGCGATTAGTTTCGTAATGTGGTATAGGAGGCCCCCCGCGATGATGTCTGCCAGGGTCGGCGAGGGTCAGCGGGGTGTCTCCGTCACCTCCCAGACTCGGGAGGTGACGTGTGCAGGGAGTCCCCGGGCTCCTCCTCTTTCCCCCTGCAGCCAGAAGGAGACAAGGCTGTGATGCGGGGGAGAAGAATGAGGGGGGCCACAGCAGCAGCAGCTCAGGTATGCTGGGGAAACGAGAATATCCATAAGACTTTTTTGTTTTTAATTTACAGATTTTTAAAATATAAAAATATATTTTGAAACATACATATAAAATTTATTGCAATTCAAGATACAAGCATATAAACCTCTTGTTTAAAAAGAAATACTTGGGACTTCCGGTGGGCGGACCAAGCGACTGGCCACATTTTACAGAGCTCTCCGCTCCCCAGGTTACAAACACTTAATTACAGCGGGGATCAGTGCCCGAGGACGTTCCTACCGGGCACCGGAGATAGTGGTGGGAAAGAGGCTGCCATTCCCGGCTCCCCACCACCCTGGTTTCACCGGAACCAAGGCATTTAAGACGCTGCTCAGCGGGCGCCATCTTCCCGTGCCCGCTCTGATTTAGCTGTGGCCGCGATCTTCCACCCTCCTAGCAGCATACAGGAGACGAGTGGTGAGCGGTCGTACCCACAGCTCTGACCCGCCACTCTCTCCCCCTGCGTGCAGCTGCACTGCCTGTGTCGGAGCTGCGGTGCCCGAGGAGGGTGCTCCCGGCGGACACGCCGCCCTGCACCCATACCTTCCCCCCCCCTGCACTGATACAGCCGTGTCTGGCGAACCTCACCCTCTTGGAGGGCAAACAATAAACTGGAGGTGAGTGGCTGGGTATATCACTACCCCTAGTATTGCATCAACTCCCCCTCCCCATTATTGACTGCTTTACTCCGGCTGGAGTCCCACCATCTGGAAATATTATACACCACAGGCATCGTCCTGTTATTCCCCCCTACATATAATCCTACTGCCTCTTCCCTATGTGCCAAGCTGCTTTGTACCATCCTGCTTCAGCAGACACCTTAAGGGGCAGGAATTCATTCATTATCTCACAGCTTGGAGTTTTGCCCTGAGGATCCCTCCACCCTCTCACTGAGCTGCTGTGACGTGTTTAGGAGGAGTCGTGTTGATATCCTTCCTTTGATCTGTGGTGCCGGATTTCCCTCATCTGCTGTTATTAAAGCTCCAAGTCCTTACACGCCTTCCTGCGAGCCTGTATTTTCTCTACATATTTCCAAAAGATTTGGTGCCGTTTATATATTTACTAATTATGGAGGGTTTGCAGACGGGAATGGCAAAATGGGTCGTTGATATTCCCGATGTTCCCATTGTGACGCTTCTTGATGCTTTTACACGTCTTAACAAGACTTTAGTATCTGCATCTTACTAACTAACTGTGTGACGGGGGACGTAGGGGAGAATCCGGGCTGCATGAACCTGTAATACAAACTGAAATGCAATACAAACTATTACACCGAGCGTATTACACCCCGAAACTACGCTTATTAATGGGCATTTCCACTGATTCGAACTGCTTCAAATGTGCGGCACCAGATGCGGATTTATCTCACTGCATGTGGAGTTGCCCAGAAGTGCATAAATTTTTGGTGTTGATGGGTCAACATATCAAAGACACATATGACATTATTATTACACTAACTCCTGAGTGGGCAATGTGGGATATATATACGTCCTCTGCTAGGAATAGACCTGCATTGGGACAAAGGTTGTTTCTAGCCAAATTGGCAGCGGATGTAAAGAAAACAATATTGTCTCAATGGATCTCACCAGAACCACTGACGTTATCTCTACTCCTGCCTAGGGTGTCTTACCTTTTCTCAATGGATTGGCTCGAAATGTCTCAATAAAGAGAAGCGAGCTGAAACAATTTTTAATGTCTGGTTACCTCATATTCGTCCTCTGCCATTACCTGTCAAGGATTCATTGCGAAAGGCAATTTCGTCAACGTCTTGGTATAATTTGGAAATACTTGCCTCAGGCAGCCCTCCTTTCTAACTAAATGCCTATTATGCAATTGTTTATTGCTCCTCTTGTCTGTCTCTGTTTTTCTTATCCTTCTACACAAGTAAGCTCTTGATTATGCTCTACGTGAAATGAGTTATGCTGTTTGTAATGCATATTACTTTAATTTTATACCTTGCATTCCTACTGTTCATGTTTTCTGTATAACATGCATTCTCTGTTGTATAACATGTACAGTTCTCTAATAAAATATTTAAAAAAAAATAAAAAAAAGAAATACTCGGATCCACTCCAAATTTTGTATATAGCTCATATACGTAGCTTATTCCCGTAGAACTACAAGTCCCATATTAGAAAGCACCATACTTTAGAATAGTCACATAGCAATGCGTTGCAAAAAACGTGTATAATAATAATGAATGTAGCTGGTATACTACCTGCCGCTAAATGCGGCTGTATGAGCTTTGGAGAAAAGTGGTCTGATTCCGCACAGGATGAATGATGCAACCTGAATACCTGGTTTTTCGCCTCTCCTGATGCCGCCTCCTTCCTCACATAGGTGAGTATGCAGCGTGACTGGTGGCTCCTGGGACTCGGCTGTCCCGTCACAACTCAAGGCTGGAGTATGGAGATTTTTGTGCCCGGTTTAGCGGCTCTACCTCCGTGCGCTGGAGCAATCTCTCTATATCACAGGTTCTCAAACTCGGTCCTCAGGACCCCACACAGTGCATGTTTTGCCGGTCTCCTCACAGAATCACAAGTGAAATAATTAGCTCCACCTGTGGACCTTTTAAAATGTGTCAGTGGGTAATTAATACACCTGTGCACCTGCTGGGTTACCTGCAAAACATGCACTGTGTGGGGTCCTGAGGACCGAGTTTGAGAACCACTGCTCTATGGCCCTCATTCCGAGTTGTTCGCTCGTTATTTTTCATCGCATCGCAGTGAAATTTCGCTTAGTGCGCATGCGCAATATTCGCACTGCGACTGCGCCAAGTAACTTTGCTATGAAGATAGGATTTTTACTCACGGCTTTTTCTTCGCTCCGGCGATCGTAGTGTGATTGACAGGAAATGGGTGTTACTGGGCGGAAACACGGCGTTTTATGGGCGTGTGGATGAAAACGCTACCGTTTCCGGAAAAAACGCAGGAGTGGCCGGAGAAACGGGGGAGTGTCTGGGCGAACGCTGGGTGTGTTTGTGACGTCAAACCAGGAACGACAAGCACTGAACTGATCGCACAGGCAGAGTAAGGTTGAAGTTACTCAGAAATACATCGGTCGCAATTTTAGGATGCTAAGATACACTCCCAGTAGGCGTAGGCTTAGCGTGTGTAACTCTTCTAAATTCGCCTTGCGACCGATCAACTCGGAATGAGGGCCTATATGCATACACGAGTCCTTACAGGCTGTAGAGGGAGGATTCCGACCACCACAATCGTATAGCGTGTAAACCTCTGCTTTTATTACATATAGCGCTGATCCATCCACTGTGGTGTGTGGGCATTTGAAGTGCACACACACACCGTTGTGTACTTTTACATTGTAATACTGTATTTCGCTAAATGATTCACATGGGTTTATACATTGACAAATCACCAACATGTATGATATATGCAGTATATATATATATATATATATATATATATATATATATATATATATATATATTATTACACCTGGATAAATTTGTTATGACATAACGGTCACTATACAGGACATGTAGAATAGTAACTTTGGCATGTGATAAAAAATATACTTACCAAAACCATGTGCTTCCCCCCATCACAGTCAGAGGGAAATGACGGGCGCTTCCTAAGCTTATGGTCACATGACAACAACAGTGCACAGTGCCTAGTGTCACTGATCTAGGTTGGGGGTGTTGTGAACTCGGGGGTTCTCCCGATGGTAGGGGAGAGGAACCACAGCTGGGTCGGAACAGGGATGGCTTAATATAGGTCTTCCTCATACAGGACTCTGACAGTAAAGCTTGGTGAAAATATTAAAGAACTTTATTGCAGGAAGGGAGCAACACAATGTCACATAGCAGAGAAGGAACGTATGGGGAAATGTCCAGGCCTATAGGAGAACTTGTAAGCAATGTTAAAGATTCCAGGAAAAGAAGTACTTGTGAGTGTTGGTACAAGATAATAATGACTGAAGAACTTGTAAGTGATGTTTTTAAAGATACTGATGATTTGAAGAACTGGTGAACGGTGGTTAAAGACTCTGATGATTTGTATGACTTGAGAGCGGTGATTAAAGACACTGTAGAACTTGAGAACGGTGGTTAAAGACACTGACGATTTGTATGACTTGAGAGCGATGATTAAAGACACTGTAGAACTTGGGAGCGGTGGTTAAAGACACTGGTAACTTGCAAAACTTGGGAGCGGTGGTTAAAGACACTGGTAACTTGCAAAACTTGGGAGCGGTGGTTAAAGACACTGATGACTTGTAGAATTTGAGAACGGTGTTTAAAGACACTGATGACTTGTAGAACTTGAGAGCGGCGTATAGCCCGCAGCCCACGCTGACTCCAAGAAGCACTGGTGACTGGATTGCAGAGAAACACACCAGCCGCTGTATACGCTGGAACTGTGCAGCAACTGGCACCTGGAAGTACCGGAGACACTGGGGTACGACTGCAGAGAGATTCGCCGGGAACAGGAGCACTGGCATCCACTTCAGGGAAAAAGACGATGCTCAGGCTCTGCCCGGCGTCTGCCTTTGAATCTCCCACCTCCGCTGGATTGGCGGAACAGTCTGATGACATCACCTGCTCCCCGCCCACGTGATGCCGGGTATCATGGTGGCGCCCCTGCCCCGGGGTCAGAGTATGTAATGGGGCCCTCAGTCTGTTCTGTGGTCTTATTAGACTTCTGTGTTGAGGGGACAGCATGTGCAGAGAGAACTGTGTTCACAGAGGAGTCAGATGATAAATTTAACTCACGTTCTGTGTGTACTGGCTGCTGCTGCGGCTGTGTCTGCTGTCCGGCGGCCATCTTGGAATCCCCTTTCGTTTTTGCAGAACGTTGTTTAAGGGGTTTAGCCGCTTTCGCCAGGAAGCGTTCCACCAGGTGCCAGAGATGTTCTCACAAGCAAGTGAGGGGTCCGGGAGTGGGCTGTGTCGCTATGTGCAGCGTGAGGGCTAGCGAGGGCTGGGGCGGCACACGGAGCTCACACTGCTGCTGCTGCACGCATCGGCGTCGTACCCGGAAGTCCTCTCTAGCTAAGTTTTTAATAATACTTGGCTCAGAAAATGGTGTGTCAATATACACTTACCGTCTTCTAACTTCCTGTGATGTGCGGACTATTGAGCTGACTTCATTAACAGAATCAGTGATGTCCCTCCAGATTCGCTCTTTGGATGCAGCACCCATGTTTTGGGGTCCTCGAGGAATTTTGGACATGGCCTGTGTGACCAAAACACGTAACTCCCTCTTAGTGAAGGCGGGCTGTCTTTTTTATTTTTTTGGATGTAGCCTGTGAGCTATCGTCCTGTCCCTCATCACCATCTTCCCTTTCACTAGCTGCTTGTGTACTTTGTGTTTGAGATGGTATTCCGGAATCTCCCTCAGTTACCCCAGTATCTATGTCTCCCTTAAAATAAAAAATTACACAAATCACGTTAGAATGTACAAATAGCGTTTATGACCCCACTAGCGTACGCAAACGGTACTGGGTCAAGTTACAAAATAATGCACACAATTACATGCGGTAAAATCATACTGCACATAAGCAACTAATCTTATGTGCGGAACGACCAACGGAATCGATAATTGCGGCTGCGAATTCCTTTCAGCTAGAGCTTGAGGGCCTATATGGGTACTGCACCAACCCTCCTGTGGTTGTGCTTCTTGACTCTATCTATAGCGGACTTCCTAGTCTGCTGTACCTGGACCTCCTGGTCTGTGTCTACAGTAGACCTCCTGGTCTGCTATACTCTAATGCTCTAATTTCAATATTTAACAAGGGATGCCTCCCAAGCCACCACACGCCGTCACTTTCGCGGATGTCCTCACGAGAACTCGACTTCTACGTTCCAACCAAAAATGAGAAAATACTTATATATACACACACTCTTTCACCTCATATACTCTTTACTTTCGTTTCTGTACAGAAATCCCTTTCATTCAGTATCGCAGTCTAGTCCTAGAGGAGTTGCAACTAGAGAAGGATCTATTAGATTAAAATTTAGGACACTGAGATTGACTTGCGCTATTATCGCGTTGCCTCCGTATCGCCTACTAAAACAATACTATCGTGTGATTTGTATTACGTGGGCGTATCCGTACGCTCCGTTGCATAATATACGCTCCGTGCGTCGACCCTTGCGTCACGTACGCTAGTCCCGCCCTTTGTTAGGGACACGTGTACGCAGGCCAGATATGTCCACAGAAACACAACTAACACGTTTATATCAATGTAGATGATCTTTAACTGTAATCATCTACCGAGCACCACACACAGATCTTTCCTTGTATCTTTAGGCAAAGCCGTGTGTGTGTTTTACAAATTACCCCCTTACATATTAATTTTACTTTTAACTATCAATAGCAACAACTCTTTCTCAGTACGTTATCAATGATAAAATGGCAAACAGGAGGTGAAATGTGAAAATATACAAATGAAAAGAAATGCAGGTGTGTGCGTGCGTGCGTGCATGTGTGCGTACGCAAAACAGAAATAAACCGTTTTAAAAGACAATAGCGTATTGTTCTTACCTTCCGGTTCCGGATTCCACCAGCATTCCTACAGCGTAGCGAAACAGACGCTTATCTAGTCAGCACTACTATATCTCTCACCACCAATACGGATACGAAGGGATACTACTTTCCCGCCCTTTGCTGACAGATAAAGTCTGTGTTCGCTAGTGCGGATATGTGGAGGACGGACAAGCTCCCAATTGATAATGCAGATTATTTATCTTATAACATTCACTATATGAGGGTAAGAGACTCAGTACGCAATTGGCGTATGAGGTACCGTAAGGGTACGCACTTAGCGTAGCAGACGCTTAGCCGTGGTCGAGACGCACGAGCGGTTCGTTCGCTTGTGGCTTACGTTTGGTATCGAGCACGCTATAGGCGGCCGATTTCCGTAATGCTACGCTACTAGCGTAGCAGACGCTGCGCCCACGAGTGGAACACGATAAGGATTGATAAGGAATGGTCCAATAAATTTGGGTCCCAATCTAGCCGAGGGTTGTCGGAGCTTGATGTTGCGAGTTGACAACCATACCTTATCTCCCACCTTAAAAGTGCAAGGACGTCGGAGCCTATCAGAAAATGCCTTTTCTCGGAAGGCAGCTTTTCTCAAGGCAAGGTGCACCTTTCTCCAAATTGTTCTGAGATGGGAGGTTAAGGTCAACGAGGAGACTCGAGAATGAGGAAAAAAAGAGTTGGCTCTAGGATGAAAGCCAAAGACCGAAAAGAATGGGGACTCCTTGGTGGAAGAATGACAAGAGTTATTATAAGCAAATTCGGCTAAAGGAAGAAATTCAGACCAATCATTCTGGAGTTTGCCCGAATACAACCGTAAATACGGTTTTAGTGACTGGTTAACTCGTTCGGTTTGTCCGTTAGATTGTGGATGGTACCCAGATGTTAAAGAGAGTTTCATATTTAATGAGGCACAAAAACGTTTCCAGAAACGAGCAATGAATTGCGGACCCCGATCAGAGACAATATCTCTGGGCAACCTATGGAGCCTGAACACATGACGGAGAAACAAGACTGCCAACCCTTGAGCAGAGGGTAATCGGGGAAGAGCAATGAAATCAGCCATCTTACTAAAACGATCTACTACCACCCAAATGACTCGAAATCCGGCTGAAAGAGGAAGGTCCACCACGAAATCCATGGATATATGTGACCATGGCCTGAGAGGAACGGCTAAAGGTACGAGTTTCCCGATCCCCAATGAACGAGGAACATTATGCCGTGCACAAACCTGACAGGAATGGACAGATTCCCTTACATCTTTAGAAAGACTAGACCACCACACCGAGCGAGAGACTCCAAGGTCTTAGTGATACCTGGATGACCAGAGACTTTGTTGTCATGAAACTCAGCTAAAACAGTGCCTCTCAGAAATTCAGGGACAAAGAGACGATCAGCAGGAGTAAGTTTAGGAGCCTGCTGTTGAAGCTGGACTAACTGAGTAAATAAATCCTGTGTGAGGCCTGCCCGGATGACAGATGATGGAACTATAGGGGTAGTAGCAGGATGGTTATTGTGAACAAGAAGAAAACAACGTGACAGGGCATCAGCTTTAGTATTTTTGGAACCGGGCCTGAAGGTGATAATAAACCTGAAATGAGTAAAAAACAATGCCCAACGTGCCTGCCGAGTATTAAGCCATTTAGCTGACTCAATATACTGCAGGTTCTTATGGTCAGTAAACACTGTAATGGTATGCCTAGCTCCCTCCAGCCAATGCCTCCACTCCTCGAAAGCCCATTTAACTGCCAGCAATTCTTGATAACCAACGTCATAGTTGGATTCTGCGGAGGAGAATTTCCTGGACATGAAGGCACAAGGGTGTAATTCCTGAGACTCCGGATCTTCCTGGGATAGGATAGCCCCCACGCCAACCTCTGAGGCATCTACCTCGACTATAAAGGGGAGCTCCGGGTTAGGGTGCCTGAGAACAGGAGCCGAGACAAAGGTCTGCTTTAAGGCCCGAAAGGCAGACTCGGCTGCAGGCGACCAATTGGAAGGGTCCGCTCCTTTTTTAGTCAATGCTACTATAGGAGCGACCAAAGGTATGAATGAACCGCCTATAATAGTTTGCAAACCCTAAAAAGCGCTGAATTGCTTTTAAATTTGTGGGTTGCGCCCAATTAAGGATGGCCTGGAGTTTTTTCAGTTCCATGATTATGTGATGAATGGGAGAGAATGACAGTACATGACGGGGAGAAATTCCCAAGAGTAGGTAGCTTCAGACCAGAAGTGTTAACGAATTTAAGGAGAAGGATATGTCTCATTAAATCAGCAAAGAGACGAATCAAACATTATGATTATTTGCAGCTGTGGCAACAGGAAGGTGAAATACAGAGAGGATTGGCTCAGGCGGCGGGATCTGGCTCTATCAGGAAACTGATCGCCACGGCCCCACCGCCACCATACATATCAGGAGAGAAATCGGTTGCGGAGAATGACGCACTAAGGTGTAACAAACAAACACTTAGCAACTGTGTAAATGTTAAAGATAATGTTAACCAATTAACCAATGCAAGTATTAACCCGTGCAAGTTGTACCCTGTTTTGAACTTTCCTCAGGAGTGTGATCAAGAGGACGAATCGGCAACAATTTCAGCGCTCTCTCTAGCAGCCACCATAGCAGAGACCACAGTAGGCACAGCTCCACCCCCGAGATTAGTAACAAAGGCCCCTAGCGGAGGGATAGGTGAGGTCGTATCAACGGGTTGCCTTATTGACAGATGGGAAGGACCATACCAGGTCTTATTGACTAGCACTACAGCATTGAAGGTTGCTGAGAGAGAGACTTGGGTTCATTCGTCCCACTGTAAGAAGGTCGCTGATCCAGAGAAGTCCCGTGATAAGGAACAGACGGTAGAGGTTGTATCACTGAAGTGTCTGTTCCAGGAGGACTAAGGCGGCACCTGAGCATCGAAGATCACAAGACCAAAAGCAGTTGTCGATTCCCTGTTCCCTTTTATTGTTTTTCTCCAACTTCCCATCCCATCTCCCTCAATTATTTTTTTTCCCCCTTCTCATTCTTCTCCGTTTCCTCCTACAAGATGGACTTGCCCCAAGAGACTGTGATCCGGATTTTCCTGTTGACCATGATGTTGACCAGAGCAGTCTGTTCCGGCGAGAGTACCATGGAGGTCGAGAGAGGTTCTGGAATGGGTTCTGATGATAAAGATGGAGGCGTAGTTTTCCAAGAACAATTTAACCAACAAGTAAAGGCGAGTATCAGAAAATGATCCGATAGCATTGACAATAGAAGGAATTGTGAAGGATTGTTAGCTGAAGAAAACTGTATCTGTAGGCTCTGTGACAATGTCATTGAGGATGGGTGCATTAAGAAGTGCCAATCCAGTTTTAATATCCATATGGACCGGCATCCATTGAGTGACTATCACTCCTTAGTGGGTAGTGTGTTAAATAAAACAGATTGTTGGGTATGCTCTCAAGTACCTCAAGGTCATAGCAAATCAGGGCTAGTACCATTTCCTTTAACGTTAGGGGAGGTACTTGAGTTAAGTGGTGGGAGACCGGTGGACAGGAGGTTTAATATCTCCAGCCCTCCTAGTTTGAAGCTCCACCAATACCATGTGGATAGGTCCCTATTATGTTTTAACATCTCCAATCCCCGAAAGCCGGGAAATTGGGAAGTGTCGTGGAGTAACCAAACCATGACCTTTTCGCATAGAGCAGATAGAATGCCTACAGATACAGAGCTTATACGCCACATAGCCAGTAGAGGAAAATCTTTCCGGTATAGGTATACCTTAGGAAATAGGATTACGAGAGTTGGAGAGGTATCACCAGGATACTGTGCACATATCGTACAACCTGATACGTGTACTAAGCAGATGGAAGAATTAGGGTTAGGAGATTTCACATGGAAGGTGTGTAATATGGTTATGTCCTACTCCGTCCCATATGTTCTCCCCGATGATGCATATTTCATATGCGCGAGGAAGGCGTATAAGTGGCTTGCCCCAAACTCTGAAGGATTGTGTTATATTGGAAAAGTACTGCCTGAAGTAATGACTGTATCACATGACAAAATGAAAGACATACACCGTGGTGCCCAAGCTCCTTATACTCACACCCATTACGAGCACGTAGTTAAAAGGCAACTGACAGAAAGGTCAGAGCATCCGGCCTCTGATCTGATCCATGAATCCACCGGGATTCAGGTTCTGCTTGCGTTAGATTTCACTCGCACCGCTAGAGGAGTGATGAACTATAGATACATCTCTGCGCTTGCAAATTTGTTAGATAATATCACTGAAATGTATGATGACACGTTTAGGTATACTGGAAGGGAACTTCAAGCTTACAAAACAGAACTGGTACAGCATAGAATGGTTCTTAATTACCTCACAGCAGTGACAGGCGGATATTGTGTCACACTGGCAACGCAATACGGCGTGAAATGTTGCACATATATTACGAATAGCACCGAGGATCCGGTCGAGGTCATAGACCAAAAGATGGACGATATTCTCCAATTGAAGTGGGAATTTCGCAGGAGACACAATCTCACTCTTGCTGCTGTAGGTAATGAGCTGACTGGTTGGGTGTCATGGTTGAACCCGCGAAATTGGTTTTCTGGTTTAGGAGAATGGGCTCAAGGAGTCATAATGGATGTTGGGAAGTTTCTCCTATGTATCTTAGGTGTTGTCATATCAATTGGCTTGATATTTAGATGCGGTCAGGCTTTAATGAAGTGCAAACATCGTACCAGGGTAATGAGTTTGAGGAGTGAGGAAACTGTAATTCCAATGGACTTGATTTATGACCCAACGGTAGAAACAATGATGTGATGAAAATGCGATTATACGGTCCGTTTCTTTCACCTGTTTTTCCGTTTTCCTCCAAGGTAAAAAGACCCACTTGGACGAGAAATTTGATGAGCCGATATACAAGACAACAGATGGATTAAAGAAGAAGTTTTGACAACCCTATACACAGATTTTTGATGAACTATGCCATAGATCCCCAGTTTCCCTAAAAATTTTAAAATTACGCTAGCCCAACACTTTTGTAAATCTATGGACATTGACATAAGCTTTTGCTCGCACCTTATGAGCAAAAGCACAAAGAAGACTGCAACCAACAGACACCGAACAAGGCTTCAACCGACAAATGTACATTAACCTGACATAGAATACCACTGCATTTACCATAAGTGTTCTTTATCTTCATTTCTACAACCCTCAGGTAATGACACACATAGTCGATAGGGAATACAGGCACAGATATCAGCAATCACATAATTCCCCCATTCATGTATCAACTAAAATGTGCTCCCCCATTTTGTTACAACCACAGCCGAAAAGAGCTCGGTAGAGTTTGACAGCCCATCCACAGACCCTTAATACGGGATAAGAAGGAATTCAAATGTATACTTCGCAATACCTCGAAGCTTGATGTACCACACGTACGGCACGATGATACATGACCCCCCCCCAAACATGGATTCATACACACATGCTTCTGCTATCTCACTAGGTCATACCCTCTTCACACCTACTCCTCTCTCCTCCCTTACCCAACCATGGAAATGTATTAACCCCTGACATATATTTTTCTCTTTTTGAAATGTTTTAGAAGGTGGCAGTTATTGTTGACTGCCAAAGGGTGGACTGTCAAAGTCAGAAAAATATCTCTATGCACACTGCCATATTTTGCACCCCATACAGGTCCGTGCTGCGCATGCGTACGCTCTCCCGTACGTGCGCATACTCACAGTCGCGGGCACCCGCAGGCGCACGGTATGCGTATTTACGGTAGAGTTTATGTGATCGTAGCGTGCGACTCAATCGTTACATATTTTCACTATATAATGTATTTTGTAGATCATGGTCCCTTTGATAGATTCTGAAAGTTTAGTTAATATAGCATGTTCCTGGACAGAGAGATCCCTCTTTGTATTGTACGAAGGGTCTAAAAGGGGTCATACAGTGGTGTTTGGTACCCATCGGAAGAGTATTTAATTAGCAATATTCCGGTGTTGGTTTGGAGCGGATTAATCGCTCGTGCGAATAGTTATGGACATAAGAAGTTTATGTCCATTTACTATTATTTGCTCTTACTTAGCCATGCGGCGGGAAACCCAGTATCCCACCCACCTGAACAGTTGGAAGTAGCCACAGCCCACCTGTATGAATCAACCTATGACCTTTTGTTATAATGCGAAGCCGAATTCCTGTGTCCAATGAACAATGAGATTGTAGGGACCATTGAATTGTATTGTGTGTGGGGCATAAATAGACAAGCCGACCATATCCAGTTCACTCTCTTCAACGGTTCTCATTGCTGATAATCGGGAGCTGGATATCGAGGCGCATGCGATCGTTTCCC
The DNA here is from genome assembly GCF_028390025.1 of Pseudophryne corroboree. Lineage (NCBI taxonomy): Eukaryota > Metazoa > Chordata > Amphibia > Anura > Myobatrachidae > Pseudophryne > Pseudophryne corroboree. The sequence continues at coordinate 39,293,074 of NC_086445.1, read as the reverse complement.
CTTGTGCGTAAGTGTTTCTCCGCAATCATATTGATCTTCTTGTTATTGTGAGCCATTTCTCTCTCTCTCTCTCTTCTCCTCTTTCTCTCTTATTTTCCCTTAAAACGTAATTGTATTGTATTGTATTTCCTGTGTAGTTATCTGGTTAGGTAGTCTATGTTATATTGTAGTGTATGACTTGTATTGTATTAATTCTTTTGCAAGTATATCATTCATAATATATATATTAGGCGTTGGACCCTGAGCACGGTATCTGTGTATTTCTTATAGTGTTAAGTATTCTCAGAGCGTCGGTGACGCTCGAACAGCTTTTGAGTTAATAAGGTTATACCGTGTTGCATTTACACTCTATCATTACACTAAGGTTTTACTGCATAATACACTGTTTATGGTTTAGATATAAAGGTTTAACATTGTGAGCGTCAGCGCCGCTGGTGATCTCCTCGTGGTCCCGAGCGTCCGCTACGCTATAGCGAATCATTCCGTTAGTCGGCAGCCAATAGCGTGCCTGCCTGTGATCTCTTGGCCGTGAGCGAACGTGATGCTTGAGCGTCTCGACTACGGCTAAGCGATTGTTACGCAACGTGCGTACCCTTACGGTACTTCATACGTAAATAGCGTACAGTGTTCTTAGACCTCACAAAGGGTATTATATACGATAAATATTTAGCTTTATCAAAGCGACCCATCTTTTTTCTCAACAAAAAAGAATCCTGCACTCAAAGGAGATTTCGAGGGCCTAATGAAGCCTTTTTTCAGGCTTTCCTGGATATAATTATTCATAGCCGTGGTTTCTGGCCCGGAGAGGGCATATAATCTCCCCTTAGGTAAAGTGGCGACGGGAACTAAATCTATAGCGCAGTCATAGGACCGATGGGGAGGCAGAACGTCCGCATTACCCTTGGAGAAAACATCAGCAAAATCCTGATATTCCATAGGAATAAGTTCTGGGGTAACTGCCGCAACCTGGACTGGATGGGAAATACACTCCTTAACACAAAAAGGACCCCATTGGGAAATCTCTCCAGACCGCCAATTTATGGTGGGATTATTAAAGGCAAGCCAGGGGTGACCCAAAACTACTGGAACTGCCGGACAATGTGTAAGGTAAAGTTCTATTTCTTCTGAATATAGGGCCCCCACTGTCAGCACTACTGGAGGTGTGCAGTGAGTAATAACCCCATTGGAAAGCGGACCCCCATCCAAGCCGTGCATGGTGATACGTCTATCTAAGGGTATCTGTGGAACGCCTAAAGCCTTAGCCCAAGCTAAATCCATAAAATTTCCTGCTGTTCCACTGTTGACGAAGGCCGACACCAACGAACTGAGGCTGCCAAAGGAAATCTTTACCGGAACTAATAGAGAATTATTAGAGGAGATTAACTGCAGACCCAAGTGAACCCCCTCTCAATTCACTTGGTCAGAGCGTTTCCCAGCTTGTTCGGGCAGTTACGTGCGATATGTCCCTTACCACCACAATACAAACAAAGACCAGAACTTAACCTTCTGGTTCTTTCCTCTGGGGACAACCGGGAGAGACCCATTTGCTTGGGCTCCTCGACGTCCTCAGGAAAAGTATATACACATGGATTAGGCCTAAAAGTTGTTCCTCTTTCAGCCCTCCGCTCTCGGAGACGACGATCAATTTTAATAGCGAGCTCCATGAGTTTGTCTAGAGTCTCAGGAGCGAGGTACTGAAGGAGACTGTCTTTAATAACTTCCGACAAACCGAGGCGAAACTGACTGCGCAGGGCCGGGTAATTCCAGCCACAGTCGTTCGACCAACGGCGAAATTCGGTACAATACACCTCTGCTGGATTTTTGCCTTGCTTAAGGGCACGCAGGTGACTCTCAGCTGATGCTTCTCTATCTTTGTCGTCATATAAGAGGCCTAAGAATTTAAAAAAGGCGTCTACTGATAACAAAGCAGCATCATCCGCTCTTAGCCCAAACGCCCAGGTCTGTGGATCACCCTGAAGTAGAGACATCACAATCCCGACCCACTGAGACTCAGTACCAGAGGAACGGGGCCTTAAACGAAAATAAAGCTTACAAGCTTCCTTAAAATAAAAAAAAATCCTTTCGGTTACCCGAAAAACGGTCAGGTAAATGCATCTTTGGTTCCGGAACCATACTCGGGGAGGCTCGCAAAAGATCTTCCTGCGATCTCACCCGAAGAGTAAGGTCCTGAACCATCTGAGTTAATTCCTGTATTTGGTTAACCAAAAGCTGACTGGGGTTTGGTCCTAAACCTGCCGGATTCATAAGGCCGAATTTCTAGGCCCACCAATACAACGGAAAAAATTAAACCCCCTTTTTTTTTTTTTTTTATGTGGGCCGGTGATAATGTTACGATCCTGATGCTCAGGACAGGGGAGATCTTATGTAGTGAGTCCTGAGCACCAAGACGGAATGCTGGGATTGGGAAATGGGAAGGAAATAGCCCCTAGCACCCTTCCTCCGTTGTCTTACCTGTGTTATCAATTCACGTCTGAACGACTATGGTTTCTTGGGCCCATGGCAGCCGCGTTTGAAGGGCGGATTAGGTCTGCCCAACTCCGATGCCCCCTCAGGTCTTAAAGAGAGACAAGGCGTGAATTGAGACAGGGTAATAACAAGGGGACCTCTAACTGAAACAACCACGCTAGGGGCTATAAACTACCTAAAAACTAAACGTATGTGCGGCACGCCGCCAAAGGAAAAGAACTACAAAGAAACCACTGTCCACTCCCCCACACGGCACCACAGAGTTCCGGGGAGGACAGTGAAAGCGGAAACCTCCGCAAATGCACCAATTCACAGTGAAGTAAATACTAAGCGGCATAGGCTGCAACATGCGGCAGAAGCCGCTACTCACGAAACCGGGCGAGAACCCCAGATGACAGAAACAGGTTCGCAAGGACTAGAAGGATTCCCAGGACCGGCTTCGGACCTTCAAAGTACCAGAGGGCAGGGAGCAAGATCCACCAAACACGGCTGACAGGAACAGAGTTCTGCAAGGCAGGAACAGCATACAAGAAGCTATCACCGGCGGGGGCTGCAGTGTGCTGGCTCACATAAAAAGACCCTGCTGGCCAATAACAAGAGGGCCAGCAGGACCAGCCCCCAGACCCTAATTACTAGTTGCCGTGCAGCTGCCCTGCTGCACGAGCAACCTAATTAACTATTCTTAGCAATGGGGAACGTGGTCCACCTGTGGCGTCCCCGTTGCTATGCACCCGGCGGCCCTGCACGCAACGGCGTCCTGTGTTGCCAGGGACCCGGTGGCTATCATGCGCACGGCGTCCTGGCGTTGCTAGGCGCCGTACGTGGGACAGGGAAGGAGAGAGGCGCGGTGGCCGTGACCGCTGCTCAGTCAGGGCACGGCCGAAGACCGCCGCGCCTAACAGTATGTATGGTTGTGCAATGGTCGTTTGTAGTGTTTTAAACAGGGTATTAGTATTTTGTTGGATAATGTTTTTGCATATAAATTTTATCTCATGTACTATGTAATATTTGTGTGACCTGTAATTTACATTGTGTCCGTTCTATTGTTGAGAGTGGATACTTTATTTCTTATAGTCCATTTCTCTCTCTTGTAGGTGTCTCATTAGTGGTGTTTGTCACCACATTTATTTTCTGGCCAAGTAGACAGTTTGTTTTTGTTTTTTCAGCCGAATTAGGCCGTTCATTTATTGAGCAGGTAAGTTGCATATCCCTGTGTGTCCTGGTGTGTGTTTGTTGCAAGTGTGTATCTGATTTCTTATAGGCCATTTCTCTCTCTTGTACTTTTGACAAAGTAGGGCTGATTTTTTTCAGTATTTGCTAATAAAGCGGATCTGTGTTTTCTGTGATGTTTTTATTTTGTTTATCAATTTAAATTAGTCATACTTATTTTGGATACAATATGTCGTTGCATTAATTATATGGGTAGGGTTGATATCTCTAATTATTTATGATTTGTGATGTTAACCTATGTTGGAGCTAATTAGCTAATTTTTGATATTTTATTTTTATCCAATTATGTGTTTTTGGTCCGTATTTAAATCTTGAAGAAATGGAGTACGCACAAGCAGTAAGTTAACACCCATAAACTTAGAATTTGATTATGGATGACAATGTGTGTTGTTTTTTATAATGCTTTTTACTAGTGATGAGCGGGTTCGGTTCCTCGGAATCCGAACCCGCCCGAACTTCAGCTTTTTTCTCACGGGTCCGAGCAGGCTCGGATCCTCCCGCCTTGCTCGGTTAACCCGAGCGCGCCCGAACGTCATCATCCCGCTGTCGGATTCTCGCGAGACTCGGATTCTATATAAGGAGCCGCGCGTCGCCGCCATTTTCACACGTGCATTGAGATTGATAGGGAGAGGACGTGGCTGGCGTCCTCTCCGTTTTATAGAGAAGAGACTAGAGTAGAGAGAGACACAGTATTTAGTAATTTTGGGGAGCATTAGGAGGAGTACTACTTGCTGAAGTGATAGTGTGACTGTATATCTGACTTGTGGGGGAGACTGGGGAGCAGTTAGAGTCTGAGAGCAGGAGTACATATTAAGTACAGTGCACACTTTTGCTTCCAGAGTGCCACACTGCCATTGTGACCACACTGACCACCAGTATATTGTGATTGTCTGCTTAGGAGGAGTACTACTTGCAAGTTGCTGATAGTGTGACCAGTGACCTGACCACCAGTTTAATTAATCACCACCAGTTTAATATATATATATATATATATATATATATAATTGTATACCACCTACCCGTGGTTTTTTTTTTTCTTTCTTCTTGATACATACTATATAGTAGCTTACTGTAGCAGTCTGCGGTGCTGAGCTGACAGTGTCCAGCAGGTCCGTCATTAGTGTCATTACATAATAAATATATATACCTGTCCGGCTGCAGTACTAGTGATATTATTATTATAATATATATATATATATATATATATTAATTTCATCTCATTATCATCCAGTCTATATTAGCAGCAGACACAGTACGGTAGTCCACGGCTGTAGCTACCTCTGTGTCGGCAGTCGCTCGTCCATCAATAATTGTATACCACCTACCCGTGGTTTTTTTTTTCTTTCTTCTTTATACATACTACTATAGTAGCTTACTGTAGCAGTGTGCGGTGCTGCTGAGCTGACAGTGTCCAGCAGGTCCGTCATCAGTCATTACATAATAAATATATATACCTGTCCGGCTGCAGTACTAGTGATATTATATAATATATATATATATATATATATATATATTGATTTCATCTCATTATCATCCAGTCTATATTAGCAGCAGACACAGTACGGTAGTCCGCGGCTGTAGCTACCTCTGTGTCGGCAGTCGCTCGTCCATCCATAATTGTATACCACCTACCCGTGTGTTTTTTTTTTCTTTCTTCTTTATACATACTACTATAGTAGCTTACTGTAGCAGTGTGCGGTGCTGCTGAGCTGACAGTGTCCAGCAGGTCCGTCATCAGTCATTACATAATAAATATATATACCTGTCCGGCTGCAGTACTAGTGATATTATATAATATATATATATATATATTGATTTCATCTCATTATCATCCAGTCTATATTAGCAGCAGACACAGTATGGTAGTCCACGGCTGTAGCTACCTCTGTGTCGGCAGTCGCTCGTCCATCCATAATTGTATACCACCTACCCGTGGTTTTTTTTTTCTTTTTTCTTTATACATACTACTATAGTAGCTTACTGTAGCAGTGTGCGGTGCTGCTGAGCTGACAGTGTTTAGCAGGTCCGTCATCAGTCATTACATAATAAATATATATACCTGTCCGGCTGCAGTACTAGTGATATTATATAATATATATATATATTGATTTCATCTCATTATCATCCAGTCTATATTAGCAGCAGACACAGTACGGTAGTCCACGGCTGTAGCTACCTCTGTGTCGGCAGTCGCTCGTCCATCCATAAGTATACTAGTATCCATCCATCTCCATTGTTTACCTGAGGTGCCTTTTAGTTGTGCCTATTAAAATATGGAGAACAAAAATGTTGAGGTTCCAAAAATAGGGAAAGACCAAGATCCACTTCCACCTCGTGCTGAAGCTGCTGCCACTAGTCATGGCCGAGACTATGAAATGCCATCAACGTCGTCTGCCAAGGCCGATGCCCAATGTCTTAGTACAGAGCATGTAAAATCCAAAACACCAAATATCAGTAAAAAAAGGACTCCAAAATCTAAAATAAAATTGTCGGAGGAGAAGCGTAAACTTGCCAATATGCCATTTATGACACGGAGTGGCAAGGAACGGCTGAGGCCCTGGCCTATGTTCATGGCTAGTGGTTCAGCTTCGCTAGAAAAAAGAAAAGACTTGCGGCAAAAGCACAGCAAAGAACTGTGCATTCTTCGAAATCACAAATCCACAAAGAGAGTCCAATTGTGTCGGTTGCGATGCTTGACCTTCCCAACACTGGACGTGAAGAGCATGCGCCTTCCACCATTTGCACGCCCCCTGCAAGTGCTGGAAGGAGCACCCGCAGTCCAGTTCCTGATAGTCAGATTGAAGATGTCAGTGTTGAAATACACCAGGATGAGGAGGATATGGGTGTTGCTGGCGCTGGGGAGGAAATTGACCAGGAAGATTCTGATGGTGAGGTGGTTTGTTTAAGTCAGGCACCCGGGGAGACACCTGTTGTCCGTGGGAGGAATATGGCCATTGACATGCCTGGTGAAAATACCAAAAAAATCAGCTCTTCGGTGTGGAAGTATTTCAACAGAAATGCGGACAACAGGTGTCAAGCCGTGTGTTGCCTTTGTCAGGCTGTAATAAGTAGGGGTAAGGACGTTAACCACCTCGGAACATCCTCCCTTATACGTCACCTGCAGCGCATTCATCATAAGTCAGTGACAAGTTCAAAAACTTTGGGCGACAGCGGAAGCAGTCCACTGACCAGTAAATCCCTTCCTCTTGTAACCAAGCTCACGCAAACCACCCCACCAACTCCCTCAGTGTCAATTTCCTCCTTCCCCAGGAATGCCAATAGTCCTGCAGTCCATGACACTGGCAATTCTGACGAGTCCTCTCCTGCCTGGGATTCCTCCGATGCATCCTTGCGTGTAACGCCTACTGCTGCTGGCACTGCTGTTGTTGCTGCTGGGAGTCGATGGTCATCCCAGAGGGGAAGTCGTAAGACCACTTTTACTACTTCCACCAAGCAATTGACTGTCCAACAGTCCTTTGCGAGGAAGATGAAATATCACAGCAGTCATCCTGCTGCAAAGCGGATAACTGAGGCCTTGGCATCCTGGGTGGTGAGAAACGTGGTTCCGGTATCCATCATTACTGCAGAGCCAACTAGAGACTTGTTGGAGGTACCAAATACCATCTAGGTTCCATTTCTCTAGGCAGGCGATACCGAAAATGTACACAGACCTCAGAAAAAGAGTCACCAGTGTCCTAAAAAATGCAGCTGTACCCAATGTCCACTTAACCACGGACATGTGGACAAGTGGAGCAGGGCAGACTCCGGACTATATGACTGTGACAGCCCACTGGGTAGATGTATGGACTCCTGCCGCAAGAACAGCAGTGGCGGCACCAGTAGCAGCATCTCGCAAACGCCAACTCTTTCCTAGGCAGGCTACGCTTTGTATCACCGCTTTCCAGAATACGCACACAGCTGAAAACCTCTTACGGCAACTGAGGAAGATCATCGCGGAATGGCTTACCCCAATTGGACTCTCCTGTGGATTTGTGGCATCGGACAACGCCAGCAATATTGTGTGTGCATTAAATCTGGGCAAATTCCAGCACGTCCCATGTTTTGCACATACCTTGAATTTGGTGGTGCAGAATTATTTAAAAAACGACAAGGGCGTGCAAGAGATGCTGTCGGTGGCCAGAAGAATTGCGGGACACTTTCAGCGTACAGGCACCACGTACAGAAGACTGGAGCACCACCAAAAACGCCTGAACCTGCCCTGCCATCATCTGAAGCAGGAGGTGGTAACGAGGTGGTATTCAACCCTCTATGCTTCAGAGGTTGGAGGAGCAGCAAAAGGCCATTCAAGCCTATACAACTGAGCACGATATAGGAGGTGGAATGCACCTGTCTCAAGCGCAGTGGAGAATGATTTCAACATTGTGCAAGGTTCTGCAACCTTTTGAACTTGCCACACGTGAAGTCAGTTCAGACACTGCCAGCCTGAGTCAGGTCATTCTCCTCATCAGGCTTTTGCAGAAGAAGCTGGAGACATTGAAGGAGGAGCTAAGACAGAGCGGGACTTGTGGATGGAGCCCTTAATTCGCTTAACAAGGATTCAAGGGTGGTCAATCTGTTTAAATCAGAGCACTACATTTTGGCCACCGTGCTCGATCCTAGATTTAAAACCTGCCTTGGATCTCTCTTTCCGGCACACACAAGTCTGCTGGGGTTCAAAGACCTGCTGGTGAGAAAATTGTCAAGTCAAGCGGAACGCGACCTGTCAACATCTCCTCCTTCACATTCTCCCTCAACTGGGGGTGCAAGGAAAAGGCTCAGAATTCCGAGCCCACCCGCTGGCGGTGATGCAGGGCAGTCTGGAGTGACTGCTGATGCTGACATCTGGTCCAGACTGAAGGACCTGACAACGATTACGGACATGTCGTCTACTGTCACTGCATATGATTCTCACCCCATTGAAAGAATGGTGGAGGATTATATGAGTGACCGCATCCAAGTAGGCACGTCAGACAGTCCGTACTTATACTGGCAGGAAAAAAGAGGCAATTTAGAGGCCCTTGCACAAACTGGCTTTATTCTACCTAAGTTGCCCTCCCACAAGTGTGTACTCCGAAAGAGTGTTTAGTGCCGCCGCTCACCTTGTCAGCAATCGGCGTACGAGGTTACATCCAGAAAATGTGGAGAAGATGATGTTCATTAAAATGAATTATAATCAATTCCTCCGTGGAGACATTGACCAGCAGCAATTGCCTCCACAAAGTACACAGGGAGCTGAGATGGTGGATTCCAGTGGGGACGAATTGATAATCTGTGAGGAGGGGGATGTACACGGTGATATATCGGAGGATGATGATGAGGTGGACATCTTGCCTCTGTAGAGCCAGTTTGTGCAAGGAGAGATTAATTGCTTCTTTTTTGGTGGGGGTCCAAACCAACCCGTCATTTCAGTCACAGTCGTGTGGCAGACCCTGTCACTGAAATGATGGGTTGGTTAAAGTGTGCATGTCCTGTTTATGCAACATAAGGGTGGGTGGGAGGGCCCAAGGACAATTCCATCTTGCACCTCTTTTTTCTTTAATTTTTCTTTGCGTCATGTGCTGTTTGGGGAGTGTTTTTTGAAGGGCCAGCCTGCGTGACACTGCAGTGACACTCCTAGATGGGCCAGGTGTTTGTGTCGGCCACTAGGGTCGCTTAGCTTACTCACACAGCTACCTCATTGCGCCTCTTATTTTCTTTGCGTCATGTGCTGTTTGGGGAGTGTTTTTTGAAGGGCCAGCCTGCGTGACACTGCAGTGCCACTCCTAGATGGGCCAGGTGTTTGTGTCGGCCACTAGGGTCGCTTAGCTTACTCACACAGCTACCTCATTGCGCCTCTTTTTTTCTTTGCGTCATGTGCTGTTTGGGGAGTCTTTTTTGAAGGGCCAACCTGCGTGACACTGCAGTGCCACTCCTAGATGGGCCAGGTGTTTGTGTCGGCCACTAGGGTCGCTTAGCTTACTCACACAGCTACCTCATTGTGCCACTTTTTTTCTTTGCGTCATGTGCTGTTTGGGGAGTGTTTTTTGAAGGGCCAGCCGGCGTGACACTGCAGTGCCACTCCTAGATGGGCCAGGTGTTTGTGTCGGCCACTAGGGTCGCTGAGCTTTATCACAGAGCTACCTCATTGCGCCTCTTTTTTTCTTTGCGTCATGTGCTGTTTGGGGAGTGTTTTTTGAAGGGCCAGCCTGCGTGACACTGCAGTGCCACTCCTAGATGGGCCAGGTGTTTGTGTCGGCCACTAGGGTCGCTTAGCTTACTCACACAGCTACCTCATTGCGCCTCTTTTTTTCTTTGCGTCATGTGCTGTTTGGGGAGTGTTTTTTGAAGGGCCAGCCTGCGTGACACTGCAGTGCCACTCCTAGATGGGCCAAGTGTTTGTGTCGGCCACTAGGGTCGCTTAGCTTACTCACACAGCTACCTCATTGCGCCTCTTTTTTTTCTTTGCGTCATGTGCTGTTTGGGGAGTCTTTTTTGAAGGGCCAGCCTGCGTGACACTGCAGTGCCACTCCTAGATGGGCCAGGTGTTTGTGTCGGCCACTAGGGTCGCTTAGCTTACTCACACAGCTACCTCATTGCGCCTCTTTTTTTCTTTGCGTCATGTGCTGTTTGGGGAGTGTTTTTTGAAGGGCCAGCCGGCATGACACTGCAGTGCCACTCCTAGATGGGCCAGGTGTTTGTGTCGGCCACTAGGGTCGCTGAGCTTACTCACACAGCTACCTCATTGCGCCTCTTTTTTTCTTTGCGTCATGTGCTGTTTGGGGAGTGTTTTTTGAAGGGCCAGCCTGCGTGACACTGCAGTGCCACTCCTAGATGGGCCAGGTGTTTGTGTCGGCCACTAGGGTCGCTTAGCTTACTCACACAGCTACCTCATTGCGCCTCTTTTTTTCTTTGCGTCATGTGCTGTTTGGGGAGTCTTTTTTGAAGGGCCAGCCTGCGTGACACTGCAGTGCCACTCCTAGATGGGCCAGGTGTTTGTGTCGGCCACTAGGGTCGCTTAGCTTACTCACACAGCTACCTCATTGCGCCTCTTTTTTTCTTTGCGTCATGTGCTGTTTGGGGAGTGTATTTTGAAGGGCCAGCCGGCGTGACACTGCAGTGCCACTCCTAGATGGGCCAGGTGTTTGTGTCGGCCACTAGGGTCGCTGAGCTTACTCACACAGCTACCTCATTGCGCCTCTTTTTTTCTTTGCGTCATGTGCTGTTTGGGGAGTGTTTTTTGAAGGGCCAGCCTGCGTGACACTGCAGTGCCACTCCTAGATGGGCCAGGTGTTTGTGTCGGCCACTAGGGTCGCTGAGCTTACTCACACAGCTACCTCATTGCGCCTCTTTTTTTCTTTGCGTCATGTGCTGTTTGGGGAGTCTTTTTTGAAGGGCCAGCCTGCGTGACACTGCAGTGCCACTCCTAGATGGGCCAGGTGTTTGTGTCGGCCACTAGGGTCGCTTAGCTTACTCACACAGCTACCTCATTGCGCCTCTTTTTTTCTTTGCGTCATGTGCTGTTTGGGGAGTGTATTTTGAAGGGCCAGCCGGCGTGACACTGCAGTGCCACTCCTAGATGGGCCAGGTGTTTGTGTCGGCCACTAGGGTCGCTGAGCTTACTCACACAGCTACCTCATTGCGCCTCTTTTTTTCTTTGCGTCATGTGCTGTTTGGGGAGTGTTTTTTGAAGGGCCAGCCTGCGTGACACTGCAGTGCCACTCCTAGATGGGCCAGGTGTTTGTGTCGGCCACTAGGGTCGCTTAGCTTACTCACACAACTACCTCATTGCACCTCTTTTTTTCTTTGCGTCATGTGCTGTTTGGGGAGTCTTTTTTGAAGGGCCAGCCTGCGTGACACTGCAGTGCCACTCCTAGATGGGCCAGGTGTTTGTGTCGGCCACTAGGGTCGCTGAGCTTACTCACACAGCCATTGCGCCTCTTTTTTTCTTTGCATCATGTGCTGTTTGGGGAGTGTTTTTTGAAGGGCCAGCCGGCGTGACACTGCAGTGCCACTCCTAGATGGGCCAGGTGTTTGTGTCGGCCACTAGGGTTGCTTAGCTTACTCACACAGCTACCTCATTGCGCCTCTTTTTTTCTTTGCGTCATGTGCTGTTTGGGGAGTCTTTTTTGAAGGGCCAGCCTGCGTGACACTGCAGTGCCACTCCTAGATGGGCCAGGTGTTTGTGTCGGCCACTAGGGTCGCTTAGCTTACTCACACAGCTACCTCATTGTGCCTCTTTTTTTCTTTGCGTCATGTGCTGTTTGGGGAGTGTTTTTTGAAGGGCCAGCCGGCGTGACACTGCAGTGCCACTCCTAGATGGGCCAGGTGTTTGTGTCGGCCACTAGGGTCGCTGAGCTTACTCACAGAGCTACCTCATTGCGCCTCTTTTTTTCTTTGCGTCATGTGCTGTTTGGGGAGTGTTTTTTGAAGGGCCAGCCTGCGTGACACTGCAGTGACACTCCTAGATGGGCCAGGTGTTTGTGTCGGCCACTAGGGTCGCTTAGCTTACTCACACAGCTACCTCATTGCGCCTCTTTTTTTCTTTGCGTCATGTGCTGTTTGGGGAGTGTTTTTTGAAGGGCCAGCCTGCGTGACACTGCAGTGCCACTCCTAGATGGGCCAGGTGTTTGTGTCGGCCACTAGGGTCGCTTAGCTTACTCACACAGCTACCTCATTGCGCCTCTTTTTTTCTTTGCGTCATGTGCTGTTTGGGGAGTCTTTTTTGAAGGGCCAGCCTGCGTGACACTGCAGTGCCACTCCTAGATGGGCCAGGTGTTTGTGTCGGCCACTAGGGTCGCTTAGCTTACTCACACAGCTACCTCATTGCGCCTCTTTTTTTCTTTGCGTCATGTGCTGTTTGGGGAGTGTTTTTTGAAGGGCCAGCCGGCATGACACTGCAGTGCCACTCCTAGATGGGCCAGGTGTTTGTGTCGGCCACTAGGGTCGCTGAGCTTACTCACACAGCTACCTCATTGCGCCTCTTTTTTTCTTTGCGTCATGTGCTGTTTGGGGAGTGTTTTTTAAAGGGCCAGCCTGCGTGACACTGCAGTGCCACTCCTAGATGGGCCAGGTGTTTGTGTCGGCCACTAGGGTCGCTTAGCTTACTCACACAGCTACCTCATTGCGCCTCTTTTTTTCTTTGCGTCATGTGCTGTTTGGGGAGTCTTTTTTGAAGGGCCAGCCTGCGTGACACTGCAGTGCCACTCCTAGATGGGCCAGGTGTTTGTGTCGGCCACTAGGGTCGCTTAGCTTACTCACACAGCTACCTCATTGCGCCTCTTTTTTTCTTTGCGTCATGTGCTGTTTGGGGAGTGTTTTTTGAAGGGCCAGCCGGCGTGACACTGCAGTGCCACTCCTAGATGGGCCAGGTGTTTGTGTCGGCCACTAGGGTCGCTGAGCTTACTCACACAGCTACCTCATTGCGCCTCTTTTTTTCTTTGCGTCATGTTGTTAGGCGCCGGGGTCCGCTCGTCGGTGCGGCCCGGCGCCTAGCAACCAGGGATGCCGTGCGCGTACAGCCGCCGGCTCCCTGGCAACGCTAGACGCCTGGCGCACGGAGCCGCTCAGACCCTAGCAACGGGGACGCCACGTTTGGGCCGCGTTCCCCGTTGCTGGGTCTTTTCTAATTTGTATAATGGTGTGCTGGCCGTGCAGCATGCAAGCTGCACGGCATTACTTGTGATGACCCAGTCTGGCTCCTGATTGGGGAGCTCACAGTTATAAGCACCCTTTGGACTTCTCACAGACGCCGGTGATAGCTTCCTGTTTGCCTGTGTCGGTTACAGAGAGTTTCCAGTCCTGCTCAATCCGGTTGTTCCTGTCCTCAGTGATCCTGTACTCGGAAGTTGTCATCTATTCCTGGAGTCTGACCGAGCACCTTTAACATCCTGTGGTGTTCGTGAGTCGCGGCGTAGCCGTGTGTTGCGGCTTGACCGCTTACTGTTTATTATTTTGTATCTTTGTGTTCTGGAGCTTTTGCGGAGGATTCCGCTCCCCCTGATCCACTCTGGTATCCAGCGGTGCTGGATAGGAGTGACGGATCAGTGGATCTTTGGTTGTCCTTTTCCCTGGCGGCTAGTCCGCACATACTTTTTGGTTTAGTTAGTTAGCTTGTAACCCCTGGCCTGGTTGCTTAGTCAGAGGGCCCCTTGTTATCACCCTGTCTCGGATTTCCCTTTGTCTCCCATTAAGACCTGAGGGGGCATCGGAGTTGGGCAGACTTAATCCGCCCTTCAAACGCGGCTGCCATGGGCTCAAGCAACCATAGTCTCGCAGGGGATTTCTGATAACACGGGCGAGACAACGGAGTTAGGGCGCCAGGGGTTACTAGGCTCTCCAGCTCCCACAACCAGTATATCTTTCCAGTACTCAGACCTCTGCCATAAGATCTCCTCTGGTCTGGAGTACGGGAATCATAACATTATCACCGGCCAGACTAAAATTTAAAATTAAACAGGAGTTAATTTTTCCCTTGTTCAGTTGGGAGATTTGTCGGCCTCATGAATCCCACCGGTGTCGGGCCAAATCCTGGCCAGCTTCTAGTTAGCCAGATTCAAGAACTTACTCAGATGGTTCAGGATCTGTCCCTTCGGGTGAGGTCACAGGAAGATCTGTTACGGACTTCCCCGAGGGTCATTCCTGAACCAAAAATGCATCTGCCTGACCGTTTTTCTGGGGATAGAAAACAGTTTTTTAATTTTAAAGAGTCTTGTAAACTTTATTTTCGTTTGAGACCAGTCTCCTCAGGTACGGAGGCTCAGCGGGTTGGAATTATTATTTCTCTGCTTCAGGGGGATCCTCAGACCTGGGCTTTTGGTTTAAAGACAGACGATCCGGCTTTGTTTTCTGTAGACGCCTTTCTAAAGTCTTTAGGGCTATTGTATGACGACCCTGATAGAGAGGCATCCGCCGAGAGTCAGTTGCGTGCTCTCAGACAGGGTAGGAATCCTGCAGAGATTTATTGTATGGAGTTTCGCCGTTGGTCGAACGACTGTGGATGGAATGACCCAGCCCTGCGCAGTCAGTTTCGCCTCGGCTTATCTGAGTCTATAAAAGACAGTCTCCTTCAGTATCCCGCTCCTGAGACTCTCGATAAACTCATGGAGCTCTCTATTAAGATTGATCGTCGGCTCAGAGAGCGGAGGGCTGAAAAAGGAGCATCTGTCGGGTCAACTCCTTGTGTTTTTTCCATCCCTGTGGACATGGAGGAGCCTATGCAGATAGGTCTCTCCAAACTGTCTCCTGAAGAAAGAACCAGAAGGCAAAATTCTGGTCTTTGTTTATACTGTGGAGGTAAGGGACATTTTGCCCGTAGTTGTCCGAACAAGTCGGGAAACGTCTCGACCAAGTGAATTGTGAGGGGGTTCACTTTGGTCTGCAGCTTATCTCCTCAAATAATTCACTGTTAGTCCCAGCTAAAGTTTCCTTTGGCAGCCTCTGTTCTTCGGTCTCTGTTTTTGTGGACAGTGGAGCTGCAGGGAACTTTATGGATTTAACATGGGCCAAGACCTTAGGTATTCCTCAGTTAGCCTTGGGTAGGTGTATCACCATGCATGGTTTAGATGGGAGTCCCTTGTCCAATGGGGTTATTTCTCTCTGTACACCTCCTGTTCTACTCTCGGTAGGAGCTCTGCATTCTGAAAAAATTGAGTTTTTCCTCACCCATTGCCCAGCAGTTCCAGTGGTTCTGGGTCACCCTTGGCTGGCCTTTCATAATCCCATCATTGATTGGCAGTCGGGGGAGATCTCACAATGGGGTACCATCTGTAATAAGGAATGTATTACGCTTCCCATCAGAATAGCTGCTGCCATTCCCGCACCCATTCCTGTGGAATACCAGGATTTTGTTGATGTTTTTTCCAAGGGCAATGCGGATATTCTGCCTCCCCATAGGCCTTATGATTGTGCTATTGAGCTAATTCCTGGTGCCACTTTGCCTAAGGGAAGGTTATATGCATTGTCCGGACCTGAAACTGTGGCCATGAATGAGTATGTTAAAGAAAGCCTAGGGAAAGGATTTATCAGGCCATCTAAATCCCCTTTAAGTGCAGGCTTCTTCTTCGTAGAGAAGAAGGATGGTTCACTCAGACCCTGCATTGACTTTAGAGCCTTGAATAAAATCTCAGTAAAAAATACTTACCCTCTGCCACTGATCTCTGTCCTCTTTGATCAGCTACGTTCGGCTGTGATTTTTTCTAAGATTGACCTGAGAGGAGCATATAACCTCATCAGAATCAAGTCAGGGGATGAGTGGAAAACGGCATTCAGTACTCAGTCAGGCCACTATGAGTATCTGGTTATGCCATTCGGCCTGTCTAACGCTCCGGCAGTTTTCCAGGATCTCATTAACGATGTGCTCCGTGAATTTCTTGGAAAATTCGTTGTAGTCTACTTAGACGATATTTTGATTTATTCTGACTCTGTAGAACAACATGTTACCCAGGTGCGTCAGGTTCTAAAAAAATTACGTGAAAATCACCTATATGCCAAGCTGGAGAAGTGTGAATTTCATGTCACAGAGGTATCCTTTTTAGGATACATTATTTCCCCTCGGGGATTCCGTATGGAACCAAAGAAGCTCCAAGCCATCCTTAGTTGGGCGCAACCCACCAACTTAAAAGCAATTCAGCGCTTTTTAGGGTTTGCGAACTACTATAGAAGATTTATTCACTCTTTCTCTGACCTAGTTGCTCCCATTGTGGCACTGACTAAAAAGGGAGCAGATCCTACCAATTGGTCACGTGAAGCTGAGTTATCTTTTCAGGCCTTGAAACAAGCCTTTGTCTCAGCCCCTGTCCTCAGACACCCCAACCCAGAATTGCCTTTCATTGTTGAGGTTGATGCCTCAGAGGTTGGAGTAGGGGCTATCCTATCTCAGAAGGATCCGGATTCCCTTGAATTACATCCTTGTGCCTTTATGTCCAGGAAATTCTCTTCTGCTGAATCCAACTACGATGTTGGTAACCGGGAATTGCTGGCTATTAAATGGGCTTTCGAGGAGTGGAGGCATTGGCTTGAGGGAGCGACTCATATCATTTCAGTTTTGACTGATCACAAAAATCTTCAATACATTGAATCAGCTAAACGACTGAATGCCCGGCAGGCTCGTTGGGCTTTATTTTTTACTCGTTTCAAATTCATTATCACCTTCAGGCCAGGTTCCAAGAATACCAAGGCAGATGCCCTGTCACGCAGTTTTCTTCCAGTTCAAGACAACAGTCCTGTTACTCCCATACTTCCGTCTTCAGTCATTCGGGCAGGCCTCACACAGGATTTATTTACCCAGTTAAAGCTGCTTCAACATCAAGCTCCTGGAAATACTCCTGCTGGTCGTCTTTTTGTCCCTGAGTTTTTGAGAGCAACTGTTTTGACGGAGTTTCATGATAGCAAAGTTGCCGGGCATCCGGGAATCGCTAAGACTTTGGAATTAGTCTCCCGCTCAGTATGGTGGCCTGGTCTTTCCAAAGACATTAAGGAGTTTGTTTTTTCGTGTCAGGTCTGTGCACAGCATAAAGTTCCCCGTTCTTTGCCTATCGGTCAGCTTATGCCCTTGAATGTTCCTCTTAGGCCATGGTCTCATATCTCCATGGATTTTGTGGTGGACCTCCCTCTGTCAGCCGGATGCCGAGTCATATGGGTGGTAGTGGACCGTTTTAGTAAAATGGCCCATTTCATTGCTCTTCCCCGATTGCCATCTGCCCAGGGATTGGCAGTCTTGTTCCTCCGCCATGTTTTCAGACTCCATGGGTTACCCACTGATATTGTTTCCGATCGGGGTCCACAATTCATTGCACAGTTTTGGAAATCTTTTTGTGTCTCATTGAAGATGAAATTATCTTTAACGTCAGGCTACCATCGCCAATCCAACGGGCAGACTGAGCGAGTTAATCAATCACTAAAACAATATTTGCGGTTGTACTCGGCCAAACTCCAAAATGACTGGTCTGAGTTTCTTCCATTGGCGGAGTTTGCTTACAATAATGCCTGTCATTCCTCCACCAATGTGTCTCCATTTTTTGCAGTTTTTGGTTTTCACCCCAGAGCTAATTCCTTTTTTCAACATTCCTCTGTCTCCTCACTGACCTTGACCTCTCATCTTAGGCTCATTTGGAGAAAAGTGCACCTGGCTCTCAGAAAAGCGGCATTTCAGGAAAAGAGATTTTCTGACAGGCTCCGGCGGCCGTGCACTTTTAAAGTAGGAGATAGGGTATGGTTGTCGACTCGCAACATTAAACTTCGACAAACCTCAGCCAGATTGGGTCCTAAATTTATTGGACCATTTCACATTATCAAAAAAGTCAATCCAGTTGCCTTCCGGTTACGTTTACCAAAAACTTTACGGATCGGAAATACTTTCCATTGCTCATTGCTTAAACCATATGTTTCGTCCAGTAGATTTCCTCGTAAGATATCTCAGGGGAGATCACCAATAGATGTACAGGGTCAGCAGGAGTTCTTGGTGGAGAAGGTTCTCGATTCCAAGTTGTCCCGGGGTCGGCTTTATTTTTTGGTGCATTGGAGAGGTTATGGTCCAGAAGAAAGGTCTTGGGTCCTGGATAAGGATCTCCATGCCCCGAGGCTCAAGAGGGCATTTTTTCGAGAATTTCCTCGGAAACCTGGCTTTAGGGGTTCCTTGACCCCTCCTCAAGGGGGGGGGACTGTTAGGCGCTGGGGTCCGCTCGTCGGTGCGGCCCGGCGCCTAGCAACCAGGGACGCCGTGCGCGTACAGCCGCCGGCTCCCTGGCAACGCTAGACGCCGGGCGCACGGAGCCGCTCAGACCCTAGCAACGGGGACGCCACGTTCGGGCCGCGTTCCCCGTTGCTGGGTCTTTTCTAATTTGTATAATGGTGTGCTGGCCGTGCAGCATGCAAGCTGCACGGCATTACTTGTGATGACCCAGTCTGGCTCCTGATTGGGGAGCTCACAGTTATAAGCACCCTTTGGACTTCTCACAGACGCCGGTGATAGCTTCCCGTTTGCCTGTGTCGGTTACAGAGAGTTTCCAGTCCTGCTCAATCCGGTTGTTCCTGTCCTCAGTGATCCTGTACTCGGAAGTTGTCATCTATTCCTGGAGTCTGACCGAGCACCTTTAACATCCTGTGGTGTTCGTGAGTCGCGGCGTAGCCGTGTGTTGCGGCTTGACCGCTTACTGTTTATTATTTTGTATCTTTGTGTTCTGGAGCTTTTGCGGAGGATTCCGCTCCCCCTGATCCACTCTGGTATCCAGCGGTGCTGGATAGGAGTGACGGATCAGTGGATCTTTGGTTGTCCTTTTCCCTGGCGGCTAGTCCGCACATACTTTTTGGTTTAGTTAGTTAGCTTGTAACCCCTGGCCTGGTTGCTTAGTCAGAGGGCCCCTTGTTATCACCCTGTCTCGGATTTCCCTTTGTCTCCCATTAAGACCTGAGGGGGCATCGGAGTTGGGCAGACTTAATCCGCCCTTCAAACGCGGCTGCCATGGGCTCAAGCAACCATAGTCTCGCAGGGGATTTCTGATAACACGGGCGAGACAACGGAGTTAGGGCGCCAGGGGTTACTAGGCTCTCCAGCTCCCACAATAGTATATCTTTCCAGTACTCAGACCTCTGCCATAAGATCTCCTCTGGTCTGGAGTACGGGAATCATAACACATGTGCTGTTTGGGGAGTGTTTTTTGAAGGGCCAGCCTGCGTGACACTGCAGTGCCACTCCTAGATGGGCCAGGTGTTTGTGTCGGCCACTAGGGTCGCTTAGCTTACTCACACAACTACCTCATTGCGCCTCTTTTTTTCTTTGCATCATGTGCTGTTTGGGGAGTCTTTTTTGAAGGGCCAGCCTGTGTGACACTGCAGTGCCACTCCTAGATGGGCCAGGTGTTTGTGTCGGCCACTAGGGTCGCTGAGCTTACTCACACAGCCATTGCGCCTCTTTTTTTCTTTGCATCATGTGCTGTTTGGGGAGTGTTTTTTGAAGGGCCAGCCGGCGTGACACTGCAGTGCCACTCCTAGATGGGCCAGGTGTTTGTGTCGGCCACTAGGGTCGCTGAGCTTACTCACACAGCTACCTCATTGCGCCTCTTTTTTTCTTTGCGTCATGTGCTGTTTGGGGAGTGTTTTTTGAAGGGCCAGCCTGCGTGACACTGCAGTGCCACTCCTAGATGGGCAAGGTGTTTGTGTCGGCCACTAGGGTCGCTTAGCTTACTCACACAGCTACCTCATTGCGCCTCTTTTTTTCTTTGCGTCATGTGCTGTTTGGGGAGTGTTTTTTGAAGGGCCAGCCGGCGTGACACTGCAGTGCCACTCCTAGATGGGCCAGGTGTTTGTGTCGGCCACTAGGGTCGCTGAGCTTACTCACACAGCTACCTCATTGCGCCTCTTTTTTTCTTTGCATCATGTGCTGTTTGGGGAGTGTTTTTTGAAGGGCCAGCCTGCGTGACACTGCAGTGCCACTCCTAGATGGGCCAGGTGTTTGTGTCGGCCACTAGGGTCGCTTAGCTTACTCACACAACTACCTCATTGCGCCTCTTTTTTTCTTTGCATCATATGCTGTTTGGGGAGTCTTTTTTGAAGGGCCAGCCTGCGTGACACTGCAGTGCCACTCCTAGATGGGCCAGGTGTTTGTGTCGGCCACTAGGGTCGCTTAGCTTACTCACACAGCTACCTCATTGCGCCTCTTTTTTTCTTTGCGTCATGTGCTGTTTGGGGAGTGTTTTTTGAAGGGCCAGCCTGCGTGACACTGCAGTGCCACTCCTAGATGTGCCAGGTGTTTGTGTCGGCCACTAGGGTCGCTTAGCTTACTCACACAGCTACCTTATTGCGCCTCTTTTTTTCTTTGCGTCATGTGCTATTTGGGGAGTGTTTTTTGAAGGGCCAGCCGGCGTGACACTGCAGTGCCACTCCTAGATGGGCCAGGTGTTTGTGTCGGCCACTAGGGTCGCTGAGCTTACTCACACAGCTACCTCATTGCGCCTCTTTTTTTCTTTGCATCATGTGCTGTTTGGGGAGTGTTTTTTGAAGGGCCAGCCTGCGTGACACTGCAGTGCCACTCCTAGATGGGCAAGGTGTTTGTGTCGGCCACTAGGGTCGCTTAGCTTACTCACACAGCTACCTCATTGCGCCTCTTTTTTTCTTTGCGTCATGTGCTGTTTGGGGAGTGTTTTTTGAAGGGCCAGCCTGCGTGACAATGCAGTGCCGCTCCTAGATGGGCCAGGTGTTTGTGTCGGCCACTAGGGTCGCTTAGCTTACTCACACAGCTACCTCATTGCGCCTCTTTTTTTCTTTGCGTCATGTGCTGTTTGGGGAGTGTTTTTTGAAGGGCTAGCCTGCGTGACACTGCAGTGCCACTCCTAGATGGGCCAGGTGTTTGTGTCGGCCACTAGGGTCGCTTAGCTTACTCACACAGCTACCTCATTGCGCCTCTTTTTTTCTTTGCGTCATGTGCTGTTTGGGGAGTCTTTTTTGAAGGGCCAGCCTGCGTGACACTGCAGTGCCACTCCTAGATGGGCCAGGTGTTTGTGTCGGCCACTAGGGTCGCTTAGCTTACTCACAGAGCTACCTCATTGCGCCTCTTTTTTTCTTTGCGTCATGTGCTGTTTGGGGAGTGTTTTTTGAAGGGCCAGCCGGCGTGACACTGCAGTGCCACTCCTAGATGGGCCAGGTGTTTGTGTCGGCCACTAGGGTCGCTTAGCTTACTCACACAGCTACCTCATTGCGCCTCTTTTTTTCTTTGCATCATGTGCTGTTTGGGGAGTCTTTTTTGAAGGGCCAGCCTGCGTGACACTGCAGTGCCACTCCTAGATGGGCCAGGTGTTTGTGTCGGCCACTAGGGTCGCTTAGCTTACTCACAGAGCTACCTCATTGCGCCTCTTTTTTTTCTTTGCGTCATGTGCTGTTTGGGGAGTGTTTTTTGAAGGGCCAGCCGGCGTGACACTGCAGTGCCACTCCTAGATGGGCCAGGTGTTTGTGTCGGCCACTAGGGTCGCTTAGCTTACTCACACAGCTACCTCATTGTGCCTCTTTTTTTCTTTGCGTCATGTGCTGTTTGGGGAGTGTTTTTTGAAGGGCCAGCCTGCGTGACACTGCAGTGCCACTCCTAGATGGGCCAGGTGTTTGTGTCGGCCACTAGGGTCGCTTAGCTTACTCACACAGCTACCTCATTGCGCCTCTTTTTTTCTTTGCGTCATGTGCTGTTTGGGGAGTGTTTTTTGAAGGGCCAGCCGGCGTGACACTGCAGTGCCACTCCTAGATGGGCCAGGTGTTTGTGTCGGCCACTAGGGTCGCTTAGCTTACTCACACAGCTACCTCATTGGGCCTCTTTTTTTCTTTGCGTCATGTGCTGATTGGGGAGTGTTTTTTGAAGGGCCAGCCGGCGTGACACTGCAGTGCCACTCCTAGATGGGCCAGGTGTTTGTGTCGGCCACTAGGGTCGCTGAGCTTACTCACACAGCTACCTCATTGCGCCTCTTTTTTTCTTTGCGTCATGGGCTGTTTGGGGAGTGTTTTTTGAAGGGCCAGCCTGCGTGACACTGCAGTGCCACTCCTAGATGGGCCAGGTGTTTGTGTCGGCCACTAGGGTCGCTTAGCTTACTCACACAGCTACCTCATTGCGCCTCTTTTTTTTTTGCGTCATGTGCTGTTTGGGGAGTGTTTTTTGAAGGGCCAGCCGGCGTGACACTGCAGTGCCACTCCTAGATGGGCCAGGTGTTTGTGTCGGCCACTAGGGTCGCTTAGCTTACTCACACAGCTACCTCATTGCGCCTCTTTTTTTGTGTGCGTCATGTGCTGTTTGGGGAGTGTTTTTTGAAGGGCCAGCCGGTGTGACACTGCAGTGCCACTCCTAGATGGGCCAGGTGTTTGTGTCGGCCACTAGGGTCGTTGAGCTTACTCACACAGCTACCTCATTGCGCCTCTTTTTTTCTTTGCGTCATGTGCTGTTTGGGGAGTGTTTTTTGAAGGGCCAGCCTGCGTGACACTGCAGTGCCACTCCTAGATGGGCCAGGTGTTTGTGTCGGCCACTAGGGTCGCTTAGCTTACTCAGACAGCTACCTCATTGCGCCTCTTTTTTTCTTTGCGTCATGTGCTGTTTGGGGAGTGTTTTTTGAAGGGCCAGCCTGCGTGACACTGCAGTGCCACTCCTAGATGGGCCAGGTGTTTGTGTCGGCCACTAGGGTCGCTGAGCTTAGTCATCCAGCGACCTCGGTGCAAATTTTAGGACTAAAAATAATATTGTGAGGTGTAAGGTTTTCAGAATAGACTGAAAATGAGTGTTAATTATGGTTATTGAGGTTAATAATACTATGGGATCAAAATGACCCCCAAATTCAATGTTTTAAGGTGTTTTTTAGGGTTTTTTTAAAAAAACACCCGAATCCAAAACACACCCGAATCCGACAAAAAAAAATTGGTGAGGTTTTGCCAAAACGCATTCGAACCCAAAACACGGCCGCGGAACCGAACCCAAAACCAAAACACAAAACCCGAAAAATTTCCGGCGCTCATCACTACTTTTTACATGATTCTTACCTTCATTTTAAGTTGGTGATGTCCATTCATGTGGCAGCAGAAGCACTCCCACCACAACCCACGGAACCACTCCCACCCCAACCGGCGCAAGCCCTCCAACCCCAACTGGCTCCTCATCATCCAAGGCAACGGAGGCGTGCTAGGCCACCAATTTTCCGTACCCGTGTCCTTCTTTTTGGGAAACCTGATGATGTCGTGTTGCGCAGATACAGACTGCCACCTCATCTAATCCTAGACACTCTCTCCATAATAGAGAGTGATCTAGAACAATCCATTATGTATCCTACAGCAATACCAGCATTGACACAATTCCTTGCTGTGTTACATTTTGTTGCCACTGGGTCGTATCAGCATGTGGTGGGAGATCTGGTTGGCATGTCGCAGGGCAAGTTCAGTAAGGTCCTGTGGCGTGTCAGCCAGGCTTTCATAAAAAGAGTCAAGCAATTTATATCAATGCCTTTGGATGTTGGTGCCCTGGATGTGGTGAAGCGGCAATTTCAGGAAGGTGGTAGTCGCTTCCCACACGTTATTGGGGTTGTGGATGGAACACATGTAGCTATTGTAGCAATAAGACATAATGAAGAAATTTATAGAAACAGGAAACTGTTTCATTCTCTGAATGTAATGGTTGTTTGTGGGCCATCCCTCCAGATCCTGTCCCTGAATGCTAAGTTATCGGGGAACTCCCATGATGCACATGTCATTAGACAATCAGGGATATGGCAGAGATTAAGATCGATGGAAGGCCAAGACATGTGGTTATTGGGTGAGTTTTTTTAGTTTAAATGTTTGGAACAGTCATATTTGTGTATTTTTTATGTTATTTTACAATTATACTTTTGCTATTTTCATCTTCTCAAACAGGAGACCGTGGATATCCTTGCACCCCCTAGCTCATGACTCCTTACAGTAAACCCAGGCCAAGACCACAGACGGCATTTAACTCAGTGCTTACTGCCACTAGACAGCTGGTGGAGCGCACAATTGGTGTCCTTAAAGGGCGCTTTCGTGTGCTCCACCGCACTGGTGGCGTCATCATTTTTCGCCGGAGATGGTAAGTAAAATTGTGGTCCTGTGCGGTATCCTACATAACAACGCTGTAAGGAGTCGCGTAGAGCTTCCTCAAATGGAGGAATTGACTGATGAGGAGCCAGGGGTTGGCCGGACAATCGGTGGGGGGAGTGTCTCCCGGCGGGGAAATGAAGTAAGGGCAGGGCTTGTCCGTGATTATTTCAGGTATTTATTTTCTGCTTCCTTTATTTTGTTTTTCCTAAGCTCTCTGTTTTTTTCGAATAATTTTGAACTGATGCCATTTAGTTAGCTTGGTAAAGTTGATAGGGTGTTGTTGTTGTTTTTTTATTTGGTTTTTAATAAAAATCAGAAATGTTCTACTTATCATGTTTTTTGGAGTAATATTGTTGTTGACAATGTTTATTCTTGTTTTTTAATTATTTTTAATTTTATTTAGGTTTATTGTGTTAATGACCATTTTAATTTTTTGTTATGTTTGGATTGTGCATCTGTTTACATTACAAATGACACAACATATGATACTAAATGTCGTACCCTTTATGACTTTGTGTAGCTGATTGTTCCCGCAAAATGTGGTGAGTAAATTTTTATTTAAATTTTTGTTTATTTGTATTTTGGTTTTTATTTGGGTTTTCTCGCTCTCTCTCTTTCTCACTCTGTCTCTGTCTCTCTCTCTATATATATATATATATATTGGGTAAAAGTTAAACATATATATAAAGTATGATTGAAAAAAAAAATGTAATGTAATACTAATTAAAAAATATATATATATAGAGAGAGAGAGACATATATGTTTAGGATTAACAAACCAAAGAAACAGGTGTGTGTGTGTGTGTGTGTGTGTGTGTGTGTGTGTGTGTGTGTGTGTGTGTGTGTATATCTAACTCTATATAGGCATATTTATAAACCTACTTTGTTTTTTTTATTTTTATTTTATCATACACATCTACAATGCTAGTAATTTTAAATCCTGTATGTGGACACCAAATTTGCACCAAGAAGTGTGTGTGTGAGTGTGATTGCGATTGAGTTTGTGTGTGAATGATTTATTTCCATTTTTTAATTACACTAAATGTACGCAGATGCAAATTTCCGCTGATGCTAAAAGTACACATTGTCGTGAACATTAATGTACACATATCAATAAAGTTTAATACAGATGACACCATCCCATTTCAACCAATCAAAATGCACCCCACACACTATAAATATATGTCCATGTATGGAAAACGCCATGGGCACCATGCGCGCAGCTGCCTTCTGACAATGTCTATAATATTTGTCCTATTAAAAACACGTTAAAGGTTAAAGAACACAGTACTCAATTGGCGCAAAAAGTACCGCAAGGGTACTCCCTTAACTATACCTTAAGGAATGTACTTATACTGTAAACATTTGTGCAGTGACAATGTGTAGATGTAATGCAGTGTAACCTTGTTAGCTTAAAAGCTGTATGTGCGACTATGACGCTCTGAGAAACCTTTATGCATTTATAATAACCAATCAAATACCGGTCTAAGGTTCTAACGCCTTTAGTGAGAGAATGAACGTTCAAAAAGAATACAATACGAGCTATACACTACCAAAATAACATAGAATATCTAACCAAGTTACTACACATAAAATACAATAATGGTAAAATAATACTTTAAGAGGAAAAGAGAGAGAAAAGGGGAGAAGAGAGAGAGAGAGAGAATGGCTAACAATAACAATAAGACAATATGGTTGCAGAGAAGCTTACACATGTGAGGAACAATCGCTGCGCAGTTAGTCAATGCTGAGAATCTTTGTTTAGAAAATACTTGAGCTTACTCATACTGGCTGTCCCTATATACACAACCCTACAATACCGCATGGGACAGAAGCTAGACTCCATTTTGGGAAAACTCCAATGATTCCAAAGACTGCAACACATGGTTGAAAGGGGGAGGGGAAAACACCCGGCAGCAGCCATTTTAGATTTGCAGGTCCAAACACATGGCACTCTCTGCTACACCACAATCACATAGCAGAAGACACAAGATTCCATTTTATTACAAAATGTCCAAGCCTCAAAACAATGCATATGTTCTGATTTTACAATTCCAAACCATCTAAATCACCTTTCACAATTTCAAGCAAACACAGTATATCAATAACCAGAGCATATGAGCTATCACAAGACCAGACCACCAGGTACCCACAAGTATCAGCCTGCCATTGCTACAAGCACATATTCAAAAGTACTGCATGGTGGTATTCATGATTAACAAGATATATTATAACAAACCAGCACAATCTATTCTAAATCACCATAGGCAAACAAATACCACAAATACTATGCTACAGATTGTCTACTGTTCCAATTCATCACAGACTTCACAGAGTATCAACACAAACACCCAACAATCACACAACTGCCCAAACCTCGTTAACCTTAAGCCATTTGTATCTCCAAACTAACTAATCTATGCCAATCATTCTACAACTACTTTACCACAAACACATTTTTAAAACTATTCTATGCCAATCAGCCATGAGATATTGAGATTATGATACTTAGCCTTTTGTAAGGAGCCTGGTGATGATCCAGCCATGCTTGCTGTGTGTAAGGTAGCTGTGTGAGCGAGTTACAGTATATCTGTCCTCAGAGGCCCCAAGCAAACTGCCCACTGAACTCTCTTTTTGGCCAGCCACTCCCTTCCTGTTTGACCAGTCCCTGGGGGAGGGGTCGCTCTTGCTTTGTATATGCTGATCAGGTTCAGCCCTGAAAACTGGCAAAAGGGTTGGCTTGATCATTCATTGTTCTAACAAAGTGATCTTAGCTTTTATACATATAATCATATCTATCCGCTGCAATGTCCCACAACTTCACAACAAGCATCAAACTAACCCACACATCAATCTGCTTGCTTCAATACCAAACATGACGGGCGCATCTGGTTCTGTTCAAATAATACACATTCATGACATCAATTCATCAGCCAATTCTAAATCTCCATGATGTCTGGTGCCCGACATTATTATAACCATGTACTGTATGAAACAAGCGCCGAATCCATCTACGTGCCATGTCCGAGCAAATGCGTGTGTTACCATATATTGCTGTGCTCGCTGCGTATATTTGCAAGTATAGCGACTTAAATGTGTGTAGTTTGTATGTTCTCTCTATGTAATATTTTTGACTTTGACACTTCTCACGGCGGGAGCTGCGCGTGCTTGTGGCTGTGATGGACCGCCGCGTAGGCTGCGCAGGGTCCGTCATCCCAATTAGGGTTAAGCGCGAGGCCTACGCGGAGGTCCGCCACATACTGCGGAGGAACACCCGCACTCGCCGCAGCATCATTCAACTAGAGAGGCGGTGGAGCGACCTCCGCCGTTGCACGCCGAAGCTGTTGGCGGAGCTACGCCAACAAATCCGCATACGGCGTAGACGCAGTAAGTTGAACACTACATTAATTTTGATTACACTGAGATTATTT
Organism: Pseudophryne corroboree; assembly: GCF_028390025.1. Taxonomy (NCBI): domain Eukaryota; kingdom Metazoa; phylum Chordata; class Amphibia; order Anura; family Myobatrachidae; genus Pseudophryne; species Pseudophryne corroboree. Next base: position 39,265,382 of record NC_086445.1, on the reverse strand, counting down.
GCTGCACTTTTAAATTGTCTATAAATCACATTTACACTAAGAGGCCCTATACTTATACATTTTGGAGACTGTGTAATGACACTATTGTAGCCAAAAACTTACACAAGTTTCTACATTGTGTGTGTTTATGGTTTGCAGTACTGAGTGTGTAGCAAAGTGCTTGTGAAACTCTTAATGGCGTAGTACTGAGTTGGTACACATGCTATCGGCTATACAAAATAACTTTATATGTGTATTTAACATGATAATTAACAATGTTTTTTTAAACATGATGTTTTGTAAACAATAAAAGCCACAACCTAATTATTACATATGTCATTCTAGGGCAAGCCCAACGGTGAGCATTGGCTCGCAGAAAAATTCCTCCAACCCAAGCCCCTTATACACAAACCTCCCCTTCTGTGGCCCACTCCCCCTCTCCAGCCCCCTCCCCCTCTCCAGCCCCCTCCCCAGCCACCTCCCCCTCTCCGGCCCACTCCCCCTCTCCAGCCACCTCCTCCTCTCCGGCCCACTCCCCCTCTCCGGCCCACACCCCCTCTCCACCACACTCCCCCTCTCCAGCCACCTCACCCTCACCGGCCACCTCACCCTCTCTGGCCAACTCCCCCTCTACAGCCCAATCCCACTCTCTTTCCCAATCCCCCTCTCCGGCCCAAGCCCACTCTCTTTCCCAATCCCCCTCTCCCGCCCAATCACCCTCTCCGACTCAATACCCCTCTCTTTCCCAATTCCCCTCTCTGCCCCACTCCCCCTCTGTGTCCCAAACCACCTCTCCACCACCCTCACCCTATCATTATCAAACCCCCTCTGTAAGGTCCTCCCATTCCATCTTCTTACAGAAATCGACCCTCCTTCCCCATCCTGCCTCCTTCCCCCATCCAGCACCCATCCCCCATCCAGCCAACCTCACCCATGCAGGCTCCATCCCCCAGCCAGCCACCTTCGCCTACATCAGAATGGGCAGCAGAGGCCCCGGAGCCACTTGAGGGAGGTGGGCAAGTGGCAGAGGAGAGTAAGTTCACACACATTGTTTTTATTTATAAAACAGTATTTTATGACACATTCAAATAAATGCAGTGTTGTACTGTGGCCAATCTTTTGTCAAGGTTAAATGCTTGTCTTCTTCATCATGGTATGGATGATGCATTTAGATTTGTGTGAGGCACATTATATGTACAGTGTCTACATCTGCAATGTTTAGGATGGCCACTCTGGGTCGCCAATCACTATGTCGACAGGTTTGCCTGCACAACAGGGTTTGTATGTGAAACATTATATGCCAAACATTTAGACATGAGTGGTACTTTTTGTACGGTTTTACTTTTACAATTGTGCCTGGTTATTGCAATATTTGCACATTAAATTGTCAGGAGTCACTTTGTTAGGCAGGCTAAGGACACAGTGATTTGGGTTGTGAAAGTTACACTCCTACTATTTATGCATTTAACTTTTTGTAAGCTGTTAGACCTTATGTTGTAAGGCAGGCTTTCATGGAGTGTGGGCATGCTAGGATATGTGGTCCTTCTGAAGATGTGGATATGCAGTGTGATGATGCCGGACCAAAAACAACAAAGAAAAGATTGCTTCACTCCAGATGTAAATGAATCCCTGCATGGTATTACTATTTAATTTGGGATGTTGCCCATAGCAACCAAGCAGATCATACATTTCATTTATTTTGCACCTTCTACAAGATAATATGTTGAATTTGATTGGTTGCTATGGGTAACGTCCCATCTAAAATATAACTCCCATATTACTGCATGTATCCCATGGTGTCGTACACTTTGTTTTTAAAATAAAAATAAAACCTTGCTGAGCAGGCTTGTGTGTTGTTCTGCTAATGTTTTATCATTCAAACATCCATGATGTAGTCACTTTGCCATTAAAGTGTGCTTTGTGCCTTGCTTGTATAATAGGTAATGTGAGTAAGTTTGTAATGTTTATTTTGCCTCTTCATTTCAGATGTTGCAGTTGGAGATCCCACAACTTTGCCAGGAATTGTGGCCAGGCTCAAATACAATTTGCGAGCTGTGCTGGCTGACTTGGAGCAAATGGAAACATTTTTCTAATAAAAAAAAATACAGGTTGAGTATCCCTTATCCAAAATGCTTGGGACCAGAGGTATTTTGGATATGGGATTTTTCCGTATTTTGGAATAATTGCATACCATAATGAGATATCATGGTGATGGGACCTAAATCTAAGCACAGAATGCATTTATGTTACATATACACCTTATACACACAGCCTGAAGGTCATTTTAGCCAATATTTTTTATAACTTTGTGCATTAAACAAAGTGTGTCTACATTCACACAATTCATGTATGTTTCATATACACCTTATACACACAGCCTAAAGGTCATTTAATACAATATTTTTAATAACTTTGTGCATTAAACAAAGTTTGTGTACATTGAGCCATCAAAAAACAAAGGTTTCACTATCTCACTGTCACTCAAAAAAGTCCGTATTTCGGAATATTCCGTATTTCGGAATATTTGGATATGGGATACTCAACCTGTATATATATTTTGTTTGATACCAAAAATATGATTTTTCAATAAAAAAAAAAAAAAAAAATGTGTTGTTCAAGTTAAGCGGGTGTTGTGTTTATTAATGCTATAAAAGAACAGCAGATTGACGTGCAGAAATTGGTGACATAAAACAGTTCACACATCTTACTTAATAATAGTTTATTAAATTACACACAAAAAAAATTATGACAGTTAGGAGCTTATTGATTCGAAAAACATGTAAACACATTTATTCACACACTACACCTCTACACCAAGAAAAAAAAAATAGCATTAGACCAGGCACATTTACATCTCTTTCTTTTAAATTACAAGAAAAAATGTTGATGGTCAATTATGCCTACAAAGTGTTGTGCAGGTATTCTTTAAAGACTTAATTGGTCATGAGCATTATCAGTCATTACACTAATTGGATTCGTAATTGAGGAAGGTTTGTTGAGTTTGAACTGAAAGGTGTAATTTAACTTTAAAAAAAACACATTGCTGTGCGTTTTTTAGCAAAAGCGTGTGCAATTTTAAGAAGAATGTGTAAATCTACGATAAGTTAGGATTTTTACGATGAGGTTTGTGGTAATGCGATGGGTTCGCATTAGTGCGATGGGGGTAATTCCAAGTTGATCGCAGCAGGATTTTTGATAGCAACTGGGCAAAACCATGTGCACTGCAGGGGGGGGCAGATGTAACATGTGCAGAAAGAGTTAGATTTGTGTGGGTTATATTGTTTCTGTGCAGGGTAAATACTGGCTGCTTTATTTTTACACTGCAAATTAGATTGCAGATTGAACACACCACACCCAAATCTAACTCTCTCTGCACATGTTATATCTGCCTCCCCTGCAGTGCACATGGTTTTGCCCAGTTGCTATCAAAAATCCTGCTGCGATCAACTTGGAATTACCCCCGATGTCTTTTGGCATACGCCTACTTTGTGTACTACTGCGTACAAAATAGCAAAAATACGATGGGGGCGGATATTCGCAATTTTGCAAATATGTTGTGCGAACGAAAAAAATAGCACACAACTCGGAATCACCCCCATCATTTGCATAATAGGCAGTAGAATGACTACATATAATTTAGCAGGGTTGGTCCAAGATTGTGTAACCTGTATATTAGGGAGCCACTAGGTGGCGATGTACACTCAATTAAAAGTCTTTAACTTAAATACGATCTAAAGAGGTCCCAATATTGAGCTAGACGAATCCCAAAAGTCACTTAGCAGATAGGATTTAGGTGTAACTCAGTGGCGTAGTAATTGAAGTAGGCCAGCGTGGCAGTAGCTCAAAAGGGTAATGTCATTAGATAGATTTCTTACAGTTCTGTTATCCCTATGGCCTGGTACAGTAGTAGCTGGAGGTAATTACAGGATAGGGTCGCTACCCGGAGGCAGTGGTGAGGCTCGTCTAGCTGGGAAGCCTTGGATTTGGATATTTGGGGGTCAGGGGCGTCCTCTTTATTCCCCAGAGGTTACAGCTGAATGACCAATCCCCACTATATCTGTATGCCTTAGTCGGGGTGAGCTGGTGCAATGGCTGCTGCTAGCAGGGGGGTTTGAGGGTACCTGCAGTGTGGTGGCGCCGCTCCGTATGACGACTGGCGGGGAATTCGGTGGACCGGGTGGAAGGCGGTGTCCTCCGTTCGGTAGCTCCCTCTCTTTGAGGCGGCCCGCGGATCACTGTAAGCGGCTCCGGGCCTCTTTCTGCATGCGGCTGGTAAGCGGGAGGCAGTGGACGGATCCCGACTCTCTCCGGCGTGCTCCTCCTCTGCCCGCTGCGGCTATACGTTTCCCCCGTCAGCGGTCACTGCAGCGGGCGGCTCAGGACTCCCTGCCTAGCGGCTGACAGGCGAGCGGGGAGTGAGCAGCGAAATCCGGTCTTCCCTCTAACGCAGTGATTCTTCCAGTGGGCAGCAGCAGCGCGCCCCGTCACACACCAGAGTCTGGCTCCTGCCTGCGGCCTCCTCTCAGTCCTTTCCACACGTCCCGTCCGTTCAGCCCGCGCGCTGCTCTTCTGCTCGTTTTTAAAAGGCCCCTCCTCTTCATTTTGTCGCGTCCCATGCAGCCAATCACCGGTGCTCCAAGAATCCCGCTCTCAGGACTCTGGCCGGATAGCCCTGGGTCTTAGTGCCCCGTCGCTCCATTCCCTCCCCGGCCCGTTGCTAGGCAACCAGATAAAGGTCTTAACCCTTAATGTCTTTCAGGCAGCGCTGACTGCTGTCTAGGACTGCAATGATATGCGCAGGGATGCCCCAATCGTGGGTATCACAAAACTCTTAGGGGGATATTCAATTGTTTGAAAAGTCAGTTGGGTGTCTGTTTTTTCCTATCTTATAGACAGGGAAAAAACTGACACCCAACCGACTGTTCAAACAATTGAATATCCCCCCTTAATTTACACTGTTTCATATAAATTACCTTATGGTCCGCTAAGAACTCTTGTTTATCTCATTGCATAATACATATGCTAATAGACAGTAGAATTGTTTTGTGCATTTGATTTTACCTGCATGTCAGTGGGTACATCTACCCCTCCGAGTGGGTTTTATCACCAGTGTTCTCCCACTCACACCCATAACCTCACTGATAGTAAGCACATGCTGCTATGTTTCGGGTTTACTCTCCTAGGGTTCTCATGTACATGTGTAATACTGTAATCTCTTGCACCGGATTACGTCTAGAACAATGCATTTATTAGAATTCTGTACTAGCAGCCACACTTGTATTAATAGTAATGTATAGTTTATAGTAATTATATACATAACCGTATGTTCAGATCATCTCTGAATCCAGCGCGTTTATACCCACCACTATCGGGGCAAAGCTACAAACCATGCCAAATTTACGTCCTAAACCCCTCCCCCTACTTTCTGTAAACGTGAGCCACCGCCATCTTTACCAGAGTGCACCGGAATATTTATTTATTTATTATTACCAGTTATTTATATAGCGCACACATATTCCGCAGCGCTTTACGAAGAATATTTGGCCATTCACATCAGTCCCTGCCCGAGTGGAGCTTACAATCTATATTCCCTACCACATGTACACACACAGTCACGTTAGGGTTAATTTTTGTCAGGAGCCAATTAACCTACCAGTATATTTTTGGATTGTGGGAGGAAACCGGAGTACCCGGAGGAAACCCACGCAAGTACGGGGAGAATATACAAACTCCGCACAGTTAGGGCCATGGTGGGAATGGAACCCATGACCTCAGTGCTGTGAGGCAGTAATGCTAGCCATTACAGCATCCGTGCTGCCTGAATATGTAAGTGAAATGTTAATAAATAACCATGCTAGGTGCAGATCTGCCTGGATGTGGCATTCAGAATGTATCCGCACGACTCAGAATAGTAACTCCGGGCCTTGTGTGCATTCGCTACCCAGAAACAGCTGAGACGCAGACCACGCTGAATTGCGCCACTATTGGTGCTTTATCTGCTACCATGTAGTCCTGGTCCTACAGGTATATGGGGGGGAAGCCACGGTCGTCAGTGGGGAGATACTGTACCAGCAATACCAACGACACAAAAGCGGTTCTAGGGGGTAATTCCAAGTTGATCGCAGCAGGATATTTGTTAGCAGTTGGGCAAAACCATGTGCACTGCAGGGGAGGCAGATGTAACATGTGCAGAGAGAGTTAGATTTGGGTGTGGTGTGTTCAATCTGCAATCTAATTTGCAGTGTAAAAATAAAGCAGCCAGTATTTACGCTGAACAGAAACAAAATAACCCACCCAAATCTAACTCTCTCTGCAGATGTTATATCTGCCCCCCCTGCAGTGCACATGGTTTTGCCCAACTGCTAACAAAAATCCTGCTGCGAACAACTTGGAATTACCCCCCTAGGTGCCAGAGGTGGCCACAGGATTATAGCGTGTAAGCAGGTTTCTTTTTTAGTGTAACTTTTGTATGATATCTGCAAAATATGTTAAATCATGAATTCTCAATTTAATAAAATAACTTTATGGTTTCTAAAATAAGTAAATTTTTCTGAATGATCAGACCCTCTGAGAATGGGAAGGCTGGGCTTGTGGATGAGGCTCATCCACACCCACCCAAAATGGCATGGCCAGGGATATATTACGCACTTTTGTGCCCTAAGCTGGCACGCTCCCCTCTGTACATGTGATGTCATGAAGTCACGGAAGAGGGTGCTGGGAGCAGGAATCTGTGTGTCCTAAGAATGCACCAGGTAGAGTTCCGGTGGGCTGGCCCTAGCGAGCGGCCGCATTTTAGGAGAGCTCCCCCAGTCCCCCCTGCAATTACCATCTATTACCGGGGATCTGGAGCTCCTGCGGTCCCCAGTTCAGCAGCGGTGGCACCGGGCATCTAGGTCTGGCAAGGCGCATTCACTGGCACCGGCTCCCTCCCACCCTTATGTTGTATAAACAGGACATGCACACTTTAACAAACCAATCATTTCAGCGACAGGGTCTGCCACATGACTGAGGAAGGTAGATGTGCAAGCATTAGTATGATTCTGCAATAAAGCCAATGTCACTCCATTTTGTTATATTCAATACATTATAAGCTTACTTTAGCATTAATATATGATATGCTTATATATGTTGGGGGAAAACAGAAATGTCTAGAATGATGAAATATTTAGTTAGCAAAAAGAGGAACTTGTGGGTAAGCCATATCTGATAGAGATAAAGATAGGAACTTGTGGGTAAGCCATGTCTGATAGAGATAAGAAAAAGAGCAAGAACAAGACCGTTATCAGGAAGAGGACACAACCCTGAGGTTAATCTGTAAACTCATCTGAGGGTTTTTTCAAGTATATATATCTGCATGTAAGGACATTAAAACAGAACTCAGATTGAATACACCAGACCGAGTGTGTGAATATTTGATTTCTCCAGCTGGCTGCACGGCACATATTTTATTCACAGGTGGTTCTGAATGCAAAAGACAGGCTGTTGTTGGAGTCCTCTCAGAGAAGGCTGAGGCTAAAGGAGGTTTACCTCCAACATTTTCATGGTGCCGAAACCCGGGAAGCCAAGAAGTTGAATAGAGGAGCAACAAGTCACCTGACTCTAGACGTTGGAACCGTTTAAACCGCGGTAAGTAACAAATTGATTGCGATTTTTCGCCAATTGTTACTTTACGTGTTTTAACGTCTGTGTCAGAAGTGTCAGTTTTCTCTGTTCAACTCAAGCACTTCCTAGTAAAAGCCTTGCCTCTTTTGTATCAGAACAGTAATGTAAATTTATGTCTGAAATTGAAGAATGTATTGATTTTGAAAGCTCATATGGTTGTGGTTGTTGTACTGTTAGTTTAAAGTGGTTTGTGCAAGGTCCTCATGGGTCAGTAAATATTACATTTGTTGTACGCACTGAAAAAGATATATCAGGTTTTAAAAGGTGTAGGGGACATCAAGAAGATGTTTATGGTAAAACTGTGAGTTATATGAAAGGTATATTAACAACAGGATGTCATGGTTTTGTTAATCAAAGGGAAGGCAAGGACTTGCGCCAGACACTGAAAGAACCAGAACCTGAAAGATTCTTTTGTCCCTATTCTGTCAGACCCACCAGATTGAGATATACCTTGATAACGAAAGAGTGTGAGTCCACCCATAAGGAAACTGAATGATTACAGGTGTATGTAATCAGTAGGACAGAGGTAAACTTGTAGTGTTCAGGAAACCCATCTTTTCAATAATCAACATAGAGTACTGAAATTGTGTAACTCATATCGGAGAGAGAAGTGTTGATAAGTTGGCAGAAGGCAGGATGGGAACCTCTAATAGCAAGGGTGAATTAACCCCTGTTGAAATAGTTAAACAGGAGGTGGGACCACATGCAGTTAAAGATATAGCCAAGGTATTTAAAAGGGCAGGATTTCCTCCAGATGGGGAATTTAACACTGACAAATGGAGAAAATTCAGAATCTGTAATAGGGAATGGATAGAAAAACGCAAGAAAGGGGATCAGGTTTATATTTGGCTAACAGCAAGTGAGAAATGGGAGCAGGAGGAGGAAAGGAAGAAGAAAGAGAGGGAAGATGACCAGCATATGACGGTCTGTTTAGCAACTACAGGAACGAACCAGGGCCATAATGTGCCAGTTATTCCCAATCCGCCCCCTCCTCCACCTGTAATACCAGTCCCAGTACCTACACTAGTCACAGATCCACCCCCTTACCCCGCAAATCTGGGAACCCCAGGGCAACCTCCTATAATATGGAACCAGTACCCTGATTTAACTAAATGTCCCCAATGTGCATCTTTGTTGGAACTAGAGAGGATGACATGTCCCAACTGTACACCCCAGATAGGAACAGGCCACAGAACTCCATTAATGATAAATAGACTGAAACCATACAACCTAACCGGTCAAGGGGAAATGCATTCAGGATCCCCATTGTCTCATAAAGACAAAAGAAAACTGAGAAAGGGGAGACTGGGAACAAGAAATGTATTTTACACTGAAGCAGAAAATGGAACTCTACAGATGCATGAAATTGAGGAAAAAGATGAATCAGAAAACTTAGATGTTCCTGCTTGTTACCCAGTACGTACCTATGCCTATGTCAATCCAAGAGGAGGACAGGCTATATTAGCGAATGAGGAGGGATATGTTCAAGGACAAAATAATTTTAGACCACAATTTTTTACAAGAGAACAGCATACCCCTTTTTCAGTAATGGAAGTTACAGCCATAATAAAAGATAGCCCAGATCCCTACAAACAGCCAGGACGGTTTGGGTTATATATGGAGACTATGTGTAATTTACATTCCGCAGCATGGGTAGATGTGGAACAAATATGTAAAAATAAATAAGCAGAGGGTGATCTAAGACAGATTAAGGATATGGCAGCTCATCAAGCCACTGATTATCATGAACAGATAGAAGATGTACTAGAAGCACAAAGGAAAACTACAGCCAGTGGACCACAATTTGTGGCACGCCTAAGGAGATGGTGTTATTTAAGAAATCAAAGGTATCCAGAAGACATTGGACCACAAGGAGAACAACCGTTTAGAAGTTACCTCTGTAAAATTAAGGATATGGTCAGAAATGAAGGTTTGGACCCAGAAGCAGTAGCAGGAGAAAGGATGGTCAGATATCGAGTATTGGAAGGTTTAAGACCAAGTCTAAAAGATAAATTAATTACTAGTACTCCTGCATATAGGTCTACGCCTATGGATCAAATTCTGGATATGGTAGAGGCCTTAGAAGATCTGGAAAAGGAAGAAAAGGAGAAAAAGGTAGCCAAACCCAAAACTGTCTACCTGGTCACAGAAGAAGGCTCAAAGAAAAAAAATTAGAAGGGGAAGGAAGAGCCATGATCAAGCCCGAATCGGGAAAATGCTTCTGGTGCAAGAAACCAGGACATTTCAAAAGAGACTGTCGCACATATAAGAGTTGGATAGAGAATAAGTCAGACTGAAGTCCCGGCATCCCAGTACCAATGATACTCCCGATGACCCCCCCCCCCCCCCCCCCCCCGACAGAATTGAAGATAGGTTTATTATAGTCAAACTGCCAACGGGAGAAAATGTTTCCTGTCTGCTTGATACTGGGGCAAGCCAATCAGTTATAAGACAGGAAGAAGTACCAGCACACCTCATTACAGGAAAACCAGTGACAGCAAAGGGATTAAGTGGAGAAAAGATCCAGCTGAGGAAAACTAGGATCCTCAATGTACAAGTACAAGGACATCCACATGAAATCCCAGTAGAATTCCTAGTATCTCCCACCTGCCCAGTCAACTTGCTGGGAGCAGATTTGCTGCAGAAACTACAAGCAAGTATTCTGTACAGAGGGAACATGGTGATATTCAAGACAGCACTATCACCCACAGACTATGATCAAGTGCAAGCCGCTGTACAGATATTTCTAGCAACCACCACAGAAGAGGATGAAGAAGAAACCCAGAACAAATTAAAACCTGGCGAGGATGGGGAGTTCCAGACAAGGTATGGGCAAAAGGAAAAAGATGTGGGAACCATGAAGGTCCAACCTGTGAAGCTATCAAACCAGGAACTGTACCAGTAACTATAAAACAGTACCCCTTGAACAAGGAACAGACAGCAGCCATATAAGTACAGATCAAAGATATGCTTGCACATGATGGACAGCAATATTGCTGGACAAGACTTCCTCAAGGAGGAGCTACAAGCCCATCAGAGTTCACAGAAGCCATGGCCACAGTCTTGAAGAAATGGGCACCTGACTAACCATAAGAAACTCAGCTACTGCAATATGTGGATGATCTACTACTAGCAACTGCTACCAAACAGCAATGCCAAGAAGAGACAATATCATTGTTAAAGTTCTTGCAGATAAAGACTGCTGAGTGACACAAGCCAAGCTGCAATTTGCCCAGAAGGACACTGCATTTCTCAAGGAACATGCCACCTTACAACAGAAAGAATAAAACTTATACTGGATGCTCCAAATACACAGACCTTAACACAGAAAAGAGCCTTTCTAAGTTTGGTGTCCTATGTCAGAACTGGATACCAGGAGCTTCAGCCCTTATGCAACCACTGTATAATGCCAAGAATACTGCTACAAACTCCCAAGAAGAGCAAGAGACACAATGGGTGGCAGTTAAGAAGATGAAGGAAGCCATATGTTCAGCTCCAGCCCTGGGACTCCCAGACTATACAAAGCCTTTTACCTTGTTCTGCCATGAACATAGGGGACATGCAACAGGAGTCCTGACACAGGAGGTCGCTTTTTATTCAGCAGCACTGGATGGAGTGATGCAAGGATCACCAACCTGCATAAGGTCAGTAGCAGCTGCAGCCATCCTAAAGGACAAATGTGCAGATGTGTTAGATCATCCACTTACCATACAAGTTCCACATGCAGTCACAGATATACTGCAACATGCATCTACAAGACATCTCAGCACAGCAAGGCTGACAAAATATGAAGTAGCCCTTCTATCAGCAAGCAACCCTACTATTAAGAGATGTACCACTCTCAACCCTGCAACTTTACTACCTCTTAAAAATGAACCTGACGGTTCAAAAGGAGGGAAAGATGAAGAAGTACATCCAGAGGAAAGAACAGAACCATACCCGGAACAAGAACATGACTGTATAGCCCTCATGGAGGAAGAAATACAGCCAGATTCGAAGATTGATGACAGACCGATACATAATATAAAATTTTTATTGTTTACCGATGGTTCTAGTTATTATGTTCAAGGATACAGGGTGGCGGGGTATGCAATTGTTTCTCCGCATGAAGTCTGGAAGAACAGAAGTTTCCTTACAGCAGCAGGTAAACTTATAAAGAATGGGCATCTAATACAAGGACTAACAAGAGCATTTGAAACTGCCCAAACAAATGGCAGTCATAAAGACCAAAGCACATACTAAGGAAGAAACAGAAGAAAGCAAGGGTAATGCATATGCAGATGCAGAAGCAAGGAAAGCAGCCCTAAAGAACAAACATGAACCAGCCATTTATGTTCGGGAAGAAGCAGAAGAAGTGAACATAAAGACTCTCATCAAGCTACAAGCACAATCCAGGAAGAAGAACAAGAACAAGCTTTGGTCAAACACCACAAGCTTATTTTCCTTTCCAGAGACTACAAATGGACTATATACAGATGCCAAAGCATGGAACATATGAATATGCCCTAAAATGTACTGACATTTGTAGCAGATGGCCAGAGGCGGGTCTGGTAGCAAAAGCAAAGTCTATCTCTACTGCAAGGAAAATAATAGCAGAAATAGTGTGCAGATTTGGGGTTCCAGTAGTAATAGCGTCTGAATGGGACCCTAAAGCTTAAAATACAAAAGGCCATGCAAGAGACAGGGAAAGCATAGGTAAAGTGCTTGCCCTTAGCATTGTTTGCAGTTAGAACACCAGGCAAGGAAACAGGGTACTCACCTTATGAGATTTTATTTGGGACAAAACCTAAGACAGGGAGTTTGCCCCAGGAACTGCAGCATAAACATGGAAATATGACAGAGTATATAAAGCAGTTGAATGAACACCTAACTGAAATGCATTCTCAAGTTTTATCCTCAGGACCAGAAAGAGCTGATCTTGAACCACACAGCATCCTGATTGGCGATTGGGTCTACCTAAAAAGACAAGTGAGAGGAGCACTTGAGCCCAGATATGATGGTCCTTTCCAAGTGTTGCTAGTGAACCCCACCTCGGTGAAACTCGAGGGTCGAGATTCGTGGGTGCATGCATCGCACTGCAAGAAGACCAAGATCACTATTAAACCCCCAGGAAAGTAATAACTATGAATTTACTTGGACCTATGCCTGATAGGTCCCTGTAGGGGGTTATTTGGGATCCGCAATGTTGGTTGTTGCAATTGTATTTACTGTACATTTGGTAAACACGCCTGTAAGTCAAGGCCCTACTCCAGCCCCTGAGATAAGTAGGAAAAATACCCTGTAACCATGAATAAATACCCCTGAAGTGTAAGAAAGACATGCAGTGTGGCTTATACTCCAGTGTGCAAAAATGGAAGGCAGGTATAAATGTTTGTGTGAGTGTGGACAGGAACCACTGGAAATAGCAATGGAATGTCAGACTAAGTGTAAATTTGATTACAGTACATGGGAATATACTTTGCAAGGTTACAGACATGTTGGAAGTGTTACCCAGAAAACAGTTTGAAATGTACATGTATGACTGGATGTTGGACAAGGCCCTCCCTGCATAAGAGTAACGAATGGGCATGGCTGTTAGAAGCCAGGCAAAGAGAGGACAGTAAGCAAAAATGCAGGAAATAGAAGATATAAAACAGCAGTTTGTGAGAAAGATGGAGGAATCATCATGGACATGGGGAGACTGGGATTTTGGATGGTTAAACCCTGCAAATTTGGTTCAAGGGGATTGGAGGATGGATAATGGGCATTGCTCTCCTAATTGCAAAAGTAGCTGGAGTATGTTTGTTGGTATATGTACTCATACGTATTATTCTCTGTTGTATTTCACGCACTTCGAAAAAAGTAAAACGCAAGATAAACAAAAAGAAGCCTGCTAAATACGCAAGATTCGAGCATACAGAGGAAATGGATGAACGTGACCAAGATGAATATGATGATATTGAATCACGTAATGACAGACCACCCGTCTACAAAAATGGAAGCAATCAAAAAAGACTGTAAAAAGGACTCTTATGCATCTATGCCTTGTGACTATTTTGTCTGTACGGGATGGTTATTACCCTCCCCTGGCAATAGGCCCAGGGAGACAGACGTACTTGACCAGGTCATCGCCTGGCCTGCTCGGCGAAGTAGGGTAGCGAGGTATAGTGTGATGTCTTTTTGAGAATCAAAAGGAGGGAAAATGAGGAAGGTAGATGGGCAAGCATTAGTATGATTCTGCAATAAAGCCAATGTCACTCCATTTTGTTATATTCAATACATTATAAGCTTACTTTAGCATTAATATGTGATATGCTTATATATGTTGGGGGAAAACAGAAATGTCTAGAATGATGAAATATTCAGTTAGCAAAAAGAGGAACTTGTGGGTAAGCCATATCTGATAGAGATAAAGATAGGAACTTGTGGGTAAGCCATGTCTGATAGAGATAAGGAAAAGAACAAGAACAAGACCGTTATCAGGAAGAGGACACAACCCTGAGGTTAATCTGTAAACTCATCTGAGGGTTTTTTCAAGTATATATATCTGCATGTAAGGACATTAAAACAGAACTAAGATTGAATACACCAGACCGAGTGTGTGAATATTTGATTTCTCCAGCTGGCTGCACGGCACATATTTTATTCACAGGTGGTTCTGAATGCAAAAGACAGGCTGTTGTTGGAGTCCTCTCAGAGAAGGCTGAGGCTAAAGGAGGTTTACCTCCAACACGACTGTGACTGAAATGACTGGTTGGTTTGAGCCCCCACCAAAAAAGAAGCAATCAATCTCTCCTTGCACAAACTGGCTCTACAGAGCAAGATGCCGTCCTCATCCTCATCCTCCGATTCCTCACCCCTTTCACTGTTTACATCCTCATCCTCACAGAGTCTTAATTCGTCCACAATGGAATCCACCATCACTGGTCCCTGTGTACTTTCTGGAGGCAATTGCTGGTAAAGGTCTTCCTGGAGGAATTTACAGTGCATTTGGAAAGTATTCACAGCGCTTCAATTTTTTCACATTTTGTTATGTTACAGCCTTATTCCAAAATGGAATAAATTAATTTTTTACCTCAAAATTCTACACACAATACCTCATAATGACAACATGAAAGGTTTTTTTTAGATTTTTGCAGATTCATTCACAGAGTTGTCCTGAAGTCACTCCTTTGATATCTTGGCTGTGTGCTTAGGGCCGTTGTTCTGCTGAAAGATAAATCGTCGCCCCAGTCTTATGTCAAGAGCGCTCTGGAGCAGGTTTTCATCCAGGATGTCTCTGTACATTGCTGCATTCATCTTTCCCTCTATCCTGACTAGTCTCCCAGTTCCTGCCGCTGAAAAACATCCCTACAGCATGATGCTGCCATCACCATGCTTCACTGTAGGGATGGTATTGGCCTGGTGATGAGCGGTGCCTGGTTTCCTCCAAACATGACGCCTGGCATTCACGCCAGAGAGTTCAATCTTTGTCTCATCAGAACAGAGAATTTTTCTTCTCATGGTCTGAGTGTCCTTCAGGTGCATTTTGGCAGACTCCAGGTGGGCTGCCATGTGCTTTTCACTAAGGAGTGGCTTCCATCTGGCCACTCTACCATACAGGCCTGATTGGTGGATTGCTGCAGATGGTTGTCCTTCTGGAAGGTTTTCCTCTCTCCACAGAGGAATGCTGTAGCTCTGACAGAGTGACCATTGGGTTCTTGGTCACATCCCTGACTAGGGCCCTTCTCCCCCAATTGCTCAGTTTAGACTGCCGGCCAGCTCTAGGAAGAGTCCTGGTGGTTCTGAACTTCTTCCATTTACGCATGATGGAGGCCACTGTGCTCATTGGGATCTTCAAAGCAGCAGATATTTTTCTGCACCCTTCCCCAGATTTGTGCCTCGAGACAAGCCTGTCTCGGAGGTCCACAGACAATTCCTTTAACTTGCTTGGTTTGTACTCAGACATGCACTGTCAAGTGTGTGCCTTTCCAAATCATGTCGAATCAACTAAATTTACCACAAGTGGACTCCAATTAAGCTGTAGGAACATCTCAAGGATGATCAGTGGAAACAGGATGCACCTGAGCTCAATTTTGAGCTTCATGGCAAAGGCTGTGAATACTTATGTACATCTGATTTCTTAGTTTATTTTTAATAAATTTGCAAAAATCTCAAAAAAAAACTTTTTTTTACGTGTCATTATGGGGTATTGTGTGTAGAATATTGAGGGAAAAAATGTATTTATTCCATTTTGGAATAAGGCTGTAACATAACAAATTGTGGAAAAAGTGAGGCGCTGTGAATACTTTCCGGATGCACTGTATACTTCATTTTGATGAACATCATCTTTTTCACATTTTGTGGAAGTAACCTCCTACGCTGATCGCTGACAAGGTGAGCGGCTGCACTAAACACTTTTTCGGAGTACACACTGGAGGGGGGCAACTTAGGTAAAATAAAGCCAGTTTGTGCAAGGGCCTCCAAATTGCTTCTTTTTCCTGCCAGTATACATATGGACTGTCTGACATGCCTACTTGGATGCTGTCACCCATATAATCCTCCACCATTCTTTCAATGGTGACAGAATCATATGCAGTGACAGTAGACATGTCAGTAATCGTTGGCAGGTCTTCAGTCCGGACAAGATGTCAGCACTTGCTCCTGACTGTCCTCCATCACTGCCAGTGGGTGGGCTAGGAAATCTTATCCTTTTCCTTGCAGCTCCAGTTGCGGGAGAAAGTGAAGGAGGAGCTGTTGACGGGCCTCATTCCGCTTGAGTTGGCAATTGTCTCACCAGCAGGTCTTTGAACCTCTGCACACTTGTGTCTGCAAGAAAGAGAGATACAACGTAGGCTTTAAACCTAGGATGGAGCACGGTGGCCAAAATGTAGTGCTCTGATTTCAACAGATTGACCACCCTTGAATCCTGGCAAAGCGAATGAAGGGCTCCATCCACAAGTCCCACATACTTAGCAGAATCGCTCTGTCTTAGCTCCTCCGTCAATTTCTCCAGCTGCTTCTGCAAAAGCCTGATATCAATATCAGCAATTGGACTGACAGTGCTCTTCCTAGCAGTTGCAGGGGGTGTGCAAATGGTGGTAGGAGCCTCCTCTTTCCATACAGTCTTGGGAAGGTCAGGCCTAGACATCGCAACCGCAGACACACTTGGACTCTCCTTGGGGATTTGTGATATCTCTGAACACACAGTTGGTTTGTTTTTCCTCTGCTTTAACAAGTTTAATTTTTTTATTTTTTTTCGAGAAGGAGGGCTTCCATTCTCATGAGAAACTGAGCCACCAGTCATGAACATAGGCCAAGGTCTTAGCCTTTTTTTTTGCCACTTCGTGTCGTCAATGGCATAGTGCCAATTTTACGTTTCTCATCAGATAATTTCTTTTTTTTTTTCTGATTATTAATTTTTGCTTTTGGATTTAACACGTCCTCTGACACTGGGCATCGGCCTTAGCAGACGACGTTGATGGAATTGCATCGTCAATGTCATGACTGGTGGCAGCAGTAGCTTCAGCACTAGTACTAGGAACTGGAAATGGTTCCTGATCTCCCACTATTTTTTCCTCCAAATTGTTGTTCTCCGTTTCACAGGACAGCACCCCTTTATTATTACAGCACACAGAACAGTGCCCCATTATTTTCATAGCGCCCCTGTATTCTTAAAGCATACAGGAGCAGTCTGTTATTTTAACAGCAGCAGCAGCAGCACCCCTGAATTTATACAACATACAGGGCCAGTGTAATGTTATTAAGACATCAGCACCCCTATATTTGACAGCATACAGGAGCAGTGTGCTTTTAATTTTTAACTGCACCCAAATTTTTATAGCAGATAGTGTAATGTTATTAAGTCATCAGCACCCCTATATTTTACAGTGCCCCTGCCCCCTGTACAACACAGTGACAGCCAGGACAGCAACACCCATGTACAGCTGCAGGACCCGTCCGGAACAGCACATGAAACACCGGTGACAGCCAGGACAGTCAGGACAGCACCCCTAACACAGCACAGTGACACCACAGTGACTGCAGCAGCACCCCTACAGAGTACACACTGACCCCACCCGACGCCACAACCCACAGAGTGACAGAGGTCTGTCTCCTTCACTCTTCAAGCCCGGAGTGAAAATGGCGGCAACGCACGGCTGTTTATATGGGATCCAAAGCATACTTGCCTACCCTCCCGGAATGGCCGGGAGGCTCCCAAAAAACGGGTGACCCTCCCGGCCCCCCGGAAGAGCAGGCAAGTCTCCCGGTCACAGGGGTCCCCCTCTGCCGCGCCGCCCACTTAACGAGTAAGGTGGGCGGTCCGGGCAGGTGATGACGCGATTCTTGTTGAATCGCGTCGTCGTAACCACGCCCCCTGCTATATAATGCCGGTAATCGCGGCATTATACAGCAGGGGGCGTGGCTTAAATGATGCAGTCAGAAGCCCCACCCCCGTTACGCCTCTGGTCCGCCCCCTGCACGGCATCTCAGGCCCGCCCCCCCCCCCCCCTGCTGAGCCGACGGGCTGCTCTCTCCCGGAGAGAGCAGCCCAGAAGTCGGCAACCCTGATCCAAAGTCCGCGAGAATCCGACAGCGGGATGATGAAGTTTTGCCTCGTTCTGGTTTCCGTGTTTGGCGGAAAGTACCGAGCTGGACTCAGATCCGGGCTCAGACAGTGAAGTTCGTGGGGGGTTCAGTTCTCTGGGAACCGAACCCGCTCATCTCTAGTTCTATGGAAAAGGTTTTGTGCCTATCACCAGAGAATCTCCTTTCTACCTTTGTTATCATCTCCTATTCCCATCCTATATTAAATATTGATGGGGGCACAGTGGGCTTATTGATATGGGTGTCTGTTTTTCCTCAATGTCTATGAAAGCTATTCTCAATACTAATTTGACTCTCAATAAGTAATTGACTTCTATGTCTTACTTTGAGATGCATCAGAAGATACTACACCGCTCATATTTCACTCCAAAACGAAAATTCCTTATTGGTGAGGCTACTTCCGCTGACTGTTATAAGTGTGGTAGTGCAAATGCAGATATAGGGGGGTGATTCCGAGTTGATCGCTAGCTGCTTTTGTTCGCTGCGCAGCGATCAGGCACTTCTGCGCATGCGGTGCAATGCGCACGCGTGACGTACTATTACAACAACAGTTGTACTTTCACACAAGGTCTAGCGAAGCCTTTCAGTCGCACTGCTGGCCGCAGAGTGATTAACATGAAGTGGGCGTTTCTGGGTCTCAACTAAACGTTTTCAGGGAGTGTTCGGAAAAATGCAGGCGTGTCAGGAAAAACGCAGGCGTTGCTGGACGAACGCCGGGCGTGTTCGTGACGTCAAAACAGGAACTGAATAGTCTGAAGTCATCGCAAGCGCTGAGTAGGTCTGAAGCTGCTCGGAAACTGCACAAAATTATTTTGTAGCCGCTCTGTGATCCTTTCATTCGCACCTCTACTAATCTAAAATACACTCCCAGTGGGAGGCGGCATAGTGTTTGCACGGCTGCTAAAAACTGCTAGCGAGCGATCAACTCGGAATGACCCCCATAGTACATTGCCTTTGGGAATGTCCAGTGGTGCAAATAGAAAAAATGTGTTATAGGTACTCCGTGTGCGCGCCTAAGGCGCACATGCCAAAAAAATGGATGTGGCCAAATGCCACATGGGGCATGGCCAATGAAAATGGGGGCGTGATGCATATATGGGGGAGGGGCAGATACACATATAACCCCAATAGTGCCAGATACACGTTGCCCCACAGTGCCAGATATACATTACCCCACAGTGCCAGATATACATTGCCCCACAGTGCCAGATATACATTGCCCCACAGTGCCAGATACACATTGCCCCACAGTGCCAGATATACATTGCCCCACAGTGCCAGATATACATTGCCCCACAGTGCCAGATATACATTGCCCCACGAGCTTTAAGCTTGATAAAACGTGCGCTTTCTGAGGTATATTCTCATGGATAAATTGTCCAAGAGTAATCGCTCACTGCTTATAAAGCTAGCCACCACAAGGGCCATTTTGTCGCAGTGGGTATCTTTTGATCAGGTCCGTATCACTCACCTAGAATTGCCTCTTTGTTCTCAATGGACTGGGCAGAAGCTTCTTTGTGTAAAGAAAAAGGACAGGGAAGTTCTTTGATGTTTGTCTCCCATATGTATTAACTTTATCTACTGTGATGAAGGATATTTTTGTGTCTTTTTGATGTAATGGTTTTCACTATTGGAGTATATGGTCATTCTGCTCTGCAATATTTGCTGTCATAGCGGATGCTCTCTATAGTTATTTCATGCCACTTGTTCAAGTTGTGTGTTGGTAATTTATTTTGTACTGCACCTGTATATTTTTTATTCTTGTACGTGTTGTCTTTTTCTTGCATATGTTACCTGTATGCACCATGGTCCTCATTCCGAGTTGTTCGCTCTGTAAATTACTTCGCATCGCAGCGATTTTCCGCTTAGTGCGCATGCGCAATGTCCGCAGTGCGACTGCGCCAAGTAAATTTGCTATGCAGTTAGTATTTTTACTCACGGCTTTTTCTTCGTTCTGGTGATCGTAATGTGATTGACAGGAAGTGGGTGTTACTGGGCGGAAACTCGCCGTTTTATGGGTGTGTTTGAAACAACGCTACCGTTTCCGGAAAAAACGCGGGAGTGGCTGGAGAAACGGAGGAGTGTCTGGGCGAACGCTGGGTGTGTTTGTGACGTCAAACCAGGACCGACAAGCACTGAACTGATCGCAGATGCCGAGTAAGTCTGAAGCTACTCAGAAACTGCTAAGAGGTGTGTAATTGCAATATTGCGAATACGTCGTTCGCAATTTTAAGAAGCTAAGATACACTCCCAGTAGGCGGCGGCTTAGCGTGAGTAAATCTGCTAAAATCCACTTGCGAGCGAACAACTCGGAATGACCCCCCCATGTACCTCTATATCATGCTCTTTACTTTTCCTGACAGGTTGCAGGGTGCTGTTCCGGCTCACTATGAAATACCTACAATTAAAATCCCCATGGTCAAAATCCCGACAACAATTGACCGACGGTTAAAACCCCGACAAGGTTGGCTCCATGGGAGAGATCAATATGCAAACTGTACACTTGAAAAACAATTTCTTTCTAATCTGGATTTGACTTGCTTTTTACACTTACCCAAACATGAGATTCCTACACATCTACTAGAAAATCCATTGCTCATGTCGACATGGTCAACATGGCACACAATACGTAATAAAGCTAAGCTCCACACTCTATATTCTTTACATCTTCCCTTTTTGGGCAATGTCAGCTTCCAACATGGCTTGGCAACACAACCATTTAGATCGTGGCATGAACAGGGAATACGTTCAGTCCGACACCTCGCAAATCTGGAAACAAAAAAGCCTCTTACTTATGGCCCTCATTTCGAGTTGTTCGCTCGCAAGCTGCTTTTAGCAGCATTGCACACGCTAAGCCGCCGCCCTCTGGGAGTGAATCTTAGCTTATCAAAATGGCGAACTAAAGATTCTCAAAATTGCGAATAGACACTTCTTAGCAGTTTCTGAGTAGCTCGACACTTACTCTGCCATTGCGATCAGTTCAGTCAGTTTCATTCCTGGTTTGACGTCACAAACACACCCAGCGTTCGCCCAGACACTACCCCGTTTCTCCAGCCACTCCCGCATTTTTCCCAGAAACGGCAGCGTTTTTACACACACACCCATAAAACGGACAGTTTCCGCCCAGAAGCAGCCACTTCCTGTCAATCACATTACAATCACCAGAACGAAGAAAAACCCTCGTAATGCCGGGAGTAAAATACCTAACTTCATAGCAAATTTACTTGGTGCAGTTGCACTGCGGACATTGCGTATGCTCATTAGCGGCTAATCGCTCCGTTGCGAAAAAAAATAACGAGCGAACAACTCGGAATGACCCCCTATGTACAAGCAAAATCTCGTTACGATTTTTTGCCAATGTGCAATTTGGCCTTCCTCCATGTTACGTTCACTGTACTTGGAACTCCTGGAACTGGGCGGATGAGCCCCAAGTACAGGAACGTAAAGCTGCAATAGATACGGAGCTCAGCAGCAACCCCTACGGAAACCTGACTCCGTTGTCTCACCCTCGTTGTCAGCCCACCCCTGCGTGACTATGGTTTCTTGGGCCCATGGCAGCCGCATTTGAAGGGCGGATTAGGTCTGCCCAACTCCGATGCCCCCAGGTCTTAATGTGAGACAAGGCGTGAACCGAGACGGGGTGATGACAAGGGGAACCTCTAACTAAAGACAGACATACAGAGTTAGGGGCGCTACAGAACTTAAATAAAGTATGTGTGGCACAGCCGCCAGGATAAACAACAACAAAGGAAATGCTGTCCACACGCCGACACAATACTGTTGTGTACCGGCGGTGACAGCATATGCAGAACCCTCTGCAAAACACCAGTAACTAGAACTAAAGAATACAGCGGCCTTGGCCGACGGACACGGCAAAGCCGCTACTCACGGAACCGGTACAAATACAGGCAAACGGACAGGAACCCCCAATGTAGCCGACACAGGTTCTCAGGACCAGAGGACAGGCAGAGTTCCAACGACTGAGCAGTGGACACCAAGGAATAGGATTCCTAGTCAGGATCAGGAATAGACAAAGCCACTGGACTTCTGGACAGGAACACTTCAAGGTAAGAAGCTGGGTCAGACACTGTATCAGACACGGGATCAAGGCTGGAAGCAGCTAGACAACAACTGGTAAATATCACCGGCGTCTGTGTATTGCACTGAGCCAGAATATAACAGGGAACCCTAATTAATTATGTTGTGCAGCTGTCCTGTTACACGACTCCAAACTGACAAGATGCAATTAACAGACAGGTGAGGCTATACACATGGAAACAGGCTGCAATTACACAGACTAACCACCGGAGGCAAACATGAGTTTTCTAAACCAGAGCAAAGGAAAATCCTGGCCAGCAAGAGAACTATAAAATAAAATACGTAAACGAAAAACAGGAATGAACCACTACCTGTGGTTCATAACACTCCAGGCACAGCATTATACTAATAAAGTAACAACTTTTTTAAGTGAGGAGGACTGGTGTAATCCGCTTGATGACGCATTTCTAAATGTGAGTTATTCCACGAAAGCCATAACTTATTTTTACAAAATATTAAGGTTGCCTTATCATGCTGGTCAGTTCCAAACGGGTATCACTAAATGGCAAACACACTTTCCCAATTTGAAGGAAGAGGATATTTTGAAAACGCTATTATATTCCATCAAAACGGACATGTTTTTTAAATTATTGTATAGAGGATACCTATCCCCTCACCGTTGTAATTTAATTGGTATGACTACCACATCTGTATGTCACAAATGTGCTTGCTCTGAAGCAACCTTAGCCCATTGTTTGTGGGAATGTCCAGCATTTCTGGTTGACGATAAGACAATTTACAGTTGACCATCTGGTGAACTTTCTATCATTGACCCCAGAGTGGGCAATCCTAGGGTTCTTGCCAAACACTCCAAAAATTTCAGTTGGATGCAAAAAATGATTACTGTTTGTCTCTTCGGTAGCCAGAAAATGCATATTACAACAATGGATTTCTCCTACGCCCGTGTCCCTCACCATGTTTAAAGAAAAATTATTTCAAATGTTTAAACTTGAATGGACTGAAACTACACTTCACAAATACTCCCAAATTGAGAATTTCTTCTCAGTGTGGGAAAGTTACATAGACACCTTACCCATTGAAACTAGACAGCAAATACATAAATGTTTTCGTATGACCCTTTGGCATGAGACTAGATTATTCATATAGGATCCACTGATTACCTTGAGTTGAAACGGGAAGGAGGACTCGGAAGTGCATGCCCCCCCCCCCCCCCCCTCTTTTTCTTGCCTCTTTATCCCCTTTACTTTCTCCCTCCTCTCCCCTTTTTTTTGTGTATTTTTGTTTTTCTTTACCTTTCCTAATTTTTATTTTAATCAGACTCTAGGCCACTATCATCTATTGTATATCAATAATTTGCAACAAAAAACAACCAAAAGACTGTACTTGTAAAACATGATTTGTTATTTTATTGATGCCTAATGTCAACAACATCCTTTTACAACATAGAAACTGCTAAATATACCTGTGATGTTGTATCAGAAGGTGGAAAATGTTAGAAAATGTGTACAATGGATAAGTGTATTCCTCGCTGTTGATATTTCTTGTACAACTTGCAATAAAAACATTTTTAAAAAAAACCCCACAAGGTCAAAATACCGACAAGGTCAAAATACCAACATTTAAAATACCAATAAGGTCAAAATACCAACATTTAAAGTGTTGACAGGTCAAAAAGTCGACATGAGTTTTTCATTGTTTTTTGGTGTGTATGTCAACATAGGTTGACATGGATACCGTATAAGTGTACCACGTCCCCTCGCATGGCCCTCTGCACTCAGCACACTATTATAATCCCCCTCCAGGTCCACTGGGATGGTAAAGTAAGAACAAGTCAGGTTCAATAAAAAAAACCTCATGTCGACTTTTTGACCTGTCGACATTTTAAATGTCGGTATTTTGACCTTGTCTGTATTTTAGATGTCGGTATCTTAACCATGTTGGGATTCTGACCTTGTCAGGCTTTTGATTGTAGGTAAATTGACCGCATCAATTCCCTAGTGTTCAAGGCACCCATAAATACATATACAGGTGCCGCTGGGGCAGGTATGGTTTCACCCCTTTGGCCTTGCACCCTGGGAGGCAGCACTGGTTCCACACCCCTAGTTCTGGCACTGGACATGGCAACACACCCATTCAGCATGTTATGCTGCTTTGCGGCAGTACATAGCATCTTCAGCAGGGTTGCCGACATTCTGGCTGCTCTCTGCGGGAGAGAGCAGCCAGGTCAGCACAGCAAGGGGGCAGGGGAGGGCTGGATGGGCTGAGGAGGCGGGACGGAGGCGGAGCAAGGGCGGGGTCTCGCTGATGCCACTTTAAGCCACGCCCCCCGCTCTGTAATGCCGCGATCTCCTGCATTACACTGCAGGGGGCGTGGCTATGATGACGCGATTCTGCAAGAATCGCGTCATCAACTGCCCGGACCGCCCACTTTACACACAAAGTGGCGGACGGGCAGGGGGACCCCCGATTCCGGGATACTTGCCTGCTCTTCCGTGGGGTTGGGAGGGACACCCGATTTTCGGGAGCCTCCCGGCCATTCCGGGAGAGTAGGCAAGTATGATCTTCAGTGACCCTGATGTGCCATGACCACACCATCCCAGTTTTTGGACCTGGCTAAACTCAGGCCCTGTACATTGTGTCCATTTATGTGTGTCCCATAGTATGCCTCGCTCTGTGTGCAGAATGTGACCTCACTGGTTTCTGAGTATCAGAGACTTTCACTTTCATTTCTCTCTCCTGCTGCAGTGATGGCGTCTGCTGATCTGAGACAGGAGCTGCACTGTTCCATCTGTCTGAGCATTTATACAGATCCTGTATCACTGAGATGTGGCCACAACTTCTGCCGGGTCTGTATTAATTTAATGCTGGATATACAGGAGGGATTTGGAGTTTATAGCTGTCCTGACTGCAGAACAAAGTGTCTGGAGCGTCCTGTACTGATACAGAACATAACGCTGTGTAACATAGTGGGGAGTTTCCTGTCTACCCGGCCAGATCAGGAGGAGACTGGGATCTACTGCACTTACTGCGTGGACTCTCCTGTACCTGCTGCTAAATCCTGTCTGCATTGTGAGGATCATCTGTGTGATAAACACCTGAGAGTACACAGCAAGTCAGCAGAACACGTCTTATGTGATCCCACCACTGCCCTGGGGAACAGGAAATGCTCCGTCCATAAGAAGGTCCTGGAGTATTACTGCACTGAGGACGCTGCCTGTATCTGTGTGTCCTGCTGTCTGATCGGGGAACACAGAGGACATCAGATGGAGTCACTGGATGAGGCCTCTGAGAAGAAGAAGAAGAAGCTGAGAAATGTTCTGCAGAAACTGACCACAAAGAGAGCGGACACTGAGAATAGAGTGCAGAGTCTGCAAGAGCACAGGAGAGAAGATCAGGGAAAAGCAGCTGGTATAACAGTGGCAGTCACAGCCCTGTTTAGAGACATCAGGAGACAGCTGAAAGACCTGGAGAAGAGAGTCCTGAGTGAGATCTCCAAGCAGACAGCGTGTGTTTCACTCTCAATCTCTGATCTGGTCCATCAACTGGAGAAAAAGAAGGACGAGCTGTCCGGGAAGATGCGTCACATTGAGGAGCTGTGTAACATGACTGATCCAGTGACTGTCTTACAGGAACCAGACACAGGGGACATGTGTGATACTGAGGACACAGAGAGACGTGATACCCAGGTCCATTATGTAGGAGATCTGGATGTGGGTCTCATCTCAGGGACATTACACACATTATCTGATATAATAACAGGGATAAATACAGGGATCTATGTGCAGGAAGCTACTGACCTATTACTGGATGTCAACACAGCTGGTGATAATATAGAGATATCAGGTGACACGAAAACTGCATCATGGTCAGATATAGACCAGAATCATCCAGAAACACCAGAGAGATTTCAGTGCAATCAGGTAATAAGCACCAGGGGATTCTCCTCAGGGCGACATTACTGGGATGTGGATGTCCGTAAATCAAAATGGTGGATGGTGGGGATGTGTTACCCCAGTATAGACAGGAGAGGAGATCAGACATACATTGGAGGTAATAACAACTCCTGGTGTCTGTGTAGGTGGTATAATCGGTACTCGGTGATACATGACAGGAAAGAGATGCTGTTACCTAACAATATTCCCTATGACAAAGTGAGGGTATACCTGGATTATGAGGCAGGACAGGTGTCCTTTTATGCTCTGTGTGACCCCATCAGACACTTACACACCTACACTGCCACCTTCACTGAGCCCCTCCATGCTGCATTATGGGTATGGGACAGCTGTATTACTATATCTGGGGGAGCGACGGACTGGGGAGATGACGATATGAAATCTGCCCAGAGACTGGTGACATCACAGGGGGAGGAGATCTGAGTTATGAAACACTTAGCCAATAGAGCATACTTGCCTACCCTCCCGGAATGGTCGGGAGGCTCCCGAAAAACGGGTGACCCTCCCGGCCCCACGGAAGAGCAGGGAAGTCTCCCAATTTACGGGGGTCACCCCCTGCCCGCCGCCCACTTAACGAGTAAAGTGGGCGGTCCGGGCAGGTGATGACGCGATTTTTGTTGAATCACGTCATCGTACCCAGGCCCCCTACTGTATAATGCCGGTAATCGCGGCATTACACAGCGGGGGGCGTGGCTTAAATGACGCTGCCCGGAAGCCATGCCCGTTCCGCCTCTGGTCCGCCCCCGTTCTGCCTCTGGCCCGCCCCCCTGTCACGTCACCTCATTCCCCCCCCCCCCCCATCCCCTGCTGAGCCGACGGGCTGCTCTCTCCCGGAGAGAGCAGCCCAGAAGTCGGCAACTATGCAATAGAGTGACAGTGATTTAGGTCAGTCTTACTGAGGAACAGATGTACTAAGCCTTGGAGAGTGATAAAGTGGAGTGAGATAAAGTACCAGCCAATAAGCTCCTAGCTGCCATGTTACAGGCTGTGGTTGAAAAATAACAGTTTGGAGGTGACTGGTTGGTACTTTAGCACTCTCCACAGCTTAGTACATCTCCCCCTTAGAGCGGTGATTGGCTGCAGTAACTGTCAGTATATCCCCTACGACTAGTCAGCTCTGTGCTTGCTCCTATTGGCTGTAGTGCATGATGAACGCTCCACCTTATGTGGGTTCCATGATAATTTCTTACATAATGCAAGATAGATTGGACTACAAATCCCAGCACGTGTCTCTGATAGTTTTTATTGACTGGATATTTGTCAGATTCCTAAAATATATTTATTATTTCTCTGTAACAAAAATACTCATTATACAGTTTCCACTTTATACCAGACGACCAGGCAGCTGTTAAACTGTACTACAGACAGGGCCGGACTAGCCATCTGGCACTTCTGGTACATGCCAGAAGGCGCGATGGGCAGGTGGGCCGATCCGGTCCCTGAGAGAGCCGGAAAGGCAGCGTGCAGCGCATCCTCCGGCTCTCTGGTTCAGCCGCCCCCCACCGGTCTCCATGGAGATGGGGGCGTGCCGCAAGTCCACGCCCCTGGACTCGCGGCGCGCCCCTGCCCCCCAGAAAGCGTCACCATGGTAATGGGAGGGCGTGCCACGAGTCCACGCCCCCATGAATCGCGGTATGCCCAGGTACATCGCAGCGGCACGCCCACATGACGACGGTGCGCATGCTCACGAGTGCCCGGGCCGAATTAGAGCCCCAGTCCGTCGCTGGCTACAGAACATATCTAACCAACCAACAACACCAAGAAGCACATTATTCTATTTCTTTCATCCACATAGGATTATAAAAAAAGAAATAAAAACAAAATACATTTTATATATATATATACATATATATATATATATATATATATAGAGTACAATGTCCGCACTCCATACAACAGGGGGTCCAGCAGCGGGGTGCTCCAATATAGATTGTGAATTCAAATATACAATTTTTTAGAATTGCGCACTCACCAATTGATGAATAAAAAAGTTCTTTATTAATAGGCAAATACTCATAAAAATTACATAGCTAAAGTGCGTATGTGTAAAGTCGACGTTTCGGTCCACTAGGGACCATCTTCAGGACAAGCAACAGAACATCCTTGAGGCAGCTCAGCAAAAAACCTTTCTAGTGGACCGAAATGTCGACTTTACACATACGCACTTTAGCTATGTAATTTTTGTGAGTATTTGCCTATTAATAAAGAAAATTTTTATTCATCAATTGGTGAGTGCGCAATTCAATTTTTTTTTATATATACTGTATGTGTGTGTGTGTTTGTGTATTTATACAAATCAGTCTGGAGACAGTTTTACAATCATTTTCTTTTTCTATCACTATACTCATGTCTTTAAGAAGGCCAAGTGGGTGACTGTGGTCCCAACTACTTAAGAAAAGAACAATGCTTTCAGCGTACCAGTTATTCTGTGTATTACGTATTATATTCCTCAGTCCATACAATGACATCCCCGTGTATTACTCAGATACATTATTTCCTCACTGTACATTGCTCATGTTACCATATTTCATTACTGCTTAGATGTGTCGCTGTTATATTCCCATGGTAAGGATCCCTCCATTACCCTACACCCACCCTGATGTGTCACTTACCAGCCACACAATACCCCGGCTACCACATATCATCTTGGCGGCCATGTGACAACTCCCAGCGTCCTGGTGGGAAATCCCCTCTGACCCCATCAATAGAGTGTGACACATCATGAGGTGTAACCTATCACAGTCAGCGTATGTTCCCTCCTTACCCTGTGTTGTGTTATACTGGTTGTGTGACGAGTATTGTGCTGCTGTGTGTTACTGCTGTATTGTGTACTACATACAACGAAGCATCAATAAATGTCTCATTCTCTCTTTATATTCATTTCTCAGTGTCCTGGGAGGTACAGAAATGTGTGAGTGTGTGGTGGGGGGTGTAACATGTGCAGACAGTCACATTATATAACACACAATGACACACCATCATACATCAGCCATGTAACTACGCATCTAGTCATAGGAGATTTTATTAGGCGGTGCACCATCAGAGGGATGTATTTAGCACCTCCTATTTGCCGCACCCCTTGTAGTATGTGATTTATATTGCATTGAGTGCCAATAGGAGATACTAGACACGCCCTGTGTCTAGTATCTCCTATTGGCACTCAATGCAATATAAATCACATACTACAAGGGGTGTGGCCACTGCAAATGAAGGGGGGGGGCGTCACATATTTCTCATCACTCTGGGAGCATTCCATTCCAAGCACCTTACCTATATGGCGGTTTCTCACAACGGGGAACCTCTGAAGAAATGTCCTCCCTGGGCATCTGCAGTCAGTAATCACTCTTCATGTAGGAAATTACATGGCCCAGAAGATGCCTGTTTGTGTAGGAATATAACCAAGATCATCATTATGCAACAGAGGATCAACCAGACTCGTATCACCTCCTGACCCCTGCATCTCTCAGCCACACCCTCATACCCTCCCTGTGTATCCCACCCCCACCATCATCCCCTTCCTGCATCATCTCTCACCCCCATCATCCCCTTCATGCATCTTCTCTCACCCCCATCATCATCCCCTCCCTGCATCACCTCTCACACCATCATCATCCCCTTCCTGCATCATCTCTCACCCCCATCATCATCCCCTCCCTGCATCATCTCTCACCCCATCATCATCCCCTCCCTGCATCATCTCTCACCCCCATCATCATCCCCTCCCTGCATCATCTATCACCCCATCATCATCATCCCCTTCCTGCGTCTTCTCTCACTCCCATCATCATCCCCTCTCTGCATCATCTCTCACACCATCATCATCCCCTTCCTGCATCATCTCTCACCCCATCATCATCCCCTCCCTGCATCATCTCTCACCCCCATCATCTTCCCCTTCCTGCATCATCTCTCACCCCCATCATCATCCCCTCCCTGCATCATCTCTCACACCATCATCATCCCCTTCCTGCATCATCTCTCACCCCCATCATCATCCCCTCCCTGCATCATCTCTCACCCCATCATCATCCCCTTCCTGCATCATCTCTCACCCCCATCATCATCCCCTTCCTGCGTCTTCTCTCACCCCCATCACCATCCCCTTCCTGCGTCTTCTCTCACTCCCATCATCATCCCCTCCCTGCATCATCTCTCACCCCCATCACCCCCTCCCTGCATCATCTCTCACCCCATCATCATCCCCTTCCTGCGTCTTCTCTCACCCCCATCATCATCCCCTTCCTGCGTCTTCTCTCACTCCCATCATCATCCCCTCCCTGCATCATCTCTCACCCCCATCATCCCCTCCCTGCATCATCTCTCACCCCATCATCATCCCCTCCCTGCATCATCTATCACCCCATCATCATCATCCCCTTCCTGCGTCTTCTCTCACTCCCATCATCATCCCCTCCCTGCATCATCTCTCACACCATCATCATCCCCTTCCTGCATCATCTCTCACCCCCATCATCATCCCCTCCCTGCATCATCTCTCACCCCATCATCATCCCCTTCCTGCGTCTTCTCTCACTCCCATCATCCCCTCCCTGCATCATCTCTCACACCATCATCATCCCATTCCTGCATCATCTCTCACCCCATCATCATCCCCTCCCTGCATCATCTCTCACCCCATCATCATCCCCTTCCTGCATCATCTCTCACCCCCATCATCATCCCCTTCCTGCGTCTTCTCTCACCCCCATCATCATCCCCTTCCTGCGTCTTCTCTCACTCCCATCATCATCCCCTCCCTGCATCATCTCTCACCCCCATCATCCCCTCCCTGCATCATCTCTCACCCCATCATCATCCCCTTCCTGCATCATCTCTCACTCCCATCATCCCCTTCCTGCATCTTCTCTCACCCCCATCATCATCCCCTCCCTGCATCATCTCTCACCCCCATCATCATCCCCTCCCTGCATCATCTCTCACCCCCATCATCATCCCCTCCCTGCATCATCTCTCACACCATCATCATCCCCTTCCTGCATCATCTCTCACCCCCATCATCATCCCCTCCCTGCATCATCTCTCACCCCATCATCATCCCCTTCCTGCGTCTTCTCTCACTCCCATCATCATCCCCTTCCTGCATCATCTCTCACCCCCATCATCCCCTTTCTGCGTCTTCTCTCACCACCATCATCATCCCCTTCCTGCATCATCTCTCACCCCCATCATCCCCTTCCTGCGTCTTCTCTCACCCCCATCATCATCCCCTTCCTGCATCATCTCTCACCCCATCATCCCCTTCCTGAGTCTTCTCTCACCCCCATCATCATCCCCTCCCTGCATCATCTCTCACACCATCATCATCCCCTTCCTGCATCATCTCTCACCCCATCATCATCCCCTTCCTGCATCATCTCTCACCCCATCATCATCCCCTCCCTGCATCATCTCTCACCCCCATCATCCCCTTCCTGCATCATCTCTCACACCATCATCATCCCCTTCCTGCATCATCTCTCACCCCCATCATCATCCCCTTCCTGCGTCTTCTCTCACCCCCATCATCATCCCCTTCCTGCGTCTTCTCTCACTCCCATCATCCCCTCCCTGCATCTTCTCTCACCACCATCATCATCCCCTTCCTGCGTCATCTCTCACCCCCATCATCCCCTTCCTGCGTCTTCTCTCACCCCCATCATCATCCCCTTCCTGCATCATCTCTCACCCCATCATCCCCTCCCTGCATCATCTCTCACCCCCATCACCCCCTTCCTACATCATCTCTCACCCCATCATCCCCTTCCTGCATCATCTCTCACCCCCATCATCCCCTTCCTGCATCATCTCTCACCCCATCATCCCCTTCCTGCATCATCTCTCACCCCCATCATCCCCTTCCTGCATCATCTCTCACCCCCATCATCCCCTTCCTGCATCATCTCTCACCCCATCATCATCATCCCCTCCCTGCATCATCTCTCACCCCCATCATCATCCCCTCCCTGCATCATCTCTCACCCCCATCATCATCCCCTCCCTGCATCATCTCTCACACCATCATCATCCCCTTCCTGCATCATCTCTCACCCCCATCATCATCCCCTCCCTGCATCATCTCTCACCCCATCATCATCCCCTTCCTGCGTCTTCTCTCACTCCCATCATCATCCCCTTCCTGCATTATTCTCACCCCCATAATCCCCTTTCTGCGTCTTCTCTCACCACCATCATCATCCCCTTCCTGCATCATCTCTCACCCCCATCATCCCCTTCCTGCGTCTTCTCTCACCCCCATCATCATCCCCTTCCTGCATCATCTCTCACCCCATCATCCCCTTCCTGCGTCTTCTCTCACCCCCATCATCATCCCCTCCCTGCATCATCTCTCACACCATCATCATCCCCTTCCTGCATCATCTCTCACCCCATCATCATCCCCTTCCTGCATCATCTCTCACACCATCATCATCCCCTTCCTGCATCATCTCTCACCCCATCATCATCCCCTCCCTGCATCATCTCTCACCCCCATCATCCCCTTCCTGCATCATCTCTCACACCATCATCATCCCCTTCCTGCATCATCTCTCACCCCCATCATCATCCCCTTCCTGCGTCTTCTCTCACCCCCATCATCATCCCCTTTCCTGCGTCTTCTCTCACTCCCATCATCCCCTCCCTGCATCTTCTCTCACCACCATCATCATCCCCTTCCTGCATCATCTCTCACCCCCATCATCCCCTTCCTGCGTCTTCTCTCACCCCCATCATCATCCCCTTCCTGCATCATCTCTCACCCCATCATCCCCTCCCTGCATCATCTCTCACCCCCATCACCCCCTTCCTGCATCATCTCTCACCCCATCATCCCCTTCCTGAATCATCTCTCACCCCCATCATCCCCTTCCTGCATCATCTCTCACCCCCACCATCATCCCCTTCCTGCATCATCTCTCACCCCCATCATCCCCTTCCTGCATCATCTCTCACCCCCATCATCCCCTTCCTGCATCATCTCTCACCCCATCATCATCCCCTCCCTGCATCATCTCTCACACCATCATCATCCCCTTCCTGCATCATCTCTCACCCCATCATCATCCCCTTCCTGCGTCTTCTCTCACTCCCATCATCATCCCCACCCTGCATCATCTCTCACACCCATCATCCCCTTCCTGCATAATCTCTCACACCATCATCATCCCCTTCCTGCATCATCTCTCACCCCCATCATCATCCCCTTCCTGCGTCTTCTCTCACCCCCATCATCATCCCCTTCCTGCGTCTTCTCTCACTCCCATCATCCCCTTCCTGCATCTTCTCTCGCCCCCATCATCATCCCCTTCCTGCGTCTTCTCTCACCACCATCATCATCCCCTTCCTGCATCATCTCTCACCCCCATCATCACCTTCCTGCGTCTTCTCTCACCCCCATCATCATCCCCTTCCTGCATCATCTCTCACCCCATCATCCCCTTCCTGCATCATCTCTCACCCCCATCATCCCCTTCCTGCATCATCTCTCACCCCATCATCCCCTTCCTGCATCATCTCTCACCCCCATCATCCCCTTCCTGCATCATCTCTCACCCCATCATCCCCTTCCTGCATCATCTCTCACCCCCATCATCCCCTTCCTGCATCATCTCTCACCCCCATCATCCCCTTCCTGCATCATCTCTCACCCCCATCATCCCCTTCCTGCATCATCTCTCATCCCATCATCCCCTTCCTGCGTCTTCTCTCACCCCCATCATCATCCCTTTCCTGCATCATCTCTCACCCCATCATCTCCTTCCTGCATCATCTCTCACCCCCATCACCCCCTTCCTGCATCATCTCTCACCCCCATCATCCCCTTCCTGCGTCTTCTCTCACCCCCATCATCATACCCTCCCTGTCTCTCATCCCCATCATCATCCCCTTCCTGCATCATCTCTCATCCCCATCATCATCCCCTTCCTGCATCATCTCTCACCCCCACCACCATCCCCTCCCTGCATCATCTCTCACCCCATCATCATCCCCTTCCTGCGTCTTCTCTCACCCCCATCATCATCCCCTTCCTGCGTCTTCTCTCACCCCCATCATCATACCCTCCCTGTCTCTCATCCCCATCATCATCCCCTTCCTGCATCATCTCTCATCCCCATCATCATCGCCTACCTGCATCATCTCTCACCCCCACCACTATCCCCTCCCTGCATCATCTCTCACCCCATCATCATCCCCTTCCTGCGTCTTCTCTCACCCCATCATCATCTCTCACCCCATCATCATCCCCTCCATGCATCATCTCTCACCCCCTTCCTGCATCATCTCTCACCCCCATCATTCCCTTCCTGCGTCTTCTCTCACCCCCATCATCATACTCTCCCTGTGTCTCTCATCCCCATCATCATCCCCTCCCTGCATCATCTCTCATCCCCATCATCATCCCCTTCCTGCATCATCTCTCACCCCCACCACCATCCCCTCCCTGCATCATCTCTCACCCCATCATCATCCCCTTCCTGCGTCTTCTCTCACCCCATCATCATCTCTCACCCCCATCATCATCCCCTCCATGCATCATCTCTCACCCCCTTCCTGCATCATCTCTCACCCCCATCATTCCCTTCCTGCGTCTTCTCTCACCCCCATCATCCCCTTCCTGCATCATCTCTCACCCCCATCATCCCCTTCCTGCATCTTCTCTCACCCCCATCATCCCCTTCCTGCATCTTCTCTCACCCCCATCATCCCCTTCCTGCATCATCTCTCACCCCCACCACCATCCCCTCCCTGCATCATCTCTCACCCCATCATCATCCCCTTCCTGCGTCTTCTCTCACCCCCATCATCATCTCTCACCCCCATCATCATCCCCTCCCTGCATCATCTCTCACCCCATCATCATCCCTTTCCTGCATCATCTCTCACCCCCATCATCTCCTTCCTGCATCATCTCTCACCCCCATCACCCCCTTCCTGCATCATCTCTCACCCCCATCATCCCCTCCATGCATCATCTCTCACCCCCACCATCATCCCCTCCCTGTATCATCTCTCACCCCCATCATCATCCCCTTCCTGCGACTTCTCTCACCACCATCATCATCCCCTTCCTGCATCTTCTCTCACCCCCATCATCATCTCTCACCCCCATCATCATCCCCTCCCTGTGTTTCTCACCCCGATCATCATCCCCTCCCTGCATCATCTCTCACCCCTACCATCATCCCCTTCCTGCATCATCTCTCACCCCATCATCATCCCCTTCCTGCTTCTTCTCTCGCCTCCACCATCATCCCCTTCCTGCATCAGCTCTCACCCCCATCATCATCCCCTTACTGCATCTTCTCTCACCCCCATCATCATCCCCTCCATGCATCATCTCTCACCCCCACCATCATCCCCTTCCTGCATCATCTCTCACCCCATCATCATCCCCTTCCTGCGTCTTCTCTCACCCCCATCATCATCTCTCACCCCCATCATCATCCCCTCCATGCATCATCTCTCACCCCCACCATCATCCCCTTCCTGCATCATCTCTCACCCCCATCATCCCCTTCCTGCGTCTTCTCTCACCCCCATCATCATCCCCTCCCTGCATCATCTCTCACCCCCACCATCATCCCCTTCCTGCATCATCTCTCACCCCATCATCATCCCCTTCCTGCGTCTTTTCTCACCCCTATCATCTCTCACCCCCATCATCACCCCCTCCATGCATCATCTCTCACCCCCACCACCATCCCCTCCCTGCATCATTTCTCACCACCATCTTCATCCCCTCCCTGCATCATCTCTCACCCCCACCTTCATCACCTCCCTGCATCATCTCTCACCCCCACCTTCATCCCCTCCCTGCATCATCTCTCTCACCCCCATCATCATCCCCTCACTGCATCATCTCTCACCCCAATCATCATCCCTTCCCTGCATCATCTTTCACCCCATCATCATCCTCTCCCTGCATCATCTCTCACCCCCACCTTCATCCCCTTCCTGCATCATCTCACCCCCACCATCATCCCCTCCCTGCATCATCTCAACCCCACCTTCATCCCCTCCCTGCATCATCTCTCACCCCCACCTTCATCCCCTCCCTGCATCATCTCTCACCCCCATCATCATCCCCTCCCTGCATAATCTCTCACCCCAATCATCATCCCCTCCCTGCATCATCTTTCACCCCCATCATCATCCCCTCCCTGCATCATCTCTCACCCCCACCTTCATCCCCTTCCTGCATCATCTCACCCCCACCATCATCCCCTCCCTGCATCATCTCACCCCCACCATCTTCCCCTCCCTGCATCATCTCTCACCCCCACCATCTTTTCTCTCACCCCATCATCATCCACTCCCTGCATCATCTCTCACCCCCATCATTTCTCACCACCACCATCATCTCTCACCCCATCATCATCCCCTACCTGCATCATCTCTCACCCCAACCTTCATCCCCTCCCTGCATCCTCTCACCCCCATCATCATCCCCTACCTGAATCATCTCTCACCCCCACCTTCATCATCTTTCTGCATCATCTCTCACCCCCACCATCATCCCATGCCTGCATCATCTCACCCCCATGATCCCCTCCCTGCATCATCTCTCACCCCCACCTTCATCACCTCCCTGCATAATCTCTCACCGCCACCTTCATCCCCTCCCTGCATCATCTCTCACCCCCATCATCATCCCCTCCCTGCATCATCTCTCACCCCAATCATCATCCCCTCCCTGCATCATCTTTCACCCCCATCATCATCCTCTCCCTGCATCATCTCTCACCCCCATCATTATCCCCTTCCTGCATCATCTCACCCCCACCACCATCCCCTCCCTGTATCATCTCAACCCCACCTTCATCCCCTCCCTGCATCATCTCTCACCCCCACCTTCATCCCCTCCCTGCATCATCTCTCACCCCCATCATCATCCCCTCCCTGCATCATCTCTCACCCCAGTCATCATCCCCTCCCTGCATCATCTTTCACCCCATCATCATCCCCTCCCTGCATCATCTCTCACCCCCACCTTCATCCCCTTCCAACATCATCTCACCACCACCATCATCCCCTCCCTGCATCATCTCACCCCCACCATCTTCCCCTCCCTGCATCATCTCTCACCCCCACCATCTTCTCTCTCACCCCATCATCATCCCCTCCCTGCATCATCTCTCACCCCCACCATCATCTCTCACCCCATCATCATCCCCTACCTGCATCATCTCTCACCCCAACCTTCATCCCCTCCCTGCATCCTCTCACCCCCATCATCATCCCCTACCTGAATCATCTCTCACCCCCACCTTCATCATCTTTCTGCATCATCTCTCACCCCCACCATCATCCCATGCCTGCATCATCTCACCCCCATCATCCCCTCCTTGCATCATCTCACCACCATCATCTCTCACCCCCACCATCATCCCCTCCCTGCATCATCTCTCACCCCCACCATCATCCCATGCCTGCATCATCTGACCCCCACTATCATCCCCTTCCTGCATCATCTCTCACCCCCACCTTCATCCCCTTCCTGCATCATCTGACCCCCATCATCATCCCCTCCCTGCATTATCTCACACCCCCACCATCATCCCCTGCCTGCATCATCTCTCACCCCCACTATCATCCCCTTCCTGCATCATCTCTCACCCCCATCATTATCTCTCAGGCAGGGGGTGTTTAATACACAGGGGAGGGGTGGATAGTGGAGTGGGCTTAACACATAATTTTCCAGAGGGAGGGCAGCTTGCTTGACTGCAGATATCACCAGTTCCTGGAAACAGATTTCTTAGCTTTGAATTACATAAAACACTAGAGAGTCCTACCTTTCAGGAGATACTGAGGACTTCGGGATCAGAGTTCAGGAGCCAGAGCAATCCACCAACGAACATATACAACTGCATATTAGGCGTGTGGAGCTAGAGCTGGAACCAGCAGCAGGAAGGTTGATTTCTCTAGTTGGGCATAGTAGAGACAAGCTGCCAGTGTGCACCGAAAGGGGAGAGTCACAGCTTTTATACCCTCTGAACAACTCTAAGCCAGACCGAACCCGAGATATCTGGCTGAAAAGAGCAATTAACAGGCTCAGATGGGGACCACTGCTTTGAAGCCAGATATCTCCAGTTCACCACGGCCGACTGTCAAAAATCCCTTATACTCCTGGGGTCCTTGGGCAAGTGCCCATTGAGCCCATACGAAAAGACAGCCATGCCTGCCATGCATCTGTCACAATCCATCTCACTTTGTTTCTCTCAGTCTCCCCCCTTCACTCTGTACCTCTCATCCTCTCTCCCTTCACTGCGTCTTTCAGCCTCCATCTCACTTCATTCCTGTCTAGTGCCGCTTACACACAATGCCCACAGTGGTTGTGCCCCTTACTCAATGCCCACAGCACAGTAGTTACTTGAAGCTCCGCTCCAATGCCATCCGAAGCTCCTCGCGCTTGGTTCTATGGAAGAGACATCTTGATGTCACTCCCTTCACATACTGCGGGAGCCGGAAGGCGGAGCTCAGTAGTGAGCCCCAGCCTCCGGCGGCAGTGCAGGGAAAGAGCCACTGGCAAATGGATAAGGGCTATATCACACAGAACGGTTTTGTCTGTAAGGATAAAACCGTTGCGTGTAAAATAGCCCTAACATACAGTCTCTACATTAGCCCAGGCACACCACACCCGCACACCTATGTGTTCAGTGGCAATACAGTCCTGGCCTGGCGCAGCAGGAGTGGGGACAGGAGGAGGCACTAAGGAAGCCAATCCCAGGTCATTTTTTCAATCCCGGGATTCATGATTGAAAAACTCTCAGTCCTGGGATTTAGTTGGTCAATTTAAAAAAATCTTTCATGGCCCAGCAGCACAGTAACTCCTGAAAAAAGAAAACGTATTTTTCTCCTGTGGGCCTGTGCTGGGCCATGAATGTTATTATATTCCTGTGGTGTTAGGGCCTGACTGGGGGCCCAATATTACAGGAATAACATAAATAACATTCATGGCCCAGCAGAGGCCCACAGGAAAATGATGAACCTTTCATAACTCACGGCCGTGCCCCAACACCACAGTAACCGGAATATAATAACAGTCATGGCCCTCCCAGCTCACACATAAAATATACATATCATCATCTCACGGACCAGCCCCACAGGCAGGCCCGGCGCTAACCGCTCAGCAGAGCCTGCAAAGGCGCTTCTCCCTGCTCTGCTTCTCTGCTGCTGTTACTGCAAGTGTCGGCTGCCACTGCGCCTGTCACATGAAAGGCAGGGGCGCCGGCAGCACAGGGAAGGAGAGGGAGGGGGGTGCTTACATGACAGTGTGAGAGAGCAGCAGCAGCGGGGGAAGTCCCTGGAACTCACTGCGGAGCCCAGCCTCTCCACCTTGATCTCAGTAGTAGGAGCAGAAGAGCATATGCCGAGCTGTGATTGGAGGAGCTCGGCACATGCTGATTAGAAGAGCCCCTGATTGGAGGAGACTGTCACATGCTTCTCTGACACCTGGAACACGGAGAACTCACAGCATGGACACTGTGAGTATTCATCCTGCCTCCTCTGTCTCCACTGCACAGCAACTGCTCCTGTCTCTGTAGCTCCTGTATAGTCTGTGCCCAGTAACTGCCCCCCCCCTCCCCAGAATCTGCCTCCCTCCTTTCTCCCCAGCATCTGCCTCCCCCCTCCTCTATCTACCTTTCATCTGCCCCCTCTCTCTGTCCAGCATCTGTCTCCCCTCCTCTCTCTGCCAGCATCTGCCCCCACTTTACAGCACCTGCCTCCCCTCCTCTCTCTGCCCAGCTTCTGCTCCCCCCCCACTCCCCAGCATCTGCCTCCCCTCTCTCTCTCTCTCTGTCCAACATCTGCCCCCCTCTCTCTCTGTCCAGCATCTGTCTCCCCTCCTCTCTCTGCCAGCATCTGCCCCCACTCTACAGCACCTGCCTCCCCTCTCTCTCTGCCCGTCATCTGTCCCCCATCCTCTCTCTGCCCAGCATCTGCCTCCCCTCCTCTCTCTGCCCAGCATATGGCTATCCCACCCTCTGTCTCCCCCCATCTTTCTGCCTAGCATCTGGCTGCCAACTCCCCCCTCTCTGTCCAGAATGTGGTTGCTTTCCCATTTCTCTGTACAGCATCTGGCTGTCCTACCCTTTATCTACACAGCATCACACTTTTCCATACCCAGTATCTATCTCCCCTCCTGTCTCTGCCCAGCATCTATCTCCCCTCCTGTCTCTGCCCAGCATCTATCTCCCCTCCTGTCTCTGCCCAGCATCTATCTCCCCTCCTGTCTCTGCCCAGCATCTATCTCCCCTCCTGTCTCTGCCCAGCATCTATCTCCCCTCCTGTCTCTGCCCAGTATCTATCTCCCCTCCTGTCTCTACCCAGTATCTATCTCCCCTCCTGTCTCTGCCCAGCATCTATCTCCCCTCCTGTCTCTACCCAGTATCTATCTCCCCTCCTGTCTCTGCCCAGCATCTATCTCCCCTCCTGTCTCTGCCCAGCATCTATCTCCCCTCCTGTCTCTACCCAGTATCTATCTCCCCTCCTGTCTCTGCCCAGCATCTATCTCCCCTCCTGTCTCTGCCCAGTATCTATCTCCCCTCCTGTCTCTACCCAGTATCTATCTCCCCTCCTGTCTCTGCCCAGTATCTATCTCCCCTAGTGTCTCTACCCAGTATCTATCTCCCCTCCTGTCTCTACCCAGTATCTATCTCCCCTCCTGTCTCTACCCAGTATCTATCTCCCCTCCTGTCTCTGCCCAGCATCTATCTCCCCTCCTGTCTCTGCCCAGTATCTATCTCCCCTCCTGTCTCTGCCCAGCATCTATCTCCCCTCCTGTCTCTGCCCAGTATCTATCTCCCCTAGTGTCTCTACCCAGTATCTATCTCCCCTCCTGTCTCTACCCAGTATCTATCTCCCCTCCTGTCTCTACCCAGTATCTATCTCCCCTCCTGTCTCTGCCCAGCATCTATCTCCCCTCCTGTCTCTGCCCAGTATCTATCTCCCCTCCTGTCTCTGCCCAGCATCTATCTCCCCTCCTGTCTCTGCCCAGTATCTATCTCCCCTCCTGTCTCTGCCCAGTATCTATCTCCCCTCCTGTCTCTGCCCAGCATCTATCTCCCCTCCTGTCTCTGCCCAGCATTTATCTCCCCTCCTGTCTCTACCCAGCATTTATCTCCCCTCCTGTCTCTGCCCAGCATTTATCTCCCCTCCTGTCTCTGCCCAGCATCTATCTCCCCTCCTGTCTCTACCCAGCATCTATCTCCCCTCCTGTCTCTACCCAGTATCTATCTCCCCTCCTGTCTCTACCCAGTATCTATCTCCCCTCCTGTCTCTACCCAGCATCTATCTCCCCTCCTGTCTCTACCCAGTATCTATCTCCCCTCCTGTCTCTGCCCAGTATCTATCTCCCCTCCTGTCTCTGCCCAGTAGCTATCTCCCCTCCTGTCTCTGCCCAGCATCTATCTCCCCTCCTGTCTCTACCCAGTATCTATCTCCCCTCCTGTCTCTGCCCAGTATCTATCTCCCCTCCTGTCTCTGCCCAGTATCTATCTCCCCTAGTGTCTCTACCCAGTATCTATCTCCCCTCCTGTCTCTACCCAGTATCTATCTCCCCTCCTGTCTCTACCCAGTATCTATCTCCCCTCCTGTCTCTACCCAGTATCTATCTCCCCTCCTGTCTCTACCCAGTATCTATCTCCCCTCCTGTCTCTACCCAGTATCTATCTCCCCTCCTGTCTCTGCCCAGTATCTATCTCCCCTCCTGTCTCTACCCAGTATCTATCTCCCCTCCTGTCTCTGCCCAGCATCTATCTCCCCTCCTGTCTCTGCCCAGTATCTATCTCCCCTCCTGTCTCTACCCAGTATCTATCTCCCCTCCTGTCTCTGCCCAGTATCTATCTCCCCTAGTGTCTCTACCCAGTATCTATCTCCCCTCCTGTCTCTACCCAGTATCTATCTCCCCTCCTGTCTCTACCCAGTATCTATCTCCCCTCCTGTCTCTGCCCAGCATCTATCTCCCCTCCTGTCTCTGCCCAGTATCTATCTCCCCTCCTGTCTCTGCCCAGCATCTATCTCCCCTCCTGTCTCTGCCCAGTATCTATCTCCCCTAGTGTCTCTGCCCAGTATCTATCTCCCCTCCTGTCTCTACCCAGTATCTATCTCCCCTCCTGTCTCTACCCAGTATCTATCTCCCCTCCTGTCTCTGCCCAGCATCTATCTCCCCTCCTGTCTCTGCCCAGTATCTATCTCCCCTCCTGTCTCTGCCCAGCATCTATCTCCCCTCCTGTCTCTGCCCAGCATCTATCTCCCCTCCTGTCTCTGCCCAGTATCTATCTCCCCTCCTGTCTCTGCCCAGCATCTATCTCCCCTCCTGTCTCTGCCCAGCATTTATCTCCCCTCCTGTCTCTACCCAGCATTTATCTCCCCTCCTGTCTCTGCCCAGCATTTATCTCCCCTCCTGTCTCTGCCCAGCATCTATCTCCCCTCCTGTCTCTACCCAGCATCTATCTTCCCTCCTGTCTCTACCCAGTATCTATCTCCCCTCCTGTCTCTACCCAGTATCTATCTCCCCTCCTGTCTCTACCCAGCATCTATCTCCCCTCCTGTCTCTACCCAGTATCTATCTCCCCTCCTGTCTCTGCCCAGTATCTATCTCCCCTCCTGTCTCTGCCCAGTATCTATCTCCCCTCCTGTCTCTGCCCAGCATCTATCTCCCCTCCTGTCTCTACCCAGTATCTATCTCCCCTCCTGTCTCTGCCCAGTATCTATCTCCCCTCCTGTCTCTGCCCAGTATCTATCTCCCCTAGTGTCTCTACCCAGTATCTATCTCCCCTCCTGTCTCTGCCCAGCATCTATCTCCCCTCCTGTCTCTGCCCAGCATTTATCTCCCCTCCTGTCTCTACCCAGCATTTATCTCCCCTCCTGTCTCTGCCCAGCATTTATCTCCCCTCCTGTCTCTGCCCAGCATCTATCTCCCCTCCTGTCTCTACCCAGCATCTATCTTCCCTCCTGTCTCTACCCAGTATCTATCTCCCCTCCTGTCTCTACCCAGTATCTATCTCCCCTCCTGTCTCTACCCAGCATCTATCTCCCCTCCTGTCTCTACCCAGTATCTATCTCCCCTCCTGTCTCTGCCCAGTATCTATCTCCCCTCCTGTCTCTGCCCAGTATCTATCTCCCCTCCTGTCTCTGCCCAGCATCTATCTCCCCTCCTGTCTCTACCCAGTATCTATCTCCCCTCCTGTCTCTGCCCAGTATCTATCTCCCCTCCTGTCTCTGCCCAGTATCTATCTCCCCTAGTGTCTCTACCCAGTATCTATCTCCCCTCCTGTCTCTACCCAGTATCTATCTCCCCTCCTGTCTCTACCCAGTATCTATCTCCCCTCCTGTCTCTACCCAGTATCTATCTCCCCTCCTGTCTCTACCCAGTATCTATCTCCCCTCCTGTCTCTACCCAGTATCTATCTCCCCTCCTGTCTCTGCCCAGTATCTATCTCCCCTCCTGTCTCTACCCAGTATCTATCTCCCCTCCTGTCTCTGCCCAGTATCTATCTCCCCTCCTGTCTCTGCCCAGCATCTATCTCCCCTCCTGTCTCTGCCCAGCATTTATCTCCCCTCCTGTCTCTACCCAGCATCTATCTCCCCTCCTGTCTCTACCCAGCATCTATCTCCCCTCCTGTCTCTACCCAGTATCTATCTCCCCTCCTGTCTCTGCCCAGCATTTATCTCCCCTCCTGTCTCTGCCCAGCATCTATCTCCCCTCCTGTCTCTACCCAGCATCTATCTCCCCTCCTGTCTCTACCCAGTATCTATCTCCCCTCCTGTCTCTACCCAGTATCTATCTCCCCTCCTGTCTCTACCCAGTATCTATCTCCCCTCCTGTCTCTACCCAGTATCTATCTCCCCT